>NW_027362761.1:950791308-952080058 GCF_046119375.1 Phyllobates terribilis
ACAGGCAGCTGCAGCAGTGAGAAAATGGTGGCGACGGGGAAAATGGCTGGGTCTTATAGGGCAAGGACATGTGACATACACCGCCAATGACACATGCCCTTGCTTGTGTGAAAAAAAGCAGTTCGCTCCGTGTGTGCTCTGCTGATAGGCTGACAGATTGCACCTCCCCACTGTAAATGCGGGAAAGAGAAAAAAAAATGGAGATCTTCATTATTCCTGCAGAGATCCATCCCCTGCCCCTCCCCCCGCCCCGCTGAACACTCAAACTGCGTATTAACATTAATTTTCAGCATTACTGAGAAAAAATCCAGTTATGATTTTGGTGCACGAACAGTTATCGAACATAACCTTGAACAGCCGAATTTTTTTCAAATTGTTTGTGGTCGCCGAACGGCTCGAACACCGCCCAAAACAGCTCAAATTTGAGATTGGCGAACAGTTCGAGTCGAACAACGCTCATCTCTAGACATAAAGCCCATATTATTATAAAAGAAAAATCACAATTACAACTGCTTAACTCTGTAACAAGTACACCCAATCAGAAGATACCACAGCTATACCTACTGTTGTGTTACAAAACAGTAAACAAATTTCTCAAATAAAAAACATTTTTCACAAAACTTACCTCTTCTTTGCAAGGATGAGGTTTTGGCACAACTGTTGCAGAGCGAATGTTGTGTAGTCTCCGAAGTGCCCCCTCACTAGGGGAACACCATTCACCAAGTTCCTTTTCCAGTACAGCAGTATCATCTAATACCTGATTAACAATCAAAGATTTTTACAGATGTGGAATACATTCATGTAAAATTTTTAAAAGGGTCAAACAATGCAAACCATGATTCTAACAAACAACATGTCTATCATATTAACACATTGCTTAACTGTAATTCCATATTATGTTATTTATATAATTAAATATAATATTTGTAAAATTTAATATGTAGATTGTACTACACCAACATTGAAGGTACGCACCGCTAACATCTGAACAAAATAAGTAGGATAAATACAAATAGGAACTTGTCTAAGCATTTTATATCCCAGCATAATGGTAATATTTAGTGATGAGCGAGCACTAAAATGCTCGTGTACTTGTTGTTCGAGTCGAGCAAATTGGAATGCTCAAGTGCTTGGACCGAGTAAAGAGCCCAATGTAAGTCTGTGGGAAACTCAAGCATTTTTCCGGTGGCTCAACCCGGCGGTCTTCAGTGGGACTAAAGATTGCCCAAATCAATGGGAACAGTGCTCAAATGACATGGGAACAGCATGGGGAAGACACCTGGAAGCATTTCTGACACCAAGGTCACTGCTGTCAACAACGTTGTCAGAGGTTTTATGCCACTTTTACGGACTCACAATAAAACATACAAAAACTAAACCAAAATTGATTTTCCTGTGAAATATGTTAAGGAACATCCTTTCCAGGGTAATGATTTATAAGGCAAAATAAATATTCAAAACCATAACTACTCCTCCACACATTGGGCTTTTGATGTGTTTTTGCACTTTTGCATAGCTTTCAACCAAGACACTTGCATTCAATGGGAAACGTCATTTTAACATTTTACTACCTTATCTGGCCATGTGGTGTGTGACACATCATTAGACACATCCTGTTTCATTTATGATGGAGGGACTTTGAAAGTCACAAAGACTATTTTTCCAGGGCCGCTATTACTATTATTAAAGGGCCAGCACTCGCCTATGGATTGTTTTTCCTATTATTAACGAGTGGTTCTCCTATACTGTTATTACGTATGCAGTGACTGGAACGGCTGTCAAAAATTTGGAGGAACTCCAATGCCCCTTGCAAGAGACGTAGAGGTCAGAGGGCCTCCTGCAAAAAATGCTCTCATTACTAGGAAGTGTGTCTCCAATACTGTTTGCCTATGCAGTGAAGCAATGGCTGCCAAAAAATTGGAGGAACTCCAATGCCCCTTGCAAGAGATGCAGAGGTCGGGAGGCCTCCTGCAAAAAATGCTCCCATTATTAGGAAGTGTGTCTCCCATACTGTTTGCCTATGCAGTGAAGCAATGGCTGCCAATAATTTTTAGGAACTCCAATGGCCCTTGCAAGAGACGTAGAGGTCGGAAGGCCTCCTGCAAAAAATGCTCCCATTATTAGGAAGTGTGTCTCCCATACTGTTTGCCTATGCAGTGAAGCAACGGCTGCCAAAAATTTGAAGGAACTCCAATGCCCCTTGCAAGAGACGTAGAGGTCAGAGGGCCTCCGGAAAAAATGCTCCCATTATTAAGAAGTGTGTCTCCCATACTGTTTGCCTATGCAGTGAAGCAATGGCTGCCAAAAATTTGGAGGAACTCCAATGTCCCTTGCAAGAGATGAAGATATGTTGATATGGTACATATGGTGGTGATATGGTGGTGGAGGATAAGGATGCGGAGAAGGAGGAGGACAAGAGCAAATAGACAAAGTCAGGCGTATATTCATGTCTGGGTGTGAAGACCGAGGTGCATGGGAATAGAGTTAGACCTCCAAAAAAAAAGACACTGTATTTGTGTTTATGTTACACTGCTAACATTCAGTAGTGTTGAGAAGTCTGGCCCAATCCAGCCCTTGTTCATTTTTATAAGAGTTAGCCTGTCAGCATTTTCAGTTGACAGGCAGATGCGCCTATCGGTTATAATTCCACCGGTGACATTAAAAACCCGCTCTGACAAAACGCAAGTAGCAGGGCAGACCAGGACCTCAAAGGCGTAGAGAGCCAGTTGATGCCACGTGTCCTGCTTGTATACCCAATAATTATAAGTCACAGAGGAATCATGGAGGATGTTGGTACGGTCCGCAAGGTACTCCCTCAGCATCTTCCGCAACTTTTTCCTCCTTGAGAGAGTACCCCGCGCATCAGGGCTTGTACAATGGGAGGGTCTGAGAAAACTGTCCCAGAACTTTGACAGTGTTCCCCTGCCTCTGCTGGATTGCATTTGTGTCTCTCTCGCCTGTACTCCTTGGTTGTCTGTTGAACTGTGACCTCTGCCGCCAGCATTTTCAGATGGGAATTTTTTTATAATTCCGCAACAAGGGCCTTCTCGTACTGCACCATTTTATTTGGCCTGTTCTGCAAGGGAATAAGAGACAGAGAGTTCTCCTTGTAGCGTGGGTCTAGATGTGTCACCAACCAATAATGACTGTCACCCAAAATTTGGACAACTTGAGGGTCACGGGAAAGGCAGTGTAACATAAACTCAGCCATGTGTGCCTGACTGCAAAGAGGCAAGACTTCCGTGTCCTCACCAAGAGGACGACTGACCATGCTTTCCTCCTCATCCACCTCCTCGTCCTGTTTCTCCTCCTCACTGTCCTCAGGCCATCCATGCTGAACAGACGGTATGACAGTTGTTCAGGTAGTACCATCTATAGCACAGGAAACTAGCTCCTGTTCTTCCTCCTCTTCATCATTGTCACTCAGTCCACATTGGGATAAGATGAGGCTGGACTGTGTGGAATCACTCTGTATGGTTCCTTGCTCCATCTCATCGTGCTCCGCCTGCAATGCATCCTCTTTAATTGTGAGCAGAGAGCATTTCAGAAGACAGAGAAGCGGGATGGTGATACTAATTATGGTGTCAGCGCCGCTCACCATCTTGGCGGAGTTCTCAAAGTTTTGGAGGATGGTACATATGTCTGACATCCAAATCCACTCCTGAGGTTTTACCTGTGGAGTCTGACCAGAATACCGATGGGCTTGTTGATGCTGGTAGTCAACAACTGCCCTCTTCTGTTCACAAATCCTTCCCAACATCTGCAATGTAGAGTTACAATGTGTGGGGACATGGCAGATCAGTCGGTGAGCTGGAAGCTGCAAATGCTGCTGAAGCATGGCAAGGGCGGTGGAAGCTGTAGCAGACTTTCTAAAATGGACACACAGGCGGCGTACTTTGACAAGCAGTTACAACAGATCCAGATAGGTTTTGAGAAACCGCTGAACCATGAGGTTATGCATATGGGCCAGGCATGGTACGTTGTGAGCTCGCCTCGCCTCAGAGCTGCCACTAGGTTCCGTCCATTGTCACACACGACCATGCCTGGCTGTAGGTTCAGTGGTGTCAGCCACAGATCTGCCTGCTCTTTCAGAGCTGTCCACAACTCTTCAGCGTTGTGCGGTTTGTCACAAGAGCATATTAACTTCAGCACAGTCTGTTGCAGCTTCCGTCGTGTTGGCGTTACGAGGAATGCTTTCATGCCTTGTGTCTGTGGCCACCACACTGCTTCTTCCTGCCTGTTGTGGTGCTAAGCCTCCCTCCCCTTGTGTGCTGCTGTCCCCGCTCTGTATGTCCCCCTGCCAGGTTGGGTCAGTTACTATATCATCCACCACCTCGTCTTCCGCTTCTGCACCCTGGTCCTCCTCCTGACTTTCTGGCAATTGTAGCTCAACATTATCATCATCCACCTCTTGCCACAGTAATTGCACTTTCTCACCATCACCTTCATGTGACCATGGCTGCTCGAATATTTGGGCATCGCTACACGCGTTCTCTTCTTGATTCGCTTGAAGCTGGCCCAGCAAGAGGCCCGAATCTACAAATGGAAAAGTGAACAGCTCTTCTGAGTGTCCAAGTGTGGGATCAGTTGTCTCCGGGCACTCGGCATGGTGGGAGGAAGGAGGATAAGGGTAAGGAATATGCGGTCCAGACACATGGCTATTGAGACTTGACCGTGTGGAAGACAGAGTGGTGGTGGTGGTGGCGGCTAAGTGACTGGAAGCATTATCTCCTATCCAGCCAATAACCTTTTGACACTGCTCTTTGTTCAATAGTGGTGTTCTGCGGTCCCCTTTTAATAGGGACTGGAAGGTCGAGCGACAAGATGTGGGTGTTTCTTGTGGGGGACAAAATTTTCCACGTTCACGAGAAATGGCTGATTTTGGAATGCAGTTTTATGTGATACGTCTGACAGAGAACCACAATTTTAAATAGCAGGCCTGTAATTTTCTAATACTATCCTTCACAGACACCTAGTGTGAATAGCTTGACAGACACACTGCAACTGAATGAAAATGGAAAGTGTTATGTCTCACAGAGAACCACAGTTTTAAATAGCAAGCCTGTCGTCACAGACTCCAATATACGTGAATATATGAGAAAAAAGTTTTTTTTCAGCTCACCATTAGATGAATTCCTGTGGCTTTGGGTGTGGACTCCAGGATGGTGCTTGGATAAGGCGGCTGTGGTAATCAACAAAAAGCAAGGATCCAGCGACAAACATCCAAATAGGAATCTGAATGTGTGTTAAAACTTCATGTTTATTAGAATTCCTTTAAAATCATGCTGTTAAAATTGTAAATCCAGGGGATTACGCGTTTCGAACAAAAATGTTCTTAGTCATAACCATGTCTTGTGATCATTACAAAAGCAAAGTTAAATAAAAAAGGGGAGGAAAAGGAACAAGGTGAGCAATTAGTCATGTAAATGAGACAATTATGCTAATAAACCAAACAAATGTCATAGGTGTAAAAGCATTAATTCAATAATAATATGTGATATCCGTTCTTTTATTCAATCCGGAAGGGACTCTGCAATTAAACTTGAAAATATATTGTGCTTCTCTAAAATGCAATACTTTATCTCTATCACCGCCTCGATCACTGGTGAGAACCTCCTCTAATGCATGAACATGAAAAAAGTCCAGACAACCTTTATGGACAGACATGCTAATGACACATTGAAAAAACTGCTAGAAAAAGGAGTAAATTTTGTATCCAGGAGAGGTGTTACTATTGGCAACATGATATCACCTTCTGATCACACAGTAAGGCAAAAAACTAAAGGAAAAAGCAACTGGTTATCTGTGTCCGGTTCATACAAATGCGGCAGACGACAGTGCGGCTTATGTCCATACATGGATAATTCTAAGGAAATTAAAGCCACAGTTGCTCCATACACACATAGGAACCGCACGTTTATTAATTGCAGTACAACCTATGTGGTTTATGTCATTACGTGCACACAGTGCAATCTTCAATATGTTGGTTGCACTACACGATCTCTCAGGACCAGAATTGCAGAACATATGTATGATGCTGCAAATGTTACAACAAGAGCTCTATCAGGGGCTTCTTACCATTTTCTGTCTGTCCATAAAGGTTGTCTGGACTTTTTTCATGTTCATGCATTAGAAGAGGTTCTCACCAGTGATTGAGGCGGTGATAGAGATAAAGTATTGCATTTTAGAGAAGCACAATATATTTTCAAGTTTAATTGCAGAGTCCCTTCCGGATTGAATAAGAGAAAAGATATCACATATTATTATTGAATTAATGCTTTTACACCTATGACATTTGTTTGGTTTATTAGCATAATTGTCTCATTTACATGACTAATTGCTCACCTTGTTCCTTTTCTTCCCCTTTTTTATTTAACTTTGCTTTTGTAATGATCACAAGACATGGTTATGACTAAGAACATTTTTGTTTGAAATGCGTAATCCCCTGGATTTATAATTTTAACAGCATGATTTTAAAGGAATTCTAATAAACATGAAGTTTTAACACACATTCAGATTCCTATTTGGATGTTTGTCACTGGATCCTTGCTTTTTGTTGATATCCTTCACAGACACCTATTGTGAATAGCTTGACCCACACACTGCAACGGAATGAAAATGGAAGAAATGTCTGATTTTGGAATACTCTTATAGGTGTTATGTCTGACAGAGAACCACAGTTTTAAATAGCAGGCCTGTAGTTTGCTAATGCTATCCTTCACACACACCTAGTGTGAATAGCTTGACCAACATACTGCAACAGAATGGAAAAGAAGGCCAATATTTTCCACGTTCAGTTCAAATTTCTGGATTTTTATCGCTGAAATATGGAACAGCTAACAAGCAAATGGAGCAGAAAAATGGTGTACTCTAGGTTGCTTTTTAAGCAAATAACCAGGATCAAGATAAAAAAAAAATTCCCTGGCCCCTGATATCTGGGGCTATGTCTACAAATATCTGTAAGAACAGCAGCAACAGGAATGTTCAATGGACCCTCTTGCACTATATGCACTACAGTCTGCCACATACACTGCCTGCCTGCCTGCCTAACTCCTGCTATCACCACTGAATATACAATTGTGCTCAAAAGTTTACATACTCTGGCAGAATTTTTCCTTTCTTGGCCTTGTTTCAGAGAATATGAATGATAACAAAAAACTTTTTCTTCACTCATGGTTATTGGTTGGGTTAAGCCATTTATTGTCAAACTATTACTGTTTTCTCTTTTTAAATCTTAATGACAACCAAAAACATCAAAATGACCTTGATCAAAAGTTCACATTCCCCAGTTCTTAATACCATGTATTTTCCCTTCTAACATCCATGACAGCTTGAAGTCTTTTTTGGTAGGTGTGGATGAGGTTCTTTAATTTCTCAGATGGTAAACCTGTCCATTCTTCTTGACAAAAAGCCTCCAGTTCTTGTAAATTCCTGGGCTGTCTAGCATGAACTGCGCGCTTGAGATCTCTCCAGAGTAGTTCAATGATATTGAGGTCAGGAGACAGAGATGGCCACTCCAGAACCTGCACTTTGTTCTGCTGTAGCAGAACTTGGCCTTGTATTTTGGATTGTTGTCATGTAGGAACGTCCAAGTACGTCCCATGCGCAGCTTCCAAGCTGATGAGTGCAAATTTGCCTCCAGTATTTGCTGATAACGTGCTGCATTCATCTTTCCTTCAACTGTTACCAAGTTTCCTGTGCCTTTGTAGCTTACACATCCCCAAAACATCAGCAATCCACCTCCATGCTTTACTGTAGGAATGGTGTTCCTTTCATCATAGGTCTTGTTGACCTCTCTCCAAATGTAACATTTATGGTTGTGACAAAAAAGTTTAGTTTTGGTCTCATCACTCCAAGTTACCTTGTTCCAGAAGTTTTGAGGCTTGTCTCTGTGCTGTTTGGCGTATTGTAGGCAAAATGCTTTGTGGCATTTGCGCAGTAATGGCTTTCTTCTATCGACTCGACCATGCAGCCCATATTTCTTCTAGTGCCTCTTTATTTTGCATCTTGAAACAGCCACACCGCTAGTTTTCAGAGATTATTAAATTTCAGCTGATGTTATTTGTGGGTTTTTCTTTGCATCCCGAACAATTTTCCTGGCAATTGTGTCCGAAATATTTGTTGGTCTACCTGACCGTGGTTTGGTTTTTACAGAGCCCCTGATTTTCCATTTGTTAATCACAGTTTGAATGCTGCTGACTGGCATTATCAATTCCTTGGATTTTTTTGCATCCCTTTACTGTGTTATACAGTTCAACTACCTTTTCCCATAGATCCACTGACAATTCTTTTGCTTTCCCCTTGACTCACAATCCAGAAGCATCAGTGGCTGTATGAACGATGCATGAGTCTGTCTGGATCCCATAAACTCACTCAGCTTTTATGCACACACACTGATTACAAGCAAACAGGTCACAGGTGAGGATGTTAAATTTAGTAGACATTCAAACCCATTTGTGTCAAATTCTGTGCATGTTATCAGGCCAAAATCACCAGGGTATGTGAACTTCGGATCAGGGTCATTTGGATGTTTTTGGTTGTCAAGATTTAAAAAGAGAAAACACATTAGTTTGACAATAAATGGCTTCACCCAACCAATAACCATGAGTGGAGAAAATTTGTTTTGTTATCATTCATATTCTCTGAAACAAGGCCAAGAAAGGAAAAATTTTGCTGGGATATGTAAACTTTTGAGCACAACTGTATACAGCTGGATTAGTTCTCAGAAGGACTGTTAGTTCAGTTGTATATATATATATATATATATATATATATATTGTGGAATACCTATACTAACTATGAAGAAGCAAATCTCTCCCTGACACAGCGGCAGCTCTCCCTACTCTGCCTGGTTCCAGAGTAGACTGTAATGAACATGGTGGCGCCCGGTCTTATATACATCTGATGATGCTGTGCAGCGAGCCAATCGCTGTAATGCCCACAACCAACATAGCTATGGCATTACAGTGCATGGCAGGCAATCCCTGCATGTTAATTGGCTCTGTAAAGAGCGCCAAACAAGCAGGGAGGGGACCGGAGTTCCCGCCCGAGTAACCTGGAAATACTCGTCGAGCGCCGAGCTCGTCGAGCACAATGATGCTCGGGCGAGTACCGAGCCGTGGCGAGCACGTTCGCTCATCACTAGTAATATTACTTCAGTCACAGTACAGTATATGCAATTGAACAAATACATCAATTTATATATATATATATATATATATATATATATATATATGTATAGAATATACACTGCTCAAAAAATTAAAGGGAACACTCAAAAAACACATGCTAGATCTGAATGAATGAAATATTCTCATTGAATACTTTGTTCTGTACAAAGTTGAATGTGCTGACAGCAAAATCACACAAAAATCATCAATGGATCAAATTTATTAACCAACGGAGGCCTGGATTTGGAGTCACCCCCAAAATTAAAGTGGAAAAACACACTACAGACTGATCCAACTTTGATGTAATGTCCTTAAAACAAGTCAAAATGAGGCTCAGTATTGTGTGTGGCCTCCACGTGCCAGTATGACCTCCCTACAATGCCTGGGCATGCTCCTGATGAGATTGCGGATGGTCTCCTGTGGGATCTCCTCCCAGACCTGGACTAAAGCATCCGCCAACTCCTGGACAGTCTGTGGTGCAACGTGACATTGGTGGATGGAGCGAGACATGATCTCCCAGATGTGCTCAATTGGATTCAGGTCTGGGGAACAGGCGGGCCAGTCCCTGGCTTAAATGCCTTCATCTTGCAGGAACTGCTGACACACTCCAGCCACATGAGGTCTGGCATTGTTCTGCATTAGGGGGAACCCAGGGCCAACCGCACCAGCATATGGTCTCACAAGTGGTCTGAGGATCTCATCTCGGTACCTAATGGCAGTCAGGCTACCTCTGGCGAGCACATGGAGGGCTGTGCGGCCCTCTAAAGGAATGCCACCCCACACCATTACTGACCCACTGCAAAACCGGTCATGCTGAAGGATGCTGCAGGCAGCAGATCACTCTCCACTGCGTCTCCAGACTCTGTCACGTCTGTCACATGTGCTCAGTGTGTACCTGCTCTCATCTGTGAAGAGCACAGGGCGCCAGTGGCACTTTTGCTAATCCTGGTGTTCTGTGGCAAATGCCAAGCGTCCTGCACGGTGTTGGGCTGTGAGCACAACCCCCATCTGTGGACATTGGGCCCTCATACTACCCTCATGGAGTCGGTTTCTAACCATTTGTGCAGACACATGCACATTTGAGGCCTACTCGAGGTCATTTTGCAGGGTCCTGGCAATGCACCCCCTGTTCCTCCTTGCACAAAGGCAGAGGTAGCAGTCCTGCTGCTGGGTTGTTGACCTCCTACGTCCCCCTCCACGTCTCCTGTTGTACTGGCCTGTCTCCTTGTAGCACCTCCCGCCTCTGGACACTACGCTGACAGACATAGCAAACCTTCTTGCCACAGCTCGCATTGATGGGCCATCCTGGATGAGCTGCACTACCTGAGCACCTTCTGTGGGTTGTAGAGTCCGTCTCATGCTACCACGAGTGTGAAAGCACAACCAACATTCAAAAGTGACCAAAACATCAGCCAGATAGCATTGGTACTGAGATGTGATCTGTGGTCCCCACCTTCAGAACCACTCATTTATTGAGTGTGTCTTGATAATTGCCAATAATTTCCATCTATTGTCTATTCCATTTGCAAAACAGCATGTAATAATAATAATAATAATAATAATAATAATAATAGTTTATTTTTATAGCGCCAACATATTCTGCAGCACTTTACAAATTTTAGGGGGACTTATACAGACAATACAGAATAAGCATATCTCATATCGAACGGAGTGAGGGCCCTGCTCGCGAGCTTACAGTCTATGAGGAAGTGGGGGAGACACAAAAGGTAAAAAGTACATATATTGTATAATGCAGCCTTGATATACTGAATAGGATAAATAATAATACATGGACTGGTCGCCAGCCAGTATGTGTGCAGTCCTGACAGAGGCTTTTATGTGCATGGTTGGTTTGAACCCGAAGTTGAAGAAGATTTTAATATGGGGGTAAGCTGGGATGGACAGAGTGTGTTTAGGTGATACGCCAGTCTAAAGAAATGTGTTTTTAGGGTTCGCTTGAAACTGTGGTTATTGGGAATTAATCGAACTGTCCTGGGTAGTGCATTCCAGAGAATTGGCGCAGCACGCGAGAAATCTTGGAGACGGGAGTGGGAAGTTCGGATTATGGAGGATTTTAGTTTCAAGTCATTGGCAGAACGGGGGGCACGTGTAGGGTGGTAGACTGAGACAAGGGAGGAGATGTAGGGGGGTACTGAAGCATGGAGCGCTTTGTGGGTAAGCGTGATAAGTTTAAAACGAACTCTATATTGGATGGGCAACCAATGCAATGACTGGCACAGGGAAGAGGCATCTGAGTAGCGGTTGGCGAGGAATATGATCCTGGCTGCTGCGTTCAGGACGGATTGGAGAGGGGAGAGTTTAGTAAGAGGGAGACCGATTAGTAGAGCGTTGCAATAGTCAAGACGAGAATGAATAAGAGCGACAGTAAGAGTTTTTGCCGAGTCAAAGGTGAGAAAAGTCCTGATTCTTGAGATGTTTTTGAGGTGTAGATGACATGAACGAGCGAGTGATTTGATGTGAGGAGTGAAAGAAAGATCTGAATCAAAAATGACCCCAAGACAGCGGGCTTGTAGCTGGGGAGTAATGGTTGAGCCACAAACGGAGATGGCAATATCGGGCACAGGTAGATTAATGGAGGGAGGAAAGACGAGTAGTTCAGTTTTTGACAGATTCAGTTTTAGGTAGAGGGAGGACATAATGTTAGACACAGCAGAAAGACAATCACTGGTCTTTTGTAGTAATGCAGGGGTGATGTCCGGAGCAGAGGTGTATAATTGGGTGTCATCAGCATAGAGATGGTACTGAAAACCGAATCTACTGATTGTTTGTCCAATAGGAGCGGTGTATAAGGAGAAAAGAAGGGGGCCTAGGACTGATCCTTGAGGAACCCCGACAGTAAGAGGAAGTAGGGAGGAGTAGGAGCCGGCAAAAGACACAGAGAAGGAGCGGTCAGAGAGATAAGAGGAGAACCAGGAGAGAACCGTGTCCTTGAGGCCAATAGTGCGGAGCATAGTGAGGAGGAGCTGATGATCCACAGTGTCGAATGCTGCAGAGAGATCCAGGAGAATCAGCAGGGAGTAGTGACCATTAGATTTAGCTGTTAGTAGATCATTAGAGACTTTAGTGAGGGCAGTTTCAGTAGAATGTAAAGAGCGGAAACCAGATTGTAAAGGGTCAAGAAGAGAGTTGTCTGAGAGATAGCGGATTAGACGGGAGTGGACCAGGCGTTCCAGGAGTTTAGAGATAAAGGGAAGATTGGAAACAGGTCTGTAGTTGGCCGTGCAGTTCTGGTCGAGGGATGGTTTTTTAAGTAATGGTTGCATGCTGGCGTGTTTAAAAGAAGAGGGAAAGATACCAGATGAGAGGGAAAGGTTGAAAATTTTAGTTAGGTGAGAGGTGACAGCTGGAGCAAGGGACTGAAGGAGATGTGAGGGAATAGGGTCGCTGGTGCAGGTGGTAGGGCGAGAAGATGCAAGGAGCCTGATCACTTCATCTTCCGTGACTGGTTCGAAGTCAGAAAATGAGCAAGATACAATGTGGCGGGGGGGAGCATGCATAACATTTGGGGATTGGGAGAAAATTTCCTGTCGGATATGGTCAATTTTTTCTTTGAAATAGTTAGCCAGATCGTCAGCGCTGAGGTCGGTGGTCGGGGCCTGTGCTGTTTGATTGAGGAGAGAATGAAACGTGTCAAAGAGTCGTTTAGGATTATTGGAAAGTGAGATGATGAGGTTGTTAAAGTAGGTTTGTTTGGAGAGGTGAAGGGCAGAGTTATATGTTTTCAGCATAAATTTATAGTGGAGGAAATCTTCGGGCAGATTTGATTTTCTCCACAGCCGTTCAGCGCACCTGGAGTACCTCTGGAGAAGACGTGTTTGAGGCGTGTGCCAGGGTTGTCGCCGTCTATGCATGTGAAATTGATTGTCAATCAGTGTTGCTTCCTAAGTGGACAGTTTGATTTCACAGAAGTTTGATTTACTTGGAGTTATATTCTGTTGTTTAAGTGTTCCCTTTATATTTTTGAGCAGTATATATATATATATATATATATATATATATATATACTAGCTATTGAACCCGTTCTACTCCCGGGTGGCGAGCATTCTTATTGGTATATGGTCTCCCATGCTGGTATGTGCTGCCCCCCTCCTTGTATTTGTACTGCCCACATCCTGTCCCCACCATCCCATCCTGGTATGCGTGGCACCCCTCACCCCCAATCCTTGTATGAATGGCACCCCTCATCCCTATCCTGGTGTGTATGGTATCCCTCATCCTGGTATGCATGGCACCCTATCCCTCACTCCCAATCCCGGTATGCGTGGCACCCCTCACCCCCAATCCCGGTATGCATGGCACCTCACCCCCAATCCCGGTATGCGTGGCACCCCTTATCCTGGTATGTGTGGCACCCCTCACCCCCAATCTTGGTATGCGTGGCACCCCTTACCCCCAATCCCGGTATGCGTGGCACCCCTCATCCTTATCCTGGTGTGTATGGTATCCCTCATCCTGGTATGCATGATACCCCGTCCCTCATCCCTATCCTGGTGTGTATGGTATCCCTCATCCTGGTATGCACGGCACCCCATCCCTCATTCCCAATCCCGGTATGCGTGGCACCCCTCATGCCCAATCCCGGTATGCATGGCACCCCTCATCTTTAATACCTGCATGCGTTGCACCCCTCATCCCTAATCCCAGCATGCGTGGCACCCCTCATCCCCAATCCCGGCATGTATGGCACCCCTCATCCCCAATCACGGTATGCGTGGCACCCCTCACCCCCAATCCTGGTATGCGTGCACCCCTCACCCCCAATCCTTGTATGAATGGCAACTCTCATCCCTATCCTGGTGTGTATGGTATCCCTCATCCTGGTATGCATGGCACCCTATCCCTCACTCCCAATCCCGGTATGCGTGGCACCCCTCACCCCCAATCCCGGTATGCATGGCACCTCACCCCCAATCCCGGTATGCGTGGTACCCCTCATCCTGGTATGCGTGGCACCCCTCACCCCCAATCTTGGTATGCATCGCACCCCTTACCCCCAATCCCGGTATGCGTGGCACCCCTCATCCTTATCCTGGTGTGTATGGTATCCCTCATCCTGGTATGCATGGTACCCCGTCCCTCATCCCAATCCTGGTGTGTATGGTATCCCTCATCCTGGTATGCATGGCACCCCATCCCTCATTCCCAATCCCGGTATGCGTGGCACCCCTCATCCCCAATCCCGGTGTAAATGGCTCCCCTCATCCCCAATCCCGGCATGCGTGGCACCCCTCATCCCCAATTCCAGCATGCGTGGCACCCCTCTTCCCCAATCCTGGCATGCGTGGCACCCCTCATCCCCAATTCCGGCATGCGTGGCACCCCTCATCCCCAATCCCGGCATGCGTGGCACCCCTCATCCCCAATCCCAGCATGTGTGACACCCCTCATCCCCAATCCCGGCATGCGTGGCACCCCTCATCCCCAATCCTTGTATGTGTGGCACCCTTCATCCCCAATCCTGATATGCGTGGCATCCCTCATCCCCAATCCTTGTATGTGTGGCACCCCTCATCCCCAATCCCGATATGCGTGGCACCCCTCACCCCCCAATCCTGGTATGCGTGGCACCCCTCACCCCCCAATCCTGGTATGAGTGGTACCTCTCACCCCCCAATCCTGGTATGTGTGGTACCTCTCACCCCCCAATCCTGGTATGCTTGGTACCCCTCACCCCCCAATCCTGTTATGTTTTGCACCTCTCACCCCCCATCCTGGTATGTGTGGCACCCCTCACCCCCAATCCTGGTATGTGTGGTACCCCTCACACCCCAATCCAGGTATGTGTGGTACCCCTCACCCCCCAATCCAGGTATGTGTGGTACCCCTCACCCCCCAATCCTGATATATGCATGGTCCCCTCACCCCACAATCCTGTTATGTGTGGCCCCCTCATCCCTTTCACACTGTACACACATATAAAAATAATAAACAGTTATACCCACCTTTCTTCTCTCTACTCCAGCACTGCTGCATCCTCTTCTGCCGGGGGGAGGAGTGCACTGGAGCACCGCGCTGTCCGGCGCCATTTTGCTGAAGACACACTGGAAATGTGTCTTCAGTAAAATGGCGCCGGATAGCGCAATGCGCACGAGCCGATCCAACGCCTTCACTCCGCCCCCAGTCTCCAGCGAAGAGAGGCGCCGCGGCAACGCTCATCCCGGTCAGGTAAGTATCTAAGTATGGCGCCGGAGATCGCGATATGCGTTCAGTGTCTACACATACCACGATCTCCGGCGCCATATACTCCTTTTACCTGTAACGGCTGGATGCGTGCTTCTGTCTGGAGCCAGACTGCACGTCACGCATGCGCAGTCTATCGAAGCTTCAGACAGAGGTACGCATCCCCGGTTATATTATAGATATATAGATAGACACGCCTCAAAGTGGATTTATTGACTTTTCCTTCTTGATGTTGTAACTTTAATGTTGAGGAGTGTGTACAGTATTCTTAAATATTTTGCTGCACTGTTGTGTTGCAAGGATTGATGGTTGACCTACTTATTTAGATTTCTTTTTTATTAACAATAGTGATGAGCGAGTATGTTCTGTTAGCCCTTTCAGCGAGCATGCTCTGGTGCTCGGGTGACAGTTTTAATACATCTGAGGAATGCCTGATTCTTAGGCATTCCTCACATGTATTAAAACTGTCAGTCGCAAATCATGCACACGAAGTGACTCAAACATAACACTCGAGCGCTGAAGATACTCGGAAAACACCCAAGCATGCTCTTAAATCTTGACTAACAAGCATTCCCTCTCATCACTAATTAACAACTGTTTGTCTGGAATTAAAAGATTAAAAGTACAGAGTGGCAGATGGCACCAAATAGGCTTTGGCAATTCCTTCTTCATATAATGCCTCTGTGATATGGGTGATCAAGGCAATAGTGACCACCCTATTACAACTATTGCTTAAGAAAAATATACAACTTATAATGTCTTTAAGACAAAAATAAAAAAACACTTATTATTTGCATCTCCTCGTTATCATTCTAAAAGCCACCTTCATGTAACTGTAGTGCCGAACTTACCAGAGTCAGTTGAAGGTTTCTCTTATACCTTAGAAATTGTTGTCCACCAGTATACCAAATAACAATCACAGCATTTATGTAATGTTTTTTTCTCCATTTTTGTATGGTGGTTTTGTGTTTTTGCCTTCTCACATAAAAGCCATAACTTTGTAATTTTATTTAACCCCTTAACGACATGTTCTGTAAATGTACGGCACATGGCGTGTCTCTCCCTTTTGGCGCAGGCTCCGCTGATGAGCCTGCACCTTTCCGGGGACATGACAACTGATCTGATGGTGAGTCAGTTGTAATGGCGGATCAGTTATAGCATTTAGTGAGCATGGTTAAAAAAAACAACTGTGGAATTGCACTTTTTTCTCAATTTCACTGCACTTGGAATTTTTTTTCCCATTTTCCAGTACACGATATGGTAAAACCAATGGTGTCGTTCAAAAGTACAATTTGTCCTGCAATAAAAAAGCCCTCACATGGCCATACTGATCAAAAAAAAAAAAATATGGCTATGGGAAGAAAGGGAGCAAAAAACAAAAGCGCAAAAACGGAAAATGGCCCGAGGGTGAAGGGGGTAAACAGGTAAACATAGTTATACAAGGTCCTGTTTGAAATAATAACTACAATTTTTTTACACACCATTTTTAATAGTGTAATAAATTCTATTATAAGTATTAAAAATTGTAATTGTTTTTACACCATTATTATTAGTAATTCTACTGAAAAAAAATACACAGATATGTCTTTCTACACCAGCAGATTGTGCCTGTTTTTAGGCCAAGAAAATTCTTTTATAGACAACAGAGAGACTATGACACACTGATAATGTTTATTGCAATTGGGTTTTCACCATTATTATTCAGTAAATATACTGAAAACAATGTAGCTTATTTTCAGAGTTTGTTTTGACCTATAATGTACTGGCATATATAGGTATATAAAATGTGAAAAGCAATTAAATATATAGAGTAATATCCTGATCTGACCACTGTACAGGTTACTCTCTACACTTAATGCCCTATATAAGAGAAACTACACTGCACATTAAAAGTAGGGAGTGGCTATTCTCCCATACAATATCAGTGTGTGGAAAACAGGCCAAGAAATACATATTAACCCTTTAGTTGTAAAAATAGTGATGATACTGCCAAATTTTTAGCAGTCATGATATAATGGATAATGGAGGCTGTTTGTGGCCTTAGCTGGTCCCCATTGCAATTGCATTGACTTTTCAATGGTTTGTGTGCACTAATATGTGTATATATTAACAAGAACAATATGAACATTTGTCATATAAACTATTCATCACAAGAACTATTAAGCAGACCTAGAAATAATACTTGAAAAGTTTGTCTAGGAAGACCTTGTTTTAAAAGGAAAAAAAATACTGAAAATATTAATTTACAAAAAAGCAATATTAACCTCATTGAGCCCTTTTTACTTCCGTTCTAACTGTGTGTGTCCTCCATGGAGATGTGTGTCAACCTTCTGCTGCTACCTTTCTCCAACACACCCTTTTCTTCTTTGTCAAATTTGGTAGTTGGTACCAGACGGATGGTTTCCGATCTCAATTTCAGAAAAAAAGATATATTAAAAACTATACATTAGTTATTAGATGTATGCTGTTAACTTCAATAGTACATAATATTCATTTTTTTAGCCTGTTAGACAAATGTTTCCTTTGCAGCCCTGGATGATTTGCCTTTCTCTGATCAAGAATATATGACAATGGAAAAGTGTGCTGAATGTTGAAGTTTTTGTCATGTTTCCAATTTATTTAAACTTTTAATATGTTCTAAAGTGTAGGGTCATAGTTTAGAAGAAACTTGTTATAAATTATAAGGTGGATAAAGTAATGAGGTGTGCATTGTATTTTTGGACAATGGAAAGAAGGCACAATGAATGTTCACCTATATATTACACGATGTCATGATACCTTCAGAAAAAATGCTATTACAGTATTGTACTATGAGACCACATTTTCATTATTTAACTGAAATTCTGGTACTAGCTAATATCAGTATGGAAAAAAACATTTGACAAGGTTGGATAGTTTGATTTAATGGAAATGCTTGAGAGATTTGGTATGGGAAGCTGCTTATTATATCTATCGCTATTCTTTACCAATCCAACACATTTAGCTGCAATGAGACAGGGATCATTTTTCAACATATAAAACGACTTGCCAGGGCTGCTTGTGTCACTCATGGCATACCTCATTTCAGGTCTAGGTCTTCCAACAAATACAAGGAAATGTGACAGGCTGATTTGGGCAGATGTGCTAGGTCTCACCTGAGCGAAAGCCTTTGTTATTGTATGCTATTGTATTACTGAGCCAATTTATATTACTTGTCTCGAGGGTGACCTTACACGTTTCTTATCAGAAGTTGTCATGAGGTTAACTCACAAAAAAATGACCTTTTGGGCTTTAATAAGAATTAATGGCAGCAAGTTCCCTTATTCCTCTGTTTAACATTTTCCCTACAGACCACAAATGCTCTTCATGTTGGAATTGTCTCTTGCATGATTTCAGATATTTATCATTCTGGTAGACAGGATTTCAAAAATGCCGAATATAACATTTAAAATGAGAACATTTCCATCTTTTCGTATACAGGGAAAAGATATAATAAAGGGACAGATCAGACAATCTAGATTGTATATGTAATTTGGAAGTAAACAATATACAATACAATATGCATGTCTAATGTACAAGGAAAAGATTCACCTGCACCTCCCAAAATGAAGAAAAGAGACTGCAGAAATTCATCCAATTATTAGGCAAAAAACACCCAAAAATTGTACATTTGTTTTTCCTCTTATTAAAGAAGCACCACCATCAAAATTTTTATTCTAATATATTGAAATAATCATATTACAGTTATATGAAAAAGTTTGGGCACCCCTATTAATATTAAGCTTAATGTTTTATAAAAATTGTTTTTGCAACAGCTATTTCAGTTTGATATATGTAATAACTGTTGGACATAGTAATGTTTCTGCCTTGAAATGAGGTTTATTGTACTAACAGAAAATGTGCAATCTGCATTCAAACAAAATTTGACAGGTGCATAAGTATGGGCACCCTTATCATTTTCTTGTTTTAAATACTCCTACCTACTTTTTACTAACTTACTAAAGCACTTTTTTGGGTTTTGTAACCTCATTGAGCTTTGAACTTCATAGCCAGATGTATGCAATCATGAGAAAAGCTACTTAAAGTGGCTACTTGCAAGTTGTTCTCCTGTTTGAATCTCCTCTGAAGAGTGGCATCATGGGCTCCTCAAAACAACTGTCAAATGATCTGAAAACAAAGATTATTCAACATAGTTGTTCAGGGGAAGGATACAAAAAGCTGTCTCAGAGATTTAACCTGTCAGTTTCCACTGTGAGGAACATAGTAAGGAAATGGAAGAACATAGGGACAGTTCTTGTTAAGGCCAGAAGTGGCAGGCCAAAAAAACATCAGAAAGGCAGAGAAGAAGAATGGTGAGATCAGTCAAGGACAATCCTCAGACCAACTCCAGAGAGCTGCAGCATCAACTTGCTGCAGATGGTGTCACTGTGCATCGGTCAACTATACAACGCACTTTGCACAAGGAGAAACTGTATGGGAGAGTGATGTGAAAGAAGCCGTTTCTGCAAGCATGCCACAAACAGAGTCGGCTGAGATATGCAAAAGCACATTTGGAGAAGCCAATTTCTTTTTGGAAGAAGGTCCTGTGGACTGATGAAACCAAGATTGAGTTGTTTGGTCATACAAAAAGGCATTATGCATGGTGGCAAAAAAAAACAGCATTCCAAGAAAAACACTTGCTACCCACAGTAAAATTTGGTGGAGGTTCCATCATGCTTTGGGGCTGTGTGGCCAATGCCGGCACCGGGAATCTTGTTAAAGTTGAGGGACGCATGGATTCCACTCAGAATCAGCAGATTCTTGACAATAATGTTCAAGAATCAGTGACAAAGTTGAAGTTATGCAGGGGATGGATCTTTCAGCAAGACAATGATCCAAAACACCGCTCCAAATCTACTCAGGCATTCATGCAGAGGAACAATTACAATGTTCTGGAATGGCCATCCCAGTCCCCAGACCTGAATATCATTGAACATCTGTGGGATCATTTGAAGAGGGCTGTCCATGCTCGGCGACCATCAAACTTAACTGAACTGGAATTGTTTTGTAAAGAGGAATGGTCAAAAATACCTTCATCCAGGATCCAGGAAATCATTAAAAGCTACAGGAAGCGACTAGAGGCTGTTATTTTAGTAAAAGGAGGATCTACTAAATATTAATGTCACTTTTCTGGTGAGCTGCCCATACTTATGCACCTGTCAAATTTTGTTTGAATGCAGATTGCACATTTTCTGTTAGTACAATACACCTCATTTCAAGGCAGAAACATTACTGTGTCCAACAGTTATTACATATATCAAACTGAAATAGCTGTTGCAAAAAGACCAATTTTTATAAAACATTAAGCTTAAGATTAATAGGGGTGCCCAAACTTTTTCATATAACTGTATATAGCACTGAGTACTTATATATATATGTCTATAAATATATTTATATACAGTACAGACCAAAAGTTTGGACACACCTTCTCATTTAAAGATTTTTCTGTATTTTCATGACTATGAAAATTGTACATTCACACTGAAGGCATCAAAACTATGAATTAACACATGTGGAATTATATACTTAACAAAAAAGTGTGAAACAACTGAAAATATGTCTTATATTCTAGGTTCTTCAAGGTAGCCACAATTTGCTTTGGTGACTGCTTTGAACACTCTTGGCATTCTCTTCAGTGTGAATGTACAATTTTCATAGTCATGAAAATACAGAAAAATCTTTAAATAAGAAGGTGTGTCCAAACTTTTGGTCTGTACTGTATGTTATTTATATAATTCCTTTTTCACATCACCCTGAAATTAGGAAAGCTCTAAAAATCAAAAAATGAGCGATGAATACATAAGATCCATCACTTCTTTTATATATGATTATGCACATGCATGTGTATGATTAATTAAATGCAGTTTGTTTTACTATTTTGTATCCCAGTATATTTTTATATTTGCCTGAGCATATGACAATATGTGGTACTATATATACTTTAGATATGTTATTTTACTGTATATGTCAGCTTGAGAAAGACTTGTTTAGAGTTGAAACGTTGCTAGCTGTTTTTATGCAGTGGAATAAAGGATTTCTTTATCTACCAACTGGAGTGCTATGATACACCCTATTTCTGTACATTATCCTGTAATAGAGATGAGGGATAAATCATATACTCCATTACATACTCTCAGGTGCGTACATAGAAATCATGGGGCCCCATAGCAAAAGTCTGAATGCCCCCCCCCGCACCAAAAAAAAAAAAAAGGATCAACAGGCGCTCTTAACTCCAAGCATGCATATTATATAGACCAAACATTGTCCAAGAAAGAGATTGCCTTGAAATAGAAGACAATTAAAATTTTATAGCTAGTCTTTCATTTTTTCTCATTTGAGTAAAAAAAAAAAAAGGAAAAACACTTACATCCAACTTGATATATTCCTTGTAAAAGTCAAAATGGAAGATTAAGCAGGACCGTCTCAGCTTATTAAAGCTGTTAGCCGATTTCCCTGTTGAGATTTGGTCCTTGACAAGGCAGATTCAGGATTAAGGTCTGAAGGCATTGAAAAAAAAATTTATGCCAGAATACATGAAACATAATGACATGTGCCATGTCCCCCATACAAAGCTGGCTGGACGTTATAAATCTCTTTTATTTCTACAGGAAACCTGTTACCTGATTCACACTGCCCAATGTATGGTAATGGCAGCATGAACTGCAGTCTTGTAGAACAATTGCAGCAAGGTACATTATGTACTTTGGAGATCTAAACAGGAACCATAGCCAGAGACGAGACTAGTCCAGCACTGCACCTGGCTGTCTTCGTCCAACTCTGCTGCTAGAGATTGTGAGGTCTCTCCCTCACATGTACATAAGGAGAGATCTGTTAATCACTTGTTGTGGTACTGGTACTGGGAAGAGCCAATCAGGTGCAGTGCTGAACTCTCCAGCTATGGTGGCTGCCTGGCTAACTATTCAAAGTACATTATTTATGGAACATTTCAGAGGATATTATACCTGTGCTGCAATTGTGCTGCCAACTGTGATTCATGCTGCACGTGACTTATGGTGGAGAAATATAGATATACAAGACAGGGTCCAGTCTGCCCCCTCATCCTTTACATATGCAGACTAGTGTTGAGCCACCCCCGTAGTGTTCGAGTTCGGTTCGGTTCGTCGTGTGTTCGCCGAACTGTTCGTCGAACTGTTCGTCGAACACCTTCGAACACCGTTAAAACCAATGGCAGGCAAACAAAAACACATAGAAACACATAGAAAACACCTTCAAAGGTGTCCAAAAGCTGACAAACTGCTCAGAAGACATAACTAACACATGGAAAATTGACAAGTACATATAGTCATGCGAAAAGAAAAGGGGTGGAGGAGTAAAAGGAGGGGGAGACACAGATATAGGCATGTCATGCCCTTCTAAAATCCAAAAAGTGAGAAGCCGACACGGCCAGTCCGTTCCTGCCCGTGCCACCTCCGTGTCGCCGGGTTTGTGCCAGAGCCGCGGTGGACCCTGACGGCCAGCCCCCCTCTCCCAATACTGGTGCCTGTCCGCTGGTGGGTCGAGCGAGCCCCCCTGTGATGGAGGCAGCTCTAAGCTTTTTAATTTAAATTGTCTCTCTAATTTGAATGAATACACTTTAAATCCTTTTACAAGGATCTATTGGAGGGCAAGTCTCATGCCAGCAGCCGCGTAATTTCAGCTCCAGTAGCGTCCACTAAAGCTGCTGCAGTTAAAAAGCTTTTATAAGGATCGAGCTCGGCTGTCCACCTCAAGGCATCCTACCGCCAGTCCCAGTCCCTATGCCTTGGGGTGCCTCCTGATGATCTACACTGAGTATCCCGTGGTCCCGAAGTATTTCCTTTGAAAAAATTAAGTGTCCAAACTACAGGTGGTGTAGCTTGCTTAACAGCCGGGATAATCCGCTGACTAGCAGACACTGCTACTAGGCACAAAGTATTTCCTGGGCTAGATGCAGTTAAAAATTTGTAATTAGATACTCTCGTTGGATGCTGAGAAAGCATTCCATAGAGTCTCCTGGCACGCCATATATTATTCTCTTAAAAAGCTTGGGGTAGGGGTCTAGGGGACCCTTTTACAGCCAAAATCACGGCCTTGTATCGCAATATGTCACCTAGGCTGAAGATGAATGGAACTGTAGCACCCTGAGGGCTCGGTTGCTACAGAAGTATTGCACCTCACCCAGAGGTGTGATATCTCACTCTCAGGTATGGATGGAGTTTGGATCAGGACCCGACACCTGCATGCATTACACCACATTGCCGTGGGGCAGGGCGACCAATATGCCCCTGAGATGGGCACGACAGTCCCTGTCCCTGGCTGGAGTGGGGGGAGGGAACACCGAGGAAGGGGAACCCTGTAGTGCAGGAGCAGGGAGGAAGCAGTTCCTGGGTGAATTGAGAAGGGAGTATAAAAGGTGGGCACCATCTTAGTTCAGTGCAGAGAAGTCTGAGCAGAAGTGACAGGGAGCAGGGGCTCCGCATGAGCTCTGCTCCGGAGGCGGGCCTAGTAACAGAGGCCCAGGCCTGGAAGAGGGAGAAGGAAGGAAGAGGAGCGGAGAAGGCTCCAGGAACGAGGAATGAAGGGATCCCAGGGGTGCGGACGGGCGAGTCGCCACCGCACGCCCGAATCCACCTGCGTGGAGGGGTCAGGCCAAAGGGGGAGTCCGGTCCCTGAAACTAGTGGAGGCGGGAAACGACCCTCAGCTAGAAACCGGAGGCTGTGACATTTCATGTGGCGCAGCCCCTCGCTACACCCGCAAGAAAGGCACCACATAGGGTCAGGGAAACTGGCGCCAAGTTTACCAAGAGGAGGCCCGAGGCAGCCGGACAGAAGGGTTGGTAAGAAAGGCCAGACAAAGGACACACAAAGGGGGTCCTGTGAAGCGCTCCAAAGTTATCTGGGAGATTTCTGAGCCCCTCACCTGGTGAGCACAGTACGACGTGGGCAGCCGTTACCTGCAGAAGTAGTCTGGATGATAAGAACTGTGAGTAAAGGCCCTGGACTGCATCACTGACTCCGTGTCGTTACTGCTGCTGCCATGCACCATCACCACCATCCTCCGCATACACTGCCCTGAGGCTATACTCCTCCCGTGGGGAGTTATGCTACGCTCTGCTGCACCCACAACACCAGCCTCAGCGGTCTGATCTGCAGCGGCGTTTCACTCAGACCGCAATCCACGGGTGGCGAAGTCGGACATTTAAACATCAAAACCACATAAATAGTTCTGCCACTGGTTTGACCGCCCTGAGCCACGGAACCGGGTCGCCGCCACTGAGACTACAACCACCAGCATCCACCAAAAAGGGTCCGGCTCCGGGTGTCCCAAGGCCCAGGGGGCGCGTCAGAACATTTTCATGACCTTTCATAATCACCAATGGGACAAGGCAGGGATGTCCTCTGTCTCCTCTCTTATACATCCTAGTGACGGAGCACCTGCTCTCATCAATTCGCCATAACCCCAATATTAGGTGGATTGAGGTGGGAGGCACCGAGTACAAGTGCTCTCTATTTGCTGATGATGTCCTAGTATATATCACTCAAACACATATATCCATCCCTGCTGTTATGGCTGAAATAGATCACTTTGTTACATGGTAAAATTTTAAAATCAATGCAGCGAAGTCTGAGGCCCTCGATGTCTCCCTCCCCAAATCCATACAGGATTCCATGCAGTGCAACTTTCCCTTTGCCTGGCCCTCACAGGGTATCAAATACTTAGGAATTCCTATTCATAGAGACCTCTCCCGTCTATGTTATCTTAATTTTGGGCCCTTTATTGAACAACTCCATACAGACCACGGTTGGCAAGTTAGAACTGTAAGATTCACTACGTGAACCACTGGTGTTTTGTGGAAAAGCACATGTACATTGTGTTCCAAATTATTATGTAAAAAGTGTTTAGGAGTGATAAGGGAAGAATTTGTTTGTTTGTCAGTTAAACTCATTGATGGTAATGTGTGTCAGGGCTCTTTATATCACTGTAAGCAATTGCAAACACCTGTGCTAATTAGTTTGGCAGGTGTGTCCAATGAAAGGCAAGACTACTTAAGAAGGCTGTCCCACATTATTAAGCAGCCTACATTTTCTGCCAAAATGGGAAAGAAGAAGGATGTGTCTGCTGCTGAGAAGCAACAAATTGTGGAGTGTTTAGGTCAAGGCATGACTACAATCAACATTGTGCGATGATCAGGATGAAGTGTCTTGGCAATCAAGAAGTATGTAGCTGATTCACAGTACACAGTGTGCGTGCTGATAAGGGCAAATTGGGGACTCTTTCCTACAGGCAATTATGTCAGGATAAAAGAGCAGCGGCAAAAAAGCCTTGTCATAGCAGCAGACAAGTTTTTGAAGCTGCTGGTGCTTCCTACGTCCCCCGAACAACAAGATGCAGGGTCCTTCAGAGGTTTGCAGCTGTGCATTTGCCATCCTGTCGACCTTCTCTATCCACTGCACACAAGCAGAAACGGCTCCAGTGGGCCAAACATTACATGAAGACTGATTTCAAAACTGTTTTGTTCACGGATGAGTGCTGTGCAACGCTCGATGGTCCAGATGGATGGAGTGGAGGATGGCTGGTTGATGGACACCCCACACAAGCACGGCTACTGCGCCAACAAGGAGGAGGTGGAGTATTATTTTGGGCTGGAATCATGGGGAGAGAGATTGTCAGCCCCTTTAGTAGCCCTGAAGGGGTAAAGATGAACTCCATAATGTATGTGGAGTTTCTCAAACAGCACTTCCTGCCATGGTTCAAGAAGAAGAACCGTGTATTCCACAGCAAGATCATTTCCATGCATGATAATGCACCGTCTCATGCTGCACATAACACATCTGCATCTCTGGCTGATATGGGCATAAAAGGGGACAAACTTATGGTGTGACCCCCATGCTCCCCTGACCTCTACCCCATTCACAACCTCTGGAGCATCATCAAAAGGAGTGTCTATGATGGCGGGAGGCAGTTCACATCTAAGCAACAGCTCTGGGAGGGTATTCTGTCCTCATGTAAAACAATTGAAGAAGAAACCATCCAAAACCTGAAACATTCAATGGATGAGAGAGTTCAGAAGCTCCTTTCGAACAAGGGGTCCTATGTGCAAATGTAACATCACCTAGAATAAAGTTTTGAGTTGAAAACTGTTTGATTTCAGTTTCTAATAACTTGCTAATGCTTATAATTTCAAAAATGACCATTTTTTTGGTCTTTATTAAAATGAAAAGGTTGATCGAAGAGTGTGGGGGATCTAAGAGTGTGGCAACCCAGTAGTCAGGATTACTTTGATTTCTGACAATCTGAGGGTCATGTTGCAGGTAGTGCAGCAAGAAGGCACTTATGTGTCTTGCGCATCTCGGAGCCCCAAAAATATTTTCCGGGCTAGATGCAGCTAAAAAGTATTATTAATTTTAAATCTGGTGGAGCTTAGTATAGATGGCCTAATAGAATCAGTACTGCACACTGATACAAAGCCCAAATTATTTTCCAGCCAAGATACAGATAAACATGATTAGTAATTTTAAATCTGGTGGAACTTAGTATAGATGGCCTAATAGAATCAGTACTGCACACTGCTACAAAGCCCAAATTATTTTCCAGCCAAGACACAGATAAACATGATTAGTAATTTGAAAGCTTTAAATGGTTGGTGAGGTGATTTTAACCAATCATCAAGCTTTTACTCTCCCCAGGATGACACAGGGGTAGAAAAGTCGATTCAGATCCATGATTTGTTCATCTTTATGAACGTGAGTCTGTCTACATTATCAGTGGAGAGCCGCGTGCGCTTATCTGTCAGCACACCACCAGCAGCGCTAAACACACGTTCAGACAGAACGCTGGCTGCGGGGCATGACAAGATCTTCAAGGCGTAAGTGGCTAGCTCCGGCCATTTATCCAGATTGGAAGCCCAAAAAGAGCAAGGGTCCAGTGACACAGTCATGGCTTCAATGTTTACTTGGAGATACTCCTGTACCATCGTCTCTAGGCGTTGACTATGTGTCAGACTTCTTGTCTCCTGTGGCCTTGCAAAGGATGCGCTAAAAAAGTGGTGAAATGATTCCGCAAAATTGATGTTACCAGCAGATACTGTGTTTCTGTTATGGTTTGAGTGGTGAACACTCGACGGTCCCACGGTTGGCAAGTTGGAACTGTGAGATTCACTACGTGCACCACTGCTGTTTTGTGGAAAAGCACATGTAAGATTCTGCAACAGTCTCTGCTGATACTCTTGCATGTGTGCATCCCTTTCTATGGCAGGAATAATTTCTGCAAATTTACTTTTGTACCGGGGATCTAACAGTGTGGCAACCCAGTAGTCCGGATTATTTCTAATTCTCACAATTCGAGGGTCATGTTGCAGGTAGTGCAGCAAGAAGGCACTCATGTGTATTGCGCATCCAGGAGCACCAAGTCCCTGTTGTGTTGGTGGCGAGGTAACAATCATGCTTCCTTCCTCTGTCCTCTCCCCACAACCTCGCACAACAGAAATGTGATCAAGGTCTCCCTCATCTGATGAGTCTTCCATCAGTTCGTCCTCCACTTCTTCCTGGGCTCCTGCACCTTCCTCACTAGTTTGGCTGCTACCATGCGCCCTGTTAAAACCATCTCCCCCACCCTCACATGCCTGCCACCTTGGTGCTGCCGACCGTCTGGACCTTGCAGATGTTAGCCCTTCCGCATGCAACTCCTCCTCCTCTACTTCCTCCACCTCCTCTTGTGCCACCACCTGACTCCGAATTCTGTTTAACATGTGCTCCAGCATGTAAATCACCAGAATAGTCATGCTGATAATGACATCGTCAGCACTAAACATCTTCGTCGCAATTTCAAAACTGTGCAGAAGGGTGCATAGGTCCATGATCTGAGATCACTCCTCCAGCGTGATTTGCCCCACCTCTGGATCTCGTTGGCCCAGGCTATACGTCAGAACTTATTGCACCAGGGCTTGTCGGTGCTGCCACAGTCGCTGCAACATGTGCAGAGTTGAATTCCACCGGGTAGGTACATCGCATTTTAGCCGGTGAAGTGGCAGGCCCAACGACTTCTGTAGAGATGTAAGTCGCTGAGCTGCGGGATGCGAACGGCAGAAGTGAGCACACAGCGACCGTGCCCTCTGCAGAAGGCCATCTAGTCCGGGATAGTGGGCTAAAAATTGCTGGACAACCAGGTTCAACACGTGAGCCATACAAGGCACGTGTGTGACATTGCCCCGGCGAAGGGCCGCACCCAGGTTTGCAGCATTGTCGCACACGGCCTTCCCTGGTTTCAGGTCCAGTGGAGACAACCATTCATGAAATTGGTTCTCCAGAGCTGACCACAACTCCTCAGCTGTGTGACTCACATTTCCCAGACATTTCAAAGTAAAAACCGCCTGATGACATTGAGCCCTACTGCCAGCATAGTAAGGAGGTGTGCAGGATCCCTTCTGCGCAGTTAGAAAGCTTGTGGCATGACCAGACAGCCTTTGGGTGCAGGTGGAGGACCGAGAGGAGGTTGAGGAGGCAGAAGCAGTGGAGGAACTTTGAGATAAAGAGGATTGACGCACAACTCGTGGGGACGGCAAGACTTGAACAGCAGCTCCTTGTCCTGCTGTCACCATAGTTACCCAGTGCCCAGTCAGCGACATGTAACGCCCCTGTCCATGCCTACTTGTCCAAGTGTCTGTGGTGAAATGCACCCTGTCACACACAGAGTTTCTCAAAGAAGCGGTGATGTTGTGTGCGACATGCTGGTGGAGCGCAGGCACACCTTTCTTTGAGAAGTAGTGCCGACTGGGCATCTGGTACTTGGGCACTGCGAGGGACATAAGGTCTCGAAAATCCTCTGTGTCCACCAGACGGAAAGGCAGCATTTCTGTAGCCAAGAGCGTGCAGATGGTGAAATTCAACCTCTTAGCTTTCTCATGGCTAGGAGGAAATGGTCTTTTACTTGTCCACATCTGAGGGACCGAGGGCTGGCTGTTGTGCTTTGATGGGGTTGATAAGGGTGTCCCCGGCAAACTGCTGGTCTGTGAGGAAGATGCAGGCGGACATGTTAGGTTGCCTTGATCCAAAGGTGGTGCTATCGATGTCGGACAGCGCTCAACACCAGCTGGTGTTACCACCTCAAAAGAAAATGATGACCTGCCAATCACGCTGGCTGTTGCGGGTAAAGAGGTGGCAGGTCTGCGTCCCAAAACAGGTGTGATTGCTGTCCCCCCAGTCACAGAGGATGAAGAGGCCGCTGATGCACAAGATGTGGCAGACGGTGGTTGGCCCGGCCAGCTAGGCCGCATTGTAGCACAGTGAGCTTCCCACTGCAACTTATGCTTCATGTCCATGTGCCGGTTCATGCATGAAGTACTCAAACTATGTATTTTTTAGCCTCTACTTAGCTTTTGCTGACAAATGTTACAGATAACACGAGTTGGGTCATCTTTATCGATCTGAAAAAATGCCCAGGCTATGCAAGGCTTAGCACCCATGCGACCTGAAGAGCCACCACAACTTGTGGTGAGAGGCAGAGTTGTGTTTGAGGATGCAGTTGTTGACGTGCTTCCAGTACTATGTCTCTGTCCAGGAAGGTGCAACCTGACCTCATCGTCACTAGCATTCTCCTCCACCTCCTCTGCTGACCTCATCTCTTGGCTGACTGTGGGTTGACAATAAGTGGGATCTCCAACCCCATCATCATCACCCTATGTGTTATCACACCCATCGTCCTCAGAGCCAACCTGTTCCTGCCCTGACAAAAAACTAAAGTTGTCGCTCCAATCAGGTATTTGAGTCTCATCATCGTCTTCCTCATTGTCTCCACCAACAGGAGTTACAGTTTGGGAATGAGGGTCTACATTATGGTCAGAACCTTCAGCGTCTGGTCCTGGATCCGACTGATAAAGATTCTGGGCATCAGTGCAGATCATTTCCTCGTCTGGATTCACAGAAGCGCTGGAGCCGACCTCTGATTCCCAGGCTATAGTATGAGTAAACAGCTCTGCAGACTCAACCATCTGTTCTACCTCATACTCAGACGGGCAGCTGGAGATTTGGGAGCTGTGAGGGAGCAAGTGCGATTGGGGTGACACCTCTGAGGACTGGAGTATTTGTGATGTTGAAGTTGATGTGGAGGAGAGCCCACTTAAAGGAGCACTTGATATCCGTTGAAGCACCTGCTGTTTTTGTGCCTCATCTGGAATTTGTAGCGATTGGCGTGGCCGTAAGAAAGGGATCTTATCACATTGTCCGCTAAAAGAAGTAGACATTTTAGTTTGGCTGGAAGATGGTCTTTCTTCTGCAGATGTTACTGTGGCTTTAACACCTACCCCACGGACACAACCTTTTTTTCCCTTCCCAACACGCCTATTCCGCTTTCCACCAGCAGCAGGCCTTTTTCCACTCATTTTGGTGGTTAACTAATTCACAACTCTGGAGTTGTTTGCACAAAAAAACAATGGATGGGAATCGAGCAGAGCTGAGTGGCCAAACTGTGGTATTAGGCCAAAGCTATTGGCTGGGTTAGATGCAGAAAAAAATTATATTCAATTTGCAACCTGATGGAGGTCAGTATAGATGGACTAATAGAACAAGTCCCACACACTGCTAGAAGCCCAAATATTTTTTCAGAGCTATATGCATAAAAAAATTATATTCAATTTGCAACCTGATGGAGGTCAGTATAGATGGACTATTAGAACAAGTGCCACACACTGCTAGAAGCCCAAATATTTTTTCAGAGCTAAATGCAGAAAAAAATTATATTCAATTTGCAACCTGATGGAGGTCAGTATAGATGGACTAATAGACCAAGTCCCACACACTGCTAGAAGCCCAAATATTTTTTCAGAGCTAGATGCAGATAAAAATTATTTTTAATTTGCAACCTGATGGAGGTCAGTATAGATGGACTAATAGAACAAGTCCCACACACTGCTAGAAGCCCAAATATTTTTTCAGAGCTAGATGCAGAAAAAAATTATATTCAATTTGCAACCTGATGGAGGTCAGTATAGATGGACTAATAGACCAAGTCCCACACACTGCTAGAAGCCCAAATATTTTTTCAGAGCTAGATGCAGATAAAAATTATTTTTAATTTGTAACCTGATGGAGGTCAGTATAGATGGACTAATAGAACAAGTCCCACACACTGCTAGAAGCCCAAATATTTTTTCAGAGCTAGATGCAGAAAAAAATTATATTCAATTTGCAACCTGATGGAGGTCAGTATAGATGGACTAATAGACCAAGTCCCACACACTGCTAGAAGCCCAAATATTTTTTCAGAGCTAGATGCAGAAAAAAATTATATTCAATTTGAAACCTGATGGAGGTCAGTATAGATGGACTAATAGAACAACTCCCACACTCTGCTAGAAGCCCAAATATTTTTTCAGAGCTAGATGCAGAAAAAAATTATATTCAATTTGCAACCTGATGGAGGTCAGTATAGATGGACTAATAGACGAAGTCCCACACACTGCTAGAAGCCCAAATATTTTTTCAGAGCTAGATGCAGAAAAAAATTATATTCAATTTGCAACCTGATGGAGGTCAGTATAGATGGACTAATAGAACAAGTCCCACACACTGCTAGAAGCCCAAATATTTTTTCAGAGCTAGATGCAGAAAAAAATTATATTCAATTTGCAACCTGATGGAGGTCATTATAGATGTACTAATAGACCAAGTCCCACACACTGCTAGAAGCCTAAATATTTTTTCAGAGCTAGATGCAGAAAAAAATTATATTCAATTTGCAACCTGATAGAGGTCAGTATAGATGGACTATTAGAACAAGTCCCACACATGGCTAGAAGCCCAAATATTTTTTCAGAGCTAGATGCAGAAAAAAAATATATTCAATTTGCAACCTGATGGAGGTCAGTATAGATGGACTATTACAACAAGTCCCACACACTGCTAGAAGCCCAAATATTTTTTCAGAGCTAGATGTAGAAAAATTTTTTATTCAATTTGCAACCTGATGGAGGTCAGTATAGATGGACTAATAGACCAAGTCCCACACACTGCCAGAAGCCCAAATATTTTTTCAGAGCTAGATGCAGAAAAAAATTATATTCAATTTGCAACCTAATGGAGGTCAGTATAGATGGACTATTAGAACAAGTCCCACACACTGCTAGAAGCCCAAATATTTTTTCAGAGCTGGATGCAAAAAAAAATTATATTCAATTTGCAACCTGATGGAGGTCAGTATAGATGGACTAATAGACCAAGTCCCACACACTGCTAGGTGCCCAAATATTTTTTCAGAGCTAGATGCAGATAAAAATTATTTTTAATTTGCAACCTGATGGAGGTCAGTATAGATGGACTAATAGAACAAGTCCCACACACTGCTAGAAGCCCAAATATTTTTTCAGAGCTAGATGCAGAAAAAAATTATATTCAATTTGCAACCTGATGGAGGTCAGTATAGATGGACTAATAGACCAAGTCCCACACACTGCTAGAAGCCCAAATATTTTTTCAGAGCTAGATGCAGAAAAAATTATATTCAATTTGCAACCTGATGGAGGTCAGTATAGATGGACTAATAGACCAAGTCCCACACACTGCTAGAAGCCCAAATATTTTTTTCAGAGCTAGATGCAGAAAAAAATTATATTCAATTTGCAACCTGATGGAGGTCAGTATAGATGGACTATTAGAACAAGTCCAACACACTGCTAGAAGCCCAAATATTTTTTCAGAGCTAGATGTAGAAAAAAATTATATTCAATTTGCAACCTGACGGAGGTCAGTATAGATGGACTAATAGACCAAGTCCCACACACTGCAAGAAGCCCAAATATTTTTTTCAGAGCTAGATGCAGAAAAAAATTATATTCAATTTGCAACCTGATGGAGGTCAGTATAGATGGACTATTAGAACAAGTCCCACACACTGCTAGAAGCCCAAATATTTTTTCAGAGCTGGATGCAAAAAAAAATTATATTCAATTTGCAACCTGATGAAGGTCAGTATAGATGGACTAATAGACCAAGTCCCACACACTGCTAGAAGCCCAAATATTTTTTCAGAGCTAGATGCAGAAAAAAATTATATTCAATTTGCAACCTGATGGAGGTCAGTATAGATGGACTATTAGAACAAGTCCCACACACTGCTAGAAGCCCAAATATTTTTCAGAGCTAGATGCAGAAAAAAATTATATTCAATTTGCAACCTGATGGAGGTCAGTATAGATGGACTATGAGAACAAGTCCCACACACTGCTAGAAGCCCAAATATTTTTTCAGAGCTAGATGCAGAAAAAAATTATATTCAATTTGCAACCTGATGGAGGTCAGTATAGATGGACTAATAGACCAAGTCCCACACACTGCTAGAAGCCCAAATATTTTTTCAGAGCTAGATGCAGAAAAAAATGATATTCAATTTGCAACCTGATGGAGGTCAGTATAGATGGACAAATAGACCAAGTCCCACACACTGCTAGAAGCCCAAATATTTTCTTCAGAGCTAGATGCAGAAAAAAATTATATTCAATTTGCAACCTGATGGAGGTCAGTATAGATGGACTATTAGAACAAGTCCCACACACTGCTAGAAGCCCAAATATTTTTTCAGAGCTAGATGCAGAAAAAAATTATATTCAATTTGCAACCTGATGGAGGTCAATATAGATGGACTAATAGACCAAGTCCCACACACTGCTAGAAGCCCAAATATTTTTTTCAGAGCTAGATGCAGAAAAAAATTATATTCAATTTGCAACCTGATGGAGGTCAATATAGATGGACTATTAGAACAAGTCCCACACACTGCTAGAAGCCCAAATATTTTTTCAGAGCTAGATGCAGAAAACAATTATATTAAATTTGCAACCTGATGGAGGTCAGTATAGCTGGACTAATAGACCAAGTCCCACACACTGCTAGAAGCCCAAATATTTTTTCAGAGCTAGATGCAGATAAAAATTATTTTAAATTTGCAACCTGATGGAGGTCAGTATAGATGGACTAATAGAACAAGTCGCACACACTGCTAGAAGCCCAAATATTTTTTCAGAGCTAGATGCAGAAAAAAATTATATTCAATTTGCAACCTGATGGAGGTCATTATAGATGGACTATTAGAACAAGTCCCACACACTGCTAGAAGCCCAAATATTTTTTCAGAGCTAGATGCAGAAAAAAATTATATTCAATTTGCAACCTGATGGAGGTCAGAATAGATCGACTAATAGAACCAGTCCCACAAACTGCTAGAAGCCCAAATATTTTTTCAGAGCTAGATGCAGAAAAAAATTATATTCAATTTGCAACCTGATGGAGGTCAGTATAGATGGACTAATAGACCAAGTCCCACACACTGCTAGAAGCCCAAATATTTTTTCAGAGCTAGATGCACAAAAAAAGTATATTCAATTTGCAACCTGATGGAGGTCAGTATAGATGGACTAATAGAACAAGTCCCACACACTGCTAGAAGCCGAAATTTTTTTTCAGAGCTAGATGCAGAAAAAAATTATATTCAATTTGCAACCTGATGGAGGTCAGTATAGATGGACTAATAGAATGATGCTATGTCCAAAAGGTTTTACTTCACTAGGTGCAGTAAAAAAAATTGTATTCTATACACAGGTCGTGTAGCTTGCAACACAGATAGGCTACTCCACTGACTAACACACTCTGCAATAGGCCAAAAAGGATTAGCTTTGCTAGATTTAGCCAAATGCTGTGAAAAAAACTTGCACAGCACTGGCACAGACCTGCCTGGCAAAAACTGCTAGGAACTGATCTAACTTAGTCCTGAAAAGGACTGCAATTACAATTAGTCTTTACTCCCAACCTATCTATTTAAGAGCACAGACCTGCCTGATAAAAGTCGTAGGAAATGCTGTAACCTAGTCCTTAAAAGGACTGCAATCACAACTCTTCCCTACTCCCAAGCTATCTGTAGATTTGTGCGAAAATTGGCTTGAAATTAACAAGGTATAGCGCACACAGCAACAGCGGTGCCGTCTAACACGCAGCTGCAGCAGTGAGAAAATGGTGGCGACGGGGAAAATGGCTGGGTCTTATAGGGCAAGGACATGTGACATACACTGCCAATGACACATGCCCTTGCTTGTGTGAAAAAAAGCACTTCGCTCCGTGTGTGCGCTGCTGATAGGCTGACAGATTGCACCTCCCCACTGTAAAGAGAAAAAAAAATGGAGATCTTCATTATTCCTGCAGAGATCCATCCCCTGCCCCCCCCCCCCACCCCGCTGTACACTCAAACTGCATATTAACATTAATTTTCATCATTACTGAGAAAAAATCCAGTTATGATTTTGGTGCACGAACAGTTATCGAACATAACCTCGAACAGCCGAATTTTTTTCAAATCGTTCGTGTTCGCTGAACGGCTCGAACACCGCCCAAAACAGCTCGAATTTGAGATTGGCGAACAGTTCGAGTCGAACAACGCTCATCTCTAATGCAGACACAGGCACACACTATGCAAACACGGACACACATAGCAGGCATGGTACACACTATGCACACATACACAAACAGGCTTGAGAAAGGCTCACATTTGGAGCTGAAACGTCACATCAGCCCTTATAGACTAATAAATGAGTTTTTTCAAAGAGTGCTGTCTTCATATTTTTGCATCCATATACAAACATATACACAGATACGTACACATACATACATATTTGAACACAGTCATACACAAATATTAGCATCATGCATGCACAGACATTAGAAATATTTTTAATATGGGGAATGGGGAAGCCGGTAACAAGCCTCGCTCACTTGCTCCCAGCCTGTGCCCCATCCAGCTCCTTAGCCATGTGGTAGTGCAGGGCCACCACAGTCACAGACACGGCCCTGGACCATCAGAGGGACCCAGTCGCCGTCAGGGCCCGGGCCGCTCCCCCAGCAGGACAACTAGCACTGTGTGAATGCGGTCACTTCAAGAGACATGGCGGCGTGCAGTGCGCTGTGCCTGCTAGTAATAACGTAGCCGGAGCAACACACAAGCACAATTTAAAGTGCAGTGTTGTCCCTGCAGCGTCAGATGGGAAGCAGAGATGCTGTGGGAACAGCCTGGGCCCCGACAGCGAGTGGGCCCCTCTGATGGTCCAAGGCCCTGTTTACCCCCCTCCTCCACACTGTAATGTGCAAATTGTGTGCAGGCAGAATATCCCCCCCACCTCCTCCACCCCTTGTAATGTGTAAACTGTGGATCAGAGCCAGCAGCCACTATTTACTCCCCCACCCTCCACATTGTGTGCAGCCAGGGGCCCCCCATCTCCACCCTCCCTCCACATTGTGTGCAGCCAGGGGCAGGGGCCCCCCATCTCCACCTACCCTCCACATTGTGTGCAGCCAGGGCCAGGGGCCCCCCACCTCCACCCACCCTCCACATTGTGTGCAGTCAGGGCCAGGGGCCCCCCACTTCCACCCACCCTCCACACTGTGTGCAGCCAGGGCCAGGGGCCCACCAACCTCCACATTGTGTGCAGCCAGGGCTAGGGGCCCCCCACCCTCCACATTGTGTGCAGTCAGGGCCCCCCCACCCTCCACATTGTGTGCAGCCAGGGCCCCCCACCCTCCACATTGTGTGCAGCCAGGGGCCCCCCACCCTCCACATTGTGTGCAGCCAGGGTCAGAGGCCCCCCACCTCTACCCACCCTCCACATTGCGTGCAGCCAGGGGCCCCCCACCTCCACCCAGTCAGGAGTCAGCAAAGTGCAGCACCAGCCCAGCACAGTGAGGGGACACATTAAAAAAAAAACAAAAAAAAAAACAACACACTGCCGGCCCTGCTCACCGTCTCTCTCTCTCCGTGCACGCAGCACACCCTCATGTGCTGACTTCCTGCTTCCTGCTTCTGGCCCGAGCCCTGCATACTGCTGCTCTCTGGCTGGAAAGCTACGTCAGCCAGGAGGCATGACGTTCTTATGCAAATCCAGCCAGAGCATTCAGCCGGCAGCAGACCAGGAACCAGAAAGGAAGATTTGAGGAACGTACAGCACTGTCAGCACAGGACAGCCGCTGGACCACAGCGGCCGTCGCGGGCCCCCTCACCCGCCGGGCCCCATAGCGGTCGCGTGGTCTGCCGCCATTGGCGGTATGCCACTGCATACTCTGCTTCTTCCTTGCTACTGCATTTGCAAGAGTTTGCAAAGGAGGTCAAATGTGACTTACATTTGGTTCTGCTGCTGGCGGGGTAGTTGCTGTCAGCACTAATGGTGGTGTTAAAGCTGTTGCTAGCTGCAACCTCATTCTTATCTGTGATATTTAGCATACATTTTGGACAAAAAATATAACATTTGTTTTTAGAAATTTTGATAACAAATTTAGCCAATTTTTGGCTTAAAGTTCACCCACCCTTGAAAGAAAAGTTTAACCCTAAATAAAGAGGTCGCTACATACAGGGCCGGCTCCATGTTTTTCTGGTCCCCAGGCGAAAGACTCTCAGTGGGCCCCTTTAACACATTACCACGATTCATGATGCACAGATACCGCAGAGAAATATATATATAGTACAAGGCCGAAGATTTCACTTCATGAGTGATATCTGGGAACTATAGACCAGTCAGCTTAACGTCTGTTGTGGGTAAATTGTTTGAAGGATTTATTAGAGATGCTATTGTAGAATATCTTAATGATAATAACTGTCTAACTCCATATCAACATGGATTCATGAGGGATCGCTCCTGCCAAACAAACCTGATCGCCTTCTACGAGGAGGTGAGCTCACAGCTGGACCGGGGAGAGTCAGTGGATGCTGTATACCTTGACTTCTCCAAAGCGTTTGATACCGTGCCACACAAAAGGTTGGTATATAAAATGAGAATGCTTGGTCTGGGGGATAATGTGTGCAAGTGGGTAAATAGCTGGCTGAGTGATAGAAAGCAGAGGGTGGTTATCAATGGAGTAAGCTCAGGGTGTGTCAGGGTTACTAGCGGGGTGCCTCAAGGGTATGTCTTGGGCCCTATATTATTTAATATATTTATTAATGATCTAGTGGAAGGGTTGTATAGTAAAATAGCAATATTTGCAGATGATACTAAACTTTGTAAAGTAGTTAATACAGATGAGGACAGGGCACAGCTACAGGAGGATTTAGATAAATTGGGGAGTTGGGCCAAAAAATGGCAAATGGGGTTCAATGCCGATAAATGTAAGGTCATGCACATGGGAAAGAAAAACAGCAGTCACCCATACATATTAAATGAGAAACCGTTGGGGAAATCTGACATGGAGAAGGACCTGGGCGTCTTGGTTAATAGCAAATTAAATTGGAGTGCCCAGTGTCAGGCAGCAGCTGCGAAGGCAAATAGAGTCATGGCATGCATCAGAAGAGGAATAGGGGCATATGATGAGAACATTGTTCTTCCTCTGTATAAAGCGCTGGTAAGGCCGCACTTAGAATATTGTGCACAGTTCTGGGCTCCGGTGCTCAGGAAAGACATATTGGCGCTAGAGAGGGTACAAAGGAGGGCGACTAAGGTAATAAAGGGAATGGAGGGACTAGAATACCCAGAGAGGTTGTCAAAATTAGGCCTATTTACCTTGGAAAAGAGAAGGCTTAGGGGAGACCTCATAAACATGTATAAATACATCAGGGGGCAGTACAGAGATCTCTCCCATGACCTGTTTATACCAAGGATGGTGACAAAGACGAGGGGGCACACTATGCGTCTGGAGGAAAGGAGGTTCCTGCACCAGCATAGAAGGGGATTCTTTACGGTCAGAGCCGTGAGACTCTGGAACTCTCTGGGAGAGGAAGTGGTGATGTCCAACTCACTTAAAGAGTTCAAGAGAGGCCTGGACGCCTTTCTTGAGAACAATAAAATTACATCTTATGCTTAGTTAATTAATCCAGGGATTTAATCTGACTGCCAGATTGGTGTCGGGAAGTGAATTTTTCCTCAATGATGTAAATTGGCCTATACCGCATAGTTTTTTGTTGCCTTCCCCTGGATCAACGCTGCGGAATAGCTGCAGTGCACAAGAATTAGGCTGAACTGGATGGACGCTTGTCTTTTTTCGGCCTTATAAACTATGTAACTATCTATTGTAAATTCCACAATAGCTCAGAAACTGGCAAATCGCTCCACACAGTATACTGGCCTCCATAAAATGCTCCATACAGAATACTGGCCCCCATAAAATCTTCCACATGGAATACTGGCCCCCTTATAACGCTCCATACGGAATACTGGCCCCCATATAACGCTCCATACAGAATACTGGCTCCCATATAACGCTCCATACAGAATACTGGCCCCCATAAAATGCTCCGTACAGGATGCTGGCCCCCATATAACACTCCATACAGGATACTGGTCCTCTTATAATTCTCCATACAGGATACTGGCCCCCATATAATGCTCCAAGCAGGCTGTCCCCCCCACATAATGCCCCATGCAGGCTGTTCCCCCCTTATAATGCCCCATGCAGGATGTCACCCCCATATAATGCCCCATGCAGGATGTCACTCCCCCCCATATAATGCCCCATGCAGGATATCACTTCTTCCCCCATATAATGCCCCATGCAGGATGTCACCCCCATATAATGCCCCATGCAGGATGTCACCCCCCATATAATGCCCCATGCAGAATGTCACTTCTCCCCCCCATATAATGCCCTATGCAGGATGTCCCTTTCCCCCCCAATATAATGCCCCATGCAGGATGTCCCTATCCCCCATATAATGCCCTATGCAGGATGTCCCTTTCCCCCCATATAATGCCCCATGCAGGATGTCCCCTCTCCCCCCATATAATGCCCCATGAAGGATGTCCCTTTCACCCCATATAATGCCCCATGCAGGATGTCCCTTTCCCCCACCATATAATGCCCCATGCGGGATATCACCCCCCTCTCTTTAAAATGTCCAATGCAGGATGTCACCCCCTATCTTTATAATACCCCATGCAGGATGTTACACCCCCATATAATGCCCCATGCAGGATGTCCCTCCCCCCCCATATAATGCCCCCTGCAGGATGTCCCTTCCCCCCATATAATTCCCCATGCACGATGTCCCTTTCCCACCATATAATGCCCCATGCAGGATGTCCCCTCTCCCCCCAAATAATGCCCCATGCAGGATGTCCCTTTCCCCCCATATAATGCCCAATGCAGGATGTCCCTTTTCCCCACCATATAATGCCCCATTCAGGATATCACCCCCCTCTCTTTAAAATGCCCCATGCAGTGTGTCACCCACCCTCTTTATAATGCCCCATGCAGGATGTCACCCCCAATATAATTCTCCATGCAGGATGTCACCCTCCCATATAATGCCCCATGCAGGATGTCCACTCTCCCCCCCATATAATGCCACATGCAGGATGTCCCTCCCCCCCCATATAATGCCCCATGCAGGATGTCCCCTCTCCCCTCCATATAATGCCCCATGCAGGATGTCCCTAACCCCCCATATAATGCCCCATGCAGGATGTCCCTTTCCCCCACCATATAATGCCCCATGCAGGATATCACCCTCCTCTCTTTAAAATTCCCCATGCAGGATGTCACCCCCCCTCTTTATATTGCCCATGCAGGATGTAACCCCCTCTTTATAATGCCCCATTCAGGATGTCACACCCGCATATAATGCCCCATGCAGGATGTCACCCCACTCTTTATAATGCCCCATGCAGGATGTCACCCCCTCTTTATAATGCCCCATGCAGGATGTCACCCCCCCATATAATGCCCCATGCAGGATGTCACCCCCACCATATAATGCCCCTTGCCTCCATACATTAAAAAACAAAAAAATCAAATACTCACCTCACTCCTCCTCACCTGCTGCCGTTGCTCAGGTCCGGACTCCAGCGTCTCCAGCGTCTTCCTGCTCTCAGCTGGCTATGATGGCTCAGGGGAGGGCACGGTGGAAAGACGTCACCGCACCCTCTGACCTGAGACGTCACAGGGAGAGAACAGCAGGAAGACAGTGGATCTGCGGAGGCACGGGGAGAGGTAAGTATCTGGCTGCTGGGGCCTTGCGCAAGCGGGGGAGAAGGGCGGGCGCTGGCACCGCTCTCCTCCGCCCATAGCCTGGCAGGGTGCCCGACCGCGAGTGGGCCCCCCGCCTGCTCGGAGCTCCGGTAATTGCTGACGCCGGCCCTGGCTACATAAGTACACACATATATAGTAATTTGTGGCAGCAGCCAGCAGTATTGTCGCCTACGACTCTTAAATGCAACTAGTCTAACAGTTGCAAAACCTTAATCTCTTGCTGTTTCTTTGTTTTTTATTTTAAATTTTATTATTATTATTTTTTTTTTTAATATTGAGGTTTAAACAAAATAAAAAAGAATTGCTTGGTTGCGTAGTGGCAGGATTAGGAAAATTGTCACGTCTCCAAATACAAGGAGCGCATTTTCATTTACAAACAGAAACAAACTTTAAATTCAGAATTTGGATTTATTTGTAATTAATAGTATACTACCCTGCTTGCTGCCACTTTGTGAAAACAAACAGAAGAAAGCTATTAAAGAAACACTACCATCAAATTTTTTATAGAAATAAGTAAAGAAAAACCCTAAGGAAGTGAAAAAATTCTACAAATAGTGAGTGTAACAGCACGTAAGTGAAGAACAGTTACCATCTGTTTAACAATAGTCATATACTTTAAGGACACTTTGACATAACTAAGTTGTATTTTTGTTTAAGAGTCTTAAAAGGGTTGGATACAGTCCCAGGAGAACATAGAATGTCATTCATGGTTTTTAATTAAGGAGAGGCTAGAAAAAACAATAGTGTAATAAAGTTTTATATTAGTAACAAAGGAAGTAGTATTAGGGAATTTTCTCAAATGCAAGGTTGTGTGCCCATAACTCTGCGACGTCACCTAACAGTACGGTATGGTCCTGGCAAGAAGATTGGCACGGAGAAGGAAAGTTAAGTTATTTTATTCATTTTATTTCAACATATGTCGGCAGTTACAAAGAGGGGAGGGAGTTAACTGAGGTCTGATATTACAAGGAGGGGATGGAGGGGAGAATGTGGTCTGAGGTCTGCAATTACAAAGAAGGTGGGGGTGGGGTGTTAACTGAGGTCTGCTACTACAAGGGGTGATGGAGGGCAGTATTTGACCTGAGGTCTGCAATTACAAGAAGGGGCTCCCGGCTGTTTAACCTACTAAATGCTGCGATTAATATCGATCTCAATATTAAGTAGGATAGGTGATGGAGGAGGATCGATAGGGCCCAATAGTTGTCATGGCAACCCGAGGTCATCATGATGCTCTTCGGGTCTGCCAGCTACAGTGGCCAGCTTAGACCATGCCAGCATGATCTAAAAGGCACTCTTTCAGGGTAAAACTGACATGTATAATGTATTGCAATGCTGGTGCTGGAGTAATAAAAGTTAAAGTCCACTATAGAAGAGCTAAGTAAAAAAGTAAAACATTTTTTTAAAAAAATCACAAAATAAAAAAAAAATCATACACCAATAAATATGTATCTTTTTATAAAAACAACAACAAAAAAAGTACACATTTGGTATTATTTTGTCTGGAACAACCTCATTTCTAAAATTCTGACACTAGTTAACCCCTTCAGTGAACACCATAAAAAAATAATAATAATAATGCTCCAAAAATTTCATCACACAGACAAAAAAAGTGGAAGTAAACGTGATCAAAAAGTATATGTAAATAAAAAATGCATGGCTGATAATGTCATCTTTGCCTTACAAAAGAGAAGCCAACATACAGCTCCATCAGCAGAGAAATAAAAAAGCTATTGCTCTCAGAGCGATGCAATAGCAATTACTTTTTCTATAAAATCGGTTTTATTGTGTAAAAGCAGCAAAACATTAATAAATTTATATAAATGTGGTATTGCTGTAATTGTACTGACCCGAAGAATAAAGGTGTCCCTTCACTTTTACCACTTGATGATTGGCATAAAAAAAACAGTTCCTGAATTGCTGTTTTTTGCTCATTCTGCCTCCCAAAAAAAGAAAGCGATGTTCCCAATAAAAGCTTCAACTCGATTCACAAAAAAATCAAGCCCCCACTCAGGTCCGTCATCTGTCAACTGAAATATAGGAGGCTTCCATAATATCGATTGCACAAAGGCATCGGAAAAGCGCTATGGCTCCTTGCCCCCCCCAAAAGAAATCCAGCAAATATTGTTCTCCTGAATTCAAATGCTCAAAATCATCACTACAACTATATATAAATTCCCAAAATGGGGTCACTTGAGGGGTGATTCTGCTCTTTTGGCATTTAGGCAGGGGCGGACACAGACTGTAGTGGGCCCCTGTGCAAGAAATTTTGGGGGGCCCCCCCTGCCCTTCATAAGGCAACAAAGTTATGTAAACATAACCCCCCATGTGCATCTCTCACCCCCCCATGTGCAGCTCTCATCCCACCCATGTGCAGCTCTCACCCCCCGTGCATCTCTCATCCCCCCCATGTGCATCTCTCATCCCCCCCATGTGCATCTCTCATCCCCCTCCGTGCATCTCTCATCCCCCCCATGTGCATCTCTCATCCCCCCCCATGTGCATCTCTCATCCCCCCCCATGTGCATCTCTCATCCCCCCCCATGTGCATCTCTCATCCCCCCCCCATGTGCATCTCTCATCCCCCCCATGTGCATCTCTGATTCCCCCCACTCCTAGTTAATTAATTGTATTTAAAAAAAATAAAACTTGTTATACTTACCCCCATGCAATCCCTGCAGAATCCTGGCGCTCGTCCACGTCGCTGCCACCAGGTTCTCCTGACGTTCGGCCATGTGACGGCGCCACATACATAGCCATCAGCTTTTGTTTTGGCCAAAAGATTTTTAAAGCCGCCACCACGATAAGGTAGACTCTTCTGGGCGGGCCCTACTCTAACCTATTAAAATTTTCTTAAAATATCCAATACTCTTTTTAGATATATTTTTATTTAGTTTTCTTTAAGGGAATGTGTCATATACATTTTTTTTTTAAATGACCAATAATACCACATACAGGGAATACCGCCACACCATGACCAGACCACATATTACCACAACATAGTGACCGAATAATACCACACAGAAGGGAGAAAAACTGCCACACCATGACCAGACCACATATTACCACTACATTACTAATATTACCACCACATTACTAATATTACCATAAGTGTCATTATACACGGGAGCTCTATACATGGTATGTATAACGTAAGTGTCCAGGTAATCTAGTGATCACCAGTGAAATTATACACAGGAGCTCTGTATATAGTGTCAGTGTACAGGTAATACAGTGACATTATACACAGGAGCTCTGTATATAGTGTACAGGTAATACAGTGATCATCAGTGACATTATACACAGGAGCTCTGTATATAGTGTCAGTGTAGAGGTAATACAGGGATCACCAGTGACATTATACACAGGAGCTCTGTATATAGTGTCAGTGTACAGGTAATACAGTGATCACCAGTGAAATTATACACAGGAGCTCTGTATATAGTGTCAGTGTACAGGTAATACAGTGATCACCAGTGACATTATACACAGGAGCTCTGTATATAGTGTCAGTGTACAGGTAATACAGTGATCACCAGTGACATTATACACAGTGTACATGTAATAGACTGACTCACCGGTGACGTCTCTAGGTGAAGTCCTTCATCTTCGCTTTTCTCCTTCATCCAGCACAGACCGCCATCACTCGTCTCTGCATAAAATAACACAGTTATCTAGAGCACATTCCCCAACTTCTACATTACGCAGCTGAATACAGACGTGCATCCACCATCAATATATGGTTAGTTATTAGGCAACCTGCCATTCCAAATATAAATTGTAATCCACCACTGTGCCCCCATTAACTGTAAATAGGCACTTAATATATAATTTAATTAGAACCTCTACTCTTTCCGCCAATTTGTTACCAGTCACACTCCTGCATCCGCAACGCCCCCTACTCTATACTTCCTGCTCCCCGCATTCAATATTTACATGCACCCCCTGCCCCAATTCATTATATCATGTCCGTGCTCTCCCCACCCCATCATCATTTATCATTTACTCTCCCCCACCCCACATTCGTTATGTGCAGCTCATTATCCCCCTACTCCCAATTCCCCCATGTGCAGCTCTCATCCCCCTCCATGTGCCCCTCTCTCATCCCCCTCCCCCCTCCATGTGCCCCTCTCTCATCCCCCTCCCCCCCACATGTGCCCCTCTCTCATCCCCCTCCCCCCCACATGTGCCCCTCTCTCATCCCCCTCCCCCCCACATGTGCCCCTCTCTCATCCCCCTCCCCCCCACATGTGCCCCTCTCTCATCCCCCTCCCCCCCACATGTGCCCCTCTCTCATCCCCCTCCCCCCCACATGTGCCCCTCTCTCATCCCCCTCCCCCCCACATGTGCCCCTCTCTCATCCCCCTCCCCCCCACATGTGCCCCTCTCTCATCCCCCTCCCCCACATGTGCCCCTCTCTCATCCCCCTCCCCCACATGTGCCCCTCTCTCATCCCCCTCCACCACATGTGCATCTCCCATCTCCCCCCACACATGTGCATCTCCCATCTCCCCCCACACATGTGCATCTCCCATCTCCCCCCCACACATGTGCATCTCCCATCTCCCCCCCCCACACACATGTGCATCTCCCATCTCCCCCCCCCACACACATGTGCATCTCCCATCTCCCCCCCCACACACATGTGCATCTCCCATCTCCCCCCCCCACACACATGTGCATCTCCCATCTCCCCCCCCCACACACATGTGCATCTCCCATCTCCCCCCCCCACACACATGTGCATCTCCCATCTCCCCCCCCCACACACGTGCATCTCCCATCTCCCCCCCCCACACACGTGTGCATCTCCCATCTCCCCCCCCACCACACACATGTGCATCTCCCATCTCCCCCCCCACCACACACATGTGCATCTCCCATCTCCCCCCCCACCACACACATGTGCATCTCCCATCTCCCCCCCACACACATGTGCATCTCCCATCTCCCCCCCCACACACATGTGCATCTCCCATCTCCCCCCCCACACACATGTGCATCTCCCATCTCCCCCCCCCACACACACACGTGCATCTCCCATCTCCCCCCCCCACACACATGTGCATCTCCCATCTCCCCCCCACACACACACATGTGCATCTCCCATCTCCCCCCCCACACACACACACACATGTGCATCTCCCATCTCCCCCCCCCACACACACACACATGTGCATCTCCCATCTCCCCCCCCCACACACACACACACACATGTGCATCTCCCATCTCCCCCCCCACACACACATACACACACACACACACACATGTGCTTCTCCCATCTCTCCACTCCTAGTTAATTGTATTTTAAAAAAAAATAAAACTTGTTATACTTACCCCCATGCGATCCCTGCAGAATCCTGGCGCTCGTCCAAATCGCTGACAGCAGGTTCTCCTGACTTCCGGCCATGTGACGGCACCGTCACATGACCGGAAGTCAGGGGAATCATCAAGGCGCTGCTGCAACAGCGCAGCTCAGCGCTGAAATGTCCCGGACCCGGCGCATAGCATGGGGCCCCGGAGAGAGACGCACAAGAGGGGGGCCCCCGAGGGGGCCCCTACCGGCCGGGCCCCATACTGGAGTCAGGGCAGTCATGCCCTGATGGCGGCCCTGCTGGAGGCTGGAGGGGCCCCCTCTCCCTCGGGGCCCCCGTTCAATGAACCGGCTGCACGGGCGGTAGTTCCGCCCCTGCATTTAGGGGCTTTTTATATGGAGTCTGCAAATCATTCTCGGAAAATCTGTGCTACAAGAGTTCAATAGTGCTCCGTCCCTCCCGAGTCTCTCTATGTGGCTAAGCAGTACTGTACAGCCAAATATGGGGTATTTCCACGTTCAGCAGAAATTATATTGTCTGAGAGTTAAAAATGCTCTCTACACCCCTATATGAATTTCTCAACAGGTGTAGTTTCCAAAATGGGGTTACTTATGGGGGTTTCTGCTGTTTTGGAATGTCAACGGCTCTTAAAATGTGACATGGCATCTGCAATGTATTCCAGCCAAAATTGCGGGCCAGAATTCAATTGGCTCTCATTCCTTTCCAAGCTCTACCATGTGCCTAAAGAGTAGTTTTCCACCCCATATGAGTTATCGGAAATTACATAACAAATTTTATGGTTCATTGTCGTATGCTACCCTTGTAAAAGTTAAAAATTTGTGGCCAGACCAATATTTTTGTAGGAAAAATGTATGTTTTCATATTCATGGTTCAACATTATAAAGTTCTGTGAAGAACCTGTGGGTTTAACATGCTCACAACACCTCTAGATAAGTTCCTTGAAGGGTGTAGTTTCCAAAATTGGGTCATGTGTGGAAGTTTCCACTGTTTAGGCACATCAGGGTATCTGCAAACACGACATAGCGTCCGCTATCGATTCCAGTCAATTTTGCACTTGTAAAGTATATCGCTCCTTCTCTTCCAAGTAGTTTTCCACCACATATGGGATATTGGCACACTCAGGAGAAATAGCACAACAAATTCTACTGTTCATTTTCTCCTGTCACCTTTTTGAAGATGCAAAATATGGGGTTAAATCAATATTTTTTCAGGAAAAAGTATAATTTTCATTTTTTCCTTACACATTGCTTTAATTCCTGTAAAGCATCTGAGAAATTAATAAACTTATTGAATGTGGTTTTAAGCACTTTTATGGGTGCAGTTTTTAAAATTGTGTCCCTTTTGGGTATTTTTTAATCATATAGGCCCCTCAAAGTCACTTCAAAAGTGATATGGTCCCTGAAATTGGCTTTGTAAATTTTGTTGTTTGTTTTGACAAATTACTAATCAGCTTTTAACGCTTCTAACTTCCTTACAAAAAATTATGTTTCAAAAATAATACTGATGTAGGGGTATCTGCGTACCCAGGAGAAATTGCACAGCAAATTGTTTGATCCTTTTTCTCCTGTTACCCTGTGAAAATGAAAACTTTTTTGTGGGAAAAATTTCTTTTTTCCTTTTCACAGTTCAATGTTACAAAATTCTAGGAAGCAACTGTGGGTTCAAGGAGCTCGCTACACTGCTAAATAAATTCCATGAGGGGTATAGTTTCCAAAAATGGGTCACTTTTTGTGAATTTCCACTTTTTAGAAACCTCAGGGGCTCTGAAAACACAACATGACGTAATCTTTCAATTACATCCAATTTTGCATTCCAAAAGTCAAATGGTGCTCCTTCCCTTTCAAGCCCTGTGGTGTGCCCAGACAGTAGTTTTCCAGCACTTATGGTGTAACAGCGTACTAAGGAGAAATTGCAAAACAAATCTTGGAGTCCATTTTCTCCTATTACCCTTGTGAAAATAAAAAATTGGGGCCAAAGCAACTGAGAATTCTAGGAACCTTAAAGTCTCCCTTAAGGTTTCCAGGCCTCACAGCTGCCACGAGACTCAGTGGCTGTGATCTCTGTTTACCATAATTAACAGCCACTGGGTCTCCCGGCAGCTGTGAGGCCTAGTAACTAGTGTTGAGCCACCCCCATAGTGTTCGGGTTCGGTTCGGTTCGTCGAACACCGGGATGTTCGAGGAACTGTTCGTCGAACTGTTCGTTGAACACCTTAGAACACCGTCGAACACCGTTAAAACCAATGGCAGGCAAACAAAAACACATAGAAACACATAGAAAACACCTGCAAAGGTGTCCAAAAGCTGACAAACTGCTCAGAAGACACTCTCTTTAAAAAAGCCGGCCGGCAAATTCAGCAGCGGCATACACCGGTACCCGACAATTTAGACAAGAAGGAATAGAGCATCACACATAGATTAGATAGATAGAAACATGTCAGTCACACATATAAGAAGCACAGTGACAGTGTTGGTTACTGCACTTGTCATTTAGTGTAAAGGATTTATTAAAAAAAATATTAGTGTTTTCATGCACCGTCTCTTTAAAAAAGCCGGCCGGCAATTCAGCATCTGTACCCGACAATTTATAACAGACAGAATAGAGCTTCACACATAGATTAGATAGATAGAAACATGTCAGTCACATATCTATGAAGTACAGTGACAGTGTTGCTTACTGTACTTGTCATTTAGTGTAAAGGATTTATTTAAAAAAATAATAGTGTTTTCATGCACTGTCTCTTTAAAAAAGCCGGCCGGCAATTCAGCATCTGTACCCGACAATTTATAACAGAAAGAATAGAGCTTCACACATAGATTAGATAGATAGAAACATGTCAGTCACATATATAATAAGTACAGTGACAGTGTTGGTTACTGTACTTATCATTTAGTGTTAAAATAAAGGATTTATTAAAATAAAAATTGGCGTGGGGGTCCCCCATAATTTTAGGCTCTAGCGGAGGTTAAGCAGACGGCTGGGGCAGATGTTTGAAGCCTCGGAAGGGGGTAATACCCACGGAGCTTCCCAGGCTACTAATATCAGCCCCCAGCTGAATACCTAGTCTTTACTAGCTATTAAAATGGGGGACCCCCTCAAAAAAATGACGTGGGTTCCCCCCTATTTTAATAGCTAGCAAAGGCTAGGCAGACAGCTGGGGGCTGATATTAATAGCTCAGGAAGGGTGCCATGAATATTGGCCCCCTCCCAGGCTAGAAACACCAGCCGTCAGCCGCCCCAGAAATGGCGCATCCATAGGATGCGCCAATTCTGGCACTTAGCCTCGCTCTTCCACGCTGCCCTGGTGCGGTGGCAAGGGGTAATAGGGCTGGGGTTGATGTCAGCTTATAATGCCAGCTGACATCAAGCCCAGGTTAGTAATGGAGAGGCGTCTATAAGACACCCCCATTACTAACCCCATAGTCAAAGTTAAAAAAAAACACAAACACCCAGAATAAAGTCCTTTAATTGAAATAAACACACAATTCTTTATTGTTCTAAATTAAACCATACTTACCGTCACGCCCATTCCAGCTGAAGCCAACGATCTCCTGCAATAAAAGTAAAATAATAAAGCAACCTCATCCTTACCTTTCCATGGTTCCCAGGACAGCTCCAGCTCTGCTACATCGAGATGACTGGCTGGACCGCAGCAGAACGCTGCCATCCAGCCTGTCATCCCGCGGACACTGAGAAGCGCAGGCATGCTTGCGCTCCTCAGTCTCTGACTGTGACGGCATCCAGATGAGCCGAGGTCATGTCCAATGAACTCGGTTCACCTCATGCACGTCACTGACAGCGTGGGAAAATTCTCACGCTGAAGTGCTGAGTGCAGGAGAATTCTCCCACGCTGTCAGTGAGGTGCATGAGGTGAGCTGAGTTCATTGGACATGAGCTCACCTCATGCACGTCACTGACAGCGTGGGAGAATTCTCCTGCACTCAGCACTTCAGCGTGAGAATTTTCCCACGCTGTCAGTGACGTGCATGAGGTGAGCCGAGTTCATTGGACATGACCTCGGCTCATCTGGATGCCGTCACAGCGAGACAGTGAGGAGCGCAAGCATGCCTGCGCTTCTCAGTGTCCGCGGGATGACAGGCTGGATGGCAGCTTTCTGCTGCGGTCCAGCCAGTCATCTCGATGTAGCAGAGCTGAAGCTGTCGTGGGAACCATGGAAAGGTAAGGATGAGGTTGGTTTATTATTTTTCTTTTATTGCAGGAGATCGTTGGCTTCAGCTGGAATGGGTGTGATGGTAAGTATGGTTTAATTTAGAACAATAAAGAATTGTGTGTTTATTTCAATTAAAGGACTTTATTCTGGGTGTTGTGTTTTTTTTAAATACTTTACTAGAAATTCATGGCGGTCATGTCTAATACTGGCGTGACCCCATGAATTTTGGGCTTGGGGCCAGCTGATAATACCAAGCTGGCCCTAACCCCTTTATTACCCAGTGAGCCACCGCACCAGGGCCCTGGATGAGTTGGGTACAGCGCCAGAAGATGGCGCTTCTATGAACGCGCCATTTTCCGGGGTGGCTGCGGACTGCAATTTGCAGCGGGGGGGGGCCCAGAAAGCTTGGGCCTCCCTGCGCTGCAGATTCCAGCCCCCAGCTGCCTAGTTGTACCTGGCTGGACACAAAAATAGGGCGAAGCCCCACGTATTTTTTTTTTAATTATTTCATGAAATTCATGAAATAATTAAGAAAAAAAGGCCTTCCCTATATTGTTGTGTCCGGCCAGGTACAAATAGTCAGCTGGTGGTTGGGGGCAGCCCGTTCCTGCCTGCTGTACCTGGCTGGACACAAATATAGTGCGAAGCCCCACTTCAATTTTTTTTAATTATTTCATGAAATTCATGAAATAATTAAGAAAAAAAGGCCTTCCCTTTATTGTTGTGTCCGGCCAGGTACAAATAGGCAGCTGGTGGTTGGGGGCAGCCCGTTCCTGCCTGCTGTACCTGGCTGGACACAAATATAGTGCGAAGCCCCACTTCAATTTTTTTAAATTATTTCAGGAAATTCATGAAATAATTAAAAAAAAATTGACGTGGGGCTTCGCACTATATTTGTGTCCAGTCAGGTGCAGCAGGCAGGAACGGGCTGCCCCCAACCACCAGCTGCCTATTTGTACCTGGCCGGACACAACAATATAGGGAAGCCCTTTTTTTCTTAATTATTTCATGAAATAATTTAAAGAAAATTGACGTGGGGCTTCGCCCTGTTTTTGTGTCCAGCCAGGTACAACTAGGCAGCTGGGGGCTGGAATCCGCAGCGCAGGGAGGCCCAAGCTTTCTGGGCCACCCCCGCTGCAAATTGCAGTCCGCAGCCACCCCGGAAAATGGCGCGTTCATAGAAGCGCCATCTTCTGGTGCTGTACCCAACTCATCCAGGGCCCTGATGCGGTGGCTCACTGGGTAATAAAGGGGTTAGGGCCAGCTTGGCATTATCAGCTGGCCCTAAGCCCGAAATTCATGGGGTCACGCCAATATTAGACATGACCACCATGAATTTCTAGTAAAGTATTTAAAAAAAACACAACACCCAGAAAAAAGTCCTTTAATTGAAATAAACACACAATTCTTTATTGTTCTAAATTAAACCATACTTACCATCACGCCCATTCCAGCTGAAGCCAACGATCTCCTGAAATAAAAGAAAAATAATAAAGCAACATCATCCTTACCTTTCCATCGTTCCCATGACAGCTTCAGCTCTGCTACATCGAGATGACAGGCTGGACCGCAGCAGAACGCTGCCATCCAGCCTGTCATCCCGCAGACACTGAGAAGCGCAGGCTTGCTTGCGCTCCACAGTGTCTCTCTGTGAGGGCATCCAGATGAGCCGAGTTAATGTCCAATGAACTCGGCTCACCTCATGCACGTCACTGACAGCGTGGGAAAATTCTCCTGCACTCAGCGCTTCAGCGTGGGAGAATTCTCACACTGAAGCGCTGAGTGCAGGAGAATTCTCCCACGCTGTCAGTGACGTGCAGGAGGTGAGCTGAGTTCATTGGACATGAGCTCACCTTATGCACGTCACTGACAGCGTGGGAAAATTCTCCTGCACTCAGCGCTTCAGCGTGGGAGAATTCTCACGCTGAAGCGCTGAGTGCAGGAGAATTCTCCCACGCTGTCAGTGACGTGCAGGAGGTGAGCTGAGTTCATTGGACATGAGCTCACCTTATGCACGTCACTGACAGCGTGGGAGAATTCTCCTGCACTCACCGCTTCAGCGTGAGAATTTTCCCACGCTGTCAGTGACGTGCATGAGGTGAGCCGAGTTCATTGGACATGAACTCGGCTCATCTGGATGTCGTCACAGAGAGACGCTGAGCAGCGCAAGCAAGCCTGCGCTTCTCAGTGTCTGCGGGATGACAGGCTGGATGGCAGCGTTCTGCTGCGGTCCAGCCTGTCATCTCGATGTAGCAGAGCTGAAGCTGTCGTGGGAACCATGGAAAGGTAAGGATGAGGTTGCTTTATTATTTTTCTTTTATTGCAGGAGATCGTTGGCTTCAGCTGGAATGGGCGTGACGGTAAGTATGGTTTAATTTAGAACAATAAAGGATTGTGTCTTTATTTCAATTAAAGGACTTTATTCTGGGTGTTTGTGTTTTTTTTAACTTTGACTATGGGGTTAGTAATGGGGGTGTCTTATAGACGCCTCTCCATTACTAACCTGGGCTTGATGTCAGCTGGCATTATAAGCTGACATCAACCCCAACCCTATTACCCCCTGCCACCGCACCAGGGCAGCGTGGAAGAGCGAGGCTAAGTGCCAGAATTGGCGCATCCTATGAATGCGCCATTTCTGGGGCGGCTGACGGCTGGTGTTTCTAGCCTGGGAGGGGGCCAATATTCATGGCTCCCTTTCTGGGCTATTAATATCAGCCCCCAGCTGTCTGCCTAGCCTTTGCTAGCTATTAAATTAGGGGGGACCCCACGTCATTTTTTTGGGGGGGTCCCCCATTTTAATAGCTAGTAAAGGCTATGTATTCAGCTGGGGGCTGATATTAGTAGCCTGGGAAGCTCCGTGGGTATTACCCCCTTCCCAGGCTTCAAACATCTGCCCCAGCCGTCTGCTTAACCTCCGCTAGAGCCTAAAATTAAGGGGAACCCCATGCCAATTTTTTTAATAATAAATCCTTTATTTTAATACTAAATGACAAGTACAGTAACCAACACAATCACTGTACTTCATATATATGTGACTGACATGTTTCTAGCTATCTAATCTATGTGTGAAGCTCTATTCTGTCTGTTATAAATTGTCGGGTACCGCTGCTGAATTGCCGGCCGGCTTTTTTAAAGAGACGCTGCATGAAAACACTATTATTTTTTTTAATAAATCCTTTACACTAAATGGCAAGTACAGTAATCAACACTGTCACTGTACTTCATATATATGTGACTGACATGTTTCTATCTATCTAATCTATGTGTGATTCTCTATTCCTTCTATTCTAAATTGTCGGGTACAGATGCTGAATTGCCGGCCGGCTTTATTAAAGAGACGGTGCACGAAAACACTATTATTTTTTTTGATAAATCCTAATATTAAAATGGAAGATGCAAAATGTGCAGTTAGTGAAAGATGAGGAGATTAAGGAGATTAAGGAGAGGGCAAGAACTTTAATGCCAAGGGAAGAGAGGATGTGTAGTAGGAGGAAGTGATCTACTGTGTTAAAGGCAAAGGACAGGTCTAGAAGTGGAAGTATAGAATATTGTCTATTTGCTTTTGTAGTTATTAAGTTGTTTGTAGTTTTGGTTAGGGCAGTTTCAGGGAAGTAGTGGGAATGGAAGCTTGATTATAAATTGTTGAAGAGCGAGATAAATGAGAGTTGGGAGGAAAGTTCAATGTGGATGCTCTGCTTGAGGAGTTTAGAGGTGAACATTAAGGTTGGGTGAAGAAATGGCTTCTTCAAGATAGGTGTGATGCATGTTTGAAAGCAGAGTTAAACACACCAGAGGTTAATGACAGGTTAAAGAGATGAGTTAGGGCCGGGATAAGCTTGGCTGTGAGGTTAGAGATGAGAAGGTGGGATGGGAGGAACTGCACAAGTATTTTTTTCTTCATGGATGGTGGGAAAGAAGGTAGAGCATTAGTATGTTCTACTGTGGACCTGTGGTGATTATACATTAATGCTTTGCCTGCTGTGATTGATTTTGTTATTGAAGTGTTCAGCTAAGTCTTCTGCAGAAATGAGGGAAGTCTGAAAGAGGCTGGGGTAGATAGAGGAGGAAATTAAAAGTGTTGAGTAACTGTTTTAGGGTTGTGGGATAGAGAAGATTTAAGATATTAGACAGCGCAGGGAGACTGTGTCAGGGATTATGAGCCATGCTTCTGCTAGGGCCAGGAAGAAAAGATTGCAAGAGATAAAAGAGGTTGTGAATGAAATGGAGTTTGTTACAGATGAAGAGGGCATTCCATAGTGCTCCAGAAAGAAGTAGAGGAGGAGCAGGGGTCTGGTGAATTGGTATTAGGTTGGAGAGGTGGTATTAGTTGTAAACGCACAGGATTTGGAGATATATCAACAGCAGTGAGGAGAAGAAGAGAGGATGAGAGGATGTGAGAAGGAGAGTGTATGGTGTGTTTTGTGCTTTAAAAAGAAGGATCCAATGATAAGGAGCAGATCTGCAGATAAGATCAGGAAGGTTGGTAAAAGAGAAGGAGAATTTGTTTGGAGAGTGCTGGGCTTTGGGGATAGCAAAGGGGAGTAAGGATTAGCAATAACTGTAAGAGCATATATAAACATGGTGAAATAGTAATTACAGAAGAATGAGAAAGTAAGTTGCAGGTAGTAATAGGTGTTTTCTGTTACATTCTGTTCACTTCTGGTACATTTCTGGTATATTTCTAATGTGCACTTAAGTCGATGCACCTAAATGGAGCTGCACTCATAGGCCACAGTCAAATAGATCTATTGCTCCAAATTTAGACACCTTCAAGTACACATAAAAGATACCAGGTTTGAACAAATTAGAGATGCTACACTGAGACAGGTAAGAGAGTCAAAGGGTGGGATGAATTTTGTGAAAGCAGTTAATATAAACAATTTGCTAGTTTACACAGCAGGGAAGGGGATGAAAACATATACCAAAATAGATAGATACAGTGGTGTGAACTGGGAACAATGCAGTCAATCAGGTTTCAGGGATTAAAACTCACCAACTTCCAACTAGAATAATATACCCAATAATATAGTGTAAACCCATGTTTAGACTTACTCCATATCAATATTCACAAGAGCAAATGTTAGGTAGCATATTTAAAACAGACCTCTGCTTAATATTATATACAATATGTACAGTGGGGAAAATAAGAATTTGATACACTGCTGATTTTGCAAGTTTTCCCACCTACAAAAAATACAGAGGTCTGTAATTTTTAACGTAGGTAAACTTCAACTGTGAGAGACGTAAGCTAAAATTAAAAACCATAAAATCACATTGTATGATTTTAAAATAATTAAATTGTATTTTATTGCATGAAATAAGTATTTAATCAACTAGACCAGCAAGAATTCTGACTGGTTGGTAGGTTGACCTGTTAGTTTTTCTTTAAGAAGCCCTCTAACTCTGCACTCATTATCTGTATCAATTGCATCTGTTTGAACTCACAAAGACAACTATCCACACACTCAATGAATCACACTCCAAGCTCTCCAACACGGCCAAGCCAAAAAGCTGTCTTAAGGATGCCAGAGACAAAATTGGAGACCTGGGCTACAGGACAATAGGCAAGCAGCTTGGTGAGAAGGCAACAACTGTTGGCACAGTTATTAAAAAATTGAAGAAACACAAGATGAGTTTCAATCTTCCTTGGTCTGGGGGCTCCATGCAAAATCTCTCCTCATGGGGTAAGGATGATTCAGAGAATGCCCAGAACTTCATGAGAGGTCCTGGTCAATGACCTGAAGAGAGCTGAGACCACAGTCTAAACATTACCGTTAGTAACACACTACGCCATCAAGGATTAAAATCCTGCAGGGCACACAAGGTACAAGGTCCACCTGCTCATGCCAGCACATGTCCAGGCTCATTTGAAGTTTGCCAATGACCATCTGGATGATCCAGAGGAGACATGGGAGAAGGTCATGTGGTCAGATGAGACCAAAAAATAACTTTATGGTATCACGTCCACTCGCCGTGTTTGGAAGAAGAATAAGGATGAGTACTACCCCAAGAACACCTTCCCAACCATGAAGCATGGAGGGGGAAACATCTTACCCTGGGGGTGCTTTTCTGCAAAGCGGACAGTACGATTGCACTGTATTGAAGGGAGGATGGATGGGGTCATGTCCAACAACCTCTTTCCCTCAGTAAGAGCATTGAAGATGGGTCATGGCTGGGTCTTACAGCATGACAATGACTCAAAACACACAGCCAGGGCAACTTAGGAGTGGCTCTGTAAGAAGCATTTCAAAATCCTGCGTGGCCTAGCCAGTTCCTAGGCCAGAACCCAATAGAAAATCTTTAGAGGGAGTTGAAACTCAATGTTGCCCAGCGACAGACCCGATACCTGAAAGATCTAGAGAAGATCTGTATAGAGGAGTAGGCCAAAATTCTGCTGCCGTGTGTGCAAACTTGGTCAAGAACTACAGGAAACATCTAACCTCTGTAAATGCAAATAAAGGTTTCGGTACCAAATATTAAGTTCTGTTTTTCTATTGTATGAAATACTTAGTTAATGCAATAAAAAAGCAAATAAATGATGTAACAATCATACAATGTGATTTCTGGATTTTTTTTAAGATTCTGTCTCTCACAGTGAAGTGTACCTATGATAAAAATTACAGACCACTCCATTCTTTTTAAACTTGCAAAATCGGCAGTGTATCAAATACTTATTTTCCCCACTGTAGATGCTCCTTATCCATATCCAGGAGAGTAAATACTAGACCGTCTAATTAATGTACAATATAATCTCTTAGTATCCATGTTCAGGAGAGCAATTGCTGAGAAATTTAATTAAATGGACCTCTACATAATATAGTTCTAAGCAGGATTCCCTTCAGGGGAAGACATGTCATTGGTGCAACGTGTGCAGCTGCAGAGAAACCCAAAATGTAAGAGGGCCCACGTTCACCTTCAAATCATAAAGCAGCTCCTCTCAGACACTTTGAGGGGTCTATATACTGTTCTTGCACAAAGGTCCTCTTCCGTCTATGTCCGCCACTGATTCCCTTAAAAGAGTTTTCCTTTTACTGCTTCATATAATTAATGTATAAAAGTTTCAGTACTTTGAAACATTATTATTTTTGCAAATCTAAAAATTCTGAATATTTTGTTATGACAATTTTCTGATATTTATTTAGAGGAAACTTAGCATCAATTCAAATAACTAAAACATGTCTAAACACTATTGCAAATTATAAATAGTTACAGAAATTGCAATGCAAAATTTGGTCCTCATTCAGCGACAACTCTTTTTTGATTGTCTCTTGTACTCTTGCATTGGATCATCTCTTACATTGTCCAACAGTAATCTGCAAGCATTGATGGAGTCTATTTTCCTTGATATCTTTTCTCCATAGCTGCAAAATCTTGGTGAAATCTCTGACCGTGCTCATCACTCATTCCTCTGCAGTGATGGAGAAAAGTCTAGATGCAAATTTAAGAAATTAATCATTAAGGACATGTTACAGACAAGATCCTTTTCTCTTTATAATTACCTGCTCTTGAGTTTCCCAAAAAATTAATTATCACTAGTGATGAGTGAGTGTATTCGTTACTATTCACTATTCGCAAGAATAGTAAGGTATTCGCTTTAATCATTATTCGGCGAGCATTTGTGTACTCGCCTCGCTATATTCGGATGTCCCGCCCTGCAGTTTTGGCGCCTCCTTTGCTGCCACTAAACATGCTGGGCTTCTTAACCAATCACAGTAATGCCGCAGACATCTTGATTGTGGCATTACTGTGATTGGCTGGCCACCCAGCATAATAGGGTCTATTTAAGCGCTGCCGCCACTATTTTGTGCACATTGCGTCTGGAGCCTTTGTTCTATAAAAATAGGGAGAGATCTCTGAGGCCTCTTGATCAAACAAAAGCCCTTGTAAGGGCTACCTGCAGTGTGTACTAGTTCTGTGTTTAAAGGAACCACCCACTAACTCCATAATACCACCAAAAAATAGTTCTTTTCAGAGCTGAAGACTCACAACAAAGTCAGAGTACAGGGGAGAGCTTGTGTATTAGCTAGGGAGAGGTTAAAGTGTTCTTCCAGTGTCCATCTTAAAACAGCTCTTGTCAGAGGCAAAGCAATATTTTTCCTGCACACACAGAATTAGCATTGTGTGCTACCTTTTTTGTTCTTAGCACTGGTCTATTTTCCCTGCTGTTTTAGGGGTCAGAGCCTGCCTTCTGTCCATATTAGTGTACGTAAAAAATCTTTGATCGCCCTGCACAAAACAGTAGTCCAAACATTTCCTACTGCCTGCTACAAACAAGCACCAGGCCATTTTAACCACTATTTTGGGGTGTCAGCCTGCCTTCTGTCCATATTAGTCTATGTAAAAAATCTTTAATTGCCCAGCACAAAGCAGTGGCCCAAACATTTCCTACTGCCTGCTGCAAAGCAAGCACCAGGCCTTTTTAATCACTATTTTGGAAGCCACTATCCCAAGGGCCACCAATCACAAATAGTAGTTAGGCTGGAGTAGGAACACTGTCCTGGTTTGTCCACTGCACAATCTGTGTAGGGTTTGTAAAAATTAGCCCTAGGGGCTGAGTCATGGTTGACGCAGGAAGCCACCATCCCAAGGGCCTCCAATCACAAATAGTAGTTAGGCTGGAGCAGGAATACTGTCCTGGTTTGTCCACTGCACAATGTGCATAGGGTTTCTAAAAATTAGCCCTATGCGCTGAGTCATGGTTGACGCATGAAGGAAACGGGTTCTTATGACGTTAACAGCAGTAGCATGAGTCTGCATTTTTGGTGAATTTAGGTTGGCTTGCTCTCATCTGGAGGGATTATTAAATGTGGAGATATCTAGACCTTGTTGAATTTAATCAGAGTAAGTCTGTCTGCATTTTCCGTGGAGAGGCGTGTGCACCTATCAGTGATGATTAACCCAGCTAAACTGAAAACACGCTCAGACACCACACTAGCAGCCGGGTAGGCCAACACCTTCCAGGCATAAAAGGAGAGGACAGGCCAAGTGTTCAGCTTAGACATCCAATAATTAAAGGGAACTGAAGGGTAAGAAAGGACACACTTATGGTCACTTAAGTACCTCTTGACCATGTTCTGCGACTTATCCCTCCTTGGCATTGTTACAGGCACAGATATCCTTTACTGTTGTGCTTGTCTATTGAAAATAGCCCAATTTGTGCACATTTTCCCCCCACCTCTGTTGGAGCTGGTGTTCTTGTCTCTCCCCATTATCCCTTGGTGTTGAAAAGAGCCGGTACCTCTGCCACCAGCTTTGTCTGAGGGTGATGTTTTCAGCAACTGATCTACAACGGGCTTCTTGAACAATTCAATTGTAAAACTCTTTGCTGACTCCAAAAGGAGAGATGGAAATTTCTACTTGTACCGTAAATCAAGAAAGGTGGCCACCAGTATAGGTCGCTCTTGTCATTGGCACCTTAAAAACATCTCCAGAATCCAACCTTTTCTCACCTTTGAAACTGCTAAAACTCTCACTGTCGGTCTTATTCACTCTCGTCTGGACTACTACAATTCTCTTCTGATTGGTCTCCCTCTTACCAAATTTTTTTCACTTCAATCCGTCTTGAATGCGGCAGCCAGGGTCATATTTCTGTCCAGCCGCTCCACCGATGCCTCCATCTTGTGCCAGTCATTACACTGGTTGCCCATTTGCTACAGGGTCCAATATAAACTCATCACTCTCACCCACAAAGCTCTCCACAGTTCTGCACCACCTTATATCTCCTCTCTCATCTCTATCGCCCTACACGTGCCCTCCGTTCTAAAAATGACCTAAGACTAACATCACGTCTTCAAGCGCGCTTTAAAAACCCATCTCTTTAAACAAGCCTACCACCTCAACTACTCAGTAAACTAACTTTCCCCTGTTCCCTCTTTCTAAATATTATTCTGAATCTGCACTCTACTATTCATCTGTCTCCACACCCTCCATTCACATGATAATTACACTCGATACTTGATTATTGCACTTAAACATACTGGCTGATGACTGGATCATGCAGTCTTATATGAAAATCCCTACTTATTATAATAGCCTGACCTGAAATAACAAGCACTTTTCACCTATTGTGTCCACCCATTGCTTTGTTGAATGTAAGCTTGCGAGCAGGGACCTCACTGCTAATTTAACTGTTTAAACTGAATTTATTGTATGTGCATGTCTCCGCTTATTTGTAAAGTGCTGCGGAATATGTTGGCACTATATAAATAAAAACTATTATTATTATTACTGTTGGATAAAATGTGTATCACGCAAGGGTTTTGCCACAGAGACTTACACATGAACGGGTGCCATGTGGGCCAAGCTGCAAAAAGGCAAATGTTCTATGTACCCAACAGTAGAAACAGTACCCATCCTCTCCTCACCCTGACTTGCCTCCTCCTCCTCCTCCATCTCCTCCTCTCCAGCCAATCCAGGCTGGACAGACATGAATATTGAGTTGGGTGTCCCCTCTGTAGCATTACGAGTCCCCTCGGTAGCACAGAAAAACAAGTCCTCTCCCTCCTCATCTTCTTCCTCATCACCCAATGTTGCCTCAGAATATTGACTAGGCTGGGTAGTATCACCCATTGGGAAATCTGGCTCCATACCAACATGCTGTGCACTCAAAGCTTCCTCTTTGAGATTATGCATTGATTGTTTCAAGAGACACAGCAGCAGGATGGTTACGCTGATAAAAGCCTGATCACCGCTCACAAGCTTGGTGCAGTACTCAAAGTTCTCAAGAACCTCACAAATGTCAGCGATCCACACCCACTTGACAGTTGTTATGTATGGTGGCTGACTCTCAGTCTGACCGGCATGCTGAAGCTGGTATTCAGCTACTGCTCTCAGCTGTTCACTAATCCTCACCAACATAAGATAGGTAGAGTTCCACCGCTTGGGCAGGTAGCAAATGAGTCAGTGACTTGACAAATTCAAGCGCTTTTGCAGCGCTATAAAAGCAGGAAAAGCAGTAGAGGAATGGTGGGAATGGGCTCTAATATGGCGCACCTTCTCAAGTAGGTACGGCAAGTCACGGAAAGTTTTCAGAAATTTCTAAACAACTAGGTTCAGCACGTGAGCCATGCATGGCACATGTACCAGCTTGCCAATCATTAAAGCCGCCACCAGGTTAAGCCCATTATCACAGACCACCAGACTGGATTGGAGGTGCAGCGGGGAGAGCCACTGATCTGTTTTTTTAAAGCTTGCCACAGCTATGTTGCAGTGTGTGCTTTCTCACCTAAACAGATCAGCTTCAGCAGAGAGTCTTGCCACTTTGCCGATGCACTGCTGCACAGGTCCGAGCTTGGCAGTGATGGGGAGAGTAATTCAGCAGAGGATGAGGAGCAGGAGAAGGGGAGAGAGGAAGTGGAATATGAAGAGGTGGAAACCCTGACAGAAGTTGGGCCCGCTATTCTTAGCGTGGGTGGGATGTGTGATGTTCCAGTTTACGCCTTTGTCCCACCCTCCACCAGGTTCCCCCAGTGTGTCATGACAGAAATGTATCATCCCTGTACACAATAATTTGTCCAGGTGTCTGTTATTAGGTGGACCTTCCGGGTTACGGCATTGGTGAGAGAGCGGTTCAAATTGTTTAACACATGCTTGTGTAACACAGGGATGGCACACCGGGCAAAATAGTGGTGGCTGGGAACACTGTATCGTGGGGCAGTCACAGCCAAGAGATCACGGAAGATTGTGCTTCCACAAGCCTAAACGGCAACATCTCCACAGCTAGCAAAATGGCAATGTGCGAGTTTAGTATTTGTGCCTATGGGTGCATGGCTGGGTATTTAAGCTTTCTTTCCAAGCTCTCAGGCATGGACAATTGGATGCTTTGCTGGCACAAGGAAGTGGATGATGTTTGTTGTGTGTGAGCAACTGCAGCTTGTGGGCAGGAGGTGTGAGCGTCTGCTTCTTGAACAGCAGATTCCATAGGACATAGCCCAGGTGACATGGCATAAGTCTCCACCAAACCCAAAAGCACTACAGATACTGGCTAGTGATGAGCTCATGCAGCCTATCTTTATCTATCCCTCATCTCCTCAAGATGGCTGGACCAGGCTGGACCATCATTGTAAATAAGCCCCTGTGCTTTGTGTCACCCCCACCTCATTGTAGATCGTAAGCTCTTACGAGCAGGTCATCATTATTTTTGCTTTAATTATTGTATTATCTTTAGCTATGTTACTTATGACTGTTGAATATGAAAATCTGAATTGTAAAGCGCTGTGGAATAGATTGGTGCTATATAAATAAAGAGTATTATTATTATTATTATTATTGGTTTGACCCGCAGACAGAGATTTGATACGCTGGTGTTCTGATCACCTACTATGGTGCTTGGCTGCCATGTGGTTTCTCATACTGGTGGTGCTCAGGTTGCCTTTGCCCTGGCCTCTGCTCAACTTTGTATGGCAGATGCTACAGACAACAATGTTTTTCTCTGAAGGATGTTCAGAAAAAAAAATTCCACAGCAGCTGAACGCCCCCTTGCCCTGACTTGGCGCACAGCGGGGGTGCTCTTGGGAACAGTTGACCCAGTTCTCACTCTGGACAAACCATGACCCCTTGGTACCTGTGTTGGTGATACATATCCATCTTCCTTTGTGTTGCTGTCATGGCTATGCGTGCCAATGGTGCAGGTCGGATCAGTGGACTCATCATCGACCACCTCGTCTTCTATCTCATCCTCCTTCCCAGTTGACATTTTAGGCTGACCTGATGGCAACTGTGTCTCATCATCATCAGCCTCCACCTCAGGAGACAGTAAATGACGTTCCTCCAAGTGGCTTTCTTCTGGCTGTAGGTCCTCAAATACTTGAGCATCAACGCACGCCACCTCTTCTTGTCCCTCTTCAATGCTGCATGGTGATAGGCTAGGGCCAACCAAAGGATAAGTACCAAACAGATCCTGGGAGTGGCCAAGCTTGGGGTCATATGTCTCCTGTGACTGATAATGGCGGGAGGAAGGAGAACCAGCTTCAGGATTGGAAGGGCCAGCCTTATGTGTATCCACAGTAGACTGTGTGGTCGTGGAAGATTTGTTGCTGCTTGACAAATGCGTAGAGGCCTTGTCTGCTATCCAAGACAGAATCTGCTCTCACTCTTCTGGCTTGGACAAACATTTATGTTACAGACCAGGAACTTTTTCCAGGAACATAGTGGATGCATCAAGCTTCTTCTGACCTGACACAGACTGAGTGCCTTCTCGCGCACCACTGACAACACCACGTCCACGTCCCTTAACAATAGGCTTTATTGCCATATTGGGTTTTGTTGACAGATTTTCAAATGTTGATGGCACAAGCCAAGGTAGCTGTCACAGGCACAGCCAAAATAGTGAGTCAACCACGACACAGCCTATAGGGATAATTTTTACAAAACCTATGCACATTGTGCAGTGGACAAACCATGACAGTATTTCTACTCCAGCCTAACTACTATTTGTGATTGGAGGCCCTTGGGATGGTGGCTTCCTGCGTCAACCATGACTCATAAACCCTATGCACATTGTGCAGTGGACAAATCTAGAATGTACAGTAGTCGAACCAAACTAATATTTGTGATTGGAGGCCCTTGTCACAGGTTGTGCCACATTGTGACTGAGATAGGGGATACATATTCAATAGAAATTTACACTGACTGTTGATGACAGACTGATGTCCCTCTGAAAACTTGAATTGAGGGCCACAACTACTACAGTACTCCATTGTAGATAATGTTTGTCAAAAGAGGCCCTTGTCATGGAATCTTCCTGCACCTATGACCCAGCCCCCAGCCCCAGGAGTAATTTTTGGAAATAAGATGCACATTCTTCACTGGACCAAGTAATACAGTATCAAGAAGTCTTCTCTTGCTATATAATCTGGGGAATATTGACAATCAAAATCTCTAAGCCATTTGGCGAAGCTTCTCCAACCCATCCTGGAGGGGGGGCACCATATATCCTTTGTCCATTGACTTGCACAAGTGATATATTTGAGCTCGTCATCCAGTTGACTAGTGCAGCTTTATTTTTCTGGTTCACAGAGTTCAGCCATACCTGAGGATCGTAGGCCGCACTCACTGCTACCTTCTAGTTCTCCATGTCTCTTGGCCATTTTCTCTGTAGTCTCTGCCCTTAAATGAGTTAAATAATAATGAGGGCCCTACAATATGAATAAGTGAGGGCACTCTCAAATGTACACAAGAGGCACCTCCAAAATTTCTAGAGGAGGGTACTTCAAAATGTATGTTAGAGGGCCACACGAGGGCTCTCACAAAACTCAGCTTTCCTGCCTACTGCAGGCCCACTGAACATTTGAATTTAGGGCCGCAGTATCACATGGTGGTGGAGGAGGAGGAGGAGGGTCAAGCCCAATGCTGCAATGGGCACATTGTAAACTGCTATGGAATATGTATTCCACTATCTGAATGTCAATGGTGGAGGGACCGCCCAAATGTCTAAGTAACAGCTGTCCCTCTAAAACGCATGTTACAGAGCCACCTGAGGCCTCTCAGGTCAAAGATCAACATACCTACTGGTGCTTTCAAGCTGTGCTTCTAAAGTGCTGGGGAAAGGCAAACTAAAAATGATGTATGACAGAGGGACCTACAAAATGTATAAATCAGGTCCCTCCCAATTGTAAAAGACGATAGTAAAAAAGCCACAACAGTATGTGTGAACAAAGGCTAAAAGGGATATTTTTTGGATTTCTCTGGTATATTTAGCCTTATATACAAGTTATTATGCAGGAAAAACTGTTTCTTAACCTTTTCGGCCTGTTAAATGCAATTTAGGTTAGCTTTGGTAGTTGTTTTTGTGTGTCTGTAAAAATGGCGTAATACTGTGACAAACTTATTCCCAGAAACCATATGTGAGTCAGAAATGCATGCAGGCATATTCTCCAGGCTCTTCCCATTCTATATCATCACTTTCCCATCCATTTCAGCCTTTTCCTCAGGCCCCCAGACCTCTTTGTAGGGTCCAGCCGAAAATGACTCTCAATTCCCATTGACTTACATTGTACTCGCTATTCGGAACGAATACGCGATTATTACAAAGTACTCGTTACGAGTAAAGCGATTACGAATATTACGGTACTTGCTCACTAGTTATCACTAATGCGAATGCTACCCATGCACCCTTTTCCTTGCCCTGCAACAAACGGAAACACTCCTCATCTTGAAGAAACTGAAGAATCTGAGGTCCAATGAAGACTCCTTCCTTTATCTTTGCTTCACTCAACCTTAGAAATTTATCAATGAGATACTTGAAAGCTTTTGCATTTTTATCCATTGCCTTTACAAAGTTCTTTATTAGGCCCAACTTGATATGCAATCATGATATCAAAATCTTACGTGGGTGAACAAGTGCTTAATGCAGGACATTTTTACCCTGGCTGAAGTGAATGTCGGAGAGGCCATTATGCAAGACTGCTTTTAGACTTGCTTTGGATGAGGAGCCTCCATTCCTCTGGATTATGGCTTATCTTCAAAAGGTCCATTAAACAGTTGATGTTGTTGCATCGTCCTCCATGAAGAAGTATTGGACAAGATCCTTATTATGTTTGTGAAACAACGAAATCCGAACATTGTCTGCTAGGAGATTCCAGTGCTGTAGTGTAATAGTGGGGAAGGACGTAGCCTTCCTTTGGCACTGAAATAGTTAAAGAAAGTGTTCCCGTAGTTAGACCTCTCTGAACTGTTGGTAGGCCAAGCTAAAGGGTTAGCTTCAGTGGTCCAGTCAGTAGAGTAGAGGGGGAACTTAGTGCCCTGATCAAGCCTTGAGTGATATACAGCTTGTTCATGGCATAATTCCTTGTGGGCTGCAGTGCCTGTAAACAGCCACAAGATGCCACTGCCCTGGGTGCAGATGTCAGGTTGAGTCTGCTAGCAGTGTTACAGACAGTGATGGGTTAATGCTGTGTGATGACAGCTCACAGAGAGTGGGCACATTAGGAAAATCTCTGCTTAGTTTTCCAGAAGCAGGAAGTGATGAGCATTAAGAGATAGGACAGTGAACTGTACGGGCAGCCTGACTATATGTGGCTGCTAGGGTAGACAGGAGCTCCATACCCTCAGAGAGTGGGATCAATAGTGCAAAAGTCTCCCTGCGCAAGAGTCCTGTTAGCCGGCCGGTGAAACTCAACAGAGGTAGTGAGGACCCGGGGCACTTCTAGTCTGCAGGAAGCAGAGGAAGATAAATAGGACTCCAGGCTAAGATGTGGGGGAGATATCGGAGCCAGAACACTGCTGGTATTGCAGAAGAGTCTCTTGGGCTAGAGATTAGAGTCACAGAGATGCTTCATAGATAGAGGGAACCAGGGCTGAAGATGTTGCCAGCACCTGTGAGGGAGATAATAACCTGTCGGGCCTTATCCATTATATCTGCCTGTAAATACTGTACATATTCCTCTTCCCCAAGTAAAGTCCAATTTTTGGTTAAGAACCTCGTGTCCTCTGAATTTATTGCTGCCAAGGTCCCAGAAGAGAAATGCCTGGAGACAGCCGCGATCGGATGGTTTGAAGTAAGTGGAGAGCCCCACATACACAGCCACATATCAGAGGGAGGACACGAAATGTCTGTTGGGTGCCAGAGCGAGAGGGGGCTACAGCTCGCCCACGACTACCTCGCTCGGGCACCTTACATTTGGCGTAGTCGGCAGGATGCGAGCTCCTCGCATGAGGAAAGCGGGGAAGAGCCAACGCAGAACACTGAGGAGAAAGTGTTGGAAGGCATGCGGCCCAAGATGGCAGCCCGATGCATGGATTCCAAGATGGTGACAGTGGCGGAAAAGTGTAGGAGAAGAACCGTCTATCGTGGGAGTAGACGCCACCGGAGAGCGCGAAAAGATGTCCAGCCCCTACGAGTTCCGGCCCAAAGAAGGATGGGCCCGGCAGTGAAGATGCGTCTCAGGATGGGACGCCCAGTGAGGAAGAGGGCACGGTGCAAAGTGAAGTCCGGCCCAGTGAGTATCAGCACGCACAGAGAAGGGGCGCGGCTGAAGGCGGAGCTGGCGAGAGTGACGAGTGACGCGGCGGTCACGTCAGAAATTCGGCCAAGGAAGAGGCAGAGCCACACATGCCGGAAACACATAGTCAGAGAGCGACCGGCGCCATTTTCGTCCCAGCACATGAGAGGTTAGGAGCTGGGGAAGATATCAGTTGTGATGACACACCGTGATCATGAGGCAAGAGCCCAGCCTGTATTGAGAATGAGCGGTGAGAGTCAACATAGGGACCCGTATGCAGTGGATGAGTACTGAGGGGACTTGGAGTCTTTTGTCTGCCCTGGGGACCTGATCACCGCGATCAAGTAGTTCCAGAGATACTACCATCCCCAGTTATTGTGGCTCCGCCTGAAGGGAGGCACTTAGTGTACACCGCTCTGGGGAATGGAGAGTCCGTGACCGCTCTAGAATACCAAGAAGAGGTGGAGCCCACTGCAGAAGTTATGCAAGCCTCAGCTCCATCCCGTTCAGTAAGGCCGGACACAGGCCAGCAACTATTGCATGCTGCTCAGTTGCCAACCCAAAGAAGCTGCGGTGAATTACTCAGAAGCATAGAGCGGTGGTATGCCGAGGGGAGGAAGATGGTAGAGGAGCTTCAGGAAGGACTTTGGGCCTTGACTTCACTCTTGGAGCCTGATGCAGATGTGCAGGTAGTTCCAGTGATAGCTTCAGCTGGAAGTGGCTTGGTTCTGCCTGAGAGGAGTCTGGAAGAAGATGGAGAAATTCCAGGAGACACCTGAGCAGTGACCAAGGAGTCCTCTGGGCAGTTGCAGTTTCTCGATTCGTTCAGCAGGCTATTTTGAGGGGTCGAGTTCTGAGGAACCCCTATTTAAAGGCTGAAGACCAGTCGAGTCTCAGGAAACGAAGTTTAAGGCGCCTCGCCTTTGTTATTCTAGGAATGACTGTTGATACTTTCATGGCCAGAAGGCCTGTGTTTTTTTTTCTTCCTGAAAAGGAATCAGAGGAACTGTTTGAGATACCCTCGAGGCCAGGTGGGCCTGTAGTAGCAGCAGACAGCTGAAGGTTGGTTTGCACCTTTTTCTGCTGGAATTTGCAGCACTGAGGCACACCTTGAGGATGGATGTCCTCTAAACCTAAGATACTTGCGGCCTAGTGGGAAGAACCGGTGACCCCCACTAGGGCCAAGAAGAAAGACTCACGGGGTGTTACCTGTGACCGTGTGCCTCAGAATGCAGCCCTTGAAGGAGATTGAGGGCTATTGAAGTGTTGACCTGTCTTAAAAAATATGGACATGGACACTGTGTTTCCAGGGTCCTTACCAAAATGGACCGGTACATCTGAGAAGTTTTGAGAGTTGATAAGGAGCTGTCTGAATTGCTGTTCCGGGGCCCTTAACTGAGAAGGGCCGGTCTCCCACCCAAGAAGACAACTTCAGGACCAGTCTCATACTAAAATGTTTTAGTAATGTAGTAATGTGTTATGATGCAATAATTGCTGATCTGTATTGATTGTTTAGTGTGGTCGGGGACGACCAACATTAAAGTGTGGGGGAATGTAATAGTGGGGAAGGACGTAGCCTTCCTTTGGCACTGAAGTAGTTAAAGAAAGTGTTCCGATAGTCCTGGGTGCAGATGTCAGGTTGAGTCTGCTAGCAGTGTTACAGACAGTGATGGGTTAATGCTGTGTGATGACAGCTCACAGAGGGTGGGCACATTAGGAAAATCTCTGCTTAGTTTTCCAGAAGCAGGAAGTGATGAGCATTAAGAGATAGGACAGTGAACTGTACAGGCAGGCTGACTATATGTGGCTGCTAGGGTAGACAGGAGCTCCATATCCTCAGACAGTAGGATCAATAGTGCAAAAGTCTCCCTGCGCAAGAGTCCTGTTAGCCGGCCGGAGAAACTCAACAGAGGAAGTGAGGACCCGGGGCACTTCTAGTCTGCAGGAAGCAGAGGAAGATAAATAGGACTCCAGGCTAAGACGTGGGGGAGATATCGGATCCAGAACACTGCTGGTATTGCAGAAGAGTCTCTTGGGCTAGAGATTAGAGTCACAGAGATGCTTCACAGAAAGAGGGAACCAGGGCTGAAGATGTTGCCAGCGCCTGTGAGGGAGATAATAACCTGTCGGGCCTTATCTATTATATCTGCCTGTAAATACTGTTCATATTCCTCTTCCCCAAGTAAAGTCCAATTTATGGTTAAGAACCTCATGTCCTCTGAATTTATTGCTGCCCTGGTCCCAGAAGAGAAATGCCTGTAGACAGCCGCAATCGGATGGTTTGAAGTAAGTGGAGAGCCCCACATACACAGCCACACATCAGAGGGAGGACACGAAATGTCTGTAGGGTGCCAGAGCGAGAGGGGGCTACAGCTCGCCCATGACTACCTCGCTGGGGCACCTTACGGTAGCTTGGAACCTAAGAGCTCAGCCTTACTCTTGGGCAGATCCAAATCTCTAACAAAATCGTTCATTTAAATTTGTATTATAAGGTGTGGTACAATTGAGGTTGATAACAGAAAGTCTGGGTCATGAAAGGAAGATGCTTCATGACACCAAGTGGCCTCTTCTTCCTCACTTGACTCAACTGAAAATGTTTCTGCTGCTTTTGGAGCTGGCAGTTCTTCTATATGTGGGACTGGATGTATTGTACATGAAATATTTGGATACTGTGAAGTCCACTTCTTCACCTTTTCCTAATTAGGTGCACCATGCAGAAATGGCAATTGGTAGTGTGATCGGTTGGCTCTCTCCAGATCATTGAGACTGCAAGAGACTCCTATTATGCATCCAGAATACAGGTTGTAGGCTTACATATCATGTAAGTCAAGCTTTGCCTTTGTGACGCAATAATGACTTCTCCACATATGTAGCAAAAAATATCTGCTTTGCTAATGCAAGAAAGAGGCATATCTGAAAAAAACATATAGAAACATGTCAATATGCTAAGAAACTAAGCTTAGAAATCCTAACACTATATACCTTACACAGAGAGCGTTTATAAAAGTAGGTGATGCAACTGTAATTAGGATTACGTCTTTGGAGCTGAGTTGACGTTTTTTGAATGATCACCCTAAGATGATAGAATACTGAAGACTCAATAGACTAAATAGATGATGTAATAGACTAGGTACTAACAATGCAATAATGATGAAGAAATAATCATTTTTGCACGCATTTTTTCTATAAGCCTGTATGAAAGATGTCATAAGTAATTACAACTAGTGTTGAGCCACCCCCGTAGTGTTCGGGTTCGGTTCGGTTCGTCGAACACCGGGATGTTCGAGGAACTGTTCGTCGAACTGTTCGTCGAACACCTTAGAACACCGTCGAACACCGTTAAAACCAATGGCAGGCAAACAAAAACACATAGAAACACATAGAAAACACCTGCAAAGGTGTCCAAAAGCTGACAAACTGCTCAGAAGACACTCTCTTTAAAAAAGCCGGCCGGCAAATTCAGCAGCGGCATACACCGGTACCCGACAATTTAGACAAGAAGGAATAGAGCATCACACATAGATTAGATAGATAGAAACATGTCAGTCACACATATAAGAAGCACAGTGACAGTGTTGGTTACTGCACTTGTCATTTAGTGTAAAGGATTTATTAAAAAAAATATTAGTGTTTTCATGCACCGTCTCTTTAAAAAAGCCGGCCGGCAATTCAGCATCTGTACCCGACAATTTAGAACAGAAAGAATAGAGCTTCACACATAGATTAGATAGATAGAAACATGTCAGTCACATATATAATAAGTACAGTGACAGTGTTGCTTACTGTACTTGTCATTTAGTGTAAAGGATTTATTTAAAAAAATAATAGTGTTTTCATGCACTGTCTCTTTAAAAAAGCCGGCCGGCAATTCAGCAGCGGTACCCGACAATTTAGAACAGAAAGATAGAGCATCACACATAGATTAGATAGATAGAAACATGTCAGTCACATATATATGAAGTACAGTGATAGTGTTGGTTACTGTACTTGTCATTTAGTATTAAAATAAAGGATTTATTATTAAAAAAATTGGCGTGGGGTTCCCCTTAATTTTAGGCTCTAGCGGAGGTTAAGCAGACGGCTGGGGCAGATGTTTGAAGCCTGGGAAGGGGGTAATACCCACGGAGCTTCCCAGGCTACTAATATCAGCCCCAGCTGAATACATAGCCTTTACTAGCTATTAAAATGGGGGACCCCCCCAAAAAAATGACGTGGGGTCCCCCCTAATTTAATAGCTAGCAAAGGCTAGGCAGACAGCTGGGGGCTGATATTAATAGCCCAGGAAGGGAGCCATGAATATTGGCCCCCTCCCAGGCTAGAAACACCAGCCGTCAGCCGCCCCAGAAATGGCGCATCCATAGGATGCGCCAATTCTGGCACTTAGCCTCGCTCTTCCACGCTGCCCTGGTGCAGTGGCAGGGGGTAATAGGGTTGGGGTTGATGTCAGCTTATAATGCCAGCTGACATCAAGCCCAGGTTAGTAATGGAGAGGCGTCTATAAGACACCCCCATTACTAACCCCATAGTCAAAGTTAAAAAAAACACAAACACCCAGAATAAAGTCCTTTAATTGAAATAAAGACACAATCCTTTATTGTTCTAAATTAAACCATACTTACCATCACGCCCATTCCAGCTGAAGCCAACGATCTCCTGCAATAAAAGAAAAATAATAAAGCAACCTCATCCTTACCTTTCCATGGTTCCCAGGACAGCTTCAGCTCTGCTACATCGAGATGACAGGCTGGACCGCAGCAGAACGCTGCCATCCAGCCTGTCATCCCGCAGACACTGAGAAGCGCAGGCTTGCTTGCGCTGCTCAGCGTCTCTCTGTGACGACATCCAGATGAGCCGAGTTCATGTCCAATGAACTCGGCTCACCTCATGCACGTCACTGACAGCGTGGGAAAATTCTCACGCTGAAGCGCTGAGTGCAGGAGAATTCTCCCACGCTGTCAGTGACGTGCAGGAGGTGAGCTGAGTTCATTGGACATGAGCTCACCTTATGCACGTCACTGACAGCGTGGGAGAATTCTCCTGCACTCACCGCTTCAGCTTGAGAATTTTCCCACGCTGTCAGTGACGTGCATGAGGTGAGCCGAGTTCATTGGACATGAACTCGGCTCATCTGGATGTCGTCACAGAGAGACGCTGAGCAGCGCAAGCAAGCCTGCGCTTCTCAGTGTCTGCGGGATGAGAGGCTGGATGGCAGCGTTCTGCTGCGGTCCAGCCTGTCATCTCGATGTAGCAGAGCTGAAGCTGTCGTGGGAACCATGGAAAGGTAAGGATGAGGTTGCTTTATTATTTTTCTTTTATTGCAGGAGATCGTTGGCTTCAGCTGGAATGGGCGTGACGGTAAGTATGGTTTAATTTAGAACAATAAAGGATTGTGTCTTTATTTCAATTAAAGGACTTTATTCTGGGTGTTTGTGTTTTTTTTAACTTTGACTATGGGGTTAGTAATGGGGGTGTCTTATAGACGCCTCTCCATTACTAACCTGGGCTTGATGTCAGCTGGCATTATAAGCTGACATCAACCCCAGCCCTATTACCCCCTGCCACCGCACCAGGGCAGCGTGGAAGAGCGAGGCTAAGTGCCAGAATTGGCGCATCCTATGAATGCGCCATTTCTGGGGCGGCTGACGGCTGGTGTTTCTAGCCTGGGAGGGGGCCAATATTCATGGCTCCCTTCCTGGGCTATTAATATCAGCCCCCAGCTGTCTGCCTAGCCTTTGCTAGCTATTAAATTAGGGGGGACCCCACGTCATTTTTTTGGGGGGGTCCCCCATTTTAATAGCTAGTAAAGGCTATGTATTCAGCTGGGGGCTGATATTAGTAGCCTGGGTAGCTCCGTGGGTATTACCCCCTTCCCAGGCTTCAAACATCTGCCCCAGCTGTCTGCTTAACCTCCGCTAGAGCCTAAAATTAAGGGGAACCCCACGCCAATTTTTTTAATAATAAATCCTTTATTTTAATACTAAATGACAAGTACAGTAACCAACACTATCACTGTACTTCATATATATGTGACTGACATGTTTCTATCTATCTAATCTATGTGTGAAGCTCTATTCTGTCTGTTATAAATTGTCGGGTACCGCTGCTGAATTGCCGGCCGGCTTTTTTAAAGAGACAGTGCATGAAAACACTATTATTTTTTTTGATAAATCCTTTACACTAAATGACAAGTACAGTAACCAACACTGTCACAGTACTTCGTATATATGTGGCTGACATGTTTCTATCTATCTAATCTATGTATGATGCTCTATTCTGTCTGTTATAAATTGTCGGGTACCGCTGCTGAATTGCCGGCCGGCTTTTTTAAAGAGACAGTGCATGAAAACGCTATTATTTTTTTAAATAAATCCTTTACACTAAATGACAAGTACAGTAATCAACACTGTCACTGCACTTCTTATATATGTGACTGACATGTTTCTATCTATCTAATCTATGTGTGATGCTCTATTCCTTCTATTCTAAATTGTCGGGTACCGCTGCTGAATTGCCGGCCGGCTTTTTTAAAGAGACGGTGCATGAAAACACTATTATTTTTTTTGATAAATCCTTTACGCTAAATGACAAGTACAGTAAGCAACACTTTCACTGTACTTCATATATATGTGGCTGACATGTTTCTATCTATCTAATCTATGTGTGAAGCTCTATTCTTTCGGTTCTAAATTGTCGGGTACAGGTGTATGCCGCTGCTGAATTGCCGGCTTTTCATGTTTCACTGTTGGCACTGTTCCCATCGATTTGGGCAATCACTGTAATGCCACAACCACCATGTCTGTGGCATTACAGTGAGTGGCAGACAATCCCTGCATGATTGGTGCTCTAAATAGCACCAGACATGCAGGACACGCTTTTGGTGCACGAACAGTTATCGAACATAACCTCGAACAGCCGAATTTTTTGCAAATCGTTCGGGTTCGTCGAACAACTCGAACACCGCCCAAAACAGCTCGAATTTGAGATTGGCGAACAGTTCTAGTCGAACACCGCTCATCTCTAATTACAACGTACTCTGGATCTTGAAAATTACAGCCAGTCAGCAAATTTAAGCATCATATTCATTTTCAGCACCACAAAATTAGTTCAGTTCAACTATTTTCATCTCTGAAAGAATTTGGCTGTAGAACAGTGTTATTACATGTCTAACTTCTTGTAATTGTACATGAGAAAACGCAATTACTGGCTATTTTTGTAGACCGAGTCAACTATTTTCATGCAATAGCTATATGTATCTTAGGCTTGTTAAAACATTAAGTTTCATTTTGCATTCTTTCCACGTTATTAACATTTCAATGTTCCATTCTGTAATCATATAACATTTTCTACAACAAAATGAATTGTTTTAATAGATGGCTAAGGTTTTCTAAAAAATAGCAATTAACTGGAGGAGGGAGACATTTATGCTGTAATAGCTTAAATATCCACTATTGACAGTAGGAAATGACAGCAAGCCTTGTTAAATAAAGAAATTACTTGAATTAAATGGAAAAGGATATCTACCAGCTGGTCAGTGCCATTAGATTCCATTGAAAGCTAAATTCATTTCTCATTTTGAATACTTATTACATATAATGATTAGTGTGGAGCAAGCATGCTCGACACTGCTCGTTACTCGCCCGAGCATCACGCTACTTGGGATGTTCGGAGAGCACCGTGCATTTCTGGGTTACTCGAGCGGGAGCTCGGGTCTCCGCCCTGCACGTTTGGCCCTCTTTACAGAGCCAATGAACATGCAGGGATTGCCAGCCAGTCACTGTAATGCCGCAGCCATGTTGTTTGTGGGCATTACAGTGATTGGCTGGCCGCAAAGCGTCACCTCAAGTATTTAAAACCGGGCGCCGCCATCTTGGACACAGTCGCTCCGGATCAGACGGTGTAGGGAGAGTGCTGCTGAGTTAGGAAGAGATATATAGCACTAAATAGGTAGTGTAGGGTCTCTAAAGCCTGCCAAATCAAACAAACAGTCCTTCTCAGGACTAATATCCATCCCAGTTATCAGGCAGGCAGGCAGGCTGTATAGGAGACGCAGTGGTTATACCAACAAACAGTGAATTACAGTCCTGTGTGCTCCTGCCGGTCAAATTGCTAGACTTATCCCCCGGTCTCAGGGGCCAGGAAAAATCCTTTTTTTTTAATCTAAATCCTGTATTTTTTTTTCCTCAGTCAGATTGTACACCAATATATCTGTTTAAAGACTCTGGTGTAGGCCAGATAACTAGAAGTTTGGTTTTGCAGTTCCACAGTTCAAATCTCTGTATTATCCAGCTTGTGCTATTTTTTCCGTAAAGAAAAACAGTAATCGTGTCTCCCTGATTGTTCAGACACAAATATATCTGTTTGAAAGATTCTTGTGTACGCCACATAATTATAACTGTGATTTTGCAGTTCCACGGTTCAAATCTCTGTATTATCCACTTTTGGGCCTTTCTTACATAAAAAAAACAGTTTGAGTGTGTCGCTGACTGTTCAGCCCAAATAAATCTGTTATGCTCGCGCCCAGACTGACTGGCGAGAGCGTGATTAGTGATCCCACTGTACCATGAACCGAGGAGTGCCTGGAGGGGGGTAACTAAGTATCAACCCGATCTGACCAAGGTCACACGGTGTTGACTCCGTGAACCAAGGAGGAACCGAGCAGAGGGACCAGGTGCTAATCCAGGTCAAACCCCGGTCACAGCTGTTGACCCACACCGGGGAATGCAGGAACAGGCAGGTTAGACTGGCATAAAGGCAGGTGGGTATTGGCAAGCACGGCTGGTATGCAGACAGGTGAGCACTGGTAAGCATGGCTGGTATGCAGACAGGTGGGTACTGGCAAGCACTGCTGGAGTGCAGACAGGCAGATACTGGCAAGCACGGCTGGAGTGCAGACAGGGAGGTACTAGCAGGTTGGAGCGCAGGCTGGATAGGGTCCAGTACAGACTGGGAGACAGGAACAGAGCAGCAGATGCAGTAGACAAGCAGAGCAAAGCGAAACCGCCGGAGCGGAGGACAAGGCAGAGCAGAGAGGAACCGCCGGTGCGGTGAGCAAGGCAGAGCAGAGCGAAACCGCAGGTGCGGTGGACAAGGCAGGGCAGAGCGAAAACCGCCGGAGCGGTGGACAAGGCAGAGCAGAGAGGAACCGCCGGAACGGTGAGCAAGCAGAACAGAGCGAAACCGCAGGTGCGGTGGACAAGGCAGAGCAGAGCAAAACCGCCGGTGTGGTAAGCAAGCAGAGCAGAGTGAAACCACAGGTGCGGTGGACAAGGAAGAGCAGAGAGGAACCGCCGGAGCGGTGTGCAAGCAGAGCAGAGTGAAACCTCAGGTGCGGTAAGCAAGCAGAGCGGAGTGAAACCGCAGGTGCGGTGGACAAGGCAGAGCAGAGAGGAACCACCGGAGTGGTGGGCAAGGCAGAGCAGAGAGGAACCGCCAGAGCAGTGAGAAAGACAGAGCAGAGAGAAACCGCTGACACGGTGTGCAAGCCGAGCGGAGTGAAACCGCAGGTGCAGTGGACAAGGCAGAGCAGAACAGGGCTGAAGGTGCAGGCAGAGAGGACAGGGCTCTGTTCACATGGAACAGACTGGAAAATGCAGGAAGATGGATAGAACACCGGAAGTAGATACGGAGGAAGGGAAAAGGGACAAGCAGAACCAGATACACACAAGGTACTTACTATGAAGTAGCGAGTGGACACAAAACTCACAAACAGAAGTACAGAGACAACGAGTTGGAGTTAGGAGCAGGTTCAGATACTGCAGGAAAAGGGAAGGTACGGACATAGAGACAAACAGGTAACAGGCTAGGATACAGTTCAGACAGGAACTGCTACTGCAGCGAGATACAAGAACGAGCCTGGGTATACAGCCCCCAGAGTGGCGGAAACAGACAAGAAGTCAGAGATAACAGGCCTGGGTATACAGCCCCCAGAGGGGCGGAACAGACTAGAAGTCAGAGATAACAGGCCTGAGTATGCAGCCCCCAGAGTGGCGGAAACAGACAAGAAGTCAGAGATAACAGGTCTGGGTATGCAGCCCACAGAGTGGCAGAAAAAGACTAGAAGTCAGAGATAACAGGTCTGGGTATGCAGCCCCCAGAGTGGCGGAAATAGACTAGAAGTCATAGATAACAGGCCTGGGTATGCAGCCCCCTGGGTGGCAGAAACAGACAAGATACAGGACAGGACCTGGCAATTCAGTTGAAAAGACAAACTGAGTGAAGGTGTTGCTCAGGCACCTCCTTCTTGGTGGAGGGGGTTTAAATATCCAGTGACTCACAGCAATAGGCTGGGGATGCATTAGGAGTGCGCCCACAGCAGCTATAAGAATCAGGAAGTAACTCTACCATAAACATGTTGCAAAGAATTTGTGAGCAGAAGAGAGCAGCTGTGGAGTACCAGCTGCAACAAGGCCGTCGATATTCAGGTTAGACTCCACACATAAGACCTCAGGAGTGGACCTGAATGTCTGACATATGTTCCATCCTGACAAACTTTGAGGAGTCCACCAAGATGGTGAGTGGCGATGACGCCATCATTAGTGTCAGCATCCCACTTGTCTGTCTTTTGCAACACTCTCTGCAGAGAATTAAAGAGGAGGCATTGCAGCCAGAGTATGATGAGATGGATCAAGAAGCCATAGCGGGCGATTACACACAGCCTAGCCTCATCTCATCCCAACGTGCATTGGGGGTCAAAGAGGGAGAGGAGGAGGAGGAGGGGGAGGAGGAGGAAGAACAGGAGCTGGTATCATGCGCTGTAGACGGGTGTACCTGTACAACTGTCATACCGTCGGATCAGCATGGGTGGCCTGAGGACAGGGGGGAGGAGGAGGAGAGCATGGTCAGTCATCATCTTGGTGAGGACACGGAAGTCTTGCCCGTTACCAGTCTGACACGCATGGCTGTCTTTATGTTACGCTGCCTTAACCGTGACCCTCACGTTGTCAAAATGTTGGGTGATAGTCATTACTGGTTGGTGACACTTTTAGACCCCCGCTACAAGGAGAACTTTCACTCTCTTATTCCTGAGGTGGAGAGGTTTACAAAAATGGGGCAATACCAGAAGGCCCTTGCTGCAGAACTGTTAAAAAAATTTCCATCTGAACACACTAGCAGCAGAGGTCATAGTTCATTTCCCAACCAAGGCGTACAGGCGAGAGAGATGCAACTCCAATCCAGCAGAGGCAGGGGAACACTGTAAACATTCTGGGACAGTTTTCTGAGACCCGCCCAGCCTACAGGCTTTGAGGCGCGGGGTACTCTCACAAGTAGTGGAAAGTTTCAAAAGTTGGTGAGGGAGTACCTTGCCGACCATACCAGCGTCCTCCGTGACTCCTCTGTGCCTTTTAATTTTTGGGTATCCAAGCTGGACACTTGGAATGAACTCGATCTATACGCCTTGGAGGTCCTTGCCAGCCCTGCCGCTAGCATGTATCGGAGCGTGTTTTTGTGCTGCTGGGGGAATTATAACTGATAAGCACAATCGCCTTTCAACTGACAATGCTGACTAGGGCAGCAATGAACAAGGGCTGGATTGGGACAGACTTCTCATCACCACCAAAAGACAGCAGCGTAAAATAAAGTCAAATCCACTGTGTTATTTCGGGAGGTGTATTCCCATGCACCACTTCACAACCACACATGGGTATACGCTTCCTCAATTTGGCTTTTTTTTGCTCTTCTCCTTATCCTCAGCCTCCACCACCACTATACCACAAGGGTGACCGTGGTCCGTGTTGCCAGCATTGCAAGTTCCTCCGTCCTAATTTTTGACAGCTTTTGCTTGGAAGGCATAGGCAAAGACTATGGGAGACCCACTCCCCAATAATGGGAATAATGTTTTTAATATGCTGTACTGCATGGATCTTGTAAGGGGCATTAAAACCATCTAGTTAAGCTACTGAGACCTCCACCACTCTTCCAAGGGGCATTAAAACCGTCTTATTAAGCTACTGCAACCTCCACGTCTCTTCCAAGAGGCATTAAAACCATCTTGTTAAGCTACTGCGACCTCCACGTCTCTTCCAAGGGGCATTAAAACCGTCTTCTTAAGCTACTGCGACCTCCACGTCTCTTCCAAGGGGCATTTAAACCGTCTTGTTAAGCTACTGCAACCTCCACGTCTCTTCCAAGGGGGATTAAAACAATCTTGTTAAGCTACTGCGACCTCCACCATTCTTCCAAGGGGCATTAAACCATCTTGTTAAGCTACTGCAACCTCCACGTCTCGTCCAAGGGGCGTTAAAACCGTCTTGTTAAGCTACTGCGACCTCTACGTCTATTCCAAGTGGCATTAAAGCCATCTTGTTAAACTACTGTGACCTCCACGTCTCTTCGACCTCCACCACCTTTCCCAGGGGCATTGATATTGTCTTTTTATTCCACTGCGACCTCCACGTCTCTTCCAAGGGGCATTAAAAACATCTTGTTAAACTACTGCAACCTCCACGTCCCTTCCAAGGGGGATTAAAACTTTCTTGTTAAGCTACTGCGACCTCCACATCTCTTCCAAGGGGCATTAAAAACGTCTTGTTAAGCTACTACAACCGCCATGTCTCTTCCAAGGGGCATTAAAACCATATTCTTAAGCTGCTGCGACTTCCACCACTTTTCCAAGGGGCATTGAAACCGTCTTGTTAAGCTACTGCAACCTCCAGGTCTCTTCCAAGTGGCATTAAAACCATCTTGTTAAACTACTGTGACCTCCATGTCTCTTCGACCTCCACCACCTTTCCCAGGGGCATTGATATTGTCTTTTTATTCCACTGCGACCTCCACGTCTCTTCCAAGGGGCATTAAAAACGTCTTGTTAAGCTACTGCAACCTCCACGTCCCTTCCAAGGGGCATTAAAACTGTCTTGTTAAGCTACTGCGACCTCCACGTCTCTTCCAAGGGGCATTAAAACCGTCTTGTTAAGCTACTGCAACTTCCACGTCTCTTCCAAGGGGCATTAAAACCGTCTTGTTAAGCTACTGAGACCTCCACGTCTCTTCCAAGGGGCATTAAAACCGTCTTGTTAAGCAACTGCGACCTCCATGTCTCTTCCAAGGGGCATTAAAACCATCTTGATAAGCTACTGCGACCTCCATATCTCTTCCAAGGGGCATTTAAACCATCATGGTAAGCTACTGCAACCTCCACATCTCTTTCAAGGGGCAATTAAACCATCTTGTTAAGCTACTGCAACCTCCACGTTTCTTCCAATGGGCTTTAAAACCATCTTGTTAAGCTACTGCGACCTCCACCACTCTTCCAAGGGGCATTAAAACAATCTTGTTAAGCTACTGCAACCTCCACGTCTCTTCCAAGGGGCATTAAAACCGTCTTGTTAAGCTACTGCGATCTCTACGTCTATACCAAGGGGCATTTAAACCATCTTGTTAAGCCACTGCGACCTTCACGTCTCTTCCAATGGGCATTAAAACCGTCTTGTTAAGCTACTGCAACCTCTACGTCTCTTCCAAGGGGCATTAAATCCATCTTGTTAAACTAATGCGACCTCCACCACTTTTCTCAGGGGCAGTGATATTGTCTTTTTATTCCACTGCGACCTCCACGTCTCTTCCAAAGGGCATTAAAACCATCTTGTTAAGCTACTGCAAACTCCACGTTTCTTCCAATGGGCTTTAAAACCGTCTTGCTAAGCTACTGTGACCTCCACCACTCTTCCAAGGGGCATTAAAACCGTCTTGTTAAGCTACTGCAACCTCCACGTCTCTTCCAAGGGGCATTAAAACCGTCTTGTTAAGCTACTGTGACCTCTACGTCTCTTCCAAGGGGCATTAAAACCGCCTTGTTAAGCTACTGCGACCTCCACGTCTCTTCCAAGGGGCATGAAAATCCAACTTGTTAAGCTAATGCGACCTCCACTACTTTTATCCGGGTCATTGATATTGTCTTTTTATTCCACTGCGACCTCCACGTCTCTTCCAAGGGGCATTAAAACCATCTTGTTAAGCTACAGTGAAGTCCACGTCTCTTCCAATGGACATTTAAATAGTTTGTTAAGCTACTGCGACCTCCACTTCTCTTCCAAGGGGCACTAAATTCATCTTGTTAAGCTACTGCGACCTCCACATCTCTTCCAAGGGGCATTTAAACCATCTTGTTAAGCTGCTGCAACCTCCACGTCTCTTCCAAGGGGCATTAAAAACGTCTTGTTAAGCTACTGCGACCTCCACCACTCTTCCAAGGGGAATTAAAACCGTCTTGTTAAGCTACTGCAACCTCCACGTCTCTTCCAAGGAACATTAAAACCATCTTGTTAAGCTACTGCGACCTCAACGTCTATACCAAGGGGCATTAAAACCATCTTGTTAAGATACTGCGACCTCCATGTCTCTTCCAAGGGGCATTAAAACCGTCTTGATAAGCTACTACGACCTCCACGTCTCTTCCAAGGGGCATTTAAACCATCTTGTTAAGCTACTACAACCTCCACATCTCTTTCAAGGGGCATTTAAACCGTCTTGTTAAGCTACTGCAACCTCCACGTTTCCTCCAAGGGGCATTAAAACCGTCTATTTAAGGTCCTGCGATCTCCACCACTCTTCCAAGGGGCATTAAAACCATCTTGTTAAGCTACTGCAAACTCCACGTCCCTTCCAAAGGGCATTAAAACCATCTTGTTAAGCTACGGCGACCTCTGCGTCTATTCCAAGGGGCATTAAAAACGTCTTGTTAAACCACTGCAACCTCCAATTCTCTTCCAAGTGGCATTAAAAACGTCTTGTTTAGCTACTGCGACCTCCACGTCTCTTCCAAGGAGCATTAAAACCATCTTGTTAAGCTACTGCGACCTCCACGTCTCTTCCAAGAAGCATTAAATCTGTCTTGATAAGCTACTGAGACCTCCACGTCTCTTCCAAGGGGCATTTAAACCATCTTGTTAAGCTACTGCAACCTCCACGTCTCTTTCAAGGGGCATTTAAACCTTCTTGTTTAGTTACTGCCACCTCCTCGTCTCTTCCAAGGGGCATTTAAACCGTCTTGTTAAGCTACTGCGACTTCTACGTCTATTCCAAGGGGCATTAAAACCGTCTTGTTAAGCTACTGCGACCTCCACGTCTCTTCCAAGGGACATTAAAACCATTTTGTTAAGCTACTGCAACCTACACGTCTCTACCAAGGGGCATTTAAACCGTCTTGTTAAGCAACTGCAACCTCCACGTGTCTTCCAAGGGGCATTAAAACCATCTTGTTAAGCTACTGCGACTTCCACCACTCTCCCAAGGGGCATTAAAACCGTCTTGTTAAGTTACTGCAACCTCCACGTCTCTTCCAAGGGGTATAAAAACCAATTTGTTAAGCTGCTGCGACCTCCACATCTCTTTCAAGGGGCATTAAAACCGTCTTGTTAATCTACTGCGACCTTCACATCTCTTCCAAGGGGCATTAAAACCATCTTGTTAAGCTACTGCGACTTCCACCACTCTCCCAAGGGGCATTAAAACCGTCTTGTTAAGTTACTGCAACCTCCACGTCTCTTCCAAGGGGTATAAAAACCAATTTGTTAAGCTGCTGCGACCTCCACATCTCTTTCAAGGGGCATTAAAACCGTCTTGTTAATCTACTGCGACCTCCACATCTCTTCCAAGGGGCATTAAAACCATCTTGTTAAGCTTATGCGACCTCCACCACTTTCCCCAGGGGCATTGATATTGTCTTTTTATTCCACTGCGACCTCCACGTCTCTTCCAAGGGGCATTAAAACCGTCTTGTTAAGCTACTGCTACCTCCACGTCTCTTCCAAGGGGCATTAAAACCGTCTGGTTAAGCTAATGCGACCTCCACCACTTTTCCAAGGGGCATTAAAACCGTCTTGTTAAGCTAATACGACCTTCACTCCTTTTCCAAGGGCCATTAAAACCGTCTTGTCAAGCTTCTGCGAACTTCACTACTTTTCCAAGTGGCATTAAAACCATCTTGTTAAGCTACTGCGACCTCCACCTCTCTTCCAAGGGGCATTAAAACCATCTTGTTAAGCTAATGCGACCTCCACCACTTTTCCCAGGGTCATTGATATTGTCATTTTAATCCACTGCGACCTCCACGTCTCTTCCAAGGAGCATTAAAACCGTCTTGTTAAGTTAATGCAAACTCCACCACTTTTCCCAGGGGCATTGATATTGTCTTTTTATTCCGCTGCAAACTCCACCATTCTTCCAACGGGCATTGCATTTCCTCCTAATTTTAGTCAGCTTTTGCTTTTCAATGCATAGACGAACATTAAGGGAGACCCACTCCCCAATAATGGGTAGAGGGTTGTTAGTATGCTGTAATCCACGTCTGTTTCAAGGGGCATTGCAGTTCCTCATAATTTTTGGAAAGCATTCCATTCACTGCTTAGGCCAACAGTGCACAGGAGGCCCAGTTGCTATAAATGGAAAAAAACGGTTTAGTTAAGTCCCTCTGACTTCCATGTCACTTCCAAGGGGTATTGGAGTGCCTCGAAATTTTTGGTAGGCATTGCACTCACTGCATGCCCTATAACTGTGTAGCTGAACCTCTCCTTTTGGTAAAGAAACATATCCTACTAGACATGTGTGGTTGACTTGCCTGATATTGATGTGAATGGTCCCTGTTCCTCCTGCTTTTTCTCCTTTGCCACCACCTCATCCATCATTTATCACCTGAAGCTTTGTTTTAATGGGAGTCATAGAACTGGGATAGTAGCAGGAAAACATCCAGTAATCCTCAGAGGAGGTAGGATATGCGCCAAAACGCTGACCACCTCAGGCCTAGCCGCTACTACATACATGCGCTTGCATTCCAAAAAAACATAGCAGATGCTAACTTCTATCATCATCATCATGCTCCTCAACTTGGCACTCTCAACTCCCCTGATGGAGAAGCCAGGGCCAACCGGAGGAGTCTGGTTCTCTGGTGGGCTCGTCCAAAGCTGCCCTAAAGCAGGCCGGGCTAAGAAAAGTGTGGGGGGATGTTCCAAGGAGAAATGGGGGCGGCTGGGGACCGTTTATGGACACCCGGCCGCCCCCATTTCAAGTGCAAGCAAGCTAGCCGTATGGTATTGCAGCCTGGGGGTGGGTGGGTGGCTGGCTTCATACTTGCGCTTGCTTTGAAAGGAATGGGGGAGGTACAATTGAACACTGCCCTGGGACAAGAACTTGCACGGGGATCGTTGCAAGTCTGCATCTTCTGATGCGTAAAGGATCACTTCTGATGGGCACGCTTTTAGGCAGTGACCTGTGTGTCAGAGATGCTTCCAGGGGTCTTACCCATGCTGTTCCCATGTCTTTTCAGCACTTTATGCATGTGTCACACAGCACATGGCCAGATAAGATTGTAAAATGTTAAAATGACATTTCCCGGTGAATGCATTTGTTACGGTTGAAAGCAATACAAAAGTGCAAAAACGCATAAAAAATGCTACTTGTGAACAAAGCCCAAGGTGTGGAGGAGTATTTTTGTTTTTGGTTATTTATTTTACCTTATGCACAAGTCTTTACCCTGGAAAGGAAGTTCCTTAACATATTTCACAGGAAAACCGTTTCAATTCTGTTTTTGAATGTTTTATTGTGAGCCCATTAAAGTGGCTTAATGCCTCTGACCACGTTGTTAACAGCAGTGACCTGGGGGTCATAAATGCTTCCTGGGGCGATGTCCATGCTTTCCCCATGTCTTTTGAGCACTGTTACTATCGTTTTGGGCACTTATTAGGCTTTCTACAGACTGACGGGTGTGCCGCCGCAAAAATGCTCGGGTCTCCCATAGAGTAATATTGGGCTCGTTGCTCGGGCCGAGCACCGAGTATCACGGCGAGCTCCGTCTGAGCTTCAAGCACCCAAGCATTTTAGTGCTCGCTCAACACTAGTAGGCATACATCCCTACTGCTTTGTAATCCTAGATACATCTATGCTGCTTTACATATACACTTCCCCTTTCTACCAGAATGTTGATGAGCAGGGACACGCAGGTATTGCTCAGACGCTCCAGGCTTCCACCGATGCTGGCGTCTCAATGCGGCATAGGACCTGTGGTCACGTGACACCACGTGACCGTGTTTCCTGGGCGACGGGTCACGTGACTCCTCACGTGACCCAGCCGCCTTAGCTGCATGATGCCGGATGCAGATGGGCCCCGGCACGCGCTGGGAATAGCCTGCGTCATCTCCCTGTCTCACCCCCATTGGCTGGCAGCCTCATTTTAATCTGACACTTGGAGTCTGACGTCACCCCCTGATGAAGGATGCACCGAAACGCGCATCGGGGTGAGCGCCACACTAGGAGTAAGACCATTGAGCCCAAAGCTATTACAACACGTGCATGTATTATATACCAGGTATGAATGATTTGAATACAACATTATGGTGGACAGGTAATATAATCTACCAATTACAATTGATGTCATTTGGGAATTAACTTATTTGGACATAAATATCCCTTGATATATGTATATACTAAAGGTCATTATCCTGGGGACGCCTATATTGGCTCTTATTGTTTAGGATTGTATCCTTTTACTGTGTGACCTAGGATATACTATTCGTATTCATTAGCACAGTTGGAGTTATTGCTATCCAGCCCTGGTGCCTCTGAAATCTAACAATATTTACATTATATGCTCTTATTATAAACATGGTATTACTATGTATATGTATGTGTGTGCGCTCTTTTTTCTTTGCCCCCATGTACACAAATTGGCACAATAAAGGTCTTTTTTAATACATGACCCCTTGTCAGATATGTTCATATATTTGTTGTTGTTTGTTTTCCGTTTGGTCTACCAATTTAGTTAGCAGATATACATTTTTTTACCATGTGGATTAATTGGGCCATTAAGAAGAATTCTCTGCAACTTTTTTCTCAGTGTCTTCAGAGATGCTAAGACCAGACAAGTGGACCTGTGAAGAAGACAGGAGTCCTGCTCTAACTGAAGACAGGCGTGGAATTGTGAGGACCACGCAAGAAGCTGTACAGAGAAGGTGAGTGCATGAGGAAGGTGGGTACAATTTTTTTTTCACCTTTCACGACCCTTTCGATTCAAGCAACATAGTGACATGACGTGATTTTGCTGAATTTAGGCAAAGTGAATCGCAAACAATAGGAATCAAAAATATTGTGAAATTCTGTGTGAAACTAATTTGCCTAGAATTGTTTGCTGATTTCTATTTGTTTGGTGTAGCTTTGCATAAGTAGAAGCACTAGAATCAATTGATAAAGTTTGAAGTTTTCAGAATTGGTGAAGAAGAGAATATTAACCCACAGATGTTGTTCAGGTAGTGCAGCTCATCCAGGATGGCACATCAATGCGAGCAGTGGAAAGAAGGTTTGCTGTGTCTGTCAGTGTAGTGTCCAGAGGCTGGAGGTGCTACCAGGAGACAAGCCAGTACGCCAGGAGACGTGGAGGGGGCCGTAGGAGGGCAGCAACCCAGCAGCCGGATCACTAGCTCTGCCTTTATGCAAGGAGGAACAGGAGAAGCACTGCCAGAGCACTGCAAAATAACCCCCAGCAGGCCACAAATGTGCATGTGTCTGCACAAATGGTTAGAAACCGACTCCATAAGGGTGGTATGAGGGCCCAACGTCCACAGATGGGGGTTGTGCTCACAGCCCAACACCGTGCAGGACGCTTGGCATTTGCCACAGAACACCAGGATTGTCAAAGTCGCCACTGGCGCCCTATGCTCTTCACAGATGAAAGCAGGTTCTCACTGAGCACATGTGACAGATGTGACAGAGTCTGGAGACGCCGTGGAGAGCGATCTGCTGCCTACAACATCCTTCAGCATGACCAGTTTGGCAGTGGGTCAGTAAAGGTGTGGGGTGGCATTTCTTTGGAGGGCCGCACAGCCCTCCATGTGCTTGCCAGAAGTAGCCTGACTGCCATAAGGTACCAAGATGAGATCCTCAGACCCCTTGTGTGACCATATGCTGGTGCAGTTGGCCCTGGGTTCCTCCTAATGCAGGACAATGCCAGACATCATGTGGCTGGAGTATGTCAGCAGTTCCTGCAAAATGAAGGCATTGAAGCTATGGACTGGCCCATCCGTTCCCCAGACCTGAATCCGATTCAGCACATCTGGGACATCATGTCTCGCTCCATCCAACAATGTCACATTGCACCACAGACTGTCCAGGAGTTGGCGGATGCTTTAGTCCATGTCTGGGAGGGGATCCCACAGGAGACCATCCACAATCTCACCATGAGCATGCCATGGCGCTGTAGGGAGGTCATACAGGCACGTGGAGGCCACACACAATACTGAGCCTCAGTTTGACTTGTTTTAAGGACAGTACATCAAAGTTGGATGAGCCTGTAGTGTGTTTTTCCACTTTAATTTTGGGGGTGCCTCCAAATCCAGGCCTCCATTGGTTAATAAATTTTATTTCCATTGATGATTTTTGTGTGATTTTGTTGTCAGTACATTCAGCTTAGTACAGAACAAAGTATTCAATGAGAATATTTCATTCATTCAGATCTAGGATGTGTTATTTGAGTGTTTCCTTTATTTTTTTGAGCAGTGTATATATCCATCTGAACTAACAGTCCATCTGAGGACGAATCCAAATGCATATAATCAGTGATAGGCAGGCAAGCAGTGTATGTGGCAGACTGCAGTATATGATACAGCACAAGAGGGTCCATCGAAAGTCCTGTCTGCTGCTGTAATAATCACAGATATTTGTAGACATAGCCCCAGATATCAGTCCTGGTTATTTGCTTAAAAAGCAATACAGAATACACCATTTCTCTACTCTATTTACTTGTTCTCACTGCAGAATAAAACCAGATCTGTTCCATATTTCAGCGATAAAAATCCAGAAGTTTGAAATGAACGTGGAAAATATTGGCCTCCTTTTCCATTCTGTTGCAGTGTGTCGGTCAAGATATTCACACTAGGTGTCTGTGAAGAATAGTATTAGTCAATTACAGGCCTGCTATTTAATACCGTGGTTCTCTGTCAGACATATCACCTATAAGACGGTTCCAAAATCAGACATATCTTCCATTTTCATTCCGTTGCAGTGTGTCGGTCAAGCTATTCACACTAGATGTCTGTGAAGAATAGTATTAGTAAATTACATGCCTGCTGCTAAAACCATGGTTCTCTGTCAGACGTATCACATATACAGTACAGACTAAAAGTTTGGACACACCTTCTCATCTAAAGTTTTTTCTGTATTTTCATGACTATGAAAATTGTACATTCAAACTGAAGGCATCAAAACTATGAATTAACACTTGTGGAATTATATACTTATCAAAAAAGTGTGAAACAACTGAAAATATGTCTTATATTCTAGGTTCTTCAAAGTCGCCACCTTTTGCTTTGATGACTGCTTTACACACTCTTGGCATTCTCTTGATTTAGCTTCTAGAGGTAGTCACGGGAAATGGTTTTCACTTCACAGGTGTGCCCTGTCAGGTTTAATAAGTGGGATTTCTTGCCTTATAAATGGGGTTGGGACCATCAGTTGTGTTGTGCAGAGGTCTGGTGGATACACAGCTGATAGTCCTACTGAACAAACTGTTAGAATTTGTATTATGGCAAGAAAAAAGCAGCTAAGTAAAGAAAAATGAGTGGCCATCATTACTTTAAGAAATGAAGGTCAGTCAGTCCGAAAAATTGGGAAAACTTTGAAAGTGTCCCCAAGTGCAGTTGCAAAAACCATCAAGCGCTACAAAGAAACTGGCTCACATGAGGACCACCCAAAGAAAGGAAGACCAAAAGTCACTTCTGCTTCTGAGGATAAGTTTATCCGAGTCACCAGCCTCAGAAATCGCAGGTTAACAGTAGAGATGAGCGTTGTTCTACTCGAACTGTTCGCCAATCTCAAATTCGAGCTGTTTTGGGCGGTGTTCGAGCCGGTCGGCGAACACGAACAATTTGAGAAAAATTCGGCTGTTCGAGGTTATGTTCGATAACTGTTCGTGCACCAAAATCATAACTGGATTTTTTCTCAGCAATGATGAAAATTAATGTTAATACGCAGTTTGAGTGTACAGCGGGGCGGGGGGAGGGGCAGGGGATGGATCTCTGCAGGAACAATGAAGATCTCCATTTTTTTTTCTCTTTCCCGCATTTGCAGTGGGGAGGTGCAATCTGTCAGCCTATCAGCAGCGCACACACGGAGCGAAGTGCTTTTTTTCACACAAGCAAGGGCATGTGTGATTGGCAGTGTATGTCACATGTCCTTGCCCTATAAGACCAAGCCATTTTCCCCGTCGCCACCATTTTCTCACTGCTGCAGCTGCGTGTTAGACGGCACCGCTGTTGCTGTGTGCGCTATACCTTGTTAATTTCAAGCCAATTTTCGCACAAATATACAGATAGCTTGGGAGTAGGGAATAGTTGTGATTGCAGTCCTTTTAAGGACTAGGTTACAGCATTTCCTACGACTTTTATCAAGCAGGTCTGTGCTCTTAAATAGATAGATTGTGGAAGTAAAGACTAATTGTAATTGGAGTCCTTTTCAGGACTAGGTTACATCAGTTCCTATCAGTTTTTGCCAGGCAGGTCTGTGCCAGTGCTGTGCAAGTTTTTTTCACAGCATTTGGCTGAATCTAGCAAAGCTAATCCTTTTTGGCCTATTGCAGAGTGTGTTAGTCAGTGGAGTAGCCTATCTGTGTTGCAAGATATACCACCTGTGTATAGAATACCAATTTTTTTACTGCACCTAGTGAAGTAAAATCTTTTGGGCATAGCATCATTCTATTAGTCCATCTATACTGACCTCCATCAGGTTGCAAACTGAATATAATTTTTTTCTGCATCTAGCTCTGAAAAAATATTTGGGCTTCTAGCAGTGTGTGGGACTTGTTCTATTAGTCCTTCTATACTGACCTCCAGCAGGTTGCAAATTGAATATAATTTTTTTCTGCATCTAGCTCTGAAAAAATATTTGGGCTTCTAGCGGTGTGTGGGACTTGGTCTATTAGTCCATCTATACTGACCTCCATCAGGTTGCAAATTAAAAATAATTTTTTTCTGCATCTAGCTCTGAAAAAATATTTGGGCTTCTAGCAGTGTGTGGGACTTGGTCTATTAGTCCATCTATACTGACCTCCATCAGGTTGCAAATTAAAAATAATTTTTTTCTGCATCTAGCTCTGAAAAAATATTTGGGCTTCTAGCAGTGTGTGGGACTTGGTCTATTAGTCCATCTATACTGACCTCCATCAGGTTGCAAATTGAATAAAAAAAATTTCTGCATCTAGCTCTGAAAAAATATTTGGGCTTCTAGCGGTGTGTGGGACTTGGTCTATTAGTCCATCTATACTGACCTCCATCAGGTTGCAAATTAAAAATAATTTTTTTCTGCATCTAGCTCTGAAAAAATATTTGGGCTTCTAGCAGTGTGTGGGACTTGGTCTATTAGTCCATCTATACTGACCTCCATCAGGTTGCAAATTAAATATTATTTTTTTCTTCATTTAGCTCTGAAAAAATATTTGGGCTTCTAGCAGTGTGTGGGACTTGTTCTATTAGTCCTTCTATACTGACCTCCAGCAGGTTGCAAATTGAATATAATTTTTTTCTGCATCTAGCTCTGAAAAAATATTTGGGCTTCTAGCGGTGTGTGGGACTTGGTCTATTAGTCCATCTATACTAACCTCCATCAGGTTGCAAATTAAAAATAATTTTTTTCTGCATCTAGCTCTGAAAAAATATTTGGGCTTCTAGCAGTGTGTGGGACTTGGTCTATTAGTCCATCTATACTGACCTCCATCAGGTTGCAAATTAAAAATAATTTTTTTCTGCATCTAGCTCTGAAAAAATATTTGGGCTTCTAGCAGTGTGTGGGACTTGGTCTATTAGTCCATCTATACTGACCTCCATCAGGTTGCAAATTGAATAAAAAAAATTTCTGCATCTAGCTCTGAAAAAATATTTGGGCTTCTAGCGGTGTGTGGGACTTGGTCTATTAGTCCATCTATACTGACCTCCATCAGGTTGCAAATTAAAAATAATTTTTTTCTGCATCTAGCTCTGAAAAAATATTTGGGCTTCTAGCAGTGTGTGGGACTTGGTCTATTAGTCCATCTATACTGACCTCCATCAGGTTGCAAATTAAATATTATTTTTTTCTTCATTTAGCTCTGAAAAAATATTTGGGCTTCTAGCAGTGTGTGGGACTTGTTCTATTAGTCCTTCTATACTGACCTCCAGCAGGTTGCAAATTGAATATAATTTTTTTCTGCATCTAGCTCTGAAAAAATATTTGGGCTTCTAGCGGTGTGTGGGACTTGGTCTATTAGTCCATCTATACTAACCTCCATCAGGTTGCAAATTAAAAATAATTTTTTTCTGCATCTAGCTCTGAAAAAATATTTGGGCTTCTAGCAGTGTGTGGGACTTGGTCTATTAGTCCATCTATACTGACCTCCATCAGGTTGCAAATTGAATAAAAAAATTTTCTGCATCTAGCTCTGAAAAAATATTTGGGCTTCTAGCGGTGTGTGGGACTTGGTCTATTAGTCCATCTATACTGACCTCCATCAGGTTGCAAATTAAAAATAATTTTTTTCTGCATCTAACCCAGCCAATAGTTTTGGCCTAATACCACAGTTTGGCCACTCAGCTCTGCTCGGTTACCATCCATTGTTTTTTTGTGCAAACAACTCCAGAGTTGTGAATTAGTTAACCACCAAAATGAGTGGAAAAAGGCCTGCTGCTGGTGGAAAGGGGAATAGGCGTGTTGGGAAGGGGAAAAAAGGTTGTGTCTGTGGGGTAGGTGCAGAAGAAAGACCATCTTCCAGCCAAACTAAAGTGTCTACTTCTTTTAGCGGACAATGTGATAAGATCCCTTTCTTACGGCCACGCCAATCGCTACAAATTCCAGATGAGGCACAAAAACAGCAGGTGCTTCAACGGATATCAAGTGCTCCTTTAAGTGGGCTCTCCTCCACATCAACTTCAACATCACAAATACTCCAGTCCTCAAAGGTGTCACCCAAATCGCACTTGCTTCCTCACAGCTCCCAAATCTCCAGCTGCCCGTCTGAGTATGAGGTAGAACAGATGGTTGAGTCTGCAGAGCTGTTTACTCATACTATAGCCTGGGAATCAGAGGTCGACTCCAGCGCTTCTGTGAATCCAGACGAGGAAATGATCTGCACTGATGCCCAGAATCTTTATGAGTCGGATCCAGGACCAGACGCAGAAGGTTCTGACCATAATGTAGACCCTCATTCCCAAACTGTAACTCCTGTTGGTGGAGACAATGAGGAAGACGATGATAAGACTCAAATACCTGATTGGAGCGACAACTTTAGTTTTTTGTCAGGGCAGGAACAGGTTGGCTCTGAGGACGACGGGTGTGATAACGCACAGGGTGATGATGATGAGGTCGGAGATCCCACTTACTGTCAACCCACAGTCAGCCAAGAGATGAGGTCAGCAGAGGAGGTGGAGGAAGATGCTAGTGACGACGAGGTCAGGTTGCGCCTTCCTGGACAGAGACGTAGTACTGGAAGCACGTCAACAACTGCATCCTCAAACACAACTCTGCCTCTCACCACAAGTCGTGGTGGCTCTTCAGGTCGCATGGGTGCTAAGCCTTGCATAGCCTGGGCATTTTTTCAGATCGATAAAGATGACCCAACTCGTGTTATCTGTAACATTTGTCAGCAAAAGCTAAGTAGAGGCCAAAAAATACATAGTTTGAGTACTTCATGCATGAACCGGCACATGGACATGAAGCATAAGTTGCAGTGGGAAGCTCAGTGTGCTACAATGCGGCCTAGCCGGCCGGGCCAACCACCGTCTGCCATATCTTGTGCATCCGCGGCCTCTTCATCCTCTGTGACTGGGGGGACAGCAGTCACACCTGTTTTGGGGCGCAGACCTGCCACCTCTTTACCCGCAACAGCCAGCGTGATTGGCAGGTCATCATTTTCTTTGGAGGTGGTAACACCAGCTGGTCTTGAGCGCTGTCCGACATCGATAGCACCACCTTTGGATCAAGGCAACCTAACATGTCCGCCTGCATCTTCCTCACAGACCGGCAGTTTGCCGGGGACACCCTTATCAACCCCGTCTAAGCACAATAGCCAGCCCTCGGTCCCTCAGATGTGGACAAGTAAAAGACCATTTCCTCCTAGCCATGAGAAAGCTAAGAGGTTGAATTTCACCATCTGCAAGCTCTTGGCTACAGAAATGCTGCCTTTCCGCCTGGTGGACACAGAGAATTTTCGAGACCTTATGTCCGTCGCAGTGCCCCAGTACCAGATGCCCAGTCGGCACTACTTCTCAAAGAAAGGTGTGCCTGCGCTCCACCAGCATGTCGCACACAACATCACCGCTTCTTTGAGAAACTCTGTGTGTGACAGGGTGCATTTCAACACAGACACTTGGACGAGTAGGCATGGACAGGGGCGTTACATGTCGCTGACTGGGCACTGGGTAACTATGGTGACAGCAGGACAAGGGGCTGCTGTCCAAGTCTTGCCGTCCCCACGAGTTGTGCGTCAATCCTCTTTATGTCAAAGTTCCTCCACTGCTTCTGCCTCCTCAACCTCCTCTCGGTCTTCCACCTGCACCCAAAGCCTGTCTGGTCATGCCACAAGCTTTCTAACTGCGCAGAAGGGATCCTGCACACCTCCTTACTATGCTGGCAGTAGGGCTCAACGTCATCAGGCGGTTTTTACATTGAAATGTCTGGGAAATGTGAGTCACACAGCTGAGGAGTTGTGGTCAGCTCTGGAGAACCAATTTCATGAATGGTTGTCTCCACTGGACCTGAAACCAGGGAAGGCCGTGTGCGACAATGCTGCAAACCTGGGTGCGGCCCTTCGCCGGGGCAATGTCACACACGTGCCTTGTATGGCTCATGTGTTGAACCTGGTTGTCCAGCAATTTTTAGCCCACTATCCCAGACTAGATGGCCTTCTGCAGAGGGCACGGTCGCTGTGTGCTCACTTCCGCCGTTCGCATCCCGCAGCTCAGCGACTTACATCTCTACAGAAGTCGTTGGGCCTGCCACTTCACCGGCTAAAATGCGATGTGCCTACCCGGTGGAATTCAACTCTGCACATGTTGCAGCGACTGTGGCAGCACCGACAAGCCCTGGTGCAATACGTTCTGACGTATAGCCTGGGCCAACGAGATTCAGAGGTGGGGCAAATCACGCTGGAGGAGTGGTCTCAGATCAGGGACCTATGCACCCTTCTGCACAGTTTTGAAATGGCGACGAAGATGTTTAGTGCTGACGATGCCATTATCAGCATGACTATTCCGGTGATTTACATGCTGGAGCACATGTTAAACAGAATTCGGAGTCAGGTGGTGGCACAAGAGGAGGTGGAGGAAGTAGAGGAGGAGGAGTTGTATGCGGAAGGGCTAACATCTGCAAGGTCCAGACGGTCGGCAGCACCAAGGCGGCAGGCATGTGAGGGTGGGGGAGATGATTTTACCAGGGCGCATGGTAGCAGCCAAACTAGTGAGGAAGGTGCAGGAGCCCAGGAAGAAGTGGAGGACGAACTGATGGAAGACTCATCAGATGAGGGAGACCTTGATCACATTTCTGTTGTGCGAGGTTGGGGGGAGAGGACAGAGGAAGGAAGCATGATTGTTACCTCGCCACCAACACAACAGGGACTTGGTGCTCCTGGATGCGCAACACACATGAGTGCCTTCTTGCTGCACTACCTGCAACATGACCCTCGAATTGTGAGAATTAGAAATAATCCTGACTACTGGGTTGCCACACTGTTAGATCCCCGGTACAAAAGTAAATTTGCAGAAATTATTCCTGCCATAGAAAGGGATGCACGCATGCAGGAGTATCAGCAGAGACTGTTGCAGAATCTTACATGTGCTTTTCCACAAAATACCAGTGGTGCACGTAGTGAATCTCACAGTTCCAACTTGCCAACCGTGGGACCGTCAAGTGTTCAGCACTCAAACCGTAACAGAACCACAGTATCTGCTGGTAACATCAATTTTGCGGAATCATTTCACCACTTTTTTAGCCCATCCTTTGCAAGGCCACAGGAGACAAGAAGTCTGACACATAGTCAACGCCTAGAGACGATGGTACAGGAGTATCTCCAAGTAAACATTGAAGCCACGACTGTGTCACTGGACCCTTGCTCTTTTTGGGCTTCCAATCTGGATAAATGGCCGGAGCTAGCCACTTACGCCTTGGAGATCTTGTCATGCCCCGCAGCCAGCGTTCTGTCTGAACGTGTGTTCAGCGCTGCTGGTGGTGTGCTGACAGATAAGCGCACGCGGCTCTCCACTGATAATGTAGACAGACTCACGTTCATAAAGATGAACAAATCATGGATCCGAAACGACTTTTCTACCCCTATGTCATCCTGGGGAGAGTAAAAGCTTGATGATTGGTTAAAATCACCCTACCAACCGTTTTAAGCTTTCAAATTACTAATCATGTTTATCTGTATCTTGACTGGAAAATAATTTGGGCTTTGTAGCAGTGTGCAGCACTGATCCTATTAGGCCATCTATAATAAGCTTCACCAGATTTAAAATTAAAAATAATTTTTAGCTGCATCTAGCCCGGAAAATAATTTTGGGGCTCCGAGATGCGCAAGACACATAAGTGCCTTCTTGCTGCACTACCTGCAGCATGACCCTCATATTGTCAGAATTCGAAGTAATCATGACTACTGGGTTGCCACACTCTTAGATCCCCCAAACTTTTCGATCAACCTTTTCATTTTAATAAAGACCAAAAAAATGGTCATTTTTGAAATTATAAGCATTAGCAGGTTGTTAGAAACTGAAATCAAACAGTTTTCAACTCAAAACTTTATTCTAGGTGATGTTACATTTTCACATAGGACCCCTTGTTCGAAAGGAGCTTCTGAACTCTCTCGTCCATTGAATTTGTCAGGTTTTGGATGGTTTCTGCTTCAATTGTTTTGCATGAGGACAGAATACCCTCCCAGAGCTGTTGCTTAGATGTGAACTGCCTCCCGCCATCATAGACACTCCTTTTAATAATGCTCCAAAGGTTCTGAATGGGGTAGAGGTCAGGGGAGCATGGGGGTCACACCATAAGTTTGTCCCCTTTTATGCCCATATCAGCCAGAGATGCAGATGTTTTATGTGCAGCATGAGATGGTGCATTATCATGCAGAAAAATGATCTTGCTGTGAAATACACGGTTCTTCTTCTTGAACCATGGCAGGAAGTGCTGTTTGAGAAAATCCACATACATTATGGAGTTCATCTTTAGCGCCTTCAGGGATCCTAAAGGGGCCGACAATCTCTCTCCCCATGATTCCAGCCCAAAACATTACTCCACCTCCTCCTTGTTGGCGCTGTAGCCGTGTTTGCGTGGGGTGTCCATCAACCAGTCATCCTCCACTCCATTCATCTGGACCATCGAGCGCTGCACGGCACTCATCCGTGAACAAAACAGTTTTGAAATCAGTCTTCATGTAATGTTTGGCCCACTGGAGCCGTTTCTGCTTGTGTGAAGTGGATAGAGGAGGTCGACAGGATGGCGTATGCACAGCTGCAAACCTCTGAAGGACCCTGCATCTTGTTGTTCGGGGGACGTTGGAGGCACAAGCAGCTTCAAAAACTTGTCTGCTGCTATGACAAGGCTTTTTTGCCGCTGCTCTTTCAACCTGACGTAATTGCCTGTAGGAAAGAGTCCTCAATTTGCCCTTATCAGCACGCACACGTGTGTACTGTGAATCAGCTACATACTTCTTGATTGCCAAGACACTTCATCCTGATCATCGCACAATGTTGATTGTAGTCATGCCTTGACCTAAACACTCCACAATTTGTTGCTTCTCAGCAGCCGACACATCCTTTTTCTTTCCCATTTTGGCAGAAAATGTAGGCTGCTTAATAATGTGAGAGAGCCTTCTTAAGTAGTCTTGCCTTTCATTGGACACACCTGCCAAACTAATTAGCACAGGTGTCTGCAATTGCTTACAGTGATATAAAGAGCCCTGACACACATCACCATCAATGAGTTTAACTGACAAACAAACAAATTCTTCCCTTATCACTCCTAAACACTTTTTGCATAATAATTTGGAACGCGGTGTACATGTGCTTTTCCACAAAACACCAGTGGTTCACGTAGTGAATCTTACAGTTCTAACTTGCCAACCGTGGTCTGTATGGAATTGTTCAATAAAGGGCCCAAAATTAAGATAACATAGATGGGAGAGGTCTCTATGAATAGGAATTCCTAAGTATTTGATACCCTGTGAGGGCCAGGCAAAGGGAAAGTTGGACTCGATGGAATCCTATATGGATTTAGGGAGGGAGACATCGAGGGCCTCAGACTTCGCTGCATTGATTTTAAAATTTTACCATGTAACAAAGTGATCTATTTCAGCCATAACAGCAGGGATGGATATATGTGATTGAGTGATATATACTAGGACATCATCAGCAAATAGAGAGCACTTGTACTCGGTGCCTCCCACCTCAATCCACCTAATATTGGGGTTATGGCGAATTGATGAGAGCAGGTGCTCCGTCACTAGGATGTATAAGAGAGGGGACAGAGGACATCCCTGCCTTGTCCCATTGGTGATTGTGAAAGGTGATGAAAATGTTCTGACGCACCCCCTGGGCCTTGGGACACCCGGAGCCGGACCCTTTTTGGTGGATGCTGGTGGTTGTAGTCTTCGTGGCGGCGATCCGGTTCCGTGGCTCAGGGCGGTCAAACCAGTGGCGGAACTATTTATGTGGTTTTGATGTTTAAATGTCCGACTACGCCACCCGTGGATTGCGGTCAGAGTGAACCGCCGCTACAGGGCAGACCGCTAAGGCTGGTGTTGTGGGTGCAGCAGAGCGTAGCATAACTCCCCAAGGGAGGAGTATAGCCTCAGGGCAGTGTATGCGGAGGATGGGGGTGATGGTGCAGGGCAGCAGCAGTAACGACACGGAGTCAGTGATGCAGTTCAGGGCCTTTACTCACAGTTCTTATTATCCAGACCACGTCTGCAGGTAACGGCTGCCCACGTCGTACTGTGCTCACCAGGTGAGGGGCTCAGACAACTCCCAGATAACTTTGGAGCGCTTCACAGGACCCCCTTTGTGTGTCCTTTGTCTGGCCTTTCTTACCAACACTTCTGTCCGGCTGCCTCGGGCCTCCTCTTGGTAAACTTGGCGCCAGTTTCCCTGACCCTATGTGGTGCCTTCCTAGCGGGTGGAGCAAGGGGCTGCGCCACATAAAATGTCAGAGCCTCCGGTTTCTAGCTGAGGGTCGTTTCCTGCCTCCACTAGTTCGGGGACCGGTCTCCCCCTTTGGCCTGACCCCTCCACGCAGGTGGATTCGGGCGTGCGGTGGCGACTCGCCCGTCCGCACCCCTGGGATCCCTTCATTCCTCGTTCCTGGAGCCTTCTCCGCTCCTCTTCCTTCCTTCTCCCTCTTGCAGGCCTGGGCCTCTGTTACTAGGCCCGCCTCCGGAGCAGAGCTCATGCAGAGCCCCTGCTCCCTGCCACTTCTGCTCAGACTTCTCTGCACTGAACTAAGATGGTGCCCACCTTTTATACTCCCTTCTCAATGCACCCAGGAACTGCTTCCTCCCTGCTCCTGCACTGCAGGGTTCCCCTTCCTCAGTGTTCCCTCCCCCCACTCCAGCCAGGGACAGGGACTGTCGTGCCCATCTCAGGGGCATATTGGTCGCCCTGCCCCACGGCAATGTGGTGTAATGCATGCAGGTGTCGGGTCCTGATCCACACTCCATCCTTATCTGAGAGTGAGATATCACACCTCTGGGTGAGGTGCAATACGTCTGTAGCAACCGAGCCCTCGGTGCTACAGTTCCATTTATCTTCAGCCTAGGTGACGTATTGTGATACAGGGCCGTGATTTTGGCTATAAAAGGGTCCCCTAGACCCCTACCCCAAGCTTTTTAAGAGAATCATATATGGCGTGCCAGGAGACTCTATGGAATGCTTTCTCAGCATCCAACGAGAGTATCTACTTACAAATTTTTAACTGCATCTAGCCCAGGAAATACTTTGTGCCTAGTAGCAGTGTCTGCTAGTCAGCGGATTATCCCGGCTGTTAAGCAAGCTACACCACCTGTAGTTTGGACACTTAATTTTTTCAAAGGAAATGCTTCGGGACCACGGGATACTCAGTGAAGAGCATCAGGAGGCACCCCAAGGCATAGGGGCTGGGACTGGCACTAGGATGCCTTGCGGTGGACAGCCGAGCTCGATCCTTATAAAAGCTTTTTAACTGCAGCAGCTTTAGTGGACGCTACTGGAGCTGGAATTACGCGGCTGCTGGCATGAGACTTGCCCTCCAATAGATCCTTGTAAATGGATTTAAAGTGTATTCATTCAAATTAGAGGGACAATTTAAATTAAAAAGATTAGAGCTGCCTCCACCACAGGGGGGCTCTCTCGACCCACCAGCGGACAGGCACCAGTATTGGGAGAGGGGGGCTGGCCGTCAGGGTTCACCGCGGCTCTGGCACAAACCCGGCGACACGGAGGTGGCACGGGCAGGAGCGGACTGGCCGTCTCGGCTTCTCACTTTTTGGATTTTAGAAGGGCATGACATGCCTATATCTGTGTCTCCCCCTCCTTTTACTCCTCCACCTCTTTTCTTTTCGCATGACTATATGTACTTGTCACTTTTCCATGTGTTAGTTGTGTCTTCTGAGCAGTTTGTCAGCTTTTGGACACCTTTGAAGGTGTTTTCTATGTGTTTTTATGTGTTTTTGCTTGCCTGCCATTGGTTTTAACGGTGTTCGAAGGTGTTCGACGAACAGTTCGACGAACAGTTCGGCGAACACACGGGTGTTCGACGAACCGAACCGAACTCGAACACTACGGGGGTGGCTCAACACTAGTCTTGACTTTATAACAGCGTTCCAAAATCAGCCATTTCTGCCTTCCATTTCATTGCAGTGTGTCGGTCAAACTATTTACACTAGGTGTCTGAAGAATAGAATTAGTAAATTACAGTCCTGCTATTTAAAACCGTGGTTCTTTGTCAGACATATCACCTATAAGACTGTTCCAAAATCAGACATTTCTTCCATTTACATTCTGTTGCAGTGTGTCGATCAAGTTATTCACACTAGATTTCTGTGAAGAATAGTATTAGTAAATTACAGGCCTGCTATTTAAAACCGTGGTTCTATGTCAGACATATCACATATATAATAGCATTCCAAAATCAGCCATTTCTGCCTTCCATTTCGTTGCAGTGTGTAGGTCAAGCTATTCACACTAGGTGTCTGTGAAGAATAGTATTAGTAAATTACATGCCTGCTATTTAAAACCGTGGTTCTTTGTCAGACATATTACCTATAAGACTGTTTCAAAATCAGCCATTTCTTCCATTTCCATTCTGTTGCAGTGTGTCGATACAGTTATTCACACTAGGTTTCTGTGAAGAATAGTATTAGTAAATTACAGGCCTGCTATTTAAAACCGTGGTTCTTTGTCAGACATATTACCTATAGGACTGTTTCAAAATCAGCCATTTCTTCCATTTCCATTCTGTTGCAGTGTGTCGATCCAGTTATTCACACTAGGTTTCTGTGAAGAATAATATTAGGAAATTACAGGCCTGCTATTTAAAACTGTGGTTCTCTTTCAGACATATCACCTATAAGACTGTTCCAAAATCAAACATTTCTTCCATTTTCATTCTGTTCCAGTGTGTCGGTCAAGTTATTCACGCTAGGTGTCTGTGAAGAATAGTATTAGTAAATTACTGGCCTGCTATTTAAAACCTTGGTTTTCTGTCAGACATAACACCTATTAGAGTGTTCGAAAATCAGCCATTTCTTCCATTTTCATTTTGTTGCAGTATGTTGATCAAGCTATTCACACAAGGTCCTTGTTTGGAATAATATTAGTTAATTACAGGCCTGATATTTAAAATCATGGTTCTCTGTCGGACATATCACCTATAAGAGTGTTCCAAAATCAGCCATTTCTTCCATTTACAGTTCATTGCAGTATGTCAGTCAAGCCATTCACACTAGGTCTCTGTGTAGAATAATATTAGTAAATTGCAGGCCTGCTATTTAAAACCGTGGTTCTCTGTCAGCCATATCACCTATAAGAGTGTTCCAAAATCAGCCATTTCTTCTATTTTCATTTTGTTGCAGTGTGTCGGTCAGGCTATTCACACTAGGTCTCTGTGTAGAATAATATTAGTAAATTACAGTCCTGCTTTTTAAAATCGTGGTTCTCTGTCAGACGTATCACATATAACTGCATTCCAAAATCAGCCATTTCTTCCATTTTCATTCTGTTGCAGTGTGTTAGTCAAATTATTCACACTAGGTGTCTGTGAAGAATAATATTAGTAAATTAAAGGCCTGCTATTTAAAACCGTGGTTCTTTGTCAGACATATCACCTATAAGAGTATTCCAAAATCAGCCATTTCTTCCATTTTCATTTCGTTGCAGTGTGTCGGTCAAGCTATTCACACTAGGTCAATGTGTAGAAAAACATTAATAAATTACAGGCCTGCTATTTAAAACCGTGGTTCTCTGTCAGACATATTACCTACAAGAGTGTTCAAAAATCAACCATTTCTTCCATTTATATTTCGTTGCAGTGTGTCGGTCAAGCTATTCACACTAGGTCTCTGTATAGAATAATATTAGTAAATTGCAAGCCTGCTATTTAAAATTGTGTTTCTCTGTCAGACGTATCACATATAACTGCATTCCAAAATCAGCCATTACTCGTGAATGTGGAAAATATTGTCCTCATTTAAAATGGGCAAGCGGCATGGCAAGGGACGAGGAAGTGGTTGTGATGGTGCATGCAGAGGTCGAGGACGTGGCCGTGGGCAAGCTGAAATTGTGCTACATCAAATACCCACATCTTGTTGCTCGATCTTCCTGTACCAATTACTAGGGGACCGCAGAACACCACTATTAAACACAGAGCATTGTCAAAAGGTTGTTGGTTGGATAGCAAATAATGCTTCCTGTCACTTTGCCATCACCACCACCACCCTGTCATCCACACGGTCAAGTCTCAGTAGCCGTGTGTCTGGACCGCATATTCCTCACCATGATCCTCCTTCCTCCCACCATGCTGAGTGCCTGGAGACAACTGATCCCACACTTGGACACTCAGAAAAGCTGTTCTCTTTTCCATTTGTAGATTCGGGCCTTTCGCCCGGCCAGCTTCAAACGAGTCAAGAGGAGAACATGTGTAGCGATGCCCAAATATTGGAGCAGCCACGGTCACATGAAGGCGACGGTGGGAAATTGCAATTACTATCACAAGAGGTGGAAGATGATGATGATGATGATGATGAGACACAATTGCCAGAAAGTCAGGAGGAGGACAAGGCTGCAGAAGTGGAAGACAAGGTGGTGGATGGTATAGCAACTGTCCCAACCTGGCATGGGGACATACTGAGTCAGGACAGCAGCACAAAGGAGGAGGGAGGCATAGCACCATAACAGACAGGAAGAAGCAGTGTAGTGGCTGCAGACACAAGGTGGGAAAGCATTCCTTGTAACGCCAACACGACGGAAGTTGCCAGTACAACTGGCAGGTCTTCCCGAGTATAGTTATTTTTTATATAACCCCAAAAAGGCCATTTGCACCACCTGCCAGGCCAGCTTCAGCAGGGGTAGCAAAAAGAGCAGCCTGACCACCACCAGCATGATCAGGCACATGGCAGCAAAGCACTTGACTAAGTGGGCCAAACCTCAGGGTCCAGCAACAGTGTCTGCGGGTGACACCACTGCTTGTTCCGCTGTTGTGCGTGCACGACAACCCCGTTTATGGCCCATGCAAAGATGCCTCATGCCCTGCACCTGTCTTTGAACAGTCTCAACTAGCACCATCAGCAAGCACGTGCACGTTCTTGTCCCAGTGCAGCGTTCAGTTGTCCCTACCGCAGTCCTTAAAATGCAAGCGCAAATACACAGCCAACTCCCCACAGGCCACACTACTAAATTCACACATTTCACGAATGCTTGCCATTGAAATGTTAAGTTTTAGGCTCATGGAAACGGAAGCTTTCCGCAAACTGATGGTGGCTGTCCCTCGTTACTCGGTCCCCAGCCACCACTATTTCTCCTGGTGTGCTGCCCCCACATTACACGAGCACGTGTTCCACAACATTAAACATGCCCTCAACAACGTAGTTATTGGGAAAGTCTACCTAACCAAGGACACGTGGACAAGTGCTTGTGGGTAGGGATGGTAGATCTCGCTGATGGAACATTGGGTTAATATATTGGAAGCCGGGACCCAGTCGGACCTTGCTTAGGCGACAAACCGCACAACGCTGAAGAGTTGAGGATGAGGACATCTCTGAAAGAACAGGCAGATCTGAGGCTGACACCGCTGACCGTACAGCTAGGCATGGTCATGTGTGACAATGGCTAGTCCCTGGTGGTGGCTCTAAGGCGAAGCAAGCTCACACATGTACCATGCCTGGCCCATGTGCTTAACCTCGTGGTTCAGCGGTTTCTAAAAAAATACCTGGATCTGCCACATCTGCTTGTCAAAGTACGTCGCCTGTGTGCCCATTTTAGCAAGTCAGCTACAGCTTCTGCTGCCCGTGCCATGCTTCAGCAGCATTTACAGCTTCCAGTTCTCCGACAGATCTGCGATATCCCCACGCGTTGGAAATCTACATTGCAGATGTTTGGAAGGATTTGTGAGCAGAAGAGGGCCGTTGTTGACTACCAGCATCAACAAGACAATCAGTAATCAGGTCAGACTCCACACATAAAACCTCAGGAGTGGACATGGATGTCAAACATATAAACCATCCTCTAAAACTTTGAGGACTACAAAAAGATGGTGAGCGATGATGACGCCATAATTAGCATCACCATTCTGCTTCTCTGTCTTCTGAAATGCTCTCTGCTCACAATTAAAGAGGATGCATTGCAGGCGGAGCTCGATGAGATGGAGCAATTAACCATACAGGGTGTTTCCACACAGCCCAGCCTCATCTCATCCCAATGTGGATTGGGTGAGAATGAGGAAGAGGAGGTAGAGGAGGAAGAGGAGGAAAGCATGGTCAGTCGTCCTCTTGGTGAGGACACGGAAGTCTTGCCTCTTTGCAGTTTGGCACACATGGCTGAGTTTATGTTTCACTGCCTTTCTTGTGACCCTTGTGTTGTCCAAATTTTGGGTGACAGTCATAATTGGTAGGTGACACTTCTAGACCCATGCTACAAGAAGAACTTTCTGTCTCTTATTCCCACGCAGTACAGGCCTAATAAAATGGGGCAGTTTGAGAAGAACCTTGTTGCGGAATTATTTAAAAAATTCCCATCTGAAAACGCTGGTGGAAGAGGTCACAGTTCGTTGGACAACCAAGGAGTACAGGTGAGAGAGACACAACTCCAATACACTGTCAAAGATCTGGTACAGTTTTCTCACACCCTCCCATCGCACAAGCCCTGATGCTTGGGGTACTCTCCAAGGAGGGAAAAGTTGTGGAAGATGCAGAGGGAGTACCTTGCCGACCGTACCAACATCCTCCGTGATTCCTCTGTGCACTATAATTATTGAGTATCCAAGCTGGACACGTGGAATGAACTGGCTCTCTACGCCTTGGAGGTCCTGGCCTGCCCTGCCGTTTGTGTTTTGTCACAGCGAGTTTTTAGTGCCGCTGGTGGAATTATAACCAATAGGCGCATCCGCCTGTCAACTGAAAATGCTGACAGGCTAACTCTTATAAAAATGAACAAGGGCTGGATTGGGCCAGACTTCTCAACACTACCGAATGATAGAAGCGTAACATAAAACTCAAATACTGTGTCTTTTTTTGGGAGGTCTAACTCTATTCCCATGCACCTCTGTCTTCACACCGAGACATGGGTATATGCTTCCTGATTTTGTCTATTTGCTCCTGCCCTCCTCCTTCTCCGCATCCTCATCCTCCACCACCATACCACTACCATATGTACCGTATCAACATATCTATATCTCTTGCAAGGGACATTGGAGTTCCTCCAAATTTTTGGCAGCCATTGTGTCACTGCATAGCAAACAGTATGGGAACATAATAATGGGAACATTGTTTTCAGGAGGCCCTCTGACCTCTACGTCTCTTCCAAGGGGCATTGGAGTGCCTCCAAATTTTTGACAGCTATTGCTGTCACTGCATAGGCAAATAGTATGGGAGACCCTCTCCTTTCTTATGGGAATATGTTGTTACTGAGGCCTACCTCTATGTGTCTTTAAATTGTTAGTGGGGTTTATCCCAAATTTTGGCAGCCCTTGCAGTCACAGCATGGGAACTACCACTATAGCAGACCTGCTCCTTTATAAAGCAATTTTAACTGTGACCCTCCTCTATGTGTCTTCAAAGGGGTATTGGGTTGTATCCAAATTTCCGACAGCCCTTGCAGTCACTGCATCGTCTTATCCCGTCTGTCTGTCTGTCTGTCCAGGAAATCCCGCGTCGATCATTGGTCCAGTAGCGGCCAATCAGCGACGCGGGATTTCAGAAAAAAGATGGCGGCCGTTAGCGGCTCATCTGCGGGACAGAGCTCAGCGGCGATGCAGCCGGGAGATGACCGGCGCGAGGCGCTCATCTCCCGGCCGCTAGCAGCAGAAGGACCATGACCGCCGGCGCCGCTGACCTCCATGCGGCTAGGGTGTCAAGGGAGGACCGGGGAGCGGTGCTGCGGGTCGGGATACTTCTGCTGCGAGCAGCAGCTCATCTCCCGGCTTCTCGTAGCGGAAGTAGCCGCACAGGCAACGACGCTCCCCGGTCCTCACCAATACGATTCCGCTCCCCAGACCACACCAATGCGATTTGCTGATTGGTCGCGGTCTCCGGCCGCGACCAATCAGTGATCTTGGCGTAAAAGTTAAACACCGCTGTGCTGATTGGTCACGGCCGCTGCCCGCGACCAATCACCGATTTGGGCGCCACATTTAAATAGTGGCCGCGACCAATCACCGATCTTGGCGCCACATTTAAACACTGCTGTGCTGATTGGTCGCGGACGCTGCCCGCGACCACTCAGCGATTTTGGCGCCACATTTAAACAATGCTCTGCTGATTGGTTGCGGCCGCCAGCCGCGACCAATCAGCGAGATTGGCGCCAAATTTAAACAACGCTCTGCTAATTGGTCACGGCTGCCAGCCGCGACCAATCAGCGATTTTGGCGCCAAATTTAAACACCGCTCTGGTGATTGGTGGCGGCCACCAGCTGCGACCATCAGAGAGATTGACGCCAAATTTAAACAATGCTCTGCTGATTGGTCGCGATTGCCGGCCGCGACCAATCAGCGATATTGGCGACAAATTTAAATACCCCTCTGCTGATTGGTCGTGACCGCCGGCCGCGACCAATCTGCATTATTGGCGCCAAATTGAAACACCGCTCTTCTGATTGGTCGCGACCACCAGCTGCGACCAATCAGCGACATTGGCGCCAAATTTAAACACCGCTATGCTGATTGGTCGCGGTCGCCGGCCGCAGCCAATCAGCATTATTGGCGCCAAATTTAAACCCCGCTCTGCTGATTGGTCGCGACCGCCAGCCGCAACCAATCAGCCATATTGGCGCCAAATTTAATCATTTGGCGCCCATATGGCTGATTGGTTGGGCTGGCGGTCGCGACCAATCAGCAGAGCGGGGTTTAAATTTCGGCGCACAGTTCGCTGATTGGTTGCGGCAGCCACACGTGACCAATCACCGATATTGCCGCCAAATTTAAACAATGTTTTGCTGCTTGGTCGCGGTTGCCGGCTGCGACCAATCAGCGATTTTGGCGGCAAATTTAAACAACATTCTGCTGTTTGTGCCCGGTCGGCCGCATACATATTCTAGAATACCCGATGCGTCGGCCGTGACCAATCAGCGAAATTGGCGCCAAATTTCAACAACGCTCTGCTGATTGGTCGAGGCCGCCGGCCGCGACCAATCAGCGATTTTTGCGCAAAATTTAAACAACGCTCTGCTGATTGGTCGGGGCCGCCAGCTGCGAACAATCAGCGAGATTGGCGCCAAATTTAAACACCGCTCTGCTGATTGCCGGCCGCGACCAATCAGCGATTTAGGTGACAAATTTAAATACGGCTCTGCTGATTAGTCGCAACCGCTGGCCGTGACCAATCAGCAATTTTGGCGCCAAATTTATCACCGCTCTGCTAATTGTGCCCGGTCGGCCGCATACATATTCTAGAATACCCGATGCATTAGAATCGGGCCACCATCTAGTATGCAATAACAGTATTGGAGACCCACTCTTTAATAATGGGAACAACAAAGCATAGCTGACTGCTGGCCCTTTAAGAATAGTAAGAGCCGCCTGATGGCCCTATAAAAATAGGCTTTGTGACTTTCAGAGTCCCTCCATCATAAATGAAACAGGATGTGTCTGATGATGTGACACACACCACATGATTGTAAAATGTTAAAATGACATTTCCTGGTGAATGCATTTATCTTGGTTGAAAGCAATGCAAAAGTGCAAAAATGCTTCAAAAACGCTATGTGTGAACATAGCCCAAGGTGTGGAGAAGCATTTTTGTTTTTGTATATTTATTTTGCCTTTCATACAAGTCATTACCCCGGAAAGGATGTTCCTTAACATATTTCCCAGGAAAATCCATTTTGGTTTCACTTTTGTATGTTTTATTGTGAGTCCGTAAAAGTGGCGTAATACCTCTGACAACATTTTTGACAGCATTGACCTGGGAGTCACATATACTACCAGGGCTCTTCCCCATGCTTTTCTCATGTCATTTGAGCACTGTTCCCATCGATTTGGGCAATTTTTAGTCCCTCTGCAGACCGCCGGGAGGAGCCACCACAAAAATGCTCGAGTTTCCCATAGACTTACATTGGGCACGTTACTCGGACCGAGCACTCGAGAATTCCAATTTGCCCGATCTGAGCAACGAGTACCCGAGCATTTTAGTGCTCGCTCATCACTAGTGATGTATTATGACAAAAAAAGTGTTTTTACTATGTGCTGTTAGAGCTGCATTAGTCAAAAAAAGAAAATAAAAAGTTATATCCTTGGGAAGAATTGGAGGAAAAAAACAAAAGTGCCTAAGCAAAAATTTGCAAATGGAAATAAAATTGTCAAGTACAGACCCCAACAGAAGTGTCAAAAACTTACTTCTGTTTGCTTCCTTTACAGCTGTTATATGTTTTTTATCTAGCTAAGAAAACATTTTCTGTTCAACATTTTTATCCAGCCCTAAGAAAATAGATAGCAATCATAGATGGTTGAATCTTTCTCACATCAAATTCACCAGATTTGTCACATTTTTACCAAAAATTAGATTAATGGAAAATAAATTGAGAATGAGAATCATAGGTCCCCTGGCTACCCTGAAAAGATAAATATAACATTTAAAGGTCTCAAATGACTCCATTCAACCCCTTCCAATCATTATAATGTAAACGCAGTCTTAGTAATGTCAAAGTTACCTCACCATAGTAACAAATGAGAACCTGATAGTAATCAACAGCCCATTTAATAACACTGTACATTGAAAGGCTTTTCATGTTTTGTTTTTTGCTTTGTTTTTTAATTACAAAATGGTCCAAAATGTATCCCTTTTAGTAACTTGTGATCAGGCAGACCATTCTGTGAAGAACAAAAACTCAAACTGACAGTGTCGCTGTTAGAGGTAACATCATCTTACTGTCCTTCTGTGACCGAGACAACTGATGTGCTATATCCCATAATGCCCTCCACTTCCTCCCCACTAAATATTTGCTGGAGGAAAGGTAAATTGAGAACTGCATTTGTTAGATGGTTGACTGATGTCAGTATTATGTTTTTGCTGCTGCTAAAGGCTTCCACATTCTTAGCTCTGGTATGTTTTTCGTTTTCTTTTACTTTACCCTATTCATTGCCATTACCACTATTTTAAAATACATTTTGTATAAAAGTATAATTAACTTTTATCAATCTTTTCAAACACAATTATACAAACCTTGCAAAAAAAATGTAATAAAAATGCTTGACATGAATGTACATGTCCAAAAATCATAATGTGGCAGCAAGCTGCAGTATTGGTGTTGCACGGCAGTATTGGTGTGGCGCGTAATTTCTGGTGTCAAATTGGACTAGTAAAACAGTTGTACAAAAGCAGACATGCACAGATTATAGTCTAGATTTTTTTTCTATTTTTTCAAAAAATGTAACCCTTTCTCAAAGATGACAAAATAAGAAATGCTAGGTAAGTACACATCCAAAAAAGCCAGCACCCGCAACAGGCTTCTGTTTTAGTATGGCATGTAGAGATGTAAAATTTAACTAGTAAAGCAGAGGTGCAAAATTAAACAAATGGTTTGCAAAATACAAACTTTGTAATGTTCGCTGTCATGGTTAAATGTCTGGATTTTGTGGTGTTTTCTTTTGTATTTTTAAAACAACTATTATTCCCACAAAAAAAGGGTGGGAGGGATTGAACACACTGGCGCTACACCAAATATGCGAAAAGAAGCTGCTGGTAGTTTGGCAGGTCCTGTGTGTGTGCCTGCATGTAGATGATAAAAGTGTAAAAATAATGCTGAGAACTAACGCACTAGTAAGACACCAAAAAATGAGTAATAAATAAGTGAATAAGTTTACCTTTAGTGCCTAGAGTATGTTACAATACAGTATGTATGCCCAAATTAAAGGTTATGGCCAGCTGTGTAACAAGAAGATGCCACATAAGTAGTGCAATCCCTGATGGTAAGTGATCCACTTACTGTGATGAAGTATGTGTGGCTTCCAGTGTGGCACTGCGTAAATGACAGGATCCCAGTGAAGCAGAGGACAGTTGCCGTGTCAGGCGATGTTTCCTGCCTGGGTGGATAGTACGCACTGTGCTGGTATGGATCCTGGATTAGCCGGCTGTGTAGAGCGGGAGCATCCTCTTCGGGGGGATCCATTACATAATATATACATCACAACTCTCATGTGTTTGGTAATAATGAAAGCCTTGATGCAATATAGAACAACGCCTCAAGACAGTAGAATCATAGAATCATAGAATGGTAGAGTTGGAAGGGACCTCCTGGGTCATCTGGTCCAACCCCCTGCTCAAAGCAGGATTCACTAGATCATCTCAGACAGATGTCTGTCCAGCCTCTGTTTGAAGACGTCCATTGAAGGGGAACTCACCACCTCTCGTGGCAGCCTGTTCCACTCATTAATCACCCTAACTGTCAAAAAGTTTTTTCTAATATCTAATCTGTGTCTCCTCCCATTTAGTTTCATCCCATTGCTTCTAGTCTTTCCTTGTGCAAATGAGAATAAAGATGATCCTTCTACAATGTGACAGCCCTTGACATATTTGTAGACAGCTATTAAGTCTCCTCTCAGTCTTCTTTTTTGCAAGCTAAACATTCCCAAATCCTGCAACCGTTCCTCATAGGACATGGTTTGCAGACCAGTCACCATTCTGGTCGCTCTTCTCTGAACTTGCTCCAGTTTGTCTATGTCTTTTTTAAAATGAGGTGCCCAAAACTGTACACAGTATTCCAGATGAGGTCTGACCAAAGAGGAGTAAAGACCGATAATGACTTCACGTGATCTAGACTGTATGCTTCTGTTAATACATCCCAGAATTGTATTTGCCTTTTTTGCTGCTGCATCACACTGTTGACTCATGTTCAGTCTATGATCTATTAGTATACCTAAGTCTTTTTCACATGTACTGTTGCTTAGCTCTATTCCTCCCATTCTGTATATGCTTTCTTCATTTTTATTGCCCAGATGTAGTACTTTGCATTTTTCCCTGTTAAAAACCATTCTGTTGGTTGCTGCCCACTGCTCCAGTTTATTTAGGTCTTTTTGAATCCTCTCTCTCTCTTCTCTAGTATTAGCTATCCCTCCTAGCTTTGTGTCATCAGCAAATTTAATCAGTTTACCCTCAATTCCTTCATCTAAATCATTGATAAAGATGTTGAACAATACAGGTCCCAGGACGGAGCCCTGTGGTACCCCACTTGAGACATTCATCCAGCTGGATGTGAAGCCATTTACAACCACCCTTTGAGTCCGATCACTAAGCCAGTTATGAATCCACCTAACAGTTGCCTGGTCCATTGCATACTTGGTCAATTTTTCAATAAGGATGGTGTGAGATACTTTGTCAAATGCTTTGCTGAAGTCAAGATATACTATATCTACAGCATTTCCCTTATCCACCCAGTCAGTGATTCTGTCATAGAAGGAAATTAAGTTAGTCTGACATGACTTGTTAGTTACAAACCCATGCTGACTCTGGTTAATCACTTCATTCTTATCCATGTACTTACATACATGTTGTTTAATAATTTGTTCAAAGATCTTTCCTGGTATAGAAGTCAGACTCACCGGCCTATAGTTCCCTGGGTCCACCTTCTTCCCCTTTTTGAAGATAGGAACAACATTTGCTCTTCTCCAGTCTTCTGGGACTTCTCCTGTTCTCCAAGAATTTTCAAAGATTATGGAGAGTGGTTCTAAAATTTCTTCTACGATCTCCTTCAGTACTCTGGGGTGTAATTCATCTGGACCTGGAGACTTGAACTCATTCATGTTAGCTAAATATTCCCTCACAATCTTTCTGTTTACAGATAACTTGGATTCCTCCATTCCTTTAAAAGGACAGTGAAGATCAGTTGATGTTACATTTTCTTTCTGAGAGAAAACAGATGCAAAATAGGAATTAAAAAGTTCGGCCTTCTCAACATCCTCTCTTACCATTTCTCCATTTTCATCCTGTAAAAATCCTATAGCATCTTTGACTTTTCTTTTACTTTTGACATACCCACAAAATCCTTTTTTATTGCTTTTGACATCTCTTGCAAGCCTTAATTCATTGTCAGCTTTAGCTAACCTGATACGTGCCCTGCAGGATCTGCAGACTGCATTATAATCTTCTTTAGATATGCCTCCCTCTTTCCATTTAATAAACATTTCTTTCTTTCTTTTTAGCATGTGTTTAAGTTCTGTGTTCATCCATCCTGGTTTCCTTAAATGCTTCCCATTCTTCCTACTTTTCGGGATTGTTAACGATTGTGCTTTGAGAATCTAATTTTTAAAAATTTCCCATCCTTCCTGGACATTTTTGTCCCTAAGGACATCCAGCCATTGGATCCCTCCTATTCTCTTTCTGAGTCTCTTAAAATCTGCCTTTCTAAAATCTAACCTTGAAGTTTGAGTCTTCACATGTCTTCCTCCTCTAGTACATCCACACAGATTTGGTGCATGAGATTTCAGCTTAGGTAATGCATCGATGCACAGAGTACATGCACAAGAACCAATTGCTAGCTGTAATCCTTATCATTACACAATATTAACTAATGTAGTTGAAGATAAAGAAAAAGTATAAAAAAATACATTTTTTTCTATTATTATTATTCTGGTATTTCTGACGTTGAAGATCTCTTTTTAATTCTGCAGAAAAATAATTTAACATTTTAGCCCATTACTAATATTTCCCAATCCTACTGCCCCATGTGTTTTTGTAATAAAAAGCACCTTTGGCTCCCACTCCTGAGTAAAAATACTGACTGAATACTGACCAAATACTGATATTGGGGCGGTGTCCTTAGAGATGAGATTTTTGAAGTAAGAAACCTAGAAATGTCACTCAAAACATCAAGACTCTAAACTAAGCAGTGAATATAGAATGTCTGGAGCTGTAAAATAATTTTGTGGAAACTGAAACTGTTACAACTTAAAAGCCCTGAACATTAACATCACTTGGCTCTTTTATATCAGGATTGTTTCATATTGCGTGAAACAACATGGTTCACGTTATTAAGATGCATAAAGTGCTGTGGTTAGTGCTGCTGAGTGTCACAAACATTGTAAAATCCATTATCACAGTCAACTGTTTCCACTATTTTAATTTCTATTTTTAATAAAACAATCTAATAGCACAAAACAAAAACAACATAATGTTTCCTAGGAAAGATAATTCATTTCAGAAAGTGCAATTATATTTCAAAAAGATCACTATGAAATGGCAGCTGCTCACATTTACTGAATACAGAGCATTTGTCCAGTAACAGTATCAAAATGTTATAAAAGAACTGCACTGCTACAATAACTTGTCCAATAATACAATCACGACAGATACAGTGTGTTTAGATAACCAGTTTACTACACATGAAGAATACCCTTAAGCTGGTGAATTTGAATAGTATGCAGTTTGCTTTGTGCAGCCACCATTACACACATTGCAGAAGAATGCGAACAGCTAGAAACCATTGAACACTGAAGTAACTGTATAAATGTATGTGTGGGACAGCGAAGCCTAATGTGTGAGGAAAAGAGGATGATACAGATTTAATTGATAGTGAAACAAAGAAAGCAGCGTCACTGTAAAAAAAAACAAAAAACATCATAAATATATTTTCCTTGAATATATTACCATTTCCATTATTGATTAAACATTATAACAACTTGTGTACTGCTCATACAGTGGTGGCCAAAAGTATTGGCACCCCTGCAATTCTGTCACATAATACTCAGTTTCTTCCTGAAAATGATTGCAATCACAAATTCTTTGGTATTATTATCTTCATTTAATTTGTCTTCAATGAAAAAACACAAAAAGAATTGTCCTAAAGCCAAATTGGATATAATTCCACACCAAACCTAAAAAAGGGGGTGGACAAAAGTATTGGCACTGTTTGAAAAATCATGTGATGCTTCTCTAATTTGTGTAATTAACAGCACCTGTAAGTTACCTGTAGCACCTAACAGGTGGTGGCAATAACTAAATCACACTTGCAGTCAGTTAACATGGATTAAAGTTGACTCAACCTTTGTCCTGTGTCCTTGTGTGTACCACATTGAGCATGGAGAAAAGAAAGAAGACCAAAGAACTGTCTGAGGACTTGAGAAACCAAATTGTGAGGAAGCATGAGCAATCTCAAGGCTACAAGTCCATCTCCAAAGACCTGAATGTTCCTGTGTCTTCCGTGCGCAGTGTCATCAAGAAGTTTAAAGCCCATGGCACTGTGGCTAACCTCCCTAGATGTGGACGGAAAAGATAAATTGATGAGAGATTTCAACGCAAGATTGTGCGGATGGTGGATAATGAACCTCGACTAACATCCAAACAAGTTCAAGCTGCCCTGCAGTCCGAGGGTACAACAGTGTCAACCCGTACTATCCGTCGGCGTCTGAATGAAAAGGGACTGTATGGTAGGATACCCAGGAAGACCCCACTTCTTACCACGAGACATAAAAAAGCCAGGCTGCAGTTTGCCAAAACTTACCTGAGAAAGCCTAAAACGTTTTGGAAGAATGTTCTCTGGTCAGATGAGACAAAAGTAGAGCTTTTTGGGAAAAAGCATCAACATGGAGTGTACAGGAAAAAAAAAGAGGCATTCAAAGAAAAGAACACGGTCCCTACAGTGAAACATGGCGGAGGTTCCCTGATTTATTGGGGTTGCTTTGCTGCCTCTGGCACTGGACTGCTTGACCTTGTGCATGGCATTATGAAGTCTGAAGACTACCAACAAATTTTGCAGCATAATGTAGGGCCCAGTGTGAGAAAGCTGGGTCTCCCTCAGAGGTCATGGGTCTCCCAGCAGGACAATGACCCCAAACACCCTTTCAAAAGCACTATAAAATGGTTTGAGAGAAAGCACTGGAGACTTCTAAGGTGGCCAGCAATGAGTCCAGACTTGAATCCCATAGAACACCTGTGGAGAGATCTCAAAATGGCAGTTTGGAGAAGGCACCCTTCAAATATCAGGGACCTGGATCAGTTCGCCAAAGAAGAATGGTCTACAATTCCAGCAGAGCATTGTAAGAAACTCATTGATGGTTACCGGAAGCGGTTGTTCGCAGTTATTTTGGCTAAAGGTTGTGCAACTAAGTATTAGGCTGAGGGTGCCAATACTTTTGTCTGGCCCATTTTTGGAGTTTTGTGAAAAATGATCAATGATTTGATTTTTGCTTCATTCTCTTTTGTGTTTTTTCCTTGCAAGCAAATTAAATGAAGATAATAATACCAAAAAATTTGTGATTGCAATCATTTTCAGGAAGAAACTGAGTATTATGTGACAGAAATGCAGGGGTGCCAATACTTTCGGCCACCACTGTAGTAACGTAGGTTGAATAAAGACCTAGGACCATCAAGTTCGACCTTCCTCCCCCAATTGTACCTTTTGTCTAATTTAACTGTAACCCACAATGTTAAGTGTAGTGTTGAGCCACCCCCGTAGTGTTCGAGTTCGGTTCGGTTCGTCGAACACCCGTGTGTTCGCCGAACTGTTCGCCGAACTGTTCGTCGAACTGTTCGTCGAACACCTTCGAACACTGTTAAAACCAATGGCAGGCAAACAAAAACACATAGAAACACATAGAAAACACCTTCAAAGGTGTCCAAAAGCTGACAAACTGCTCAGAAGACATAACTAACACATGGAAAAGTGACAAGTACATATAGTCATGCGAAAATAAAAGAGGTGGAGGAGTAAAAGGAGGGGGAGACACAGATATAGGCATGTCATGCCCTTCTAAAATCCAAAAAGTGAGAAGCCGACACGGCCAGTCCGCTCCTGCCCGTGCCACCTCCGTGTCGCCGGGTTTGTGCCAGAGCCGCGGTGAACCCTGACGGCCAGCCCCCCTCTCCCAATACTGGTGCCTGTCCGCTGGTGGGTCGAGCGAGCCCCCCTGTGGTGGAGGCAGCTCTAAGCTTTTTAATTTAAATTGTCTCTCTAATTTGAATGAATACACTTTAAATCCATTTACAAGGATCTATTGGAGGGCAAGTCTCATGCCAGCAGCCGCGGTAATTCCAGCTCCAGTAGCGTCCACTAAAGCTGCTGCAGTTAAAAAGCTTTTATAAGGATCGAGCTCGGCTGTCCACCACAAGGCATCCTACTGCCAGTCCCAGCCCCTATGCCTTGGGGTGCCTCCTGATGCTCTTCACTAAGTATCCCATGGTCCCGAAGCATTTCCTTTGAAAAAATTAAGTGTCTAAACTACAGGTGGTGCAGCTTGCTTAACAGCCGGGATAATCCGCTCACTAGCAGACACTGCTACTAGGCACAAAGTATTTCCTGGGCTAGATGCAGTTAAAAATTTGTAATTAGATACTCTCGTTGGATGCTGAGAAAGCATTCCATAGAGTCTCCTGGCACGCCATATATGATTCTCTTAAAAAGCTTGGGGTAGGGGTCTAGGGGACCCTTTTATAGCCAAAATCACGGAGCTGTATCGCAATACGTCACCTAGGCTGAAGATAAATGGAACTGTAGCACCCTGAGGGCTCGGTTGCTACAGACGTAATGCACCTCACCCAGAGGTGTGATATCTCACTCTCAGGTAAGGATGGAGTGTGGATCAGGACCCGACACCTGCATGCATTACACCACATTGCCGTGGGGCAGGGCGACCAATATGCCCCTGAGATGGGCACGACAGTCCCTGTCCCTGGCTGGAGTGGGGGGAGGGAACACTGAGGAAGGGGAACCCTGTAGTGCAGGAGCAGGGAGGAAGCAGTTCCTGGGTGCATTGAGAAGGGAGTATAAATGGTGGGCACCATCTTAGTTCAGTGCAGAGAAGTCTGAGCAGAAGTGGCAGGGAGCAGGGGCTCTGCATGAGCTCTGCTCCGGAGGCGGGCCTAGTAACAGAGGCCCAGGCCTGGAAGAGGGAGAAGGAAGGAAGAGGAGCGGAGAAGGCTCCAGGAACGAGGAATGAAGGGATCCCAGGGGTGCGGACGGGCGAGTCGCCACCGCACGCCCGAATCCACCTGCGTGGAGGGGTCAGGCCAAAGGGGGAGACCGGTCCCCGAATTAGTGGAGGCAGGAAACGACCCTCAGCTAGAAACCGGAGGCTCTGACATTTTATGTGGCGCAGCCCCTCGCTAAACCCGCTAGGAAGGCACCACATAGGGTCAGGGAAACTGGCGCCAAGTTTACCAAGAGGAGGCCCGAGGCAGCCGGACAGAAGTGTTGGTAAGACAGGCCAGACAAAGGACACACAAAGGGGGTCCTGTGAAGTGCTCCAAAGTTATCTGGGAGTTGTCTGAGCCCCTCACCTGGTGAGCACAGTACGACGTGGGCAGCCGTTACCTGCAGACGTGGTCTGGATAATAAGAACTGTGAGTAAAGGCCCTGAACTGCATCACTGACTCCGTGTCGTTACTGCTGCTGCCCTGCACCATCACCCCCATCCTCCGCATACACTGCCCTGAGGCTATACTCCTCCCGTGGGGAGTTATGCTACGCTCTGCTGCACCCACAACACCAGCCTCAGTGGTCTGCCCTGTAGCGGCGGTTCACTCTGACCGCAATCCACGGGTGGCGTAGTCGGACATTTAAACATGAAAACCACATAAATAGTTCCGCCACTGGTTTGACCGCCCTGAGCCACGGAACTGGATCGCCGCCACGAAGACTACAACCACCAGCATCCACCAAAAAGGGTCCGGCTCCGGGTGTCCCAAGGCCCAGGGGGTGCGTCAGAACATTTTCATCACCTTTCACAATCACCAATGGGACAAGGCAGTGATGTCCTCTGTCCCCTCTCTTATACATCCTAGTGACGGAGCACCTGCTCTCATCAATTGGCCATAACCCCAATATTAGGTGGATTGAGGTGGGAGGCACCGAGTACAAGTGCTCTCTATTTGCTGATGATGTCCTAGTATATATCACTCAATCACATATATCCATCCATGCTGTTATGGCTGAAATAGATCACTTTGTTACATGGTAAAATTTTAAAATCAATGCAGCGAAGTCTGAGGCCCTCGATGTCTCCCTCCCCAAATCCATATAGGATTCCATCCAGTCCAACTTTCCCTTTGCCTGGCCCTCACAGGGTATCAAATACTTAGGAATTCCTATTCATAGAGACCTCTCCCATCTATGTTATCTTAATTTTGGGCCCTTTATTGAACAACTCCATACAGACCACGGTTGGCAAGTTAGAACTGTAAGATTCACTACGTGAACCACTGGTGCTTTGTGGAAAAGCACATGTACACTGCGTTCCAAATTATTATACAAAAAGTGTTTAGGAGTGATAAGGGAAGAATTTGTTTGTTTGTCAGTTAAACTCATTGATGGTGATGTGTGTCAGGGCTCTTTATATCACTGTAAGCAATTGCAGACACCTGTGCTAATTAGTTTGGCAGGTGTGTCCAATGAAAGTCAAGACTACTTAAGAAGGCTCTCTCACATTATTAAGCAGCCTACATTTTCTGCCAAAATGGGAAAGAAAAAGGATGTGTCGGCTGCTGAGAAGCAACAAATTGTGGAGTGTTTAGGTCAAGGCATGACTACAATCAACATTGTGCGATGATCAGGATGAAGTGTCTTGGCAATCAAGAAGTATGTAGCTGATTCACAGTACACACGTGTGCGTGCTGATAAGGGCAAATTGAGGACTCTTTCCTACAGGCAATTACGTCAGGTTGAAAGAGCAGCGGCAAAAAGCCTTGTCATAGCAGCAGACAAGTTTTTGAAGCTGCTTGTGCCTCCAACGTCCCCCGAACAACAAGATGCAGGGTCCTTCAGAGGTTTGCAGCTGTGCATGCGCCATCCTGTCGACCTCCTCTATCCACTTCACACAAGCAGAAACGGCTCCAGTGGGCCAAACATTACATGAAGACTGATTTCAAAACGGTTTTGTTCACGGATGAGTGCCGTGCAGCGCTCGATGGTCCAGATGGATGGAGTGGAGGATGGCTGGTTGATGGACACCCCATGCAAACACGGCTACAGCGCCAACAAGGAGGAGGTGGAGTAATGTTTTGGGCTGGAATCATGGGGAGAGAGATTGTCGGCCCCTTTAGGATCCCTGAAGGTGCTAAAGATGAACTCCATAATGTATGTGGATTTTCTCAAACAGCACTTCCTGCCATGGTTCAAGAAGAAGAACCGTGTATTTCACAGCAAGATCATTTTTCTGCATGATAATGCACCATCTCATGCTGCACATAAAACATCTGCATCTCTGGCTGATATGGGCATAAAAGGGGACAAACTTATGGTGTGACCCCCATGCTCCCCTGACCTCTACCCCATTCAGAACCTTTGGAGCATCATTAAAAGGAGTGTCTATGATGGCGGGAGGCAGTTCACATCTAAGCAACAGCTCTGGGAGGGTATTCTGTCCTCATGCAAAACAATTGAAGCAGAAACCATCCAAAACCTGACAAATTCAATGGACGAGAGAGTTCAGAAGCTCCTTTCGAACAAGGGGTCCTATGTGAAAATGTAACATCACCTAATATAAAGTTTTGAGTTGAAAACTGTTTGATTTCACTTTCTAACAACCTGCTAATGCTTATAATTTCAAAAATGACCATTTTTTTGGTCTTTATTAAAATGAAAAGGTTGATCGAAAAGTTTGGGGGATCTAAGAGTGTGGCAACCCAGTAGTCATGATTACTTCGAATTCTGACAATATGAGGGTCATGCTGCAGGTAGTGCAGCAAGATGGCACTTATGTGCCTTGCGCATCTCGGAGCCCCAAAATTATTTTCCGGGCTAGATGCAGCTAAAAATTATTTTTAATTTTAAATCTGGTGAAGCTTTAGTATAGATGGCCTAATAGGATCAGTGCTGCACACTGCTACAAAGCCCAAATTATTTTCCAGTCAAGATACAGATAAACATGATTAGTAATTTGAAAGCTTAAAACGGTTGGTAGGGTGATTTTAACCAATCATCAAGCTTTTACTCTCCCCAGGATGACACAGGGGTAGAAAAGTCGTTTCGGATCCATGATTTGTTCATCTTTATGAACGTGAGTCTGTCTACATTATCAGTGGAGAGCCGCGTGCGCTTATCTGTCAGCACACCACCAGCAGCGCTGAACACACGTTCAGACAGAACGCTGGCTGCGGGGCATGACAAGATCTCCAAGGCGTAAGTGGCTAGCTCCGGCCATTTATCCAGATTGGAAGCCCAAAAAGAGCAAGGGTCCAGTGACACAGTCGTGGCTTCAATGTTTACTTGGAGATACTCCTGTACCATCGTCTCTAGGCGTTGACTATGTGTCAGACTTCTTGTCTCCTGTGGCCTTGCAAAGGATGGGCTAAAAAAGTGGTGAAATGATTCCGCAAAATTGATGTTACCAGCAGATACTGTGGTTCTGTTACGGTTTGAGTGCTGAACACTTGACGGTCCCACGGTTGGCAAGTTGGAACTGTGAGATTCACTACGTGCACCACTGGTATTTTGTGGAAAAGCACATGTAAGATTCTGCAACAGTCTCTGCTGATACTCCTGCATGCGTGCATCCCTTTCTATGGCAGGAATAATTTCTGCAAATTTACTTTTCTACCGGGGATCTAACAGTGTGGCAACCCAGTAGTCAGGATTATTTCTAATTCTCACAATTCGAGGGTCATGTTGCAGGTAGTGCAGCAAGAAGGCACTCATGTGTGTTGCGCATCCAGGAGCACCAAGTCCCTGTTGTGTTGGTGGCGAGGTAACAATCATGCTTCCTTCCTCTGTCCTCTCCCCCCAACCTCGCACAACAGAAATGTGATCAAGGTCTCCCTCATCTGATGAGTCTTCCATCAGTTCGTCCTCCACTTCTTCCTGGGCTCCTGCACCTTCCTCACTAGTTTGGCTGCTACCATGCGCCCTGGTAAAACCATCTCCCCCACCCTCACATGCCTGCCGCCTTGGTGCTGCCGACCGTCTGGACCTTGCAGATGTTAGCCCTTCCGCATACAACTCCTCCTCCTCTACTTCCTCCACCTCCTCTTGTGCCACCACCTGACTCCGAATTCTGTTTAACATGTGCTCCAGCATGTAAATCACCGGAATAGTCATGCTGATAATGGCATCGTCAGCACTAAACATCTTCGTCGCCATTTCAAAACTGTGCAGAAGGGTGCATAGGTCCCTGATCTGAGACCACTCCTCCAGCGTGATTTGCCCCACCTCTGAATCTCGTTGGCCCAGGCTATACGTCAGAACGTATTGCACCAGGGCTTGTCGGTGCTGCCACAGTCGCTGCAACATGTGCAGAGTTGAATTCCACCGGGTAGGCACATCGCATTTTAGCCGGTGAAGTGGCAGGCCCAATGACTTCTGTAGAGATGTAAGTCGCTGAGCTGCGGGATGCGAACGGCGGAAGTGAGCACACAGCGACCGTGCCCTCTGCAGAAGGCCATCTAGTCTGGGATAGTGGGCTAAAAATTGCTGGACAACCAGGTTCAACACGTGAGCCATACAAGGCACGTGTGTGACATTGCCCCGGCGAAGGGCCGCACCCAGGTTTGCAGCATTGTCGCACACGGCCTTCCCTGGTTTCAGGTCCAGTGGAGACAACCATTCATGAAATTGGTTCTCCAGAGCTGACCACAACTCCTCAGCTGTGTGACTCACATTTCCCAGACATTTCAATGTAAAAACCGCCTGATGACGTTGAGCCCTACTGCCAGCATAGTAAGGAGGTGTGCAGGATCCCTTCTGCGCAGTTAGAAAGCTTGTGGCATGACCAGACAGGCTTTGGGTGCAGGTGGAAGACCGAGAGGCGGTTGAGGAGGCAGAAGCAGTGGAGGAACTTTGACATAAAGAGGATTGACGCACAACTCGTGGGGACGGCAAGACTTGGACAGCAGCCCCTTGTCCTGCTGTCACCATAGTTACCCAGTGCCCAGTCAGCGACATGTAACGCCCCTGTCCATGCCTACTCGTCCAAGTGTCTGTGGTGAAATGCACCCTGTCACACACAGAGTTTCTCAAAGAAGCGGTGATGTTGTGTGCGACATGCTGGTGGAGCGCAGGCACACCTTTCTTTGAGAAGTAGTGCCGACTGGGCATCTGGTACTGGGGCACTGCAACGGACATAAGGTCTCGAAAATCCTCTGTGTCCACCAGGCGGAAAGGCAGCATTTCTGTAGCCAAGAGCCTGCAGATGGTGAAATTCAACCTCTTAGCTTTCTCATGGCTAGGAGGAAATGGTCTTTTACTTGTCCACATCTGAGGGACCGAGGGCTGGCTATTGTGCTTAGACGGGGTTGATAAGGGTGTCCCCGGCAAACTGCCAGTCTGTGAGGAAGATGCAGGCGGACATGTTAGGTTGCCTTGATCCAAAGGTGGTGCTATCGATGTCGGACAGCGCTCAACACCAGCTGGTGTTACCACCTCCAAAGAAAATGATGACCTGCCAATCACGCTGGCTGTTGCGGGTAAAGAGGTGGCAGGTCTGCGCCCCAAAACAGGTGTGACTGCTGTCCCCCCAGTCACAGAGGATGAAGAGGCCGCGGATGCACAAGATATGGCAGACGGTGATTGGCCCGGCCGGCTAGGCCGCATTGTAGCACACTGAGCTTCCCACTGCAACTTATGCTTCATGTCCATGTGCCGGTTCATGCATGAAGTACTCAAACTATGTATTTTTTGGCCTCTACTTAGCTTTTGCTGACAAATGTTACAGATAACACGAGTTGGGTCATCTTTATCGATCTGAAAAAATGCCCAGGCTATGCAAGGCTTAGCACCCATGCGACCTGAAGAGCCACCACGACTTGTGGTGAGAGGCAGAGTTGTGTTTGAGGATGCAGTTGTTGACGTGCTTCCAGTACTACGTCTCTGTCCAGGAAGGCGCAACCTGACCTCGTCGTCACTAGCATCTTCCTCCACCTCCTCTGCTGACCTCATCTCTTGGCTGACTGTGGGTTGACAGTAAGTGGGATCTCCGACCTCATCATCATCACCCTGTGCGTTATCACACCCGTCGTCCTCAGAGCCAACCTGTTCCTGCCCTGACAAAAAACTAAAGTTGTCGCTCCAATCAGGTATTTGAGTCTTATCATCGTCTTCCTCATTGTCTCCACCAACAGGAGTTACAGTTTGGGAATGAGGGTCTACATTATGGTCAGAACCTTCTGCGTCTGGTCCTGGATCCGACTCATAAAGATTCTGGGCATCAGTGCAGATCATTTCCTCGTCTGGATTCACAGAAGCGCTGGAGTCGACCTCTGATTCCCAGGCTATAGTATGAGTAAACAGCTCTGCAGACTCAACCATCTGTTCTACCTCATACTCAGACGGGCAGCTGGAGATTTGGGAGCTGTGAGGAAGCAAGTGCGATTTGGGTGACACCTTTGAGGACTGGAGTATTTGTGATGTTGAAGTTGATGTGGAGGAGAGCCCACTTAAAGGAGCACTTGATATCCGTTGAAGCACCTGCTGTTTTTGTGCCTCATGTGGAATTTGTAGCGATTGGCGTGGCCGTAAGAAAGGGATCTTATCACATTGTCCGCTAAAAGAAGTAGACATTTTAGTTTGGCTGGAAGATGGTCTTTCTTCTGCAGATGTTACTGTTGCTTTAACACCTACCCCACGGACACAACCTTTTTTCCCCTTCCCAACACGCCTATTCCCCTTTCCACCAGCAGCAGGCCTTTTTCCACTCATTTTGGTGGTTAACTAATTCACAACTCTGGAGTTGTTTGCACAAAAAAACAATGGATGGTAACCGAGCAGAGCTGAGTGGCCAAACTGTGGTATTAGGCCAAAACTATTGGCTGGGTTAGATGCAGAAAAAAATTATTTTGAATTTGCAACCTGATGGAGGTCAGTATAGATGGACTAATACAAATAGTCCCACACACTGCTAGAAGCCCAAATATTTTTTCAGAGGTACTGTAGATGCAGATAAAAATTATTTTTAATTTGCAACCTGATGGAGGTCAGTATAGATGGACTAATAGACCAAGTCCCACACACTGCTAGAAGCCCAAATATTTTTTCAGAGCTAGATGCAGAAAAAAATTATTTTTAATTTGCAACCTGATGGAGGTCAGTATAGATGGACTAATAGACCAAGTCTCACACACCGCTAGAAGCCCAACTATTTTTCAGAGCTAGATGCAGAAAAAAATTATATTCAATTTGCAACCTGCTGGAGGTCAGTATAGAAGGACTAATAGAACAAGTCCCACACACTGCTAGAAGCCCAAATATTTTTTCAGAGCTAAATGAAGAAAAAAATTATTTTTAATTTGCAACCTGATGGAGGTCAGTATAGATGGACTAATAGACCAAGTCCCACACACTGCTAGAAGCCCAAATATTTTTTCAGAGCTAGATGCAGAAAAAAAATATTTTTAATTTGCAACCTGATGGAGGTCAGTATAGATGGACTAATAGACCAAGTCCCACACACCGCTAGAAGCCCAAATATTTTTTCAGAGCTAGATGCAGAAAAAAATTATTTTAAATTTGCAACCTGATGGAGGTCAGTATAGATGGACTAATAGACCAAGTCCCACACACCGCTAGAAGCCCAACAATTTTTTCAGAGCTAGATGCAGAAAAAAATTATATTCAATTTGCAACCTGCTGGAGGTCAGTATAGAAGGACTAATAGAACAAGTCCCACACACTGCTAGAAGCCCAAATATTTTTTCAGAGCTAAATGAAGAAAAAAATTATTTTTAATTTGCAACCTGATGGAGGTCAGTATAGATGGACTAATAGACCAAGTCCCACACACTGCTAGAAGCCCAAATATTTTTTCAGAGCTAGATGCAGAAAAAAATTATTTTTAATTTGCAACCTGATGGAGGTCAGTATAGATGGACTAATAGACCAAGTCCCACACACCGCTAGAAGCCGAAATATTTTTTCAGAGCTAGATGCAGAAAAAAATTATTTTTAATTTGCAACCTGATGGAGGTCAGTATAGATGGACTAATAGACCAAGTCCCACACACTGCTAGAAGCCCAAATATTTTTTCAGAGCTAGATGCAGAAAAAAAATATTTTTAATTTGCAACCTGATGGAGGTCAGTATAGATGGACTAATAGACCAAGTCCCACACACCGCTAGAAGCCCAACTATTTTTTCAGAGCTAGATGCAGAAAAAATTATATTCAATTTGCAACCTGCTGGAGGTCAGTATAGAAGGACTAATAGAACAAGTCCCACACACTGCTAGAAGCCCAAATATTTTCTCAGAGCTAAATGAAGAAAAAAATTATTTTTAATTTGCAACCTGATGGAGGTCAGTATAGATGGACTAATAGACCAAGTCCCACACACTGCTAGAAGCCCAAATATTTTTTCAGAGCTAGATGCAGAAAAAAATTATTTTTAATTTGCAACCTGATGGAGGTCAGTATAGATGGACTAATAGACCAAGTCCCACACACTGCTAGAAGCCCAAATATTTTTTCAGAGCTAGATGCAGAAAAAAATTATTTTTAATTTGCAACCTGATGGAGGTCAGTATAGATGGACTAATAGACCAAGTCCCACACACTGCTAGAAGCCCAAATATTTTTTCAGAGCTAGATGCAGAAAAAAAATATTTTTAATTTGCAACCTGATGGAGGTCAGTATAGATGGACTAATAGACCAAGTCCCACACACCGCTAGAAGCCCAACTATTTTTTCAGAGCTAGATGAAGAAAAAAATTATATTCAATTTGCAACCTGCTGGAGGTCAGTATAGAAGGACTAATAGAACAAGTCCCACACACTGCTAGAAGCCCAAATATTTTTTCAGAGCTAAATGAAGAAAAAAATTATTTTTAATTTGCAACCTGATGGAGGTCAGTATAGATGGACTAATAGACCAAGTCCCACACACTGCTAGAAGCCCAAATATTTTTTCAGAGCTAGATGCAGAAAAAAATTATATTCAGTTTGCAACCTGATGGAGGTCAGTATAGATGGACTAATAGAATGATGCTATGCCCAAAAGATTTTACTTCACTAGGTGCAGTAAAAAAATTGGTATTCTATACACAGGTGTTATATCTTGCAACACAGATAGGCTACTCCACTGACTAACACACTCTGCAATAGGCCAAAAAGGATTAGCTTTGCTAGATTCAGCCAAATGCTGTGAAAAAAACTTGCACAGCACTGGCACAGACCTGCCTGGCAAAAACTGATAGGAACTCATGTAACCTAGTCCTGAAAAGGACTCCAATTACAATTAGTCTTTACTCCCACAACCTATCTATTTAAGAGCACAGACCTCCCTGATAAAAGTCGTAGGAAATGCTGTAACCTAGTCCTTAAAAGGACTGCAATCACAACTATTCCCTACTCCCAAGCTATCTGTAGATTTGTGCGAAAATTGGCTTGAAATTAACAAGGTATAGCGCACACAGCAACAGCGGTGCCGTCTAACACGCAGCTGCAGCAGTGAGAAAATGGTGGCGACGGGGAAAATGGCTTGGTCTTATAGGGCAAGGACATGTGACATACACTGCCAATGACACATGCCCTTGCTTGTGTGAAAAAAAGCACTTCGCTCCGTGTGTGCGCTGCTGATAGGCTGACAGATTGCACCTCCCCACTGCAAATGTGGGAAAGAGAAAAAAAAATGGAGATCTTCATTGTTCCTGCAGAGATCCATCCCCTGCCCCTCCCCCCACCCCGCTGTACACTCAAACTGCGTATTAACATTAATTTTCATCATTACTGAGAAAAAATCCAGTTATGATTTTGGTGCACGAACAGTTATCGAACATAACCTCGAACAGCCGAATTTTTCTCAAATTGTTCGTGTTCGCCGAACGGCTCGAACACCGCCCAAAACAGCTCGAATTTGAGATTGGCGAACAGTTCGAGTAGAACAACGCTCATCTCTAGTTAAGTGTATCGAGGAAATCATCCAGCCTTTTTTTGAAAGCTGCTATAGTGTCTGTAATTACTACCTCTTGTGGTCAGCATTCCACAGTCTGACTGCTCTGACTGTAAAGAACCCTTCCTTGTGTAGGTACCGGAATCGCCTTTCTTACACCCGTAATGAGCGCCCCCTGGCCCTTAGTATAGTCTTTGGAAGGAATAAGTCATATGCTAGTCTTTTGTACTCACCACACACATATTTATACATGTAAATAAGATCTCCTCTGAGGCGTCTTTTTCTAAGCTAAACAAGTTCAACTTTTCCAACCTCTCATCATATGAGAGGCCTTCCATCCCTTGTAATAATCTAGTTGCCCATCTTTGAACTGACTAACTTCTGAATATCCTTTTTAAAATGTGGAGCTCAAAACAAGATCCCATATTCTAGATGTGGCCTTGCCAGTGATTTATACAGGGGTAACAGTACGTTAGGATCGCTTATGACAAAAAAGAGGAAACTTTGCAAATGTTTAAAATACTATATATTTTTTTTATTTTTGTCTACATCTCCTTTGCTTAAATACTGTATCTCCATGATTTCAGACAATAAGCAAATGCTGTGTAGTCTAATTCAGCTGTCAGTGTTTTTTCTCCTCTGCCTACTCTTCTTGTAAAAGCAATGGACTGCAAAAAAAAGACAAATGGTGACAAGTAAAAAGTAAGTGCAGGGTCAAATATAATCATGACACTCTCTTTAAATTGTAAGGTTTTACATATCAAGAAATAATAAAAAAAAATCTGGTCTGTATGTAATGTGCCCCAGCGAGTTATTTGTGGGCGAGTTGTAGCCCCTGCTCGCTTTGACATCCTACAGACAATTTGTGTCCTCCCTCTGATGTGTTGCTGGGTATGTGACATTGTTCACTTACTTCAAACCATCCAATCACGGCTGTCTCCAGGCATTTCTCTTCTGGGACCAGGGCAGCAATAAATTCAAAGGACACTAAATTCTTAACTATAACTGGGACAGGAGTATTTACAATATTTACAGTATTTACAGTCTGATACATTGGATAAGGCCCAACAGGTTTTCATCTCCCATAAAGATGCTAGAAACATCTTCAGCCCTGGTGCCATCTTTAGATGAAGCATCTCTCTAATTTTATTCTCTAGCTGAAGAGAAGTTTCCTCACCAGCTACAGTGTATCCGGATCCTATATCTCCCTCACGGCTTATCCTGGAGTCCTATCTTCGTCTGCTACCTGCAGACTAGAAGTACCCCAGGGTCCTCAATACCTCTGTTGAGTTTCTCCGGCCGGCTAATGGGACCCCTGCTTGAGGAGATATTTACACTGCTTATCCACTGTCTGAGGGTAGGGAGCCCCTGTCTATCCTAGCAGCAAATTTGCCTGGCTGTCTGCCCATAAGGCTTCCTTTCACAACACTGACAGGACTCCAACTGACACTTTCTGGAAAATTCTCCAGACATTACCTAGAATGCCCTGCCCCCTGCAGCAGATAATTCATCACTGTCGTTCTGGTAGCAGGCTCTCACTAACAGGCTCTCACAACAGTGGCATCTTGTGGCCGATTAAAAGTACTACAGCCCCACAAGGAAATATGTCAAACTAAACCCCAGATATACTCCACGCCTGACCGAGACATTGTGTTCCCCCCTCTACCCTACTGACTGTACCACTGAAGCTAACCCCTTAAGTTGACCTAACAGCAGTTCAGAGAGACCTAACTATGGGAACATATTATTCTAACTACTTTAGTACCAAAGGAAGGTTACACCCTTCTTCACTATTACATGTAGAATGTGTTCACATTATGTATAAAATGTAATTACAACCTCAGATGAATAACACATGGAAAATTACATTGTAATTATTTATTAACCAAAATTAGGCCAAAATGTTGAAGCTATATGTGAAAAATCAAGTACATCCCATGAATCTATAGCCTGTAGTTATAGCCTTAACTTTAAGTCATTGTTTTCTGTACTTTATAAGTTTCTAACATCATTTTGGAGTAATTTTTGCAGATTCATTTAAAAGATTACCTAAATCCATTGAGGTTTAGATGCATATTTATTAGTGTTGAGCGAACATGCTCGACACTCGCCCGAGCATCACGCTACTCGGGATGTTGGGCGAGCACCGAGCATTTCCGGGTTATTCGGGCGGGAGCTCGGGTCTCCGCCCTGCATGTTTGGCGCTCTTTACAGAGCCAATGAACATGCAGGGTGTTACGGATCCGGGTGGTGGAACCTCTGTGCCAAGGTGCAAGGAGGGACCCAGCGGGGCGTGACTAAGTATCCACCCAAACCGACCCTGGTCGTACGGCAGCTAATGACACCGTGACCAGGGAGGATCCGGGCTGAGGGACCAGGTGCTTCTCTGGGGACGACCTTGTAAGAGAACAGGTGGCTCCCACAGGTCAGATGGCTGGGACTGACCGGTATGGCGGATGGACACTGCAAGCAGGCGGAAGTCTCTGGTAGCCGACAGGTGGTCACAGTTCGAGAAAGCAGGGCAAGTAGCAGTCTTTAGGTTTACCAGGAAGGTGGTTACAGCAAGTGACGGCAGGGTCTCCAGGCAGGCTGGCAGGAAACAGGCAGGTGCTCCCAGGTGAGCGGGCAGACAGACGAGGCGGGTAACGGACAGGTAACTGGTGGGCGCTCCCAGGTGAGCGGACTGACGAACACAGCAGGTAACAGGCAGGTAACTGGTGGACGCTCCCAGGTGAGCAGGCAGACAGACGAGACAGGTAACAGGCAGGTAACTGGTGGACGCTCCCTGGTGAGCGGTCTGACAGACGAGGCAGGTAACAGGCAGGTAACTGGTGGATGCTCCCAGGTGAGCGGTCAGACAGACAGGGCAGGTGGATGCTCCCAGGTGAGCGGACAGATAGCCAAGGCAGGTAACAGGCAGGTAACAGGTGAGCGCACCAGGTGAGCAGGCTGGCAGGCTCGGCAGGTAACGGGCAGATAACAGGCTGGCAGGCAGGACGAGAAGTCAGGCTAGCAGCGCGACCTGAGGGCTGAAGCACAGATCAGACACAGTGCAAACAACTTTGCTCGGGCACCTCCATTTTGGAGGAGGTGCCTTAAATGTGGGAAGTCCTCTGGCCATTGGCCGGGGACTCTTTAGGAAGATGCACGCTGTCCCTTTAAGAGGGGGGGAGTGCACGCGCGCGCGCCATAAGCACTCTGCTGGAGGAAGAACGCGCGCCGGCCACAGCAGGGAATGGAGCGCAGGGAGAAGCTGCGCCAGGAGCCGGGGGGCGAGAGAGACGGTGTCCCTGTCTGACATGGAGCAGGGACGCCGCTGCGCCGACAGAGACAGGAGTGCTGGAGGGGCCCATGTGAGGAGTGCGGAGGTGAGAGGGACGGCGTCCCTGCCTAGCAGAGGGCAGGGACGCCGATGCTACCCAGGGATTGCCAGCCAGTCACTGTAATGCCGCAGCCATGTTAGTTGTGGGCATTACATTGATTGGCTGGCCGCACAGCGTCACCTCGAGTATTTAAAATCGGGCGCCGCCATCTTGGACACAGACGGCTGGGATCAGACAGTGTAGGGACAGCGCTGCTGATTTAGGGAGAGATATATACTGCGAAATAGTTAATGTAGGGTCTGTAAAGGCTGCCAGATCAAACAAACAGTCATTCTCAGGACTAATATCCATCCCAGATATCAGGCAGGCAGGCAGGCTGTATAGAAGACGCAGTGGTTATAACAGCAAATGATGCATTACAGTCCTGTGTGCTCCTGTTGCTGAAATTGCTGGACTTAGCTCCAGGTCTGGGGGCAAGGAAAAATCCTTTTTTTTTCATCTAAATCCTCTTTTTTTTTCCTCCTTCACACTGTAAAAATACCCGTCTTATTAACCTTTTGGTGTCCCCCCCCCCGCAAAAAAAAGAAAAAAAGTGTGTCTGTGACAGTTCAGACACAAATATATCTGTTTAAAATAGTCTGGTGTAGGACAGAGAAACAGAAGTGTGGTTTTGAAGTTCCACGTTTCAAGCCTCTATATTATCCACTTTTGGGCCATTTGTACCTAAAAAAAAAACTGTTTGAGTGTGTCGCTCACTGTTCAGCCGCAAATATATATATTTAAAAAAATCTGGTATACACCAGTAAATTATAACTGTGGTTTTGCTGTTCCACGGTAAAAAATCTCTTTTATCCTGCTTTTGGCATTTTTTGCTGTAAAAAAAATACTGCAATAGTGTCTCTCTGATTGTTCAGACACAAATATATCTGTTTAAAATAGTCTGGTGTAGGCCCAAGAAATAGAACTGTGGTTTTGCAGTTCCACGGGTCAAATCTCTGTATTATCCTGCTTTTGGCATTTTTGCCATAAAGAAAAACAGTAATAGTGTCTCCGGATTGTTCAGACACAAATATATCTGTTGAAAATAGTCTGGTGAAGGCCAGAGAAATAGAAGTGTGGTTTTGCAGTTCCACACTTCAAACCTCTGTATTATCCACTTTTGGGCCATTTTTAAAAAAAAAAACAGTTTGAGTGTGTCGCCCACTGTTCAGCCGCAAATATATCTATTTAAAATTGTCTGGTATACCCCAGTAAACAATAACTGTGGTTTTGTCATTCCACGGTAAAAAATCTCTATTATTCAGCTTTTGGTATTTTTCCCGTAAAGAAAAATAGTAATAGTTTCTCCCTGATTGTTCAGATTGTTTAAAAGAATCGGGTGTAGGCCAGAGAAATAGAACTGTGGTTTTAATCTTCCACGGTTCTAATCTACTCTTTATTACCCTTTTTCCATTGATAATGCGAGTGTAAGCTATTTTACTTCCTTTAAAATGGGCAAGGCGTGTGGCAAGGAACATGGAACTGGACGTTCTGGTGATGGTGCGTGCAGAGGACGGGGCCGTGGCCAAGGTGAAAATGTGCCACAACCAACAGCCACATCTTTTCGCTCCCACTTCTTGACCGAATTACTAGGGAAGCACAGAACAACACCAGTATTGCGAACTGATCAGTGTGAACAGGTTATTAATTGGATAGCAGATAATGCTTCCAGTTACCTGGGCACCACCACCTCCGGTCTGTCTTCCACACTGTCAAATCTTAGTAGCCGTGAGTCTCGACCGCATACTCCTCCTCACCCTGATGCTCCTTCCTCCCACCATGCCGAGTGTCGTCAGACAGCAACTGATCCCACACTTGAACACTCTGAAGAGCTGTTCACTGGTCCATTTCCATATTTGTGCCCCTCGCCTGCTCCGCTTGAAGTGGTGGAAGAGGAGATCCCATGTAGCGATGCCCAAATATTTGAACAGCCACGGCCACAGGAAGTCGACGCTGGCAATTTGTCACAAGAGGTGGACGATGACGAGACACAATTGCCAGGAAGTGAGGAGGAGGATCGTGGTGCGCAAGTGGAAGAGGAGGTGGTGGTGGATGATCTAGTAACTGACCCAACGTGGTAGAAGGACATGCAGAGTGAGGCCAGCAGCACACAGGGTCAGGGAGGCAGAGTGCCCCAACAGGCAGGAAGAAGCAGTGTGGTGGCCGTACACAGAAGGCAGGCAACAGTTCCCCGTAACACCAACATGAGTGACATTGCCAGTACAACCTGTAGGTGTTCCAGAGTCTGGAATTTTTTTAAAGACTCTGCTGATAACCCCAAAAAGGCCACTTTTACCAACTGCCATGCCAGCATCAGCAGGGGTGACAAAACTACCAGCCTGACCACCACCAGCATGATCAGGCACATGGCAACAAAGAACCCGACTTTGTGGGGCAAACCCCAGGGTCCACGACCAGTGTCAGCGGGTGTCACCACTGCTTCTTCCGCTGTTGTGCATGCAATAGAACCCCCTGTTGTGTGTGCAAGGCAATCCCCTGTCCAAACTGCATTCAAAGATGCCCCCTACTCTCAGTCTTCACTTGTTATGGCAGTTTCTCAAGAAATAGCATCAAAATCCACATCCACGTCCCACTGCTGCGTTTAATTGTTTATATCCCAGACCTTTGAACGAAAGCGGAAATTTCGCAGCTAGTGCCCCACATGCCACAGTCCTAAATTCGCCAATTTCACGACTGCTTGCGTTGGATGGAATCCTTCCGCAACCTTATGGCGGTGGCCGTCACTCGGTACTTGGTCCCCAGCCGACACTATTTTGCCTGGTGTGCCATCCCCACACTACACAAGCACGTGTCCCAAAACATCTGCCGTTCCCTTAACAACGCAGTTACTGGGAGAGTCCACCTGACAACAGACACATGGACAAGTGCTTGTGGCCAGGGACGGTACATCTCCCTGACAGCACACTGGGTAAACATAGTGGAAGCCGAGACGCAGTCGGACCTTAGGACGGTACACATCCCCCCCACACCGAGGATTGCGGGCCCTATGTCAGTCAGAGTTGCCCCCACAGTGTACAGCTCCTGCAAATCATCCTCCTCCTCCTCCTCATGTTCCTCCATGTCCTCCATCTCAGATATCACCACAACAGTTACAAGCTGGAAGCACTGCAGCACTGTCTCCGCCAAGCGGCAACAGGCTGTGCTGAAACTCATAAGCTTAGGTGAGAAACCTCACACTGCTTGTGATTTGTGGACAGCTGTGAAAGAGCAGGCAGATCTGTGGCTGACACCGCTGAACCTACATCCAGGCATGGTCATGTGTGACAATGGCCGTAACCTGGTGGCGGCTCTGAGGCGAGGCGAGATCACACACGTACCATGCCTGGCTCATGTGCTTAACCTCGTGGTTGCAAAGGATTTGTGAGCAGAAGAGAGCAGTTGTTGAGTACCAGCTGCAACAAGGCCGTCGATATTCTGGTCAGACTCCACACAAAAGACCTCAGAAGTGGACCTGGATGTCTGACATATGTACCATCTTGACAAACTTTGAGGAGTCCACCAAGATGGTAAGTGCCGATGACGCCATCATTAGCATCAGCATTCCACTTGTCTGTCTTTTGCAACGCTCTCTGCAGAGAATTAAAGAGGAGGCATTGCAGCCAGAGTATGATGAGAAGGATCAAGAAGCCGTAGCGGTCGATTACACACAGCCCAGCCTCATCTCATCCCAACGTGCATTGGGGGACAATGAGGGAGAGGAGAAGGAGTAGGAAGAACAGGAGCTTGTATCAAGCGCTGTAGACGGTAGTACCTGTACAACTGTCATACAGTCGGTTCAGCGTGGGTGGCCAGAGGACGGGGGGGGGAGGAGGAGGAGGAGAGCATGGTCAGTCGTCATCTTGGTGAGGACACGGAAGTCTTGCCCGCTACCAGTCTGACACGCATGGCTGACTTTATGTTACGCTGCCTTAACCGTGACGCTCGCGTTGTCAAAATGTTGGGTGACAGTCATTACTGGTTGATGACACTTTTAGACCCCCGCTACAAGGAGAACTTTCACTCTCTTATTCCTGAGGTGGAGAGGTCTACAAAAATGGGGCAGTACCAGAAGGCCCTTGCTGCAGAACTGTTAAAAAAAATTGCCATCTGAACACGCTAGCGGCAGAGGTCACAGTTCGTTGCCCAACCAAGGCGTACATGCGAGAGAGACACAACTCCAATCCAGCAGAGGCAGGGGAACACTGTCAACGTTCTGGGACAGTTTTCTCAGACCCTCCCTTCGGACAGACCCTGAGGCGCAGGGTACTCTCACAAGGAGTGGAAAGTTTCAAAAGATGGTGAGGGAGTACCTTGCCGACCGTACCAGTGTCCACCATGATTCTTCTGTGCCTTTTAATTATTGGGTATCCAAGCAGGACACCTGGAATGAGCTCGCTCTGAACGCCTTGGAGGTCCTGGCCTGCCCTGCCGCTAGCGAGTTATCGGAGCGTGTTTTTAGTGCCGCTGGGGGAATTATAACTGATAAGTGCACTCGCCTGTCAACTGACAAGCTGACCGTTATCAAAATGAACAAGGGCTGGATTGGGCCAGACTTATCACCACCAAATGACAGCAGAGTAGCATAAAGTCAAATCCACTGTGTTATTTCGGGAGGTGTATTCACATGCACCGCTTCACACCCACACATGGGTATACGCTTCCTCATTTCGGCTGTTTTATGTTCTTCTCCTTATCCTCAGCCTCCACCACCACTATACCACCAGGGTGACCGTGGTCTGTGTTGCCATTATTGAATGTTTCTCCATCCTTATTTTTGTCAGCTTTTGCTTGGAAGTCATAAGCAAAGACTGTGGGAGACCCACTCCCCAATAATGGGAATAATATTTTTAAGATGCTGTGCTGTATGGCTCTTGTAAGGGGCATTAAAACCGTCTTGTTAAGCTACTGCGACCTCCACCATTCTTCCAACGGGCATTAAAACCATCTTGTTAAGCTACTGCGACCTCCCCGTCTCTTCCGAGGGGCATTAAAACCGTCTTGTTAAGCTACTGTGACCTCCACGTCTCTTCCAAGGGGCAATAAATCCATCTTGTTAAGCTACTGCGACCTCCACGTCTTTTCCGAGGGGCATTAAAACCGTCTTATTAAGCTACTGTGACCTCCACATCTCTTCCGAGGGGCATTAAAACCATCTTGTTAAGCTACTGCAACCTCCACGTCTCTTCCGATGGGCATTAAAACCATCTTGTTAAGCTACTGGGACCTCCACGTCTCTTCCGAGGGGCATTAAAACCTTCTTGTTAAGCTACTGTGACCTCCACCACTTTTCCAAGGGGCATTAAAACCGTCTTGTTAAGCTACTGCGACCTCCACCACTTTTCCAAGGGGCATTAAAACCGTCTTGTTAAGCTACTGGGACCTCCATGTCTCTTCCGAGGGGCATTAAAACCGTCTTGTTAAGCTACTGTGACCTCCACATCTCTTCCGAGGGGCATTAAAACCATCTTGTTAAGCTACTGGGACCTGCACGTCTCTTCCGAGGGACATTAAAAGCATCTTCTTAAACCACTCTGAACTCCACAGCTCTTCCAAGGGGCATTGAAATGTTGTTTTTAATTAACTGTAACCTCCACAACTCTTCGAACGGGCATTGCATTTCCTCTTAATTTCTGGCAGCTTTTGCTTGGAAGGCATAGGCAAAGACTATGGGAGACCTACTCCCCAATAATGGGAATAATGTTTGTAATATGCAGTACTGCATGGCTCTTGTAAGAGGCATTGCAAGTTCCTCCGTCCTAATTTTTGGCAGCTTTTGCTTGTAAGGCATAGGCAAAGACTATGGGAGACCCACTCCCCAGAAATGGGAATAATGTTTTTAATATGCTGTACTGCATGGCTCTTGTAAGGGGCATTGCAAGTTCCTCCATCCTAATTTTTGGCAGCATTTGCTTGGAAGGCATAAGCAAAGACTATGGGAGACCCATTCCCCAATAATGGGAATAATGTTTTTAAGATGCTGTACTGTATGGCTCTTATAAGGGGCATTAAAACCGTCTTGTTAAGCTACTGCGACCTCCACCACTTTTCCAAGGGGCATTAAAACCGTCTTGTTAAGCTACTGTGACCTCCACCACTTTTCCAAGGGGCATTAAAACTGTCTTGTTAAGCTACTGCGACCTCCACGTCTCTTCCAAGGGGCATTAAAACCGTCTTGTTAAGCTACTGCGTCATCCTCAACTCTTTCAACGGGCATTGAATTTTTCTCCTAATTTTAGTCAGCTTTTGCTTTTCAATGCATAGGCGAACACTAAGGGAGACCCACTCCCCAATAATGGGTAGAATGTTTTTAGTACGCTGTAATCCTCGTCTGTTTCAAGGGGCATTGCAGTTCCTCATAATTTTTGGAAAGCCTTCCATTCACTGCTTAGGCCAACAGTGCACAGGAGACCCAGTTGCTATAAATGGAAAAAATGGTTTAGTTAAGGCCATCTGACCTCCATGTCACTTCCAAGGGGCATTGGAGTGCCTCTAAATTTTTGATAGGCATTGCACTCACTGTATACCCTATAACTGTGTAGCCGAACCACTACTTTTGCTACAGAAACATATCCTACAAGACATGTGTGGTCGACTGGCCTGATATTGATGTGAATGGTCCCTGTTCCTCCTGCTCTTTCTCCTTTGCCACCACCTCATCCATCATTTTTCACATGAAGCTTTGTTTTAACAGGAGTCATAGAACTGGGATAGTAGCAGGAAAACATCCAGCAATCCTCGGAGGATGTAGGATATGCGTCAAAACCCTGACCACCTCAGGCCTAGCCGCTACTACATACATGCGCTTGCATTCCAAGAAAGATGCTAACTTCTATCATCATCATGCTCCTCACCTTGCCAATCTCAACTTCCATGATGGAGAAGCCAGGGCCCACCGGAAGAGTCTGGTTCTCTGTTGGGCTCGTCTAATGCTGCCCTAAAGCAAGCCAGGCTAATAAAAGTGTGTGGGAAGGTAACAGGAGAAATAGGGGCGGCTGGGACCGTTTATGGACACCTGGCCGCCCCCAGGCGGCTGGAGACCGTTTATGGACACCCGGCCGCAGGGCAGCTGGGGACCGAGTATGGACACCCGGCCGCCCCCTGGCGGCTGGGGTCCGAGCGTGGACACCCCGCCACCGAGCGACTGGGGACTGAGTATGGATACCTCGCTGCCGAAGCAGCCATGAGGTAGTGGCCAGCTTCGGCCTCCTCCAAACTAAAAGGCCCCATTTCAAGTGAAAGCTTGCAGTATGGTATTGCAGCCTGCGGGTGGTTGGGTGGTTGGTTGGCTGCATATTTGCGCTAGCATTGCAATGAATGGGGGAGGTACAATTGAATACTGCCCTGGGACAAGGAGTTGCATGAGGATAGTTGCAAGTCTGCATCTTCTGATGCGGCAAGGATGACTTCTGATGGGCACACTTTTAGGCAGTGACCTGGGTGTCAGAGATTCTTCCAGGGGTCTTTCCTATGCTGTTCCCATGTCTTTTCAGCACTGTATGCATGTGTCACACAGCACGTGGCCAGATAAGATTGCAAAATGTTAAAATAACATTTCCCGGTGAATGCATTTGTCACGGTTGAAAGCAATGCAAAAGTGCAAAAACGCATAAAAAATGCTACTTGTGAACATAGCCCAAGGTGTGGAGGAGTATTTTTTTTTGGTTATTTATTTTACCTTACACACAAGTCTTTACCCTGGAAAAGAACTTCCTTAACATATTTCACAGGAAAGCAGTTTCAGTTTCGTTTTTGAATGTTTTATTGTGAGCCCTTAAAAGTGGCTTAATACTAGAGATGAGCGTTGTTCTACTCGAACTGCTCGCCAATCTCAAATTCGAGCTGTTTTGGGCGGTGTTCGAGCCGTTCGGCGAACACGAACAATTTGAGAAAAATTCGGCTGTTCGAGGTTATGTTCGATAACTGTTCGTGCACCAAAATCATAACTGGATTTTTTCTCAGTAATGATGAAAATTAATGTTAATACGCAGTTTGAGTGTACAGCGGGGTGGGGGGAGGGGCAGGGGATGGATCTCTGCAGGAACAATGAAGATCTCCATTTTTTTTTCTCTTTCCCGCATTTGCAGTGGAGAGGTGCAATCTGTCAGCCTATCAGCAGCGCACACACGGAGCGAAGTGCTTTTTTTCACACAAGCAAGGGCATGTGTCATTGGCAGTGTATGTCACATGTCCTTGCCCTATAAGACCAAGCCATTTTCCCCGTCGCCACCATTTTCTCACTGCTGCAGCTGCGTGTTAGACGGCACCGCTGTTGCTGTGTGCGCTATACCTTGTTAATTTCAAGCCAATTTTCGCACAAATCTACAGATAGCTTGGGAGTAGGGAATAGTTGTGATTGCAGTCCTTTTAAGGACTAGGTTACAGCATTTCCTATGACTTTTATCAGGCAGGTCTGTGCTCTTAAATAGATAGATTGTGGGAGTAAAGACTAATTGTAATTGGAGTCCTTTTCAGGACTAGGTTACATCAGTTCCTATCAGTTTTTGCCAGGCAGGTCTGTGCCAGTGCTGTGCAAGTTTTTTTCACAGCATTTGGCTGAATCTAGCAAAGCTAATCCTTTTTGGCCTATTGCAGAGTGTGTTAGTCAGTGGAGTAGCCTATCTGTGTTGCAAGATATACCACCTGTGTATAGAATACCAATTTTTTTACTGCACCTAGTGAAGTAAAATCTTTTGGGCATAGCATCATTCTATTAGTCCATCTATACTGACCTCCATCAGGTTGCAAATTGAATATAATTTTTTTCTGCATCTAGCTCTGAAAAAATATTGGGCTTCTAGCTGTGTGTGGGACTTGTTCTATTAATCCATCTATACAGACCTCCATCAGGTTGCAAACTGAATATATTTTTTTCTGCATCTACCTCTGAAAAAATATTTGGCTTCTAGCTGTGTGTGGGACTTGTTCTATTAATCCATCTATACAGACCTCCATCAGGTTGCAAACTGAATATATTTTTTTCTGCATCTACCTCTGAAAAAATATTGGGCTTCTAGCTGTGTGTGGGACTTGTTGTATTAGTCCATCTATACTGACCTCCATCAGGTTGCAAACTGAATATATTTTTTTCTGCATCTACCTCTGAAAAAATAATGGGCTTCTAGCTGTGTGTGGGACTTGTTCTATTAATCCATCTATACAGACCTCCATCAGGTTGCAAATTGAATATAATTTTTTTCTGCATCTAACCCAGCCAATAGTTTTGGCCTAATACCACAGTTTGGCCACTCAGCTCTGCTCGGTTCCCATCCATTGTTTTTTTGTGCAAACAACTCCAGAGTTGTGAATTAGTTAACCACCAAAATGAGTGGAAAAAGGCCTGCTGCTGGTGGAAAGGGGAATAGGCGTGTTGGGAAGGGGAAAAAAGGTTGTGTCCGTGGGGTAGGTGTTAAAGCAACAGTAACATCTGCAGAAGAAAGACCATCTTCCAGCCAAACTAAAATGTCTACTTCTTTTAGCGGACAATGTGATAAGATCCCTTTCTTACGGCCACGCCAATCGCTACAAATTCCAGATGAGGCACAAAAACAGCAGGTGCTTCAACGGATATCAAGTGCTCCTTTAAGTGGGCTCTCCTCCACATCAACTTCAACATCACAAATACTCCAGTCCTCAAAGGTGTCACCCCAATCGCACTTGCTTCCTCACAGCTCCCAAATCTCCAGCTGCCCGTCTGAGTATGAGGTAGAACAGATGGTTGAGTCTGCAGAGCTGTTTACTCATACTATAGCCTGGGAATCAGAGGTCAACTCCAGCGCTTCTGTGAATCCAGACGAGGAAATGATCTGCACTGATGCCCAGAATCTTTATGAGTCGGATCCAGGACCAGACGCAGAAGGTTCTGACCATAATGTAGACCCTCATTCCGAAACTGTAACTCCTGTTGGTGGAGACAATGAGGAAGACGATGATAAGACTCAAATACCTGATTGGAGCGACAACTTTAGTTTTTTGTCAGGGCAGGAACAGGTTGGCTCTGAGGACGACGGGTGTGATAACGCACAGGGTGATGATGATGAGGTTGGAGATCCCACTTACTGTCAACCCACAGTCAGCCAAGAGATGAGGTCAGCAGAGGAGGTGGAGGAAGATGCTAGTGACGATGAGGTCAGGTTGCGCCTTCCTGGACAGAGACGTAGTACTGGAAGCACGTCAACAACTGCATCCTCAAACACAACTCTGCCTCTCACCACAAGTCGTGGTGGCTCTTCAGGTCGCATGGGTGCTAAGCCTTGCATAGCCTGGGCATTTTTTCAGATCGATAAAGATGACCCAACTCGTGTTATCTGTAACATTTGTCAGCAAAAGCTAAGTAGAGGCCAAAAAATACATAGTTTGAGTACTTCATGCATGAACCGGCACATGGACATGAAGCATAAGTTGCAGTGGGAAGCTCAGTGTGCTACAATGCGGCCTAGCCGGCCGGGCCAACCACCGTCTGCCATATCTTGTGCATCCGCGGCCTCTTCATCCTCTGTGACTGGGGGGACAGCAGTCACACCTGTTTTGGGGCGCAGACCTGCCACCTCTTTACCCGCAACAGCCAGCGTGATTGGCAGGTCATCATTTTCTTTGGAGGTGGTAACACCAGCTGGTGTTGAGCGCTGTCCGACATCGATAGCACCACCTTTGGATCAAGGCAACCTAACATGTCCGCCTGCATCTTCCTCACAGACCGGCAGTTTGCCGGGGACACCCTTATCAACCCCGTCTAAGCACAATAGCCAGCCCTCGGTCCCTCAGATGTGGACAAGTAAAAGACCATTTCCTCCTAGCCATGAGAAAGCTAAGAGGTTGAATTTCACCATCTGCAAGCTCTTGGCTACAGAAATGCTGCCTTTCCGCCTGGTGGACACAGAGGATTTTCGAGACCTTATGTCCGTCGCAGTGCCCCAGTACCAGATGCCCAGTCGGCACTACTTCTCAAAGAAAGGTGTGCCTGCGCTCCACCAGCATGTCGCACACAACATCACCGCTTCTTTGAGAAACTCTGTGTGTGACAGGGTGCATTTCACCACAGACACTTGGACGAGTAGGCATGGACAGGGGCGTTACATGTCGCTGACAGGTCACTGGGTAACTATGGTGACAGCAGGACAAGGGGCTGCTGTCCAAGTCTTGCCGTCCCCATGAGTTGTGCGTCAATCCTCTTTATGTCAAAGTTCCTCCACTGCTTCTGCCTCCTCCACCTCCTCTCGGTCTTCCACCTGCACCCAAAGCCTGTCTGGTCATGCCACAAGCTTTCTAACTGCGCAGAAGGGATCCTGCACACCTCCTTACTATGCTGGCAGTAGGGCTCAACGTCATCAGGCGGTTTTTACATTGAAATGTCTGGGAAATGTGAGTCACACAGCTGAGGAGTTGTTGTCAGCTCTGGAGAACCAATTTCATGAATGGTTGTCTCCACTGGACCTGAAACCAGGGAAGGCCGTGTGCGACAATGCTGCAAACCTGGGTGCGGCCCTTCGCCGGGGCAATGTCACACACGTGCCTTGTATGGCTCACGTGTTGAACCTGGTTGTCCAGCAATTTTTAGCCCACTATCCCAGATTAGATGGCCTTCTGCAGAGGGCACGGTCGCTGTGTGCTCACTTCCGCCATTCGCATCCCGCAGCTCAGCGACTTACATCTCTACAGAAGTCGTTGGGCCTGCCACTTCACCGGCTAAAATGCAATGTGCCTACCCGGTGGAATTCAACTCTGCACATGTTGCAGCGACTGTGGCAGCACCGACAAGCCCTGGTGCAATACGTTCTGACGTATAGCCTGGGCCAACGAGGTTCAGAGGTGGGGCAAATCACGCTGGAGGAGTGGTCTCAGATCAGGGACCTATGCACCCTTCTGCACAGTTTTGAAATGGCGACGAAGATGTTTAGTGCTGACGATGCCATTATCAGCATGACTATTCCGGTGATTTACATGCTGGAGCACATGTTAAACAGAATTCGGAGTCAGGTGGTGGCACAAGAGGAGGTGGAGGAAGTAGAGGAGGAGGAGTTGTATGCGGAAGGGCTAACATCTGCAAGGTCCAGACGGTCGGCAGCACCAAGGCGGCAGGCATGTGAGGGTGGGGGAGATGGTTTTACCAGGGCGCATGGTAGCAGCCAAACTAGTGAGGAAGGTGCAGGAGCCCAGGAAGAAGTGGAGGACGAACTGATGGAAGACTCATCAGATGAGGGAGACCTTGATCACATTTCTGTTGTGCGAGGTTGGGGGGAGAGGACAGAGGAAGGAAGCATGATTGTTACCTCGCCACCAACACAACAGGGATTTGGTGCTCCTGGATGCGCAACACACATGAGTGCCTTCTTGCTGCACTACCTGCAACATGACCCTCGAATTGTGAGAATTAGAAATAATCCTGACTACTGGGTTGCCACACTGTTAGATCCCCGGTACAAAAGTAAATTTGCAGAAAATATTCCTGCCATAGAAAGGGATGCACGCATGCAGGAGTATCAGCAGAGACTGTTGCAGAATCTTACATGTGCTTTTCCACAAAATACCAGTGGTGCACGTAGTGAATCTCACAGTTCCAACTTGCCAACCGTGGGACCGTCAAGTGTTCAGCACTCAAACCGTAACAGAACCACAGTATCTGCTGGTAACATCAATTTTGCGGAATCATTTCACCACTTTTTTAGCCCATCCTTTGCAAGGCCACAGGAGACAAGAAGTCTGACACACAGTCAACGCCTAGAGACGATGGTACAGGAGTATCTCCAAGTAAACATTGAAGCCACGACTGTGTCACTGGACCCTTGCTCTTTTTGGGCTTCCAATCTGGATAAATGGCCGGAGCTAGCCACTTACGCCTTGGAGATCTTGTCATGCCCCGCAGCCAGCGTTCTGTCTGAACGTGTGTTCAGCACTGCTGGTGGTGTGCTGACAGATAAGCCCACGCGGCTCTCCACTGATAATGTAGACAGACTCACGTTCATAAAGATGAACAAATCATGGATCCGAAACGACTTTTCTACCCCTGTGTCATCCTGGGGAGAGTAAAAGCTTGATGATTGGTTAAAATCACCCTACCAACCATTTTAAGCTTTCAAATTACTAATCATGTTTATCTGTATCTTGGCTGGAAAATAATTTGGGCTTTGTAGCAGTGTGCAGCACTGATCCTATTAGGCAATCTATACTAAAGCTTCACCAGATTTTAAATTAATAATAATTTTTAGCTGCATCTAGCCCGGAAAATAATTTTGGGGCTCCGAGATGCGCAAGACACATAAGTGCCTTCTTGCTGCACTACCTGCAGCATGACCCTCATATTGTCAGAATTCGAAGTAATCATGACTACTGGGTTGCCACACTCTTAGATCCCCCAAACTTTTCGATCAACCTTTTCATTTTAATAAAGACCAAAAAAATGGTCATTTTTGAAATTATAAGCATTAGCAGGTTGTTAGAAACTGAAATCAAACAGTTTTCAACTCAAAACTTTATTCTAGGTGATGTTACATTTTCACATAGGACCCCTTGTTCGAAAGGAGCTTCTGAACTCTCTCGTCCATTGAATTTGTGAGGTTTTGGATGGTTTCTGCTTCAATTGTTTTGCATGAGGACAGAATACCCTCCCAGAGCTGTTGCTTAGATGTGAACTGCCTCCCGCCATCATAGACACTCCTTTTAATGATGCTCCAAAGGTTCTGAATGGGGTACAGGTCAGGGGAGCATGGGGGTCACACCATAAGTTTGTCCCCTTTTATGCCCATATCAGCCAGAGATGCAGATGTTTTATGTGCAGCATGAGATGGTGCATTATCATGCAGAAAAATGATCTTGCTGTGAAATACACGGTTCTTCTTCTTGAACCATGGCAGGAAGTGCTCTTTGAGAAAATCCACATACATTATGGAGTTCATCTTTACCGCCTTCAGGGATCCTAAAGGGGCCGACAATCTCTCTCCCCATGATTCCAGCCCAAAACATTACTCCACCTCCTCCTTGTTGGCGCTGTAGCCGTGTTTGCGTGGGGTGTCCATCAACCAGCCATCCTCCACTCCATCCATCTGGACCATCGAGCGCTGCACGGCACTCATCCGTGAACAAAACAGTTTTGAAATCAGTCTTCATGTAATGTTTGGCCCACTGGAGCCGTTTCTGCTTGTGTGAAGTGGATAGAGGAGGTCGACAGGATGGCGTATGCACAGTTGCAAACCTCTGAAGGACCCTGCATCTTGTTGTTCGGGGGACGTTGGAGGCACAAGCAGCTTCAAAAACTTGTCTGCTGCTATGACAAGGCTTTTTTGCCGCTGCTCTTTCAACCTGACGTAATTGCCTGTAGGAAAGAGTCCTCAATTTGCCCTTATCAGCACGCACACGTGTGTACTGTGAATCAGCTACATACTTCTTGATTGCCAAGACACTTCATCCTGATCATCGCACAATGTTGATTGTAGTCATGCCTTGACCTAAACACTCCACAATTTCTTGCTTCTCAGCAGCCGACACATCCTTTTTCTTTCCCATTTTGGCAGAAAATGTAGGCTGCTTAATAATGTGAGACAGCCTTCTTAAGTAGTCTTGCCTTTCATTGGACACACCTGCCAAACTAATTAGCACAGGTGTCTGCAATTGCTTACAGTGATATAAAGAGCCCTGACACACATCACCATCAATGAGTTTAACTGACAAACAAACAAATTCTTCCCTTATCACTCCTAAACACTTTTTGCATAATAATTTGGAACGCAGTGTACATGTGCTTTTCCATAAAACACCAGTGGTTCACGTAGTGAATCTTACAGTTCTAACTTGCCAACCGTGGTCTGTATGGAGTTGTTCAATAAAGGGCCCAAAATTAAGATAACATAGATGGGAGAGGTCTCTATGAATAGGAATTCCTAAGTATTTGATACCCTGTGAGGGCCAGGCAAAGGGAAAGTTGGACTGGATGGAATCCTATATGGATTTGGGGAGGGAGACATCGAGGGCCTCAGACTTCGCTGCATTGATTTTAAAATTTGACCATGTAACAAAGTGATCTATTTCAGCCATAACAGCATGGATGGATATATGTGATTGAGTGATATATACTAGGACATCATCAACAAATAGAGAGCACTTGTACTCGGTGCCTCCCACCTCAATCCACCTAATATTGGGGTTATGGCGAATTGATGGGAGCAGGTGCTCCGTCACTAGGATGTATAAGAGAGGGGACAGAGGACATCCCTGCCTTGTCCCATTGGTGATTGTGAAAGGTGATGAAAATGTTCTGATGCACCCCCTGGGCCTTGGGACACCCGGAGCCGGACCCTTTTTGGTGGATGCTGGTGGTTGTAGTCTTCGTGGCGGTGACCCGGTTCCGTGGCTCAGGGTGGTCAAACCAGTGGCGGAACTATTTATGTGGTTTTGATGTTTAAATGTCCGACTACGCCACCCGTGGATTGCGGTCAGAGTGAACCGCCGCTGCAGGGCAGACCGCTGAGGCTGGTGTTGTGGGTGCAGCAGAGCATAGCATAACTCCCCACGGGAGGAGTATAGCCTCAGGGCAGTGTATGCGGAGGATGGGGGTGATGGTGCAGGGCAGCAGCAGTAACGACACGTAGTCAGTGATGCAGTCCAGGGCCTTTACTCACAGTTCTTATTATCCAGACCACGTCTGCAGGTAACGGCTGCCCACGTCGTACTGTGCTCACCAGGTGAGGGGCTCAGACAACTCCCAGATAACTTTGGAGCGCTTCGCAGGACCCCCTTTGTGTGTCCTTTGTCTGGCCTTTCTTACCAACCCTTCTGTCCTGCTGCCTCGGGCCTCCTCTTGGTAAACTTGGCGCCAGTTTCCCTGACCCTATGTGGTGCCTTCCTAGCGGGTGTAGCGAGGGGCTGCGCCACATAAAATGTCACAGCCTCCGGTTTCGAGCTGAGGGTCGTTTCCTGCCTCCACTAGTTTCGGGGACCGGTCTCCCCCTTTGGCCTGACCCCTCCACGCAGGTGGATTCGGGCGTGCGGTGACGACTCGCCCGTCCGCACCCCTGGGATCCCTTCATTCCTCGTTCCTGGAGCCTTCTCCGCTCCTCTTCCTTCCTTCTCCCTCTTCCAGGCCTGGGCCTCTGTTACTAGGCCCGCCTCCGGAGCAGAGCTCATGCAGAGCCCCTGCTCCCTGCCACTTCTGCTCAGACTTCTCTGCACTGAACTAAGATGGTGCCCACCTTTTATACTCCCTTGTCAATGCACCCAGGAACTGCTTCCTCCCTGCTCCTGCACTACAGGGTTCCCCTTCCTCAGTGTTCCCTCCCCCCACTCCAGCCAGGGACAGGGACTGTCATGCCCATCTCAGAGGCATATTGGTCGCCCTGCCCCACGGCAATGTGGTGTAATGCATGCAGGTGTCGGGTCCTGATCCACACTCCATCCTTACCTGAGAGTGAGATATCACACCTCTGGGTGAGGTGCAATACCTCTGTAGCAACCGAGCCCTCAGGGTGCTACAGTTCCATTTATCTTCAGCCTAGGTGACGTATTGTGATACAGGGCCGTAATTTTGGCTATAAAAGGGTCCCCTAGACCCCTACCCCAAGCTTTTTAAGAGAATCATATATGGCGTGCCAGGAGACTCTATGGAATGCTTTCTCAGCATCCAACGAGAGTATCTAATTACAAATTTTTAACTGCATCTAGCCCAGGAAATACTTTGTGCCTAGTAGCAGTGTCTGCTAGTCAGCGGCTGTTAAGCAAGCTACACCACCTGTAGTTTAGACACTTAATTTTTTCAAAGGAAATGCTTCGGGACCATGGGATACTCAGTGAAGAGCATCAGGAGGCACCCCAAGGCATAGGGGCTGGGACTGGCAGTAGGATGCCTTGCGGTGGACAGCCGAGCTCGATCCTTATAAAAGCTTTTTAACTGCAGCAGCTTTAGTGGACGCTACTGGAGCTGGAATTACGCGGCTGCTGGCATGAGACTTGCCCTCCAATAGATCCTTGTAAATGGATTTAAAGTGTATTCATTCAAATTAGAGAGACAATTTAAATTAAAAAGCTTAGAGCTGCCTCCACCACAGGGGGGCTCGCTCGACCCACCAGCGGACAGCCACCAGTATTGGGAGAGGGGGGCTGGCCATCAGGGTTCACCGCGGCTCTGGCACAAACCCGGCGACACGGAGGTGGCACGGGCAGGAGCGGACTGGCCATGTCGGCTTCTCACTTTTTGGATTTTAGAAGGGCATGACATGCCTATATCTGTGTCTCCCCCTCCTTTTACTCCTCCACCTCTTTTATTTTCGCATGACTATATGTACTTGTCACTTTTCCATGTGTTAGTTATGTCTTCTGAGCAGTTTGTCAGCTTTTGGACACCTTTGAAGGTGTTTTCTATGTGTTTCTATGTGTTTTTGTTTGCCTGCCATTGGTTTTAACGGTGTTCGAACGTGTTCGACGAACAGTTCGACGAACAGTTCGGCGAACACACGGGTGTTCGACGAACCGAACCGAACTCGAACACTACGGGGGTGGCTCAACACTACTTAATACCTCTGACCACGTTGTTGACAGTAGTGACCTGAGGGTCAGAAATGCTACCTGGGGCAATCCCCATGCTGTCCCCATGTCATTTGAGCACTGTCAATATCGTTTTGGGCACTTGTTAGGCTTTTAAAAGACTGCCGGTAGTGCCGCCGCAAAAATGCTCGGGTCTCCCATAGACTAACATTGGGCTCGTTGCTCGGGTCGAGCACCCGAGTATCACAGTGAGCTCAGCCCGAGCTTCGAGCACCCGAGCATTTTAATGCTCGCTCAACACTAATATTTATATATATGACAGGAGAGACATAGAGTATAAATGGCATAAAACAGATTTTTTATTTAGTACATGATTAAAATCTAGTCAACAGAATCAAATAATATCACAGTATATATTATTCATCACAATACAAGGTGAAATATAGCGTACAAACAGGCCATGACACCCCTGGAAGCAAACACAAAGTGTAGACCCTAGTGTATATTTAGCACGACCGACGGACCGCTGGCATTTATATTACCCACTAGTGTGTGTAATTACTATGTCATAGTAGTCAGCAGAGATTCCGCTTACCGGTCAATGTCACAGGGAAGCAAAGAGGGGTGAAAATTAGATCATCATCTGGCCAGGAAGGAGCCCCGATGCGCGTTTCGCCGCTAAAGCTGCAGGCTTTCTCAAGAGGCATGATAATATTTATATGACTAATATTTATATGTAGATATAAATAAGCACAGCATTAATACCGATTTGGTGGACCTGACTTTTAGCATCACTGGGGTGTGATTCTTGTCTGGGGGGAGGAAGGGTAGTTGTGCAAATAAGGGGATAGATAGGGTACACAGAGAGAGTGGGGCAGTAGGATTTAATGAGGATTTAGTTGGGGCTGGGATATGCATGGATAAGTAGGGAGGTGAGAAAGAGTAATAAATGCTCTATTAGTATTAAATGTCTGCTGGCAAATTCAAGAAGTCTCATAAACAAAATGAATGAACTGGAGACTCCTATGTGGGTTACAGAATACAATGTGATGGGCATTACAGAAATTTGGCTGGATGAAAGCCATGACTCGGTGACAAACATGGAAGGATATACTACATTTTGAAAGGACAGGGAAGACAAAAAAATGTGGAAGGGTGTGCATTTTTGTTAAATCAAACTTAAGACCTGTGCTCAATGACGACATTGGGGGGAGCTGCGACAATGTAGAGTCAGTCTGGGTAAATTTAAATGGGGATGGCAATAAAGGAAAGCTAATTGGAGTTTGCTACAAGCCTCCCAAAAGAGCTGAACTGGTAGAGAATGAAATGATCCAAGACATTAAAAAGGCAGCAAATAATAATATGTTCCTTATTATTGGGGATTTTAACTATCCAGACATTCACTGGGACATAGAATCTTCTGGTTATGCTGTGGGCAGCATGTACCAGGCACTGGCTGTGTGATCTCAGCCACATATGTTTGACTCTGAAACACTCTGGTGTTTCAGAGAAAACATGCTTTTAATATCCACCAGGGATATGGCCTGCATCAATGTCATCCATAGTTCCTCATTCTCTTCAGCGGATGGACTCCGCCATTTTGAAATAAAACATCATATTACATGCACCAGTATGAACGTAATTTATTACGCAACTTGTGGATGTTCTAAAATTTACATTGGACTCATGTCCCGGGAACTAAGAGTACGTGTGAGGGAACACGTGAGGGACATTGCTGCGGTCCAGTCAGTGACCGACATGTCAGAATTAAAAACGATTCCCCAACATTTCAAGATGCACCATGACTGTAGCCCCAAATACTTTCGGGTGAGAGGAATTGATCTCATCCATACTGGTATACGGGGAGGAGATATAGGCAAACGCCTGGCACAATGCGAGACCAGATGGATTGTCACTCTGGGGACATTGGCACCATCTGGTCTTAATGAATCACTTAGTTTTTCGTCCTTTTTATAATATTGACACATTTGCCATCACTACCACTTGGCTGTATATCTATGCGCCATTTATTTTTGTTTGTTCTTAATATCTATTTTAATACTTTATGTTTGTCGTGGTTCTCTCTATTTATGATTTTTTTCTGTTGATTTACCTGCTGTTCCTTTTTATTGCTCTATATCATATTTTTTGACCAAACCTCACACTGTATTGGCTGCATGTTTTGGTGAATTATGGACTTATGATACCTACATGTAGGATATATGGATGATGAGTCGGGATGGACATCAGCGGCATTGCATCAATTTATATATACTGTTATTTATACAGCACGCATGTTGAATTGACAATCATATATATTTAATTTTTGCTTAATGGAATGTATTTATACTGTCAACATGTCTTTCTGCTGTTTTATGTAGCTATTTATCCTCCTTTCCTTCTTGTTTTCTTTCCTCCTCTTTGTCTTCATGGCGGCCCATGACTTTAGGGCTTAATAATGTTTTAGACTTAATTGTACCCTGAAGCAAATCCCTATACTTGTCTTGTCATATACTCACCGTGGGAGCAGTGTGCGCGTGCCTCTTTTCTGCTCCCCCGTGGGCACGCCACTCCCCGGCGTCTCCATGTTGATCCCGGCAGGCGCGGATGTCTCTGGGACACCTGGCCTGCTGTGATTAGCTTGACTGCCAGGGTGGGAGTGTCGCGCGTGCGGCAATCGGCGCACACGCCGTGCGGCTGCTCTGATAGTTGAGCGGGAAACCATGTGGTATGGTCACATGGTATGAAGGTCCTGCAGGTAATTTATTCTCCTCACTTCCCCTTGAGAAAGCATACGGACAGCATGCGAAACGTGTGTTGGGGAGCAATACCCTACAGCCTTTTGCATTCCGGGCCGGGCCAGACTTCCCCTGACTAATGGGTAAGGTTACTCAATCATGGGGGCTCAATACCTTCTAGCCTTTTACACTCTGGGCCGGGCTAGACTTCCCCTGACTAATGGGTAAGGTCACTCACTCATTAACTCTTTAGGATTATTTGGGGCACAATTATTATAAATCAGACAAAAGATATACTACAAAAAAAAATGTATTACAGTGGTGGCCAAAAGTATTGGCACCCCTGCAATTCTCTCAGATAATACTCAGTTTCTTCCTGAAAATGATTGCAATCACAAATTCTTTGGTCTTATTATCTTCATTTAATTTGCTTGCAAGAAAAAAACACAAAAGAGAATGAAGTAAAAATCAAATCATTGATCATTTCACACAAAACTCCAAAAATAGGCCAGACAAAAGTATTGGCACCCTCAGCCTAATACTTGGTTGCACAACCTTTAGCCAAAATAACTGCGAACAACCGCTTCCGGTAACCATCAATGAGTTTCTTACAATGCTCTGCTGGAATTGTAGACCATTCTTCTTTGGCAAACTGCTCCAGGTCCCTGATATTTGAAGGGTGCCTTCTCCAAACTGCCATTTTGAGATCTCTCAACAGGTGTTCTATGGGATTCAGGTCTGGACTCACTGCTGGCCACCTTAGAAGTCTCCAGTGCTTTCTCTCAAACCATTTTATAGTGCTTTTGGAAGTGTGTTTTGGGTCATTGTCCTGCTGGAAGATCCATGACCTCTGAGGGAGACCCAGCTTACTCACACTGGGCCCTACATTATGCTGCAAAATTTGTCGGTAGTCCTCAGACTTCATAATGCCATGCACACGGTCAAGCAGTCCAGTGCCAGAGGCAGCAAAGCATCCCCAAAACATCAGGGAACCTCCGCCATGTTTGACTGTAGGGACCGTGTTCTTTTCTTTGAATGCCTCTTTTTTTTCCTGTACACTCTATGTTGATGCTTTTTCCCAAAAAGCTCTACTTTTGTCTCATCTGACCAGAGAACATTCTTCCAAAACGTTTTAGGCTTTCTCAGGTAAGTTTTGGCAAACTCCAGCCTGGCTTTTTTATGTCTCGGGGTAAGAAGTGGGGTCTTCCTGGGTATCCTACCATACAGTCCCTTTTCATTCAGATGCCAAAGGATAGTACGGGTTGACACTGTTGTACCCTCGAACTGCAGGGCAGCTTGAACTTGTTTGGATGTTAGTCGAGGTTCTTTATCCACCATCCGCACAATCTTGCGTTGAAATCTCTCGTCAATTTTTCTTTTCCGTCCACATCTAGGGAGGTTAGCCACAGTGCCATGGGCTTTAAACTTCTTGATGACACTGCGCACGGAAGACATAGGAACATTCAAGTCTTTGGAGATGGACTTGTAGCTTTGAGATTGCTCATGCTTCCTCACAATTTGGTTTCTCAAGTCCTCAGACAGTTCTTTGGTCTTCTTTCTTTTCTCCATGCTCAATGTGGTACACACAAGGACACAGGACAGATGTTGAGTCAACTTTAATTGATGTTAACTGGCTGCATGTGTGATTTAGTTATTGCCAACACCTGTTAGGTGCCACAGGTAAGTTACTGGTGCTGTTAATTACACAAATTAGAGAAGCATCACATGATTTTTCAAACAGTGCCAATACTTTTGTCCACCCCCTTTTTTAGGTTTGGTGTGGAATTGTATCCAATTTGGCTTTAGGACAATTCTTTTTGTGTTTTTTCATTGAAGACAAATTAAATGAAGATAATAATACCAAAGAATTTGTGATTGCAATCATTTTCAGGAAGAAACTGAGTATTATCTGACAGAATTGCAGGGGTGCCAATACTTTTGGCCACCATTGTATATAAATCTTTATTCATGTTTTCCCCATATCCAAGATTCGCTGACAATGTGATGACCAAACTTTTGGTCATTTGGATCTGTACCCGGAATGTTTATTTCATTACTACTTTTGTCCATCATGTTTATTTCTTTGTGATTTTTAATCAATTTTTTCAATAAAAACGTGTATACTTTTTAAAAAAGAGAGATACTCATTTATTTCTCCTGTTTGATATAATATCCACCAGGGGCAGAGCCATATGGCAGACCAATTGGACATGCGGGTCCCCGCGGACTTCTAGCAACCCGCTGACAGTGATTGAAAGGTCTATGCCTATGTGCGTGTATAGGTACAGACATGTGATTTCAAAGATACTCCACTACATGAATTAAGTTCATGAATAAGGGCATACCATGCATAAATGTTGGTGCTTCTTACATGGTAGCAATATAAGAATCAATTACACCTAATAGTGAACACCTAATACGTAAAGGCACTGCCTGAATCCACCCAGTTTAGTCACACCCCTCAGTATTGTTTGTTTGTTTCAGTGAGTTCTCAAAAGAATTAACACACCCATGAAATTTTGGCAGACCTGAAGACATTTATCCTTTCCTTACTCTAACATCACCATCTATAACTGTACTGTAATCTTTTATAGTGGCAGATACAAGTTCTACAGAACATATATGATCACCATATGGAGATAATATTAGAGTTGGTCTTTGAATAGCCATTAGTGTTGAGCATTCCGATACTGTAATATCGGGTATCGGCCGATATTCGCGGTATCGGAATTCCGATACTTAATTCCGATACTTTTACAATATCGGATAACGGAATCGGAAGTTCCCATAATGCCTGCGCTCTGCAGTGTCTGTGAAGGATGACAAGTTGGATGGCAGCGCGATCCAGCCTGTCATCAGAATGCCATCCCAGCGGGGGAGAATTCTCCTGATTGTTTAAAAGCCGGCGTGCGGTAAAAAGCCGCCGGCTTTTAAACAATCACACAGCCCCATACTGCTTCCCCGCAGCCTCCGACCCCGATCCTCCGCTCCCCTCGCCACCTCCCATCCCGATCGTAAGTTAGGACCGGGCGGGGAGTGCAGCACCAAGGAGCGGGGAGTGAAGGACCTGGGCGGGGAAGCTGGCAGTGAAAAGACTTCACCGCCGGCTTTCCTGTTCTGTGCTGCGCTTTCCCGCCGGTTATTTCAAATGAACAGCTGAGGTATCAGGTGATGCCGATCAGCTGTTCATTTGAAGTCGCCGCGTTGCCCTCAGAGGGTTCATGTGAGTTCATGCTTGACTGCATGAACTCACATGAACTTTCCCACGGCCGCACAGGTCAGCCTCACCTCCCAGACCCGTCATGATTAGTGTGTGTGCGGGGTGTGTGTGCGGGGTGTGTGTGCGGGGTGTGTGCGGGGTGTGTGTGCGGGTGTGCGCGGTGTCTGTGCGATGTGTGCGGGTGTGTGCGGTGTCTGTGCGGGTGTGTGCGTGCAGGCAGACATAGGCCGATGTGACACTACTACTCCCATCGGCCTATGTCTGTCCCCCGTCCACTCCTGCCAGCAGGATCAGCTCGATGGGAGCAGTAGTTCCCATCAGCCTGATCCTGCTATTTAAATTGCCCTACTGTGTCCCCAATAAATGTTAAATACACGTCATTGGTGGCCAGTGGTTACCTACAATAAATTAGTTCATACATTACCTGTCCCCGCCGATCGCCACCTAAAATCAAGTAAAAAATAAAAAACTACACCTATACTCACCTAGACACCTAATTCCCCGAAGCCATCGATCTCCTGTAATAAAATATAAAATAATAAACCACAACCTTATCCTTACCCCTCCGCAGTAGTCCACGAGTGTCCCACGAAGATCTCCAGTTCAGAGCAGCCACATAGAATGTGACCGCTCTGAACCGCTGCCGCCGCTAGAATGACGGAGCCGTAAGGGTTCACCGGAGTTCAGGCAGCGCTGCTCCGGTTAGCTCCTTTACGGCCCTGCTGTATCGTGAGAAATTCCCACGGTACAGCAGTGCCGTAAAGGAGGTCTCCGGAGCTGCGCTGCCTGAATGCACTCCGGTAACCTCAGTCAGTGGCTCCCGCTGCCGGGAGCGGACGTGTTCCCGGCAGCGTGAGCTTACAGCAGCCATGCACAGCTGTCACCATCTCCAGATGTGACAGCTGTGCATGGGAGATCAGCGCAGGAACGTGGACAGGTAACTATTATTTTTAGTAAACTAAGAATTAAATAAAATTGTGTGTTTTATTTCAAATAAATTATTTTTTTCTGGGTGTAGTGTGTTTTTTCTTTTTAACACTTTGTAGGTTAGTAATGGGGGTGTCTTATAGACGCCCATCATTACTAACCTGGGCTTCATGGCAGCTGGCGCTGACATGAACCCCACCACTATTACCCCCTGCCACCGCACCAGGGCAGCGTGGAAGAGCGAGGCTAAGTGCCAGAGTTGGCGCATCCTATGGATGCGCCATTTCTGGGGCGGCTGACGACTGGTGTTTCTAGCCTGGGAGGGGGCCAATATTCATGGCACCCTTCCTGGGCTATTAATATCAGCCCCCAGCTGTCTGCCTAGCCTTTGCTAGCTATTAAAATAGGGGGGACCCCACGTCATTTTTTTTGGGGGGGTCCCCCATTTTAATAGCTAGTAAAGGCTAGGTATTCAGCTGGGGGCTGATATTAGTAGCCTGGGAAGCTCCGTGGGTTTTACCCCCTTCCCAGGCTTCAAACATCTGCCCCAGCCGTCTGCTTAACCTCCGCTAGAGACTAAAATTATGGGGGATCCCACGCCATTTTTTTTTTAAATAAATCCTTTATTTTAACACTAAATGACATTTGAGGAGTTAATAAAGATGCAGTCCCTAAATTATTATTTATTTTTTAATTAATTTTTCCCAAAACTTTTGACGTGGGCTTCGCCATATTTTTGTATGCCAGCCAGGTACAGCATCCAGCTTCTATGAACGCGCCATTTTCCGGGGCGGCTGCGGACTGCAATTTTCAGCGGGGGGTGGGGGGCAGAAAGCTTGGGCCTCCCTGCGCTGCAGATTCCATCCCCCAGCTGCCTAGTTGTACCTGGCTGGACACAAAAGTAGGGAGAAGCTCCACGTTTTTTTTTTTTTAATTATTTCATGAAATTCATGGAATAATTAAGAAAAAAAGGGCTTCCCTATATTGTTGTGTCCAACCAGGTACAAATATGCAGCTGGTGGTTGGGGGCAGCCCGTTCCTGCCTGCTGTACCTGGCTGGACCCAAATATAGTGCAAAGCCCCACGTCAATTTTTTTTTAATTATTTCAGGAAATTCATGAAATAATTAAAAAAAAATTATGTGGGGCTTCGCCCTATATTTGTGTCCAGTCAGGTACAGCAGGCAGGAACGGGCTGCCCCCAACCACCAGCTGCCTATTTGTACCTAGCCGGACACAACAATATAGGGAAGCACTTTTTTTCTTAATTATTCCATGAATTTCATGAAATAATTAAAAAAAAAAATACGTGGGGCTTCGCCCTATTTTTGTGTCCAGCCAGGTACAACAAGGCAGCTGGGGGCTGGAATCCGCAGCGCAGGGAGGCCCAAGCTTTCTGGGCCCCACCCGCTGCAAATTGCAGTCCTCAGCCGCCCCGGAAAATGGCGCGTTCATAGAAGCGCCATCTTCTGGCGCTGTACCCAACTCATCCAGGGCCCTGGTGCGGTGGCTCACTGGGTAATAAAGGGGTTAAGGCCAGCTTGGCATTATCAGCTGGCCCTAAGCCCGAAATTCATGGGGTCACGCCAATATTAGACATGACCACCATGAATTTCTAGTAAAGTATTTAAAAAAAACACAAACACCCAGAAAAACGTCCTTTAATTGAAATAAACACACAATTCTTTATTGTTCTAAATTAAACCATACTTACAGTCACGCCCATTCCAGCTGAAGCCAACGATCTCCTGCAATAAAAGTAAAATAATAAAGCAACCTCATCCTTACCTTTCCATGGTTCCCAGGACAGCTTCAGCTCTGCTACATCGAGATGACAGGCTGGACCGCAGCAGAACGCTGCCATCCAGCCTGTCATCCCGCAGACACTGAGAAGCGCAGGCATGCTTGCGCTCCTCAGTGTCTCGCTGTGACGGCATAAAGATGAGCCGAGGTCATGTCCAATGAACTCAGCTCACCTCATGCACGTCACTGACAGCGTGGGAAAATTCTCCTGCACTCAGCGCTTCAGCGTGAGAATTCTCCCACGCTGTCAGTGACGTGCATGAGGTGCGCCGAGTTCATTGGACATGACCTCACCTCATGCACGTCACTGACAGCGTGGGAAAATTCTCACGCTGAAGCGCTGAGTGCAGGAGAATTCTCCCACGCTGTCAGTGACGTACATGAGGTGAGCCGAGTTCATTGTCGGCTCATCTGGATGCCGTCACAGCCAGACACTGAGGAGTGGAAGTATGCCTGCGCTTCTCAGTGTCTGCGGGATGACAGGCTGGATGGCAGCGTTCTGCTGCGGTCCAGCCTGTCATCTCGATGTAGCAGAGCTGGAGCCGTCGTGGGAGCCATGGAAAGGTAAGGATGAGGTTGCTTTATTATTTTTCTTTTATTGCAGGAGATCGTTGGCTTCAGCTGGAATGGGCGTGATGGTAAGTATGGTTTAATTTAGAACAATAAAGAATTGTGTGTTTATTTCAATTAAAGGACTTTTTTCTGGGTGTTTGTGTTTTTTTTAAATACTTTACTAGAAATTCATGGTGGTCATGTCTAATATTGGCGTGACCCCATGAATTTTGGGCTTAGGGCCAGCTGATAATGCCAAGCTGGCCTTAACCCCTTTATTACCCAGTGAGCCACCGCACCAGGGCCCTGGATGAGTTGGGTACAGCGCCAGAAGATGGCGCTTCTATGAACGCGCCATTTTCCGGGGCGGCTGCGGACTGCAATTTGCAGCGGGTGAGGCCCAGAAAGCTTGGGCCTCCCTGCGCTGCAGATTCCAGCCCCCAGCTGCCTAGTTGTACCTGGCTGGACACAAAAATAGGGCGAAGCTCCACGTTTTTTTTTTTTTAATTCATGAAATTCATGGAATAATTAAGAAAAAAAGGGCTTCCCTATATTGTTGTGTCCGGCTAGGTACAAATAGGCAGCTGGTGGTTGGGGGCAGCCCGTTCCTGCCTGCTGTACCTGACTGGACACAAATATAGGGCGAAGCCCCACGTCAATTTTTTTTAATTATTTCATGAATTTCCTGAAATGATTTAAAAAAAATTGACGTGGGGCTTCGCACTATATTTGTGTCCAGCCAGGTACAGCAGGCAGGAACGGGCTGCCCCCAACCACCAGCTGCCTATTTGTACCTGGTTGGACACAACAATATAGGGAAGCCCTTTTTTTCTTAATTATTTCATGAATTTCATGAAATAATTAAAAAAAAAAAATACGTGAAGCTTCTCCCTATTTTTGTGTCCAGCCAGGTACAACTAGGCAGCTGGGGGATGGAATCTGCAGCGCAGGGAGGCCCAAGCTTTCTGCCCCCCCCCCCGCTGAAAATTGCAGTCCGCAGCCACCCCGGAAAATGGCGCGTTCATAGAAGCTGGATGCTGTACCTGGCTGGCATACAAAAATATGGCGAAGCCCACGTCAAAAGTTTTGGGAAAAATTAATTAAAAAATAAATAATAATTTAGGGACTGCATCTTTATTAACTCCTCAAATGTCATTTAGTGTTAAAATAAAGGATTTATTTAAAAAAAAATTGACGTGGGGCTTCGCCCTATATTTGTGTCCAGCCAGGTACAGCAGGCAGGAATAGGCTGCCCCCAACCACCAGCTGCCTATTTGTACCTGGCCGGACACAACAATATAGGGAAGCCCTTTTTTAAAAAAATTATTTCATGAAATAATTAAAAAAAAATTGACGTGGGGCTTCGCCCTATATTTGTGTCCAGCCAGGTACAGCAGGCAGGAACAGGCTGCCCCCAACCACCAGCTGCCTATTTGTACCTGGCCAGACACCACAATATAGGGAAGCCCTTTTTTAAAAAAATTATTTCATGAAATAATTAAAAAAAAATTGACGTGGGGCTTCGCACTATATTTGTGTCCAGCCAGGTACAGCAGGCAGGAATGGGCTGCCCCCAACCACCAGCTGCCTATTTGAACCTGGTTGGACACAACAATATAGGGAAGCCCTTTTTTTCTTAATTATTCCATGAATTTCATGAAATAATTTAAAAAAAAAATGCGTGGGGCTTCGCCCTATTTTTGTGCCCAGCCAGATACAACTAGGCAGCTGGGGGCTGGAATCCGCAGCGCAGGGAGACCCAAGCTTTCTGGGCCACCCCCGCTGCAAATTGCAGTCCGCAGCCGCCCCAGAAAATGGCGCGTTCATAGAAGCGCCATCTTCTGGTGCTGTACCTAACTCATCCAGGGCCCTGGTGCGGTGGCTCACTGGGTAATAAAGGGGTTAAGGCCAGCTTGGCATTATCAGCTGGCCCTAAGCCCAAAATTCATGGGGTCACGCCAATATTAGACATGACCACCATGAATTTCTAGTAAAGTATTTAAAAAAACACAACACCCAGAAAAAAGTCCTTTAATTGAAATAAACACACAATTCTTTATTGTTCTAAATTAAACCATACTTACCACCACGCCCATTCCAGCTGAAGCCAACGATCTCCTGCAATAAAAGTAAAATAATAAAGCAACATCATCCTTACCTTTCCATGGCTCCCACGACACATCAGCTCTGCTACATCGAGATGACAGGCTGGACCGCAGCAGAACGCTGCCATCCATCCTGTCATCCCGCAGACACTGAGAAGCGCAGGCATACTTCCACTCCTCAGTGTCTGGCTGTGACGGCATCCAGATGAGCCGAGGTCATGTCCAATGAACTCAGCTCACCTCATGTACGTCACTGACAGCGTGGGAAAATTCCCCTGCACTCAGCACTTCAGCGTGAGAATTTTCCCACGCTGTCAGTGACGTGCATGAGGTGAGCTGAGTTCATTGGACATGAACTCGGCTCATCTGGATGACGTCACAGAGAGACACTGAGGAGCGCAAGCATGCCTGCGCTTCTCAGTGTCTGCGGGATGACAGGCTGGATGGCAGCTTTCTGCTGTGGTCCAGCCTGTCATCTCGATGTAGCAGAGCTGAAGCTGTCCTGGGAACCATGGAAAGGTAAGGATGAGGTTGCTTTATTATTTTTCTTTTATTGCAGGAGATCGTTGGCTTCAGCTGGAATGGGCGTGATGGTAAGTATGGTTTAATTTAGAACAATAAAGAATTGTGTCTTTATTTCAATTAAAGGACTTTACTCTGGGTGTTTGTGTTTTCTTTTAACTTTGACTATGGGGTTAGTAATGGGGGTGTCTTATAGACGCCTCTCCATTACTAACCTGGGCTTGATGTCAGCTGGCATTATAAGCTGACATCAACCCCAACCCTATTACCCCCTGCCACCGCACCAGGGCAGCGTGGAAGAGCGAGGCTAAGTGCCAGAATTGGCGCATCCTATGGATGCGCCATTTCTGGGGCGGCTGACGGCTGGTGTTTCTAGCCTGGGAGGGGGCCAATATTCATGGCACCCTTCCTGGGCTATTAATATCAGCCCCCAGCTGTCTGCCTAGCCTGTGCTAGCTATTAAATTAGGGGGGACCCCACGTTATTTTTTTGGGGGGGTTCCCCCATTTTAATAGCTAGTAAAGGCTAGGTATTCAGCTGGGGGCTGATATTAGTAGCCTGGGAAGCTCCGTGGGTATTACCCCCTTCCCAGGCTTCAAACATTTGCCCCAGCTGTCTGCTTAACCTCCGCTAGAGCCTAAAATTAAGGGGAACCCCACGCCAATTTTTTTTTAAATAAATCCTTTATTTTAACACTAAATGGCAAGTACAGTAATCAACACTGTCACTGTACTTCATATATATGTGACTGACATGTTTCTATCTATCTAATCTATGTGTGATTCTCTATTCTTTCTATTCTAAATTGTCGGGTACAGATGCTGAATTGCCGGCCGGCTTTTTTAAAGAGACGGTGCATGAAAACACTATTATTTTTTTAAATAAATCCTTTACACTAAATGACAAGTACAGTAAGCAACACTGTCACTGTACTTCATATATATGTGACTGACATGTTTCTATCTATCTAATCTATGTGTGAAGCTCTATTCTTTCTGTTATAAATTGTCGGGTACCGCTGCTGAATTGCCGGCCGGCTTTTTTAAAGAGACGGTGCACGAAAACACTAATATTTTTTTTAATAAATCCTTTACACTAAATGACAAGTACAGTAAGCAACACTGTCACTGTACTTCATATATATGTGACTGACATGTTTCTATCTATCTAATCTATGTGTGATTCTCTATTCTGTCTGTTATAAATTGTCGGGTACAGATGCTGAATTGCCGGCCGGCTTTCTTAAAGAGACGGTGCATGAAAACACTATTATTTTTTTAAATAAATCCTTTACACTAAATGACAAGTACAGTAAGCAACACTGTCACTGTACTTCATATATATGTGACTGACATGTTTCTATCTATCTAATCTATGTGTGAAGCTCTATTCTTTCTGTTATAAATTGTCGGGTACCGCTGCTGAATTGCCGGCCGGCTTTTTTAAAGAGACGGTGCACGAAAACACTAATATTTTTTTTAATAAATCCTTTACACTAAATGACAAGTACAGTAAGCAACACTGTCACTGTACTTCATATATATGTGACTGACATGTTTCTATCTATCTAATCTATGTGTGAAGCTCTATTCTGTCTGTTATAAACTGTCGGGTACAGATGCTGAATTGCCGGCCGGCTTTTTTAAAGAGACGGTGCACGAAAACACTAATATTTTTTTTAATAAATCCTTTACACTAAATGACAAGTTCTGTAAGCAACACTGTCACTGTACTTCTTATATATGTGACTGACATGTTTCTATCTATCTAATCTATGTGTGAAGCTCTATTCTGTCTGTTATAAATTGTCGGGTACCGCTGCTGAATTGCCGGCCGGCTTTTTTAAAGAGACGGTGCACGAAAACACTAATATTTTTTTTAATAAATCCTTTACACTAAATGACAAGTACAGTAAGCAACACTGTCACTGTACTTCATATATATGTGACTGACATGTTTCTATCTATCTAATCTATGTGTGAAGCTCTATTCTTTCTGTTGTAAATTGTCGGGTACCGGTGTATGCCGCTGATGAATTGCCGGCTTTTCATGTCATTCTACATTATTCTTAGTTGTTTTACTTCATGTAGAATTAACCTACAAGGAAAGAAAGGGTTTATTTTCATTCCGATATTTGTGTCCCATTGACTTGCATTGGTTTCCGGTATCGGAATCGGCGATATCCGATACTTTTTGGGTATCGGCCCGATCCAATCCGATATGATATTTCCTGATATCGGAAGGTATCGCTCAACACTAATAGCCATTCATTTTTAGTGACAGTACGGTCATAAGCTGAGGTTCCCCTATTTCTATGATTAGGATGTGCCGCTATAGTTATAAACATGGTTACCTGTTTAGGGACCCACCCAGATGATTTGCCCCCACTGAGTTGAACCCCTAACTACGTATTTGCACTTTCTATATTGAGCAATGTTCCTTTGCATACCACAGAATGGAAGCTTTCTTTTCAAGGATTTAATATTTTTTTCTACAGTGGGTATGGAAAGTATTCAGACCCCTTTAAATTTTTAACTCTTTGTTTCATTGCAGCCATTTGCTAAATTCTAAAAAGTTTATTTTTTTCTCTCATTAAAGTACACTCTGCATCCCATCTTGACTGGAAAAAAACAGAAATGTAGAAATTTTTGCAAATTTATTAAAAAAGAAAAATTTAAATATCACATCAGCTATCAGCTCAGAACTAGCAGTAACCAGTGAGACCCAGCTACACACATCGACTGCTCAGAGAAGTCTGGCCAGAAGTAGTTTTCATGAAAAAATTGTGCCTAAAGAGTTACACCTTTGACATGGAAATCAAGGCCAAATGAATTATGCACAAAACACATAGGAACTGAGGTGCAAAAAATTAACCGTGGGTGCACTGAACTAATGAATTAAAAATGTAGAAAATTTGGCTGCAACAGAAGATAGATTGTTCATTGAAGGGATGGAGAGTGGTATAATAATTAGTGTCTGAAGGCAGCAGTGAAGCATGCTGGAAGTTACTTGCAAATTTGATATTGCATTTCAGCAAATGGTGTTGTGGATTTGGTCAAAATTAGTGGTGTCCTCAATGCTGAGAAATATAGGCAGATACTTATCCATCATGCATTACAATCAGAGAGTCTTATGATTGGCTTCAAATGAATTCTGCAACAGGACAACGACCCTAAATATAATTCCAATGCAATTGGTAACTATTTTCAGCATAAATAAGATTAAGGAGACCTAGAAGTGATGATATGGCCCCCTAAGATTGCTGATCTCAATTTCTTCGAGTCTGTTTAGGAATACATGAAGAGATAGAATGATTTGTGCAAGCCACATCCACCCAAATCTCCAAAATGTGTAGAACAGCTTCCCTACTGAGTTCCTTTATTTAGATTTTTCTTTTGCTCATTCACTTTGCATTTTGTTAATTCATAAAAATAAACTATTAACACTTCTAATTTTTGATGTTTTTTCTTCCAGTTAGTTTTTCACATTTATAACTCTATTTGTTCTTATCACAGCTGCCAGTACTGAGATTAAACCTACAAGTACACAGTGCAATATGCACGTATTATCTGTTTTTGACAGTATGGGAGGACAATAGGGTGATGTTTCACCTTCTTTTCAGAGTGGATCAACTTTTTAACCCCTTCATGACATTTGAAGTAAGATGGTTGGGAATGAGTTCCTGCAAAATGACATAAATTTACACCATGGCGATCATGCTGGCACAGGTGGTGTGTATTAGACCAAGTCTGGAACATGGCCTAACAGGCTTCTGTCAATGCAGCACTGACAGGCACTGTATATTGACAGGCATTGACAGGCACTGTATAGTGCATTGCAATACTGGTGCATTGCAATGCATTATACCAGCAATCAGAGTAATAAAAGTTAAAGTTCCATAGAAGGACGAAGTAAAAAAAAGTAAAAAAAATGTAAAAATCATAAAATAAACAAAAAAGGAAAAAAATATTAAACCAATAGATAGGTATATAGTTTTAAAAATAATATTTATCGCGTAAAAGCACCAAAAAATAAAAAAAATATATACATGTGGTATCGCTGGAATCGTACTGACCCAATCAATAAAGCTGTTTTATCACTTTTCCTAGTTTGTCAGTCTAAAAAAAACAGTGATCAAAAAAACTTATGTGCCCGAAAATGGTACCAATAAAAATGTCAACTCGTCCAAGCGCTCACATGAGTCTGCCAGAATATAGAAAAATTATAGCTCTCAAAATATAGCAATGCAAAACTATTTTTGGCATCTTTTAGTGTGTGATAGTAGACAAACATAAAAAAAATTATATAAATCTGGTATCGCTGTAATCGCACCAACCCGAAGAAAAAAGCCATCTTATCTCTTATACTGCATAAGAAACAGTGTAAAAAATAAATACAAACAATTCTTGACCAACTGTGTCTTTTTCATTCTGCCTCCCAAAGATCACAGTAAGGCTTGTCTCACATTTATCTTGAGCTCTATACTGAGAGATTACAATGGAGTTTACGTGTATATTTCTGAAATATGTAATTCAGATGGAACCCCCGGGGCAAGATTCCTTATAATGAGGCAGATGGAGACACTGTGGACTCTGTCTGGCCTATGATCCAGCAGTGTCTGTCCGTTTTGTGCACCTCTGAAAAGAAAGACTCCCCTGAACAGAGGCCAGACAGAGTTCAGAGGAACTGTACTGCCTCATTATAGTGAATAGTTCACTCAGGGGTTTCATCTGAATCATGTCATTTGGAGATTTAGATGGAAACTCCAATGTAAGTGCTCAGCGTAGAGAGCCGGATAAATGTGATCCAAAATAATATCTAAAATGTTCCCAATAAAAGCTTCAACTCAATCCGCAAAAAAAGCAAGTCCTCACTCAGGTCCCTCATCTGTCAATGGAAATGTAGGGGACTTCCATCTTACTGGAAGCAAAAAGGCTCTGGAAAAGCACTATGGTACCTCGCCCCCCAAAAGAAATCCAGCAAATTCTGCACTCCTAAATATAAATGCCCCTCTCCTTTCTCAGCCCCACAGTGTACCTATGCCACATTTAGCATACACATGTTTGGAATTTCTGTAACGATGAAAACCTGCTTAATTTACGGCTTCATGTCTCCAGAAGCACCAGCTGAGCATAATGTACTGGTACTACAATGTACTGGGAGCTACACTAGCAGATTTTCAATTTTCACTCAACAACATCCACTGATGCTTGTTTCTGGAAAACACCCCTGGAGTCAAAATCGTCTCTACACCTGTAGATAAATTCCCAAAGTGGTGTAATTTCAAAAATGGGGTCACTTGAGAGGGGAAACTGCTCTTCTGGCACTTAAGGGCTCTGTGTATGGAGTCCTCCAACTAGTCTATGACAAATTGTTCTCCAAGAGTCAAATAGCGCTCCTTCCCTCCCGTGTCTCACCATGTGACTATGCAGTACTGTACAGCCACATATGGGGTATTTCCACATTCAGCAGAAATTGTGTGACAAATTTTGATACCATTTTTACCCATTTCCACATTTGAAAATATTTTTATCTTTACTACCCCCAATGGTATAAAATTCTGTGACACACTCATGGTGTTCATATGATCACTACACCCATGATAACTGCACCTTTATGGGGTGACTTATGGGAGAATTCTGCTGTTCTGGCACCTCATTGACTCTTCCCGTGGGTCATGGCACCCACCAACATTTACAGCAAAATCTGTACTATAATATGGCGCTCCTTCTCTTCTGAGCTTTTCAATGTGCCTGAAAAGTATTTCCTGATTACATCTAGGGCATTGGTGCACTCAGGAGAAATTGCACAACAAACTGAGAGGTCCTTTTTTTCCTATTAGCGTTTATAAAAAAAAAATCTTTGGGCTAAAACAACATTTTAGTGGTAAAAATGTAATTATTCTTTCTTCACTGCTCAATGGTATAAATTTCTGAGAAGCACATGTGGTGTCAATATATTCACTGCACCCCTTGATGAATTCATTGGGGAATGTAGTTTGTAAAATTAGCCACTTATGGAGGGTTTCTGCTATTCTGGCACCTCAGGGACTCTGCCAATGTGACATGGCACACTCAAACCATTCCAGCAAAATCTGAACTCTAATATGGCGCTTCTTCCATTCTAAGCTTTGCACTGTGCCTCAAAAGTTGTCTGTGACCACATATGGCATATTGGTACTCAGGAGAAATCATGTAACAAATTGTACCATTTATTTTTTCCTATTGTCCCTTTCAAAAATTAAAAACGGGGCAAAAGCAACATTTTAATGGAAAAATAGTAATTTTCCATTTACTCAGGCTAATGTCATACAATTCTGTGAATCGCCTGAAGGTTAAAAATGCTTACTACACCCTTAGCAGAATTCGTCAGAGGTGTTGTTTCCAAAATGGGGTCACTACTGAGGTTTCTGCTATTTTGGAATATCAGGGGCTCTTCAACTATGACATGGCATCAGCAACCTATTCCATCCAAAATTGAGCTCCCGAATTCAGTTTGTGCTCCTTTCCTTCTGAGCCCTGTTGTGTGCTCAAACAATAGTTTTCCACCATATATGGGATATCGGTGAAGCAAAATGTACAGTCCATTTTCTCCTGTTAGCCTTGTGAAAATTAAAAATTTGGGGCAAAACCAACATTTTTGTGGAAAAAATTTATTTTTGAATTTTCATGGCCCAACGATATAAAATTCTGTGAAGCACCTGTGTGTTAAAATTACTCACCACACCTCTAGATAAGTTCCTTGAAGGGTGTAGCTTACAAAATGGTGTCACTTGTGCAGGTTTTCCCATGCTTAGGCACATCAGGAGCTCTGCAAACACAAATTGGCGCCCGCTTTCTTTTCCAGAAAATTTGGAAATTCCAAAAGTCAAATGGTGCTCCTTCCCTTCCGAGCCTTGCCATGTGCTCAAACAGTAGTTTTCCACCACATATGGTGTATCGATGTACTAAGGAGAAATTACACAACAAATTGAATGGTCCACTTTTTCCTGTTACCCTTGCTGGAAAAATGTATTTTTTCATTTTCATGGCTCAATGATATAACATTTGGTGAAGCACCTGTGGGTTCTAGGTACTCATCACACCTTTACATATGTTTCTTGAAAGGTGTAGTTTAAAAAATAGGTTCATTTGTGGGGGGTTTTCTACTGTCTGGACACATCAGGAGCTCTGCAAATGCGAAATTGCGTCCGCTTTCTATTTCAGCTAATTTTGCATTTCAGAAATCAAATGTTGCTTCTTCTCTTCCGAGCAGTGCCGTGCCCCCAAATAGTAGTTTTCCACCACATATGGGATATTGGCACTCTCAGGAGAAATAGCACAACAAATTGTACTTTCCATTTTCTCCTATTACCCTTGTGAAAATTCAATATGTCGAGCTAAATAAGGGTTTTTGTGGGAAAAAAATATAATTTTCATTTTTTCCTTACATATTACTTTAATTCCTGTGAAGCACCTGAACGGTTAATAAACTTATTGAATGTGGTTTTAAGAATTTTGAAGGGTGCAGTTTTTAAAATTGTGTCCCTTTTGGGTATCTTCTATCATATAGGCCCTTCAAAGTCACTTCAAATGTGATGTGGTCCCTAAAAAAATTGGTTTTGTAACTTGCTTGAAAATTAATAAATTCCTTCTTACTTCCTTACAAAAAAATATTTTTTAAAAATGATGCTGTTGTAAAGTAGCATGTGGTAAATGTTATTTATTAATGGTGTTGTGTGATATAACTCTATATATGAGAGTAGAAAGAGTGATGATATCCAGCGCTGCCTCAGGGATGATAGGCAGTGTTGTAAAGAATTCATATTTATTCAGTAAAACACGTTTCAGGGACAATCCGTCCCCTTCATCTGGTGTGTGAGACAGACAGACTATTCAAACTATGTCACATGATAGGTGTGGTTCAATTGACCACTTAACCCTTTCATGACAAGAGACAAAAAAAACAGAAAACAAAACATACATTATACATACTGTGGTAAAGTTTCTCGCTCTGCTGCACTTGGAGGTAGATATAGGACACTGTCTCTTTATATGATGTGGTTTAGTATACAAGATCGAATAAACCACAGCCAAGTGGAAAACATAAACAATGCCTTTCTGGCATAACAGGAAAAAACAAAGGAAAAAAAACAAAGGTACAAACAGTCCTTACTTCGGCCGAGGTCTGGCCACTCAGGGTTAGCAAACAGCACACGGTCCAGTTTAGCACCAGAAGAAACTCCTCTCTCTCAGGAGCTGGCTTCCACACACTGGAAACACCTGAGTGCCAAGGCTGGCAATTTAAAGCCCAGACCACTCCCTGGATTGGAGATATGGTGAATAACGTCCTGCCCTGCATTTCATCATTCACTAAAAACATTCCCTTGTAAATGTGGTCCGTTAACCCTCTCTGCACCTAATGTGCAGGAGAAACTTCCATGTTTCACATCAATGAGGCTAACAGCCTCAGTGAAACATATCTCCCTTTCGAGACACTGCCAGTGACTTTGTCATAATACATATAAAAATGCATACATATAAATAACTGTATCATATATTAAAAGGTAGTGATGTAAAAATATTCATTTCTACACCAAAAATATATTATTAAGCCTCATTTCCACAGCCATAAAAATGCTAATAATGCGTATTCTCTATACATTCATTAAGACCTTTCATGGGATATTGTGGATAGTTTAAAAATTCAAAATGATTCCCTGTTTATTCATTTTTGTAACCCATTAAAACATTTATCAGAGATCTGCTCTAGAATTATTCATCGTAAGCCCTCAGGATTTTTTTCGTGTGTATGAAAAAAGAGTCTGGATTACTATGGTTTAAAATCCCATTGTTAATGTTCAAATTGTGTTAGTTCATTCTAATGTGAATGGGCTGGGTAGTATGTCCCATGTGTTGTATTTTACAGCTGCATTGCATCAAATATATGATATAAGAGCTGTTACAATTTAAAAACTGCTTCATTGGAAAGTTTCTCCCTTAAATTTTTACAATTTGCATATGGATCCCCCGCAGTAATACATCCCCGTTAATTCCGGATAATGGGTAAATTGATTATCTGTAAATGTCAGTGATTTTTTATTTTCTATCTGGCTTGGTGCTATCATCTTTTTTAGGTTTTTATTCCTCCTGAAAATTATGCTCAGATTATCAGGCAATATTTTTGATAAAATCAGGTAATTTTTTTAATATGAACCAGTTTTTTTTAAAATGCCTCTGATTTACTCATGAGATGTTAAAAGTTGTCACTAGTGATGAGCGAGCACTAAAATGCTCGGGTGCTCGTTGCTCAGGTCGAGCACATTGGAATACTCAGGTGCTCGACCCGAGCAACGAGCCCAATGTAAGTCTATGGGAAACTCGAGCATTTTTCAAGCAGCTCCCCCCGGCGGTCTGCAGAGGGCCTAAAAATTGCCCAAATCTATGGGAACAGTGCTCAAATAACAAGGGAACAGTGCTCAATTAACATGGGGACAGCATTTGGAAGACCCCTGGAAGCATTTCTGACTCCCAGGTAAATGCGGTCAACAATGTTGTCAGAGGTATTACGCCACATTTACGGAGTCACAATAAAACATACAAAAACTAAACCAAAATGGATTTTCCTGGGAAATATGTTAAGGAGCATCCTTTCTAGGGTAATGACTTGTGTATATGCAAAGTAAATAACCAAAACCAAAAATACTCCTCCACACCTTGGGCTATGTTCATACGCAGCGTTTTTGATGCGTTTTTGCACTTTTGCATTGCTTTCAACCAAGAAAAATGCATTCAACGGGAAATGGCATTTTAACATTTTACAACCTTATCTGGCCATGTGGTGTGTGAGGCATGATCAGACAAATCCTGTTTCATTTATGAAGGAGGGATTCTGAAAGTCACAAAGCCTATTTTTAAAGGGTCATCAGGCAGCCTTTACTATTCTTAAAGGGCCAGCAGTCGGCCCTCACTATTCTTAGAGAGCCATCAGCCGGCTATGCTTTGCTGTTCTCATTACTAAAGAGTGGGTCTCCTATACTATTATTGTGTGTGCAGTGAGTGTCAGTGCTGCCCAAAATTTGTACACACCCCAATACCCCTTTGAAAAGTTGGACTCACCCCAATACCCCTTAGAAGAGACTTAGAGGAGGGCCTCCTGAAAACAATGTTCCCATTATTAGGAAGTGGGTCTCCCATACTGTCTGCCTATGCATTGAATGCAAGGGATGTCAAAAATTTGGATCTACTCCAATGACCCTTGGAAGAGACGTAGAGGAGGGCGTCCTGAAAAAAATGTTCCCATTATTAGGAAGAGGGTCTGCCATTGTGTTTGCCTATGCAGTGAATGCAAGGATTGCCAAAAATTAGAAGGAACTCCAATGCCCCTTGGAAGAGACGTGGAGGTCAGAGAACCTTCTGAAAACAATGTTCCCATTATTAGGAAGAGGGTCTCCCATTGTGTTTGCCAATGCAGTGAATGCAAGGGCTGCCAAAAATTGGGAGGCACTCCAATGCTCCTTGTAAGAGAAGTAAAGGGCCTCATGAAAAAATGTTTCCATTATTAGGAAGTGGGTCTCCCATGGTGTTGGCCTACGCAGTGAATGCAAGGGCTGCCAAAAACTGGGAGGCACTCCAATGCACCTCGGAAAAAACGTGGAGGGCCTCATAAAAAAATGTTCCCATTAGAAAGGAGCAGGTCTCCTATACTTGTAATGCCCATGCACTAAGTGTATGGGCTGAAAAACATTTACCCCTGGGGGGGGGTATACATGAACATACTGCATAAAAAATTTTTTTACGGGCATCAGAAATACCCTTTAAAAGAATTATGTGGGTGTTGCATCACGGACAACGGTCACCCTGGTGATATGGTAGTGGAGGATGAGGATGAGGAGAAGGAGGAGGACAAGAGCAAATAGCCAAAATCAGGAAGCGTATACCCATGTGTGGGTGTGAAAAGGTGCATGGGAATACACCTCCCAAAAAAAGACACTGGATTTGAGTTTATGCTACACTGCTATCATTTGGTGGTGTTGAGAAGTCTGGCCCAATCCAGCCCTTGTTCAATTTTATAAGAGTCAGCCTGTCAGCATTTTCAGTTGACAGGCGGATGCGCTTATCAGTTATAATTCCACCAGCGGTACTAAACACCCGCTCTGATAAAATGCTAGCGGAAGGGCAGGACGTCCAAGGCATGGAGAGCCAGTTCATATACACGTATCAAGCTTGGATACCCAATAATTATAAGGCACAGAGGAATCACGGAGGATGTTGGTACGGTTGGCAGGGTACTCCCTCAGCATCTTCCCAAACTTTGCACTCCTTGTGAGAGTACCCTGTGCCTCATGGCCTGTGTGATGGTAGGGGCTGAGAAAACTCTCCCAGATTTTCGACAGTGTTCCTCTGCCTCTGCTGGATTGGAGCTGTGTCTCTCTTGCATGTACACCTTGGTTGTCCAACGAAGTGTGCCCTCTGCCGCCAGCGTTTTCAGATGGGAATTTTTTTAATAGTTCCACAACAAGGACTTTCTGGTACTGCCCTATTTTTTTAGACCTGTCTTCCTCAGGAATAAGAGATATAAAGTTCTCCTGGTAGCGTGGGTCTAGAAGTGTCACCAACCAGTAATGACTCTCACCCAAAATTTTGTGAATGCAAGCGTCACTGGAAAGGCAGTGTAACATAAACTCAGCCATGCGTGCCAGACTGCTAACAGGCAAGACTTACGTGTCCTCACCAAGAGGACGACTGACCATGCTCTCCTCCTCCTCCTCCCTGTCCTCAGGCCACCCACGCTGAACAGACAGTATGGCAGTTGTGCAGGTAGTACCGTCTATAGCGCATGAAACTAGCTCCAGTTCTTCCTCCTACTCCTCCTCCTCTTCCTTATTGCCACCCAATTCACATTGGGATGAGATGAGGCTGGGCTGTGAGTAATCATCCTGTATGGTTCCTTGCTCCATCTCATCATTCTCCGCTTGCAATGCATCATCTTTGATTGTGAACAGAGAGTGTTTCAGAAAACAGAGAAGTGGGATGGTGATGCTTATTATGGCGTCATCACCGCTCACCATCTTGGTGGAGTCCTCAAAATTTTGGAGGATGGTACAGATGTCTGACATCCATGTCCACTCCTGAGGTCTTATGTGTGGAGTCTGAACTGAATACCGATGGCCTTGTTGATGCTGGTAGTCAACAACTGCCCACTTCTGCTCACAAATCCTTCTCAACATCTGCAGTGTAGGTTTCCAATGCGTAGGGACATTACACACCAGTCGGTGAGCCCGAAGCTGAAAACGCTGCTGAAGCACGGCAAGGGCGGTGGAAGCTATAGCTGACTTTCTAAAATGGGCACACAGGCGGCGTACTTTGACAAGCAGATCCGGCAGCTCTGGGTAGGTTTTGAGAAGCCGCTGAACCACGAGGTTAAGCACATGGGCCAGGCATGGTGTGAGCTCGCCTCGCCTCAGAGCCGCTATCAGGTTCAAGCCATTGTCACACACAACCATGCCGGGCTGTAGGTTCAGCGGTGTCAGCCACAGATCTGCCTGCTCTTTCAGAGCTGTCCACAACTCTTCAGCATTGTGCGGTTTGTCACCTAAGTATATTAGCTTCAGCATAGCCTGTTGCCTCTTGGCTGAGGCAGTGCTCCAGCGCTTCCAGCTTGTGACTGATGTGGTCATTTCGGAGATGGAGGCTGAAGAGGAGGAGGAGGATGAGGTGCAGGAGCTGTAGACTGTGGGGGCAACCCTGATTGACCTAGGGCCCACAATCCTCGGCCTTGGGAGGATGTGTTCGGTCCCAAGGTCTGACTGGGTCCTGGCTTCCAGTGCAACCTTGCGACTATGAGTACTGATTGCTAGTGGTAGATGATCGGTGCCATATGATTAGATGACCTTTTGATAATGTCATGTGCAAGGGCTTAAGAAGGCTGTCAGCCCATGTGTCACCTCATTTAGCCTCTATCCCCTGATGATGCCATATCTCTGGTGAACAATTTGGGGAGGCTCTGTGTTTTGTTTTAATGGCAGTAGTCAGTATACAAAAGACATACATAAGCATAGGAGAGTATAGGTAGTGGCCGCACATTGCTTACCTTAGGATATATAGTAGTCATACTGAGAGATGAAATGAGAGATCAATGGATCCTCGATAGTTAGCTAGTTGTTATACTTAACTCTGCAAACTTTTAAAGTTATATTCCTTTATACTAGTCAAATAAAAGTTATATTTTAAGGTCTTTAGGTTGGAATAACTTCACAGACACACTGAAACAAAATTTTAATGAAGGCCTGAAATGGCAGAATTTTCAGCAAACTTATATGTGATCCGTGTGACGGACAAACCACAGTTTTAAATAGTTGGCCTTTAGGTAACTATTTTTAACAGCGACCTTGTGTCAATAAGTTCACTGACACACTGAAACAAAATTTTAACCCCTTTCCGACGTGGTACGTAAAAGTGGTACATAAAAAATGTAACCCCCTTCCGACGTGGCACTGAACCAGGCACATGTCAGCTGATTTATACAGCTGACATGTGCCCGCAACAGCCGCGGGTGAAATCGCGATCCACCCGCGGCTGTTAACTAGTTAAATGCCGCTGTTAATCTCTGACAGTGGCATTTAACATCGCCGCACCGGAAGTGCGTGGAACCCGTCACTTGATTGCAGGTCACCGGTGCATGGGCATGACAACCCAGGGTCTGCAGCAGACCCCTGTGATTGTCATGTAAAGATTGCTATGAGCGCCACCTAGTGGTCGGCGCTCATAGCACATGAGCATTTCTACTACATAGAGGCAATCTGCTCATCGTCTCTATGTAGCAGAGGCAACCGGACTGCTGCTGCTTCTAATCTCCTATGGAATTTTTTTTAAACGCTTAAATAACAAAGAACCTACACACATTTAATGTCTACGAACTCATAATGACCTGGAGAATAATAATGGCAGGTCAATTCTAGCATTCAGTGAACGTGGTAAAAAAAAAAAAAACAACCATGGAATTGCATTTTTTTTGCAATTTCACCACACTTGGAATTTTTTTCCCGTTTTCCACTACAGAAGATGGCGTTTAAAAGTACAACTCATCCCGCTAAAAATAAGCCCTCACATGGCCATATTGAACAAAAAATAAAAAAGTTCTGGCTCTGGAAAGAAGGGGAGCAAAAAACAAAAACAGAAAATGCTCTGGTCATGAAGGGGTTAATGGAGTCCAGAAATAGCAGAATTTAGAGCGAACTTATATGTGATCCGTGTGACAGGCAAACCATAGTTTTAAATAGCTGGCCTGTAGGTAACTATTTTTAACAGCGACCTGGTGTCAATAAGTTCGCTGACACACTGAAACAAAATTTTAATGGAGGCCAGAAATAGCAGAATTTAGAGCAAACTTACATGTGATCCATGTGACGGACAAACCATAGTTTTAAATAGCTGGCCTGTAGGTAACTATTTTTAACAGCGACCTTGTGTCAATAAGTTCGCTGACACACTGCAACAAAATTTCGATGGAGGCCAGAAATGGCAGAATTTTCAGCGCAATTATATGTGATCTGTGTGATGGATAAACCACAGTTTTAAATAGCTGGCCTGTAGGTAACTATTTTTAACAGCGACCTTGTGTCAATAAGTTCGCTGAGACACTGCAACAAAATTTCAATGGGGGCCAGAAATGGCAGAATTTTTAGCGCAATTATATGTGATCGGTGTGATGGACAAACCAAAGTTTTAAATAGCTGGATTTTTAGCGCTGTAATATGGAAAGGACCTTGCTGTATTCTGCAGTACCAACAAGCAAATGGCGCAGAAAAACGGTGTTCTCTGGATTGTGTTTTAAGCAAATAATCAGGATTAAGGTAAAAAAAAATGATTCCTGGCCCTTGATACCTGGGACTATTTCTATAGATATAATATCTGTAAAAGCACCAGCAGACAGAACTGGAATGGACCCTCTTGCTATATGCACTGCAGTCTGCTATATACCCTGCCTGCCTAGCTCTGATATCTCTGCAGCTGGATTAGTCCTCAGAAGGACTGTTAGTTGAGATGGATATGTGTAGAAAATCTTGTGGAATACCTACACTAACTACTACACAACCAAATCTCTCCCTAGCTCAGCAGCACCTCTCCCTACACTGCTTGATTGTGGAGTAGACTGACGAGCACGGAGGCGCAAAGTTTGATATAGACCTGATGATGCCGTGCGGCCAGCCAATCACAGTAATGCCACAACCAACATGGCTGCAGCCTTACAGTGTGTGGAAGAAATCCCTGCATGTTGAATGGTGCTCTAAAGAGCTCCAAACATGCAGGGAGGGGACCAGAGCATCCGCCCTAGCCTCTCGGAAGTACTCGGCGAGCTCCGAGCATCTCTAGTACTGAGATGCTCGGGCGAGTACCGAGTACTTGCGAGTATGCTCGCTCATCACTAGTTCTGACTAATTACACTCCCTAGCAATTCAATATATTCTTGAAAAATTTCAGGGAATAGAACATGATCCATTTGGATATATTATTTAGTATCGTTTAATGTCCTTAAGGCTTCCTTGATAAAAAAAGGACTTGTTTATTAACACTATTCTCCCCCGATTATCAGCAATATGAATAACTAATCCTTATTTGGATCTGTGGAATTTGAGAGCTGAGTGTTGCTCAGGGGTTAGGTTATACTTTACTGTATTGATTGCTGGGATTATTTTTAAAATCTTTTAGGAGTGTGAAATAACTATATGGTTTAAGGGCATAAAAATTAAATGTTTGAAAATTGTGAAATTTTGCTCTCAGCATATTAGAGAGCATCAAGTGTTCCTTCTCCCTTTGAATTATTATGGCTGAGGGGAAGACTACATGGTCTCTGCGAAACCCAGTGTTTGATGAAGAATGTATAGAGCTTGATCCACGGTCCAGTGAGAAGGCTAAACGTCTTACAAAACCTAGATGAAACGTTAGAGAGAACTTTGAAACCATTAAACATTAACTTTCCTGTGTTATAGCAGACTTATGGTAAAAACTGCTGAGTCACATTAACAGCCTCTCTCAGCCTGCTTCTCTCGAACTACTACCAGAGGGAGCCCTTGCCCAACTGTGTTCAGATTATCAACTGTATGTCAAAAGAACAGATGAACATGTCACAGTTCTACAAAAACTTAATACATCTGCTTCCTGTAAAAAGCTGCAAGCTTTCCAACAACTTAACTTTGAGATAGATTGCATGGTGTGTGATATTAAAGCCAAGACATAGGCAAAAATTGCACTAATGGCCGAGTGTCCTGGGTGTGTCAGAGGTGACAGACAGTCGCCCTGCATTTCGGGGCGGGAGAGCTCTACGTTTGGCATTACAGACATCTTCTTAGAGGCTGTCTCTAGGACCCAGTGGCTACCTCCCTCTGGCTAATTAACACCCTGCCTGGGTGTATAAATACCTGCTGTGTTTCAGAGGGAGTTGCCGGCGATATTCATTACTCCTAGTGAAGACTTCAGCAAGAGCAGAACTTCCTCCTCTCTGGTGTTTGAGGATGTGTGCGCATTTGTCTGTAGTTGTCTAAGAGCTAAGCAATTTCCCCTGCTTGTCCTTCCTTTTTGTCTTTAGAGTTCAGTGGAGATCGTCTAGTGCTCATCTCCTCCCTTCCCTAGCCTGTGTCTAACGCCAGGGAAAGACAGGGCAATGAACGCATGTGGCAATTGGTTAAGAGCCAATATAGGGTCGATAGTTGAGGCAGGGTGACACTAGACCAGACTAGAAGGTCTCCACTCCTCCCTTTCCCTAGTGCCTGGGATCCCTTTACCTCTTCCCTCTGTGTTGCAATAAATCTTTCCCACACCTTGCGTGACACTGAGATGTCATCTTGTATTTCTGGCTCAGCCAGGCAGTCAAAGCGATCATCTAAATCACGCTCTTCAAAATCTTCAACCCTCAATGAACAGCTTATAAGAGCACATGCAAAAGCTGAGGCTACTAAGGTGCAAGCCGCTTTTGCGCAAAAGAAAACTGAGATGGAGGCGGAAATGGCAGCCGAAGCAGCATGCCAAAACGCAGAAATGAAAGCCAGCCCAGCATGCTAAAGGGCAGAAATGGAAGCCAGCGCTGCATGAAAAAGGGCAGAAATAGGGGCCCTAGAGAGGAAATGTGAACACGCCACAGCCATGGCAAGGTTAAAGGTCCTGCGTGACATTATCGTCAGCCGAGCACATTTTGAAAGGAAAAAAAAAAGAAAACTGACACTTTGGTGCTTTTTTTCTCTGGATATTTTTGGGCATGGCCTTTTATTTTTTTTCTCCCTTGCTATAGGTTCAGCTGCAGAGCTCGCTGAGCAGCTGCACAGACTGTCTCTGGAGGTGAATGACCTTCACGGTGAGGTAAAGCAGCAGCATCAGGAGCTACAGGTCACTAATGTGGGGGTCTCTACAGGTAGGGATGTTCTGCCTGAACCCAAGGTTGCCTTCTCAGATAGGTTTTCAGGAAGTAGGGATAAGTTTTTTGTATTCAAAGAGGTATGCAAACTGTATTTTAAACTTCATCCTTACTCTTCCAGAAATGAGGGGTAACGGGTTGGAATTGTGATCTCACTACTGCAGGGAGATCCTCGGTCATGGGCGTTTTCTTTACCGCAGGATTTGTTCTTTCTCCAGTCTGTGGAGGGGTTTTTCGGGGCTCTGGCCCTCATCTATGATGACCATGACCGCGTTGCCTTGGCTGAGTTTAAGCTACGTCGCCTTCAGCAGGGGAATCGGTTACTGAAAACGTAGAGTTCGGAAATCCGTAGATGGGCAACGGATTCCAAATGGAATGACTCAGCCCTTAGAAGTCAATTTTGTGAGGGGCTTACTGAAAAGTTGAAATATGCCTTGGCAGTATATGAAACCTCTCAGTCCTTGTAGGCTGCCATGTCGTTGGCCATACGTCTTGATAAACGCCTTCGGGATAGACGGGTGAGACCACCTTCTCCGGGGCCTTCTTGTCAAGGTTGTGTACCTCTGCCAGGGGAGCAGTCTAGGGGTGAGCCAGTACTGGGGGAGGTGGATGAACACATGCAGTTAGTGGTTGTTTCTGCATCATACATCTCCCCGGAGATTCGCAAGAAAAGAGGTGTATGTTTTTTTTGTGGGACAAAATTACATTTTGTTGGGAACTGTCCTTCAATTCCTAAACAAAAGGAGACTCGATTAACTCTTGGTAGTCTGGAGTTGGATAAACATTTGTGGCCAAACTGAAGTTCCCACTTTTGCCTGACAGCAGAGGTGATGCTAGAGAGAAAAACCGAGAAACTTTCTGTGTTTGTTGACAGTGGAGCTGGAGTCAGCATGGTTGACGCTGAGTTTGTGAAGACTCATGGTCTTGCTTGCTGTACTTTAGATAAACCTATTTCCATTGTTGACATCGACTCGGCGCCACTTGCACAGAAAGCATTTACTCAGATTCTACATAATGTAAAACTGAGGGTGGGGTCAGTTCATTGTGAAATAGTTCTTTGCTATGTCCTGGACAATCTTCCCACATCGATTGTTTTGGGTATTCCATGGCTAGTTAAGCATAACCCGTTGGTGGATTGGCAAGCCGGGGAGATTATTGAATGGGGAGATTACTGCCATGAGAACTGTTTAGATATTTCCCTTGCTACTTTCTCTATGGAAACGTTACCTGCTTTTCTGTCTGGATTTGAGGACGTTTTTTCTGAGAAGGGGTGCCAGGATTTGCCTCCTCTTCATGCTTATGATTGTCCTATTAACCTGACCCCCAGCCCTAAACTACCGAAGTCCAGACTGTATAATCTTTCTGGCCCTGAGAGATGAGCCATGAAGGATTTCATTGCGGAGAGTCTGGAGAAGGGACATATCAGTAGAGATGAGCGTTGTTCTACTCGAACTGTTCGCCAATCTCAAATTCGAGCTGTTTTGGGCGGTGTTCGAGCCGTTCGGCGAACACGAACGATTTGAGAAAAATTCGGCTGTTCGAGGTTATGTTCGATAACTGTTCGTGCACCAAAATCATAACTGGATTTTTTCTCAGTAATGATGAAAATTAATGTTAATACGCAGTTTGAGTGTACAGCGGGGTGGGGGGAGGGGCAGGGGATGGATCTCTGCAGGAATAATGAAGATCTCCATTTTTTTTTCTCTTTCCCGCATTTGCAGTGGGGAGGTGCAGTCTGTCAGCCTATTAGCAGCGCACACACGGAGCGAACTGCTGTTTTTCACACAAGCAAGGGCATGTGTCATTGGCAGTGTATGTCACATGTCCTTGCCCTATAAGACCAAGCCATTTTCCCCGTCGCCACCATTTTCTCACTGCTGCAGCTGCATGTTAGACGGCACCGCTGTTGCTGTGTGCGCTATACCTTGTTAATTTCAAGCCAATTTTCGCACAAATCTACAGATAGCTTGGGAGTAGGGAATAGTTGTGATTGCAGTCCTTTTAAGGACTAGGTTACAGCATTTCCTACGACTTTTATCAGGCAGGTCTGTGCTCTTAAATAGATAGATTGTGGGAGTAAAGACTAATTGTAATTGCAGTCCTTTTCAGGACTAGGTTACATCAGTTCCTATCAGTTTTTGCCAGGCAGGTCTGTGCCAGTGCTGTGCAAGTTTTTTTCACAGCATTTGGCTGAATCTAGCAAAGCTAATCGTTTTTTGGCCTATTGCAGAGTGTGTTAGTCAGTGGAGTAGCCTATCTGTGTTGCAAGATATACCACCTGTGTATAGAATACCAATTTTTTTACTGCACCTGATGAAGTAAAATCTTTTGGGCATAGCATCATTCTATTAGTCCATCTATACTGACCTCTATCAGGTTGCAAATTGAATATAATTTTTTTCTGCATCTAGCTCTGAAAAAATATTTGGGCTTCTAGCAGTGTGTGGGACTTGTTCTATTAGTCCATCTATACTGACATCCATCAGGTTGCAAACTGAATATAATTTTTTTCTGCATCTAGCTCTGAAAAAATATTTGGCCTTCTAGCAGTGTGTGGGACTTTCTCTATTAGTCCATCTATACTGACCTCCATCAGGTTGCAAATTAAAAATAATTTTTATCTGCATCTAGCTCTGAAAAAATATTTGGCCTTCTAGCAGTGTGTGGGACTTTCTCTATTAGACCATCTATACTGACCTCCATCAGGTTGCAAATTAAAAATAATTTTATCTGCATCTACCTCTGAAAAAATATTTGGGCTTCTAGCTGTGTGTGGGACTTGTTCTTTTAGTCCATCTATACTGACCTCCATCAGTTTGCAAACTGAATATAATTTTTTTCTGCATCTAGCTCTGAAAAAATATTTGGCCTTCTAGCAGTGTGTGGGACTTTCTCTATAAGTCCATCTATACTGACCTCCATCAGGTTGCAAATTAAAAATAATTTTTATCTGCATCTAGCTCTGAAAAAATATTTGGCCTTCTAGCAGTGTGTGGGACTTTCTCTATTAGTCCATCTATACTGACCTCTATCAGGTTGCAAATTAAAAATAATTTTTATCTGCATCTAGCTCTGAAAAAATATTTGGCCTTCTAGCAGTGTGTGGGACTTTCTCTATTAGTCCATCTATACTGACCTCCATCAGGTTGCAAATTAAAAATAATTTTTATCTGCATCTACCTCTGAAAAAATATTTGGGCTTCTAGCTGTGTGTGGGACTTGTTCTATTAGTCCATCTATACTGACCTCCATCAGGTTGCAAACTGAATATAATTTTTTTCTGCATCTAGCTCTGAAAAAATATTTGGCCTTCTAGCAGTGTGTGGGACTTTCTCTATTAGTCCATCTATACTGACCTCCATCAGGTTGCAAATTAAAAATAATTTTTTTTCTGCATCTACCTCTGAAAAAATATTGGGCTTCTAGCTGTGTGTGGGACTTGTTCTATTAATCCATCTATACAGACCTCCATCAGGTTGCAAACTGAATATAATTTTTTTCTGCATCTACCTCTGAAAAAATATTTGGGCTTCTAGTTGTGTGTGGGACTTGTTCTATTAGTCCACCTATACTGACCTCCATCAGGTTGCAAATTCAAAATAATTTTTTGTCTGCATCTAGCTCTGAAAAAACATTTGGCCTTCTAGCAGTGTGTGGGACTTTCTCTATTAGTCCATCTATACTGAAGTCCATAAGGTTGCAAACTGAGTATATTTTTTTTCTGCATCTACCTCTGAAAAAATATTTGGGCTTCTAGCTGTGTGTGGGACTTGTTCTATTAGTCCATCTATACTGACCTCCATCAGGTTGCAAATCAAATATAATTTTTTTCTCCATCTAACCCAGCCAATAGTTTTGGCGTAATACCACAGTTTGGCCACTCAGCTCTGCTCGGTTCCCATCCATTGTTTTTTTGTGCAAACAACTCCAGAGTTGTGAATTAGTTAACCACCAAAATGAGTGGAAAAAGGCCTGCTGCTGGTGGAAAGGGGAATAGGCGTGTTGGGAAGGGGAAAAAAGGTTGTGTCCGTGGGGTAGGTGTTAAAGCAACAGTAACATCTGCAGAAGAAAGACCATCTTCCAGCCAAACTAAAATGTCTACTTCTTTTAGCGGACAATGTGATAAGATCCCTTTCTTACGGCCACGCCAATCGCTACAAATTCCAGATGAGGCACAAAAACAGCAGGTGCTTCAACGGATATCAAGTGCTCCTTTAAGTGGGCTCTCCTCCACATCAACTTCAACATCACAAATACTCCAGTCCTCAAAGGTGTCACCCCAATCGCACTTGCTTCCTCACAGCTCCCAAATCTCCAGCTGCCCGTCTGAGTATGAGGTAGAACAGATGGTTGAGTCTGCAGAGCTGTTTACTCATACTATAGCCTGGGAATCAGAGGTCGACTCCAGCGCTTCTGTGAATCCAGACGAGGAAATGATCTGCACTGATGCCCAGAATCTTTATGAGTCGGATCCAGGACCAGACGCAGAAGGTTCTGACCATAATGTAGACCCTCATTCCCAAACTGTAACTCCTGTTGGTGGAGACAATGAGGAAGACGATGATGAGACTCAAATACCTGATTGGAGCGACAACTTTAGTTTTTTGTCAGGGCAGGAACAGGTTGGCTCTGAGGACGACAGGTGTGATAACGCACAGGGTGATGATGATGAGGTTGGAGATCCCACTTATTGTCAACCCACAGTCAGCCAAGAGATGAGGTCAGCAGAGGAGGTGGAGGAAGATGCTAGTGACGACGAGGTCAGGTTGCGCCTTCCTGGACAGAGACGTAGTACTGGAAGCACGTCAACAACTGCATCCTCAAACACAACTCTGCCTCTCACCACAAGTCGTGGTGGCTCTTCAGTTCGCATGGGTGCTAAGCCTTGCATAGCCTGGGCATTTTTTCAGATCGATAAAGATGACCCAACTCGTGTTATCTGTAACATTTGCCAGCAAAAGCTAAGTAGAGGCCAAAAAATACATAGTTTGAGTACTTCATGCATGAACCGGCACATGGACATGAAGCATAAGTTGCAGTGGGAAGCTCAGTGTGCTACAATGCGGCCTAGCCGGCCGGGCCAACCACCGTCTGCCATATCTTGTGCATCCGCGGCCTCTTCATCCTCTGTGACTGGGGGGACAGCAGTCACACCTGTTTTGGGGCGCAGACCTGCCACCTCTTTACCCGCAACAGCCAGCGTGATTGGCAGGTCATCATTTTCTTTGGAGGTGGTAACACCAGCTGGTGTTGAGCGCTGTCCGACATCAATAGCACCACCTTTGGATCAAGGCAACCTAACATGTCCGCCTGCATCTTTCTCACATATATAAAAAAGAAACTACCGCACTCCTGGAGTGGTGGTGGTGCCCAGGTAGGGTTACAAGCCCGTATAGATACAGAAAAACAACCTGGCACTCAGAAGACTCATGGGTTCTTTTAGTGATTTTTAATAAAGTAATGTAGTAAATAACAAATAAACAGACGTTTCGGTCACAATAGACCTTCATCGGTGTACTACAAAAGCAAAAAAATATAATAGTGAGTACCACATAGAAATATGCAATTCATATAACATAGGTTTGACAGAATGAGATCAAAATTCAATTGGTCATGGATAATGTACATACAGAAAATACAACATCGGGAAAAAATAATAATATAGTAGAGGATCTGGGGAAAGGGGATGGGAAGGAGAACTAGGTTAGGAGGGAAAGGGAAAAATAAAAAGTGACATACCGGTTTTATTAAAGGTGTGATGCATTTGGGCCGCTGTCTGTAGAAATTTGTAAACTAAGGGAACACATATAAAAAAATTTTTAAAAAAATTTTTTTTGTAAAAAAATTTTTTAGAGGTCTAGAACAATGTAAGATGTGTGATGACACTTAGTATAATCGGTGGCTATGAGGTTAGAGATACCCCGATAGGTGCTATGGGATGAAGAACAATGAAGAGCACATAAAGTGTGAGGGCAGGGGATGAAAAAAACGTACCCGTTGCTTGCGGTAGGTACTTAAAGGTAATGGCCTGGTCGGTGCCGTAGGCTGTATAGAGGATGGAGTAAATAAATTAATATCTATGGGATATAGGGGCATTAAGTATAGTAGGAGCCAAAAAAGAAAAAAGAAAAACATACCCGTAGGAGAAAATGAATAACCAGAGGCAGTAGCCCGCTAGGAAGTTGTATGCTAAGGGAAAGAAAAAGGGCACATTAAATGAAGCCCCAATAAGTATTAAGGATAAGGGGACCAGTGTAGGAAGCGTACCTGAATTGTAAAGGACGCAGGACGCGGTATCCACCGTTTGTCCAGAAGCATGTGGCAGGATAAGGCACCAGGGGGCTTTAAATAGGGGATAGGAGGGGTGAAAGGTTGTAATAGGAACCAATCATTGGTGGTAGTGGTGTGGGAACGCGCTTTACTAGCTTCTGGGATAGGACCTGAAAACCGGAAGTAGCGTCAAATGACGTTATTCAGGTCCTGTAAGGAAAAAACCGGTCACGTGACCGGAAGTGACGTGTGTATGCGTTCCACACAGTGTTCTATGCGTTCCACTGAGCGAGGGGAGCGCTGTAATACTTCTAACAGTGCTGTAGAGCAGAGGAGGCCCACTAATAGATGTGTGATTGCGTTCCACACAGGTACCATGCGTTCCACAGAGCGGTGGGAACGCTATATTACTTGTGACGGCATAGTAGAACAAGTGAAAGCCAGGATAGGAGTCCAGGAAGGATGGGGATCAGGAGGAGGGATGCCATATTAGGATGGGATCTGGAGAAACAGATAATGACAGCATAAGTTATTTAGGCAGAAAATACGGTGTATATCATAAAAACCACAATAGAGTGTAGTCATATCATCAGGACCCCCCAAGTAACAAATAAAAGAGGTTCCAACAAATATACCTGTGGTCTTGGTAGTGAATACATGTATATATGTAATCCGTGTTGTGTGGCAAGAATCAGTCAAAGTGGAAGAACTTTATTTTGTTAGGAGGCACACACCCATAAACACACATATACATTTATATATATCCACATGCGCATATGCACACCCATACTGAGGTGGCTCTAGTCGTTTAGGTAAAGGAGCTGAGATCGTATTCCTTATTTAAGCCCCTTGGGGATAATGACTGTAACTCGTGGATCCAAAAAGCCTCTCTATATTTAAGAAGGTGAATACGGTCGCCTCCCCGTCTGGGAGGGGGTACGTGTTCAATCACTTGGAATTTAAGCTGTGCCACTGAATGGCCAGCTGATGCAAAATGTGATGGAACCGGAAGAAGAAGGTTTTTACAACGTATGGTCGATTTGTGTTTCGAGATCCTATCTTTAACACACTGGGTGGTTTCCCCCACGTAAATGAGACCACAAGGACATTTAAGGATGTAAACAACATAGGAGGAGTTGCAGGTAAAGTAGTCCTTAATTTTGTACTGTTTCCCCGAGTGTGGGTGGTAAAACGTATCGCCTCGGATGATATTGTTGCATTGGTAGCATTGAAGACATGGGAATGTCCCGTTTTTGGGTGTGGACAGAAATCTTTGTCTAGGTTTAGTGATGGGGGTGCCTACGTCGGAATGGACGAGGCGGTCACGGATGTTAGTGGGTCTCTTGTAGCATGGTAAAAATGGAGCTTTGAACTCTTGAACTGTGGGATAGGCTGTTTGGAGTATGTTCCAATGTTGTCGTATTTTCTTGTGTATTATCGAGACTACAGGATGGTAGGTATGGACAAACGGTATACGGTTATTGGTGGAAGGTCTGGGTCTGTTGATGGGTTCTAGGGCTCGAGATAATGTATCAGGTGAGTAACCTCTGTTGAGGAACTTCTCTTTCATCTCGGTGATCCTGATGTCCTGTGTGGTAGGATTGCTAACAATTCGTTCAACGCGGTGGAATTGGGACTTGGGCACTGAGGTGAAGATGGATTTGGGGTGGAGGCTGGTATAATGTAAGAGGCCGTTTCTGTCTGTGGGTTTAACATAAAGGTCCGATGAGAGGTGTCCCAGATTATCTTTTAAAATGGTAGTGTCAAGGAAGTTTATGGATTCCCTGCTAGAGGAAATGGTGAACCGTAGGCCCTCCCAGGATGAGTTAAGGGTCTCAAAGAATCGTGATAGGGTTTCAATGGGTCCCGCCCAGATGCAAAAAATGTCATCAATATAGCGTTTCCACATCCTGGAATAGGTTTGGAAGAGTGGGTTCATGGTATATACGAACCCACTCTTCCAAACCTATTCCAGGATGTGGAAACGCTATATTGATGACATTTTTTGCAGCTGGGCGGGACCCATTGAAACCCTATCACGATTCTTTGAGACCCTTAACTCATCCTGGGAGGGCCTACGGTTCACCATTTCCTCTAGCAGGGAATCCATAAACTTCCTCGACACTACCATTTTAAAAGATAATCTGGGACACCTCTCATCGGACCTTTATGTTAAACCCACAGACAGAAACGGCCTCTTACATTATACCAGCCTCCACCCAAATCCATCTTCACCTCGGTGCCCAAGTCCCAATTCCACCGCGTTGAACGAATTGTTAGCAATCCTACCACACGGGACATCAGGATCACCGAGATGAAAGAGAAGTTCCTCAACAGAGGTTACTCACCTGATACATTATCTCGAGCCCTAGAACCCATAAACAGACCCAGACCTTCCACCAATAACCATATACCGTTTGTCCATACCTACCATCCTGTAGTCTCGATAATACACAAGAAAATACGACAACATTGGAACATACTCCAAACAGCCTATCCCACAGTTCAAGAGTTCAAAGCTCCATTTTTACCATGCTACAAGAGACCCACTAACATCCGTGACCGCCTCGTCCATTCCGACGTAGGCACCCCCATCACTAAACCTAGACAAAGATTTCTGTCCACACCCAAAAACGGGACATTCCCATGTCTTCAATGCTACCAATGCAACAATATCATCCGAGGCGACACGTTTTATCACCCACACTCGGGGAAACAGTACAAAATTAAGGACTACTTTACCTGCAACTCCTCCTATGTTGTTTACATCCTTAAATGTCCTTGTGGTCTCATTTACGTGGGGGAAACCACCCAGTGTGTTAAAGATAGGATCTCGAAACACAAATCGACCATACGTTGTAAAAACCTTCTTCTTCCGGTTCCATCACATTTTGCATCAGCTGGCCATTCAGTGGCACAGCTTAAATTCCAAGTGATTGAACACGTACCCCCTCCCAGACGGGGAGGCGACAGTATTCGACTTCTTAAATATAGAGAGGCTTTTTGGATCCACGAGTTACAGTCGTTATCCCCAAGGGGCTTAAATAAGGAATACGATCTCAGCTCCTTTACCTAAACGACTAGAGCCACCTCAGTATGGGTGTGCATATGCGCATGTGGATATATATAAATGTATATGTGTGTTTATGGGTGTGTGCCTCCTAACAAAATAAAGTTCTTCCACTTTGACTGATTCTTGCCACACAACACGGATTACATATATACATGTATTCACTACCAAGACCACAGGTATATTTGTTGGAACCTCTTTTATTTGTTACTTGGGGGGTCCTGATGATATGACTATACTCTATTGTGGTTTTTATGATATACACCGTATTTTCTGCCTAAATAACTTATGCTGTCATTATCTGTTTCTCCAGATCCCATCCTAATATGGCATCCCTCCTCCTGATCCCCATCCTTCCTGGACTCCTATCCTGGCTTTCCCTTGTTCTACTATGCCGTCACAAGTAATATAGCGTTCCCACCGCTCTGGTACCTGCTTGGAACGCAACCACACATCTATTAGTGGGCCTCCTCTGCTCTACAGCACTGTTAGAAGTATTACAGCGCTCCCCTCGCTCAGTGGAACGCATAGAACACTGTGTGGAACGCATACACACGTCACTTCCGGTCACGTGACCGGTTTTTTCCTTACAGGACCTGAATAACGTCATTTGACGCTACTTCCGGTTTTCAGGTCCTATCCCAGAAGCTAGTAAAGCGCGTTCCCACACCACTACCACCAATGATTGGTTCCTATTACAACCTTTCACCCCTCCTATCCCCTATTTAAAGCCCCCTGGTGCCTTATCCTGCCACATGCTTCTGGACAAACGGTGGATACCGCGTCCTGCGTCCTTTACAATTCAGGTACGCTTCCTACACTGGTCCCCTTATCCTTAATACTTATTGGGGCTTCATTTAATGTGCCCTTTTTCTTTCCCTTAGCATACAACTTCCTAGCGGGCTACTGCCTCTGGTTATTCATTTTCTCCTACGGGTATGTTTTTCTTTTTTCTTTTTTGGCTCCTACTATACTTAATGCCCCTATATCCCATAGATATTAATTTATTTACTCCATCCTCTATACAGCTTACGGCACCGACCAGGCCATTACCTTTAAGTACCTACCGCAAGCAATGGGTACGTTTTTTTCATCCCCTGCCCTCACACTTTATGTGCTCTTCATTGTTCTTCATCCCATAGCACCTATCGGGGTATCTCTAACCTCATAGCCACCGATTATACTAAGTGTCATCACACATCTTACATTGTTCTAGACCTCTAAAAAATTTTTTTACAAAAAATTTTTTTAAAAAAATTTTTTATATGTGTTCCCTTAGTTTACAAATTTCTACAGACAGCGGCCCAAATGCATCACGCCTTTAATAAAACCGGTATGTCACTTTTTGTTTTTCCCTTTCCCTCCTTACCTAGTTCTCCTTCCCATCCCCTTTCCCCAGATCCTCTACTATATTATTATTTTTTCCCAATGTTGTATTTTCTGTATGTACATTATGCTTGACCAATTGAATTTTGATCTCATTCTGTCAAACCTATGTTATATGAATTGCATATTTCTATGTGGTACTCACTATTATATTTTTTTGCTTTTGTAGTACACCGATGAAGGTCTATTGTGACCGAAACATCTGTTTATTTGTTATTTACTACATTACTTTATTAAAAATCACTAAAAGAACCCATGAGTCTTCTGAGTGCCAGGTTGTTTTTCTGCATCTTTCACACAGACCGGCAGTTTGCCGGGGACACCCTTATCAACCCCGTCTAAGCACAATAGCCAGCCCTCGGTCCCTCAGATGTGGACAAGTAAAAGACCATTTCCTCCTAGCCATGAGAAAGCTAAGAGGTTGAATTTCACCATCTGCAAGCTCTTGGCTACAGAAATGCTGCCTTTCCGCCTGGTGGACACAGAGGATTTTCGAGACCTTATGTCCGTCGCAGTGCCCCAGTACCAGATGCCCAGTCGGCACTACTTCTCAAAGAAAGGTGTGCCTGCGCTCCACCAGCATGTCGCACACAACATCACCGCTTCTTTGAGAAACTCTGTGTGTGACAGGGTGCATTTCACCACAGACACTTGGATGAGTAGGCATGGACAGGGGAGTTACATGTCGCTGACTGGGCACTGGGTAACTATGGTGACAGCAGGACAAGGGGCTGCTGTCCAAGTCTTGCCGTCCCCACGAGTTGTGCGTCAATCCTCTTTATGTCAAAGTTCCTCCACTGCTATTGCCTCCTCAACCTCCTCTCGGTCTTCCACCTGCACCCAAAGCCTGTCTGGTCATGCCACAAGCTTTCTAACTGCGCATAAGGGATCCTGCACACCTCCTTACTTTGCTGGCAGTAGGGCTCAACGTCATCAGGCGGTTTTTACTTTGAAATGTCTGGGAAATGTGAGTCACACAGCTGAGGAGTTGTGGTCAGCTCTGGAGAACCAATTTCATGAATGGTTGTCTCCACTGGACCGGAAACCAGGGAAGGCCGTGTGCGACAATGCTGCAAACCTGGGTGCGGCCCTTCGCCGGGGCAATGTCACACACGTGCCTTGTATGGCTCACGTGTTGAACCTGGTTGTCCAGCAATTTTTAGCCCACTATCCCAGACTAGATGGCCTTCTGCAGAGGGCACGGTCGCTGTTTACTCACTTCCGCCGTTCGCATCCCGCAGCTCAGCGACTTACATCTCTACTGTAGTCGTTGGGCCTGCCACTTCACCGGCTAAAATGCGATGTGCCTACCCGGTGGAATTCAACTCTGCACATGTTGCAGCGACTGTGGCAGCACCGACAAGCCCTGGTGCAATACGTTCTGACGTATAGCCTGGGCCAACGAGATCCAGAGGTGGGGCAAATCACGCTGGAGGAGTGGTCTCAGATCAGGGACCTATGCACCCTTCTGCACAGTTATTAAATGGCGACGAAGATGTTTAGTGCTGACGATGCCATTATCAGCATGACTATTCCAGTGATTTACATGCTGGAGCACATGTTAAACAGAATTCGGAGTCAGGTGGTGGCACAAGAGGAGGTGGAGGAAGTAGAGGAGGAGGAGTTGTATGCGGAAGGGCTAACATCTGCAAGGTCCAGACGGTCAGCAGCACCAAGGCGGCAGGCATATGAGGGTGGGGGAGATGGTTTTACCAGGGTGCATGGTAGCAGCCAAACTAGTGAGGAAGGTGCAGGAGCCCAGGAAGAAGTGGAGGACGAACTGATGGAAGACTCATCAGATGAGGGAGACCTTGATCACATTTCTGTTGTGTGAGGTTGGGGGGAGAGGACAGAGGAAGGAAGCATGATTGTTACCTCGCCACCAACACAACAGGGACTTGGTGCTCCTGGATTCGTAACACACATGAGTGCCTTCTTGCTGCACTACCTGCAACATGACCCTCGAATTGTGAGAATTAGAAATAATCCTGACTACTGGGTTGCCACACTGTTAGATCCCCGGTACAAAAGTAAATTTGCCGAAATTATTCCTGCCATAGAAAGGGATGCACGCATGCAGGAGTATCAGCAGAGACTGTTGCAGAATCTTACATGTGCTTTTCCACAAAACACCAGTGGTGCACGTAGTGAATCTCACAGTTCCAACTTGCCAACCGTGGGACCGTCAAGTGTTCAGCACTCAAACCGTAACAAAACCACAGTATCTGCTGGTAACATCAATTTTGCGGAATCATTTCACCACTTTTTTAGCCCATCCTTTGCAAGGCCACAGGAGACAAGAAGTCTGACACATAGTCAACGCCTAGAGACGATGGTACAGGAGTATCTCCAAGTAAACATTGAAGCTATGACTGTGTCACTGGACCCTTGCTCTTTTTGGGCTTCCAATCTGGATAAATGGCCGGAGCTAGCCACTTACGCCTTGGAGATCTTGTAATGCCCCGCAGCCAGCGTTCTGTCTGAACGTGTGTTCAGCGCTGCTGGTGGTGTGCTGACAGATAAGCGCACGCGGCTCTCCACTGATAATGTAGACAGACTCACGTTCATAAAGATGAACAAATCATGGATCCGAAACGACTTTTCTACCCCTGTGTCATCCTGGGGAGAGTAAAAGCTTGATGATTGGTTAAAATCACCCTACCAACCGTTTTAAGCTTTCAAATTACTAATCATGTTTATCTGTATCTTGGCTGGAAAATAATTTGGGCTTTGTAGCAGTGTGCAGCACTGATTCTATTAGGCCATCTATAATAAGCTCCACCAGATTTAAAATTACTAATCATGTTTATCTGTATCTTGGCTGGAAAATAATTTGGACTTTGTAGCAGTGTGCAGCACTGATCCTATTAGGCCATCTATACTAAGCTCCACCAGATTTAAAATTAATAATAATTTTTAGCTGCATCTAGCCCGGAAAATAATTTTGGGGCTCCGAGATGCGCAAGACACATATGTGCCTTCTTGCTGCACTACCTGCAACATGACCCTCATATTGTCAGAATTCGAAGTAATCATGACTACTGGGTTGCCACACTCTTAGATCCCCCAAACTTTTCGATCAACCTTTTCATTTTAATAAAGACCAAAAAAATGGTCATTTTTGAAATTATAAGCATTAGCAGGTTATTAGAAACTGAAATCAAACAGTTTTCAACTCAAAACTTTATTCTAGGTGATGTTACATTTTCACATAGGACCCCTTGTTCGAAAGGAGCTTCTGAACTCTCTCGTCCATTGAATTTGTCAGGTTTTGGATGGTTTCTGCTTCAATTGTTTTGCATGAGGACAGAATACCCTCCCAGAGGTGTTGCTTAGATGTGAACTGCCTCCCGCCATCATAGACACTCCTTTTGATGATGCTCCAGAGGTTCTGAATGGGGTAGAGGTCAGGGGAGCATGGGGGTCACACCATAAGTTTGTCCCCTTTTATGCCCATATCAGCCAGAGATGCAGATGTTTTATGTGCAGCATGAGATGGTGCATTATCATGCAAAAAAATGATCTTGCTGTGAAATACACGGTTCTTCTTCTTGAACCATGGCAGGAAGTGCTGTTTGAGAAAATCCACATACATTATGGAGTTCAGCTTTAGCGCCTTCAGGGATCCTAAAGGGGCCGACAATCTCTCTCCCCATGATTCCAGCCCAAAACATTACTCCACCTCCTCCTTGTTGGCGCTGTAGCCGTGTTTGCGTGGGGTGTCCATCAACCAGCCATCCTCCACTCCATCCATCTGGACCATCGAGCGCTGCACGGCACTCATCCGTGAACAAAACAGTTTTGAAATCAGTCTTCATGTAATGTTTAGCCCACTGGAGCCGTTTCTGCTTGTGTGAAGTGGATAGAGGAGGTCGACAGGATGGCGTATGCACAGCTGCAAACCTCTGAAGGACCCTGCATCTTGTTGTTCGGGGGACATTGGAGGCACCAGCAGCTTCAAAAACTTGTCTGCTGCTATGACAAGGCTTTTTTGCCGCTGCTCTTTTAACCTGACGTAATTGCCTGTAGGAAAGAGTCCTCAATTTGACCTTATCAGCACGCACACGTGTGTACTGTGAATCAGCTACATACTTCTTGATTGCCAAGACACTTCATCCTGATCATCGCACAATGTTGATTGTAGTCATGCCTTGACCTAAACACTCCACAATTTGTTGCTTCTCAGCAGCCGACACATCCTTTTTCTTTCCCATTTTGGCAGAAAATGTAGGCTGCTTAATAATGTGAGAGAGCCTTCTTAAGTAGTCTTGCCTTTCATTGGACACACCTGCCAAACTAATTAGCACAGGTGTCTGCAATTGCTTACAGTGATATAAAGAGCCCTGACACACATCACCATCAATGAGTTTAACTGACAAACAAACAAATTCTTCCCTTATCACTCCTAAACACTTTTTGCATAATAATTTGGAACACAGTGTACATGTGCTTTTCCACAAAACACCAGTGGTTCACGTAGTGAATCTTACAGTTCTAACTTGCCAACCGTGGTCTGTATGGAGTTGTTCAATAAAGGGCCAAAAATTAAGATAACATAGATGGGAGAGGTCTCTATGAATAGGAATTCCTAAGTATTTGATACCCTGTGAGGGCCAGGCAAAGGGAAAGTTGGACTGGATGGAATCCTATATGGATTTGAGGAGGGAGACATCGAGGGCCTCAGACTTCGCTGCATTGATTTTAAAATTTGACCATGTAACAAAGTGATCTATTTCAGCCATAACAGCATGGATGGATATATGTGATTGAGTGATATATACTAGGACATCATCAGCAAATAGAGAGCACTTGTACTCGGTGCCTCCCACCTCAATCCACTTAATATTGGGGTTATGGCGAATTGATGAGAGCAGGTGCTCCGGAACTAGGATGTATAAGAGAGGGGACAGAGGACATCCCTGCCTTGTCCCATTGGTGATTGTGAAAGGTGATGAAAATGTTCTGATGCACCCCCTGGGCCTTGGGACACCCGGAGCCGGACCCTTTTTGGTGGATGCTGGTGGTTGTAGTCTACGTGGCGGCGACCCGGTTCCGTGGCTCAGGGTGGTCAAACCAGTGGCGGAACTATTTATGTGGTTTTGATGTTTAAATGTCCGACTACGCCACCCGTGGATTGCGGTCAGAGTGAACCGCCGCTGCAGGGCAGACCGCTGAGGCTGGTGTTGTGGGTGCAGCAGAGCGTAGCATAACTCCCCACGGGAGGAGTATAGCCTCAGGGCAGTGTATGCGGAGGATGGGGGTGATGGTGCAGGGCAGCAGCAGTAACGACACGGAGTCAGTGATGCAGTCCAGGGCCTTTACTCACAGTTCTTATTATCCAGACCACATTTGCAGGTAACAGCTGCCCACGTCGTACTGTGCTCACCAGGTGAGGGGCTCAGACAACTCCCAGATAACTTTGGAGCGCTTCACAGGACCCCCTTTGTGTGTCCTATGTCTGGCCTTTCTTACCAACCCTTCTGTCTGGCTGCCTCGGGCCTCCTCTTGGTAAACTTGGCGCCAGTTTCCCTGACCCTATGTGGTGCCTTCCTAGCGGGTGTAGCGAGGGGCTGCGCCACATAAAATGTCAGAGCCTCCGGTTTCTAGCTGAGGGTCGTTTCCTGCCTTCACTAGTTTCGGGGACCGGTCTCCCCCTTTGGCCTGACCCCTCCACGCAGGTGGATTCGGGCGTGCGGTGGCGACTCGCCCGTCCGCACCCCTGGGATCCCTTCATTCCTCGTTCCTGGAGCCTTCTCCGCTCCTCTTCCTTCCTTCTCCCTCTTCCAGGCCTGGACCTCTGTTACTAGGCCCGCCTCCGGAGCAGAGCTCATGCAGAGCCCCTGCTCCCTGCCACTTCTGCTCAGACTTCTCTGCACTGAACTAAGATGGTGCCCACCTTTTATACTCCCTTCTCAATGCACCCAGGAACTGCTTCCTCCCTGCTCCTGCACTACAGGTTTCCCCTTCCTCAGTGTTCCCTCCCCCCACTCCAGCCAGGGACAGGGACTGTCGTGCCCATCTCAGAGGCATATTGGTCGCCCTGCCCCACGGCAATGTGGTGTAATGCATGCAGGTGTCGGGTCCTGATCCACACTCCATCCTTACCTGAGAGTGAGATATCACACCTCTGGGTGAGGTGCAATACCTCTGTAGCAACCGAGCCCTCAGGGTACTACAGTTCCATTTATCTTCAGCCTAGGTGACGTATTGTGATACAGGGCCGTGATTTTGGCTATAAAAGGGTCCCCTAGACCCCTACCCCAAGCTTTTTAAGAGAATCATATATGGCGTGCCAGGAGACTCTATGGAATGCTTTCTCAGCATCCAACGAGAGTATCTAATTACAAATTTTTAACTGCATCTAGCCCAGTAAATACTTTGTGCCTAGTAGCAGTGTCTGCTAGTCAGCGGATTATCCCGGCTGTTAAGCAAGCTACACCACCTGTAGTTTGGACACTTAATTTTTTCAAAGGAAATGCTTCGGGACCACGGGATACTCAGTGAAGAGCATCAGGAGGCACCCCAAGGCATAGGGGCTGGGACTGGCAGTAGGATGCCTTGCGGTGGACAGCCGAGCTCGATCCTTATAAAAGCTTTTTAACTGCAGCAGCTTTAGTGGACGCTACTGGAGCTGGAATTACGCGCTGGCATGAGACTTGCCCTCCAATAGATCCTTGTAAATGGATTTAAAGTGTATTCATTCAAATTAGAGAGACAATTTAAATTAAAAAGCTTAGAGCTGCCTCCACCACAGGGGGGCTCGCTCGACCCACCAGCGGACAGGCACCAGTATTGGGAGAGGGGGGCTGGCCGTCAGGGTTCACCGCGGCTCTGGCACAAACCCGGCGACACGGAGGTGGCACGGGCAGGAGCGGACTGAACGTGTCGGCTTCTCACTTTTTGGATTTTAGAAGGGCATGACATGCCTATATTTGTGTCTCCCCCTCCTTTTACTCCTCCACCTCTTTTCTTTTCGCATGACTATATGTACTTGTCACTTTTCCATGTGTTAGTTGTGTCTTCTGAGCAGTTTGTCAGCTTTTGGACACCTTTGAAGGTGTTTTCTATGTGTTTCTATGTGTTTTTGTTTGCCTGCCATTGGTTTTAACGGTGTTCGAAGGTGTTCGACGAACAGTTCGACGAACAGTTCGGCGAACACATGGGTGTTCGACGAACCGAACCGAACTCGAACACTACGGGGGTGGCTCAACACTACATATCAGACCCTCATCTTCATCCGCGGTGGCAGGATTCTTCTTTTTGAAGAAAAAAAATGGCGGTCTACATCTCTGTTTAGATTTCCGGGAATTAAATCCAATTACTATCCGCGATTCCTGATTTGTTCAGCCAGGTTGTGGGAGCTAATGTATTCTCCAAGTTGGATTTAAGGGGAGCCTACAATCTGGTTAGATTCAGAAAAGGGGACGAATGGAAGACAGCGTTCAATACCCCCGGAAGGACATTTTGAGAGTTTGGTTATGCCTTTTAGCTTGACCAATGCACCTGCGGTATTCCAGCATTTCATAAATTATATTTTTCATCATTTGGTGGGGAGGTTTGTGGTGGTCTATCTGGATGATATTTTGGTTTACTCACCTGATTTTGAGACACATCGGGGGCATGTTAAGCAGGTGCTCCAGATATTAACCCCTTTACAACCCAAGGTGGTTTGCACATTAATGACCAGGCCAAATTTTACAATTCTGACCACTGTCAATTTATGAGGTAATTACTCTGGAACGCTTCAACGTATCCCCCTGATTCTGAGATTGTGTTTTCGTGACATATTGTACTTCATGATTGTGGTAAAATTTCTTTGATATCTCTTGTGTTTATTTGTGAAAAAAATGGAAATTTGGCAAAAATTTTGAAAATTTTGCAATTTTCAAAATTTGAATTTTTATGCCCTTAAATAAGAGAGATATGTCACACAAAATAGTTAACATATAACATTTCCCACATGTCTACTTCAGCAAAATTTTGGAACCAAACTATTTTTTATTAGCGAGCTATAAGGGTTAAAAGTTGACCAGCAATTTCTCATTTTTCCAACAAAATTTACAAAACCATTTTTTTAGGAACCGCATCACATTTGAAGTCACTTTGAGGGGTCTTTATGACAGAAAATACCAAAAAGTGACACCATTCTAAAAACTGCACCCCTCAAGGTGCTCAAAACCACATTCAAGAACTTTATTAACCCTTCAGGTGCTTCACAGGAATTTTTGGAATGTGGAGGAAAAAAATGAACATTTAACTTTTTTCACAAAAATGTTACTTTAGACCCAATTTTTTTCATTTTTGCGGGGGTAACAGGAAAAAATGGATGCCAAAATTTGTTGTGCAATTTCCCCTTGGCACGCAGATATCTCATATGTGGGGAAAAAACACTGATTGGGCGCACGGCAGGGTTCAGAAGGGAAGGAGTGCCATTTGACTTTTTGATTGTAAAATTTGCTTGAATAATTAGCGGACGTCATGTTGCTTTTGGAGAGCCCCTGATGTGCCTAAACAGTGGAAACCAACCACAAGTGACACCATTGTGGAAACTAGACCCCTCAGGGAACTTTTCTAGATATGTGGTGTGCACCTTGAACCCCCAGGTGCTTCACAGAAGTTTATAACATTGAGCCATAAAAATAAAATTTTCACATTTTTCCCACAAAAATGTTTTTCAGCCCCCAATTTTGCATTTTCATAAGGGTAACAGGAGAAATTGCACCATGCAGTTTGTTGTGCAATTTCTCTTGAGTAAGCATATATCCCATATGTGGGGGAAAGCCACTGTTTGGGTGCTCGGCAGGGTTCGGAAGGGAAAGAGCGCCATTTGACTTTTTTGATTGTAAAATTTGAATGAATAATTAGCGGGCGTCATGTTATGTTTGGAGAGCCCCTGATGTGCCTAAACAGTGGAAACCACCCACAAGTGACACCATTTTGAAAACTATACCCCTCACAGAATTTATTTAGATGTGTGGTTAGCACCTTGAACCCCCAGGTGCTTCACAGAAGTTTAAAACATTGATCCGTAAAAATAAAATTTTCACATTTTTCCCACAAAAATGTATTTCAGCCCCCACTTTTTCATTTTCATAATGGTAACAGGAGAAATTGCACCATGCAGTTTGTTGTGCAATTTCTCCTGAGTAAGCAGATACCCAATATGTGGGCGAAAACCACTGCTTGGGCATACGGCAGGGTTCGGAAGGGAAGGAGCACCATTTGACTTTTTGAATGTAAAATTTGCTTGAATAATTAGCGGATGTGCCCCTGATGTGCCTAAACAGTGGAAACCCCCAACAAGTGACACCATTTTGGAAACTAGACCCCTCAGGTAACTTATCTAGATGTGTAGTGAGTACCATGAACCCCCAAGTCCATTACAGAAGTTTATAACATGGAGCCGTGAAAATAAAAAAATCAAACTTTTTCCACAAAAATGATGTTTTAGACCCAATTTTTTTATTTTCTCAAGGGTAAGAGGAGAAAATGGACCCCAAAAACTTTTGTGCAATTTCTCCTGAGTACGCCAATACCCCATATGTGGGGAAAATACAGTGTTTGGGCGCACAGCAGAGTTCAGAAGGGAAGGAGCACTTTGTGACATTTTGAACGCAAATTTGTCTGGAATCGAGAGCGGACGCCATGTTGCGTTTGGAGAGCCCCTGATGTGCCTAAATAGTGGAACCCCCCCCCCACAAGTGACCTCATTTTGGAAACTACACCCCCTGAAGGATTTTATCAGTGGGTATAGTGAACATTTTGAACCCAGAGGTACGACACAGAATTTGATAACATTAGGTCATCATATTGAATATGTAGCATCGGCGTCTCTGCCCCGTTCTAGGCAGAGACGCCGTCCCTCTCACCTCCTCGCTCCTGGCGCGGCGTCCTCCAGCGCTTCTCTCCCCGCTGCTTCCGGCACGCGCTCCTTCCCCGGCAGTGTGCTTAGGGCGCGCGCGCTACCCCTCTCTTAAAGGGACCGCGCGCGCCGTCCTAAGGAGTCCCCGGCCAATTGCCGGAGGACCTCCCATATAAAAGGCACCTCCTCCAAAATGGAGGTGCCCGAGCAATGTTGTAGCACTGTTCACTACTCTGCTTCAGCCCTCAGGTCCCGTTGCCAGTTACCTGCCAGATTCCTGCCAGATTCCTGCCAGTCTGCTGTCTAATTCCTACCTGATATCCTGCTACCTGCCTGCTAGCCTGAGGTCCGACGGTCTGCCTTCCAACTCCTGTCAGTCTGTCTAAGGACCAGCTTGCCCGCTCACCTGGGAGTGCACCTGCCTGCTTGCCTGAGGTCCGACGGTCTGCCTTCCATCTCCTGTCAGTCTGTCTAAGGACCAGCTTGCCCGCTCACCTGGGAGCGCTCATCTGCTGCCTGTCTGCTAGCCTACCAGGAGGCTCTGCCGTCACGTGCTGTGACCACCCGCCTGTCCAGAGACTCCTGCCCGCTCACCTGGGAGCGCTCATCTGCTACCTGTCTGTCGGTCTTCCTGGAGGCTCCGCCGTCACATGCTGTGACCACCCGTTTATCCAGAGACTCTCGCCTGCTCACCTGGGAGCTCACGTCTATCATCTGCCGCCACAGGTCGTACCAATCCTTTACCTAGAGACTGCCCCGGTCACTTGCTGTGACCTCCTGCCCGTTCATCCAGAGACTGCCCTGGTCACTTGCCGTGACCTCCTGCCCGTTCATCCAGAGACTGCCCCGGTCACTTGCCGTGACCTCCTGTCCGTTCATTCAGAGATTGTCCCGGTCACCTGCTGTGACTGCCTGCCCGTCTACCCTGGTCGCCACCCGCTCCCTTACAAGGACCGCCCCCTTGTATAGTAGCTCAGAGGTTCCGCCGCCCAGACCCGTTACAGAATAAGTTGTCATTAGTCTTGAGCGCAAGTGCTCACAACTTGAGTTTGCATCGGGTACTCAGGTATGCACCATGTATCGTGGGTGCTCGAGTGACATGCTCGAGTCCCCGCCCGCATGTTTCACGGTTATTAGACACCCAAAGATAAACATGTGAACATTTTGAACCCAGAGGTATGACACAGAATTTGATAACATTAGGTCATCATATTGAATAAGTTGTCATTAGTCTTGAGCGCAAGTGCTCACAACTTGAGTTTGCATCGGGTACTCAGGTATGCATCATGTATCGTGGGTGCTCGAGTGACATGCTCGAGTCCCCGCCCCCATGTTTCACGGTTATTAGACACCCAAAGATAAACATGCGGGGATCGCTTGGGCATGGCTGGCAATCCCCGCAAGTAATTTTTGCCCATGAAACATATGGGGCGGAGACTCGAACATCCGCGATACTCAATGCATACCCGAGCACCCGATGCAAACTCAAGTAGCGAGCACTTGTGCTCAACACTAGTTGCCATATCGTCATCTTTTTTTTTTTACTTTTGAAAAAAATCCCAACCCTCACCCTAGCCCAACCCTAAACCCAACCCCAACCCTAACCCTAGCACAACCCTAACCCCAACCCTAACCCTAGCCCAACCCTAGCCCAACCCTAACCCTAGCACAACCCTAGCCCAACCTTAGCCCAACCCTACCCAACCCTAGCCCAACCCTAGCCCAACCCTAGACTAACCCTAGACCAACCCTAACCCAACCCTAACCCCAACCCCAACCCCAACCCTATCCCTAGCCCAACCCTAACCCTAGCACAACCCTAGCCCAACCCTAATCCTAGCCCAACCCTAGACCAACCCTAACCCAACCCTAACCCCAACCCCAACCCTAACCCTAGCACAACTCTAACTCTAACCCCAACCCTAACCCTAGCACAACCCTAACCCGAGAGTTTAATTTTTACACCGTTCCTCGTGCGGTATAAGTGATTAGACGACTTTATTCTTCGGGTCAGTGCGACTACAGAGATACCAGAATCATATCGGGTTTTTATGATTGACAGCTGTCACACACTAAAAGACGCATTTTTTTGTAAAATCTAGTTTTTGCATCCCCATATTTTGAGAGCTATAATTTTTCCATATTTTGGCTGACAGATGTGATGGCTTGATTTTTGCGGGATGAGTTGACGTTTTTATTGGTGCCATTTTCAGGCACGTGACATTTTTTGATCGCTTTTTATTCTGATGTTTGGGAGGCAGAATAAACAAAAACCAACAATTCAGGAATAGCTTTTTTTTTTTTTTTATTCTGTTCTGCGTGTGGTAAAATTGATAAGGTAGCTTTTTTCTTTGAGTCAGTACATTTACAGCGGTACCACATTTATATCGTTTTTCTATGTTTTGGCGCTTTTACATAATAAAAGCAATTTTACAGAAAAAAAATATTTTTTTGCATCGCTTTATTCTGAGAGCTGTAACTTTTTTATTTTTTGGCTGATGGAGCTGTATCATGGCTTATTTTTTGCAGGACGAGATTACGTTTCCAGCGGTACCATTTTTATTTATATTCATCTTTTTAATCGCATGTTATTTCATTTTTTGCTTGGCGGTATGATCATAAAGCATTATTTTTTGCTTCGTTTTTTATTTTTATTTTTTACCATGTTCACTGAAGGGCTTAACTAGTGGGACAATTTATAGGTCAGGTCGTTCCAGACGCAGCGATACCAAATATGTGTACTTTTATTGTTTGTTTTTTTTTCATAATAATATTTATTGATGGGTACATTATATTTTTTATTTTTGGTGGATTATTATTATTTATTTATTTTTATATTTTTACTATTTTTTTTCTTATCTTTTTTTTTTCACTTTCTGACACTATTTTTACTTTTATACTTTGTCTCACTATGGGACTTTTACTTTTTTTATTCTGATCGCCTACATAGCACAGGAATGGAGCACCATCCTTGTGCTATACAGGCTGTCAGAGCTGCACAGGGAGAAGATAGTTTGGTCAGTGGGACAAAGTAATACTTTATTACTTTGTCCCACTGTGGGACTTTCACTTTTTTTTCTCTGATCGCCTGCATGGCACAGGAATGCAGCACCATCCCTGTGCCATGCAGGCTGTCAGCGCTGGACAGGGAGAAGATTGTTTGGAGATGCACTGCGCATGACCAAAATATCTTCCTGCTGTCTGGTGACCCGGATGTTGTCATGACGACTGGAGGCCGGAAGAGGAGGTGAGTATTGCGATCACCTCCCCTTGCCACCGCAATGCTGCGAATTGCGGGGGTTAATGTGCCGGGAGCGGTGCGGGACCCCTCCCTGCACATAGCACTGGGTGTCAGCAGTGACAATCAGCTGACACCCGGCGGCGATCGCGCCCGCACAGCCTGTGTGCAGGCGCGATCGCAAAGACGTATTAATAATGGTCAGGCTCTTAAAGCTCAGGGCGCAGATGTGTATTAATACGTCTTGGGCTTTAAAGGGGTTAAGGGACAACAAATTTTATGCCAAACAGGAAAAATGTGTTTTTGCTGTTCAGGAGGTGCAGTTTTTGGGTATTTGTTGTCATCTTCAGGTTTTCAGATGGAAACCGAGAAGATCCGTGCAGTCCTTGATTGGGAACGTACCAAGAACCTGAAGGCCCTTCAACGCTTTCTAGGCTTTACTCATTTTTACCCGAAATTCATCCAAAATCACTCTGTAATTGTGAAACCCCTTACTGACATGACTAAGAAGGGGTCAGATACCTCCCTCCAGGTTTTTTCTTCCTTAAAGAATCATTTTGCAACTGCACCTATACTCAGTCACCCTTTATTGTGGAGGCTGATGCGTCAGATGTCGGGGTTGGTGCTGTGTTGTCTCAGGGTCTGTCTCCTGGTAAATGGCGTCCATGTGTTTTGTTTTCTAAAAAATTGTCTTCGGCTGAGAGAAATTATGAAGTGGGTAATAGGGAACTTTTAGCAATCAAATTGGTGTTCGAACAATGGCGACATTGGTTGGAGGGGGCTGTCCATCCTATTACTGTTATTACTGACCATAAGAACCTGTCATATCTCCAGTCAGCTAATCGTCTCAACCCTAGGCAAGCCAGATGGTCCCTGTTTTTTACTAGGCTCAATTTTGTTGTCACTTTTCGTCCAGGGATCAAAAATGTCAAGGCTGATGCTTTGTTCCGGAGCTTTCCTGGTGGTGGTGACCATGAAAACCCTGCCCCGACATTACAGAAAGGGGTAGTCATTTCAGCACTGTATCCTGAACTGGAGGGTGAGGTGTTGGAGGCTCAGGGGGACGCCCCTGCCCCCTGTCCTTCAGGAAGGTTATTTGTACCATTAAATCTGCACCGCAAAGTAATTAAGGAACATCATAACTCTGTGCTTGCTGGGCATCCAGGTGGAGCCCTCAAAGTTTTGGAAGATGGTACAGATGTCTGACATCCATATCCTCTCCTGGGGTCTTATGTGTGGAGTATGAACTGAACACCAACAGCCTTGTTGATGCTGGTAGTCAACAACTGCCCTATTCTGCTCACAAATCCTTCTCAACATCTGTAATGTAGAGTTACAATGCGTGGGGACATCGCACACCAGTAGGTGAGCTGGAAGCTGCAAACGCTGCTGAAGCACGGCAAGGGCGGCAGAAGCTGTAGGCACACACGCAGCATACTTTGACAAGCAGATCCGGCAGATCTGGGTATGCTTTGAGAAATTCCTGAACAACGAGGTTAAGCACATGGACCAGGCATGGTACATGTGTGAGCTTGCCTCGCCTCAGAGCTGCCGCAAGGTTCTGGCCATTGTCACACACGACCATGCCTGGCTGTAGGGTCAGCGGTGTCAGCCACAGATCTGACTGCTCTTTCAGAGCTGTCCACAACTTGTCAGCATTGTGCGGTTTGTCATCTAAGCATATTAGCTTCAGCAAAGCCTATTGCCGCTTGGCCAAGGCAGTGCTGCAGTGCTTCCAGCTTATGAATGATGTGGTCATTTCGGAGATTGAGGCTGAAGACAAGGAAGAGGAGATGCAGGAGCTATAGAATGTGGGGGCAATACTGATTGACCCAGGGCCCGCAATCCTCGGCGTCGGGAGGACATATTCCGTCCCAAGGTCTGGCTGAGTCCCGGCTTCTACTATATTAACAGAGTGTGCCGTCAGCGAGATGTGCCATTCCTGCACTTGTTCACGTGTCCGTGGTTAGGTGGACTTTCTCAGTAACTGCATTCTTGAGGGAACAGCTAATGTTGTGGGACACATGCTTGTGTAATGCGGGGACAGCACATCGGGAGAAATAAAGGTGGCTGGGGACCGAGTACCAAAGGATGGCTGCTGCCATCAGGTTGCGGAAAGCTTTCGTCTCCACGAGCCTAAAAGGAAACATTTTGAGCGCAATTATTCACGAAATGTGTGAATTTAGTAGAGTGGCCTGTGCGGCGATGGCTGCGTATTTGCGTTTGCATTCCAAGCTGTGCGGGAACAAGGACGTGGACGTGCTTGCTGATGGTGCTAGTTGAGAGTGTGCAACAACACGTGCAGGGTGGGAGGCATCTTGGCATGCACCATGGACAGGAGATTGACGTGCACGCACAATAGCGGAACAAGCAGTGGTGTCACCCGCAGACACTAATTCTGGACCCTGGGGTTCGGTCCACTTAGTCGGGTGCTTTGCTGCCATGTGCCTGATCATGCTGGTGGTGATCAGGCTGCTAGTTTTGCTACCCATGCTGATGCTGGCCTGGTAGGTGGTGCAATGGCCTTTTTAAGGTTATCTGCAGAGTCTTTAAAAAACAACCAGACTCAGGAAGACCTAACAGATATACTGGCAACTTCCATCTTGCTGGCATTACAGGAAACACTTTCCTGCCTTGTGTCTTCGGCCACCACACTGCTTGCTCCTGCCTGCTGTGGTGCTACGCCTCCCTCTCCCTGTGTGCTGCTGTCCTCGCTCTGCATGTCCCCCTGCCAGGTTGGGTCAGTTACTATATCATTCACCATCTCGTCTTCCACTTCCACACTCTGGTCCTCCTGCTCACTTTCTGCCAATTGTGTCTCATCATTATGATCCACCTCTTGCAACAGAAATTGCACTTTCCCACCATTGCCTTCGTGTGACTGTGGCTGCTCAAATATTTGGGCATCGCTACACACATTCTCCTCTTGACTCGCTTGAAGCTGGCTGGACAAGAGGCCCGAATCTACAAATGGAAAGGTGAACAGCTCTTCTGAGTGTCCTAGTGTGGTATCAGTTGTCTCCGGGCACTTGGCATGGTGGGAGAAAGGAAGATCAGGGTGAGGAATATGCGATCCAGACTCATGGCTAATGAAACTTTACTGTGTGGAAGACAGGGCGGTGGTGGTGGCAAAGTGACTGGAAGCATTATCAGCTATCCAACCCACAACCTTTTGACACTGCTCTGTGTTTAATAGTGGTGTTGTGCGGTCCCCCAGTAATTGGGACAGGAAGGTCGAGTGACAAGATGTGGGTGTTTATTGTGGCACAATTTCAGCTTGCCCACGTCCACGGCCTTGGCCTCGGCCTCAGCATGCACCATCATCATCAGGTCAACTTCCCCGTCCCTTGCCATGCACCTTGCCCATTTTAAATAGAGGACAATATTTTCCACGTTCACTTGAAATGGCTGATTTTGGAAGGCAGTTATATGTGATACTTTTGGCTGAGAATCACAGTTTTAAATAACAGATCTGTAGATTAATAAAACTATTCCTCACATAGACCTTGTGTGAATAGCTTGACCGACACATTGCAACAAAATGAAAATGAAAGCTAGTAATGGCTGATTTTGGAACGCAGTTATATGTGATACGTCTTACAGAGAACGATGGTTTTAAGTAGCAGGCCTGTAGTTTAATAATACTATTCTTCACAGAGACCTAGTGTGAATTGTTTTACCGACACACTGCAACAAAATTAAAATGGAAGCCAGAAATGGCTGATTTTGGAACGCAGTTATATGTGACTCGTCTGACAGAGAACCACGGTTTTAAATAGCAGGCCAGTAGTTTACTAATACTATTCTTCACATAGACCTAGTGTGAATAGCTTGACCAACACTTCAACAAATTGAAAATGGAAGCCAGAAATAGCTGATTTTGGAACGCAGTTATATGTGATACACCTGACAGAGAATCACGGATTTAGATGGCAGGCCTTTAGTTTACTAATACTATTCTTCACAGAGACCTCGAGTGATTAGCTTGACAGACACACTGCAACAAAATGGAAAAGGAGGCCAATATTTTCCAAGTTCAGCTCAAATTTCTGGATTTTTATCGCTGTAATATGGAAAAGATCTGGCTGTATTCTGCAGTGCTAACAAGCAAATGGAGCAGAAAATGGTATACTCTGGATTGCTTTTTAAGCAAATAACCAGGATTAAGATTAAAAAAAAATTGCCCTTGCCCCTGATACCTGGGGCTATGTGTACAAATATTTGTTACAGTAGGATCAGTCAGAAGTTGAACATGCAATGGACCCTCTTGTGCTGTATCATGCACTACAGTCTGTCACATACCCTGTCTGCCTTGGTTTTTAAGCAAGCAACCAGGATTAAGATAAAAAAAATATTGCCCTGGCCCTTAATATTTGGGGCTATGTCTACAAATATCTGAAAGAAAAGCAGCATCAGACAGAACGTTCAATGGACCCTCTTGCACTATATGCACTGCAGTTTGCCACATACACTGCCTGCCTGCTATCATCACTGAATATATGCAGCTGGATTTGTCCTCAGAAGGACTGTTAGTTCAGATGGATATATATATATATATATGTTGTGGAATACCTATACTAACTATAAACAAGCAAATATCTCCCTGACTCAGCAGCAGCTCTTTCTACTCTGTCTGTTTCCGGGGTAAATTGTGACAAGCATAGCGGCGCCAGGTCTTATATAGACCTGATGATGCCGTGCGGCCAGCCAATCACTGTAATGCCCACAACCAACATGGCTACGGCATTAAAGTGCATTGCAAGCAATCCCTGCATGTTCATTGGCTCTCTTAAGAGCATCAAACATGCATGGTGGGGATCCGAGCAACCTGGAAATGCTCGCCGAGCTTGTCAAGCACCGTGATGCTCTGGCAAGTATCGAGTCGTGGCGACTCGAGCACGTTCACTACAGAAGACCTGTGTGACAAGTCCTGTGTGAAGATATGTCTGGTGAATGTATTTGCTAAGGTTCAACCAGAGAAAACCGTAAAAATGTACGCCATTCTGGACGATCAGAAAAAAAGATGCCTTGTAAGGTCATAACTCTTTGATCTGTTTGACATAAAGGGAATCGCTCACCCCTACACCGTAGGCACATGTAGTGGTTTTACAGAGGTCTCTGGGAGAAGAGACAATAGACTCATAGTATCTTCTCTTGAGAACAATGTGAAGATACCCCTACCCACTCTCATCAAGTGCAACCAGATACCATCCAACAGAGAGGCGTTCCCAACTCCAGAGGCTGCTCTTCATCACCCCCATCTAAAGACTATAGCCAACAAGATAACAGCTCATGAAAACAGTGTGAATATCCTTATTCTGCTTGGCAGAGACATTCTGCGGCTACACAAGGTATGTCAGCAAATAAACGGATCACATGATTCTCCATTTGCACAACGCTTTAATCTAGGCTGGGTTATCTTAGGTGATGTCTGCATGGAAAGGACGAAGAGACTTAACAATAGTGTTGAGCCACCCCCGTAGTGTTCGAGTTCGGTTCGTCGAACACCCGTGTGTTCGCCGAACTGTTCGTCGAACTGTTCGTCGAACACCTTCGAACACCGTTAAAACCAATGGCAGGCAAACAAAAACACATAGAAACACATAGAAAACACCTTCAAAGGTGTCCAAAAGCTGACAAACTGCTCAGAAGACACAACTAACACATGGAAAAGTGACAAGTACATATAGTCATGCGAAAAGAAAAGAGGTGGAGGAGTAAAAGGAGGGGGAGACACAGATATAGGCATGTCATGCCCTTCTAAAATCCAAAAAGTGAGAAGCCGACACGGCCAGTCCGTTCCTGCCCGTGCCACCTCTGTGTCGCCGGGTTTGTGCCAGAGCCGCGGTGGACCCTGACGGCCAGCCCCCCTATCCCAATACTGGTGCCTGTCCGCCGGTGGGTCGAGGCCCCCCACGGTGGGGGGGGAGTAACATCTGCAGAAGAAAGACCATCTTCCAGCCAAACTAAGATGTCGACTTCTTTTCGTGGACAATGTGATACGATCCCATTCTTACGGACACGCCCATCGCTACAAATTCTAAATGAGGCACAAAAACAGCAGGTGCTTCAACGGATATCAAGTGCTCCTTCAAGTGGGCTCTCCATCACCTCAATTTCAACATCACAAATACTCCAGTCCTCAGAGGTGTAACCCCAATCGCACTTGCTTCCTCACAGCTCCCAAGTCTCCAGCTGCCCGTCTGAGTATGGGGTAGCACAGATGGTTGAGTCTGCACAGCTGTTTACTCATACTATAGCCTGGGAAACGGAGGTCTGCTCCAGAGCTTCTGTTAATCCAGACGAGGAAATGATCTGATCTGATGCCCAGAATCTTTATAAGTCGGATCCAGGACCAGATGAAGAAGATTCTGAGCATAATGTAGACCCTTGTTCCCAAACTGTAACTCCTGTTGGTGGAGACAATGATGAAGACGATGATGAGACTCAAATACCTGATTGGAGCGACAACTTGACTTTCCAGTCAGGGCAGGAAGAGGTTGGCTCTGAGGACGACGGGTGTGATAACACACAGGGTGATGATGACGAGGTTGGAGATCCCACTTACTGTCAACCCACAGTCAGCCAGTCGATGAGGTCAGCAGAGGAGGTGGAGGAGGATGTGACTAGCCCTGGGGATGGGGATGACTCGGTACCCGGGCATTTGCCTGGCCTTGGGGATGTCGCGGTGGTCGGCTCCCTGGCCCGTACCCTGGGGTCTCTCTTTAAAAGGGTGGATAATTGTTAATTTTATAAGAGTTCATGACGCCACCTGTGGTATCTGGTGACAAGCACCAGCGCTGCAGCAGTCCACTGAGGCCAGTGATAAGGCAGCTCGATGGTATAGCTCCCCACAGGTGGACCTAGGTCTCAGGGCAGCGTATGCAGGGGGAATGCAGGACAGGCGAGACCCAGCTGGGTCAGAGCAAGAACGGGAACGGACACGGTAGTCACTTCAGTACCTTTTACTGGTGGAAATTCAGGCACATCCCGGAGCACTGTAGGGTGAAGGGTGCATATCAGGATCCTCCCCAATGAGCGGGTGTAGGGCCTCCTGTTTCTTGCCTCTGCGTAGTAAGTTTCTGACCTGCCTGGAGCTAGGCCTAACTTTGTCTCTGTCCTGCGCTGGCTGACCTTGTGGTAGGGCCTTTTCTTGGAGTTCACGCTCCCAGTATGCGGGGCCTAAGCGTCTCCTGGCTCTGTTACATATCAGCACCTTAGCGATCCTGGGACTTGTAGTTCTCCAGTGATTCTGGTTATGCCTTACTGGGTCATAGAGATACCGGTAAGCTCGGATCCTGTGTCCGGTAATTGCTTCGGGGTGAGCTGGTTAAGCTCCTCTGCCCCTTATGTACTAACTCGCCTTCGGCCTACTCGGGCCCTCACTAGGCTATACACACTAACGGCAGCTTGCCGCGCTTCACTGATCTTACGGCACCGGCACACCTTAAGCTCTATCTGGGCTCCCTGAATCTAGCAAGCAGGAGCCTCATGCTCCACTGCTGAACTATTAACTGCGTTCTCTAGACTAGACTGAGCTCCACTGCAGACTGATCTCTCTTAGGCTTCTCTACTGCAGGAACTCTTCAGAGGAACTGAACTGCCTAGCTCCACCTTCCCTATTTATATCCCTAACGGGCTCCCTCTGCTGGTCTGAGGTGGAAGGTGGAGATGTGTGAATGTTTATGGGGGCCTCTTGTGGAGGATTCCATCAATGCACTCTTCTAGGATCTGTGATACCAAGCGCAGCGGGGCATCACAGATGCTATTGACGACGAGGTTAGGTTGCGCCTTCCTGAACAGAGACGGAGTACTGGAAGCACATCAACAACTGCATCCTCAACCACAACTCTGCCTCTGACCACAAGTCGTAGTGGCTCTTCAGGTCACATGGGCTCTAAGCCTTGCATAGCCTGGGCATTTATTCAGATCGATAAGGATGACCCAACTCGTCTTATGTGTAATATTTGTCAGCAAAAGCTAAGTAGAGGCCAAAAAATCCATAGTTTGAGTACTTCATGCATGTACCGTCACATGGATATGAAGCATAAGTTGCAGTGGGAAGCTCACTGTGCTACAATGCGGCCTAGCCGGCTGGGCCAACCACCGTCTGCCCCATCTTGTGCATCCGCAGCCTCTTCATCCTCTGTGACTGGGGGGACAGCAGTCACACATGTTTTTGGACGCAGACCTGCCACCTCTTTACCCGCAACAGCCAGTGTGATTGGCAGGTCGTCAGTTCATTGGGAAGTGGAAACACCTGCTAGTTTTGAGCACTCTCCGATATCGAGAGCACCACCTTTGGATCAAGGCAACCTAACATGTCCGCCTGCATCTTCCTCACAGACCGGCAGTTTGCCGGGGACACCTTACTCAACACGGTCTAAGCACAACAGCCAGCCCTCGGTCCCTCAGATGTGGAAAAGTAAAAGACCATTTCCTCCTAGCCATGAGAAAGCTAAGAGGTTGAATTTCACCATCTGCAAGCTGTTGGCTACAGAAATGCTGCCTTTCCACCTGGAGGACACAGAGGATTTTCAAGACCTTATGTCCGTCACAGTGCCCCAGTACCAGATGCCCAGTCGGCACTACTTCTCAAAGAAAGGTGTGCCTGCGCTCCACTAGCATGTCGCACACAACATCACCGCTTCTTTGAGAAACTCTGTGTGTGACAGGGTGCACTTCACCACAGACACTTGGATGAGAAGGCATGGACAGGGGCGTTACATGTCGCTGACTGGGCACTGGGTAACTATGGTGACAGCAGGACAAGGGGCTGCTGTCCAAGTCTTACCGTCCCCATGAGTTGTGCGTCAATCCTCTTTATCTCGAAGTTCCTCCACTGCTTCTGCCTCCTCAACCTCCTCTCGGTCCTCCACCTGCACCCAAAGCCTGTCTGGTAATGCCACCTGCTTTCTAACTGCGCAGAAGGAATCCTGCACACCTCCTTACTATGCTGGCAGCAGGGCTCAACGGCATCAGTGTTTACTCTGAAATGTCTGGGAAATGTGAGTCACACAGCTGAGGAGTTGTGGTCAGCTCTGGAGACCCAGTTTCATGAAAGGTTGTCTCCACTGGACCTGCAACCAGGGAAGGCCATGTGCGACAATGCTGCAAACGTTGGTGCGGCACTTCGCCGGGGCAATGTCACACACGTGCCTTGTATGGCTCACGTGTTGAACCTGGTTGTCCAGCAATTTTTAGCCCACTATCCCGGACTAGATGGCCTTCTGCAGAGGAGACGGTCGCTGTGTGCTCACTTCCGCCGTTCGCATCCCGCAGTTCAACGACTTACATCTCTACAGAAGTCGTTGGGCCTGCCAGTTCACTGGCTGAAATGCAATGTGCCTACACGGTGGAATTCAACTCTGCACATGTTGCAGCGACTGTGGCAGCACCGACAAGCCCTGGTGCAATACGTTCTGACGTATAGCCTGGACCAACGAGATCCAGAGGTGGGGCAAATCACGCTGCAGGAGTGGTCTCAGATCAGGGACCTATGAAGTTGACGCGCCCCCTGGGCCATGGGGTGCTCTGAGCCGGGCCGGTAGACGCTGGGGGTTGTAGTCACTGTGGCGGTGACCCAGTCCGTGACCCAGGGCGGTCAATCCAAGGGTAATTTGTATATATGGATTTTATAATGTCTGACTATGCCACCTGTGGAGTGCGGCCAAAGGGGCCGTCGCTGCGGAACAGTCCTCTGAAGCTGGTGGTTTTGCAGCAACGGTATTATTACTCACCACAGGAAGAGTGTAGCTTCAGGGCAGTGTGGGTGGATGATGGTGGTTGTAGTGCAGGGAGTTAGTAATGAACACAGAGTCCGTGTGATGCCGTCTCAAGATATTACTCACAGTTGTTGTAGTCCAGATTACAGGTACCAGAGCAATCTCCCCCGTCGTGCTGTGCATACTCAGTGAGGGGCTCAGTCCACCCCCAGATAGCTCCGGAGTACTTAGCAGGACCCCCTTCTGTGTGTCCTTTCTCTGGCCTTCTCCCTGCACCTCACACCCAGTGACACTTCTATCCGGTATCCTCGGGCCTTGGCGGGTGACATGTGTTCCGTCCCCTGGGTCCTATGTGGCTACCTTCTTAGTGAGACTGGTGTGGACTTTGGCCTGCAGTACATGAAATGCAGCAGCCTCCGGTTTCTAGTTGAGCCTTGCTGTTTCTCCGCTAGTTGAGGGACCGGTTCCCCTTATCTGGCCTGACCCCTCTACCTCCTGGTAGCAGCGGGAGTACGGGTGGTCTTCTGCACGGCCCGTAGCCGTAGGGTCCCTTCGGTTCCTGGAGCCTTCCAGCTCCCACTCCTCTCTTCTCTCCTTCATTCCTGGGCCTCCCAGGCTAGGCCCGCCTCCGGAGCAGAGCTCATGCCTAGTCTCTGCTCCTGTCACTTTTCCTCCTCTGTCTGGCTTGCTCTTTCTAAGATGGCTTCCTATTTATACTCTCCTTGTCATGTGCTCCCCTAAGCTGCTCCCCTAAGCACCCACTACATAGGACCCTCAAATCAGCTAGGGACCTGGGACTGTGCTCTCCCTTAGGAGCAATCTCGCCCTACCCCCACTGCGGGTATGTGTTGGATGCAGGAGTCAGGGTCCCGAGCCATACGCCTTCCTTACCTGAGGGTGAGATACCACACCTCTGGGTGAGATGCAGTAACTCTGTGGCGACTGAACCCTCAGGGGCGCCACACACCCTTCTGCACAGTTTTGAAATGGCGACGAAGATGTTTAGTGCTGACGACGATGCCATTATCAGCATGACTATTCCGGTGAATTACATGCTGGAGCACACATTAAACAGAATTCAGAGTCAGATGGTGGGACAAGAGGAGGTGGAGGAAGTAGAGGAGGAGTCGTATGCGGAAGGGATAACATCTCCAAGGTCCAGACGGTTGGCAGCACCAAGGCGGCAGGCATGGGAGGGTGGGGGAGAGGGATTAACCAGGGCGCATGGTAGCAGCCAAACTGTTGAGGAAGGTGCAGGAGCCAAGGAAGAAGTGGAGGACGAACTGGCGATGGGCATGGAATACTCATCAGATGAGGGAGACCTTGATCACATTTCAGTTGTGCGAGGTTGGAGGGAGAGGGCAGAGGAAGGAAGCATGATTCTTACCTCGCTACCAACACAACAAGGACTTGGTACTTCTGGATGCGCAAGACACATGAGTGCCTTCTTGCTGCACTACCTGCAACATGACCCCCGGATTGTCAGAATTCGAAGTAATCCCGACTACTGGGTTGCCACACTCTTAGATCCCCGGTACAAAAGTATATTTGCCGAAATAATTCCTGCCATAAAAAGGTATTGACGAATGCAGGAGTATCTGCAGACGCTGTTGCAGAATCTTACATATGCTTTTCCACAAAACACCAGTGGTGCACGTAGTGAATCTCACAGTTCTAACTTGCCAACGGTGGGACTGTCGAGTCTTCATCACTCAAACAGTAACAGTAACACAGTATCTGCTGGTAACAGCAATTTTGTGGAATCATTTCACCACTTTTTTAGACCATCCTTTGCAAGGCCACAGGAGACAAGAAGTCTGACACATAGTCAATGCCTAGAGAGGATGGTACAGGAGAATCTCCAAGTGAACATCGAAGCCATGACTGTGTCACTGGACCCTTGCTCATTTTGGTATTCCAATCTGGAATAATCGCCGGAGCTCGCCACTCACGCCTTGGAGATCTTGTCATGCCATGCAGCCAGCGTTCTCTCTGAACGTGTGTTCAGCGCTGCTGGTGGTGTGCTGACAGATAAGCGCACTCGGCTGTCCACTGAGAATGTAGACAGACTCACGTTCATAAAGATGAACAAATCATGGATTCGCAAGGACATTTCTACCCCTGTGTCATCCTTGGGAGACTAAAAACTTGGGGATTTGGTAAAATCACCTCACCAACCGTTTTAAGCAACAGTGGGGCAATTGATGCCACTTAACCCTAGAACGCATGACCATAAAAATCTACACTTTCACATACCTGGGGCCCTTTAGGCCCGTGTGCAAATAACATGGAATAACTCAAACTCAAATGACAAACAACTATATACATGAAGAATACCTAGAGTTTCAAAATTCTAACTAAAGTAATCTTGCAGAAAATAGAAAACAATTAACTGGGCGGGCCTGCAAGGCCACAGGTATGCGTTCTAGGGTTAAGTGGTGTCTGTGCCACAAATTTGGGAGTCCCCTTGCTGTGTCTTACGTGACGTTGGCATCGTCAATTCCAGGTGGGTTGGGTCGCACCCCCCCCTTTTAACTGTAAGAAACTACATACACTATGGCTTGGGGTAACACAGATGGTTGAGTCTGAAGAGCTGTTTACTCAGAGGTCTGCTCCAAATCTTCAGTGTCTGCTAGTCAGCATAGAATTTTTAACTGCATCTAGCCTAGGCAATACTTTGGGCGTAGTAGCCCAGCTGCGAAGCAAGCTGCACCGCCTGTGTATCTAATAAGAATTTTTAAATGAATCTAGCCTAGGCAGACTGTGGGGACCCCCAACCAAACCCAGACGCTCAGCCCCCCTACCGCCCCCCTTTCATGGACAATACAATAATGTAACTCTTACAACTGGATGGGTGAGGATCGGTCACAGCTTTATTAACTCTTTATACTCATTCCATTTGAAAGGCATTTTATTTCTAAAATAATTCAGCTTGTTGCAGCATGCCCTGGGTCCCCACTCCGGCAAGTTGGCCAACAAGTGTAACTCTCCAACATGTCCTTTCTATTTCCAGGCCACGGAGGATCCAGCGTACTCGTATGCAGGACTCTGACCCCCACCCATCACTCTTAACGCTTGTTCCACTCCGTCCTGGAGTTCTAACAGGAATATGTCCAGTCCAATATCTATTAAGTGAACACCGTCGGGCCGTATGAGGCCTGCTTTATCTCCTTCCAGTTGTCGGTGTCGTATCACTACACCGCCTCTGTCTCTTCTAAATTTTGCCATCCGAATATTTATTACCCGCCTTGTCCATTCGATGGCCGTGATGTCTCGCGCACCTTGCCATACCGCTATCGGCACAATCTCTGACCATACTATAGCTAATTTTGTGAAAAATTCTCTGAAGCGCTCAGTGTCTAGTTTCATTATTGCCATTAGTTATGCGCTCTTGTGATGACTTAGGTTGTTTCCCCCGGCCTGTATAACTAAGATGACCGGACCTCTTGCCTCTCTCCCTACCTTGATTACCTCCATTAGTACCTGTGGCCATAGCAGGCCTCTAATACCTCTCCAGTTGAAATATGTGTTATGAAACTCTAATTTCCTCCCGCCTGGGCGGACTTTCGCCCTTTTTTGCGCCCAATATATATACGAGTGGCCTATCACTCACACTGTTGGCTTAGCGTCACCTGTAAAAGAAACAAACCACGTTAGGATAACAAGTCTGGTCTTATGTATCTCGCCAAACACGTGGATCGCCATCTCCCTATCCTCTGAACTTCCGTTTCTGTCAGTCCTGCTCTTGCTGCTTCCGTGGCCGCACCTATGCGGAATGAGTGTGTCCCGTAATCTTTGGGGTGGTTCCCTGCCGATGTTATGCATTTATTAAATATAGCTTGGAACAGGTATCTTGATAATGGCGTTCCATCAATGTGTGATAGGAAGAAATTACTTTGTGATCTGATGGTTAGATTTGTTTTTACTATTGTTACCCGACTCAGTGTACCGTTTGTGGGTTGTAGAAGTACCCAAGTACCCCTGCCCGCTGGAACCGTTTTCGATTGGTGTATGCGTAGACGTATTGCATTATTGGCTATGACTACGTCCTGGTGTAATAAGCCTCCACTGGTGGTAATTTTGGATTGAGGGACTAATTCGCTTATACATAGCGCCCCGAAGAAGGCGATCACAAAAGCAGTAGACATTAGTGTTGCTTCAAATTGTGAGTGTCATGGTAATGGTGTTAGGGATATGATGTGAGAAATCAGTTTTAGTGACACGGGACGGGACGTCTACATTCCTGACTTGGCTGACCCCTTTTCCACCCTTTTATGGATTGTCTGATGATGAATCTTTGTCACATCTCCCCAATTCAGTAGTTGAAAGTGAAATGCTACTCCGGTCAGACACCGCTGCGCTGACGCTCCTGATATGCCCCTCATCATTAGCTGGTGGAGAAATTCTATGGTGACTTGTGATCTGGCTTGTTCACATTGGTCAACCCGTCTGCCTGCTACTAGTCGTGTCCACTCTTCCCATGCCTTACCGTATGCTTGCCACGTTGACGGGGCAACTGACGCTCTGATTAATGGCATCAACTATTCGCCACTAGATCCCATAGGGAGGGTGGGCAACTGTTGCCCGATGGGTGGGCGTTGTGGAAGAGCTCTGTGAAAATCTGCCAATTGAATTGTTATAAAGCGTTAGCAGCAGCTTTATACCCCTCAGCATAGTGGCTAGCGCGGACCCATACATTGTGTTTTAGGCACAGGAATGCTAGCCTGCGTAGTAGGCCTAGCACTGGGAGAGACGATGATGCCATCTTATTAATGCAGTGCGCTAGGCTGGTGTTTTGTGTTATGAAGCGTATATTTTTGTTAGCCAGGCGCGCGCCCCATATTTCTATTGCTACCACTATTGGGAAAAATTATTTTCAGGGCTAGATGCAGCTAAAAATTATTATTAATTTCAAAGCTGGTGGAGCTTGGTATAGATGGCCTAATACAATGAGTCCCACACACTGCTAGAAGCCCAAATATTTTTTCAGAGCAAGATGCAGATAAAAATTATTTTTAATTTGCAACCTGATGGAGGTCAGTATAGTTGAACTAATAGACCCAGTCCCACACACTGCTAGAAGCCCAAATATTTTTTCAGAGCTAGATGCAGAAAAAAATTATATTCAATTTGCAGCCTGATGGAGGTCAGTATAGATGGACTAATAGAACAAGTCCCACTCACTGCTAGAAGCCCAAATATTTTTTCAGAGCAAGAGGCAGAAAAAAATGATATTCAATTTGCAACCTGATGGAGGTCAGTATAGATGGACTAATAGACCAAGTCCCACACACTGCTAGAAGCCCAAATACTTTTTCAGAGCTATATGCATAAAAAAATTATTTTTAATTTGCAACCTGATGGAGCTCAGTATAGATGGACTAATAGACCAAGTCCCACACACTGCTAGAAGCCCAAATATTTTTTCAGAGCTAGATGCAGATAAAAATTATTTTTAATTTGCAACCTGATGGAGGTCAGTGTAGATGGACTAATAGACCAAGTCCCACACACTGCTAGAAGCCCAAATATTTTTTCAGAAGTAGATGCAGAAAAAAATTATATTCAATTTGCAACCTGATGGAGGTCAGTATAGATGGACTAATAGAACAAGTCCCACACACTGCTAGAAGCCCAAATTTTTTTTCTGAGGTAGATGCAGAAAAAAATGATATTCAGTTTGCAACCTGATGGAGGTCAGTATACATGGACTAATAGAACAAGTCGCACACACAGCTAGAAGCCCAAATATTTTTTCAGTGCTAGATGCAGATAAAAATTATTTTTAATTTGCAACCTGATGGAGATCAGTATAGATGGACTAATAGACCAAGTCCCACACACTGCTAGAGGCCCAAACATTTTTTCAGAAGTAGATGCAGAAAAAAATGATATTCAATTTGCAACCTAATGGAGGTCAGTATAGATGGACTAATAGAGCAAGTCCCACACACTGCTAGAAGCCCAAATATTTTTTCAGAGCTAGATGCAGAATAAAATTATATTGAATTTGCAACCTGGTGTAGGTTAGTATAGATGGACTAATAGAACAAGTCCCACACACTGCTAGAAGCCCAAATATTTTTTCAGACTAGATGCAGAAAAAAATGATATTCAATTTGCAACCTGATGGAGGTCAGTATAGATGGACTAATAGACCAAGTCCCACACACTGCTAGAAGCCCAAATACTTTTTCAGAGCTAGATGCAGATAAAAATTATTTTTAATTTGCAACCTGATGGAGATCAGTATAGATGGACTAATAGACCAAGTCCCACACACTGCTAGAAGCCCAAATATTTTTTCAGAGCTAGATGCAGATAAAAATTATTTTTAATTTGCAACCTGATGGAGGTCAGTGTAGATGGACTAATAGACCAAGTCCCACACACTGCTAGAAGCCCAAATATTTTTTCAGAAGAAGATGTAGAAAAAAATTATATTCAATTTGCAACCTGATGGAGGTCAGTATAAATGGACTAATAGAACAAGTCCCACACACTGCTAGAAGCCCAAATTTTTTTTCTGAGGTAGATGCAGAAAAAAATGATATTCAGTTTGCAACCTGATGGAGGTCAGTATAGATGGACTAATAGAACAAGTCCCACACACAGCTAGAAGACCAAATATTTTTTCAGAGCTAGATGCAGATAAAAATTATTTTTAATTTGCAACCTGATGGAGATCAGTATAGATGGACTAATAGACCAAGTCCCACACACTGCTAGAAGCCCAAACATTTTTTCAGAAGTAGATGCAGAAAAAAATGATATTCAATTTGCAACCTGATGGAGGTCAGTATAGATGGACTAATAGAACAAGTCCCACACACTGCTAGAAGGCCAAATATTTTTTCAGAGCTAGATGCAGATAAAAATTATTTTTAATTTGCAACCTGATGGAGATCAGTATAGATGGACTAATAGACCAAGTCCCACACACTGCTAGAAGCCCAAACATTTTTTCAGAAGTAGATGCAGAAAAAAATGATATTCATTTTGCAACCTGATGGAGGTCAGTATAGATGGACTAATAGAACAAGTCCCACACACTGCTAGAAGGCCAAATATTTTTTCAGAGGTAGATGCAGATAAAAATTATTTTTAATTTGCAGCCTGATGGAGGTCAGTATAGATGGACTAATAGAGAAAGTCACACACACTGCTAGAAGGCCAAATATTTTTTCAGAGCTAGATGCAGACAAAAAATTATTTTCAATTTGCAACCTGATGGAGGTCAGTATAGATGGACTAATAGAGAAAGTCCCACACACTGCTAGAAGGCCAAATATTTTTTCAGAGCTAGATGCAGATATAAATTATTTTTAATTTGCAACCTGATGGAGGTCAGTATAGATGGACTAATAGAGAAAGTCCCACACACTGCTAGAAGGCCAAATATTTTTTCAGAGCTAGATGCAGAAAAAAATTATATTCAGTTTGCAACCTGATGGAGGTCAGTATAGATGGACTAATAGAACAAGTCCCACACACAGCTAGAAGCCCAAATATTTTTTCAGAGCTAGATGCAGATAAAAATTATTTTTAATTTGCAACCTGATGGAGATCAGTATAGATGGACTAATAGACCAAGTCCCACACACTGCTAGAAGCCCAAACATTTTTTCAGAAGTAGATGCAGAAAAAAATGATATTCAATTTGCAACCTGATGGAGGTCAGTATAGATGGACTAATAGAACAAGTCCCACACACTGCTAGAAGGCCAAATATTTTTTCAGAGCTAGATGCAGATAAAAATTATTTTTAATTTGCAACCTGATGGAGATCAGTAAAGATGGACTAATAGACCAAGTCCCACACACTGCTAGAAGCCCAAACATTTTTTCAGAAGTAGATGCAGAAAAAAATGATATTCATTTTGCAACCTGATGGAGGTCAGTATAGATGGACTAATAGAACAAGTCCCACACACTGCTAGAAGGCCAAATATTTTTTCAGAGGTAGATGCAGATAAAAATTATTTTTAATTTGCAGCCTGATGGAGGTCAGTATAGATGGACTAATAGAGAAAGTCACACACACTGCTAGAAGGCCAAATATTTTTTCAGAGCTAGATGCAGACAAAAAATTATTTTTAATTTGCAACCTGATGGAGGTCAGTATAGATGGACTAATAGAGAAAGTCCCACACACTGCTAGAAGGCCAAATATTTTTTCAGAGCTAGATGCAGATATAAATTATTTTTAATTTGCAACCTGATGGAGGTCAGTATAGATGGACTAATAGAGAAAGTCCCACACACTGCTAGAAGGCCAAATATTTTTTCAGAGCTAGATGCAGAAAAAAATTATATTCAGTTTGCAACCTGATGGAGGTCAGTATAGATGGACTAATAGAACAAGTCCCACACACAGCTAGAAGCCCAAATATTTTTTCAGAGCTAGATGCAGATAAAAATTATTTTTAATTTGCAACCTGATGGAGATCAGTATAGATGGACTAATAGACCAAGTCCCACACACTGCTAGAAGCCCAAACATTTTTTCAGAAGTAGATGCAGAAAAAAATGATATTCAATTTGCAACCTGATGGAGGTCAGTATAGATGGACTAATAGAACAAGTCCCACACTCTGCTAGAAGGCCAAATATTTTTTCAGAGGTAGATGCAGATAAAAATTATTTTTAATTTGCAGCCTGATGGAGGTCAGTATAGATGGACTAATAAAGAAAGTCCCACACACTGCTAGAAGGCCAAATATTTTTTCAGAGCTACACGCAGACAAAAAATTATTTTTAATTTGCAACCTGATGGAGGTCAGTATAGATGGACTAATAGAGAAAGTCCCACACACTGCTAGAAGGCCAAATATTTTTTCAGAGCTAGATGCAGAAAAAAATTATATTCAATTTGCAACCTGATGGAGGTCAGTATAGATGGATTAATAGAATGATGCTATGCCCAAAAGATTTTACTTCACTAGGTGCAGTAAAAAAATTGGTATTCTATACACAGGTGGTATGTCTTGCAACACAGATAGGCTACTCCACTGACTAACACACTCTGCAATAGGCCAAAAAGGATTAGCTTTGCTAGATTCAGCCAAATGCTGTGAAAAAAACTTGCACAGCACTGGCACAGACCTGCCTGGCAAAAACTGATAGGAACTGATGTAACCTAGTCCTGAAAAGGACTGCAATTACAATTAGTCTTTACTCCCACAATCTATCTATTTAAGAGCACAGACCTGCCTGATAAAAGTCGTAGGAAATGCTGTAACCTAGTCCTTAAAAGGACTGCAATCACAACTATTCCCTACTCCCAAGCTATCTGTAGATTTGTGCGAAAATTGGCTTGAAATTAACAAGGTATAGCGCACACAGCAACAGCGGTGCCGTCTAACACGCAGCTGCAGCAGTGAGAAAATGGTGGCGACAGGGAAAATGGCTGGGTCTTATAGGGTAAGGACATGTGACATACACTGCCAATGACACATGCCCTTGCTTGTGTGAAAAAAAGCACTTCGCTCCGTGTGTGCGCTGCTGATAGGCTGACAGATTGCACCTCCCCACTGTAAATGCGGGAAAGAGAAAAAAAAATGGAGTTCTTCATTATTCCTGCAGAGATCCATCCCCTGCCCCTCCCCCCACTCCGCTGTACACTCAAACTGCGTATTAACATTAATTTTCATCATTACTGAGAAAAAATCCAGTTATGATTTTGGTGCACGAACAGTTATCGAACATAATCTCGAACAGCCGAATTTTTCTCAAATCGTTCGTGTTCGCCGAACGGCTCGAACACCGCCCAAAACAGCTCGAATTTGAGATTGGCGAACAGTTCGAGTAGAACAACGCTCATCTCTACTTAACAAGGATCTTCTCATTTAAGACTCAATTCTTGCCTAGTGGTTGCAGCACTTACTTTCAGCCATGCCCACATCATTACTGGGTGAAAGAGAAGCTGAGTAACAGTGAATGGCAACAAGAAACCCCTGACTGCATGAATACGTTCCCCTCCTGTGACGACAACCTTGAGTCAACATTGTTCAATTCCACAAGTGAAGACAACAGGTTGGTACCTGCAAAAGAAGACAGTGGAAACTACCTAAAGTTCCTACAGCACAATTACAATGATGCCCACAACGAGGTCATAGACTACCAGACAAAGGTACATTTCTTCGGGGACAGCCCCTCACCTGCTGTGGTAACCTATGGACCGAGACGGAGAGCCCAGGAAGGTGAGAGAGAGTATGAATCTGATGCTCTTCTATTCATGGAGAAGAAATTCTATGTAGATGATATGCTTAAATCTCTACCCACAAGTAAAGAGGCAATTGATCCGCTCTGCAGGAAATGTTGTTAGCAGCAAACCTCAGAACTCACAAAATCATCTCCATCAGCCAGGTGATAATGAAAGCATTTCCATCTGAGGACCGTATAACGAGCTTAAAGGATCTTGATCTGTGTTTTGACGCTCCTTCTATGCAACACAGCCTTGGTCTACTCTAGGACATTAAAAAGGACACGTTATCATTCAAGGTGTCAGTCTACATTAAACCCTTCACCTAACGAGGAGTCTTACCTGTTCTGAACAGCATCTACGATCCTCTTGGGTTTACAGCACCCATCACCATTCAAGGCAAGATACTGTTGAGACAGTTGACCACTGAGAACATGGATTGGAACACTCCACTACCATCCCAGAAACCACAAAGGTGGAAATCATGGAAGACGTCTCCGAAGATCTTAGAACATCCCATCTCGTTCCTATCTGGTTCTGCCTTAAGGTCTCTTTCAGCTCCCAAACTAGCCTCAAGGCCTGCTCACACTGCACCAAGATGTGGTCTTTGTGCTGCTATACTAGTGGTGGAGATTGACAAAGTTACAGTGGCACCACACCTCCACTGACTTGCATCCAACTTACCCAGAAAAAGGACTCATAGATGCATCTAGCCTTTGTGACAATACCTGGCTGTCATCTCAAAGTTTTGTTCTTGAGGACCCTTGTTCTGTCAATGCTGGCAGCACATTTGAACTTGACGAACCAGTCGATGTCGGAGAGATCAGACCAGCCGTCTCAACACGCCTCATATTCATGACACCAAAGTTGAAGCTGAGGCCTCATCACTCTGGACGCTTCTCGAGCTGGTCATTGTTTGTGCAGGCTGGTATTCACCTGACTTATACCACCAAGTGCTTCATGAGAGAAGAGAAGGCATCACATGAAGAGCATTGCTACTGGACACAGCTTACAGTGAGGAGCTTACCGCCATATGCCTCCAGCTGTGTTGGGACATTGGAATTTTCACCAGTGGATTGTTGGGTTGGTGGAAGTGTTTGCACATTGCAGTTTCCCCAATCCGAAGATGGGTTTCCAATTGGACTCGGATTATCCTGTTGTTGTGGACTTCACGCTGCCAACTGGAAAACTGGTCTTACAAATGCTATAGTTTTTGTTGCATGCCTGTATGTTTCTTTGTTATCTTTTAGGTCGACGATGACATCATCAAAGGCATCGCATCAAATTAAACAACTTGAAACCTAAAGATTTCAGACGGGGAGTGTTATATCCCATAATTGGGAATTTCACAGACTATATTAGACTCCTTACAGTTGCTATGTATTGCTGTTTCCTTGCATTGCAGCAATGATTGCCTTTCTCTGTATATTGTCCTCTCTCTCCCTGTCTCCCTCTGATGTGGCTGTGATGTAACTAACCCCTCCCTTCTTCTTCATGTTTCTTCTCATTCTCCATCTTAACCACCATAGAAGTTCATGTGCTCTTAGCCTGTCTCTGAGAAAAAGTCTTTTTACCTGCTGCTGCTGTATGCACAATAACAAGATTTCTGCAAGGTAAATAAAGTTTCTTCTGGATCTTCATCAACATGTCATCCTGCGGTCGAGTTAAAGCTATCTGTGGACATCGCCCTTGTAAGTAAGGTGAAGAGGCAGTCTGGAAATAGTGTTTCACAGCACCCTATACTTGCAGCACAGCCATGGAGACAGAATAAACACACTACATAACATTTGCTGGGGCACTGTAAATATTGGTCATATCTAAATAAACAGGTTCTCTTTCATCAGAACAATAACTATCCCCATCGGCATGGTACAGACGTGATGGTGTTCAACACAGGATGCAAAAACTCACAGTACCAACCCTGAAGGACTTAACAGACAGCTAACAGGCATCTACTGGAGACGATTAGCTACTACTGTATAATGGCGGGATAAAACACTGTCTAACTTATCATTGATAGAGACAGTTTTTAAAAAGAGTCAGACTATACTTGTCCCAAAGGAATGACATTACACTCATCTTTCACAGAAATGTGAACATTACAGTACAGCTATTATTCCCGAATCAGTGTCAATTGTACATTTTGCACAAAAAAGCGCAATTATGATATTGTTTTTATTATACCTTTCACTCTGCTGTATAAATGATAAAATAACTTTATTTTCTTCAATACAACTACAATTATAGATTAAAGATTACAGATTTCTATAGATTTTTTATGTTTTCTACTTTTGAAGACTAAAACCCTTTTTTATTAAAACAAATATATTTTTTTGCATTGCCATATCCTGGATGCTATAACTTTTTTTTTCTGACAACAGACTTTCTATTAGTAATGTTGGTTTATAGTATTGCCACTTTGGGGTACATAACATTTTATGAACACCCTTTAGTCTGATTTCAGGTATGCAGAATGATGAAGAATGAATAAGAAAAAACAGTAATTCTGGAATATTTTTATTTTTTTAACACCATCCACCATGTATTATAACGTTATTTTTTGGGTATGTTTAATTATTGCAATATCAAAATTTTTGTAATTCTTAGAGGTTTTATGTTTTACTACTTTTGCATAGTAAGTGTACTTTCATAAAAAAGTATTTGTTGCTGAATCAACATATTCTCAGAGCCATTTTGTTTTTATTTTTCCTCCGACAGAGCTGTATTTTCAATTACTCTATAAGTATGTTGAAAAAACTGTATTTTCGCCTAATGGATTAACTATTGTCCCCCTCGTGTTCACTGAACAAATTAAACAAATTAAACCACATAGTGATACCAATCATTTGTATATTTTTACATAAAATATTCATTTCTATATTCCAAATTTTCTTTAATAGCTTTATTTTTTCTTTATTTTTTTACATTTTAAAAAATTTCAATTTAGCTGTTCTACTTAGTCCTACTATACTAATAGGATATGCACTTTTAATAGACTGATCAATAGTCTAACACACTGCATTATTCTATTGCAGTGAATTACATTGGTCAATTTTACACTGCTCAAAAAAATAAAGGGAACACTCAAATAACACATCCTAGATCTGAATGATGAAATATTCTCATTGAAAACTTTGTTCTGTACAAAGTTGAATGTTCTGACAACAAAATCACACAAAAATCATCAATGGAAATCAAATTTATTAACCAATGGAGGCCTGGATTTGGAGTCACCCTCAAAATTAAAGTGGAAAAATGCACTACAGGCTGATCCAACTTTGATGTAATGTCCTTAAAACAAGTCAAAATGAGGCTCAGTATTGTGTGTGTCCTCCACCTGCCTGTATGACCTCCCTACAATGCCTTGGCATGCTCTTGATGAGGTTGCGGACGGTCTCCTGTGGGATCTCCTCCCAGACCTTGACTAAAGCATCCGCCAATTCCTGGACAGTCTGTGGTGCAACGTGACGTTGGTAGATGGAGTGAGACATGATGTCCCAGATGTGCTCAATCGGATTCAGGTCTGGGGAACGGGCGGGCCAGTCCATAGCTTCAATGCCATCATCTTGCAGGAACTGCTGACACACTCGTCACATGAGTTCTGGCATGGTCTTGCCTTAGGAGGAACCCAGGGCCAACCGCACCAGCATATGGTCTCACAAGGGTCTGAGGATCTCATCTCGGTACCTAATGGCAGTCAGGCTACCTCTGGCGAACACATGGAGGGCTGTGCGGCCCTCCAAAGAAATGCCACCCCACACCATTACTGACCCACTGCCAAACCGGTCATGCTGAAGGATGTTGCAGGCAGCAGATCGCTCTCCACAGCATCTCCAGACTCTGTCACGTCTGTCACATGTGCTCAGTGTGAGCCTGCTTTTATCTGTGAAGAGCACAGGGCGCCATTGGCAACTTTGCCAATCCTGGTGTTCTGTGGCAAATGCCAAGAGTCCTGTACGGTGTTGGGCTGTGAGCACAACCCCCATCATACCACCCTCATGGAGTCAGTTTCTAACCATTTGTGCAGACACATGTGTGGCACCCAAGGAGTCCGGTTGCCACAGTAGCATTGCCACCCTCACAAGAGGTGATGCCATGCCTGGAAGCAAGTAGGAGTCCCCTAGTCAGGTATACTAGCATGCAACAATTTCCTGGCTCCATACCAGCAAAGGGGAGCTCCTCCCCTAAGCAAATGGATCTGGAGGCGGGGTTAGTTAGACTTAGTGAGAGGAGTTGAAGTCAGGACGTTGAAGAGAAAAGACCTAGGGAGTGGAGCTGCACAGCAGTTCACCCCTGAGGATAGGAGCACGGAAGAACCGGACACCGGAGTCCGAGGTTGTGGGGCACCGAAGGCCCAGCAGCAGAAACCAGAGGGCAGGAGACTGCAGGTCTCCTGGCCCCACCAGACGCCCAGAGGCTCAGCAGCACCGCAGGGCCCAGCACCGCCACGTGGGAGCAACGGATCAGCAAGGCCCGAGCTTCCAGCCATACTGGTGAGCACAAGGACGTTGTATTCAGTAATGAGTGCCACAGCACAGCTACAAGCAGCAGGGCCAGAGAGATTAGTGCAAAAGGGAAGGCCTACAACTCCACCTGGCAAGGTGGATTCCTTACTTGCTTCCAGGCTGCCCAGACTTCCACTTCTAGCCAGCACCCATGTCCCGGACTGCCATTAAGTTGTGGACTGATTATTAACTGTGCCATCACCCCTGCACTACAATGCCCAGCATCACCTATAGCATCTACAACATTTCTATACTGCCCTGGAGCTAAGCTCTACCTGTAGAGAGCCAAACCAACTCTGCTGCATTAAATATCAGCTTCAGAGGACCTGCGCTGCAGCGGCGGCTACCTATAGCTGCATACCACAGGTGGCGTCACGAACTGCATACATAAAAACTATAAAATTCCTTCTTTTTACTGACCGCCCTGGGTCACGGACCGGGTCACCACCACTATGAAATCTGTCCCCTAGCAACGACAGGCCGGGGACCGAGTACCCCATGGTCCAGTGGGCGCATCACATACACATTTGTGGCCTGCTGGAGGTCATTTTGCAGGGCTCTGGCAGTGCTCCTCCTGTTCCTCCTTGCACAAAGGCGGAGGTAGTGGTCCTGCTGCTGGGTTGTTGCCCTCCTACGGCCCCCTCCACGTCTCCTGGTGTACTGGCCTGTCTCCTGGTAGCACCTCCAGCCTCTGGACACTACGCTGACAGACACAGCAAACCTTCTTGCCACAGTTCGCATTGACGTGCCATCCTGAATGAGCTGCACTACCTGAGAAACTTCTGTGGGTTGTAGAGTCCGTCTCATGCTACTACGAGTGTGAAAGCATAACCAACATTCAAAAGTGACCAAAACATCAGCCAGAAAGCATTGGTACTGAGATGTGGTCTGTGATCCCCACCAGCAGAACCACTCCTTTATTGAGTGTTTCTTGATAATTGCCAATAATTTCCATCTATTGTCTATTCCATTTGCACAACAGCATGTGAAATTGATTGTCAATCAGTGTTGCTTCCTAAGTGGACAGTTTGATTTCACAGAAGTTTGATTTACTTGGAGTTATATTCAATGTTTAAGTGTTCCCTTTATTTTTTTGAGTAGTGTACACTCCCTGACAGAAGTTATGCCGCTTATCCATGTTATGTAAATGAAAACGTATAACCTGACGTTAAATTCATCCATTGTTTTTATAAATTACTCTTTTGAAATCTGAAACCCTCCCAAATTTGGTTTAGGTTAAGAAAATAAATTGGCATCAATGCTGAAATATTGATCATTTAATGAACACAGAATGGTCCGATTTTGGCAAGACAAAAGTTTTGTCGCCCACAGAAAGTAATGTGATATTCAAACAAATAATTATCTTAAAATACAAATATATGTGGCATAACATTGGTGAATAGAGTTGTGGTGCTATTAGAATCATATTTAATATTTTGTGTGACTTCTATGAGCTTGAAGGACTGCATCCATGCGGTTCAACAATGATTTATACAATTTATTAATGAAGTCATCAGGAATAACAAAGAATGCAGTCTTACATGCCTCCCTGAGGTCATCTAGATTCTTTGGTTTTGTCTTCCAAGCTTCCTCTTTCATCCTACCCCAAACATGCTCAATGATGTTCATGTCTGGTGACTGGGCTGGCCAGTCCTTGAGCACCTTGATCTTTTTTACCTGGAGGAACTTTGTTGTAGAGATGGATGGATGAGATGGAGCACCATCCTGCTGCAGAATTTGACCCCTTTTATGATTTGGAATGTAAGAGGTAGCTAATACTTCTTGATATTTTAGGCTATTGATATTGCCTTTCACCTTGCAATTGTTTCGCACACCCCATACTGAATGTAACCCCAGACCATGATCTTTCCACCACCAAATGTAACTGTTTTCTGGGTGTATTTGTTGCAGAGTGCATCTTCTTACAGTCACCACTGTACTTACGAGAGCTTCAATCAGCAAGATATCTTGAGTAAACAGTATTTACTTCATACTGGATAAACATGAGATACAATTCAGTGTCACACAGTCCGTGTGCTGCTGACATAACACATACAGGAAAAAAAAACACAGGAAGTAAAAACAACTAACAATTGAGAGCTTCCCTCCCCACATTACAGCAAGCATATAACTTTACACACTATCGCCATCTGCTGTCTGGTTAGTATAAAGTCCTCCTTTCACTTATAATAAGTCCTAATCTGTTGCATATGCCAACACCCTTTCTCAACAGTAAGGACTTATTCAATCAAACCCAAATTTTTTATTAGTCTCTGGTGTTTATCAGCATTCAATGCCTTCGTGAAGATGTCTGCTGTCATTTCTTCAGTAGGACAATACTCTAACTTCTAGACTCCTTGTTCCTGATGAGCTCTCAAGAAATGATATTTCACATCAATATGCTTGGTTCTTGGATTGACTCTTTCCATCTGAGCAAGAGCAAGACATCCTCGATTGTCCTCTTTCAGTTTTGTTGGTTCCAACTGTGGTTGTCCTAATTCTGTCAACAATTGTCTTAACCACAGTACTTCTTGACTCGCATGTGCTGCGGCAACATATTCTACTTCTGTTGAAGACAGTGTCACAATTGACTGTTTCTTACTTGTCCAACTTATTGGTCCACCTGAGAGAAAAAAAATATGTCCACTGGTAGATCTTCTGTCAGTTGGATCTCCAGCCCAATCTGCATCAACATATCCTGTTAAAATGCAATTATCACTTGTGGGTAATTTCAGCTTAACATTGCTAGTTCTTTCAAATAACGCATTACTCTCTTCATGGCATTCCAATCAGCTTTATTTGGTTTTGACACCTTTCTACTCAGGATTCCTACTGCTGCTGCGATGTCTGGTCTTGTAACGGTCACTAGATACGGTAGTTTTCCTATTGCTGTTCTGTATTCTTCATTATTTGGTAGCATATTTTTTTCACTGTTCATCTCTTTGAGATAATTAGTTTCCATTGGAGACTTTACTGTTTTTGCATCCTTTAATCCAAATTTTTCTGTTATGTCTTGAATCATGTGATTTTGATTCAGTAGGAAACTTCCGTCTTTTTCTCTTTCTACCTGTATTCCTAGGTACTGTTTCACATTTCCCAAGTCTTTGATTTCGAAATGTTGCTTCAGGATTTTTAGAATGTTTTCTTTATCCCTTTCTTGTTTAAAACAAATCAAAATGTCGTCTACATATATGAGTGCATAAATCCATCTATTAATCAGCCTTATTGTGTACACGCATGGATCGTCTTTGCTTCTTTGAAATTTTTCTTTTGTAAGTACTTCCATGATTTTGTCATTCCACGCTTTAGCTGCTTGCTTTAAACCATATATGCTTTTCTGTAGGTTGCAAACTTTGTTTGGATTTCTTTCATCTTTGAATCCTGGAGGTTGTTCCATGTAAATGTCTTCTGTTAAATCTCCATTCAAAAAAGCTGTCTTTACATCCAGATGTCTCAGTTCCATATGTTTCATTGCTGCAACTGTAAGTAAAGTTCTTATTGTAGTGTGTTTGACAACTGGAGCAAATGTCTCATCATAGTCTTCTCCATATTTTTGAGAATACCCTTTAGCTATGAGTCTTGCTCGGTATCTTTCAGCTGTGCTATCTGTTTGGTATTTTACTTTAAAAATCCATTTACATCCTATGGCTTTTCTTCCTTCTGGCAAATCTGTTAGTGTCCATGTATTTGAATCATGCATGGATTTAATTTCAGTTTCTGTTGCTTCTATCCATTTATTAGCTTCTTCTTCAGGAAGTTTAGATATGTCTTCCCAAGAGGTAGGCTCATAGATTTTTCTTATGCTTGTCTTGCATGAGAGATGTTTTGGTGGTTTTCCTTTGTTCTCTCATTGAACGTCTTGGTTCTGTGTCTGTTTGTAGTTGTGATTATTCACTTTCAGTATTTTGTTCTTTATTGATTTCTACTTCTTTCTCATCAGATATTTCTTCAGCTATGTCACTATTGTTTTTCTCATTTTTTGTTTCAACTGAAATCATAATGTCTTCATTTAAATCTTCAATGAATGTCACACTGTTACTCACCGTAACGCTGTCTGTTTTGGGATCTAGGATTCTACATCTTTTACAATTTTCACTATATCCAACGAATATTGCTTCCATGGATCTGTTTTGAAGTTTGGAACGTTTTTCTGTTGGAATAAATATAAAAACTTTACATCCAAAAACTTTTAAATGATTGACACTTGGTTTCATACCTTTCCACCGTTCATATGGAGTTTTTGTCAGTTTTCTGGAAAAAAGTCGGTTATGTAGATATGTAGCTGTCATTGCTGCCTCACCCCAATATTTCTCTGGTAGTTTGGAAAACGTAAGCATACATTTTATCATTTCTGTTAGAGTTCTGTTTTTCCTTTCTGCTACTCCATTTTGTTCAGGTGTGTATGGAACAGTTTTCTGGTGTTCTATTCCATTTTGTCTTAAGTAGTCTTCTATTCTGTGACCTGTAAATTCACCTCCATTATCACTTCTGATCACAATTGGCTTCCTTTGAAATTTGTTACTTGATCTTGTTACATAGTCTACAAGTTTATCAAAAACTTCACTTTGTTCTTAATTAAGTATGTGACTGTGTATCTTGAGTAGTCATCTATAAAAGTCAACATGTATCTATTGCCTCCTGATGTAATCACTTTCATGGGTCCACATACGTCAGTATGCACCAAATCAAGTGGTCTTTCCCTTTTCATCTCACTTTCTTTTGGAATAGATATCCTTGTGGCTTTGGATTTTATACAACATTCACATTTTACGGTAATTGAGCAATCTGATATCTTTAAATCTTTTGTCAATTCTTTTCTCTGTAGTTCCCTTATACTGTCAGGGTGTCTATGTCCTAGACGTCTATTCCACATGTGAATACAGTTTTTGTTGATCATGTGTACATACCTTCATCTGTTCCTTTGGTGCGTCAAAATGATATAATTGTTCATCTGCCTTGACTTTGGTTATCACCTTGTTTCCTTCAATAATTGCACACTCATTGTCTTTGAATTTTACTGTAAGTCCTTTTACTGTTAAACGTTTCACAGATAATAATCCGCCTTCCAATTTTGGAACATACAACACATCCTGTACAAGTATCTTTGAATCTTGTCCGAACTTGTTTCAACAATTTAGCATACCTTGTCCGATACCTTCTGCGGTTATTTTGCTTCCATCTGCAAGATAAATGTCTTCTTTCTTATCTAAATCAAGATCAGTAAAGAAATTCATGTCACTTGTCATATGACTCGTTGCTCCTGAATCAATAAACCAACCAAGTGATGATTTCTTGTCTGTTACTTTAAATGTGCCATTCCAATTATTCTCACATGAATCGGAAATTGTGTTTTTTACCTTCTGTGTATGCTTTTTATGTTGTAATTTTTGTTGTTCTGCTTTCTATATGGTACAGTCCTTCTTTAAATGACCTTTTTTCTTACATCTGAAGCATTCTCTTGTCTCTTTATTATAGGGTTTTTTAAATTCTGTAGCTTTAAGAGCGTTTTCACTGTCCTTTTCAGTAGAAGAATCATTTCTTTGTTCTTTTCTTCTCTGATATTCATATATTAGTCTTGTTTTCACAAAATCTAATGTAATGTCAGTTTCTGGTCTCGTCTCAAGGGCATTTATCAAGGCTGTATATGAATCTGGTAAACTGCACAATAATATAGCTGCTACATGACTTTCATTAATGTCTTCACCAATAGATCTTAGCTGTGATATCACTTCCATCATTGAGAATATGTGCTTCTGCATGTCGTCATTTGCACTCAATCTCATACTGTAAAGCTTTCTTAATAAAAATAACTTGTGATTCAAGCTAGGTCTTTCATACAGTTTTCTTAATGCTTTCCACATTCCTTTCGCTGTTTCTTCATTTCTTATATGTATTAATTGAGCATCATCCACTAATAAGCTAATGGTGGCTCTCGCTTGTCTATTCTTCTTATCCCAAGTCTGATTATCTTGATCTGGTCTTTCTGTAACAATTACTTCCCATAAATCATCCTTAGATAACAACATCTCTACTTTGAATTTCCAAAACTGAAAGTTTTCACTATTCAGTTTAGCTACTGTGAATTTCAGTTCTGTGTTACTCATCATCTTTATATAGGCTTACTTGTTTAGAGAGTTGTACTGAAGATATTCTCCTGTTTTTTTCTTGCTGATAGTTCCTGTATGAATTCTCTGTAATTATATCCAGCTCCTGGGATCATGAATTCCTTTGTCACTCTGTATCTGGATTTATTTCCTTCTGTTTACAGAGCTTATCTGTGTGCTCTGTTATCTGGGGTTATAAACCGGGATCCTGCTGCCTGGGCTTGTAGTGCGGGACTGTAGTGTCTGGGCCCATAAACTGTCGCAAAGTGCATCTTCCTACAGTCACCACTGTACTTATGAGAGCTTCAATCAACAAGATATCTTGAGTAAACAGTATTTACTTCATACTGGATAAACATGATATGCAATTCAGTGTCACACAGTCCGTGTGCTGCTGACATAACACATACAGGAAAAAAAAAACACAGGAAGTGAAAACAACCAACAATTGAGAGCTTCCCTCCCCACATTACAGCAAGCATATAACTTTACACACTATCGCCATCTGCTGTCTGGTTAGTATAAAGTCCTCCTTTCACTTATAATAAGTCCTAATCTATTACGTATGCCAACAGTATTTTGGATCCATACAGGTTCCAGTAGGTCTCCTGCAGTATTTGCGGCGGCTGTGGTGTAATTCATCAGAGACATCCACCTTCTGCCACTTTTCCAGCGTCCATCTGTTTAGCAGGCTGTGGGACTTAGCAAATGCCACTCAGTTTTTTTATTTGCCTTTTGTTTAGTGCTGGCTTCTGGGCACTGATTCGACCATGGAGGCCATTTCGAGACAGAATCCTACAAACTGTTCTAGTTGACACAGGGACTTGAGGTGACCAGGCCTGTTGGAGCTCTGCTGCAGTGGAAGAGGGGCTTGCTTTGGATTTTCTAACCAACAAACGTTCCTCCTGAACAGTTGTCTTGCGGGGTCTGCCAGACCTGGGCTTATCAAACACATCTCCACTCTCTTCAAATCTTTTTTAAATTCTTTGTACTTGGCGCTGAGACACATTAAAGGTGCCAGCCACCTCTGCAGTGGATCTGGTCTTCAGCTTCTTGATAATGAAGGCTTTGGTGGCAGGGTGAATGTTTGGCATGTTGTCAGAGCTCAAGTTGCAGTTCAAGTGAAGGTCTGGGGTGCTGGGTTTCTTTTTATACACACCCACTAATTAACCAATCATTTACTGAGCACTGGTGAGAATGTAAACTAGGATTGGGTGCATTATATGACCAGGTGACAAAACTTTTTTCTTGCCAAAAATCTGACCATTCTGCGTTCATTAAATGATCAATATTTCAGCATTGATGACAATTTATTTTCTTTACCTAAACCAAATTTTGGAGGGTTTCAGCTTTCAAAAGAGTAATTTATAAAACCAATGGATGAATTTAACGTCCGGTTATAAGCTTTTATTTAAATAACATGGATAAGCTACATAACTTCTGTCAGGAACTGTATATTGACAACCAGCCTATTAGCCTCCGCCTATGGCAGAGAGAAAAAGGAGAAATTGGAGTAACCATAAACCACCAATATAATTAAAAAAGCTGTTTATTAAAAAAATTCATTTTAAAAGCAATTACCATAAAATACAACAATATGTCAAATAAGGAGGAAAGGATCTCGAGAGCCTTCACGTAAATCCAAAAAAAGTCAAGCAGTAATATGTATTACATATATGCAACCAGTTTCAAAATACCATGTATAGTAAAGGACCAGATGGCCATAAGCATAAAGTGAAATAAGAGACTAGCCTACAAAGTGATGTCACTTACCCATATTCAGGGTGGATTTAGTTGAGTCCGCCAACACTGCTCTGGCGCTTGTTTCATGTATAGCTTTCTTAAGGGGAAGTCTGCCTATGGCAGGGCCTAAAAGGCTACAGTAATTGGCATATCTGGAGACCATTGTTTTGACTGTAGTTAACATAGCAATCATTGGCAACCCACAAACATGTTGCAAGGGTGACGGAGTGTAACAGGGAAACCCTTCCTCCTTTCAATCACCTAGATGCTGCAATCATTATTGACCAAGGCATGTAGAGGGTTAAACAACCAGCATTAGTGCTAACAAGAGATCATAGGTCAGTTAATCGCCCTGAGTGCAGCTGCTGTGCTTTCACGATGACCATTATTTTGTTGTGGGAGCTCTTTACCAAGCTTCATGTTTATAAACATCATAAATTAGGAGTTAATTATTATTATTATTATTATTATTATTATTATTATTATTATACTTGTATTATAATACATAATTACATTTATTATATGCAGTATTATATTAATTATTATTTATTTTTATTTTACTATCTTTACTTATTATTAATATGTTATTATTTACTATTACTATTAGTGAGAAATCTGGCATAATAAATATAAAAGCTTTTTTTTTGTAAAACTGTTAGCAGCAAAGCACACAGTTTGGTTACATATATAATTGTACAGTAACATTTCTTACTGATGTATTAAATGGACTAATGAATTTCGACTGCCTCGTTCAGCTCTTTTATATAACATAAAATGTTCTTTTGAGTGTTTTTATGGTCTCAGTAGACATTGCACTTCAACATTAACAAACTATTGACAGGCAAACTGAGGTTTGAGCATATAAGGTCGTTGTGTATGATTTCACCTGATCTGCAGGTTCCTGTGAAATGGATAGACATTAATTACTTTCACAACCCTTGGTGCTCCATCTAATGGTTTTACTTTGCACTCAATTACCGGGAACAAGATAGGAAACAGTGTCGTCTTGGTTCATCGACTTGGGTGTGACAGACAATGTATGATGGGTGAGTGTCATGAAATGGGCTTGATGGATCTGTTGGTTAATAGATTCAATCAAAAGAGCTATGTTTTTAAAAAATATCATCAGAGAAATATTAGGTAAATGTGTTATGACAAACAATTTTGACATATCCATTGCCAAATATAATACTGCATTTTCATAAATGTTTTTCTTCTTTCGATGCATATTGATGATTATTCAATTTCCTACAAATGTCACCTTGCAGCAGAATCTATGTGCTGGGGAAAAAAAGATAAAAGTTAATTGGACAAGATTGAACATGGTTGATATAAACTACAACAGAATGAGTACATCGCTACTGAGTATCAGAAGGCTTTCAGAAAAAAGAGGACTGCCAAAACCATTCTTAGCATCCTAGTAGTACAATGAGGTTATCTTTTCAGATTGGGGTTTCATATAAAGTTCTTCTAATGAGTTACTGACACTTGAGACAGGTATACTCAAGGGTTCAACAAGAGCCCTTTAGAATGATGAACCCCAAGGGCTATTCAGCACTGGGGGCACATTGAAATATTCAGCCAGCAAGATTTTGTTTACTAAATGGTCTTTGGTTTGTATCATTAATTTTTGAGATTCATGATGACTGAACCACAGGAATCATGAATCAAACACCGGCTGAGTGATTGCAGACAGGTATATTTTACTCTGAAACTGTGTCTTTATTGACTATTCTTCCTGCCCTACTCCCCTAGACTGGCAGATCTCTATCTATGTGTGCATATAAAAAGCCACTGAAAGGCTGTGTGCCCACAATGCGTTTTTTAAGCGTTTCCGCAGCGGCAAAAGTGCTGTGGAAATGCATTAAGAAGGCATGGTATAAGGCCTGCCATGTTCCCCAATGATAATCCGCATGTGCTGTGCACATGCTGCGGACATTTCCGCTGCGGATTATCATTGCGGAAAAAAACGCAGCACTACCAATTATTTTGCGGAAGTGCTGCGTTTTCGCCGCCATTGACTTGCATTAGAACGCGCCAATTCCGCAAGACTGTATCTGTACTTGCGTCATTGGTGCGTTCTAATGTGCGGATGGTACCCGGGTGTGGAGGAGAGGAGAGTCTCATCCACACCCAGGTACCATTAAAAAAGATGTAAAAAAAGAATAAAATAAAAAATAAATATATACTTACCTTCCGGCGGCCAGCGCTGTGCTCCTCCTTGCTTCCCGGCACTTCGCGATGGAATGAAGGACCCGCGCTGATGTCAGAGTCATATGACGGGTCACGCGACGCTGACATTGGCAGGTCCTTCAATCCACTGCTGCTGGCAGCCGGGACGGTGAAGCAAGACAGCGCGGGCCATCGGAGGGTATATACATTTATTTTTTTATTTTTTGAAATTCTCTCGGTCACACTATATAAATCCATGCCGGTTGCATGGATTTATATAGTGTGACCAAGTTGACAAGCACTTTCCAAGTGATGCTAAAATCGCTTGGAAAGCGCTTGTCAACCCGCATGCGGAAATGCAAGTGAAGAACGCTTCACTTCCGCATGTCCCTAGCAGGAAAACGCATGTACAATCCGCATGCGTTTTTTTCTGCCAGGGAGATGCAGAAGCGCTCAGGAAAAAATCCTGAGCATTTCTGCATCGTGGGCACATAGCCATAATTTGTTTTGTCAGACTAGGCCAAAGAAGGTCCCCAGCATCTTCTCACAGCTCCACTCATCTGAACTGACAGGTCTCTGTGTATCTGCGTACATAGGGAGAGATCTGTCAGTCTAGTTGAGCAAGGCAGAGAGAAGTTCCAAGAAGAAACAGTCGGGGACCTACCTCATGACTAGTTATCTGAGACATGTAGTTCCTGGCCAGGCTTCTAAAATATGTTTACTCTGAAACTTTGTGGTGTTTCAGAGTGAAACATACTTGATTGCAATAGAACAGCCAGTGTCTGATTCCTGGTTCAGGCTGCATAAATCTTATCACAGTTTACGTTTATCCTGTTTTCTGAGTTACTTTAAGGGCTTACTTTACAAGGTGACATAAGCTTACCAGGAAAGTTTTAAGGGTCCCAAGACCCAGGCTTTCTACTTAAATGGTGAAGGCTCTTCATTTGTACAGCTGTTAGAAGAGGTGGGAAACTCATCTACTGTTCATACTTTGAGAGCGGTTTCATGTGTGCTTACCTTCAAGAGAGTATGTTTCCCAGTATCAGTCCTGTCTAGCACCATAAAACACATTTGGCAGCCAGGATATGCCGCTGACATGGCTTTGCAGTGGTAGAAGCCATATGGTAGAGAATTAGGACAAGGCAGGTAAGGAGATGTGTGGCAGTTTAATGCTAGCAATGGAAACTCTTGCAGCAGCAGTAGAGTAGACCACTATTTTTCCTACCATCTTCATATACATAATACATATACAACCCCTGACAAAAATTATGGAATCACCGAGCTCGGAGGGTGTTCATTCAGTTGTTTAATGTTGATGAAAAAAAGCAGATCACAGACATGGCACAAAACTAAAGGCATTTCAAATGGCAACTTTAGGGCATTAAGAAACACTAAAAGAAATCAAGATTAAAAATGTGGTACTCAGTAAGGGTAATTTTTTTCAGACCAAGCATAGGGAAAAAATTATGGAATCACTCCATTCTGAGGGAAAAATTATGGAATCACCCTGTAAATTTTCATTTCCAAAACTAACACCTGCATCAAATTAGATCTTCTTGTTAGTCTGCATCTAAAAAGAAGTGATCACACCTTGGAGAGCTGTTGCACCAAGTGGACGGACATGAATCATGGCTCCAACACAAGAGATGTCAATTGAAACAAAGGAGAGGATTATAAAACTCTTAAAAGAAGGTAAATCATCACGCAATGTTGCAAAAGATGTTGGTTGTTCACAGTCAGCTATGTCTAAAATCTGGACCAAATACAAACAACATAGGAAGGTTGTTAAAGGCAAACATACTGGTAGACCAAGGAAGACATCAAAGCGTCAAGACCGGAAACTTAAAGCAATATGTCTCCAAAACAGGAAATGCACAACAAAACATATGAAGAACGAATGGGAGGAAACTGGAGTCAATGTCTGTGACCAAACTGTAAGAAACCACCTAAAGGAAATGGGATCTACATACAGAAAAGCTAAACATAAGCCATCATTAACACCTAAACAGAAAAAAACAAGGTTACAAGTAGTGTTGAGCCACCCCCGTAGTGTTCGAGTTCAGTTCGGTTCGCCGAACACCCGTATGTTCGCCGAACTGTTCGTCGAACTGTTCGACGAACACCTTCAAACACCGTTAAAACCAATGGCAGGCAAACAAAAACACATAGAAACACATAGAAAACACCTTCAAAGGTGTCCAAAAGCTGACAAACTGCTCAGAAGACACAGCTAACACATGGAAAAGTGACAAGTACATATAGTCATGCGAAAAGAAAAGAGGTGGAGGAGTAAAAGGAGGGGGAGACACAGATATAGGCATGTCATGCCCTTCCAAAACCAAAAAAGTGCAAAGCCAACACGGCCAGTCCGTTCCTGCCCATGCGACCTCCGTGTCGCCGGGTTTGTGCCAGAGCCGCGGTGGACCCTGATGGCCAGCCTCCCTCTCCCAATACTGGTGCCTGTCCGCTGGTGGGTCGAGCCCCCCCGCGGTGGGGGGGGAGTAGCATCTGCAGAAGAAAGACCATCTTGCAGCCAAACTAAGATGTCTACTTCTTTTCGTGGACAATGTGATACGATCCCTTTCTTACGGACACGCCCATCGCTACAAATTCCAGATGAGGCACAAAAACAGCAGGTGCTTCAACGGATATTAAGTGCTCCTTCATGTGGGCTCTCCTCCACCTCAACTTCAACATCACAAATACTCCAGTCCTCAGAGGTGTCACCCCAATCGCACTTGCTTCCTCACAGCTCCCAAGTCTCCAGCTGCCTGTCTGAGTATGGGGTAGCACAGATGGTTGAGTCTGCACAGCTGTTTACTCATACTAAAGCCTGGGAAACGGAGGTCTGCTCCAGAGCTTCTGTTAATCTAGACGAGGAAATGATCTGCACTGATGCCCAGAATCTTTATAAGTCGGATCCAGGACCAGATGAAGAAGGTTCTGAGCATAATTTGACCCTCATTCCCAAACTGTAACTCCTTTTGGTGGAGACAATGATGAAGACGATGATGAGACTCAAATACCTGATTGGAGCGACAACTTGACTTTTCGGTCAGGGCAGGAAGAGGTTGGCTCTGAGGCGACGGGTGTGAGAACACACAGGGTGATGATGACGAGGTTGGAGATCCCACTTACTGTCAACCCACAGTCAGCCTGTCGATGATGTCAGCAGAGGAGGTGGAGGAGGATGTGACTAGCCCAGGGGATGGGGATGACTCGGTACCCGGGCCTTTGCCTGGCCTTGTCTATGTCGCGGTGGTCGGCTCCCGGGCCCGTACCCTGGGGTCACTCTTTAAAAGGGTGGATAATTGTTAATTTTATAAGAGCTCGTGACGCCACCTGTGGTATCTGGGGAGAAGCACCAGCGCTGCAGCAGTCCACTGAGGCCAGTGATAAGGCAGCTCGATGGTATAGCTCCCCACTGGTGGAGCTAGGCCTAAGAAAAGCGTATGCAGGGGGAATGTAGGACAGGCAATACTCAGCTGGGTCAGAGCAAGAACAGGAACGGACACGGTAGTCACTTCAGTACCTTTTACTGGTGGAAATTCAGGCACATCCCGGAGCACTGTAGGGTGAAGGGTGCATATCAGGATCCTCCTCAATGAGCGGGTATAGGGCCTCCTGTTTCTTGCCTCTGCGTAGTAAGTTTCTGACCTGCCTGGAGCTAGGCCTAACTTTGTCTCTGTCCTGCGCTGGCTGACCTTATGGTAGGGCCTTGTCTTGGAGTTCACGCTCCCAGTATGCGGGGCCTAAGCGTCTCCTGGCTCTGTTACTTATCAGCACCTTAGCGATCCTGGGACTTGTAGTTCTCCAGGGATTCCGGTTATGCCTTACTGGGTCATAGAGATCCCGGTAAGCTCGGATCCGGTGTTCGGTAAATGCTTCGGGGTGAGCTGGTTAAGCTCCTCTGCCCCTTTTGTACTAACTCGCAACTCGCCTTCGGCCTACTCGGGCCCTCACTAGGCTATACACACTAACGGCAGCTTGCCGTGCTTCACCGATCTTATGACGCTGGCACACCTTAAGCTGTAACTGGGCTCCCTGAATCTAGCTAGCAGGAGCCTCGTGCTCCACTGCTGAACTATTAACTGAGTTCTCTAGACTAGACTGGGCTCCACTGCAGACTGACCTCTCTTAGGCTTCTCTACTGAAGGAACTCTTCAGAGGAACTGAACTGCCTAGCTCCACCTTCCTTATTTATATCCCTAACGGGCTCCCTCTGCTGGTCTGAGGTGGAAGGTGGAGATGTGTGAATGTTTATGGGGGCCTCTTGTAGAGGATTCCAACAATGAACTATTCTAGGATCTGTGATACCAAGCACAGCGGGGCGTCACAGATGCCATTGACGACGAGGTTAGGTTGCGCCTTCCTGGACAGAGACAGAGTACTGGAAGCACGTCAACAACTGCATCCTCAACCACAACTCTGCCTCTGACCACAAGTCGTAGTGGCTCTTCAGGTCGCATGGGCTCTAAGCCTTGCATAGCCTGGGCATTTTTTCAGATCGGTAAGGATGACCCAACTCGTGTTATCTGTAATATTTGTCACCAAAAGCTAAGTAGAGGCCAAAAAATCCATAGTTTGAGTACTTCATGCATGAGCCGTCACATGGATATGAAGCATAAGTTGCAGTGGGAAGCTCACCCTTGCTACAAGCCACCGTCTGCACCATCTTGTGCATCCGCGGCCACTTCATCCTCTGTGACTGGGGGACAGCAGTCACACATGTTTTTGGACGCAGACCTGCCACCTCTTTACCCGCAACAGCCAGTTTGATTGGCAGGTCGTCAGTTCATTTGGAAGTGGAAACACCTGCTGGTGTTGAGCGCTCTCTGACATCGAGAGCACCACCTTTGGATCAAGGCAACCTAACATGTCCGCCTGCATCTTCCTCACAGACCGGCAGTTTGCTGGGGACACCCTACTCAGCCCCGTCTAAGCACAACAGCCAGCCCTCGGTCCCTCAGATGTGGACAAGTAAAAGACCATTTCCTCCTAGCCATGAGAAAGCTAAGAGGCTGAATTTCACCATCTGCAAGCTCTTGGCTACAGAAATGCTGTCTTTCCGCCTGGTGGACACAGAGGATTTTCGATACCTTATGTCCGTCGCAGTGCCCCAGTATCAGATGCCCATTCGGCACTACTTCTCAAAGAAAGGTGTGCCTGCGCTCCACCAGCATGTCGCACACAACATCACCGCTTCTTTGAGAAACTCTGTGTGTGACAGGGTGCATTTCACCACAGACACTTGGACGAGTAGGCATGGACAGGGGCGTTACATGTCGCTGACTGGGCACTGGGTAACTATGGTGACAGCAGGACAAGGGGCTGCTGTCCAAGTCTTACCGTTCCCACGAGTTGTGCGTCAATCCTCTTTATCTCGAAGTTCCTCTACTGCTTCTGCCTCCTCAACCTCCTCTCGGTCCTCCACCTGCACCCAAAGCCTGTCTGGTAATGCCACCTGCTTTCTAACTGCACAGAAGGAATCCTGCACACCTCCTTACTATGCTGGCAGCAGGGCTCAAAGGCATCAGTATTTACTTTGAAATGTCTGGTAAATGTGAGTCACACAGCTGAAGAGTTGTGGTCAGCTCTGGAGACCCAGTTTCATGAATGGTTGTCTCCACTGGACCTGCAACCAGGGAAGGCCATGTGCGACAATGCTGCAAACGTGGGTGCGGCCCTTCGCCGGGGCAATGTCACACACGTGCCATGTATGGCTTACATGTTGAACCTGGTTGTCCAGTAATTTTTAGCCCACTATCCCGGACTAGATGGCCTTCTGTAGAGGGCACGGTCGCTGTGTGCTCACTTCCGCCGTTTGCATCCCGCAGCTCAACGACTTACATCTCTACAGAAGTTGTTGGGACTGCCAGTTCACCGGCTGAAATGCGATGTGCCGACACGGTGGAATTCAACTCTGCACATGTTGCAGCGACTGTGGCAGCACCGACAAGCCCTGGTGCAATACGTTCTGACGTATAGCCTGGACCAACGAGATCCAGAGGTGGGGCAAATTACGCTGCAGGAGTGGTCTCAGATCAGGGACCTATGAAGTTGACGCGCCCCCTGGGCCGTAGGGTACCCGGAGCCGGGGCGGTCAATCCAAGGGTAATTTGTATATATGGGTTTTATAATGTCCGACTATGCCACCTGTGGAGTGCGGCCAAAGGGGCCGCCGCTGCGGAACAGTCCTCTGAAGCTGGTGGTTTTGCAGCAATGGTATTATTACTCCCCACAGGAAGAGTTTAGCTTCAGGGCAGTGTGGGTGGATGATTGTGGTTGTAGTGCAGGGAGTCAGTAATGAACACAGAGTCCGTGTGATGCAGTCCCAAATTCTTTACTCACAGTTGTTGCAGTCCAGATTACAGGTACCAGAGCAATCTCACCCGTCGTGCTGTGCGTACTCAGTGAGGGGCTCAGTCCACCCCCCGATAGCTCCGGAGTACTTAGCAGGACCCCCTTCTTTGTGTCCTTTTTCTGGCCTTCGCCCTGCCCCTCACACCCAGTGACACTTCTATCCGGTATCCTCCGTCCTTGGCGGGCGACGTGTGTTCCGTCCCCTGGGTCCTATGTGGCTACCTTCTTAGTGAGACTGGTGTGGACTTTTGCCTGCAGTACATGAAATGCTGCAGCCTCCGGTTTCTAGTTGAGCCTTGCTGTTTCTCTGCTAGTTGAGGGACCGGTTCCCCTTATCTGGCCTGACCCCTCTACCTCCTGGTAGCAGCGGGCGTACGGGTGGCCTTCTGAACGGCCCGTACCCCTAGGGTCCCTTCGGTTCCTGGAGCCTTCCTGCTCCCACTCCTCTCTTCTCTCCTTCAGTCCTGGGCTGCCCAGAGCTCATGCAGAGCCTCTGCTCCTGTCACTTCTCCTCCTCTGACTGGCTTGCTCTTTATAAGATGGCTTCCTATTTATACTCTCCCTGTCATGTGCTCCCCTAAGCTGTTCCCCTAAGCACCCACTACATAGGACCCTCCCGCCAGCTAGGGACCTGGGACTGTGTTCTCCCTTAGGAGCAATCTCGCCCTACACCCACTGCGGGTATGTGTTGGATGCAGGTGTTAGGGTCCCGAGCCATACTCCTTCCTTACCTGAGGGTGAGATACCACACCTCTGGGTGAGATGCAGTAACTCTGTGGCGACTGAACCCTCAGGGGCGCCACACACCCTTCTGCACAGTTTTGAAATGGCGACGAAGATGTTTAGTGCTGACGACGATGCCATTATCAGCATGACTATTCTGGTGATTTACATGCTGGAGCACACGTTAAACAGAATTCAGAGTCAGGTGGTGGGACAAGAGGAGGTGGAGGAAGTAGAAGAGGAGTCATATGCGGAAGGGATAACATCTCCAAGGTCCAGACGGTCGGCAGCACCAAGACGGCAGGCATGGAAGGGTGGGGGAGAGGGATTAACCAGGGCGCATGGTAGCAGCCAAACTGTTGAGGAAGGTTCAGGAGCCGAGGAAGAAGTGGAGGGCGAACTGGCGATGGGCATGTAAGACTCATCAGATGAGGGAGACCTTGATCACATTTCTGTTGTGCGAGGTTGGGGGGAGAGGGCAGAGGAAGGAAGCATGATTCTTACCTTGCTACCAACACAACAAGGACTTGGTCCTCCTGGATGCGCAAGACACATGAGTGCCTTCTTGCTGCACTACCTGCAACATGACCCTCGTATTGTCAGAATTCAAAGTAATCCCGACTACGGGGTTGCCACACTCTTAGATCCCCGGTACAAAAGTAAATTTGCCGAAATAGTTCCTGCCATAGAAAGGGATTCACGCATGCAGGAGTATCTGCAGATGCTGTTGCAGAATCTTACATGTGCTTTTCCACAAAACACCAGTGGTGCACGTAGTGAATCTCACAGTTCTAACTTGCAAACCGTGTGACTGTCGAGTCTTCATCACTCAAACCGTAACAGTAACACAGTATCTGCTGGTAACAGCAATTTTGTGGAATCGTTTCACCACTTTTTTAGACCATCCTTTGCAAGGCCACAGGAGACAAGAAGTCTGACACATAGTCAACGCCTAGAGAGGATGGTACAGGAGTATCTCCAAGTGAACATCGATGCCATGACTGTGTCACTGGACCCTTGCTCATTTTGGGATTCCAATCTGGAAAAATGGCCGGAGCTCGCCACTCACGCCTTGGAGATCTTGTCATGCCCTGCAGCCAGCGCTCTCTCTGAACGTGTGTTCAGCGCTGCTGGTGGTGTGCTGACAGATAAGCGCACGCGGCTGTCCACTGAGAATATAGACATACTCACGTTCATAAAGATGAACAAATCATGGATTCGCAAGGACTTTTCTACCCCTGTGTCATCCTGGGGAGACTAAAAGCTTGAGGATTTGGTAAAATCACCTCACCAATCGTTTTAAGCAACTGTGGGGCAATTGATGCCACTTAACCCTAGAACGCATGACCATAAAAATCTACACTTTCACATACCTGGGGCCTTTTAGGGCCATGTGCAAATAACATGGAATAACTCAAAGTCAAATGACAAACAACTATATACATGAAGAATACCTAGAGTTTCAAAATTCTAACTAAAGTAATCTTGCTGAAAATAGAAAACAATTAACAGGGCGGGCCTGCGAGGCCCCAGGTATGCGTTCTAGGGTTAAGTGGTGTCTCTGCCACAATTTTGGGAAAAAATGGAGACTCTTTTTGGAGTCCCCTTGCTGAGTCTTAAGTGACGTTGGCATCGTCAATTTCAGGTGGGTTGGGTCGCTCCCCCCCCCCCCTTTTGACTGTAAGAAACTACATACACTATGGCTTTGGGTAACACAGATGGTTGAGTCTGAAGAGCTGTTTACTCAGAGGTCTGCTCCAAAGCTTCAGTGTCTGCTAGTCAGCATAGACTTTTTAACTGCATCTAGCCTAGGCAATACTTTGGGCGTAGTAACCCAGCTGTGAAGCAAGCTGCACTGCCTGTGTATCTAATAAGAATTTTTAAATGCATCTAGCCTAGGCAGACTGTGGGGACCCCCAACCAAACCCAGACGCTCAGCCCCCCTACTGCCCCCCTTTCCTTGACAATACAATAATGTAACTCTTACAACTGGATGGGTGAGGATCGGTCACAGCTTTATTAACTCTTTATACTCATTCCATTAGAAAGGCATTTTATTTCTAAAATAATTCAGCTTGTTGCAGCATGCCCTGGGTCTCCACTCCGGCAAGTTGGCCAACAAGTGTAACTCTCCAACATGTCCTTTCTATTTCCAGGCCACGGAGGATCCTGCGTACTCGTATGCAGGACTCTGACCCCCACCTATCACTCTTAACGCTTGTTCCACTACGTCCTGGAGTCCTGACAGGAATATATCCAGTCCAATATCCATTAAGTGACCACCATCGGTCCATATGAGGCCTGCTTTATCTCCTTCCAGTTGTCGGTGTCATATCACTACACCACCTCTGTCTCTTCTAAATTTTGTCATCCGAATATTTATTACCCGCCTTGTCCGTTCGATGGCCGTGATGTCTCGCGCAACTTGCCATACCGCTATCGGCACAATTTCTGACCATACTATAGTTAGTTTTGTGAAAAATTCTCTGAAGCGCTCAGTGTCTAGTTTCATTATTGCCATTAGTTATGCGCTCTTGTGATGACCTAGGTTGTTTCCCCCGGCCTGTATAACTAAGATGACCAGACCTCTTGCCTCTCTCCCTACCTTTATTACCTCCATTAGTACCTGAGGCCATAGCAGGCCTCTAATACCTCTCCAGTTGAAATATGTGTTATGAAACTCTAATTTCCTCCCACCTGGGCGGACTTTCGCCCATTTTTCTGCCCAATATATATAGGAGTGGCCTATCACCCACACTGTTTGCTTAGCGCCACCTGTAAAAGAAAACAAACCACGTTAGAATAACAAGTCCGGTCTTATGTATCTCGCCTAACACATGGATCGCCATCTCCCTGTCCTCTGAACTTCCGTTTCTGACAGTCCTGCTTTTGCTGCTTCCGTGGCCGCACCTATGTGGAATGAGTGTGTCCCGTAATCTTTGGGGTGGTTCCCTGCCGATGTTATGCATTTATTAAATATAGCTTGGAACTGGTATCTTGATAATGGCGATGCATCAATTTGTGATAGGAAGAAATTAATTTGTGATCTGATGGTTATATATGTTTTTACTATTGTTACCTGACTCAGTGTACCGTTTGTGGGTTGTAGAAGTACCCAAGTGCCCCTGCCCGCTGGAACCGTTTTCGATTGGCGTATACGTAGACGTATTACATTATTGGCTATGACTACGTCCTGGTGTAATAAGCCTCCACTGGTGGTCATTTTGGATTGAGGGACTAATTCGCTTATGCATAGCGCCCCGAAGAAGATGATCGCAAATGCAGTAGACAGTAGTGTTGCTTCAAATTGGGAGTGTCATGTTAATGGTGTTAGGGATACGATGTGAGAAATCAGTTTTAGTGACACGGGACGGGACTTCTACACTCCTGACTTGGCTGACCCCTTTTCCACCCTGATGGAGGTCAGTATAGATGGACTAATAGAACAAGTCACACACACTGCTAGAAGCCTAAATATTTTTTCAGAGCTAGATGCAGAAAAAAATTATATTGAATTTGCAACCTGATGGAGGTTAGTATAGATTGACTAATAGAACAAGTCCCACACACTGCTAGAAGCCCAAATATTTTTTCAGAGCTAGATGCAGAAAAAAATTATATTGAATTTGCAACCTGATGGAGGTCAGTATAGATGGACTAATAGAACTAGTCCCACACACTGCTACAAGCTGTAATATTTTTTCAGAGCTAGATGCAAAAAAAAATTATATTGAATTTGCAACCTGATGGAGGTTAGTATAGATGGACTAATAGAACAAGTCCCACACACTGCTAGAAGCCTAAATATTTTTTCAGAGCTAGATGCAGAAAAAAAATATATTGAATTTGCAACCTGATGGAGGTCAGTATAGATGGACTAATAGAACAAGTCCCACACACTGCTAGAAGCTGAAATATTTTTTTGAGAGCTACATGCAGAAAAAAATTATATTGAATTTGCAACCTGATGGAGGTCAGTATAGATGGACTAATAGAACAAGTCCCACACACTGCTAGAAGCCTAAATATTTTTTCAGAGCTAGATGAAGAAAAAAATTATATTGAATTTGCAACCTGATGGAGGTTAGTATAGATGGACTAATAGAGCAAGTCCCACACACTGCTAGAAGCCTAAATATTTTTCCAGAGCTAGATGCAGAAAAAAATTATATTAAATTTGCAACCTGATGGAGGTCAGTGTACATGGACTAATATAACAAGTCCCACACACTGCTAGAAGCTTAAATATTTTTTCAGAGCTAGATGAAGAAGAAAATTATATTGAATTTGCCACCTGATGGAGGTCAGTATAGATGGACTAATAGAACTAGTCCCACACACTGCTATAAGCTGTAATATTTTTTCATAGCTAGATGCAGAATTTTTTTTATTGAATTTGCAACCTGGTGGAGGTTAGTATAGATGGACTAATATAACAAGTCCCACACACTGCTAGAAGCCTAAATATTTTTTCAGAGCTAGATGCAGAAAAAAATTATATTGAATTTGCAACCTGATGGAGGTCAGTATAGATGGACTAATAGAACAAGTCCCACACACTGCTAGAAGCTGAAATATTTTTTCAGAGCTACATGCAGAAAAAAATTATATTGAATTTGCAACCTGATGGAGGTCAGTATAGATGGACTAATAGAACAAGTCCCACACACTGCTAGAAGCCTAAATATTTTTTCAGAGCTAGATGCAGAAAAAAATTATATTGAATTTGCAACCTGATGGAGGTCAGTGTAGATGGACTAATATAACAAGTCCCACACACTGCTAGAAGCCTAAATATTTTTTCAGAGCTACATGCAGAAAAAAATTATATTGAATTTGCAACCTGATGGAGGTCAGTATAGATGGACTAATAGAACAAGTCCCACACACTGCTAGAAGCCTAAATATTTTTTCAGAGCTCAATGCAGAAAAAAATTATATTGAATTTGCAACCTGGTGGAGGTTAGTATAGATGGACTAATAGAATGATGCTATGCCCAAAAGGTTTTACTTCACTAGGTGCAGTAAAAAAATTTGTATTCTATACACAGGTGGTGTAGCTTGCAACACAGATAGGCTACTCCACTGACTAACACACTCTGCAATAGGCCAAAAAGGATTTGCTTTGCTAGATTTAGCCAAATGCTGTGAAAAAAACTTGCACAGCACTGGCACAGACCTGCCTGGCAAAAAGTGATAGAAACTGATGTAACCTAGCCCTGAAAAGGACTTCAATTACAATTAGTCTTTACTCCCAACCTATCTATTTAAGAGCACAGACCTGCCTGATAAAAGTCATATGAAATGATGTAACCTAGTCCTTAAAAGGACTGCAATCACAACTCTTCCCTACCCCCAAGCTATCTGTAGATTTGTTCGAAAATTGGCTTGAAATTAACAAAGTATAGCGCACATGTGTCACCCTACCTGGATGCCACAAGTGTAATAAAGCTGTGTCTGAGAGCAAGGGGGAGGTTCTCTGGTCAGGGGAACATTAGCATGCAATGCCTCCTGTCTCAGGCCAGTAGGGGGAGCAGGCTGCCCTTATAAAAGCTGGTACTGGGGACAGGGTTAGAGAAAACTGGATTGCCTGTCTCAGCTTTGAGACGTGTCCCAGAGTGGAGCAGGGACAGAAAGTTGATTACACCTAAGAGGAAGTGTGGCAGTAGGAGAGAGCCACAAGCCAGAGACAAGAGGCGAAGAGAGCCTGTCTTGGCAGAGAAAAGACTTAATTTTACCAGACTTTGGTGTCTGAGGCTGGAAGGATTCCACATCCCCCAGCAGAGAACCAGTCCGCAAGGGACTGTACATTCCTTGGCCTAAGAAGCCTGGAGGCCCTGCCACAACCGAAGGGACCAGTAAAGCCATACAAGGCTGGGAGCAGAAAGGAACCCACGTCGCAGGCCATACAGGCGAGAAAGCACGGAAAGCTCGGAAACGTGGGCTGTTACTCTATAAGGAGGGGATAGCCGGAAGGAGCGCAGAAAGCACGGTAGGCCTACACCCTCACCCTGACCAGGGCCAATTTCCCCGTTGCTCTCAAACATCCAGGTCCCCTCCTAGCTGGGACTGTTTATGGGTCCGTTTACCTGTTTCAGTAAAGACCCTGGACTACAACCTGTTGTCTGTGTGCTCCTTGCTCCTCCAGCACTATCATCACTGGGACTCTCACTACCATCACTCCCACCATCCACTATACTGCCCTGCGGCCGCACTCTTCCCGTGGGGAGTCACACTACCATAGCTGCACACTTCATCAGCCCCAGCTGTCTGCATGCAGCGGCGGTTCCTAATAACCGCAATCCACGGGTGGCGTAGTCGGACATAAACATCAGTACATAACGGACTACCACAGGCCTGACCACCCTGAGCCACGGAACCGGGTTGCCACTACTACTCCCATCGTTCCCCCTATTGCCCGGATCCGAGTGCCCCACGGCCCAGGGGGCGAGTCAGCTTTGGCGTAGTCGGCAGGATTTCGTGCCCGCAACCATCGGGTACTGCGTGCCTGAAAAAGACTTTTGTAACTTACCTGTGGAGTCGTTTCCCGCCATCCGGAGCCGATTCCCGCCATCAGACGCCATCTTGGACCGTTTCCCGCCGTCTTCTGCCGTCTTCCCGCCATCCGCAGCTGCTTCCCGCCATCGGATGCCATCTTCAGGACGCCGCGCGGGAAGAAGAGGGGCGTGGACGTCAAAACCGCGCGAGATCCGAAGCTCCGCCCCACGCTCCGACGCTGCGCAAGGTCCTGGAAGGGAGAGAGAGCGACGCTGACGTCATCAGGACGCGACGCCAGGTCCTCGTCCAAAGCAGCAGCAGCGGAGCCGTGGCCTACAGAAGAGGATCGCCGGAAGGTAGGCCACACTTCACTAGGGGGGGAGGAAGATGTCGGACACAGAGGCGCCCACTACCACCAACGCAGCTGCAGCAGCGGTGATGCCCTTTTCCTTGCCCTACATCCCTGGAGCGGCCTGGCTGCCCAAATACTCAGGGGAGCCCCATGCCCTAACTGACTTCAAGGAAAGACTGTATAGTTTGTTCCAAGTTTACCCCCTGACAGAGGAACAGAAGGTCAGCATATTGACAGGGCAGTTAACTGGCACAGCCCAAAGGGAGGTAAAATCATGGCCCATTGAGGAGAAAGGGACTGTGAAGGGTATTCTGGCCTGGCTGCGGGGTACCTTTGATACACGTACCTCCGCTGAAATTAAAATGAGGTTCTATGGATGTAAGCAGCGGGCACAGGACAGCATCAGAGACTATGCCCTAAATCTGCAGGAAGCCTTGAGGGCTATTCAACAAACTGACCCTGGCAGTGTGTAGGAAACCGATAAGCTGCTAACAGAACAATTCATAGAGGGTCTGCTGTCCAGCGCCCACAGGGCCCAGCTGTGCCTCATGTTCTTCCAGAACCCCGACCTGACCTTTGCCCAATTTAAGGACAGGGCCATAAGGGTGCTCCGTGAATCTGCAACCAGTGGCGCTATAAACCCCAGGCGCCTTGCTATCACCTACCACCAGGAGGCGGCGCCCTCCTCTATGGACTCCGTGGAGGCTGATGCACAGGCCCTGAACCAAACCCCGTCGAAAGGCCTGCACCACCAAGTCCAGGAGCTGACCAGGAGCGTCGCGGCGTTGACCAGGACCGTCCAGGCGTTGCAAGTGGACCCGTCAAGACCCATCAAGCTGGCTTCAAGTCCGGAGGATGTCCCGTGGCGTCGACAGAGGAGGATCCCGTCGTTCCGAGGGAGGCCCACAGACCGCTACGCAGAGGATGGACAGCCCATTTGCCGTTGATGCAACCAGCCCGGACACATTTCCAGGTACTGTAATTTAAACGGGTCCAACCTGGGGCAGAGGGCCGACCCCCAGGTATAAGATCACCAGGCCCTTATAATTGGCGTGATAAGTACGTTGGGGGGCGCCCGATTTTACCCGTGGTGCTGGACGGTATCCCCATGAGCGCCTTGCTGGATACTGGGTCGCAAGTAACCACAATCCCTTATGTACTTTTTAAGCAGTATTGGACTGATGCTGATATCACACGGTATCCAGACAGTAACTTGAGCATCATCGCCAGTAATGGCTTACCCGTGCCGCAGATGGGGTTCAAGGAGATGACCATTAAAATTGGTAAAGTTGAACTGCCGGCACAGGGAGTGATTATTGTGGACATTGACCGTCATGAAAGTCACCCTAAAATAACTGTGGGTACTAACATAATTGAAAATTGTCTTTCAGAAGTAATTGTAATTCTACAACAGGTGGCGGTGAATGCTAGTTCCAGCCAACAGAGAGTCCTCAACAAGGAGATAAAAGCCCTGATGAGACGGCAGCAGGTAGAACTGTCTGGTGGTGAGATCGGTAGCGTAAGACTCAGTGATCCATTCCCCATTTCCATGCCTCCCAAAAGTGAAATGATGATCTGGTGTCGGACTGCAATCGGGTTGAGAGGTAGAGACTACCAAGCCATGGTAGAACCCGTGTACTCAGACAGCAGGCCCACCATTTTGACAGCCCGGGGGGTGGTTGATGTCCGTCATGGGAGGGTGCCCGTCCGCATCCTCAACATTGGGGAGAGGGAAGTACACTTACCCAGGTACGCTACACTCGCCAAACTGTTTGTCGTCGAACACCAAGCTATCAGGGCCGTGGAACCCTTGCCTCCATCTCCACAGGCGGAGGGTAATGGCTCCCAGAAACAAAAGGAGGACTGGTGCCAGAAACTCCACGTGGGTGCTGACTCCACTACCCTGCACCAAAAACAAGGAGTCTACCGGGTGGTACGGGAGTACGAGAGAGTCTTTAGTAAGCACCCGCTAGACTTCGGCAGAGTAAAAGGGATAGAACACCACATCCCAACAGGGAGCCACCCACCAATAAAAGAGAGGCACAGACCTGTACCCCCTGCACATTATCAGAACGCCAAGGGTATGCTAAGGGAGATGAAAGAAGCTGGGGTCATTAGAGACAGCTGTAGCCCCTGGGCAGCCCCCTTGGTTCTGGTCAAAAAGAAAGACGGCACCATGAGAATGTGCGTGGACTTTAGACAAATCAACCGTATCACCCACAAAGATGCATATCCGCTGCCTAGAATAGAAGAGTCTTCAGCCGCACTAAAATCTGCTAACTTCTTTTCTACTTTGGACCTTACTAGCGGGTACTGGCAGGTTCCTGTGGCAGAGGCTGACAAGGAGAAGACCGCCTTCACCAACCCGATGGGACTGAGCGAATTCAACTGTATGCCTTTCGGGCTCTGCAACGCAACAGGGACCTTCCAGCGGCTGATGGAATGCTGTCTAGGGCACCTAAAAACTTCGAGACGGTCCTCCTTTACCTGGACGACGTGATCGTCTATTCGAAGACCTACGAGGACCATCTCAAGCACCTGGCTGAGGTGTTCGAAGCCCTGGCAGGCTATGGCCTGAAGGTGAAACCATCGAAGTGCCACCTGCTGAAACCAAAGGTCCAGTACCTAGGGCACGTGGTAAGCGCAGAAGGAGTGGCCCCCGACCCTGACAAGGTCACGGCAATCAAGAGCTGGCCAAGCCCCTCGAACATCAAAGAGGTGAGACAGTTTCTCGGGTTGGTAGGCTACTACCGAAGGTTCATCCCCGGGTTCACTAAGATGGCAGCTCCTATGCAGGACCTCCTGATCGGACAGTCCAAGTCCAGAAGTCAAAAGCCACCCTTCAAGTGGGATAAACCGGAAGAGGAGTCCTTCCGCCAGCTAAAGTTGGCCCTCACTGGGGATGAGATCCTGGCCTACCCTGATTATGGCCAGCCTTTCATTCTCCACACAGATGCCAGTAATGTGGGACTGGGAGCCGTACTGTCCCAAAACCAACAGGGCAGAGAACGGGTGATCGCATACGCCAGCCGGAAGCTGAGGCCCACCCAAAGGAACCCGGAGAATTACAGCTCCTTCAAGCTAGAATTCTTGGCGGTGGTGTGGGCCGTGACGGAACGCTTCAAGCATTACCTGGCCTCCGCAAAGTTCACCGTGTACACGGACAACAACCCGTTGACACACCTGGACAATGCAAGACTGGGTGCCCTGGAACAGCGGTGGATGGCCCGTCTCTCCAACTATGACTTCGTGATCAAGTACCGGGCAGGCAAAACCAACGCCAACGCGGACGCCCTATCAAGAATGCTTCACTTACCTAAAGGTGACGAAGACCCAGAAGAGCTGGAAGAGGTAGAACTCCCCGCGTTTCACCGGTATGGAGCCGCTCAACACTCTCACCGCGTGAAGGAGGAGGATCTAACAACTGTGATGATGAATCCCCTACCTCACCACAGCTGGGCCGAAACCCAAGATAGTGACCCTGCTGTCCGCCTGGTGAAAGATCTGCTGACCCGGGAAAACGCCCGCCTAGATCCAGATGCCCCAGAGGAAGCCAAGCAGCTATGGAAGGAGAAGAGCAAGCTGTTCCTCTATGAAGGCAAGTTGTGCAGAAGGATTGTCAACCACCGGACGCACAAGCTGACCTGGCAAGTCGTGGTCCCAAGGCGAGATGCAGCTATGGTCCTGGGAGCTTACCATGACAGAGCGGGACACTTCGGTTGGAAGAAACTGGAGTTCCTACTAAGAGGAAGGTTCTTTTGGGTCGGCATGAGAGGAGCAGTAGAAAAGTGGTGAAGAGACTGTGGCCCTTGTCACCTGAGGAGGAAGGACCGCACCAGCCAGAAGACACCCTTGAGGCCCATCGTCACCACGCAGCCTCTTGAGCTGGTAGCTCTGGACCACGTCAAATTGGCTCCAAGCCGGTCCGGATACATCTACGCCCTGACAATCGTGGACCACTATTCCCGTTTTCTAGTGGTGGTCCCGGTAAAGGACTTGACAGCCCAAACAGCGGCCCGAGCCTTCCAGCAATACTTCTGCCGTCCACACGGGTATCCGGAACAGGTCCTGACAGACCAGGGTCCAGCGTTTGAAGCTGAAATCTTCCAGGAGTTCTGCAACCTCTATGGCTGTAAGAAGATTCGGACAACGCCTTACCACCCCCAAACCAACGGGATGTGTGAGAAGATGAACAATATAGTCATTGATCTCCTGAAGACGTTGCCCCTGGAGGAACGCAGCCTGTGGCCAGAAAAACTGCCGGACCTGGTAGACATGTACAACAATATCCCGGTGAACGCTACAAACTGCACCCCGGCTTACCTGATGCGAGCCAGACCGGGTAAGCTGCCCGTAGACCTGGAGATGGGAGTCCTAGTACCTGAGGACACCTCCCCGGATGCGGACTGGGATACGGAAAGGCAACTGCAGTACAAGAAGGTACAGGAGAGTGTGGAGAAGAGCCTGGCCCAGGTGAGAGAGAGGCAAGAAAAACTCTTCAATCAACACGCCCCTGCTCGTCCCCTAGAACCTGGTGAGCAAGTCATAAAGCGAAAAAGAAGGCTACATAAGTTGGACGACCAGTGGGAAAGGGAACCCTACACTGTACTGCAGTCTGACCACGACAACCCAAAGGTGTGCATAATCACCAAGGACGGAGGAGAAACCACTAGTGTCGTCTCCAGAGACCACCTCAAAAGGTGCCCAGAGCAACTCCGTGATGCAGAAGAAGATCAGAGTGACCTTGAACCCGCAGAGGACAAGGAAGAAATGATCAGCACCGTTCTTGGAGAGTTCCCTCAGTCCTGGACTCGCATAAATGATGCCATAGTGGTACCCGTCCTGCATTTCCTGCAACCGGCACAGCAACAACCAACACCAGAGCCGGAAGGTGAAGAGGAGCAAGCGGTTCCAGAGGCAGAAGAGCCTGTTCCAGCAGCCCAGGAGAGTCAACCCTCTGCTGACAGTGAGCCTGCCATGCCTGCGGTAAGCCAAAGAACCCGCAGACAGCTGCCTGCCATACCTGTACACCCAGCTGGTAGCTGTACCCCTAACGCTAGTGGGGAAAGCCAGGTTGGTCCACCACCAGACAGTGGGTTAAGGAGGTCAACCAGGAGCACAAAGGGACAGATACCCGCTCGCTGGAGAATATAGAGTGTACTAAATTGTAAATAACCTTGTTGCCAAATGTTGAATTGTTTGCCAAGTTACATGCATGTTCGGTAATACTCTGTTTCAGTTTCTTGCAGCTACCGTAAGGACTCAAAGGTTATGGACTTTTTATAACCGGGACCTTGTATGGACTGCGTTCGGAGCATGACCAAGGAATGAACTAAGACTGTAAAGGACTTGGGGTAGGACAGACCTCCACCTGGTTAAGGCTCCCCGTTGTGCTGGTGATATGGACACCCGGTCACAGGCCACACTGTGACCTTAAGAACTCAATTTGTGTGTCATCTGTCTATTAATGTTTTATTGTTATGCATATTGTCTTTGTTTATTGTTTAGTCCCGGAGTACTAAATTTTACTAGGGGGGAATGTGTCACCCTACCTGGATGCCACAAGTGTAATAAAGCTGTGTCTGAGAGCAAGGGGGAGGTTCTCTGGTCAGGGGAACATTAGCATGCAATGCCTCCTGTCTCAGGCCAGTAGGGGGAGCAGGCTGCCCCTATAAAAGCTGGTACTGGGGACAGGGTTAGAGAAAACTGGATTGCCTGTCTCAGCTTTGAGACGTGTCCCAGAGTGGAGCAGGGACAGAAAGTTGATTGCACCTAAGAGGAAGTGTGGCAGTAGGAGAGAGCCACAAGCCAGAGACAAGAGGCGAAGAGAGCCTGTCTTGGCAGAGAAAAGACTTAATTTTACCAGACTTTGGTGTCTGAGGCTGGAAGGATTCCACATCCCCCAGCAGAGAACCAGTCCGCAAGGGACTGTACATTCCTTGGCCTAAGAAGCCTGGAGGCCCTGCCACAACCGAAGGGACCAGTAAAGCCATACAAGGCTGGGAGCAGAAAGGAACCCACGTCGCAGGCCATACAGGCGAGAAAGCACGGAAAGCTCGGAAACGTGGGCTGTTACTCTATAAGGAGGGGATAGCCGGAAGGAGCGCAGAAAGCACGGTAGGCCTACACCCTCACCCTGACCAGGGCCAATTTCCCCGTTGCTCTCAGACATCCAGGTCCCCTCCTAGCTGGGACTGTTTATGGGTCAGTTTACCTGTTTCAGTAAAGACCCTGGACTAAAACCTGTTGTCTGTGTGCTCCTTGCTCCTCCAGCACTATCATCACTGGGACTCTCACTACCATCACTCCCACCATCTACTATACTGCCCTGGGGCCGCACTCTTCCCGTGGGGAGTCACACTACCATAGCTGCACACTTCATCAGCCCCAGCGGTCTGCATGCAGCGGCGGTTCCTAATAACCGCAATCCACGGGTGGCGTAGTCGGACATAAACATCAGTACATAACGGACTACCACTGGCCTGACCACCCTGAGCCACGGAACCGGGTTGCCACTACTACTCCCATCGTTCCCCCTATTGCCCGGATCCGAGTGCCCCACGGCCCAGGGGGCGAGTCACACACAGCAACAGCGGTGCCGTCTAACACGCAGCTGCAGCAGTGAGAAAATGGTGGCGACGGGGAAAATGGCTGGGTCTTCTAGGGCAAGGACATGTGACATACACTGCCAATGACACATGCCCTTGCTTGTGTGAAAAAAAGCACTTCGCTCCGTGTGTGCGCTGCTGATAGGCTGACAGACTGCACCTCCCCACTGTAAATGCGGGAAAGAGAAAAAAAAATGGAGATCTTCATTATTCCTGCAGAGATCCATCCCCTGCCCCTCCCCCGCCCCGCTGTACACTCAAACTGCGTATTTACATTAATTTTCAGCATTACTGAGAAAAAATCCAGTTATGATTTTGGTGCACGAACAGTTATCGAACATAACCTCGAACAGCCGAATTTTTTTCAAATCGTTCGTGTTCGCCGAATGGCTCAAACACCGCCCAAAACAGCTCGAATTTGAGATTGGCGAACAGTTCGAGTCGAACACCGCTCATCTCTAGTTACAATGGGCTAAGGAAAAGCAATCGTGGACTGTGGATGACTGGATGAAAGTCATATTCAGTGATGAATCGCGAATCTGCATTGGGCAAGGCGATGATGCTGGAACTTTTGTTTGGTGCCGTTCCAATGAGATTTATAAAGATGACTGCATGAAGAGAACATGCAGATTTCCACATTAATTGATGATATGGGGCTGCATGTCAGTTAAAGGCACTGGGGTGATGGCTGTCATTACATCTACAACAAATGGCCAAGTTTACATTATCCCATCAATTGAAAGGATGTTTGGGGATGATGACATCATTTTTCAAGATGATAATGCATCCTGCCATAGAGCAAAAACTGTGAAAACATTCCATGAAAGAAGACACATAAGGTCAATGTCATGACCTGCAAATAGTCCGGATCTCATTCCAATTAAAAATCTTTGGTGCAAGTTGAAGAAAATGGTCCATGACAAGGCTCCAACCTGCAAAGCTGATCTGGCAACAGCAATCAGAGAAAGTTGGAGCCAGATTGATGAAGAGTACTGTTTGTCACTCAAGTCCATGCCTCAGAGACTGCAAGCTGTTATTAAAGCGAGAGGTGGTGCAACAAAATACTAGTGATGTATTGGAGTGTTCTTTTGTGTGTTTGTTTTTCATGATTTCATAATTTTTTCCTCAGAATTTAGTGATTCCATAATTTTTTTCTCTCTGCTTTGTCTGAAAAATATTACCCTTACTGAGTACCACATTTTTAATTTTGATTTCTTTTAGTGCTTCTTAAAGCCCTAAAGTTGCCATTTGAAATGTCTTTAGTTTTGTGCCATGTCTGTGATCTACTTTTTTTTCAACAATATTAAACAACTGAATGAACATCCTCTGAGCCCGGTGATTCCATAATTTTTGCCAGGGGTTGTATATACAAGAAACATATATAAACTACACAAAAAAACAGTGACAGACTGGAACAGAGAGGGAGAGTACTTGAGCTTATAATCTACAGGGTAATGAAGATGGAGACAGTAGGCTGGAAGGTTCAGTAGCTCCCATAGTAGTGAGGTGGCAGCAGGGTTGTTTCAGACTGTAGGATTTCTTGAAAAGATGAGTTTTTAGGTTATGTCTGAAGGTTTAAAATGTGGAACGTGTTGAGGCACTGAATTCCAGAGGATCGGGGATGTTCTAGAAAAACAAGGAGGCGATTTGGTGATAAATGTACAAAACCAGAGGAAATAAGGTCTTGTGAGGATCAGAGATTATGTTTAGGAAGCTATCGGGAGATTTTTTTTGAGACAGAGGGAGGACACAAATTGTTGGTGGCCTTGAAAGTCATTGTTAGTAGACTAAAGGGAATCTGACACCAGAAGAAACCTTGAAGATATGGGGTTAATTTGCAGATTAATAACGTTTCTGTCCCGTCTGGCGCCTGCACTTAGCCGAACGCTGCGGGGAGAAAATTAACTTTATTTTCCCTGGCAGCATTCGGATTTCAGTCATACGGATGGCCCTGCCACCCCCCCCCCTCACCCTCCCCCGGTATTGACTGAAAACTGGTCTCAATGTAAAGGGAGTGTTCGTCAGGGCCGGGGGCACAGTTACATGACTGAAACCTGAATGCAGCGGGGGGGAATAAAGGTCGGCTAAGTTTGAGCACTGGGCAGGTTAGTAACGCTATTAACCTGCAGATTAACCCCATATCTGCAGGTTAATAGCGTTTTTTCTGGTGACAGGTTCCCTTTAAATTAGATTCACTAGGGAATTGGAAGATAGTGAAGAGATTGACAGAGGGCAGAGGAGAAGCAAGGGGAGAGGAAGAGTAAATGGGCAGCAAAGTTTAGGACAGACTGGAAAGGAGCCAGGTATCAGTTTGGAGGCCACTGAGGAATGTATTGCAGTAGTCAAGGCAAGACATGATGAGGACTGGCACTAGCCTTTTAGTAGATTAGAGATTTAAGAAAGGACAAATTTTGAAAGTATTTTTGAGATAGAGGTGCTAAAAGCACGTAGGGGTTGGATGTGTGATTTCAAAAACAGGGCAGAGTCAAGGGTTGCACAGAGGTAGTGGACTTGTGAGACAGAGAAAAGTATGATGTTATTTATTGTGATATATATACATATAGATCTGATAAGGGGGTTAAGTGATGTGGAAGAAAGATGATGAGGTCAGAGAAGTAGACTTAAGTATCAAGAGAATATAGATGATAATGGAAGCCATGGGACTTTATGAGTTGTCCCAGATCAAATGTATAGATGGAGAAAAGTAGCAATCCAAGAACAGCACCTTGAGGGACAACAATAAAGAGAAGGTGGGATGAGGTGGCAGTATGGGAATTAGAAATGCTAAATGTATGCTTAGTAAGGTATGAGGAGATCCAGGGCAAGGCAAGATCTTTGATGAAAACTCTGTTGAAGAAAGAGGAAAGGTCTAGAAGGAGGAGTATAGAGAATTGTCTGTTAATTTTGGGTGTGGATGATCCCTGTGCAGACTTGCACTTCCATGGATTAAGCAGGAGAGCAGAGACACTGACCGACAGTAAGGAAATCACACCTGCGGCTGTTGTTCAGTGTCTCTGCTCTCCTGCTCAATCTATGGAAGTGCAAGTCTGCACAGGGTTCACCCACACTCAGGATCTGTCTGCTAGTCAGAAACTTGCTCAAGCCCGTAACGCAGTCTGGATGATTTGTTCACAGTGGTGAATATACTGCAAAGTTATTTCTATTACTTTTACATATATTCTGGATGAAATGTTTTTGGATAAATTATGAATTAAGAATAAATTAAGAAAAACAACTTGCTGTGCCATTTTCTGTTTTGTATAGACTAAGAAGCTTCTCTACAGGTATAATGCACTGCAATGCATTATACCTGCCATCAAAGTAAAAAAAAAAGTGAAAGTCCCCTAGTTGCAAAGTTAAAAAAAAAATTGTAAACATATTTTTTTAAAACAAAATAATAAAAGAATATTAGTCTAATAAATATTTTCTTTTATTTACAAAAAAAAAGGAAACATATTTGGGATCACAGCGTCCAGAACGTCTTGATCTATAAAACTGTCACGTTAGTTAACCCCGGTCAATGCTGTAAAAAAAAATTAAAAACTTGGCAAACTGTGTTTTTTCATCATACCGCTGGAAAAAAGTGGAATAAAACATGATCAAAAAGATGAATTTAAATAAAAATTATACAGCTGAAAATGTCATCTTGTCCCACAAAAAATAAGCCACCATATAGCTCGATCAGTGGAAAAATTAAAAAGTTATAGCTCTCAGAATAAAACGATGCAAAAATAATTCTTTTTTCTATAACCGTTTTTATTGTGTAAAAGCATCAAAACATAAAAAAATTACATAAATGTGATATAGCTGTAATCGTACTAACCTGAAGAATAAAGCTGCCTTATCAATTTTACCATATGCGGAATGGCATGAAAAAAAAAACAATTCCTGAATTGTTGTTTTTTGTTCATTCTGCCTCCCAAAAATCTGAATATAAAGCGATGAAAAAATGTCATGTGCCCGAATATGTTACCAATAAAACATCAACTCGTCCCCCAAAAAACAAACCCTGATATGAAAAAATATAGAAAAATGATTGCTCTCAATATATGGCTATGCAAAAACTATGGCGATGCAAAAAAAACATTTTTTAGTGTGTGACAGCAGCCAAAATAAAAAATGTTATAAATGTGGTATCTGGAATTGCGGAAAAAATAAATAAAACCAATTCTTGACCTGCTATTGATTTGTTCATTCTGCCTCCCAAAGATTGCAAGTAAGGCTCGGCTGACATCTATCTTGTGCCCTGCGCTGAGCGCTTACACAAGGCTTTCCATGTAAATCTATAAAATACTTGATTCAGGCAGACCCACAGTGGAGGTTTCCCTATAATAAGGCAAATGGAGACATTGTGGATGCCGTCTGGACTGTGATATGGCGCTGTCCAGCTTTTTAGGTGTGCATAAAGGCACAGCTTTGTGCACTTCTGAAAAGAAAGACAACGCTGAACAGAGGCCAGACGGAGCCGAGAGTAACTCTGCTGCCTCATTATAGTGAATGGATGGCTCGGGGGTTACATCTGAATCATGTCATTCGGAGACTTAGATGTAAACCTTGAGGTAAGTGCTCAGCGTAGTGTGCTGGATAAATGTGATCCAAAATTCTATGTAAAATGTTCCCAATAAAAGCTTCAACTCAATCCAAAAAAAAGCAAGTCTCCACTCAGGTCCATCATCTGTCAATGGGAATATAGGGGTCTTCCACATTACTAGTAGCACAAAGGCTCTGGAAAAGCGATATGACTCCTCATCCCCCAAAAGAAGTTCTGCGAACTCCATGCTCCCAAATGCAAATTCCCCTCTCCCTTTTGAGCTCCAGTGTGCCTAAATCACATTTAGCATCCACATGTTTATCAGGGATATAATTTCCAAAATGGGCCACTTTGAGGGGGGTATTCTGCTCTTCTAGCACTTAGGGGCTCTGTATATGGAATATGTAAACTATTCTAGGAAAATCTGCCCACCAGGAAGCAAATAGTGCTCCTTCCAATTCCGAGTCTTGCCATGTGGCTAAGCAGTACTGTACAGCCACATATGGGGTATTTCCACATTCATCAGAAATTATGTGACACATTTTGGTGCCATTTTTACCCATTTCCCTGTGTAAAATTGTTAAATCTGGGGCTGAAATAACATTTTTGTGGTAAAAATTTAATTATTTTTTCTTTACTGCCCAATGGTATAAAATCATAAGTTAAATCTGCGCTATAATATGGCACTCCTTCTCTTTTGAGTTTTGCACTATGCCTCAAAAGTAGTTTTTAACCATGTATGGGTTATTGGTGCACTCAGGAGAAATTGCAAAACAAATTTTAGTTTCCATTTTCTCCTGTTACCCTAGTGAAAATAAAAAAATTGGGGATCAAAGAACATTTTTGTGGAAAAGATATGATTTTTTATTTCCACGGCTCTGTTATAAACTTCTGTGTAGCACCTGGGGGTTCAAGTTTCTCACCACATATCTAGATACATTCCTTAAGTGGTCTAGTTTTTCCAAAATGGGGTCTTTTGTGGGGGGTTTCCACTGTTTAGGCACATTAGGGGCTCTTCAAACGTGACATTGTGTCAGCTCTCGATTTCAGCAATTTTTGCATTCAAAAAGACAAACAGAGCTCCTTCCCTTCCGATCCATGCTGGTGTTATTCCTATGACTGGAAGTCAAACTCTGCCGGTACCAGGGAGGTTCAAAACGATATTAGTGGTCAAGCACACAAGTAATGAGGTGTGATTTGGAAGGATGAGTTAACTTTTTCAGTTATTATGGGTAGGAAGGTATTGGGGGAAGGGCATTGGTGTGTTGTGCAGAAGGGTTGTGGTTTGGGGCTAAAAGAACATTTTTGTAGAAAAGATAAGATTTTTCATTTTCACGGCTCTACGTTATAACCTTCTGTGAAGCACCTGGGGGTTCAAGGTGCTCACCACATATCTAGATACATTCTTTAAGGGGTCTAGTTTCCAAAATGGGGTCATTTGTGGGGGGGGTTCCACTGTTTAGGCACATCAGGGCTCTCCAAATGCAACATGGCATCCACTCTCGATTCCAGCCATTTTTCCATTCAAACAGTCAAACGGTGCTTTTTACCTTCTGAGCACTGCCATACACCCAAACAGTAGTTTTTCCTCACATACGGGCTATTGGTGTACTCAAGAGAAATAGCACAACAAACTTTGGGGTCCAATTTCTCCTGTTACCCTTGCAAAATTTGGGGCTAAAAGAACATTTTGTTGAAAAAAAATGTGATTTTTTATTTTCACAGCTCTACGTTATAAACTTCTAAACTTCTGTGAAGCACCTAGGGATTCAAGGTGCTCACCATACATCTAGATACATTCCTTGAGGGGTCTGTTTAGGTATTTAGGCACATAAGTGGTACTCCTAACGCGACATGGTACCCGCTCTCGATTACAGCCATTTTTGTATTCAAAAGGTCAAACAGTGCTCCTTCCCTTCCGAGCCCTGCCATGCCCCCAAATATTATCTTTCCCCACACATATGGGGTATTGGCATACTCAGGAGAAATTGCAAAACAAATTTTGACATCCATTTTCTCCTGTTACCCTTGTGAAAATAAAAAAAATTGGAACTAAAGAAAAAATTTAGTGAAAAGTAAAATGTTATTTTTTTCCTTCCACATTGCATTAATTTCTGTGAAACACCTGAAAGGTTAACACACTTCTTGAATGTGGTTTCGAGGACTTTTAGGGGTGCAGTTTTCAGAATGGCATCACTTTTTTGTATTTTCTGTCATATAGGCCCCACAAAGTCACTTCAAATGCAATGTGGTCCCTAAAAATATGGTGTTGTAAATTTTGTTGAAAAAATGAGAAATTGATGATCAACTTTTAACCCTTTTAACTTCCTAACAAAAAGAAATTATGTTTCAAAAACTGTGCTGATGTAAAGTAGACATGTGCTAAATGTTATTTATTAACTATTGTATGTTACATAACTCCCTGGTTTAATGGCATAAGAATTAAAAGTTTGAAAATTGTGAAATTTTCTACATTTTAGCCAAATTTCCAATATTTTCACAAATAAAAGCAAGTCATATCAAACAAATTTTACCACTATGATGAAGTACAATATGTCATAAAAAACTGAATCAGTGGGATTCGTTGAAGCATTCCAGAGTTTTTACATCATAAATTGACACTGGTCAGATTTTAAAAATGAGGCCCGGTCATTAACCTACAAAGTGGCTTGGTCCTTTAGTGGTTAGAAATGGAGTTAATCTACAGGTTAATAATGTTCTGAACCTGCTCGTTGCCTGCACTTACAGTCCTACTTCCGGGAGGAAATTAACTTTATTCCCCCCAGCAGCATACTGCTTCTAGTCATTGGGGTGCTGTCAGCGCGGGTTCAGGCATCTCTCAGTGTATATAGAGCGGCAGCTTTAACCTCGCCCCCGACATAGACTGACAGCTGGCCCTAATAATGAGCGAGCTGTCAATCAGTGGTAGAGGCACAGTTCAAGCCACTGCTCACTATAGATTTAGTGGTGACAGAAACCGTGCTGGAAGCCAAGCTCTGCCGGGAGGAATAAAGTTCATTTCATCCCAGCAGCTATAAGTGCCAGCACCAGTCAGGTTGAGAACAATATTACCCTGCAGATTAACCCCCTATCTGCAGGTTAATAGCTTTCTTAACTTGACCGGTAACCTTTAAATTCAATGTGGACATGCTGTTTTAGGAGTTTTGAAGTGAAAGGCAGCACTGATATTGGGCAATAACTGGATGCAAAGGTTGAGTCAAGGGGTGGCTTCTTCTTCAGGATAGGTATAATTGTTGTCTGTCTGAAAGTGGAAGGGAATATACCAGTGGTTAATGGTACATTGAAGAGATCAGTTAAATCTTTGAAAAGGAAGGTGGTGAAATTAGGGAGTAGGTGTAATGGAAATGAGTATGATTGTGATATGGAGGGAGGAGTTAACTTTTTTTCAGTGATTGTGTGTAAGAAGGTTTTGGGGGAATGGCATTGGTCTGTTGTGCAGAGGGGTTGTGGTGGTTGAACACTAAAGCTTTGTCTGATGTGGTCTATCATGTTTTTGAAATGTGCAGCAAAGTCTTTCGCAGAAATGAGGGAGGTTAGAGGGGGCAATGGAGGAAGGAGAAGTAAGTTAAAAGTGTTGAATAACTATTTTGGGTTATGGCGAGATCATAAAGATATGAGAGTTGCAAAGTAGTCTTGCATAGCAGAGTTGAGGGCTAACTTAAATGTAAATGTAACTTGTATGAATTTGATCCAGTCTTCCTGTGAATGCGTTTTCTTCCAGCGCTGCTCCACAATCCATGATGTTTGGTGCAGATTTTTTGTGAGGTTAGTTTGCCAGGGTTTCCCATTGATTCATTTTTTTGCTATGCACGAGAGAGGCAACTGAGTTAATAGCTGATGCGAGTGTGGCCTTGTAGAAAGTGGTGGCTGCACCTGTGTCATGAAGTGGTAATTACTGGACTTGGGAGGTAGTTTAAGAGGACAAGGATGAGAATGTAAATATGTGATTGTCAGAGTAGGGAGAAAGGTGTGGTTATAAGGTTATAAAGGTAACAGAAGCATATGAAGATGAGGTTGTGGAGGACCATTGTATAAGTCAGAATTATGAAGTGAGTGACAAGGATTTGGAGGCTACTGACTGGTTTGTACCATTGGAGATGTTGAAATCACCCATAATAATGGTGGGAATGTCAGCAGAGACAAAGTGCAGAATCCAGGAGGAGAAGATTGCTGATAAATGAGGTGGCAGCATCCAGGGTTCAGAATATGATGGCCACTTGAAGGATGGGTGGAGAGTGGATACCAACAGAGTGTACTTAAAAAAGGGGAGGTTAATAGAGGGTAGAGGTGAAATTGGGTTCACTACTTTAACATGTTTTCTGCCAGAGTGAAGAGTGTTAGTGAAGTGAAGGCCACCATAGCAACGCGCAGGAGGGAGACTGTGGCAGAAAGTATCAGCTATACTTCTGTGAGACCCAGAAAGGTGAGAAGTAAAGATGTCATGAATGATATGTAGGTTATTACAGATGGATTGAGCATTCCATAGTGCTTCAGAAAGAGAGAGTGGGGGTCAAGTGAATGGGTTTTAGGTTAAACAGATTGTGGAGATTTTTACTAACTGAAGGGGGGATGGAAGCAAAAAATAATAAGAGTGTATTAGCTGCAGAGGACCAGCTGTGAAATATATAATCAATAGCAGTGATAGGACTTTAAAACACAGTGTGTAGCCAGGAGATGGGTAGCTAGCATGGCCATGCAGTGGGGTTGGTAGCGTCAAAAGTTACACAGAAGAGAATTAGGATGGGCTGGCAAGAAGAAGTGTGGTAGTGTAGGGCCAGCATCCCCAGCAGCAGCAGTAATACAGTATGAACAATATGAATGACAGGGCGTAGATGCCTGGCTGAGTGTGGGCCATTGGCACTAGTAGCAGCAGAATGATGTAGAAAACAGACAACTGAAAGTCAAGCAGATTTGTGGCCAATTTAATCATTGGCATCACCTGTAGGTGAATAAAAGTTGGCACTGATTCATGCCTGTTTTATTTTGACAAATGTAAGTTTTTCCACAAATCCACCATCCTCACTGAATACCATCTGTGATATTACATTGGAGGCTAAACATGACACTACTCCATAGCAATCTAGGCCAGTTCTTCCCAAGGGTCTAATCTTTTGAGTCAGAAATCCATGGGATTGAGGCTCAGAGTTTCTGGTTGAGAAAGGACACAGTCTAGGTATTATTGAGTCTTGCTGTTCAGCCAGTGCTTCTCTATTTGCTGAAGTGTGTCAGGTTGGCACAATGAAAGATTAACAAATATGCTCTAGATGACGCTATGCTGCTGCTGCCTCAGCTATTTGTTGTAGCCCTAACACTGGCACATACAGATGAGTGCTTTGTCTGTGGGAATCACAGAGGAATCTGCTATAAATCATGCAGGTAGCAGGCATTCACATGGTGAAAGCTCACCAGATCGGGTAACAGTTTATATTGGTAATAAGCCAATTTGGACTCCTTCATAAGATGAAAAAACTGCCCTATTTTGCTTTTATAATGATGATCTATAAGAATGGCTATCCAAAAGTCATTATTTACTTGATGGTATCAATATGCCTGTCATTCCATAAGCGTTCCAGTTTTCCAGTTTGCCATGCTGGTCAGCATGACCAAGTGACCCTTTGGTTCATTTTTGTGTAAATCTATAAGTTGGAAACAGAGCGCACACTAGTGTGATATCCTATGGAGGGAGAGTAGAAGAGTGCTGGTTATGCTCACCTTTTGGAGTTGTGACAGGCACAACTCCTACATAGGCATAAATAAAAAAATCTGCTGCTGCCCTGTAGATAAATCCTCCAGGAAATATTGGATTCAATCAGTTGAACATGTAGAAGGGTTGCGCTGCTGGAGTAAATCAATTCTTCAGAAATGATGATGAGAAAAAGGTTTGTCTTATTCACAGCACGTTTCAATGCCGTAACGGTCTCTTTGTCAAGTGAAAAAAAACAAATCACGCAGCCCTCCTATATGTTCATCCAATTGGTTCATTTTTGTCAACCCACTATAGCAGTTGGTTGTTATTGCAAGTGTCGTTGTCTTCATTTTCACTCTGATTGGCAGTCTCATTTACTTCTATGTCTCCCTCAACATCCACCTGCTGATGCTTCTCCTCTTCTTCCCTCTTTTCCTCCTTGTCCTCCAAATCCTGCAGCATGTAAATTGGAACTCATGGGTCCCCAACATACACAGAGCAGAGAATTCTCATTCAGGACAAGTGCCTTGCAGAGAGCGTGAATTCCTTGACGTTGTAAGACTTTTTTCACCTACTTTTTTAAGGTGTAAGGCTATGTGCATATGAAGCATTTTTGCGGTGGTTTTCCCACTGCAGAAACGCATCAAAAACACTTGTAATTGGTCTGCCATGCATTGCAATGCAAATCCGCATGTGCTGTGCATATGATGCGGAAATTTCAGCATTACCATTGTTTTGGCGTTTCCCCCTCGAATTTGCACCCATTGACTTGAATTGAAACGCAGCAAAACCACAGGTAACCTGTGGATTTGCTGCATTTCATTTAAAGCCAATGGCCGTGAATTCGTGGTGGAAACACGCTGCGTGTGGTACCCAGGTCGGGAGAGGAGGCTACTACTCCTTTCATCCGATCACCGATCTTGCTGATAACAGTGAGAGCAGCGTGGCTGGAACGAGCAGTAGTCTACTCTGCCCAGCCCGCGTGCCCACAGTGTAAAAAAACAGAATAAAAAAAAACAAAAAAAACACTTTTATACTCACTTGCCGGCGCCCCCCAGTCTCCTCCTGGTCCCCGGCGGTGATTCTCTCCTCCCGGCGGCTGGCGGTACACTGTGGGGAGTTTTCTCGCTCCCCGCAGTGTACTGAGCTGCCAGGACCTGCGGTGACGTCAGCGATCAGCTGATTGGTCACGCGACCGGTCAGCAGATGGTCACGTCACCACAGGTACTGTACTGACTGGACCTGCGGTGACGTGAGCATCAGCTGATCGGTCACGTGAACCATGTGGATTTACCGCATTCCATACATTCTAATGGTCAAATTTCTGTTGCGGAGACTAACGACTCCGCAAGAGAATTTGACATGCTGCGGTCCTGAAAGACGTGCTGCATGTCCGTGTTCGTGGGTGATTCATAGCCTCTGATGCACGCATAGTGTACATGGGATTTCTAGAGATCCCATCCACTATGCTGTAACATCTTGATGCTGCGGGTTTGACGCTGTATAATCACGCAACGTCAAACCTGCAGCAGCTCCTGACCATGGCCACTTACCCAAACTCACCCACAGCATGTCAATTTCTACAGTGAACACGCAAGTTTCCGTTGCAGATTTTGACTGATTAAACTATTATTATATGCGGCGCATTCACATGTACCAACAACAAAAGTGTAGCATTAGAACACCGCGTTTTAGACGCAACAAAAATACGTTGTGCCAAAAGCTCTGCTGAGTGCTGATCAGGGGGAAGTAGCGGCTAACGAACCAGCTGTGAGATGTTAATTATGGCCAGGGACCATGTTTGCCTAATGGCACCTTCCCAGGCTAAAATTAGCAGCTCACAGCTGCCGCATAAATTACATGAATAGAAATGCTAATGAAGATTGGGCAAATGGGACTAGCTGACACCCAGCTCTTATGTTTGGTCATGACACTTTGTCAATCAGACCTTTTCATGACCAAACTTAATTAAAGTAAAGTAAAGAGCTAAATAAACACACAGACACAGTGTAAGCACTTTATTTGAAATACAACATACCCTTTCTTTAATCATTTAAATGAACCAATATACTCACCCCAGTTCTGAGGGTAAATCAAGGGTTTATGCAATGTTCCACCAAATAACTTTATTTAGCTCCAAAAAGCATTCATTGAGGTACAAAAACTCTTCAAATAATGCAAGTAAAAACGTGTTAAAAATGCATGTAAATCCGCATGCGTTTTTTGTGCCAGGGAGAGGTTAAAAACGCTCAGGAAATTTCTGCTTCAAATCCTCATCGTGCGCACATAGCCTAAAACTGCTTGGCAGAGCTTTAACTTACATGAGTGAAAAGAATAAGGTTGGTAAATGTAATCAATGCTTTGCTCTGTGCCTGTTTCGGTATGTGGTCATGACTGTTGAGCAAGACTAGGATATGTATGGGGAGACATAATTGTCAGGCCTTTTTGGCCTTTCCCGGCGCATGCGCACTGTAGTACTTTGCTCTGCCCTAATCAGTGCAGAGAAGTATGCCTGCACAGGAGCGCGATGCCTGGGAATACTGTGTAGATGAAGCATGCGTCATCCACACAAAGCAGAAGAGAGGAGGACGGCATTGAAAGAAGAAGGGAGGTGCCGGACAAAGACCAGTGACACTCATCGGACCCAACCACCCCAGAGGTGAGTATAATAAAAGATGTTTTTCTTTTGTTGCAGGTGGATCGGTGGCATATGTACAGCATATTAGAATGCTGTATATCAGGGCTGGAAAGTGATGGTCGTATCTCATATGGGATAAACCTGCTGACAGGTTCCCATTGAGCCACTTGGTTGGAGAGGAGCGATTAAAGTATCTAGAGAAATCATTTCCATCCATATCTGTCTCTATGGAGTTTGAATGCTGTGTGTACTAGAATATATCCACTTATGACTGACATTATGTCATTTTAACACAGTGTATGAATTAACATTTGGTCTGATATATAGTAATGCCAAGTATTCATCCTCAGGAATCAATGTTTCCATTCAGTGACAGTAAGTAGAGATTGTAGATATGGAGGCAATTTATTGACCAATCATGGAACTTTTAAATGTTGCAATCAAAAATGTAAGAGTTGCAAATGGATACAGTCTGGCAAAAAACAATTTGCATCCACAGTCATAGGGGAGTGTTGTCTGACACAGTGTTTTCTCTCAACCTTCAAGTCTCTTTGGCTCTCAGTTAGAGGAAATATTAAAATCTCTTAGTGAGGGTAAAGGAATAAGGCTTTCTTTAGACATTTATCGTACCTCATTTAGAAATTCTTTAAGGTTTAAAACAAGGTTTAGGGGAAGAAGACAATTACTCTCCAGGAGAAACATTTCCTTTAAAAGGAGGCTGTCTAACTAGAAAACAAACAAGTCATGACTAGTGATGAGCGAACGTGCTCGCCATTGCTCGGTACTTGCCCGAGCATTACGGTGCTCGACAAGCTCGGCGAGTATTTCCGGGTTGCTCGGGTGGGAACTCGGGTCCCTGCCCTGCATGTTTGACGCTCTTTAGAGAGCCAATGAACATGTAGGGATTGCTTGCCACACACCGTAATGCCGTAGCTATGTTGGTTGTGGGCATTACAGTGATTGGCTGGCCGCACAACGTCATCAGGTCTATATAAGACCTGGCGCAGCTATGCTCGTCACAATCTACCCCGGGAATCAGTCAGAGTAGGGAGAGCTACTGCTGAGTCAGGGAGAGATTTGCTTGTTTAGAGTTAGTATAGGTATTCCACAACATATCTATATATCCATCTGAACTAACAGTCCTTCTGAGTAGTGTTGAGCGAATTTGTTCGGCGAATGTTCAAAAGTTTCAAATTCAGCACAAATATGGCACACTTTGATTCGTGATCGCAAAGGTGAGCAAATTTTCTTAAAATCGGAAAAGTTTGACGAATTTGCACGGGACCGTGAATACAGGGCAACCACGGCGTTTTGAACAGTTTTGTTACATGTGCCAGGTGAGTGTGGGGGCTGTGGAGAGTTTAGAACAGGTCAGATCAGCGGCGCACTGGTTTTTTTTTTGTGGGCGGTAACTTTAACTGAGGAAAGCGTGGCCAGCCAATCATAGCGCAGGAAGCATCTACACTGCTCAGACATAAGGGCTTCTGCAGTTGGCTGCAGAAATCACATGTCCTCTCAATATAAAAAGTGGCCATGTTCCCTCAGCGCCATTATATCCATGTCACTGCTGGAGACAGACCCAGCTCAGTGCTCTCCTGTATAATGAGAGATATTAGCTAGGTAGATGGGCGCTTGTGTGGTAGTCAGATAGAGTAGATACAGTAATTACTGGCCTGTGTACCTCTGCAACCGCTGGTGCAGCACATTTTTGTTGTTCTTGTGCAAATACTGAGATTCTAACAGAAACAAAGGGCCCAGGCCATACAATAGTGCTGTGCACCGCTGGTATGGAGCTCCATATCTCAGTATACCTTGAATCTTTTATTGCACTTGCTAATGTGATCAAGCAAGCGCAGTGCACCTTTTCATTTAGTGGGGTTGAAATTGTGCTCTGCACAGTCTGCAGAGCTTCTTATTGCAGAGCACAAAATCTGTTTTTTTTCTGCTGCTATTGTGATATTGAAAGCTGTGTGCACTAAAGTTTTTTTTAGTGTCAGATACCATTTTAGTGGAGTTGAACTTCAGGTGGTTTCAGAGTAAAAAAAAATAAATATTTTCTCTTGCTATGCCCAGCCCAAAAAATATTTTTTCCTGTGCCAAAAGTCATAGAGTGCTATAAGCCAGCTACTACGTCAGTGGCGGTCAAATTCAGCTTGTACGCACAGTCAAACATATATATATTTTTGGTTGGCAGGCAGAGTCCACCAAAGGTTATTTACTGTGGCAAAGTTGATCCAGTCTACTAAAAGGCAGATCCTATTTTAGTGGTGTTGAACTTGTCCTGGTTTCACAGTAAAAAAAAAAAACTTCTCTTACTAGGCCCAGTCCAAAAAATATTTTTTTACTGTGCCAAAAGTCATACAGTGCTATAAGCCAGCTACTACGTCAGTAACGGTCAAAGTCAGCTGGACGCAGAGCTTATGCAGAGTAACCCAAAAATATTTTTTGCTCTGAGCAAAGTGATACAGCTGGCTAGATCTACCTCATGCACACTAACACATTTCTTTTGTCTGTTAGTAACGTTATACTTCAGGCCATATCTTACCTTGTCATTTAGTGTCACTGAAATTCAAGTGTGTGTTGAGCTATTGCACAGGAAAAAAACGTATTATTCTTTAGTTAAGTGCGTGCTCCTACCACTGTATCTGACCAACATGAGTGGGAAAAAGAGAGAGCGTGGTGGAAGGGGGAATAGGCTTTGTGTTCAAGGTGTACGTAGGGTACGTGGTAATGTTAGTGAAAGCACTGGTGAACCAACATAAACAGGTCCTATCCAAAGACAACTGACAACTTATGTTAGTGGATGGCCTACTGCACTCCCTTTTGGCAGCCGGACAGCGATACGCCTTGTTGATAAGGCCCAGAAAGAGCAGGTGCTCCAGTGGATGGAAAGCTCTGCTTCCAGTTCCTTTCCTCTTCTTCCTCCGCCTCAACATCACACGCAGTACAATCCACAGAGGTGACACCCCAATTACCCATGCTTCCCACGGCGTCTCAACTGGCCAACTGCCCAACTGACTGTAGCGAACCACAGAGGGGCGAGTCTGTAGAACTCTTCACCCATTCTACACCATGGGCATCAGAAGTGTACTCCAGTCACAGAGTCATATACCTGAGGCTCATGCGGACTTTACTGTGCTGTCAGGGGAACAAGAGGAGAGGGGTCACTCTGAGGGCGAGGAATGGCAAAACACATTGGATGATGACGAGGTTGAAGATCCTACTTGATGTGAATCCAGAGTCACGCAGCCAAGTAGCTCATCTGAGGAGGTGGAGGAGGAAGACGAGGAGGTTACATTTCACCCTACGTCGCAGACACGCAGTGATGCAAGCACGAGGAGCACTGCATCCTTAGCCAAAACCATGGCTGTGGCCAGCAGCAGTCAAGGGTTGCCTAGCATAGACCTTTTTTATCACTGCAAAGGATGAGCCAACTCATGTTATCTGCAAACTTTGCAATAAAAAACTCAGTAGAGGGAAAAACTGCAATAATTTGACTACTACATGCATGAACGTTTACATGCTCAAACAACAATCTTTACGCTGGGAATCTTACCACGCTGAAATGCGCACCTCAATAACCATCAGCTGCCCAATCAAATTCATCGCTGCTTCTTCCTCCTCCTCTGTTACTGTGCCAAGTATTGTCACGCAGGTCTCCCATCACAGAAACTCCGGTTCTTTACCCACTCCAGTGAGGCTGAGTGACAGCCCGTCAGCTGTAATGGAAGTGGACACGCCTGCTCTGTTTGTTTCACTGAGCACACCGCATGTTTCTCAATCCACCGTAACATCTGCACCTCACTCACGCTCCACCAGTTTTTCCAGTTCACCATACTCCTCCCTCTCTCAGCACCTTAGCCAGCCCTCGGTCCCGCAGTTGTGGTCACGTTAAAGATTGTTTCATCCTACGCATGACAAAGCTAAGAGGTTGAACTCCACCATCTCCAATCTTTTGGCCATGGAAATGCTGTCTTTCAGCCTGGTAGATCCAGACGTTTTCCGAAAACTGGTGGCCGTCCCAGTCCCCCAGTACCAGTTACCCAGTCGCCATTACTTCTCTAAGAAAGCTGTGCCTGCGCTACACCAGCATGTCGCAGACAACATCTCCCATTCCTTGTCTAAATCTACTTGTGCCATTTACACCTGGATGAGTAAGCATGGCCAAGGGCGGTACATCTCGCTGACTGGGCACTGGGTGACTCTGGTAGCTGTGGGGGCAGGCGGGGAAGGGGCTGCTCCACAAATCTTGGAATCCCCAAGGCTTGCAGAAGAAACCTCTGTATTTCCCACTTCCTCCGCTGCTTCTGCGTCCTCCACCTCCTCTAGGGCCTCCACCTGCGCACTCAACCACTGCCTTAACGAGACATGCGTTCCAAGGGTGCGGAGCGAATACACACCACCTCCGTACTACGCAGTCAGGGCTCACCGTAATCAGGCAGTCTTCAAATTAATATGCCTTAGAGATCTCAGTCATACAGGTGAAGAGTTGTGGGCAGCTCTCCTGGCTCAGTTTGAGCAATAGCTGTCTCCGCTGAGCCTAGAGCCAGGGAAGGCCATGTGCAATAACGGTGCGAACCTGTTATCGGCCCTAGGTCGAGGAAAGCTCGCACACGTGCCTTGCATAGCTAACATCCTCAGCCTGGTGGTACAGCAATTTGTCCTCCACTATCCTGGCCTGGACGAGCTTCTTCACAAAGTATGGAAGCTGTGTGCTCACTTCTGCCGTTTGCACCCCTCATGTCATCGACTTGCATCGACTTGCATATGCATCCCGACATGGTGGAGCTCCCCTCTGCATATGTTGCAGCGACTGTGCCAGCAGCAACGAGCTCTGATGCAATATGTCATGACATATAGCTTGGGGCAATGCAGTACGGACTTGGGGCATATCACGTTTGCGGAGTGGGAACAGATTAAGGACCTCTGCACCCTTCTGCACAGTTTTGAAATGGTTACTAAACTAGATAGCGCTGACAATGCCATCATCAGCATCACTATTCCGGTCATATACATGCTGGAGCAAACTTTGAATAACCTGCGGCAGGAGGTGGTGGCCCCAGAAGTAGAGGAGGATGCGGAAGGGATACCAATGTCTCAAATTTCCAGACTGTCGTCACACAGGCGGATGCCAAATGATGGTGGATTACAGCGATCGAGGGGGTTTGGTGATGCCAGGCAAACTGTTAGTAAAGGTGCAAGAGCCAAGGAACTAATGGAGGAGGAAGAGGTGATGGGCAAGCAGCTGTCAGAGGATGAAGAGGATAATCATTCCCTCTTGTTTGAACGTGGTTGACAGGAGGGGATGGAGGAAACAAGCATCAGTGTTATGCAGCCCACAATACAGCCTGGCTTTAGAACTCCTGGAAGAGCCTGACATATAAGTGCCTTCTTGATGCACTATCTGCAACATGATTAGGGATTGGATTTGAAATAATGCTGACTACTGGGTTGCCACTCTGTTAGATCCACGTTATAAGAGTCAATTTTGCCAGATGCATGCTGCCCTGGAAAGGGACCCGCTTATGCTGTAGTATCGAAACAAGCTTTTAAGCAACCTTAATAGAGGTTTTCCTCAAGATAACAGTGAGGCACACAATGTGCATCGCAGCTTTAGTCTTTCAACCTCTGGCACGTCAGTTTGTCAACGCCAAAACATTAGCAGCAGCAGCAGAGTAAATGGCAGAAGCAATTTCTGGGAGTCCTTTCACACATTTTTTGCACCAGCTCGTGCACCAGCACACCAGAGTACAAGTCTGACACGTGGTGAACGACTGGAGAGGTTGGTGCAGGAGTGTCTAGAGTTCAATATCAATACCATCGGTGAGGGATTGGACCCTATTACATTTTGGTCTTAATAAATAGATGAATGGCCTTAGCTCGCCTCTCACGCCTTGGAGGTTTTATCATGCCCGGCAACCTGCGTTCTCTCTGAACGTGTCTTCAGTGCTGCTGGTAGTGTCTTGATGGATAAGTGCACCCGGATGTCCCCTGAAAGCGTAGACTAACTTTCATCAAGATGAACAAGTCATGGATCTCCAAGGACCTTTGGACCCCAATTGCAGACTGTACAGAGTAGTCGATGTTGTCGTTTTGAGTGTGCTGCATTGATCTCTTGAAATTGCAGTCTGTGATATGGCTTCTGTGCCTGCTCTTGCTGCTTCAGGTTTTAGGCCCTAATTTTGGGAAATGTGGAAAATTCTGATTGTGTCTCAATCCATTGGGTTGGCTGTAGTAGGACAGGTTTGGGCCTGCATTAAACTACTTGTAGTCTGATGACATTGATGCCACTTCGGTGGTGTTAGGCCCTCATTTAGGGCAATGTGAACATTCCTGGTTAAGTCTCCATCTCTTGGGTTGTCTGTACTGGAAGAAATGTGGGTCACATTTACACTATTTCTACTGTAGTGAAATTGATTACACTTTGCTGACGTCTGCCACTAATTTTTGGAAATGTTAGGAATCGTGAATGGGTCTGTAGTGGAAGAGGTTTTGGTTTCCATGCATTTCTATAGTTAGACTATAGTTAAATTGAGCATTTGGTGCAGATATTATTCTCCCCAAATGGGTACACAAACATGATAAACTTTAAATTGATTTTCAATAAACAATCATCAGCTGCCCCATCAAACACCTCTGCTGCTTCTTCCTCCTCCTCTGTTACCGTGCCAAGTTGCGTCACGCAGGTATCTGACAGAACCAGCTGTATACCCGCTGCAGTTTGGATGAGTGACAGCCTGCCAGCTGTAAGTGAAGCGGACATGCCTGCTTTGTTTGTTTGTCTGAGCACACCACACGTTTCTCAATCCAATGTAACATCTCCGCCTGCACCTCACTCACGGTCTATCGGTTTGTCCGTTTCACTGTACTCTGCCCACTCTCAGCACTGCAGCCAGCACCCAATCCCGCTATTGTTGTCATGTAAAAGATTGTTTCATCCTACACATGACAAAGCCAAGAGGTTGAGCTCCACCATCTCCAATCTGTTGGCCACGGAAATGGTGGTCTTAGGCCCTATTTTTTTAAATGTAAACACTTCCAATTGAGTCTGCATTTCCTGGGTTGGCTGTAGTGGGACAGGTATGGGTCTGCGTTACAGTACTTGTAGTCTGATGACATTGATGCCACTTTGGCGGTTTTAGGCCCTCATTTAGGGCAATGTGAACACTCCTAGTTAGGTCTCCATCTCCTGGGTTGGCTGTACTGGAAGAGGTGTGGGTCTTATTTACCCTATTTCTACAGTAGTGAAATTGATGCCACTTTGCTGGCGCCTGCCACTAATATTTTTAAATGTGGGGAATCCTGATTGGGTCTCCATCCATTGGGTTGACTGTAGTGGAAGAAGTTTTGGTCTCGATGCATTTCTATAGTTAGACTGTAGTGAAATTGAGCATTTGGTGCAGATGTTGTTCTCCCCAAATGGGTACACAAATGTAATAAACTCTAAATTAATTTTCAGTAAACAACCATCAGTCGCCCCATCAAACACCTCTGCTGCTTCTTCCTCCTCCTCTGTTACCGTGCCAAGTTGTGTCACGCAGTTGTCCGACAGAACCAGCTGTATACTTGCTCCAGTTAGGCTGAGTGACAGCCCGTCAGCTGTAAGTGAAGCGGACATGAGCACACCACATGTTTCTCAAACCACCATAACATCTCCGCCTGCACCTCACTCACGGTCTATCGGTTTGTCTGTTTCACCGTATTCTGCCCTCTCTCAGCACTGCAGCCAGCCCTCAATCCCACTGTTGTGGTCACGTAAAAGATTGTTTCATCCTACACATGACATAGCTAAGAGGTTGAACTCCACCATCTCCAATCTGTTGGCCATGGAAATGGTGGTCTTAGGCCCTATTTTTGTAAATGTAAACACTTCCGATTGAGTCTGCATCTCATGGGTTGGCTGTAGTGGGACAGGTATGAGTCTGCATTAAACTACTTGTAGTCTAATAACATTGATGCCACTTTGGTGGTGTTATTCCCTCATTTAGGGCAATGTGAACACTCCTAGTTAGGTCTCCATCTCCTGGGTTGGCTGTACTGGAACTGTACTTTGCCTGCTGAACTTCTGATAGACTTTGCCTGCTGCACTCTGATGCAGACTCTGCCTGCTGCACTCCTGATACAGACTCTGCCTGCTGAACTTCTGATAGACTTTGCCTGCTGCACTCTGATACAGACTCTGCCTGCTGCACTCCTGATACAGACTCTGCCTGCTGTACTCCTGATACAGACTCTGCCTGCTGAACTTCTGATAGACTTTGCCTGCTGCACTCTGATACAGACTCTGCCTGCTGCACTCCTGATACAGACTCTGCCTGCTGTACTCTGATACAGACTCTTCCTGCTGCACTCCTGATACAGACTCTGCCTGCTGTACTCCTGATACAGACTCTTCCTGCTGCAGTCCTGATACAGACTCTGCCTGCTGCACTCTTGATACAGACTCTGCCTGCTGCACTCTGAAACAGACTCTGCCTGCTTCACTCCTGATACAGACTCTGCCTGCTGTACTCTGATACAGACTCTTCCTGCTGCACTCCTGATACAGACTCTGCCTGCTGTACTCCTGATACAGACTCTTCCTGCTGCACTCCTGATACAGACTCTTCCTGCTGCACTCCTGATACAGACTCTGCCTGCTGCACTCCTGATACAGACTCTGCCTGCTGCACTCCTGATACAGACTCTGCCTGCTGCACTCCTGATACAGACTCTGCCTGCTGGACTCCTGATACAGACTCTGCCTGCTGCACTCCTGATACAGACTCTGCCTGCTGCACTCTGATACAGACTCTGCCTGCTGCACTCTGATACAGACTCGGCCTGCTGCACCATCTAGTCTGCCCTACTGGGTCCAGCTGCTGCGCATCCATTAGTCTGTCCTGCAGTGGCACCTGGCGTTCATCGGGAGCCAAGTCTAACCTCACCATCAGAGGCTATAGTGAACAGTCCGGTGCTCGCTTAGTCACGTCTCTCCAGACTCTCCGGGGTTCGTGGCACAGTGGTTCCACAAACCACTTCCGTGACAGTGCTCCCTCGCAGGCAGGGTGCTCTCTCCGGTTGTACCAGTCAATGACCCCTTTTGTCATGTAAAGTGCAACTGAATAAATGTCGCTTTCACAGTAATAATAATTATTACTTGTACTCTGGGTCAATTGATGGCACTTCCCTAGTGTCTACACCTAATTTTATGTGTTTTGGCAGCTTTTAGTTCCGTTTCTAGGTGTTGTATATGCATTTTTTTGGTCCCCCCATTGACTCCTATGGGATTCGGAAATATTCAATGAACATTCAGCAAATAAATTTGGCGAATATCAATTTGTTCGGTGAACTATTCCGAACCAAACATTGAAATATTCGCTCATGCCTACTTCTCAGGACTAATCAAGGTGCATATTTTCAGTGGTGAAGGTGATAGCAGGAGTTAGGTAGTGTATATAGCAGACTGCAGGGCATATAGTGCAAGAGGGTCCATAGTTCTTTCCTGCTGCTGCTTTTCTTACAGATATTTGTAGACATAGCCCCAGGTATCAGGGGCCAGGGCAATTTTTTTTTATCTTAATCCTGATTATTTGCAAGACAGGCAGGGTATGTGACAGACTGCAGTGCATGATACAGCACAAGAGGGTCCATTGCATGTTCAAGTTCTGAGTGATGCTGCTGTGACAAATATTTGTAGACATAGCCCCAGGTATCAGGGGCCAGAGCTAATTTTTGATCTTAATCCTGGTTATTTGCTTAAAAACCAATCCAGAGTATACTATTTTTCTGCTCCATTTGCATGTTAGCACTGTAGAATACAGCCAGATCTGTTCCATATTTCACCGATAAAAATCCAGAAATTTGAACTGAACCTGGAAAATATTGGCCCCATTTTCCATTCTATTGCAGTGTGTCAGCCAAGCTATTCACACTAGGTCTCTGTGTAGAATAATATTAGTAAATTAGAGGCCTGTCATTTAAAACTGTGGTTCTCTGTCAGACATATCACATATAACAGATCGTGAATTTGTATAGAGAATTATCATCCACACAAAAAACAAAGGAGTATTAAGGATAATATAAAAACATTATACTTTATTGATTAAATTGATTAAAAAACAACATAAAAAGCAAATACCCATACTTCAGAAAATAGGGGAACAGACCCCCTTAGCGTTCAATCCAAAATAACCAATTATATATAAATATAAATAATAACACTATATGACCAGGCAGAAATACTGCAAAAAAGGTATTACTAATTATGCATAAACACATATAAACAGATGACGCAAGTGAATTACAGATGTCTCTTAAAAGGAGTTAGACAAAGCAGTACTCCATAGGGACATGCCGATGATTCACATTCCAAAAAATACAGTATATTTACCTAGGACAAAACTGCTAAAGATGAACGCGTTGGGGGCAACCCTAAACACTCCGACGCGCGTTTCATTACCTTCTTCAAGGAGCGCCCTTGGGTATGATATATAGTAACCTACGGATACCATTTGGGACTTTTTTGTGGTTGTTAATATCACATATAACAGTGTTCCAAAATCAGCCATTTCTGCCTTCCATTTTGTTGCAGTGTATCCGTCAAGTTATTCACACTAGGTCTCTGTGAAGAATAATATTAGTAAATTACAGGCCTGCTATTTAAAACCGTGGTTCTCTGACGTATCACTGCCTTCCAAAATCAGCCATTTCTAGTGAACGTGGAAAATATTGTCCTCCCTTTATAATGGGCAAGGTGCTTGGCAAGGGACGGGGAAGTGGACGTGATGGTGATGGTGCATGCAGAGGCCGAGGCCGAGGCCGTGGGCAAGCTGAAATTGTGCCACATTAAACACCCACATCTTCTCACCCAACCTTCCTGTCCCAATTGCTAGGGGACCGCAGCACACCACTATTGAACCCAGAGCAATATCAAAAGGTTGTTGGTTGGATAGAAGATAATGCTTCCAGTCACTTTGCCACCACCACTACCACCATGTTTTCCACATGGTCAAGTCTCAGTAGCCGTGAGTCTGGACAACATATGCCTCACCCTGATCTTCCTTCCTCCCACCATGCCGAGTGCCCGGAGACAACTGATCCCACACTTGGACACTCAGAAGAGCTGTTCACTTTTCCATTTTTAGATTCGGGCCTCTTGCCCGGCCAGCTTCAAATGAGTCACGGTCATAAGAAAGTGACGCGCCCCCTGGGCCGTGGGGAACTCGGTGCCGGGCCGGTCGTTACTAGGGGAGATGTCACACTGGCGGTGACCTGGTCCGTGACCCAGGACGGTCAATAAAAGGGGATATTTACAGGGGATTTATAGTTTTAATATACAGTTCGTGATGCCACCTGTGGTATGCGGCTAAAGGGAGCCGCCGCTGCAGAGCAGGTCCTCTGGAGCTGGTGTAAATGCAGCAGAGTTGGTTTAGCTCTTCACAGGTAAAGCTTAGCTCCAGGGCAGTGTAGATGTTACTGATGTTGCTGTGTAGTGCAGGGAGTGATGTTTCAGCAGCAATAACTGACGGAGACAGTGGGGTGCAGTCTTTAGGGTTTTACTCACCGTTGTCAAGTTCCTCAGGTTGCACTGTCCAGCTTACAACCTCCCACGTCGCGCTGCGTTCACCAGGCAGGGGTTCAGCCAACCATCAGGTACCTAAAGAGTACACAGCAGGACCCCCTTCTGTGTGTTCCTTCTGGCCATCTCCCTGCACCTCACACCTAGTGTCCCAATCCAGTGACCGCGGACTAGTGTTGAGCCACCCCCGTAGTGTTCGAGTTCGGTTCGGTTCGGCGAACACCCGTGTGTTCGCCGAACTGTTCGTCGAACTGTTCGTCGAACACCTTCGAACACCGTTAAAACCAATGGCAGGCAAACAAAAACACATAGAAACACATAGAAAACACCTTCAAAGGTGTCCAAAAGCTGACAAACTGCTCAGAAGACACAACTAACACATGGAAAAATGACAAGTACATATAGTCATGCAAAAAGAAAAGAGGTGGAGGAGTAAAAGGAGGGGGAGACACAGATATAGGCATGTCATGCCCTTCTAAAATCCAAAAAGTGAGAAGCCGACATGTTCAGTCCGCTCCTGCCCGTGCCACCTCCGTGTCGCCGGGTTTGTGCCAGAGCCGCGGTGAACCCTGATGGCCAGCCCCCCTCTCCCAATACTGGTGCCTGTCCGCTGGTGGGTCGAGCGAGCCCCCCTGTGGTGGAGGCAGCTCTAAGCTTTTTAATTTAAATTGTCTCTCTAATTTGAATGAATACACTTTAAATCCATTTACAAGGATCTATTGGAGGGCAAGTCTCATGCAAGGAGCAGCGTAATTCCAGCTCCAGTAGCGTCCACTAAAGCTGCTGCAGTTAAAAAGCTTTTATAAGGATCGAGCTCGGCTGTCCACCGCAAGGCATCCTACTGCCAGTCCCAGCCCCTATGCCTTGGGGTGCCTCCTGATGCTCTTCACTGAGTATCCCGTGGTCCCGAAGCATTTCCTTTGAAAAAATTAAGTGTCCAAACTACAGGTGGTGTAGCTTGCTTAACAGCCAGGATAATCCGCTGACTAGCAGACACTGCTACTAGGCACAAAGTATTTCCTGGGCTAGATGCAGTTAAAAATTTGTAATTAGATACTCTCGTTGGATGCTGAGAAAGCATTCCATAGAGTCTCCTGGCACGCCATATATGATTCTCTTAAAAAGCTTGGGGTAGGGGTCTAGGGGACCCTTTTATAGCCAAAATCACGGCCCTGTATCACAATACGTCACCTAGGCTGAAGATAAATGGAACTGTAGCACCCTGAGGGCTCGGTTGCTACAGAGGTATTGCACCTCACCCAGAGGTGTGATATCTCACTCTCAGGTAAGGATGGAGTGTGGATCAGGACCCGACACCTGCATGCATTACACCACATTGCCGTGGGGCAGGGCGACCAATATGCCTCTGAGATGGGCACGACAGTCCCTGTCCCTGGCTGGAGTGGGGGGAGGGAACACTGAGGAAGGGGAACCCTGTAGTGCAGGAGCAGGGAGGAAGCAGTTCCTGGGTGCATTGAGAAGGGAGTATAAAAGGTGGGCACCATCTTAGTTCAGTGCAGAGAAGTCTGAGCAGAAGTGGCAGAGAGCAGGGGCTCTGCATGAGCTCTGCTCCGGAGGCGGGCCTAGTAACAGAGGCCCAGGCCTGGAAGAGGGAGAAGGAAGGAAGAGGAGCGGAGAAGGCTCCAGGAACGAGGAATGAAGCGATCCCAGGGGTGCGGACGGGCGAGTCGCCATCGCACGCCCGAATCCACCTGCGTGGAGGGGTCAGGCCAAAGGGGGAGACCGGTCCCCGAAACTAGTGGAGGCAGGAAACGACCCTCAGCTAGAAACCGGAGGCTGTGACATTTTATGTGGCGCAGCCCCTCGCTACACCCACTAGGAAGGCACCACATAGGGTCAGGGAAACTGGCGCCAAGTTTACCAAGAGGAGGCCCGAGGCAGCCGGACAGAAGGGTTGGTAAGAAAGGCCAGACAAAGGACACACAAAGGGGGTCCTGTGAAGCGCTCCAAAGTTATCTGGGAGTTGTCTGAGCCCCTCACCTGGTGAGCACAGTACGACGTGGGCAGCCGTTACCTGCAGACGTGGTCTGGATAATAAGAACTGTGAGCAAAGGCCCTGGACTGCATCACTGACTCCGTGTCGTTACTGCTGCTGCCTTGCACCATCACCCCCATCCTCCGCATACACTGCCCTGAGGCTATACTCCTCCCGTGGGGAGTTATGCTACGCTCTGCTGCACCCACAACACCAGCCTCAGCGGTCTGCCCTGCAGCGGCGGTTCACTCTGACCGCAATCCACGGGTGGCGTAGTCGGACATTTAAACATCAAAACCACATAAATAGTTCCGCCACTGGTTTGACCACCCTGAGCCACGGAACCGGGTCGCCGCCAAGAAGACTACAACCACCAGCATCCACCAAAAAGGGTCCGGCTCCGGGTGTTCCAAGGCCCAGGGGGTGCATCAGAACATTTTCATCACCTTTCACAATCACCAATGGGACAAGGCAGGGATGTCCTCTGTCCCCTCTCTTATACATCCTAGTGACGGAGCACCTGCTCTCATCAATTCGCCATAACCCCAATATTAGGTGGATTGAGGTGGGAAGCACCGAGTACAAGTGCTCTCTATTTGCTGATGATGTCCTAGTATATATCACTCAATCACATATATCCATCCATGCTGTTATGGCTGAAATAGATCACTTTGTTACATGGTCAAATTTTAAAATCAATGCAGCGAAGTCTGAGGCCCTCGATGTCTCCCTCCCCAAATCCATATAGGATTCCATCCAGTCCAACTTTCCCTTTGCCTGGCCCTCACAGGGTATCAAATACTTAGGAATTCCTATTCATAGAGACCTCTCCCATCTATGTTATCTTAATTTTGGGCCCTTTATTGAACAACTCCATACAGACCACGGTTGGCAAGTTAGAACTGTAAGATTCACTACGTGAACCACTGGTGTTTTGTGGAAAAGCACATGTACACTGTGTTCCAAATTATTATGCAAAAAGTGTTTAGGAGTGATAAGGGAAGAATTTGTTTGTTTGTCAGTTAAACTCATTGATGGTGATGTGTGTCAGGGCTCTTTATATCACTGTAAGCAATTGCAGACACCTGTGCTAATTAGTTTGGCAGGTGTGTCCAATGAAAGGCAAGACTACTTAAGAAGGCTGTCTCACATTATTAAGCAGCCTACATTTTCTGCCAAAATGGGAAAGAAAAAGGATGTGTCGGCTGCTGAGAAGCAACAAATTGTGGAGTGTTTAGGTCAAGGCATGACTACAATCAACATTGTGCGATGATCAGGATGAAGTGTCTTGGCAATCAAGAAGTATGTATCTGATTCACAGTACACACGTGTGCGTGCTGATAAGGGCAAATTAAGGACTCTTTCCTACAGGCAATTACGTCAGGTTAAAAGAGCAGCGGCAAAAAAGCCTTGTCATAGCAGCAGTCAAGTTTTTGAAGCTGCTGGTGCCTCCAACGTCCCCCGAACAACAAGATGCAGGGTCCTTCAGAGGTTTGCAGCTGTGCATACGCCATCCTGTCGACCTCCTCTATCCACTTCACACAAGCAGAAACGGCTCCAGTGGGCCAAACATTACATGAAGACTGATTTCAAAACTGTTTTGTTCACGGATGAGTGCCGTGCAGCGCTCGATGGTCCAGATGGATGGAGTGGAGGATGGCTGGTTGATGGACACCCCACGCAAACACGGCTACAGCGCCAACAAGGAGGAGGTGGAGTAATGTTTTGGGCTGGAATCATGGGGAGAGAGATTGTTGGCCCCTTTAGGATCCCTGAAGGCGCTAAAGATGAACTCCATAATGTATGTGGATTTTCTCAAACAGCACTTCCTGCCATGGTTCAAGAAGAAGAACCGTGTATTTCACAGCAAGATCATTTTTTTGCATGATAATGCACCATCTCATGCTGCACATAAAACATCTGCATCTCTGGCTGATATGGGCATAGGAGGTGAGCTGAGTTCATTGGACATGAGCTCACCTCATGCACATCACTGACAGCGTGGGAGAATTCTCCTGCACTCAGCACTTCAGCGTGAGAATTTTCCCACGCTGTCAGTGACGTGCATGAGGTGAGCCGAGTTCATTGGACATGACCTCGGCTCATCTGGATGCCGTCACAGCGAGACAGTGAGGAGCGCAAGCATGCCTGCGCTTCTCAGTGTCTGCGGGATGACAGACTGGATGGCAGCGTTCTGCTGCGGTCCAGCCAGTCATCTCGATGTAGCAGAGCTGAAGCTGTCGTGGGAACCATGGAAAGGTAAGGATGAGGTTGGTTTATTATTTTTCTTTTATTGCAGGAGATCGTTGGCTTCAGCTGGAATGGGTGTGATGGTAAGTATGGTTTAATTTAGAACAATAAAGAATTGTGTCTTTATTTCAATTAAAGGACTTTATTCTGGGTGTTGTGTTTTTTTTAAATACTTTACTAGAAATTCATGGCGGTCATGTCTAATACTGGCGTGACCCCATGAATTTTGGGCTTGGGGCCAGCTGATAATACCAAGCTGGCCCTAACCCCTTTATTACCCAGTGAGCCACCGCACCAGGGCCCTGGATGAGTTGGGTACAGCGCCAGAAGATGGCGCTTCTATGAACGCGCCATTTTCCGGGGTGGCTGCGGACTGCAATTTGTAGCGGGGGGGGGGCCCAGAAAGCTTGGGCCTCCCTGCGCTGCAGATTCCAGCCCCCAGCTGCCTAGTTGTACCTGGCTGGACACAAAAATAGGGCGAAGCCCCACGTACTTTTTTTTAAATTATTTCATGAAATTCATGAAATAATTAAGAAAAAAAGGCTTTCCCTATATTGTTGTGTCCGGCCAGGTACAAATAGGCAGCTGGTGGTTGGGGGCAGCCCGTTCCTGCCTGCTGTACCTGGCTGGACACAAATATAGTGCGAAGCCCCACTTCAATTTTTTTTAATTATTTCATGAAATTCATGAAATAATTAAGAAAAAAAGGTCTTCCCTATATTGTTGTGTCCGGCCAGGTACAAATAGGCAGCTGGTGGATGGGGGCAGCCCGTTCCTGCCTGCTGTACCTGGCTGGACACAAATATAGTGCGAAGCCCCACTTCAATTTTTTTAAATTATTTCAGGAAATTCATGAAATAATTTAAAAAAAATTGACGTGGGGCTTCGCACTATATTTGTGTCCAGCCAGGTACAGCAGGCAGGAACGGGCTGCCCCCAACCACCAGCTGCCTATTTGTACCTGGCCGGACACAACAATATAGGGAAGCCCTTTTTTTCTTAATTATTTCATGAAATAATTTAAAGAAAATTGACGTGGGGCTTCGCCCTGTTTTTGTGTCCAGCCAGGTACAACTAGGCAGCTGGGGGCTGGAATCCGCAGCGCAGGGAGGCCCAAGCTTTCTGGGCCACCCCCGCTGCAAATTGCAGTCCGCAGCCACCCCGGAAAATGGCGCGTTCATAGAAGCGCCATCTTCTGGCGCTGTACCCAACTCATCCAGGGCCCTGATGCGGTGGCTCACTGGGTAATAAAGGGGTTAGGGCCAGCTTGGCATTATCAGCTGGCCCTAAGCCCGAAATTCATGGGGTCACGCCAATATTAGACATGACCACCATGAATTTCTAGTAAAGTATTTAAAAAAAACACAACACCCAGAAAAAAGTCCTTTAATTGAAATAAACACACAATTCTTTATTGTTCTAAATTAAACCATACTTACCATCACGCCCATTCCAGCTGAAGCCAACGATCTCCTGAAATAAAAGAAAAATAATAAAGCAACATCATCCTTACCTTTCCATGGTTCCCATGACAGCTTCAGCTCTGCTACATCGAGATGACAGGCTGGACCGCAGCAGAACGCTGCCATCCAGCCTGTCATCCCGCAGACACTGAGAAGCGCAGGCTTGCTTGCGCTCCACAGTGTCTCTCTGTGAGGGCATCCAGATGAGCCGAGTTAATGTCCAATGAACTCGGCTCACCTCATGCACGTCACTGACAGCGTGGGAAAATTCTCCTGCACTCAGCGCTTCAGCGTGGGAGAATTCTCACACTGAAGCGCTGAGTGCAGGAGAATTCTCCCACGCTGTCAGTGACGTGCAGGAGGTGAGCTGAGTTCATTGGACATGAGCTCACCTTATGCACATCACTGACAGCGTGGGAAAATTCTCCTGCACTCAGCGCTTCAGCGTGGGAGAATTCTCACGCTGAAGCGCTGAGTGCAGGAGAATTCTCCCACGCTGTCAGTGACGTGCAGGAGGTGAGCTGAGTTCATTGGACATGAGCTCACCTTATGCACGTCACTGACAGCGTGGGAGAATTCTCCTGCACTCACCGCTTCAGCGTGAGAATTTTCCCACGCTGTCAGTGACGTGCATGAGGTGAGCCGAGTTCATTGGACATTAACTCGGCTCATCTGGATGCCCTCACAGAGAGACACTGTGGAGCGCAAGCAAGCCTGCACTTCTCAGTGTCTGCGGGATGACAGGCTGGATGGCAGGGTTCTGCTGCGGTCCAGCCTGTCATCTCGATGTAGCAGAGCTGAAGCTGTCGTGGGAACCATGGAAAGGTAAGGATGAGGTTGCTTTGTTATTTTTCTTTTATTGCAGGAGATCGTTGGCTTCAACTGGAATGGGCGTGACGGTAAGTATGGTTTAATTTAGAACAATAAAGGATTGTGTCTTTATTTCAATTAAAGGACTTTATTCTGGGTGTTTGTGTTTTTTTTAACTTTGACTATGGGGTTAGTAATGGGGGTGTCTTATAGACGCCTCTCCATTACTAACCTGGGCTTGATGTCAGCTGGCATTATAAGCTGACATCAACCCCAACCCTATTACCCCCTGCCACCGCACCAGGGCAGCGTGGAAGAGCGAGGCTAAGTGCCAGAATTGGCGCATCCTATGGATGCGCCATTTCTGGGGCGGCTGACGGCTGGTGTTTCTAGCCTGGGAGGGGGCCAATATTCATGGCTCCCTTCCTGGGCTATTAATATCAGCCCCCAGCTGTCTTCCTAGCCTTTGCTAGCTATTAAATTAGGGGGGACCCCACGTCATTTTTTTGGGGGGGTCCCCCATTTTAATAGCTAGTAAAGGCTATGTATTCAGCTGGGGGCTATTAGTAGCCTGGGAAGCTCCGTGGGTATTACCCCCTTCCCAGGCTTCAAACATCTGCCCCAGCCGTCTGCTTAACCTCCGCTAGAGCATAAAATTAAGGGGAACCCCACGCCAATTTTTTTAATAATAAATCCTTTATTTTAATACTAAATGACAAGTACAGTAACCAACACTATCACTGTACTTCATATATATGTGACTGACATGTTTCTATCTATCTAATCTATGTGTGAAGCTCTATTCTTTCTGTTATAAATTGTCGGGTACCGCTGCTGAATTGCCGGCCGGCTTTTTTAAAGAGACGGTGCATGAAAACACTATTATTTTTTTTGATAAATCCTTTACGCTAAATGACAAGTACAGTAAGCAACACTGTCACTGTACTTCGTATATATGTGGCTGACATGTTTCTATCTATCTAATCTATGTGTGAAGCTCTATTCTGTCTGTTATAAATTGTCGGGTACCGCTGCTGAATTGCTGGCCGGCTTTTTTAAAGAGATGGTGCATGAAAACACTATTATTTTTTTTGATAAATCCTTTACGCTAAATGACAAGTACAGTAAGCAGCACTTTCACTGTACTTCGTATATATGTGGCTGACATGTTTATATCTATCTAATCTATGTGTGAAGCTCTATTCTTTCGGTTCTAAATTGTCGGGTACAGGTGTATGCCGCTGCTGAATTGCCGGCTTTTCATGTTTCACTGTTGGCACTGTTCCCATCGATTTGGGCAATCACTGTAATGCCACAACCACCATGGCTGTGGCATTACAGTGAGTGGCAGACAATCCCTGCATGATTGGTGCTCTAAATAGCGCCAGACATGCAGGACACGCTTTTGGTGCACGAACAGTTATCGAACATAACCTCGAACAGCCGAATTTTTTGCAAATCGTTCGGGTTCGTCGAACAACTCGAACACCGCCCAAAACAGCTCGAATTTGAGATTGGCGAACAGTTCTAGTCGAACACCGCTCATCTCTAGTCGTGGCTTCAATGTTTACTTGGAGATACTCCTGTACCATCGTCTCTAGGCGTTGACTATGTGTCAGACTTCTTGTCTTCTGTGGCCTTGCAAAGGATGGGCTAAAAAAGTGGTGAAATGATTCCGCAAAATTGATGTTACCAGCAGATACTGTGGTTCTGTTACGGTTTGAGTGCTGAACACTTGACGGTCCCACGGTTGGCAAGTTGGAACTGTGAGATTCACTACGTGCACCACTGGTATTTTGTGGAAAAGCACATGTAAGATTCTGCAACAGTCTCTGCTGATACTCCTGCATGCGTGCATCCCTTTCTATGGCAGGAATAATTTCTGCAAATTTACTTTTGTACCGGGGATCTAACAGTGTGGCAACCCAGTAGTCAGGATTATTTCTAATTCTCACAATTCGAGGGTCATGTTGCAGGTAGTGCAGCAAGAAGGTACTCATGTGTGTTGCGCATCCAGGAGCACCAAGTCCCTGTTGTGTTGGTGGCGAGGTAACAATCATGCTTCCTTCCTCTGTCCTCTCCCCCCAACCTCGCACAACAGAAATGTGATCAAGGTCTCCCTCATCTGATGAGTCTTCCATCAATTCGTCCTCCACTTCTTCCTGAGCTCCTGCACCTTCCTCACTAGTTTGGCTGCTACCATGCGCCCTGGTAAAACCATCTCCCCCACCCTCACATGCCTGCCGCCTTGGTGCTGCCGACCGTCTGGACCTTGCAGATGTTAGCCCTTCCGCATACAACTCCTCCTCCTCTACTTCCTCCACCTCCTCTTGTGCCACCACCTGACTCCGAATTCTGTTTAACATGTGCTCCAGCATGTAAATCACCGGAATAGTCATGCTGATAATGGCATCGTCAGCACTAAACATCTTCGTCGCCATTTCAAAACTGTGCAGAAGGGTGCATAGGTCCCTGATCTGAGACCACTCCTCCAGCGTGATTTGCCCCACCTCTGAATCTCGTTGGCCCAGGCTATACGTCAGAACGTATTGCACCAGGGCTTGTCGGTGCTGCCACAGTCGCTGCAACATGTGCAGAGTTGAATTCCACCGGGTAGGCACATCGCATTTTAGCCGGTGAAGTGGCAGGCCCAACGACTTCTGTAGAGATGTAAGTCGCTGAGCTGCGGGATGCGAACGGCGGAAGTGAGCACACAGCGACCGTGCCCTCTGCAGAAGGCCATCTAGTCTGGGATAGTGGGCTAAAAATTGCTGGACAACCAGGTTCAACACGTGAGCCATACAAGGCACGTGTGTGACATTGCCCCGGCGAAGGGCCGCACCCAGGTTTGCAGCATTGTCGCACACGGCCTTCCCTGGTTTCAGGTCCAGTGGAGACAACCATTCATGTAATTGGTTCTCCAGAGCTGACCACAACTCCTCAGCTGTGTGACTCACATTTCCCAGACATTTCAAAGTAAAAACCGCCTGATGACGTTGAGCCCTACTGCCAGCATAGTAAGGAGGTGTGCAGGATCCCTTCTGCGCAGTTAGAAAGCTTGTGGCATGACCAGACAGGCTTTGGGTGCAGGTGGAAGACCGAGAGGAGGTTGAGGAGGCAGAAGCAGTGGAGGAACTTTGACATAAAGAGGATTGACGCACAACTCGTGGGGATGGCAAGACTTGGACAGCAGCCCCTTGTCCTGGTGTCACCATAGTTACCCAGTGCCCAGTCAGCGACATGTAACGCCCCTGTCCATGCCTACTCGTCCAAGTGTCTGTGGTGAAATGCACCCTGTCACACACAGAGTTTCTCAAAGAAGCGGTGATGTTGTGTGCGACATGCTGGTGGAGCGCAGGCACACCTTTCTTTGAGAAGTAGTGCCGACTGGGCATCTGGTACTGGGGCACTGCGACGGACATAAGGTCTCGAAAATCCTCTGTGTCCACCAGGCGGAAAGGCAGCATTTCTGTAGCCAAGAGCTTGCAGATGGTGAAATTCAACCTCTTAGCTTTCTCATGGCTAGGAGGAAATGGTCTTTTACTTGTCCACATCTGAGGGACCGAGGGCTGGCTATTGTGCTTAGACGGGGTTGATAAGGGTGTCCCCGGCAAACTGCCGGTCTGTGAGGAAGATGCAGGCGGACATGTTAGGTTGCCTTGATCCAAAGGTGGTGCTATCGATGTCGGACAGCGCTCAACACCAGCTGCTGTTACCACCTCCAAAGAAAATGATGACCTGCCAATCACGCTGGCTGTTGCGGGTAAAGAGGTGGCAGGTCTGCGCCCCAAAACAGGTGTGACTGCTGTCCCCCCAGTCACAGAGGATGAAGAGGCCGCGGATGCACAAGATATGGCAGACGGTGGTTGGCCCGGCCGGCTAGGCCGCATTGTAGCACACTGAGCTTCCCACTGCAACTTATGCTTCATGTCCATGTGCCGGTTCATGCATGAAGTACTCAAACTATGTATTTTTTGGCCTCTACTTAGCTTTTGCTGACAAATGTTACAGATAACACGAGTTGGGTCATCTTTATCGATCTGAAAAAATGCCCAGGCTATGCAAGGCTCAGCACCCATGCGACCTGAAGAGCCACCACGACTTGTGGTGAGAGGCAGAGTTGTGTTTGAGGATGCAGTTGTTGACGTGCTTCCAGTACTACGTCTCTGTCCAGGAAGGCGCAACCTGACCTCGTCGTCACTAGCATCTTCCTCCACCTCCTCTGCTGACCTCATCTCTTGGCTGACTGTGGGTTGACAGTAAGTGGGATCTCCAACCTCATCATCATCACCCTGTGTGTTATCACACCCGTCGTCCTCAGAGCCAACCTGTTCCTGCCCTGACAAAAAACTAAAGTTGTCACTCCAATCAGGTATTTGAGTCTTATCATCGTCTTCCTCATTGTCTCCACCAACAGGAGTTACAGTTTGGGAATGAGTGTCTACATTATGGTCAGAACCTTCTGCGTCTGGTCCTGGATCCGACTCATAAAGATTCTGGGCATCAGTGCAGATCATTTCCTCGTCTGGATTCACAGAAGCGCTGGAGTCGACCTCTGATTTCCAGGCTATAGTATGAGTAAACAGCTCTGCAGACTCAACCATCTGTTCTACCTCATACTCAGACGGGCAGCTAGAGATTTGGGAGCTGTGAGGAAGCAAGTGCGATTTGGGTGACACCTTTGAGGAATGGAGTAGTGTTGAGCCACCCCCGTAGTGTTCGAGTTCGGTTCGGTTCGTCGAACACCCGTGTGTTCGCCGAACTGTTCGTCGAACTGTTCGTCGAACACCTTCGAACACCGTTAAAACCAATGGCAGGCAAACAAAAACACATAGAAACACATAGAAAACACCTTCAAAGGTGTCCAAAAGCTGACAAACTGCTCAGAAGACACAACTAACACATGGAAAAGTGACAAGTACATATAGTCATGCGAAAAGAAAAGAGGTGGAGGAGTAAAAGGAGGGGGAGACACAGATATAGGCATGTCATGCCCTTCTAAAATCCAAAAAGTGAGAAGCCGAGACGGCCAGTCCGCTCCTGCCCGTGCCACCTCCGTGTCGCCGGGTTTGTGCCAGAGCCGCGGTGAACCCTGACGGCCAGCCCCCCTCTCCCAATACTGGTGCCTGTCCGCTGGTGGGTCGAGAGAGCCCCCCTGTGGTGGAGGCAGCTCTAAGCTTTTTAATTTAAATTGTCCCTCTAATTTGAATGAATACACTTTAAATCCATTTACAAGGATCTATTGGAGGGCAAGTCTCATGCCAGCAGCCGCGTAATTCCAGCTCCAGTAGCGTCCACTAAAGCTGCTGCAGTTAAAAAGCTTTTATAAGGATCGAGCTCGGCTGTCCACCGCAATGCATCCTAGTGCCAGTCCCAGCCACTATGCCTTGGGGTGCCTCCTGATGCTCTTCACTAAGTATCCCGTGGTCCCGAAGCATTTCCTTTGAAAAAATTAAGTGTCCAAACTACAGGTGGTGTAGCTTGCTTAACAGCCGGGATAATCCGCTGACTAGCAGACACTGCTACTAGGCACAAAGTATTTCCTGGGCTAGATGCAGTTAAAAATTTGTAAGTAGATACTCTCGTTGGATGCTGAGAAAGCATTCCATAGAGTCTCCTGGCACGCCATATATGATTCTCTTAAAAAGCTTGGGGTAGGGGTCTAGGGAACCCTTTTATAGCCAAAATCACGGCCCTGTATCACAATACGTCACCTAGGCTGAAGATAAATGGAACTGTAGCACCGAGGGCTCGGTTGCTACAGACGTATTGCACCTCACCCAGAGGTGTGATATCTCACTCTCAGATAAGGATGGAGTGTGGATCAGGACCCGACACCTGCATGCACTACACCACATTGCCGTGGGGCAGGGCGACCAATATGCCCCTGAGATGGGCACGACAGTCCCTGTCCCTGGCTGGAGTGGGGGGAGGGAACACTGAGGAAGGGGAACCCTGCAGTGCAGGAGCAGGGAGGAAGCAGTTCCTGGGTGCATTGAGAAGGGAGTATAAAAGGTGGGCACCATCTTAGTTCAGTGCAGAGAAGTCTGAGCAGAAGTGGCAGGGAGCAGGGGCTCTGCATGAGCTCTGCTCCGGAGGCGGGCCTAGTAACAGAGGCCCAGGCCTGCAAGAGGGAGAAGGAAGGAAGAGGAGCGGAGAAGGCTCCAGGAACGAGGAATGAAGGGATCCCAGGGGTGCGGACGGGCGAGTCGCCACCGCACACCCGAATCCACCTGCGTGGAGGGGTCAGGCCAAAGGGGGAGACCGGTCCCCGAACTAGTGGAGGCAGGAAACGACCCTCAGCTAGAAACAGGAGGCTCTGACATTTTATGTGGCGCAGCCCCTTGCTCCACCCGCTTGGAAGGCACCACATAGGGTCAGGGAAACTGGCGCCAAGTTTACCAAGAGGAGGCCCGAGGCAGCCGGACAGAAGTGTTGGTAAGAAAGGCCAGACAAAGGACACACAAAGGGGGTCCTGTGAAGCGCTCCAAAGTTATCTGGGAGTTGTCTGAGCCCCTCACCTGGTGAGCACAGTACGACGTGGGCAGCTGTTACCTGCAGACGTGGTCTGGATAATAAGAACTGTGAGTAAAGGCCCTGAACTGCATCACTGACTCCGTGTCGTTACTGCTGCTGCCCTGCACCATCACCCCCATCCTCCGCATACACTGCCCTGAGGCTATACTCCTCCCGTGGGGAGTTATGCTACGCTCTGCTGCACCCACAACACCAGCCTTAGCGGTCTGCCCTGTAGCGGCGGTTCACTCTGACCGCAATCCACGGGTGGCGTAGTCGGACATTTAAACATCAAAACCACATAAATAGTTCCGCCACTGGTTTGACCGCCCTGAGCCACGGAACCGGATCGCCGCCACGAAGACTACAACCACCAGCATCCACCAAAAAGGGTCCGGCTCCGGGTGTCCCAAGGCCCAGGGGGTGCGTCAGAACATTTTCATCACCTTTCACAATCACCAATGGGACAAGGCAGGGATGTCCTCTGTCCCCTCTCTTATACATCCTAGTGACGGAGCACCTGCTCTCATCAATTCGCCATAACCCCAATATTAGGTGGATTGAGGTGGGAGGCACCGAGTACAAGTGCTCTCTATTTGCTGATGATGTCCTAGTATATATCACTCAATCACATATATCCATCCCTGCTGTTATGGCTGAAATAGATCACTTTGTTACATGGTAAAATTTTAAAATCAATGCAGCGAAGTCTGAGGCCCTCGATGTCTCCCTCCCTAAATCCATATAGGATTCCATCCAGTCCAACTTTCCCTTTGCCTGGCCCTCACAGGGTATCAAATACTTAGGAATTCCTATTCATAGAGACCTCTCCCATCTATGTTATCTTAATTTTGGGCCCTTTATTGAACAATTCCATACAGACCACGGTTGGCAAGTTGGAACTGTGAGATTCACTACGTGCACCACTGGTATTTTGTGGAAAAGCACATGTAAGATTCTGCAACAGTCTCTGCTGATACTCCTGCATGCGTGCATCCCTTTCTATGGCAGGAATAATTTCTGCAAATTTACTTTTGTACCGGGGATCTAACAGTGTGGCAACCCAGTAGTCAGGATTATTTCTAATTCTCACAATTCGAGGGTCATGTTGCAGGTAGTGCAGCAAGAAGGCATTCATGTGTGTTGCGCATCGAGGAGCACCAAGTCCCTGTTGTGTTGGTGGCGAGGTAACAATCATGCTTCCTTCCTCTGTCCTCTCCCCCCAACCTCGCACAACAGAAATGTGATCAAGGTCTCCCTCATCTGATGAGTCTTCCATCAGTTCGTCCTCCACTTCTTCCTGGGCTCCTGCACCTTCCTCACTAGTTTGGCTGCTACCATGCGCCCTGGTAAAATCATCTCCCCCACCCTCACATGCCTGCCGCCCTGGTGCTGCCGACCGTCTGGACCTTGCAGATGTTAGCCCTTCCGCATACAACTCCTCCTCCTCTACTTCCTCCACCTCCTCTTGTGCCACCACCTGACTCCGAATTCTGTTTAACATGTGCTCCAGCATGTAAATCACCGGAATAGTCATGCTGATAATGGCATCGTCAGCACTAAACATCTTCGTCGCCATTTCAAAACTGTGCAGAAGGGTGCATAGGTCCCTGATCTGAGACCACTCCTCCAGCGTGATTTGCCCCACCTCTGAATCTCGTTGGCCCAGGCTATACGTCAGAACGTATTGCACCAGGGCTTGTCGGTGCTGCCACAGTCGCTGCAACATGTGCAGAGTTGAATTCCACCGGGTAGGCACATCGCATTTTAGCCGGTGAAGTGGCAGGCCCAACGACTTCTGTAGAGATGTAAGTCGCTGAGCTGCGGGATGCGAACGGCGGAAGTGAGCACACAGCGACCGTGCCCTCTGCAGAAGGCCATCTAGTCTGGGATAGTGGGCTAAAAATTGCTGGACAACCAGGTTCAACACGTGAGCCATACAAGGCACGTGTGTGACATTGCCCCGGCGAAGGGCCGCACCCAGGTTTGCAGCATTGTCACACACGGCCTTCCCTGGTTTCAGGTCCAGTGGAGACAACCATTCATGAAATTGGTTCTCCAGAGCTGACCACAACTCCTCAGCTGTGTGACTCACATTTCCCAGACATTTCAATGTAAAAACCGCCTGATGACGTTGAGCCCTACTGCCAGCATAGTAAGGAGGTGTGCAGGATCCCTTCTGCGCAGTTAGAAAGCTTGTGGCATGACCAGACAGGCTTTGGGTGCAGGTGGAAGACCGAGAGGAGGTTGAGGAGGCAGAAGCAGTGGAGGAAAAATGACATAAAGAGGATTGACGCACAACTCGTGGGGACGGCAAGACTTGGACAGCAGCCCCTTGTCCTGCTGTCACCATAGTTACCCAGTGCCCAGTCAGCGACATGTAACGCCCCTGTCCATGCCTACTCGTCCAAGTGTCTGTGGTGAAATGCACCCTGTCACACACAGAGTTTCTCAAAGAAGCGGTGATGTTGTGTGCGACATGCTGGTGGAGCGCAGGCACACCTTTCTTTGAGAAGTAGTGCCGACTGGGCATCTGGTACTGGGGCACTGCGACGGACATAAGGTCTCGAAAATCCTCTGTGTCCACCAGGCGGAAAGGCAGCATTTCTGTAGCCAAGAACTTGCAGATGGTGAAATTCAACCTCTTAGCTTTCTCATGGCTAGGAGGAAATGGTCTTTTACTTGTCCACATCTGAGGGACCGAGGGCTGGCTATTGTGCTTAGACGGGGTTGATAAGGGTGTCCCCGGCAAACTGCCGGTCTGTGAGGAAGATGCAGGCGGACATGTTAGGTTGCCTTGATCCAAAGGTGGTGCTATCGATGTCGGACAGCGCTCAAGACCAGCTGGTGTTACCACCTCCAAAGAAAATGATGACCTGCCAATCACGCTGGCTGTTGCGGGTAAAGAGGTGGCAGGTCTGCGCCCCAAAACAGGTGTGACTGCTGTCCCCCCAGTCACAGAGGATGAAGAGGCCGCGGATGCACAAGATATGGCAGACGGTGGTTGGCCCGGCCGGCTAGACCGCATTGTAGCACACTGAGCTTCCCACTGCAACTTATGCTTCATGTCCATGTGCCGGTTCATGCATGAAGTACTCAAACTATGTATTTTTTGGCCTCTACTTAGCTTTTGCTGACAAATGTTACAGATAACACGAGTTGGGTCATCTTTATCGATCTGAAAAAATGCCCAGGCTATGCAAGGCTTAGCACCCATGCGACCTGAAGAGCCACCACGACTTGTGGTGAGAGGCAGAGTTGTGTTTGAGGATGCAGTTGTTGACGTGCTTCCAGTACTACGTCTCTGTCCAGGAAGGCGCAACCTGACCTCGTCGTCACTAGCATCTTCCTCCACCTCCTCTGCTGACCTCATCTCTTGGCTGACTGTGGGTTGACAGTAAGTGGGATCTCCGACCTCATCATCATCACCCTGTGCGTTATCACACCCGTCGTCCTCAAAGCCAACCTGTTCCTGCCCTGACAAAAAACTAAAGTTGTCGCTCCAATCAGGTATTTGAGTCTTATCATCGTCTTCCTCATTGTCTCCACCAACAGGAGTTACAGTTTGGGAATGAGGGTCTACATTATGGTCAAAACCTTCTGCGTCTGGTCCTGGATCCGACTCATAAAGATTCTGGGCATCAGTGCAGATCATTTCCTCGTCTGGATTCACAGAAGCGCTGGAGTCGACCTCTGATTCCCAGGCTATAGTATGAGTAAACAGCTCTGCAGACTCAACCATCTGTTCTACCTCATACTCAGACGGGCAGCTGGAGATTTGGGAGCTGTGAGGAAGCAAGTGCGATTTGGGTGACACCTTTGAGGACTGGAGTATTTGTGATGTTGAAGTTGATGTGGAGGAGAGCCCACTTAAAGGAGCACTTGATATCCGTTGAAGCACCTGCTGTTTTTGTGCCTCATCTGGAATTTGTAGCGATTGGCGTGGCCGTAAGAAAGGGATCTTATCACATTGTCCGCTAAAAGAAGTAGACATTTTAGTTTGGCTGGAAGATGGTCTTTCTTCTGCACCTACCCCACGGACACAACCTTTTTTCCCCTTCCCAACACGCCTATTCCCCTTTCCACCAGCAGCAGGCCTTTTTCCACTCATTTTGGTGGTTAACTAATTCACAACTCTGGAGTTGTTTGCACAAAAAAACAATGGATGGTAACCGAGCAGAGCTGAGTGGCCAAACTGTGGTATTAGGCCAAAACTATTGGCAGGGTTAGATGCAGAAAAAAATTATTTTTAATTTGCAACCTGATGGAGGTCAGTATAGATGGACTAATAGACCAAGTCCCACACACCGCTAGAAGCCCAAATATTTTTTCAGAGCTAGATGCAGAAAATTTTTTTATTCAATTTGCAACCTGATGGAGGTCAGTATAGATGGACTAATAGACCAAGTCCCACACACTGCTAGAAGCCCAAATATTTTTTCAGAGCTAGATGCAGAAAAAAAATATTTTTAATTTGCAACCTGATGGAGGTCAGTATAGATGGACTAATAGACCAAGTCCCACACACCGCTAGAAGCCCAACTATTTTTTCAGAGCTAGATGCAGAAAAAAATTATATTCAATTTGCAACCTGCTGGAGGTCAGTATAGAAGGACTAATAGAACAAGTCCCACACACTGCTAGAAGCCCAAATATTTTTTCAGAGCTAAATGAAGAAAAAAATTATTTTTAATTTGCAACCTGATGGAGGTCAGTATAGATGGACTAATAGACCAAGTCCCACACACTGCTAGAAGCCCAAATATTTTTTCAGAGCTAGATGCAGAAAAAAAATATTTTTAATTTGCAACCTGATGGAGGTCAGTATAGATGGACTAATAGACCAAGTCCCACACACCGCTAGAAGCCCAAATATTTTTTCAGAGCTAGATGCAGAAAAAAATTATTTTTAATTTGCAACCTGATGGAGGTCAGTATAGATGGACTAATAGACCAAGTCCCACACACTGCTAGAAGCCCAAATATTTTTTCAGAGCTAGATGCAGAAAAAAATTATTTTTAATTTGCAACCTGATGGAGGTCAGTATAGATGGACTAATAGACCAAGTCCCACACACCGCTAGAAGCCCAACTATTTTTTCAGAGCTAGATGCAGAAAAAAATTATATTCAATTTGCAACCTGCTGGAGGTCAGTATAGAAGGGCTAATAGAACAAGTCCCACACACTGCTAGAAGCCCAAATATTTTTTCAGAGCTAAATGAAGAAAAAAATTATTTTTAATTTGCAACCTGATGGAGGTCAGTATAGATGGACTAATAGACCAAGTCCCACACACTGCTAGAAGCCCAAATATTTTTTCAGAGCTAGATGCAGAAAAAAATTATTTTTAATTTGCAACCTGATGGAGGTCAGTATAGATGGACTAATAGACCAAGTCCCACACACCGCTAGAAGCCCAACTATTTTTTCAGAGCTAGATGCAGAAAAAAATTATATTCAATTTGCAACCTGCTGGAGGTCAGTATAGAAGGGCTAATAGAACAAGTCCCACACACTGCTAGAAGCCCAAATATTTTTTCAGAGCTAAATGAAGAAAAAAATTATTTTTAATTTGCAACCTGATGGAGGTCAGTATAGATGGACTAATAGACCAAGTCCCACACACTGCTAGAAGCCCAAATATTTTTTCAGAGCTAGATGCAGAAAAAAAATATTTTTAATTTGCAACCTGATGGAGGTCAGTATAGATGGACTAATAGACCAAGTCCCACACACTGCTAGAAGCCCAAATATTTTTTCAGAGCTAGATGCAGAAAAAAATTATTTTTAATTTGCAACCTGATGGAGGTCAGTATAGATGGACTAATAGACCAAGTCCCACACACTGCTAGAAGCCCAAATATTTTTTCAGAGCTAGATGCAGAAAAAAATTATTTTTAATTTGCAACCTGATGGAGGTCAGTATAGATGGACTAATAGACCAAGTCCCACACACCGCTAGAAGCCCAACTATTTTTTCATAGCTAGATGCAGAAAAAAATTATATTCAATTTGCAACCTGCTGGAGGTCAGTATAGAAGGACTAATAGAACAAGTCCCACACACTGCTAGAAGCCCAAATATTTTTTCAGAGCTAAATGAAGAAAAAAATTATTTTTAATTTGCAACCTGATGGAGGTCAGTATAGATGGACTAATAGACCAAGTCCCACACACTGCTAGAAGCCCAAATATTTTTTCAGAGCTAGATGCAGAAAAAAATTATATTCAGTTTGCAACCTGATGGAGGTCAGTATAGATGGACTAATAGAATGATGCTATGCCCAAAAGATTTTACTTCACTAGGTGCAGTAAAAAAATTGGTATTCTATACACAGGTGGTATATCTTGCAACACAGATAGGCTACTCCACTGACTAACACACTCTGCAATAGGCCAAAAAGGATTAGCTTTGCTAGATTCAGCCAAATGCTGTGAAAAAAACTTGCACAGCACTGGCACAGACCTGCCTGGCAAAAACTGATAGGAACTGATGTAACCTAGTCCTGAAAAGGACTCCAATTACAATTAGTCTTTACTCCCACAATCTATCTATTTAAGAGCACAGACCTGCCTGATAAAAGTCGTAGGAAATGCTGTAACCTAGTCCTTAAAAGGACTGCAATCACAACTATTCCCTACTCCCAAGCTATCTGTATATTTGTGCGAAAATTGGCTTGAAATTAACAAGGTATAGTGCACACAGCAACAGCGGTGCCGTCTAACACGCAGCTGCAGCAGTGAGAAAATGGTGGCGACGGGGAAAATGGCTTGGTCTTATAGGGCAAGGACATGTGACATACACTGCCAATCACACATGCCCTTGCTTGTGTGAAAAAAAGCACTTCGCTCCGTGTGTGCGCTGCTGATAGGCTGACAGATTGCACCTCCCCACTGCAAATGCGGGAAAGAGAAAAGAAAATGGAGATCTTCATTGTTCCTGCAGAGATCCATCCCCTGCCCCTCCCCCCGCCCCGCTGTACACTCAAACTGCGTATTAACATTAATTTTCATCATTACTGAGAAAAAATCCAGTTATGATTTTGGTGCACGAACAGTTATCGAACATAACCTCGAACAGCCGAATTTTTCTCAAATTGTTCGTGTTCGCCGACCGGCTCGAACACCGCCCAAAACAGCTCGAATTTGAGATTGGCGAACAGTTCGAGTAGAAGAACGCTCATCTCTAGACTGGAGTATTTGTTATGTTGAAGTTGATGTGGAGGAGAGCCCACTTAAAGGAGCACTTGATATCCGTTGAAGCACCTGCTGTTTTTGTGCCTCATCTGGAATTTGTAGCGATTGGCGTGGCCGTAAGAAAGGGATCTTATCACATTGTCTGCTAAAAGAAGTAGACATTTTAGTTTGGCTGGAAGATGGTCTTTCTTCTGCAGATGTTACTGTTGCTTTAACACTTACCCCACGGACACAACCTTTTTTCCCCTTCCCAACACGCCTATTCCCCTTTCCACCAGCAGCAGGCCTTTTTCCACTCATTTTGGTGGTTAACTAATTCACAACTCTGGAGTTGTTTGCACAAAAAAACAATGGATGGTAATCGAGCAGAGCTGAGTGGCCAAACTGTGGTATTAGGCCAAAACTATTGGCTGGGTTAGATGCAGAAAAAAATATATTCAGTTTGCAACCTGATGGAGGTCAGTATAGATGGACTAATACAACAAGTCCCACACACAGCTAGAAGCCCAATATTTTTTCAGAGGTACTGTAGATGCAGATAAAAATTATTTTTAATTTGCAACCTGATGGAGGTCAGTATAGATGGACTAATAGAGAAAGTCCGACACACTGCTAGAAGGCCAAATATTTTTTCAGAGCTAGATGCAGAAAAAAATTATATTCAGTTTGCAACCTGATGGAGGTCAGTATAGATGGATTAATAGAACAAGACCCACACACAGCTAGAAGCCCAATATTTTTTCAGAGGTAGATGCAGAAAAAAATATATTCAGTTTGCAACCTGATGGAGGTCAGCATAGATGGACTAATACAACAAGTCCCACACACAGCTAGAAGCCCAAATATTTTTTCAGAGGTAGATGCAGAAAAAAATATATTCAGTTTGCAACCTGATGGAGGTCAGTATAGATGGACTAATACAACAAGTCCCACACACAGCTAGAAGCCCAAATATTTTTTCAGAGGTACTGTAGATGCAGATAAAAATTAGTTTTAATTTGCAACCTGATGGAGGTCAGTATAGATGGACTAATACAACAAGTCCCACACACAGCTAGAAGCCCAAATATTTTTTCAGAGGTACTGTAGATGCAGATAAAAATTAGTTTAATTTGCAACCTGATGGAGGTCAGTATAGATGGACTAATAGAGAAAGTCCGACACACTGCTAGAAGGCCAAATATTTTTTCAGAGCTAGATGCAGAAAAAAATTATATTCAGTTTGCAACCTGATGGAGGTCAGTATAGATTGATTAATAGAACAAGACCCACACACAGCTAGAAGCCCAATATTTTTTCAGAGGTAGATGCAGAAAAAAATATATTCAGTTTGCAACCTGATGGAGGTCAGTATAGATGGACTAATACAACAAGTCCCACACACAGCTAGAAGCCCAATATTTTTTCAGAGGTAGATGCAGAAAAAAATATATTCAGTTTGCAACCTGATGGAGGTCAGTATAGATGGACTAATACAACAAGTCCCACACACAGCTAGAAGCCCAAATATTTTTTCAGAGGTACTGTAGATGCAGATAAAAATTAGTTTTAATTTGCAACCTGATGGAGGTCAGTATAGATGGACTAATAGAGAAAGTCCGACACACTGCTAGAAGGCCAAATATTTTTTCAGAGCTAGATGCAGAAAAAAATTATATTCAGTTTGCAACCTGATGGAGGTCAGTATAGATGGATTAATAGAACAAGACCCACACACAGCTAGAAGCCCAATATTTTTTCAGAGGTAGATGCAGAAAAAAATATATTCAGTTTGCAACCTGATGGAGGTCAGTATAGATGGACTAATACAACAAGTCCCACACACAGCTAGAAGCCCAATATTTTTTCAGAGGTAGATGCAGAAAAAAATATATTCAGTTTGCAACCTGATGGAGGTCAGTATAGATGGACTAATACAACAAGTCCCACACACAGCTAGAAGCCCAATATTTTTTCAGAGGTAGATGCAGAAAAAAATATATTCAGTTTGCAACCTGATGGAGGTCAGCATAGATGGACTAATACAACAAGTCCCACACACAGCTAGAAGCCCAAATATTTTTTCAGAGGTAGATGCAGAAAAAAATATATTCAGTTTGCAACCTGATGGAGGTCAGTATAGATGGACTAATACAACAAGTCCCACACACAGCTAGAAGCCCAAATATTTTTTCAGAGGTACTGTAGATGCAGATAAAAATTAGTTTTAATTTGCAACCTGATGGAGGTCAGTATAGATGGACTAATACAACAAGTCCCACACACAGCTAGAAGCCCAAATATTTTTTCAGAGGTACTGTAGATGCAGATAAAAATTAGTTTAATTTGCAACCTGATGGAGGTCAGTATAGATGGACTAATAGAGAAAGTCCGACACACTGCTAGAAGGCCAAATATTTTTTCAGAGCTAGATGCAGAAAAAAATTATATTCAGTTTGCAACCTGATGGAGGTCAGTATAGATTGATTAATAGAACAAGACCCACACACAGCTAGAAGCCCAATATTTTTTCAGAGGTAGATGCAGAAAAAAATATATTCAGTTTGCAACCTGATGGAGGTCAGTATAGATGGACTAATACAACAAGTCCCACACACAGCTAGAAGCCCAATATTTTTTCAGAGGTAGATGCAGAAAAAAATATATTCAGTTTGCAACCTGATGGAGGTCAGTATAGATGGACTAATACAACAAGTCCCACACACAGCTAGAAGCCCAAATATTTTTTCAGAGGTACTGTAGATGCAGATAAAAATTAGTTTTAATTTGCAACCTGATGGAGGTCAGTATAGATGGACTAATAGAGAAAGTCCGACACACTGCTAGAAGGCCAAATATTTTTTCAGAGCTAGATGCCGAAAAAAATTATATTCAGTTTGCAACCTGATGGAGGTCAGTATAGATGGATTAATAGAACAAGACCCACACACAGCTAGAAGCCCAATATTTTTTCAGAGGTAGATGCAGAAAAAAATATATTCAGTTTGCAACCTGATGGAGGTCAGTATAGATCGACTAATAGACCAAGTCCCACACACCGCTAGAAGCCCAACTATTTTTTCAGAGCTAGATGCAGAAAAAAATTATATTCAATTTGCAACCTGCTGGAGGTCAGTATAGAAGGACTAATAGAACAAGTCCCACACACTGCTAGAAGCCCAAATATTTTTTCAGAGCTAAATGAAGAAAAAAATTATTTTTAATTTGCAACCTGATGGAGGTCAGTATAGATGGACTAATAGACCAAGTCCCACACACTGCTAGAAGCCCAAATATTTTTTCAGAGCTAGATGCAGAAAAAAAATATTTTTAATTTGCAACCTGATGGAGGTCAGTATAGATGGACTAATAGACCAAGTCCCACACACCGCTAGAAGCCCAAATATTTTTTCAGAGCTAGATGCAGAAAAAAATTATTTTTAATTTGCAACCTGATGGAGGTCAGTATAGATGGACTAATAGACCAAGTCCCACACACTGCTAGAAGCCCAAATATTTTTTCAGAGCTAGATGCAGAAAAAAATTATTTTTAATTTGCAACCTGATGGAGGTCAGTATAGATGGACTAATAGACCAAGTCCCACACACCGCTAGAAGCCCAACTATTTTTTCAGAGCTAGATGCAGAAAAAAATTATATTCAATTTGCAACCTGCTGGAGGTCAGTATAGAAGGGCTAATAGAACAAGTCCCACACACTGCTAGAAGCCCAAATATTTTTTCAGAGCTAAATGAAGAAAAAAATTATTTTTAATTTGCAACCTGATGGAGGTCAGTATAGATGGACTAATAGACCAAGTCCCACACACTGCTAGAAGCCCAAATATTTTTTCAGAGCTAGATGCAGAAAAAAATTATTTTTAATTTGCAACCTGATGGAGGTCAGTATAGATGGACTAATAGATCAAGTCCCACACACCGCTAGAAGCCCAACTATTTTTTCAGAGCTAGATGCAGAAAAAAATTATATTCAATTTGCAACCTGCTGGAGGTCAGTATAGAAGGGCTAATAGAACAAGTCCCACACACTGCTAGAAGCCCAAATATTTTTTCAGAGCTAAATGAAGAAAAAAATTATTTTTAATTTGCAACCTGATGGAGGTCAGTATAGATGGACTAATAGACCAAGTCCCACACACTGCTAGAAGCCCAAATATTTTTTCAGAGCTAGATGCAGAAAAAAAATATTTTTAATTTGCAACCTGATGGAGGTCAGTATAGATGGACTAATAGACCAAGTCCCACACACTGCTAGAAGCCCAAATATTTTTTCAGAGCTAGATGCAGAAAAAAATTATTTTTAATTTGCAACCTGATGGAGGTCAGTATAGATGGACTAATAGACCAAGTCCCACACACTGCTAGAAGCCCAAATATTTTTTCAGAGCTAGATGCAGAAAAAAATTATTTTTAATTTGCAACCTGATGGAGGTCAGTATAGATGGACTAATAGACCAAGTCCCACACACCGCTAGAAACCCAACTATTTTTTCATAGCTAGATGCAGAAAAAAATTATATTCAATTTGCAACCTGCTGGAGGTCAGTATAGAAGGACTAATAGAACAAGTCCCACACACTGCTAGAAGCCCAAATATTTTTTCAGAGCTAAATGAAGAAAAAAATTATTTTTAATTTGCAACCTGATGGAGGTCAGTATAGATGGACTAATAGACCAAGTCCCACACACTGCTAGAAGCCCAAATATTTTTTCAGAGCTAGATGCAGAAAAAAATTATATTCAGTTTGCAACTTGATGGAGGTCAGTATAGATGGACTAATAGAATGATGCTATGCCCAAAAGATTTTACTTCACTAGGTGCAGTAAAAAAATTGGTATTCTATACACAGGTGGTATATCTTGCAACACAGATAGGCTACTCCACTGACTAACACACTCTGCAATAGGCCAAAAAGGATTAGCTTTGCTAGATTCAGCCAAATGCTGTGAAAAAAACTTGCACAGCACTGGCACAGACCTGCCTGGCAAAAACTGATAGGAACTGATGTAACCTAGTCCTGAAAAGGACTCCAATTACAATTAGTCTTTACTCCCACAATCTATCTATTTAAGAGCACAGACCTGCCTGATAAAAGTCGTAGGAAATGCTGTAACCTAGTCCTTAAAAGGACTGCAATCACAACTATTCCCTACTCCCAAGCTATCTGTATATTTGTGCGAAAATTGGCTTGAAATTAACAAGGTATAGTGCACACAGCAACAGCGGTGCCGTCTAACACGCAGCTGCAGCAGTGAGAAAATGGTGGCGACGGGGAAAATGGCTTGGTCTTATAGGGCAAGGACATGTGACATACACTGCCAATCACACATGCCCTTGCTTGTGTGAAAAAAAGCACTTCGCTCCGTGTGTGCGCTGCTGATAGGCTGACAGATTGCACCTCCCCACTGCAAATGCGGGAAAGAGAAAAGAAAATGGAGATCTTCATTGTTCCTGCAGAGATCCATCCCCTGCCCCTCCCCCCGCCCCGCTGTACACTCAAACTGCGTATTAACATTAATTTTCATCATTACTGAGAAAAAATCCAGTTATGATTTTGGTGCACGAACAGTTATCGAACATAACCTCGAACAGCCGAATTTTTCTCAAATTGTTCGTGTTCGCCGACAGGCTCGAACACCGCCCAAAACAGCTCGAATTTGAGATTGGCGAACAGTTCGAGTAGAACAACGCTCATCTCTAGACTGGAGTATTTGTTATGTTGAAGTTGATGTGGAGGAGAGCCCACTTAAAGGAGCACTTGATATCCGTTGAAGCACCTGCTGTTTTTGTGCCTCATCTGGAATTTGTAGCGATTGGCGTGGCCGTAAGAAAGGGATCTTATCACATTGTCTGCTAAAAGAAGTAGACATTTTAGTTTGGCTGGAAGATGGTCTTTCTTCTGCAGATATTACTGTTGCTTTAACACCTACCCCACGGACACAACCTTTTTTCCCCTTCCCAACACGCCTATTCCCCTTTCCACCAGCAGCAGGCCTTTTTCCACTCATTTTGGTGGTTAACTAATTCACAACTCTGGAGTTGTTTGCACAAAAAAACAATGGATGGTAATCGAGCAGAGCTGAGTGGCCAAACTGTGGTATTAGGCCAAAACTATTGGCTGGGTTAGATGCAGAAAAAAATATATTCAGTTTGCAACCTGATGGAGGTCAGTATAGATGGACTAATACAACAAGTCCCACACACAGCTAGAAGCCCAATATTTTTTCAGAGGTACTGTAGATGCAGATAAAAATTATTTTTAATTTGCAACCTGATGGAGGTCAGTATAGATGGACTAATAGAGAAAGTCCGACACACTGCTAGAAGGCCAAATATTTTTTCAGAGCTAGATGCAGAAAAAAATTATATTCAGTTTGCAACCTGATGGAGGTCAGTATAGATGGATTAATAGAACAAGACCCACACACAGCTAGAAGCCCAATATTTTTTCAGAGGTAGATGCAGAAAAAAATATATTCAGTTTGCAACCTGATGGAGGTCAGCATAGATGGACTAATACAACAAGTCCCACACACAGCTAGAAGCCCAAATATTTTTTCAGAGGTAGATGCAGAAAAAAATATATTCAGTTTGCAACCTGATGGAGGTCAGTATAGATGGACTAATACAACAAGTCCCACACACAGCTAGAAGCCCAAATATTTTTTCAGAGGTACTGTAGATGCAGATAAAAATTAGTTTTAATTTGCAACCTGATGGAGGTCAGTATAGATGGACTAATACAACAAGTCCCACACACAGCTAGAAGCCCAAATATTTTTTCAGAGGTACTGTAGATGCAGATAAAAATTAGTTTAATTTGCAACCTGATGGAGGTCAGTATAGATGGACTAATAGAGAAAGTCCGACACACTGCTAGAAGGCCAAATATTTTTTCAGAGCTAGATGCAGAAAAAAATTATATTCAGTTTGCAACCTGATGGAGGTCAGTATAGATTGATTAATAGAACAAGACCCACACACAGCTAGAAGCCCAATATTTTTTCAGAGGTAGATGCAGAAAAAAATATATTCAGTTTGCAACCTGATGGAGGTCAGTATAGATGGACTAATACAACAAGTCCCACACACAGCTAGAAGCCCAATATTTTTTCAGAGGTAGATGCAGAAAAAAATATATTCAGTTTGCAACCTGATGGAGGTCAGTATAGATGGACTAATACAACAAGTCCCACACACAGCTAGAAGCCCAAATATTTTTTCAGAGGTACTGTAGATGCAGATAAAAATTAGTTTTAATTTGCAACCTGATGGAGGTCAGTATAGATGGACTAATAGAGAAAGTCCGACACACTGCTAGATGGCCAAATATTTTTTCAGAGCTAGATGCAGAAAAAAATTATATTCAGTTTGCAACCTGATGGAGGTCAGTATAGATGGATTAATAGAACAAGACCCACACACAGCTAGAAGCCCAATATTTTTTCAGAGGTAGATGCAGAAAAAAATATATTCAGTTTGCAACCTGATGGAGGTCAGTATAGATGGACTAATACAACAAGTCCCACACACAGCTAGAAGCCCAATATTTTTTCAGAGGTAGATGCAGAAAAAAATATATTCAGTTTGCAACCTGATGGAGGTCAGTATAGATGGACTAATACAACAAGTCCCACACACAGCTAGAAGCCCAATATTTTTTCAGAGGTAGATGCAGAAAAAAATATATTCAGTTTGCAACCTGATGGAGGTCAGCATAGATGGACTAATACAACAAGTCCCACACACAGCTAGAAGCCCAAATATTTTTTCAGAGGTAGATGCAGAAAAAAATATATTCAGTTTGCAACCTGATGGAGGTCAGTATAGATGGACTAATACAACAAGTCCCACACACAGCTAGAAGCCCAAATATTTTTTCAGAGGTACTGTAGATGCAGATAAAAATTAGTTTTAATTTGCAACCTGATGGAGGTCAGTATAGATGGACTAATACAACAAGTCCCACACACAGCTAGAAGCCCAAATATTTTTTCAGAGGTACTGTAGATGCAGATAAAAATTAGTTTAATTTGCAACCTGATGGAGGTCAGTATAGATGGACTAATAGAGAAAGTCCGACACACTGCTAGAAGGCCAAATATTTTTTCAGAGCTAGATGCAGAAAAAAATTATATTCAGTTTGCAACCTGATGGAGGTCAGTATAGATTGATTAATAGAACAAGACCCACACACAGCTAGAAGCCCAATATTTTTTCAGAGGTAGATGCAGAAAAAAATATATTCAGTTTGCAACCTGATGGAGGTCAGTATAGATGGACTAATACAACAAGTCCCACACACAGCTAGAAGCCCAATATTTTTTCAGAGGTAGATGCAGAAAAAAATATATTCAGTTTGCAACCTGATGGAGGTCAGTATAGATGGACTAATACAACAAGTCCCACACACAGCTAGAAGCCCAAATATTTTTTCAGAGGTACTGTAGATGCAGATAAAAATTAGTTTTAATTTGCAACCTGATGGAGGTCAGTATAGATGGACTAATAGAGAAAGTCCGACACACTGCTAGAAGGCCAAATATTTTTTCAGAGCTAGATGCAGAAAAAAATTATATTCAGTTTGCAACCTGATGGAGGTCAGTATAGATGGATTAATAGAACAAGACCCACACACAGCTAGAAGCCCAATATTTTTTCAGAGGTAGATGCAGAAAAAAATATATTCAGTTTGCAACCTGATGGAGGTCAGTATAGATGGACTAATACAACAAGTCCCACACACAGCTAGAAGCCCAATATTTTTTCAGAGGTAGATGCAGAAAAAAATATATTCAGTTTGCAACCTGATGGAGGTCAGTATAGATGGACTAATACAACAAGTCCCACACACAGCTAGAAGCCCAATATTTTTTCAGAGGTAGATGCAGAAAAAAATATATTCAGTTTGCAACCTGATGGAGGTCAGTATAGATGGACTAATACAACAAGTCCCACACACAGCTAGAAGCCCAAATATTTTTTCAGAGGTACTGTAGATGCAGATAAAAATTAGTTTTAATTTGCAACCTGATGGAGGTCAGTATAGATGGACTAATAGAGAAAGTCCGACACACTGCTAGAAGGCCAAATATTTTTTCAGAGCTAGATGCAGAAAAAAATTATATTCAGTTTGCAACCTGATGGAGGTCAGTATAGATGGATTAATAGAACAAGACCCACACACAGCTAGAAGCCCAATATTTTTTCAGAGGTAGATGCAGAAAAAAATATATTCAGTTTGCAACCTGATGGAGGTCAGTATAGATGGACTAATACAACAAGTCCCACACACAGCTAGAAGCCCAAATATTTTTTCAGAGGTACTGTAGATGCAGATAAAAATTAGTTTTAATTTGCAACCTGATGGAGGTCAGTATAGATGGACTAATAGAATGATGCTATGCCCAAAAGATTTTACTTCACTAGGTGCAGTAAAAAAATTGGTATTCTATACACAGGTGGTATATCTTGCAACACAGATAGGCTATTCCACTGACTAACACACTCTGCAATAGGCCAAAAAGGATTATCTTTGCTAGATTCAGCCAAATGCTGTGAAAAAAACTTGCACAGCACTGGCACAGACCTGCCTGGCAAAAACTGATAGGAACTGATGTAACCTAGTCCTGAAAAGGACTCCAATTACAATTAGTCTTTACTCCCACAACCTATCTATTTAAGAGCACAGACCTCCCTGATAAAAGTCGTAGGAAATGCTGTAACCTAGTCCTTAAAAGGACTGCAATCACAACTATTCCCTACTCCCAAGCTATCTGTATATTTGTGCGAAAATGGGCTTGAAATTAACAAGGTATAGCGCACACAGCAACAGCGGTGCCGTCTAACACGCAGCTGCAGCAGTGAGAAAATGGTGGCGACGGGGAAAATGGCTTGGTCTTATAGGGCAAGGACATGTGACATACACTGCCAATGACACATGCCCTTGCTTGTGTGAAAAAAAGCACTTCGCTCCGTGTGTGCGCTGCTGATAGGCTGACAGATTGCACCTCCCCACTGCAAATGCGGGAAAGAGAAAAAAAAATGGAGATCTTCATTGTTCCTGCAGAGATCCATCCCCTGCCCCTCCCCCCACCCCGCTGTACACTCAAACTGCGTATTAACATTAATTTTCATCATTACTGAGAAAAAATCCAGTTATGATTTTGGTGCACGCACAGTTATCGAACATAACCTCGAACAGCCGAATTTTTATCAAATTGTTCGTGTTCGCCGAACGGCTCGAACACCGCCCAAAACAGCTCGAATTTGAGATTGGCGAACAGTTCGAGTAGAACAACGCTCATCTCTAATCGTCAGCACTAAACATCTTCGTCGCCATTTCAAAACTGTGCAGAAGGGTGCATAGGTCCCTGATCTGAGACCACTCCTCCAGCGTGATTTGCCCCACCTCTGGATCTCGTTTGCCCAGGCTATACGTCAGAACGTATTGCACCAGGGCTTGTCGGTGCTGCCACAGTCGCTGCAATATGTGCAGAGTTGAATTCCACCGGGTAGGCACATCGCATTTTAGCCGGTGTAGTGGCAGGCCCAACGACTTCTGTAGAGATGTAAGTCGCTGAGCTGCGGGATGCGAACGGCGGAAGTGAGCACACAGCGACTATGCCCTCTGCAGAAGGCCATCTAGTCCGGGATAGTGGGCTAAAAATTGCTGGACAACCAGGTTCAACACGTGAGCCATACAAGGCACGTGTGTGACATTGCCCCGGCGAAGGGCCGCACCCAGGTTTGCAGCATTGTCGCACACGGCCTTCCCTGGTTTCAGGTCCAGTGGAGACAACCATTCATGAAATTGGTTCTCCAGAGCTGACCACAACTCCTCAGCTGTGTGAATCACATTTCCCAGACATTTCAAAGTAAAAACCGCCTGATGACGTTGAGCCCTACTGCCAACATAGTAAGGAGGTGTGCAGGATCCGTTCTGCGCAGTTAGAAAGCTTGTGGCATGACCAGACAGGCTTTGGGTGCAGGTGGAAGATCGAGAGGAGGTTGAGGAGGCAGAAGCAGTGGAGGAACTTTGACATAATGAGGATTGACGCACAACTCGTGGGGACGGCAAGACTTGGACAGCAGCCCCTTGTCCTGCTGTCACCATAGTTACCCAGTGCCCAGTCAGCGACATGTAACGCCCCTGTCCATGCCTACTCGTCCAAGTGTCTGTGGTGAAATGCACCCTGTCACACACAGAGTTTCTCAAAGAAGCGGTGATGTTGTGTGCGACATGCTGGTGGAGCGCAGGCACACCTTTCTTTGAGAAGTAGTGCCGACTGGGCATCTGGTACTGGGGCACTGCGACGGACATAAGGTCTCGAAAATCTTCTGTATCCACCAGGTGGAAAGGCAGCATTTCTGTAGCCAAGAGCTTGCAGATGGTGAAATTCAACCTCTTAGCTTTCTCATGGCTAGGAGGAAATGGTCTTTTACTTGTCCACATCTGAGGGACCGAGGGCTGGCTATTGTGCTTAGACGGGGTTGATAAGGGTGTCCCCGACAAACTGCCGGTCTGTGAGGAAGATGCAGGCGGACATGCTAGGTTGCCTTGATCCAAAGGTGGTGCTATCGATGTCAGACAGCGCTCAACACCAGCTGGTGTTACCACCTCCAAAGAAAATGATGACCTGCCAATCACGCTGGCTGTTGCGGGTAAAGAGGTGGCAGGTCTGCGCCCCAAAACAGGTGTGACTGCTGTCCCCCCAGTCACAGAGGATGAAGAGGCCGCGGATGCAAAAGATATGGCAGACGGTGGTTGGCCCGGCCGGCTAGGCCGCATTGTAGCACACTGAGCTTCCCACTACAACTTATGCTTCATGTCCATGTGCCGGTTCATGCATGAAGTACTCAAACTATGTATTTTTTGGCCTCTACTTAGCTTTTGCTGACAAATGTTACAGATAACACGAGTTGGGTCATCTTTATCGATCTGAAAAAATGCCCAGGCTATGCAAGGCTTAGCACCCATGCGACCTGAAGAGCCACCACGACTTGTGGTGAGAGGCAGAGTTGTGTTTGAGGATGCAGTTGTTGACGTGCTACCAGTACTACGTCTTTGTCCAGGAAGGCGCAACCTGACCTCGTCGTCACTAGCATCTTCCTCCACCTCCTCTGCTGACCTCATCTCTTGGCTGACTGTGGGTTGACAGTAAGTGGGATCTCCAACCTCATCATCATCACCCTGTGCGTTATCACACCCGTCGTCCTCAGAGCCAACCTGTTCCTGCCCTGACAAAAAACTAAAGTTGTCGCTCCAATCAGGTATTTGAGTCTCATCATCGTCTTCCTCATTGTCTCCACCAACAGGAGTTACAGTTTGGGAATGAGGGTCTACATTATGGTCAGAACCTTCTGCGTCTGGTCCTGGATCCGACTCATAAAGATTCTGGGCATCAGTGCAGATCATTTCCTCATCTGGATTCACAGAAGCGCTGGAGTCGACCTCTGATTCCCAGGCTATAGTATGAGTAAACAGCTCTGCAGACTCAACCATCTGTTCTACCTCATACTCAGACGGGCAGCTGGAGATTTGGGAGCTGTGAGGAAGCAAGTGCGATTGGGGTGACACCTTTGAGGACTGGAGTATTTGTGATGTTGAAGTTGATGTGGAGGAGAGCCCACTTAAAGGAGCACTTGATATCCGTTGAAGCACCTGCTGTTTTTGTACCTCATCTGGAATTTGTAGCAATTGGCGTGGCCGTAAGAAAGGGATCTTATCACATTGTCCGCTAAAAGAAGTAGACATTTTAGTTTGGCTGGAAGATGGTCTTTCTTCTGCAGATGTTACTGTTGCTTTAACACCTACCCCACGGACACAAACTTTTTTCCCCTTCCCAACACGCCTATTCCCCTTTCCACCAGCAGCAGGCCGTTTTCCACTCATTTTGTTGGTTAACTAATTCACAACTCTGGAGTTGTTTGCACAAAAAAACAATGGATGGGAACCGAGCAGAGCTCAGTGGCCAAACTGTGGTATTAGGCCAAAACTATTGGCTGGGTTAGATGCAGAAAAAAATTATATTCAATTTGCAACCTGATGGAGGTCAGTATAGATGGACTAATAGAGAAAGTCCCACACACTGCTAGAAGGCCAAATATTTTTTCAGAGCTAGATGCAGACAAAAAATTATTTTTAATTTGCAACCTGATAGAGGTCAGTATAGATGGACTAATAGAGAAAGTCCCACACACTGCTAGAATGCCAAATATTTTTTCAGAGCTAGATGCAGATATAAATTATTTTTAATTTGCAACCTGATGGAGGTCAGTATAGATGGACTAATAGAGAAAGTCCCACACACTGCTAGAAGGCCAAATATTTTTTCAGAGCTAGATGCAGAAAAAAATTATATTCAGTTTGCAACCTGATGGAGGTCAGTATAGATGGACTAATAGAACAAGTCCCACACACAGCTAGAAGGCCAAATATTTTTTCAGAGGTAGATGCAGATAAAAATTATTTTTAATTTGCAGCCTGATGGAGGTCAGTATAGATGGACTAATAGAGAAAGTCCCACACACTGCTAGAAGGCCAAATATTTTTTCAGAGCTAGATGCAGACAAAATTTATTTTGAATTTGCAATCTGATGGAGGTCAGTATAGATGGACTAATAGAGAAAGTCCCACACACTGCTAGAAGGCCAAATATTTTTTCAGAGCTAGATGCAGACAAAAAATTATTTTGAATTTGCAACCTGATGGAGGTCAGTATAGGTGGACTAATAGAACAAGTCCCACACACTGCTAGATGGCCAAATATTTTTTCAGACCTAGATGCAGAAAAAAATTATATTCAGTTTGCAACCTGATGGAGGTCAGTATAGATGGACTAATAGAACAAGTCCGACACACAGCTAGAAGCCCAAATATTTTTTCAGAGGTAGAAGCAGATAAAAATTATTTTTAATTTGCAGCCTGATGGAGGTCAGTATAGATGGACTAATAGAGAAAGTCCCACACACTGCTAGAAGGCCAAATATTTTTTCAGAGCTAGATGCAGAAAAAAATTATATTCAGTTTTCAACCTGATGGAGGTCAGTATAGATGGACTAATAGAACAAGTCCCACACACAGCTAGAAGGCCAAATATTTTTTCAGAGGTAGATGCAGATAAAATTATTTTTAATTTGCAGCCTGATGGAGGTCAGTATAGATGGACTAATAGAGAAAGTCCCACACACTGCTAGAATGCCAAATATTTTTTCAGAGCTAGATGCAGACAAAAAATTATTTTGAATTTGCAACCTGATGGAGGTCAGTATAGATGGACTAATAGAGAAAGTCCCACACACTGCTAGAAGGCCAAATATTTTTTCAGAGCTAGATGCAGACAAAAAATTATTTTTAATTTGCAACCTGATGGAGGTCAGTATAGATGGACTAATAGAGAAAGTCCCACACACTGCTAGAAGGCCAAATATTTTTTCAGAGCTAGATGCAGATAAAAATTATTTTTAATTTGCAACCTGATGGTGGTCAGTATAGATGGACTAATAGAGAAAGTCCCACACACTGCTAGAAGGCCAAATATTTTTTCAGAGCTAGATGCAGAAAAAAATTATATTCAGTTAGCAACCTGATGGAGGTCAGTATAGATGGACTAATAGAACAAGTCCCACACACAGCTTGAAGCCCAAATATTTTTTCAGAGGTTGATGCAGATAAAAATTATTTTTAATTTGCAACCTGATGGTGGTCAGTATAGATGGACTAATAGAGAAAGTCCCACACACTGCTAGAAGGCCAAATATTTTTTCAGAGCTAGATGCAGACAAAAAATTATTTTGAATTTGCAGCGTGATGGAGGTCAGTATAGATGGACTAATAGAACCAGTCCCACACACTGCTAGAAGGCCAAATATTTTTTCAGAGCTAGATGCAGAAAAAAATTATATTCAGTTTGCAACCTGATGGAGGTCAGTATAGATGGACTAATAGATCAAGTCCCACACACTGCTAGAAGCCCAAATATTTTTTCAGAGCTCGATGCAGAAAAAAATTATATTCAATTTGCAACCTGATGGAGGTCAGTATAGATGGACTAATAGAATGATGCTATGCCCAAAAGATTTTACTTCACTAGGTGCAGTAAAAAAATTGGTATTCTTTACACAGGTGGTATATCTTGCAACACAGATAGGCTACTCCACTGACTAACACACTCTGCAATAGTCCAAAAAGGATTAGCTTGCTAGATTCAGCCAAATGCTGTGAAAAAAACTTGCACAGCACTGGCACAGACCTGCCTGGCAAAAACTGATAGGAACTGATGTAACCTAGTCCTGAAAAGGACTGCAATTACAATTAGTCTTTACTCCCACAATCTATCTATTTAAGAGCACAGACCTGCCTGATAAAAGTTGTAGGAAATGCTGTAACCTAGTCCTTAAAAGGACTGCAATCACAACCTACTCCCAAGCTATCTGTAGATTTGTGCCAAAATTGGTTTGAAATTAACAAGGTATAGCGCACACAGCAACAGCGGTGCCGTCTAACACGCAGCTGCAGCAGTGAGAAAATGGTGGCGACGGGGAAAATGGCTTGGTCTTATAGGGCAAGGACATGTGACATACACTGCCAATGACACATGCCCTTGCTTGTGTGAAAAAAAGCACTTCGCTCCGTGTGTGCGCTGCTGATAGGTTGACAGATTGCACCTCCCCACTGTAAATGCGGGAAAGAGAAAAAAAAATGGAGATCTTCATTATTCCTGCAGAGATCCATCCCCTGCCCCTCCCCCCACCCCGCTGTACACTCAAACTGCGTATTAACATTAATTTTCATCATTACTGAGAAAAAATCCAGTTATGATTTTGGTGCACGAACAGTTATCGAACATAACCTCGAACAGCCGAATTTTTCTCAAATCGTTCGTGTTCGCTGAACGGCTCGAACACCTCCCAAAACAGCTCGAATTTGAGATTGGCGAACAGTTCGAGTCGAACAACGCTCATCTCTACCGCGGACCTTGTCGGGCGACGCCTTCTCCGTCCCCTGGGTCCTCTATGGCTACCTTCTTGGTGAGACTGATGTGGACTGTGGCTGCAGTACCTGAAATACTGCAGCCTCCGGTTTCCTAGTTGAGACTTGAAGAACCTGACCCCTCCACCACCTGGCAGATTCGGGCGTATGGGTGGATTCCAGCACTTCCCGTACACCTGGGGTCCCTTGCACGTTCCTGGAGCCTTTCCTACTCCTCTCTCTCTCCAGTCCTGGGCCTCTCTGGCTAGGCCCTCCTCCTCCTGAGCAGAGCTCCCGCAGAGCTCCTGCTCCTAACTCTTCCTCTCAGACTCTACTGTCCTTTCAAGATGGCTTCTCTATTTATATCCTCCTTCTCAAGTGCTCCCCTGATTTATTTCCTCCACCCACACCCACTACATCGTTCCCCCTCTCTTGGTTCCCTCCACTCCAGCAAGGGACAGGGCTCAGCAGGAAGTGCGACACATCTTGCCCTTCCAGCTGGTCTGGAGTAGTGTAGTGTTGGATGCAGGTGTTAAGGTCCCGGGCTGTACTCCATCCTTACCTGAGAGTGAGATACCACACCTCTGGATGAGATGCAGTACCTCTGTGGCGACCGAACCCTCAGGGGCGCCACAAAAGCAACGGTGGGAAAGTGTAAATACTGTCGCAAGATGTGGATGATGATGATGAGACACAATTGCCAGAAAGTCAGGAGGAGGACCAGGGTGTGGAAGTGGAAGACGGGGTGGTGGATGATATAGTAACTGATCCAACCTGGCAGGGGGACAAGCAGAGTGAGGACAGCACCACAACAGGCAGGAAGAAGCAGTGTGGTGGCCACAGACACAAGGTGAGAAAGCGTTCCCCGTAACATTAACACGACGGAAGTTGCCAGTACAACTGTTAGGTCTTCCCACGTTTGGTTATTTTTTAAAGACTCTGCAGATAACCCCAAAAAGGCCATTTGCTTCACCTGCTAGGCCAGCATCAGCAGGCTTAACAAAACTAGCAGCCTGACCACCACCAGCATGATCAGGCACATGGCAGCAAAGCACCCTACCAAGTGGGCCGAACCCCAGGGTCCAGAAACAGTGTCTGTGGGTGACACCACTGATTCTTCCGCTTTTGTGCATGCACGCCAATCCCCTTTCCATGGCACATGCAAAGATGCCTCCCACCCTGCACCTTTCGTTGCACACCCTCAAATAGCACCATCAGCAAGAACATCCACTTCCTTGTCCCAGCGCAGCATTCAGTTGTCCCTACCCCAGTCCTTGGAATGCAAGCGCAAATACGCAGCCAACGCCCCACAGGCCACACTACTAAATTCACTCATTTCACGACTGGGGCTTGCGCTTGAAATGTTGCCTTTTAGGCTCGTGGAGATGGAAGCTTTCCACAACCTGATGGCGACAGCCGTCCCTCGGTACTTAGTCCCCAGTCGCCACTATTTCTCTCGGTGTGCCATCCCCGCATTACACGAGAACATGTCCCACAACATTAGCCGTGTCTTCAACAAAGCAGTTACTAGGAAAGTCCACCTAACCACGAACACATGGACAAGTGCTTGTAGGCAGGGAGGGTACTTCTTGCTGATGGCACACTGGGTTAATATAGTGGAAGCTGGGACCCAGTCGGACCTTGGGACGGAACACGTCCTCCTGAAGCCGAGGATTGTGGGCCCTGGGTCAATCAGAGTTGCCCCCAAATTCTACAGCTCCTGCACTTCCTCTTCCTCCTCTTCAGCTTCCATCTCCAAAATGAGCACATCAGTTAGAAGCTGGAAGCACTGCAGCACCGCTTCGGCCAAGCGATAACAGGCTGTGCTGAAGCTAATATGCTTAGGTGACAAACCGCACACCGCTGAAGAGTTGTGGACAGCTCTGAAAGAGCAGGCAGATCTGTTGCTGACACCGCTGAACCTATAGCCAGGCATGGTCGTGTGTGAAAATGGCCAGAACCTGGGGGTGGCTGTGAAGTGAGGTGAGCTCACACTCCTACCATGCCTGGCCCATGTGCTGCTCAAAACCTAACCAGATCTGTTGCATCTGCTTGTCAAAGAACCCCACGTGTGTGCCCATTTTAGAAAGTTAGCTGCAGCTTCCGCTTCCCTTGCTGTGCTTCAGCAGCATTTGCAGCTTTCGGCTCACTGACTGGTGTGTGATATTCCCACACGTTGGAACTCGCAGATGTTGGGAAGGATCTGTAAGCAGAAGAGGGCAGTTGTTGACTACCAGCATCAACACAGCTGTCGGTATTCAGGTCACACTCCACACATAGGATCTCAGGAGTGGACATGGATGTCAGACATACTTTGATGCATCCACCAAGATGGTGAACAGCAATAATTAGCGTCACCATCCCGCTTCTCTGTCTTCTGAAACGCTCTCTGCTCACAATTAAAAGGATGCATTGCAGGTGGAGCATGATGACATGGAGCAAGGGACCATACAGGGTGATTCCACACAGCCCAGCCTCACCTCATCCTAACTTGGATTGGGTGACAATGAGGAGGAGAAAGAACAGGAGCTAGTTTCCTGCTCTATAGATGATACTACCTGCACAACTGTCATACCATCTGTTCAGCGTGGATGGCCCGAAGACAGGGAGGAGGAGGATGAGAGCATGGTCAGTCATCCTCTTGGTGAGGGCATGGAAGTCTTGCCTCTTTGCAGTCTGGCACACATAGCTGAGTTTATTTTATGCTGCCTTTCCCGTGACCCTCGCATTGTCCAAATTTTGGGTGACAGTCATTACTGGTTGGTGACACTTCCAGACTCAGGCTACAAGGAGAACTTTCTGTCTCTTATGCCCTTGCAAGACAGGCCTAATAAAATGGGGCAGTACCAGAATGCCCTTGTTGCGGAATTATTCAAAAAATTCCCATCTGAAAACGCTGGCGGCAGAGGTCACAGTTCATTGAACAACCAAGGAGTACAGGCGAGAGTGTTACAAATGCAATCCAGCAGAGGCAGGGGAACACTGTCAAAGTTCTGGAACAGTTTTCTCAGACCCTACCATAGCACAGGCCCTGAGGCGCAGGGTTCTCTCCCGACCATACCAACGTCCTCTGTTATTCCTCTGTGCCTTATAATTATTGGGTTTCCAAGCTAGACACATGGCATGAACTGGCTCTCGACGCCTTGGAGGTCCTTACCTGCCCTGCCGCTAGCATTTTCTCAGAGCGAGTTTTTAGTGCCACTGGTGGAATTATAACCGACAGGCACCTCAGCCTGTCAACTGAAAATTCTGACAGGCTGACTCTTATAAATATGAACAAGGGCTGGATTGGGTCAGATTTCTCAACACAACCCAATGATAGCCGAATAGCATAAACTCAAATACAGTGTCTTTTTTTTTGGGAGGTCTAACTATTTACATACACCTCTGTCTTCACACCCAGACATGGGTATAAGTTTCCTGATTTTGTCTATTTGCTCTTGTCCTCCTCCTTCTCCTCATCTCCAACCTCCACCATCATATCACCACAATATCTTCCATATCACCATATTCTTCTCTTGCAAGGGGCATTGGAGTTCCTCCAAATTTTTCGCAACCGCTGCATTCACTGCATAGGCAAACAGTATGGGAGACCCACTCCTTTCTAATGGGAACAAGTCGTTACTGTAGCCCCGCTCTATGTGTCTTTAAATTGTTATTGGGGTATTTCCTAAATTTTGTCAGCCGTTGGACTCACTGCATACCCTATAGCTATACAGCAGACCTGCTCCTTTCTAATGGGAACATGTCGTTACTGTGGCCCAGCTCTATGCGTCTTTAAATTGGTATTTGTGTTTTTCCCAAATTTTGGCAGCCCTATCAGTCACTGCATGGGTATTACCACTATAGGAGATCCACTCCTTTATAATGGGAGCATTTGTTTTACTGAGACCCCCATCTACGTATCTTCAAAAGGGTATTGGGGTGTGTTCAAATTTTTGGTAGCCCTTGCAGTCACTGCATACCCAATAATAGTATAGTAGACACACTCTTTAATAATGGAAACAACAAAGCATAGCCGACTGCTGGCCTTTAAAGAATAGTAAGGGCTACCTGATGGCCGATAAAAAGTCTTTGTGACTTTCAGAGTCCCTCCGTCATAAATTAAACAGGATGTGTCTTATGATGTCTCACACACCACATGGTCAAATAAGTCAGTTAAATGTTAAAAATGACATTTCCTGGTGAACGCATTTTTCACCGTTGAAAGCCAGAGTAACTGTAACATCCCTGGTGGCGTGCTTGCATAGTGCACCATCTCCCACTATGCAAGACCGCAAACTTACCCATCAGTCCAGCCTGCAAACCTTGCTCCAGTTTATGCTGTGTGCATGTCTCTTGACTGACTGCTTAGGGCAGCGGCCCGGTTACTTCCTGATTCTTATAGCTGCTGTGGGTGCACCCCTAATGCGTCTCCAGCCTATTGCTGTGAGTCACTGGATATTTAAACCCCCTCCACCCAGAAGGAGGTGCCTGAGCAAAACTAACTTTCAGTGTGCTTCTTGCCTCTGAGTTTTTCAGGTCCTGTTTCGTATCTTGTCTGTTTCTGCCACCCTGGGGGCCACATACCCAGGCCTGTTATCTTGTCTGTTTCTGCCACCCTGGGGGCTGCATACCCAGGCCTGTTATTTCTGACTTCTAGTCTGTTTCCGCCTCTCTGGGGGCTGTATACCCAGGCCTGTTATCTCTGACTTCTAGTCTGTTTCCGCCACTCTGGGGGCTGTATACCCAGGCTTGTTCTTGTATCTCTTTGCAGTAGCAGTTCCTGTCTGAACTGCATCCTATCCTGTTACCTGTTTGTCTCTATGTCCATACCTTCCCTTTTCCTGCAGTATCTGAAACTGCACCTAATTCCAACTCGTTGTCTCTGTACTTCTGTTTGTGAGTTTTGTGTCCACTCGCTACTTCTTAGTAAGTACATTGTGTGAATCTGGTTCTGCTTGTCCCTTTCCCTTCCTCCGTATCTTCCTCCTGTGTTTTAGCCATCTTCCTGTATTTTCCAGTCTGTTCCATGTGAACAGAGCCCTGTCCTCTCTGCCTGCACCTTCAGCCCTGTTCGGCTCTGCTTGCCCACCGCTCAGGCGGCTTCGCTCTGTTCTACCTTACCCACCACTCCGGCGGCTTCTCTCTGCTCTGCCTTGCCCACCGCACCTGTGGTTTCGCTCTGCCCTGCCTTGCCGACCGCTCCGGCGGTTCCGCCCTGCTCTGCCTTGTCCACCGCACCTGCGGTTTCGCTCTGCTCTGCCTTGTCCACCACACCTGCGGTTTCGCTCTGCTCTGCCTCGTCCACCGCACCTGCGGTTTTCGCTCCGCTCTGCTTGCTCACCTCACCAGCAGTTCCTCTCTGCTCTGCCTTGTCCTCCGCTCCGGCGGTTTCGCTTCACTCTGCTTGTCTACCGCATCTGCGGATCTGTACCTGTCTCCCAGTCTGTACTGGACCCTATCCAGCCTGTGCTCCAACCTGCTAGTACCTCCCTGTCTGCACTCCAGCCGTGCTTGCCAGTGCCCACCTGTCTGCATACCTGCCGTGCTTGCCAGTGCCCACCTATCTGCATACCAGCCGTGCATGCCAGTGCCCACCTGTCTGCATACCAGCCGTACTTGCCAGTACCCGCCTGTCTGCATACCAGCCGTACTTGCCAGTACCCACCTGTCTGCATACTGGCCGTGCTTACCAGTATCCACCTGTCTGCATACGTGCCTGCCAATACCCACCTGCCTGTATGCCAGTCTAACCTGCTTGATCCTGCATTCACCGGTGAGGGTCAACAACTGCGACCGAGGTCTGACCTGGAGTAGCACCTGGTCCCTCTGCTCGGTTCCTCCTTGGTTCACGGAGTCAACTAAGCCGCCGTCCGACCTTGGTCGGATCGAGTTGATACTTAGTTACGCCCCTCCAGGCACTACTCGGTTCATGGTACAGTGGGATCACTAATCACGATCTTGCCAGTCAGTCCGGGCGTGTGCATAACAGTTTGCTCAGGCCATGGTTCCCGTTGAGCCCCACGGCCCTTAGCTCTCAGAGACATTTTGAATCCTTGTCTGGCGAATACGTGCACCAAGAAAATTTTTTCGCAAGCCGAGGTCCGGCGATTTACGCACCAGCCCAAATGAATCTATCAGCACTCGTTCCTGCGGATCCACCATGGTACTATGGGGATCCAAAACGAAGCTGTGCATTTGTGGAGCAATGCATGCTGCATTTCAAGTTCTATGCTCACTATTTTCCTACCAATCGGGTTAAAGTGGCATTTATGATGTCCTACCTAGCGGGTGACGCCTTGAAATGGATCACCCCCTTATGGGAAGCATGGGATCCTATCATCTTTGACCTGCAGGCCTTCCTGGTGGCCTTTCTAGTGGTCTTTGATGACCCTAATCCTGAAGCCTCTGCTAAAGCTTCCCTTCCCAATATCCCGGAGCAGACCCGATGGGTAATGTGTGTAGGTAGCCTACCAGTCCTCCAGCCCGAAGAGACTGCTGCCCACCCAGAATCCACACAGGATGACTATGCTCCACAGAATACTTCTCTTCCCAACCTCAAGAGGCAGTCCAGACATGCAAGGCATAGAGGTAAACTGTCACGCCAGGTTCTGTCCTCCCAAAGACCTCCTGTTCCCCAGCCTGTAGAGGCAGCTTTCCGCACAGAATCCATGAAGGATGACTATGTTCGTCAGGCAAAGCAGAAGCCAGAACTCAGTCACAAAATCAGATTGCGGTCCCGCTGCAGTGATTTGGGACCCCCTGACGGTCTTTTTCCGGTGAAGGTTGGAGAATCCCAAGACATTAGGCCTGTAGGAGAGGCTGCCCTTGGCGTTAGTGCTTCCTCCCCACAGATGACCGTTACTCTCTCCGTGGCAAGTGAAGGCCCCGGATTAACCGGAAGTTTCGGGCTTAAAGCCTTGAAGAGTCGGTGTCTGATTCCCATCCGACAACTCCAGAAGCCTGTTTGGGCATTGTCAGCAGAAGGACGAGCCCTACTCAGAAACAGTCAAAATATGTCTGTACAAATTAAGCTCCAGATTGGAGCATTACACATGAAGAAGTTCACATTCCAGGTGCTGACTGGTTTACCCACAGGTCGTCCAGAGCCAAGTAATCTAGTGCCCGCTCAGGTCTGGAGATCCTGCATGGTGTATCCTGGGGGACTGCTAAGGTACAAGGGGTGTCCAGTCCCCACATCTTCAGGACAGTCAGCCTTTTCTTCTTCTTCACCAGATCTGCTAGTCGCTGACTCGCTGTGCGCTGAAGTCTCCGAAGGAAGAGAAGCGGAGGCAATGTCCCAACACAGTCTCGATGATTGTACCAATGATCTGGCTTCAGGTACCGTTCCGCCTTACAGACATGTCATCTCTGAAACCAGTCTGAAGATGGTCCTAAAGCAAGGACCCTCCATCTCTAATAAATCTGGTCCTACGTCCATCAAGGCGGTGTTTACCGCCGAGTCCCTACACCCCTCCAACCAGGCAGAGGACCTCCAGTTGTCTTCTGAATCCTCTGGGGTGCTACCTGATAACAAAGGGAGAGAGACTTTCCTACACCCTGTACCTGGTACTTCACCCCCTTCATCCAGTAAGCTTGGCAAAGTGTATATCGAAGCAGTGATTACCCGCGAGTCTCTGCACCCCTCCAACCAGGCGGAGGACCTCCAGTTGTCTCCTGAATTTCCCAGGGTGCTACCTGATAAACGGAGAGAGACTTTCCTACACCCGGTACCTGGTATGCCGCCCACTTCATCCAGTAAGCTTGGCAAAGTGTACGTCAAGGACGGTGGTTACCCCCGAGTTTCTGCACCCCTCCAACCAGGCGGAGGACCTCCAGTTGTCTCCTGAATCCACCAGGGTGCTACCAGATAACAAATGGAGAGAGACTTTCCTGTGTGCTGTTCCTGGTACTTCACCCACTTTATCTGTTGCAGAGGATGGCTTGATAGGAGGAAGCATCCTAGTCACCAAGATGATAAGATCAATTTCGTTTCCTCTAATGGACAGAAGAGGTAATCCTCTTGAAGAGAAGGATTGGCCTCCAAATTCTCTGCAGAAGACCCTTACAGGCTTGAAGAAGAGGGGGCGTAAATGGGGGGGTACTGTAACATCCCTGGCGGCGTGCTTGCATAGTGCACCACATCCCACTATGCAAGACCGCAATCTTACCTGTCAGTCCAGCATGCAAACCTTGCTCCAGTGCATGCTGTGTGCATTTCTCTTGACTGACTGCTTAGGGTTACTTCCTGATTCTTATAGCTGATGTGGGCGCACCCATAATGCGTCTCCAGCCTATTGCTGTGAGTCACTGAATATTTAAACCTCCTCCACCCAGAAGGAGGTGCCTGAGCAAAACTAACTTTCAGTGTGCTTCTTGCCTCTGAGTTTTCAGGTCCTGTCTCGAATCTTGTCTGTTTCTGCCACCCTGGTGGCCGCATACCCAGGCCTGTGATCTTGTCTGTTTCTGCCACCCTGGGGGCTGCATATCCAGGCCTGTTATTTCTGACTTCTAGTCTGTTTCCGCCTCTCTGGGGGCTGTATACCCAGGCCTGTTATCTCTGACATCTAGTCTGTTTCCGCCACTCTGGGGGCTGTATACCCAGGCTCGTTCTTGTATCTCTTTGCAGTAGCAGTTCCTGTCTGAACTGCATCCTATCCTGTTACCTGTTTGTCTCTATGTCCATACCTTCAATTTTCCTGCAGTATCTGAACCAGCACCTAACTCCAACTCGTTGTCTCTGTACTTCTGTTTGTGAGTTTTGTGTCCACTCGCTACTTCTTAGTAAGTACATTGTGTGAATCTGTTTCTGCTTGTCCCTTTCCCTTCCTCCGTATCTTCCTCCTGTGTTTTAGCCATCTTCCTGTATTTTCCAGTCTGTTCCATGTGAACAGAGCCCTGTCCTCTCTGCCTGCACCTTCAGCCCTGTTCGGCTCTGCTTGCCCACCGCTCAGGCGGCTTCGCTCTGCTTTACCTTACCCACCGCTCCGGGGGCTTCTCTCTGCTCTGCCTTGCCCACCGCTCCAGCGGTTCCGCTCTGCTCTGCCTTGTCCACCGCACCTGCCATTTCGCTCTGCTCTGCCTTGCCCACCGCTCCTGTGGTTCCGCTCTGCTCTGCCTTGTCCACCGCACCTGCGGTTTCGCTGTACTCTGCCTTGTCCACCGCACCTGTGGTTTCGCTCTGCCCTGCCTTGCCGACCGCTCCAGTGGTTCCACCCTGCTCTGCCTTGTCCACTGCACCTGCGGTTTCGCTCTTCTCTGCCTTGTCCACCACACCTGCGGTTTCGCTCTGCTCTGCCTCGTCCACCACACCTGTGGTTTTCGCTCCGCTCTGCTTGCTCACCGCACCAGCAGTTCCTCTCTGCTCTGCCTTGTCCTCCCCTCCGGCGGTTTCGCTTCACTCTGCTTGTCTACCGCATCTGCGGATCTGTACCTGTCTCCCAGTCTGTACTGGACCCTATCCAGCCTGCACTCCAACCTGCTAGTACCTCCCTGTCTGCACTCCAGCTGTGCTTGCCAGTGCCCACCTGTCTGCATACCAGCCATGCTTGCCAGTGCCCACCTGTCTGCATACCAGCCGTGCATGCCAGTGCCCACCTGTCTGCATACCAGCCGTACTTGCCAGTACCCGCCTGTCTGCATACCAGCCGTATTTGCCAGTACCCACCTGTCTGCATACTGGCCGTGCTTACCAGTATCCACCTGTCTGCATACCAGCTGTGCCTGCCAATACCCACCTGCCTGTATGCCAGTCTAACCTGCTTGATCCTGCATTCCCCGGTGAGGGTCAACAACTGTGACCGGGGTCTGACCTGGAGTAGCACCTGGTCCCTATGCTTGGTTCCTCCTCGGTTCACGGAGTCGACTAAGCCGCTGTCCGACCTTGGTCGGATCGAGTTGATACTTAGTTACGCCCCTCCAGGCACTACTCGGTTCATGGTACAGTGGGATCACTAATCACGCTCTTGCCAGTCAGTCCGGGCGTGTGCCTAACTGTTTGCTCAGGCCATGGTTCCCGTTGAGCCCCACGGCCCTTAGCTCTCAGAGTCATTTTGAATCCTTGTCTGGCGAATACGTGCACCAAGAAAAATTTTTTTCGCAAGCCGAGGTCCCAGCGATTTACGCACCAGCCCAAATGGATCTATCAGCACTCGTTCCTGCGGATCCACCACGGTACTATGGGGATCCAAAACGAAGCTGTGCATTTGTGGAGCAATGCATGCTGCATTTCAAGTTCTATGCTCACTATTTTCCTACCGATCGGGTTAAAGTGGCATTTATGATGTCCAACCTAGCGGGTGACGCCTTGAAATGAATCACCCCCTTATGGGAAGCATGGGATCCTATCATTTTTGACCTCCAGGCCTTCCTGGTGGCCTTTCTAATGGTCTTCGATGACCCTAATCCTGAAGCCTCTGCTAAAGCTTCCCTTCCCAATATCCCGGAGCAGACCCGGTGGGTAATGTGTGTAGGTAGCCTACCCGTCCTCCAGCCCGAAGAGACCGCTGCCCACCCAGAATCCACACAGGATCACTATGCTCCACAGAATACTTCTCTTCCCAACATCAAGAGGCAGTCCAGACGTGCAAGGCGTAGAGGTAAACCGTCACGCCAGGTTCTGTCCTCCCAAAGACCTCCTGTTCCCCAGCCTGTAGAGGCAGTTTTCTGCACAGAATCCATGAATGATGACTATGTTCGTCAGGCAAAGCAGAAGCCAGAACTCAGTCACAAAATCAGATTGCGGTCCCACTGCAGTGATTTGGGACCCCCTAATGGTCTCTGTCCGGTGAAGGTTGGAGAATCCCAAGACATTAGGCCTGTAGGAGAGGCTGCCCTTGGCGTTAGTGCTTCCTCTCCACAGATGACCATTACTCTCTCCGTGGCAAGTGAAGGCCTCAGATTAACCGGAAGTTTCGGGCTTAAAGCCTTGAAGAGTCGGTGTTTGATTCCCGTCCGACAACTCCAGAAGCCTGTTTGGGCATTGTCAGCAGAAGGACGAGCCCTACTCAGAAACAGTCAAAATATGTCTGTACAAATTAAGCTCCAGATTGGAGCATTACACATGAAGAAGTTCACATTCCAGGTGCTGACTGGTTTACCCACAGGTCGTCGAGAGCCAAGAGATCTAGTGCCCGCTCAGGTCTGGAGATCCTGCATGGTGTATCCTGGGGGACTGCTAAGGTACAAGGGGTGTCCAGTCCCCACATCTTCAGGACAGTCAGCAGTTTCTTCCACTTCTTCACCAGATCTGCTAGTCGCTGACTCACTGTGCGCTGAAGTCTCCGAAGGAGGAGAAGCGGAGGCAATGTCCCAACACAGTCTCGATGATTGTACCAATGATCTGGCTTCAGGTACCGTCCCGCCTTACAGACATGTCATCTCTGAAACCAGTCTGAAGATGGTCCTAAAGCAAGGACCCTCCATCTCTAATAAATCTGGTCCTACGTCCATCAAGGCGGTGTTTACCCCCGAGTCCCTACACCCCTCCAACCAGGCAGAGGACCTCCAGTTGTCTCCTGAATACTCTGGGGTGCTACCTGATAACAAAGGGAGAGAGACTTTCCTACACCCTGTACCTGGTACTTCACCCCCTTCATCCAGTAAGCTTGGCAAAGTGTATATCGAAGCAGTGATTACCCCCGAGTCTCTGCACCCCTCCAACTAGGCGGAGGACCTCCAGTTGTCTCCTGAATTTCCCAGGGTGCTACCTGATAAACGGAGAGAGACTTTCCTACACCCGGTACCTGGTACGCCACCCACTTCATCCAGTAAGCTTGGCAAAGTGTACGTCAAGGACGGTGGTTACCCCCGAGTTTCTGCACCCCTCCAACCAGGCGGAGGACCGCTAGTTGTCTCCTGAATCCACCAGGGTGCTACCTGATAACAAATGGAGAGAGATTTTCCTCTGTGCTGTTCCTGGTACTTCACCCACTTCATCTGTTGCAGAGGATGGCTTGATAGGAGGAAGCATCCTAGTCACCAAGATGATGAGATCAGTTTCGTTTCCTCTAATGGACAGAAGAGGTAATCCTCTTGAAGAGAAGGATTGGCCTCCAAATTCTCTGCAGAAGACCCTTACAGGCTTGAAGAAGAGGGGGCGTAAGGGGGGGGGGATACTGTAACATCCCTGGCGGCGTGCTTGCATAGTGCACCACATCCCACTATGCAAGACCGCAATCTTACCTGTCAGTCCAGCCTGCAAACCTTGCTCCAGTTCATGCTGTGTGCATTTCTCTTGACTGACTGCTTAGGGTTACTTCCTGATTCTTATAGCTGCTGTGGGCGCACCCATAATGCGTCTCCAGCCTATTGCGGTGAGTTACTGGATATTTAAACCCCCTCCACCCAGAAGGAGGTGCCTGAGCAACACTAACTTTCAGTGTGCTTCTTGCCTCTGAGTTGCCGGGTCTTGTCTCGTATCTTGTCTGTCTCTGCCACCCTGGGGGCCGCATACCCAGGCCTGTTATCTTGTCTGTTTCTGCCACTCTGGGGGCTGCATACCCAGGCCTGTTATTTCTGACTTCTAGTCTGTTTCCGCCACTCTGGGGGCTGTATACCCAGGCCTGTTATCTCTGACTTCTAGTCTGTTTCCGCCACTCTGGGGGCTGTATACCCAGGCTCGTTCTTGTATCTCTTTGCAGTAGCAGTTCCTGTCTGAACTGCATCCTATCCTGTTACCTGTTTGTCTCTATGTCCATACCTTCCCTTTTCCTGCAGTATCTGAACCTGCACCTAACTCCAACTCGTTGTCTCTGTACTTCTGTTTGTGAGTTTTGTGTCCACTCGCTACTTTTTAGTAAGTACCTTGTGTGAATCTGGTTCTGCTTGTCCCTTTCCCTTCCTCCATATCTTCCTCCTGTGTTCTAGCCAACTTCCTGTATTTTCCAGTCTGTTCCATGTGAACAGAGCCCTGTCCTCTCTGCCTGCACCTTCAGCCCTGTTCGGCTCTGCTTGCCCACCGCTCCGGCAGCTTCTCTCTGCCCTGTCTTGCCCACCGCTCTGGCGGTTCCGCCCTGCTCTGACTTGTCCACTGCACCTGCGGTTTCGCTCTGCTCTGCCTTGTCCACCGCACCTGCGGTTTCGCTCTGCTCTGCCTCGTCCACTGCACCTGTGGTCTTCGGTCTGCTCTGCTTGCTCACTGCACCAGCAGCTCCTCCCTGCTCTGCCTGTCCTCTGCTCCGGTGGTTTTGCTTTACTCTGCTTGTCTACCGCATCTGCGACTCTGTACCTGTCTCCCAGTCTGTACTGGACCCTATCCAGCCTGCGCTCCAACCTGCTAATACCTCCCTGACTGCACTCTAGCCGTGCTTGCCAGTGCCCACCTGTCTGCATACCAGCCGTGCTTACCAGTGCCCACCTGTCTGCATACCAGCCGTGCTTGCCAGTGCCCACCTGTCTGCATACCAGCCGTACTTGCCAGTACCCACCTGTCTGCATACCGACCGTGCTTACCAGTGTCCACCTGTCTGCATACCAGCCGTGCCTGCCAATACCCACCTGCCTGTATGACAGTCTAAGCTGCCTGATCCTGCATTCCCCGGTGTGGGTCAACAACTGTGACCGGGATCTGACCTGGAGTAGCACCTGGTCCCTCTGCTCGGTTCCTCCTTGGTTCACGGAGTTGACTAAGCCGCCGTGCGACGTTGGTCGGATCGGGTTGATACTTAGTTATGCCCCTCCAGGCACTCCTCGGTTCATGGTACAGTGGGATCACTAATCACACTCACGCCAGTCAGTCCGTGCGTGTGCGTAACAGTAACGAGCTCAATGTAAGTCTATAGAAAACTCAAGCATTTTTCCGGCGCCCCCACCCCCTGCGGTCTGCAGATGACCTAAAAATTGCCCAAATCGATGGGAACAGTGCTAAAATGATATGGGAATAGCATGGGGAAGACCCCTGGAAGCATTTCTGACTCCCATGTCACTGCTGTCAACAACCTTGTCAGAGTATTACGCCACTTTTACTGACTCACAATAAAACATGCAAAAACGAAACCAAAATGGATTTTCCTGGGAAATATGTTAAGGAACATCCTTTCCAGGGTAATGACTTGTATATAAGGCAAAATAAATAATCAAATCCAAAAATACTCCTCCACACCTTGGGCTATGTTCACACGTAGCGTTTTTGATGCCTTTTTGCACTTTTGCATTGCTTTCAACCAAGACAAATGCATTCACTGGGAAATGCCATTTTAACATTTTACAACCTTATCTGGTCTTGTGGTGTGTGACACATCATAAGACACATGCATACAGTGTTGAAAAGACATGGGAACAGCATAAGGAAGACCTCTGGAAGCTTTTCTGACTCCCAGATCACTGCCTAAAAGTTTGCCCATCATAAGTGATCCTTGTGCATGCGAAGATGCCTCCCGCCATGCACCTGTCATTGCAGACTTGCAACAATCACCATCCACGTCTTTGCCCCAGTGCAGCGTTCAGTTGTCCCTACCCCATTCCTTGGAATGCAAGCGCAAGTATGCAGCCAGCCACCCAACCTCCCACAGGCTGCAATACTATACTGCCAAATTTTTGACAGCTGCTTGCGCTTTAAATTTTGCCTTTTAGGCTCGTGGAGGCGGAAGCTGTCCACAATTTTATGGTGGCAGCAACTGGGTATCCATACTTGGTCCCCAGCCGCCATTATTTGTCCCGGTATCGTCTCCGCCTTCCACAAGCATGGGTCCCACAACATTACCCGTCCCCTCCCCAGTGCACTCACTGGGAAAGACCGCCTAACCACAAACAAGTGGACAGGTGAATGTGGCCAGGGACGGTACGAAGTCCACAACTTTTTTTGCTGAGTTGTATTTCACCACATCCATATTCTTTATCTTGGTGAAAGGACTTGGGAAACCATATCTACCCAGCTGTTATTTCTCCCAGGAAGTCCTCTAAAGCTGCTTTCACTTGAAATGTGGCCTTTTAGGCTCGTGGAGGCAGAAGCTTTTCATAACCTCATACCGGTGGCGGCCGGGTGTCCATACTTGGTCCCAAGCCGCCACTATTTCTCCCGGTATGGTCTCCGCCTTCCACAAGCACGGGTCCCACAACATTACCCGTGCCCTCCCCAGTGCACTTACTGGGAAGGACCGCCTAACCACAAACACGTGGATAGGTGAATATGGCCAGGGAATGTACGGAGCCAGTCTACAGCTTTTTTTGCTGAGAGTTGTTTTTAGTTCGGTGAAAGGACTGGCATAGAGGGAAACCATATCTACTCTGGGTGTCATTTCTCCCAGCAAGTCCTGTAATTGAGCTTGTTGCAGAAGCAATGGCAGCCCGTCCAACATCAACTCGCACTTGTCGGTGGTGCTTTGACACACAAACATCTTTCTTTGCGCATTTAATTTCATGACTACAGGGTTGGGCAATGGCCTGATCTTCAATGCGGTTTGAGAAATAACATGCATAAGCACGTCTGATCCACATTAAAAAATCAGCCATAGAGTGTCCGGGAACCTTCCCCCACACTTTTCTTAGCCAGAACTGCTTCTCGGCAGGGATGGACGGACCCAACAGAAAACCGGAGACTCCTCTGGTGGGCCCTGGCTTCTCCTTCAGGAGAGTTCATAGTGCCGAGGTGAGGCCATGATGATGATAGAGACTACCGTATGCTTAGTTTTCTGTTACTTGGATTGCAAGCGCAAGTATGCAGCCAGCCAACAGGTCACAATACTAAACTGCCAGATTTCTAGGCAGCTGCTTTCACTTGAAATGTGGTCTTTTAGGCTCGTGGAGGTGGAAGCTGTCCACATATGGCGACGACGAACGGGTATCCATACTCTGTCCCCAGCCACCACTATTTTTCCTGGTATCGTCTCCGCCTTCCACAAGCACCGGTCCCACAACATTACCCGTGCTCTCCCCAGTGCACTTACTGGGAAGGACCGCCTAACCACAAACATGTGGACAGGTGAATATGGCCAGGGACGGTACGGATCCAGTCCACAGCTTTTTTTGCTGAGAGTTGTATTTAGCTCGGTGAAAGGACTGGCATAGAGGGAAACTGTATCTACTCTGGGTGTCATTTTTCTCTAATGCAGCTTGTTGCAGAAGCAATGGCAGCCGGTTCAACATCAACTCGCACTTGCCGGTGGTGCTTTGACACACAAACATCTTTCTTTGCGCATTTAATTTCATGACTACAAAGTGGGGCAATGGCTTGATCTGCAATGCAGTTTAAGAAATAACATGCATAAGCATGTCCAATCCACATTAAAAACCCAATACCCCTTTGAAGAGGCATAAAGGAGGGTCTCAGTAAAAAAAAATTCTTATTATAATGAAGCGGGTCTCCTATAGTGGTAATTAGTGTTGAGCCACCCCCGTAGTGTTCGAGTTCGGTTCGTCGAACACCCGTGTGTTCGCCGAACTGTTCGTCGAACTGTTCGTCGAACACCTTCGAACACCGTTAAAACCAATGGCAGGCAAACAAAAACACATAGAAACACATAGAAAACACCTTCAAAGGTGTCCAAAAGCTGACAAACTGCTCAGAAGACACAACTAACACATGTAAAAGTGACAAGTACATATAGTCATGCGAAAAGAAAAGAGGTGGAGGAGTAAAAGGAGGGGGAGACACAGATATAGGCATGTCATGCCCTTCTAAAATCCAAAAAGTGAGAAGCCAACACGTTCAGTCCGCTCCTACCCGTGCCACCTTCGTGTCGCCTGGTTTGTGCCAGAGCCGCGGTGAACCCTGACGGCCAGCCCCCCTCTCCCAATACTGGTGCCTGTCCGCTGGTGGGTCGAGCGAGCCCCCCTGTGGTGGAGGCAGCTCTAAGCTTTTTAATTTAAATTGTCTCTCTAATTTGAATAAATACACTTTAAATCCATTTACAAGGATCTATTGGAGGGCAAGTCTCATGCCAGCAGCCGCGTAATTCCAGCTCCAGTAGCGTCCACTAAAGCTGCTGCAGTTAAAAAGCTTTTATAAGGATCGAGCTCGGCTGTCCACCGCAAGGCATCCTACTGCCAATCCGAGCCCCTATGCCTTGGGGTGCCTCCTGATGCTCTTCACTGAGTATCCCGTGGTCCCGAAGCATTTCCTTTGAAAAAATGAAGTGTCCAAACTACAGGTGGTGTAGCTTGCTTAACAGCCAGGATAATCCGCTGACTAGCAGACCCTGCTACTAGGCACAAAGTATTTCCTGGGCTAGATGCAGTTAAAAATTTGTAATTAGATACTCTCGCTGGATGCTGAGAAAGCATTCCATAGAGTCTCCTGGCACACCATATATGATTATCTTAAAAAGCTTGGGGTAGGGGTCTAGGGGACCCTTTTATAGCCAAAATCACAGCCCTGTATCGCAATACGTCACCTAGGCTGAAGATAAATGGAACTGTAGCACCCTGAGGGCTCGGTTGCTACAGAGGTATTGCACCTCACCCAGAGGTGTGATATCTCACTCTCAGGTAAGGATGTAGTGTGGATCAGGACCCGACACCTGCATGCATTACACCACATTGCCGTGGGGCAGGGCGACCAATATGCCCCTGAGATGGGCATGACAGTCCCTGTCCCTGGCTGGAGTGGGGGGAGGGAACACTGAGGAAGGGGAACCCTGTAGTGCAAGAGCAGGGAGGAAGCAGTTCCTGGGTGCATTGAGAAGGGAGTATAAAAGGTGGGCACCATCTTAGTTCAGTGCAGAGAAGTCTGAGCAGAAGTGGCAGGGAGCAGGGGCTCTGCATGAGCTCTGCTCCGGAGGCGGGCCTAGTAACAGAGGCCCAGGCCTGGAAGAGGGAGAAGGAAGGAAGAGGAGCGGAGAAGGCTCCAGGAACGAGGAACGAAGGGATCTCAGGGGTGCGGACGGGCGAGTCGCCACCGCACGCCCGAATCCACCTGCGTGGAGGGGTCAGGCCAAAGGGGGAGACCGGTCCCCGAAACTAGTGGAGGCAGGAAACGACCCTCAGCTAGAAACAGGAGGCTGTGACATTTTATGTGGCGCAGCCCCTCGCTACACCCGCTAGGAAGGCACCACATAGGGTCAGGGAAACTGGCGCCAAGTTTACCAAGAGGAGGCCCGAGGCAGCCGGACAGAAGGGTTGGTAAGAAAGGCCAGACAAAGGACACACAAAGGGGGTCCTGTGAAGCACTCCAAAGTTATCTGGGAGTTGTCTGAGCCCCTCACCTGGTGAGCACAGTACGACGTGGGCAGCCGTTACCTGCAGACGTGGTCTGGATAATAAGAACTGTGAGTAAAGGCCCTGGACTGCATCACTGACTCCGTGTCATTACTGCTGCTGCCCTGCACCATCACCCCCATCCTATGCATACACTGCCCTGAGGCTATACTCCACCCGTTGGGAGTTATGCTACGCTCTGCTGCACCCACAACACCAGCCTCAGCGGTCTGCCCTGGAGCGGCGGTTCACTCTGACCGCAATCCACGGGTGGCGTAGTCGGACATTTAAACATCAAAACCACATAAATAGTTCCGCCACTGGTTTGACCTCCCTGAGCCACGGAACCAGGTCACCGCCACGGAGACTACAACCACCAGCATCCACCAAAAAGGGTCCGGCTCCGGGTGTCCCAAGGCCCAGGGGGCGCGTCAGAACATTTTCATCACTCTGTCCCCTCTCTTATACATCCTAGTGACGGAGCACCTGCTCTCATCAATTCGCCATAACCCCAATATTAGGTGGATTGAGGTGGGAGGCACCGAGTACAAGTGCTCTCTATTTGCTGATGATGTCCTAGTATATATCACTCAATCACATATATCCATCCATGCTGTTATGGCTGAAATAGATCACTTTGTTACATGGTCAAATTTTAAAATCAATGCAGCGAAGTCTGAGGCCCTCGATGTCTCCCTCCCCAAATCCATATAGGATTCCATCCAGTCCAACTTTCCCTTTGCCTGGCCCTCACAGGGTATCAAATACTTAGGAATTCCTATTCATAGAGACCTCTCCCATCTATGTTATCTTAATTTTGGGCCCTTTATTGAACAACTCCATACAGACCACGGTTGGCAAGTTAGAACTGTAAGATTCACTACGTGAACCACTGGTGTTTTGTGGAAAAGCACATGTACACTGTGTTCCAAATTATTATGCAAAAAGTGTTTAGGAGTGATAAGGAAAGAATTTGTTTGTTTGTCAGTTAAACTCATTGATGGTGATGTGTGTCAGGGCTCTTTATATCACTGTAAGCAATTGCAGACATCTGTGCTAATTAGTTTGGCAGGTGTGTCCAATGAAAGGCAAGACTATTTAAGAAGGCTGTCTCACATTATTAAGCAGCCTACATTTTCTGCCAAAATGGGAAAGAAAAAGGATGTGTCTACTGCTGAGAAGCAACAAATTGTGGAGTGTTTAGGTCAAGGCATGACTACAATGAACATTGTGCGATGATCATGATGAAGTGTCTTGGCAATCAAGAAGTATGTAGCTGATTCACAGTACACACGTGTGCGTGCTGATAAGGGCAAATTGAGGACTCTTTCCTACAGGCAATTACGTCAGGTTGAAAGAGCAGCGGCAAAAAAGCCTTGTCATAGCAACAGACAAGTTTTTGAAGCTGCTTGTGCCTTCAACGTCCCCCGAACAACAAGATGCAGGGTCCTTCAGAGGTTTGCAGCTGTGCATACGCCATCCTGTCGACCTCCTCTATCCACTTCACACAAGCAGAAACGGCTCCAGTGGGCCAAACATTACATGAAGACTGATTTCAAAACTGTTTTGTTCACGGATGAGTGCCGTGCAGCGCTCGATGGTCCAGATGGATGGAGTGGAGGATGGCTGGTTGATGGACACCCCACGCAAACACGGCTACAGCGCCAACAAGGAGGAGGTGGAGTAATGTTTTGGGCTGGAATCATGGGGAGAGAGATTGTCGGCCCCTTTAGGATCCCTGAAGGCGCTAAAGATGAACTCCATAATGTATGTGGATTTTCTCAAACAGCACTTCCTGCCATGGTTCAAGAAGAAGAACCGTGTATTTCATAGCAAGATAATTTTTCTGCATGATAATGCACCATCTCATGCTGCACATAAAACATCTGCATCTCTGGCTGATATGGGCATAAAAGGGGACAAACTTATGGTGTGTGGTATTCAGTTTCTAACAACCTGCTAATGCTTATAATTTCAAAAATGACCATTTTTTTGGTCTTTATTAAAATGAAAAGGTTGATCGAAAAGTTTGGGGGATCTAAGAGTGTGGCAACCCAGTAGTCATGATTACTTCGAATTCTGACAATATGAGGGTCATGCTGCAGGTAGTGCAGCAAGAAGGCACTTATGTGTCTTGCGCATCTCGGAGCCCCAAAATTATTTTCCGGGCTAGATGCAGCTAAAAATTATTATTAATTTTAAATCTGGTGAAGCTCTGGTATAGATGGCCTAATAGGATCAGTGCTGCACACTGCTACAAAGCCCAAATTATTTTCCAGTCAAGATACAGATAAACATGATTAGTAATTTTAAATCTGGTGGAGCTTATTATAGATGGCCTAATAGAATCAGTGCTGCACACTGCTACAAAGCCCAAATTATTTTCCAGCCAAGATACAGATAAACATGATTAGTAATTTGAAAGCTTAAAACGGTTGGTAGGGTGATTTTAACCAATCATCAAGCTCTTACTCTCCCCAGGATGACACAGGGGTAGAAAAGTCGTTTCGGATCCATGATTTGTTCATCTTTATGAACGTGAGTCTGTCTACATTATCAGTGGAGAGCCGCGTGCACTTATCTGTCAGCACACCACCAGCAGCGCTGAACACACGTTCAGACAGAACGCTGGCTGCGGGGCATGACAAGATCTCCAAGGCGTAAGTGGCTAGCTCTGGCCATTTATCCAGATTGGAAGCCCAAAAAGAGCAATGGTCCAGTGACACAGTCGTGGCTTCAATGTTTACTTGGAGATACTCCTGTACCATCGTCTCTAGGCGTTGACTATGTGTCAGACTTCTTGTCTCCTGTGGCCTTGCAAAGGATGGGCTAAAAAAGTGGTGAAATGATTCCGCAAAATTGATGTTACCAGCAGATACTGTGGTTCTGTTACGGTTTGAGTGCTGAACACTTGACGGTCCCACGGTTGGCAAGTTGGAACTGTGAGATTCACTACGTGCACCACTGGTATTTTGTGGAAAAGCACATGTAAGATTCTGCAACAGTCTCTGCTGATACTCCTGCATGCGTGCATCCCTTTCTATGGCAGGAATAATTTCTGCAAATTTACTTTTGTACCGGGGATCTAACAGTGTGGCAACCCAGTAGTCAGGATTATTTCTAATTCTCACAATTCGAGGGTCATGTTGCAGGTAGTGCAGCAAGAAGGCACTCATGTGTGTTGCGCATCCAGGAGCACCAAGTCCCTGTTGTGTTGGTGGCGAGGTAACAATCTTGCTTCCTTCCTCTGTCCTCTCCCCCCAACCTCGCACAACAGAAATGTGATCAAGGTCTCCCTCATCTGATGAGTCTTCCATCAGTTCGTCCTCCACTTCTTCCTGGGCTCCTGCACCTTCCTCACTAGTTTGGCTGCTACCATGCGCCCTGGTAAAACCATCTCCCCCACCCTCACATGCCTGCCGCCTTGGTGCTGCCGACCGTCTGGACCTTGCAGATGTTAGCCCTTCCGCATACAACTCCTCCTCCTCTACTTCCTCCACCTCCTCTTGTGCCACCACCTGACTCCGAATTCTGTTTAACATGTGCTCCAGCATGTAAATCACCGGAATAGTCATGCTGATAATGGCATCGTCAGCACTAAACATCTTCGTCGCCATTTCAAAACTGTGCAGAAGGGTGCATAGGTCCCTGATCTGAGACCACTCCTCCAGCGTGATTTGCCCCACCTCTGGATCTCGTTGGCCCAGGCTATACGTCAGAACGTATTGCAGCAGGGCTTGTCGGTGCTGCCACAGTCGCTGCAACATGTGCAGAGTTGAATTCCACTGGGTAGGCACATCGCATTTTAGCCGGTGAAGTGGCAGGCCCAACGACTTCTGTAGAGATGTAAGTCGCTGAGCTGCGGGATGCGAACGGCGAAAGTGAGCACACAGCGACCGTGCCCTCTGCAGAAGGCCATCTAGTCTGGGATAGTGGGCTAAAAATTGTTGGACAACCAGGTTCAACACGTGAGCCATACAAGGCACGTGTGTGACATTGCCCCGGCGAAGGGCCGCACCCAGGTTTGCAGCATTGTCGCACACGGCCTTCCCTGGTTTCAGGTCCAGTGGAGACAACCATTCATGAAATTGGTTCTCCAGAGCTGACCACAACTCCTCAGCTGTGTGACTCACATTTCCCAGACATTTCAAAGTAAAAACCGCCTGATGACGTTGAGCCCTACTGCCAGCATAGTAAGGAGGTGTGCAGGATCCCTTCTGCGCAGTTAGAAAGCTTGTGGCATGACCAGACAGGCTTTGGGTGCAGGTGGAAGACCGAGAGGAGGTTGAGAAGGCAGAAGCAGTGGAGGAACTTTGACATAAAGAGGATTGACGCACAACTCGTGGGGACGGCAAGACTTGGACAGCAGCCCCTTGTCCTGCTGTCACCATAGTTACCCAGTGCCCAGTCAGCGACATGTAACGCCCCTGTCCATGCCTACTCGTCCATGTGTCTGTGGTGAAATGCACCCTGTCACACACAGAGTTTCTCAAAGAAGCGGTGATGTTGTGTGCGACATGCTGGTGGAGCGCAGGCACACCTTTCTTTGAGAAGTAGTGCCGACTGGGCATCTGGTACTGGGTCACTGCGACGGACATAAGGTCTCGAAAATCCTCTGTGTCCAACAGGCGGAAAGGCAGCATTTCTGTAGCCAAGAACTTGCAGATGGTGAAATTCAACCTCTTAGCTTTCTCATGGCTAGGAGGAAATGGTCTTTTACTTGTCCACATCTGAGGGACCGAGGGCTGGCTATTGTGCTTAGACGGGGTTGATAAGGGTGTCCCCGGCAAACTGCCGGTCTGTGAGGAAGATGCAGGCGGACATGTTAGGTTGCCTTGATCCAAAGGTGGTGCTATCGATGTCGGACAGCGCTCAACACCAGCTGGTGTTACCACCTCCAAAGAAAATGATGACCTGCCAATCACGCTGGCTGTTGCGGGTAAAGAGGTGGCAGGTCTGCGCCCCAAAACAGGTGTGACTGCTGTCCCCCCAGTCACAGAGGATGAAGAGGCCGCGGATGCACAAGATATGGCAGACGGTGGTTGGCCCGGCCGGCTAGGCCGCATTGTAGCACACTGAGCTTCCCACTGCAACTTATGCTTCATGTCCATGTGCCGGTTCATGCATGAAGTACTCAAACTATGTATTTTTTGGCCTCTACTTAGCTTTGCTGACAAATGTTACAGATAACACGAGTTGGGTCATCTTTATCGATCTGAAAAAATGCCCAGGCTATGCAAGGCTTAGCACCCATGCGACCTGAAGAGCCACCACGACTTGTGGTGAGAGGCAGAGTTGTGTTTGAGGATGCAGTTGTTGACGTGCTTCCAGTACTACGTCTCTGTCCAGGAAGGCGCAACCTGACCTCGTCGTCACTAGCATCTTCCTCCACCTCCTCTGCTGACCTCATCTCTTGGCTGACTGTGGGTTGACAGTAAGTGGGATCTCCAACCTCATCATCATCACCCTGTGCGTTATCACACCCGTCGTCCTCAGAGCCAACCTGTTCCTGCCCTGACAAAAAACTAAAGTTGTCGCTCCAATCAGGTATTTGAGTCTTATCATCGTCTTCCTCATTGTCTCCACCAACAGGAGTTACAGTTTGGGAATGAGGGTCTACATTATGGTCAGAACCTTCTGCGTCTGGTCCTGGATCCGACTCATAAAGATTCTGGGCATCAGTGCAGATCATTTCCTCGTCTGGATTCACAGAAGCGCTGGAGTCGACCTCTGATTCCCAGGCTATAGTATGAGTAAACAGCTCTGCAGACTCAACCATCTGTTCTACCTCATACTCAGACGGGCAGCTGGAGATTTGGGAGCTGTGAGGAAGCAAGTGCGATTGGGGTGACAACTTTGAGGACTGGAGTATTTGTGATGTTGAAGTTGATGTGGAGGAGAGCCCACTTAAAGGAGCACTTGATATCCGTTGAAGCACCTGCTGTTTTTGTGCCTCATCTGGAATTTGTAGCGATTGGCGTGGCCGTAAGAAAGGGATCTTATCACATTGTCCGCTAAAAGAAGTAGACATTTTAGTTTGGCTGGAAGATGGTCTTTCTTCTGCAGATGTTACTGTTGCTTTAACACCTACCCCACGGACACAACCTTTTTTCCCCTTCCCAACACGCCTATTCCCCTTTCCACCAGCAGCAGGCCTTTTTCCACTCATTTGGGTGGTTAACTAATTAACAACTCTGGAGTTGTTTGCACAATAAAACAATGGATGGGAACCGAGCAGAGCTGAGTGGCCAAACTGTGGTATTAGGCCAAAACTATTGGCTGGGTTAGATGCAGAAAAAAATTATATTCAATTTGCAACCTGATGGAGGTCAGTATAGATGGACTAATAGAGAAAGTCCCACACACTGCTAGAAGGCCAAATATTTTTTCAGAGCTAGATGCAGAAAAAAATATATTCAGTTTGCAACCTGATGGAGGTCTGTATAGATGGATTAATAGAACAAGTCCCACACACAGCTAGAAGCCCAATATTTTTTCAGAGGTAGATGCAGAAAAAAATATATTCAGTTTGCAACCTGATGGAGGTCAGTATAGATGGACTAATACAACAAGTCCCACACACAGCTAGAAGCCCAATATTTTTTCAGAGGTAGATGCAGAAAAAAATATATTCAGTTTGCAACCTGATGGAGGTCAGTACAGATGGAGTAATACAACAAGTCCCACACACAGCTAGAAGCCCAATATTTTTTCAGAGGTAGATGCAGAAAAAAATATATTCAGTTTGCAACCTGATGGAGGTCTGTATAGATGGACTAATACAACAAGTCCCACACACAGCTAGAAGCCCAATATTTTTTCAGAGGTAGATGCAGAAAAAAATATATTCAGTTTGCAACCTGATGGAGGTCAGTATAGATGGTCTAATACAACAAGTCCCACACACAGCTAGAAGCCCAATATTTTTTCAGAGGTAGATGCAGAAAAAAATATATTCAGTTTGCAACCTGATGGAGGTCTGTATAGATGGATTAATAGAACAAGTCCCACACACAGCTAGAAGCCCAATATTTTTTCAGAGGTAGATGAAGAAAAAAATATATGCAGTTTGCAACCTGATGGAGGTCAGTATAGATGGACTAATACAACAAGTCCCACACACAGCTAGAAGCCCAATATTTTTTCAGAGCTAGATGCAGAAAAAAATTATTTTGAATTTGCAACCTGATGGAGGTCAGTATAGATGGACTAATAGAGAAAGTCCCACACACTGCTAGAAGGCCAAATATTTTTTCAGAGCTAGATGCAGACAAAAAATTATTTTGAATTTGCAACCTGATGGAGGTCAGTATAGATGGACTAATAGAATGATGCTATGCCCAAAAGATTTTACTTCACTAGGTGCAGTAAAAAAATTGGTATTCTATACACAGGTGGTATATCTTGCAACACAGATAGGCTACTCCACTGACTAACACACTCTGCAATAGGCCAAAAAGGATTAGCTTTGCTAGATTCAGCCAAATGCTGTGAAAAAAACTTGCACAGCACTGGCACAGACCTGCCTGGCAAAAACTGATAGGAACTGATGTAACCTAGTCCTGAAAAGGACTCCAATTACAATTAGTCTTTACTCCCACAATCTATCTATTTAAGAGCACAGACCTGCCTGATAAAAGTCATAGGAAATGCTGTAACCTAGTCCTTAAAAGGACTGCAATCACAACTATTCCCTACTCCCAAGCTATCTGTATATTTGTGCGAAAATTGGCTTGAAATTAACAAGGTATAGCACACACAGCAACAGCGGTGCCGTCTAACACGCAGCTGCAGCAGTGAGAAAATGGTGGCGATGGGGAAAATGGCTTGGTCTTATAGGGCAAGGACATGTGACATACACTGCCAATGACACATGCCCTTGCTTGTGTGAAAAAAAGCACTTCGCTCCGTGTGTGCGCTGCTGATAGGCTGACAGATTGCACCTCCCCACTGTAAATGCGGGAAAGAGTAAAAAAAAATGGAGATCTTCATTGTTCCTGCAGAGATCCATCCCCTGCCCCTCCCCCCACCCCGCTGTACACTCAAACTGCGTATTAACATTAATTTTCATCATTACTGAGAAAAAATCCAGTTATGATTTTGGTGCACGAACAGTTATCGAACATAACCTCGAACAGCCGAATTTTTCTCAAATTGTTCGTGTTCGCCGAACGGCTCGAACACCTCCCAAAACAGCTCGACTTTGAGATTGGCGAACAGTTCGAGTAGAACAACGCTCATCTCTAGTGGTAATGCCCATGCTGTGACTGCAAGGGCAGCCAAAATTTGGGAAAAAAAACACTAAGAATTTAAAGACACATAGAGCAGGGCCAGAGTAACGACAAATTCCCATTAGAAAGTAGAGGGTCTGCTATACAGCTATAGGGTATGCAGTGAGTCCAACGGCTGACCAAATTTAGGAAAAACCCCACTAAGAATTAAAAGACACATAGAGCAGGGCCACAGTAACAACAAATTCCCATTAGAAACGAGAGGGTCTGCTATACAGTTGTAGGGTATGCAGTGAGTCCAACAGCTGACCAAATTTAGGAAAAACCCCACTAAGAATTAAAAGACACATAGAGCAGGGTCACAGTAACAAGTACGACATGTTCCCGTTAGAAAGGAGAGGGTCTGCTATACAGTAATAGGGTATTCAGTGAGTCCAATGGCTGACCAAATTTAGGAAAAACCCAACTAAGAATTTAAAGACACATAGAGCAGGGCCACAGTAATGAAAAATTCCCATTACAGAGGAGAGAGTCTGCTATACAGTTATAGGGTATGCAGTGAGTCCAACGGCTGACCAATTTTAGGAAAAACCCCACTTAGAATTAAAAGACACATAGAGCAGGGCCACAGTAATGACAAATTCCTATTAGAAAGTAGAGAGTCTGCTATACAGTTATAATGTATTTAGTGAGTCCAACGGCTGACCAAATTTAGGAAAAACCCCACTAAGAATTTAAAGACACACAAAGCAGGGCCACAGTAACGACAAATTCCCATTAGAAAGGAGAGAGTCTGCTATACAGTTATAGGGCATGCAGTGAGTCCAACGGCTGACCAATTTTAGGAAAAAACCCACTAAGAATTTAAAGACACATAGAGCAGGGCCACAGTAACAAGTACGACATGTTCCCATTAGAAAGGAGAGGGTCTGCTATACAGTTATAGGGTATGCAGTGAGTCCAATGGCTGACCAATTTTAGGAAAAACCCCACTAAGAGTTTAAAGACACATAGAGGAGGGCCACAGTAACGACAAATTTTCATTAGATGGGAGAGGGTCTCCCATAGTGTTGGCCTATGCAGTGAATGTAAGGGCTACCAAAAATTGGGAGGCACTCCAATGCCCCTTGGAAGAGACTTAGGGAGCCTCATAAAAAAATATTTCCATTAGAAAGGAGTGGGTCTCCTATACTTACAATGCCCATGCACTAAGTGTATGAGCTGACAAACATTTACCCCTGGGCGTTATACATGAACATACTGTATAATTTTTTTTTTTTTTATGGGCATCATAAACTCCCTTTATAAAAATTATGTGGATGTTGCATCACGGACCACGGTCACCCTGGTGATATGGTGCTGGAGGATGAGAATGAGGAGAAGGAAGAGGACAAGAGCAAATAGCCAAAATCAGGAAGCGTACACCCATGTGAGGGTATGAAGAGGTGCATGGGAATACACCTCCCAAAAAAGTACACTGGATTTGAGTTTGTTACGCTGCTATCATTCGGTGGTGGTGTTGAGAAGTCTGGCCCAATCCAGCCCTTGTTCATTTTTATAAGAGTCAGCCTGTCAGCATTTTCAGTTGACAGGCAAATGCGCTGATCAGTTATAATTCCACCAGCGGCACTAAAAACCCGCTCTGATAAAACGCTAGCGGCAGGGCAGCCCAGGACCTCCAAGGCGTAGAGAGCCAGTTCATTCCACGTATCCTGCTTGGATACCCAATAACTAAAAGGCACAGAGGAATCACGGAGGATGTTGGTACGGTCGGCAAGGTACTCTCTCAGCATCTTCCCAAACTTTGCACTCCTTGTGAGAGTACCCGGCACCTCAGGGCCTGTGCGATGGGAAGGTCTGATAAAACTGTCCCATAACTTTGACAGTATCCCCCTGCCTCTGCTGGATTGCATTTGTCTTTCTCTCGCCGGTAATCCTTGGTTGTCCAATGAACTGTGACCTCTGATGCCAGCGTTTTCAGATGGGAATTTTTTTAATAGTTCCGCAACAAGGGCCTTCTGGTACTGCCCCATTTTTGTAGACCTGTCCGCCTCAGGAATAAGAGATATAAAGTTCTCCTTGTAGCTTGGGTCTAGAAGTGTCACCAACCAGTAATGACTGTCACTCAAAATTTTGAGAACGCGAGAGTCATGGGAAAGGCAGCGTGTCATAAACTTAGCCATGCATGCCAGACGGCTAATAGGCCAGACTTCCGTGTACTCACCAAGAGGATGACAGACCATGCTCTCCTCCTCCTCCTCCTCCTCTCTGACCACTGGCCATCCACGCTAAATAGACGGTATGACAGTTGTGCAGGTAGTAACGTTTATAGCGCATGAAACTAGCTCCTGTTCTTCATCCTACTCCTCTTCCTCATTGTCACCCAATCCACGTTGGGATGAGATGAGGCTGGGCTGTGTGTAATCACCCTGTATAGTTCCTTGCTCCATCTCATCATGCTCCGTCTGCAATGTATCCTCTTTGATTGTGAGCAGAGAGCGTTTCAGAAGACAGATAAGCGGGATATTGATGCTAATTATGGTGTCATCGCTGCTCACCATCTTGGTGGAGTCCTCAAAGTTTTGGAGGACGGTACATATGTCTGACATCCATGTCCACTCCTGAGGTCTTATGTGTGGAGTCTGAACTGAATACCGCTGGCCTAGTTGATGCTGGTACTCAACAACTGCCCTCTTCTGCTTACAAATCCTTCCCAACATCTGCAGTGTAGAGTTCCAACACGTGGGGACATCACACCCCAGTCTGTGAGCTGGAAGCTGCAAACGCTGCTGAAACGCAGCAAGGGCGGAGGAAGCTGTAGGTGACTTATTAAAATGGGCACACAGGCAGCGTACTTTAACAAGCAGATCCAGAAGCTCTGGGTAGGATTTGAGAAACCGCTGAACCATGAGGTTAAGCACATGGGCCAGGCATGGTAGGTGTGTGAGCTCGCCTCGCCTCAGAGCCGCCACCAGGTTCCAGCCATTGTCACACACGACAATGCCTGGCTGTTGGGTCAGTGGTGTGAGCCACAGATCTGCCTGCTCTTTCAGAGCTGTCCACAACTCTTCAGCATTGTGCGGTTTGTCACCTAAGTATATTAGCTTCAGCACAGACTGTTGCCGCTTGGCCGAGGCAGTGCTGCAGTGCCTCCAGCATGTGACTGATGTGGTCATTTCGGATATGGAGGTTGAAGAGGAGGAGGAGGCTAAGGAGGATGAGGTGCAGGAGCTGTAGACTCTGGGGCAACCCTGATTGACCTAAGGCCCACTATCCTCAGCGTTGGGAGGACGTGTTCCGTCCAAAGGTCCGACTTGGTGTCGGCTTCCACTATGTTAACCCAGTGTGCCGTCAGCGAGACACACTGTCCCTGCCAGCAAGCATTTGTCCACGTGTCCGTGGTTAGGTGGACTTTCGGGAACTGTGTTGTTGAGGGCACGGCTAATGTTTTGGGACACGTGCTTGTGTAATGCGGAGATGGCACACCGAGAGATAGATATAGTGTCGGCTGGGGACCGAGTACCGAGGGACGGCCGCCGCCATCAGGTTGCGGAATGCTTCTGTCTCCACTAGAGATGAGCGTTGTTCTACTCGAACTGTTCGCCAATCTCAAATTCGAGCTGTTTTGGGCGGTGTTCGAGCCGGTCGGCGAACACGAACAATTTGAGAAAAATTCGGCTGTTCGAGGTTATGTTCGATAACTGTTCGTGCACCAAAATCATAACTGGATTTTTTCTCAGTAATGATGAAAATTAATGTTAATACGCAGTTTGAGTGTACAGCGGGGCGGGGGGAGGGGCAGGGGATGGATCTCTGCAGGAACAATGAAGATCTCCATTTTTTTTTCTCTTTCCCGCATTTGCAGTGGGGAGGTGCAATCTGTCAGCCTATCAGCAGCGCACACACGGAGCGAAGTGCTTTTTTTCACACAAGCAAGGGCATGTGTGATTGGCAGTGTATGTCACATGTCCCTGCCCTATAAGACCAAGCCATTTTCCCCGTCGCCACCATTTTCTCACTGCTGCAGCTGCGTGTTAGACGGCACCGCTGTTGCTGTGTGTGCTATACCTTGTTAATTTCAAGCCAATTTTCGCACAAATATACAGATAGCTTGGGAGTAGGGAATAGTTGTGATTGCAGTCCTTTTAAGGACTAGGTTACAGCATTTCCTACGACTTTTATCAGGGAGGTCTGTGCTCTTAAATAGATAGGTTGTGGGAGTAAAGACTAATTGTAATTGGAGTCCTTTTCAGGACTAGGTTACATGAGTTCCTATCAGTTTTTCCCAGGCAGGTCTGTGCCAGTGCTGTGCAAGTTTTTTTCACAGCATTTGGCTGAATCTAGCAAAGCTAATCCTTTTTGGCCTATTGCAGAGTGTGTTAGTCAGTGGAGTAGCCTATCTGTGTTGCAAGATATAACACCTGTGTATAGAATACCAATTTTTTTACTGCACCTAGTGAAGTAAAATCTTTTGGGCATAGCATCATTCTATTAGTCCATCTATACTGACCTCCATCAGGTTGCAAACTGAATATAATTTTTTTCTGCATCTAGCTCTGAAAAAATATTTGGGCTTCTAGCGGTGTGTGGGACTTGGTCTATTAGTCCATCTTTACTGACCTCCATCAGGTTGCAAATTAAAAATAATTTTTTTCTGCATCTAGCTCTGAAAAAATATTTGGGCTTCTAGCGGTGTGTGGGTCTTGGTCTATTAGTCCATCTATACTGACCTCCATCAGGTTGCAAATTAAAAATAATTTTTTTCTGCATCTAGCTCTGAAAAAATATTTGGGCTTCTAGCAGTGTGTGGGACTTGGTCTATTAGTCCATCTATACTGACCTACATCAGGTTGCAAATTAAAAATAATTTTTTTCTGCATCTAGCTCTGAAAAAATATTTGGGCTTCTAGCGGTGTGTGGGACTTGGTCTATTAGTCCATCTATACTGACCTCCATCAGGTTGCAAATTAAAAATAATTTTTTTCTGCATCTAGCTCTGAAAAAATATTTGGGCTTCTAGCAGTGTGTGGGACTTGGTCTATTAGTCCATCTATACTGACCTCCATCAGGTTGCAAATTAAAAATAATTTTTTTCTGCATCTAGCTCTGAAAAAATATTTGGGCTTCTAGCGGTGTGTGGGACTTGGTCTATTAGTCCATCTATACTGACCTCCATCAGGTTGCAAATTAAAAATAATTTTTTTCTTCATTTATCTCTGAAAAAATATTTGGGCTTCTAGCAGCGTGTGGGACTTGTTCTATTAGTCCATCTATACTGACCTCCATCAGGTTGCAAATTAAAAATAATTTTTTTCTGCATCTAGCTCTGAAAAAATATTTGGGCTTCTAGCAGTGTGTGGGACTTGGTCTATTAGTCCATCTATACTGACCTCCATCAGGTTGCAAATTAAAAATAATTTTTTTCTGCATCTAGCTCTGAAAAAATATTTGGGCTTCTAGCAGTGTGTGGGACTTGGTCTATTAGTCCATCTATACTGACCTCCATCAGGTTGCAAATTGAATAAAAAAATTTTCTGCATCTAGCTCTGAAAAAATATTTGGGCTTCTAGCGGTGTGTGGGACTTGGTCTATTAGTCCATCTATACTGACCTCCATCAGGTTGCAAATTAAAAATAATTTTTTTCTTCATTTAGCTCTGAAAAAATATTTGGGCTTCTAGCAGTGTGTGGGACTTGGTCTATTAGTCCATCTATACTGACCTCCATCAGGTTGCAAATTAAAAATAATTTTTTTCTGCATCTAGCTCTGAAAAAATATTTGGGCTTCTAGCGGTGTGTGGGACTTGGTCTACTAGTCCATCTATACTGACCTCCATCAGGTTGCAAATTAAAAATAATTTTTTTCTGCATCTATCCCAGCCAATAGTTTTGGCCTAATACCACAGTTTGGCCACTCAGCTCTGCTCGGTTACCATCCATTGTTTTTTTGTGCAAACAACTCCAGAGTTGTGAATTAGTTAACCACCAAAATGAGTGGAAAAAGGCCTGCTGCTGGTGGAAAGGGGAATAGGCGTGTTGGGAAGGGGAAAAAAGGTTGTGTCCGTGGGGTAGGTGCAGAAGAAAGACCATCTTCCAGCCAAACTAAAATGTCTACTTCTTTTAGCGGACAATGTGATAAGATCCCTTTCTTACGGCCACGCCAATCGCTACAAATTCTAGATGAGGCACAAAAACAGCAGGTGCTTCAACGGATATCAAGTGCTCCTTTAAGTGGGCTCTCCTCCACATCAACTTCAACATCACAAATACTCCAGTCCTCAAAGGTGTCACCCAAATCGCACTTGCTTCCTCACAGCTCCCAAATCTCCAGCTGCCCGTCTGAGTATGAGGTAGAACAGATGGTTGAGTCTGCAGAGCTGTTTACTCATACTATAGCCTGGGAATCAGAGGTCGACTCCAGCGCTTCTGTGAATCCAGACGAGGAAATGATCTGCACTGATGCCCAGAATCTTTATGAGTCGGATCCAGGACCAGACGCAGAAGGTTCTGACCATAATGTAGACCCTCATTCCCAAACTGTAACTCCTGTTGGTGGAGACAATGAGGAAGACGATGATAAGACTCAAATACCTGATTGGAGCGACAACTTTAGTTTTTTGTCAGGGCAGGAACAGGTTGGCTCTGAGGACGACGGGTGTGATAACGCACAGGGTGATGATGATGAGGTCGGAGATCCCACTTACTGTCAACCCACAGTCAGCCAAGAGATGAGGTCAGCAGAGGAGGTGGAGGAAGATGCTAGTGACGACGAGGTCAGGTTGCGCCTTCCTGGACAGAGACGTAGTACTGGAAGCACGTCAACAACTGCATCCTCAAACACAACTCTGCCTCTCACCACAAGTCGTGGTGGCTCTTCAGGTCGCATGGGTGCTAAGCCTTGCATAGCCTGGGCATTTTTTCAGATCGATAAAGATGACCCAACTCGTGTTATCTGTAACATTTGTCAGCAAAAGCTAAGTAGAGGCCAAAAAATACATAGTTTGAGTACTTCATGCATGAACCGGCACATGGACATGAAGCATAAGTTGCAGTGGGAAGCTCAGTGTGCTACAATGCAGTCTAGCCGGCCGGGCCAACCACCGTCTGCCATATCTTGTGCATCCGCGGCCTCTTCATCCTCTGTGACTGGGGGGACAGCAGTCACACCTGTTTTGGGGCGCAGACCTGCCACCTCTTTACCCGCAACAGCCAGCGTGATTGGCAGGTCATCATTTTCTTTGGAGGTGGTAACACCAGCTGGTCTTGAGCGCTGTCCGACATCGATAGCACCACCTTTGGATCAAGGCAACCTAACATGTCCGCCTGCATCTTCCTCACAGACCGGCAGTTTGCCGGGGACACCCTTATCAACCCCGTCTAAGCACAATAGCCAGCCCTCGGTCCCTCAGATGTGGACAAGTAAAAGACCATTTCCTCCTAGCCATGAGAAAGCTAAGAGGTTGAATTTCACCATCTGCAAGCTCTTGGCTACAGAAATGCTGCCTTTCCGCCTGGTGGACACAGAGGATTTTCGAGACCTTATGTCCGTCGCAGTGCCCCAGTACCAGATGCCCAGTCGGCACTACTTCTCAAAGAAAGGTGTGCCTGCGCTCCACCAGCATGTCGCACACAACATCACCGCTTCTTTGAGAAACTCTGTGTGTGACAGGGTGCATTTCACCACAGACACTTGGACGAGTAGGCATGGACAGGGGCGTTACATGTCGCTGACTGGGCACTGGGTAACTATGGTGACAGCAGGACAAGGGGCTGCTGTCCAAGTCTTGCCGTCCCCACGAGTTGTGTGTCAATCCTCTTTATGTCATTTTTCCACCACTGCTTCTGCCTCCTCAACCTCCTCTCGGTCTTCCACCTGCACCCAAAGCCTGTCTGGTCATGCCACAAGCTTTCTAACTGCGCAGAAGGGATCCTGCACACCTCCTTACTATGCTGGCAGTAGGGCTCAACGTCATCAGGCGGTTTTTACATTGAAATGTCTGGGAAATGTGAGTCACACAGCTGAGGAGTTGTGGTCAGCTCTGGAGAACCAATTTCATGAATGGTTGTCTCCACTGGACCTGAAACCAGGGAAGGCCGTGTGCGACAATGCTGTAAACCTGGGTGCGGCCCTTCGCCGGAGCAATGTCACACACGTGCCTTGTATGGCTCACGTGTTGAACCTGGTTGTCCAGCAATTTTTAGCCCACTATCCCAGACTAGATGGCTTTCTGCAGAGGGCACGGTCGCTGTGTGCTCACTTCCGCCGTTCACATCCCGCAGCTCAGCGACTTACATCTCTACAGAAGTCGTTGGGCCTGCCACTTCACCGGCTAAAATGCGATGTGCCTACCCGGTGGAATTCAACTCTGCACATGTTGCAGCGACTGTGGCAGCACCGACAAGCCCTGGTGCAATACGTTCTGACGTATAGCCTGGGCCAACGAGATTCAGAGGTGGGGCAAATCACGCTGGAGGAGTGGTCTCAGATCAGGGACCTATGCACCCTTCTGCACAGTTTTGAAATGGCGACGAAGATGTTTAGTGCTGACGATGCCATTATCAGCATGACTATTCCGGTGATTTACATGCTGGAGCACATGTTAAACAGAATTCGGAGTCAGGTGGTGGCACAAGAGGAGGTGGAGGAAGTAGAGGAGGAGGAGTTGTATGCGGAAGGGCTAACATCTGCAAGGTCCAGACGGTCGGCAGCACCAAGGCGGCAGGCATGTGAGGGTGGGGGAGATGGTTTTACCAGGGCGCATGGTAGCAGCCAAACTAGTGAGGAAGGTGCAGGAGCCCAGGAAGAAGTGGAGGACGAACTGATGGAAGACTCATCAGATGAGGGAGACCTTGATCACATTTCTGTTGTGCGAGGTTGGGGGGAGAGGACAGAGGAAGGAAGCATGATTGTTACCTCGCCACCAACACAACAGGGACTTGGTGCTCCTGGATGCGCAACACACATGAGTGCCTTCTTGCTGCACTACCTGCAACATGACCCTCGAATTGTGAGAATTAGAAATAATCCTGACTACTGGGTTGCCACACTGTTAGATCCCCGGTACAAAAGTAAATTTGCAGAAATTATTCCTGCCATAGAAAGGGATGCACGCATGCAGGAGTATCAGCAGAGACTGTTGCAGAATCTTACATGTGCTTTTCCACAAAATACCAGTGGTGCACGTAGTGAATCTCACAGTTCCAACTTGCCAACCGTGGGACCGTCAAGTGTTCAGCACTCAAACCGTGACAGAACCACAGTATCTGCTGGTAACATCAATTTTGCGGAATCATTTCACCACTTTTTTAGCCCATCCTTTGCAAGGCCACAGGAGACAAGAAGTCTGACACATAGTCAACGCCTAGAGACGATGGTACAGGAGTATCTCCAAGTAAACATTGAAGCCACGACTGTGTCACTGGACCCTTGCTCTTTTTGGGCTTCCAATCTGGATAAATGGCCGGAGCTAGCCACTTACGCCTTGGAGATCTTGTCATGCCCCGCAGCCAGCGTTCTGTCTGAACGTGTGTTCAGCGCTGCTGGTGGTGTGCTGACAGATAAGCGCACGCGGCTCTCCACTGATAATGTAGACAGACTCACGTTCATAAAGATGAACAAATCATGGATCCGAAACGACTTTTCTACCCCTGTGTCATCCTGGGGAGAGTAAAAGCTTGATGATTGGTTAAAATCACCCTACCAACCGTTTTAAGCTTTCAAATTACTAATCATGTTTATCTGTATCTTGACTGGAAAATAATTTGGGCTTTGTAGCAGTGTGCAGCACTGATCCTATTAGGCCATCTATACTAAAGCTTCACCAGATTTAAAATTAAAAATAATTTTTAGCTGCATCTAGCCCGGAAAATAATTTTGGGGCTCCGAGATGCGCAAGGCACATAAGTGCCTTCTTGCTGCACTACCTGCAGCATGACCCTCATATTGTCAGAATTCGAAGTAATCATGACTACTGGGTTGCCACACTCTTAGATCCCCCAAACTTTTCGATCAACCTTTTCATTTTAATAAAGACCAAAAAAATGGTCAATTTTGAAATTATAAGCATTAGCAGGTTGTTAGAAACTGAAATCAAACAGTTTTCAACTCAAAACTTTATTCTAGGTGATGTTACATTTTCACATAGGACCCCTTGTTCGAAAGGAGCTTCTGAACTCTCTCGTCCATTGAATTTGTCAGGTTTTGGATGGTTTCTGCTTCAATTGTTTTGCATGAGGACAGAATACCCTCCCAGAGCTGTTGCTTAGATGTGAACTGCCTCCCGCCATCATAGACACTCCTTTTAATGATGCTCCAAAGGTTCTGAATGGGGTAGAGGTCAGGGGAGCATGGGGGTCACACCATAAGTTTGTCCCCTTTTATGCCCATATCAGCCAGAGATGCAGATGTTTTATGTGCAGCATGAGATGGTGCATTATCATGCAGAAAAATGATCTTGCTGTGAAATACACGGTTCTTCTTCTTGAACCATGGCAGGAAGTGCTGTTTGAGAAAATCCACATACATTATGGAGTTCATCTTTAGCGCCTTCAGGGATCCTAAAGGGGCCGACAATCTCTCTCCCCATGATTCCAGCCCAAAACATTACTCCACCTCCTCCTTGTTGGCGCTGTAGCCGTGTTTGCGTGGGGTGTCCATCAACCAGCCATCCTCCACTCCATCCATCTGGACCATCGAGCGCTGCACGGCACTCATCCGTGAACAAAACAGTTTTGAAATCAGTCTTCATGTAATGTTTGGCCCACTGGAGCCGTTTCTGCTTGTGTGAAGTGGATAGAGGAGGTCGACAGGATGGCGCATGCACAGCTGCAAACCTCTGAAGGACCCTGCATCTTGTTGTTCGGGGGACGTTGGAGGCACAAGCAGCTTCAAAAACTTGTCTGCTGCTATGACAAGGCTTTTTTGCCGCTGCTCTTTCAACCTGACGTAATTGCCTGTAGGAAAGAGTCCTCAATTTGCCCTTATCAGCACGCACACGTGTGTACTGTGAATCAGCTACATACTTCTTGATTGCCAAGACACTTCATCCTGATCATCGCACAATGTTGATTGTAGTCATGCCTTGACCTAAACACTCCACAATTTGTTGCTTCTCAGCAGCCGACACATCCTTTTTCTTTCCCATTTTGGCAGAAAATGTAGGCTGCTTAATAATGTGAGAGAGCCTTCTTAAGTAGTCTTGCCTTTCATTGGACACACCTGCCAAACTAATTAGCACAGGTGTCTGCAATTGCTTACAGTGATATAAAGAGCCCTGACACACATCACCATCAATGAGTTTAACTGACAAACAAACAAATTCTTCCCTTATCACTCCTAAACACTTTTTGTATAATAATTTGGAACGCAGTGTACATGTGCTTTTCCACAAAACACCAGTGGTTCACGTAGTGAATCTTACAGTTCTAACTTGCCAACCGTGGTCTGTATGGAGTTGTTCAATAAAGGGCCCAAAATTAAGATAACATAGATGGGAGAGGTCTCTATGAATAGGAATTCCTAAGTATTTGATACCCTGTGAGGGCCAGGCAAAGGGAAAGTTGGACTGGATGGAATCCTATATGGATTTGGGGAGGGAGACATCGAGGGCCTCAGACTTCGCTGCATTGATTTTAAAATTTTACCATGTAACAAAGTGATCTATTTCAGCCATAACAGCATGGATGGATATATGTGATTGAGTGATATATACTAGGACATCATCAGCAAATAGAGAGCACTTGTACTCGGTGCCTCCCACCTCAATCCACCTAATATTGGGGTTATGGCGAATTGATGAGAGCAGGTGCTCCGTCACTAGGATGTATAAGAGAGGGGACAGAGGACATCACTGCCTTGTCCCATTGGTGATTGTGAAAGGTGATGAAAATGTTCTGACGCACCCCCTGGGCCTTGGGACACCCGGAGCCGGACCCTTTTTGGTGGATGCTGGTGGTTGTAGTCTTCGTGGCGGCGACCCAGTTCCGTGGCTCAGGGCGGTCAAACCAGTGGCGGAACTATTTATGTGGTTTTCATGTTTAAATGTCCGACTACGCCACCCGTGGATTGCGGTCAGAGTGAACCGCCGCTACAGGGCAGACCACTGAGGCTGGTGTTGTGGGTGCAGCAGAGCGTAGCATAACTCCCCACGGGAGGAGTATAGCCTCAGGGCAGTGTATGCGGAGGATGGGGGTGATGGTGCAGGGCAGCAGCAGTAACGACACGGAGTCAGTGATGCAGTTCAGGGCCTTTACTCACAGTTCTTATTATCCAGACCACGTCTGCAGGTAACGGCTGCCCACGTCGTACTGTGCTCACCAGGTGAGGGGCTCAGACAACTCCCAGATAACTTTGGAGCACTTCACAGGACCCCCTTTGTGTGTCCTTTGTCTGGCCTTTCTTACCAACACTTCTGTCCGGCTGCCTCGGGCCTCCTCTTGGTAAACTTGGCGCCAGTTTCCCTGACCCTATGTGGTGCCTTCCTAGCGGGTGTAGCGAGGGGCTGCGCCACATAAAATGTCAGAGCCTCCGGTTTCTAGCTGAGGGTCGTTTCCTGCCTCCACTAGTTCGGGGACCGGTCTCCCCCTTTGGCCTGACCCCTCCACGCAGGTGGATTCGGGCGTGCGGTGGCGACTCGCCCGTCCGCACCCCTGGGATCCCTTCATTCCTCGTTCCTGGAGCCTTCTCCGCTCCTCTTCCTTCCTTCTCCCTCTTCCAGGCCTGGGCCTCTGTTACTAGGCCCGCCTCCGGAGCAGAGCTCATGCAGACCCCTGCTCCCTGCCACTTCTGCTCAGACTTCTCTGCACTGAACTAAGATGGTGCCCACCTTTTATACTCCCTTCTCAATGCACCCAGGAACTGCTTCCTCCCTGCTCCTGCACTACAGGGTTCCCCTTCCTCAGTGTTCCCTCCCCCCACTCCAGCCAGGGACAGGGACTGTCGTTCCCATCTCAGGGGCATATTGGTCGCCCTGCCCCACGGGAATGTGGTGTAATGCATGCAGGTGTCGGGTCCTGATCCACACTCCATCCTTACCTGAGAGTGAGATATCACACCTCTGGGTGAGGTGCAATACGTCTTTAGCAACCGAGCCCTCAGGGTGCTACAGTTCCATTTATCTTCAGCCTAGGTGACGTATTGCGATACAGGGCCGTGATTTTGGCTATAAAAGGGTCCCCTAGACCCCTACCCCAAGCTTTTTAAGAGAATCATATATGGCGTGCCAGGAGACTCTATGGAATGCTTTCTCAGCATCCAACGAGAGTATCTAATTACAAATTTTTAACTGCATCTAGCCCAGGAAATACTTTGTGCCTAGTAGCAGTGTCTGCTAGTAAGCGGATTATCCCGGCTGTTAAGCAAGCTGCACCACCTGTAGTTTAGACACTTAATTTTTTCAAAGGAAATGCTTCGGGACCATGGGATACTTAGTGAAGAGCATCAGGAGGCACCCCAAGGCATAGGGGCTGGGACTGGCAGTAGGATGCCTTGCGGTGGACAGCCGAGCTCGATCCTTATAAAAGCTTTTTAACTGCAGCAGCTTTAGTGGACGCTACTGGAGCTGGAATTACCGCGGCTGCTGGCATGAGACTTGCCCTCCAATAGATCCTTGTAAATGGATTTAAAGTGTATTCATTCAAATTAGAGAGACAATTTAAATTAAAAAGCTTAGAGCTGCCTCCACCACAAGGGGGCTCGCTCGACCCACCAGCGGACAGGCACCAGTATTGGGAGAGGGGGGCTGGCCGTCAGGGTTCACCGCGGCTCTGGCACAAACCCGGCGACACGGAGGTGGCACGGGCAGGAGCGGACTGGCCGTGTCGGCTTCTCACTTTTTGGATTTTAGAAGGGCATGACATGCCTATATCTGTGTCTCCCCCTCCTTTTACTCCTCCACCTCTTTTATTTTCGCATGACTATATGTACTTGTCACTTTTCCATGTGTTAGTTATGTCTTCGGAGCAGTTTGTCAGCTTTTGGACACCTTTGAAGGTGTTTTCTATGTGTTTCTATGTGTTTTTGTTTGCCTGCCATTGGTTTTAACGGTGTTCGAAGGTGTTCGACGAACAGTTCGACGAACAGTTCGGCGAACACACGGGTGTTCGACGAACCGAACCGAACTCGAACACTACGGGGGTGGCTCAACACTAGTCTCCACGAGCCTAAAAGGCAACATTTCGAGCGCAACCAGTCGTGAAATGTGGGAATTTAGTACTGTGGCCTTTGGGGCGTTGGCTGCGTATTTGCGATTGCGTTCCAAGGACAACTGTATACTGCGCTAGGACAAGGACGTGGACGTGCTTCCTGATGCTGCTACTTGAGAGTGTTCAATGGTAGGTGCAGGGCAGGGGGCATCTTCGCATGCACCATGGACAGGGGATTAGCTTGCATGCACAACAGCAGAAGAAGCAATGGTGCCACCGGCAGACACTGTTTATGGACCCTGGGGTTCGGCCCACAAAGTCGGGTGCTTTGCTGCCATGTGCCTGGTCATGCCACCGTCACCTTCGTGTGACCGTTTCTGCTCAAATATTTGGGCATCGCTACTTGCAATCTCCTCTTGCCCCGCTTCAAGTGGACCGGGCGAGAGGCCCAAATCTATAAATGGGAAAGTGAACAGCTCTTCAGAGTGTCCAAGTGTGGGATCAGTTGTCTCTGGGCACTCGGCATGGTGGGAGGAAGGGAGGTTAAGGGTGAGGAATATGCGGTCCAGACTCACAGCTACTGAGACTTGACCGTGGGGAAGACAAGGTGGTGGTGGTGGTTGCTATGTGACTGGAAGCATTATCTGCTATCCAACCAATAACCTTTTCACACTGCTCTGTGTTCAATAGTGGTGTTCTGGAGCCCCCTATTAATTGGGACAGGAAGGTCGAGCGAGAAGATGTGGGCGTTTGTTGTGGCACAATTTCAGCTAGCCCACGGCCTCGGCCTCTGCATGCACCATCACCATCACGTCCAGTTCCCCGTCCCTTGCCATTTGCCTTACCCATTTTAAATGGAGGACAATATCTTCCCCGCTCACAACAAATGACTGAATTTGGAGCGAACTTATATGTGATCCGTGAGACGGAGAAAACACAGATTTAAATACCTGGCCTGTAGGTAACTATTTTGAACAGCAATTTGGTGTCAATTGCTTCACTGACACACTGAAAAAAAAATTTAATGGAGACCAGAAATGGCAGTATTTTCTGAAAACGTATATGTGATCCGTGTGACGGAGAAAACACAGTTTTACATACCTGCCCTGTAGGTAACTATTTTTAACAGCAAACTGGTGTCAAAAACTTTGCTGACACACTGAAAAAAAATTTAACGGAGGTCAGAAATGGCAGTATTTTCTGAAAACGTATATGTGATCCATGTGACAGAGAAAACACAGTTTTAAATACCTGCCTGTAGTTAACTATTTTGAACAGCAAACTGGTGTCAATTGCTTCACTGACACACTGAAACAAATTTTTAATGGAGGCCAGAAATGACAAAATTTTCTGAAAACGTATATGTGATCCGTGTGATGGAGAAAACACGATTTTTAATAGATGTTTTTTTAAGCTGTAATATGAAAAGGACCTGGCTGTATTCTGCAGTGCCAACAAGCAAATGGCGCAGAAAAACTGTGTTCTCTGGATTGCTTTTTAAGCAAATAATGAGGATTAAGATCCAAAAAAAATTATTCCTGGCCCCTTAGACCTGGGCCTATTTCTAGAAATATAACAGCAGCAGCAGACAGAACTGAAATGGAGCCTCTTGTGCTATATGCACTGCAGTCTGCTATATACACTGCCTGCCTGCCTATATACACTGCCTGCCTGATATCTCTGCAGATGGAATAGTCCTCAGAAGGACTGTTTGTTGAGATGGATATGTGTCTCTAAGTATAGTTTGGTACACCTTCACTAACTAGAAACAAGCAAATCTCTCGCTAGCTCAGCAGCAGCTCTCCCTACACTGTCTGATTCCAGAGTGACTGTGATGAGCATGGCGGCACCAAGTCTGATATAGACCTGATGACGCTGTGTGGCCAGCCAATCACTGTAATGCCACAACCAACATGGCTACGGCACTACAGTGAGTGGCAGGCTATCCCTGCATGTTCATCGGCACTCTAAAGAGCACCAAACATTCAGGGAGGAGACCCGAGCTCACGGGAGCAACTCCGGAATTCTCGGCGAGCATGTCGAGCAGTGAGATGCTCGGGCGAGCACCGAGCAGTAGCGAACATGCTCGCTCATCACTAGTGTCTACTTGACATCTGCATCATTTATCAAACATCATTTTATTTTGTTAGGATATTAGAAGGGTTAAAAATTTTGCAGCAATTTTTAATTGTTTCAATATGCAAATTGCCTCTTCAGAGAGGAAGAGGACTTGAGCTCTATAGTGCCACCTGTTGGAAGCAGAAATCCTACTAGTCACAATCGATCCATTAATTAGTGTTCCAATATAACTTAGGATAAAAGCCAAATCAGAATCGCAATTTGCAGACACAGTGTTTCAGGTTGTTGGCCCTCGTCAGTCCTCTTCCTCTCTAAAGAGGCAATTTGCATATTAAATTTCCCAGAGGAGCATTGCAAGTCTCCTTACCTTAGCATGCCAGAGTTTGTATGTCACTCTCCACAAGGAGAAACGTTACCCCTTAGACCTAATTTTTTCAAGAAATTTACAAAATCTGTTTCCTTATGGACTTATTCAGATTTAAATAGAATTTGAAGGCCCTATATATTGTAAACTACCCAAAAGTGATACTATTTTAAAAACCACGCCCCTCAAAAACTTCAAAAATGCTGTAAGGACATTTTTTTAACCCTGAATTTGCTACACTGAATTTAATGTAAAGTGGAATAAAAAACATTAAAATGGTAATTTTTCTTCTAAAAGGTTACTTCAGCCTCAATTTTTTCACTTTTTTAAGGGATATCATGAAAAAATGGACACCACAATTTGATACCCACTTTCTTTTGAGCCCGCTGATACCCCACATTTGGTCTAAAACCTCTGTGTGGACAAATGGCAGAGCTCAAAAGGGAAGGAGAACCATTCGAATCTTGGATCACAAATTTGGCTAAAATAGATAGCGTTGCAAGGAAATTTAGCACTCTAATGAATGAACAAGTTTCAGACAATGGTCCTAAATGGCATGATTTAGGACTAGTGTCTGAAACGCTTTTAATTTTTATTTTTTTCTGAGGTGTTGTGATGGACGATCGTTTGATTTTCTTGGATTTATATTTTTTTTGCACCAATTAATTATGTCTTTTTACGGATAATCCTGGTGTTGGAATTCATCTGTTTTCACAAAGTTTGTTACCCACTTTCTTCTGAGTGCTGTCATACCCCACAAATAGTAAAAAAGTTCTGTTTGTACAAAAGGCAGTGTTCGGAAGGGAAGAAGTGACATTTGGAGTGTACATTTGGCTGGAATAAATTGCAGACAACATGTCTAATTTTCTTGGTCTTTTGAGGTACAAAAACATAAGAAACCCCTGTAAGTAACCCTCATTTTGGAAACTAGACCCATCAAGAAATGAATCTAGGAGTGATATGAGCATTTTGACCTTATATGTGCTTCACAGAACATTAAAAAATATGGATTTGAAAATGAAATTCATTTTTTTCTGCTAAAATGTTTAAACTTTAAATCTGTAATTTTCACAATAATAAGAGAAATTGGATTGCACAATTTGTTACACAATTTCTCCCGAGTGCGGTGATACCCCAGACTAGGTGATGAGGAGGGTTGACAAGGAAGGGGTGCTATTTGGCGATTGTAGCCTAAGAATAGTTTAGGGACTCTGACAAATGTCGCCCACAAGACGCCAGAACAAAAGTGAAGCAATTGTATAAATTTCCCCTCTCAATGAATTCATCTACGGCTGCAGTGACTATTTTCTAACATCCACACCATGCTTTCTGGAAAATTGCAAATATCCCAACCTAGTGCCCATACATTGTGCCCCCATACAGTGTAGAGGACCAATATATTGTAGCGCCCCCATACATTGCACCCAGCTAGTGCTTCTGGAGACACATTTCCTGTAAATTGTTAATTGTGCTCTTTCTGCTGCAATAATGACAAATGTGTTGTCACATACTGTGGTTTAAGCACAGTGGGGCTCAGAAGGAGAGGGACATTTGGATTTGGAAGCGCAGATTTCACTGGATTTTATTTGAGTGGATGGAATCCATGTCATTTTTCCAGAGTCTTTGTTCTACCACTTACGTGGGAACCCCCTTTATTTCCAGTGACAGATGACGGACCTAAGTGGGGGCTGGTTTTGTGCAGCATAAGTTAGGGTTTTTATTGGTAACATTTTAGGGTACATAACATTTTTTGATCGCTTTCAGTAAAAGGCTGAGATCACATTTTTGTGTTCTATGCTGAGCACTTACAAAATGGGTATCCTAGTAAATCCTACAAAAATATAATTAAGACAAATCCCCAGATGAAACGACATACTATAATGAGGCAGATGGAGACACTTTGTACTCAGTTTGACATCTGTTCTAGTGGTATCCAAATTTGTAGGTATGCAGAGAACTGTTGTCATCAACACTTGTGAGCTAAAAAGATGAATAAAATAATGTGATACCACCAGAACACAGATGAGATGGAGTCCAAAGTGACTCCATCTGCCTCATTATAGTGAGTGGTTCCATCAGGGGATTTTGTCTGAATCCTGCTTTTTCAGCTTTACTTGTAAGCTCTCAGCGGAGAGAGCACAGGATAAATGTGAACTTAGCCTTATTCCAATTTTTTGGAGGTATCATGAACAAAAATACAGCATTCTAATGATAGTTCTTAAATTCTTATTTTTATTTTTGTGCAGTTCTTCATGTAGTATAAGTGATAATGGCTTTATTCTTTGGGTTGGTGTGATTGCAGCAATAATAGATTTATATCATATTTTTTATGTTTTGTTGCTATCACAAACTAAAAATGCTTTTTCTTAATAAAAAAAATTGTCTCTTTATTCTGACAGCTGGAACCTTTTTATTTTTTGACAAACAGCTGCATGCGGCTTGAAGATTTTTGGGGTACCATTTTGTGGTACATATTATTTTTTGATCACTTTCTATTAAGATTTGTCATACACAGAATGAAGGAAAACCTGCAATTCATTATTGTTTTTATTGTATTTTTTTTGCTTGATTCATTATGCTGTAAAAGAGGTAAGAGCAATTTATTCTTTGGGTCAGTATGATTACAGCGATACCATATTTATATAATTTATTTTATGCTTTGCTACTTTTACACACTAAAAACTGTATTTTACAAAAATGAATTGATTTTACATAGCCATATTCTGAGAGCTGTAACTTTTTTATTTTTTTGCAGAATGAGCCATATTAGAGTTTGTTTTTTTATGGGGAAAACCTAGCAACATGTTCCCTTTAAGACTTTTTCTATTCCTGTTGTGTGCTCTGAACTCCTATACCTACTCCATAAAAGAATAAAATGGTGTTCATTAGCTGGCCCCAATCTTATATACTGGCTATGATTGCCCCTCCATTGCAGGGTATTACGGGAAACCCACGCTGCTGCATCTAATGCTATTAGTGTCCTCACTAAGTAAGTCTTCAGCAGTGTGTAATTTGGCCCCTGGGTATATATATATATATATTTTTTTTTGCTCTTCCTCAATCAAATTGCAGACTGTCCAAATTTGTGTGAATCTGTGAATTTCAGGACATTCAAATTGAACTTGATCCTTCATGGATCAATTCACTCATCTCTAGTAAAAACAAGTTATCACCTATTAATGTGATAGTTGATTGATCATGAGTAGTGATGAACGAGCATGCTCACTACTGCTCGGTGCTCGCCCAAGCATCTCACTGCTCGAGATGCTCGGCACTTGCCAAGTATTTTCAGGGTTTCTCGGCGGGAGCCCGGGTCTCCTCCCTGCATGTTTGGCGCACTTTACAGAGCCAATGAACATGCAGGGATAGCCTGCCACTCACTGTAATGCCGTAGCCATGTTGGTTGTGGCATTACAGTGATTGGCTGGCCGCACAGCGTCATCAGGTCTATATCAGACTTGGCGACGCCATGCTCATCACAGTCACTCCGGAATCAGACAGTGTAGGGAGAGCTGCTGCTGAGCTAGGGAGAGATTTGCTTGTTTCTAGTTAGAGTAGGTGTACCAAACTATATTAGAGACACATAGCCATCTCAACAAACAGTCCTTCTGAAGACTAATCCATCTGCAGAGATATGAGGCAGGCAGTGTATATAGGCAGGCAGGCAGTGTATATAGCAGACTGCAGTGCACATAGCACAAGAGGCTCCATTCCAGTTTTGTCTGCTGCTTCTGTTAGATATTTCTAGAAATAGGCCCAGGTCTCAGGGGCTAGGAATCATTTTTTTTGGATCTTAATCCTCATTATTTGCTTAAAAAGCAATCCAGAGAACACAGTTGTTCTGCGCCATTTTCTTGTTGGCACTGCAGAATGCAGCAAGGTCCTTTCCATATTACAGCACTAAAAATCCAGCTATTTAAAACTGTGGTTTCTCCGTCACACGGATCACATATAATTGCGCTGAAAATACTGCCATTTCTGGCCTCCATTAAAAATTTGTTTCAGTGTGTCAGTGAAGCAATTGACACCAGTTTGCTGTTCAAAATAGTTACCTACAGGCCAGGTATTTTAAACTGTGTTTTTTCCGCCACACGGATCACATATACGTTTTCAGAAAATACTGCCATTTCTGGCCTCCATTAAAAAAAATTTCAGTGTGTCAGTGAAGCAATTGACACCAGTTTGCTGTTCAAAATAGTTACCTACAGGTCAGGTATTTAAAACTGTGGTTTGTCCATCACACAGATCACATATACGTTTTCAGAAAATACTGCCATTTCTGACCTCAATTAAAAATTTGTCTCAGTGTGTCAGTGAAGCAGTTGACACCAGTTTTCTGTTCAAAATAGTTACCTACAGGCCAGGTATTTAAATCTGTGGTTTGTCAGTCACACGGATCACATATAAGTTCGCTCCAAATTCAGTCATTTGTAGTGAGCATGTCCTCCATTTAAAATGGGCAATGCACTTGCAAGGGACGGGGAACAGGACGTGATGGTGTATGTGACGCACCCCCTGGGCCGTGGGGTACTCGGTAGCTGGGCCGGTCGATGCTGGGGGATGTCACGGTGGCAGTGACCCGGTCCGTGACCCAGGGTGGTCAATAAAAGGGGAATAAAATAAAAGTAATAAAGTTTTTATATATAACGTTCGTAACACCACCTGTGGTATGCGGCTACATGGGGCAGCCGCTGCAGTGCAGATCCTCTGGAGCTGATGGTGACGCAGCAAAGTTGGTTCAGCTCTCCACAGGCAGATCTAAGCTCCAGGGCAGTAAGTGGTGATTTTATAGATGTTGCTGGTGTAGTACAATGCAGGTGATGGTGCAGATAATGACCAGTCCTCAACTTAATGGCTGTTTCCTCTCATCTTTACTTGCGGATGTTAAGCAAACCAGGGTACGGGTACTAGCTGGTAGTAGAGGTCCGGGCGGCCTGAGAGCAAGTTGGGGATCCACCTCGCCAGGTGAAATTGTAGGCCTTCCTTCTGCGCTAATCTCTTTTGGCCCTGCTGCTTGTAGCTATGCTGCGGCCCTCGTCCCTGAGAAAAACATCCCGGCAGCTCGGGCCTTCCTTATGTGTCGCTCCCACATGGCGGTGCTAGCCCGATGGTGCTGCTGTGCCGCCGGGCGTCTTGTGGAGCCAGGAGACCTGCAGTCTCCTGCCCTCCTGTTTCTGCTACTGGGCCTTCAGTGCCCCACAACCTCGGACTCCGGTGTCCAGTTCTTCTGCGCTTCTCTCCTCTGGGGTGAGCTTGTGCACAGCTCCCTTCCCCAGGTCCTTCCTCGTTGATGTCCTGTATTCAACTCCTCTCACTAACTCTAACTAACCCCGCCTCCAGATTCCAGTTGCTAAGGGGAGGAGCTCCCCTTTCTGGTCTGGAGCCAGGAATGTGCTGTATGCTGGTATACCTGATTAGGGGACCCCTCCTTGCTTCCAGGTATGGTATCACCCCTTGTGAGGGAGGCAACGCCACTGTGGCAACCAGACCCCTGGGGTGCCATATATGCAGAGGCCGAGGCCGTAGGCAAGTTGAAATTGTGTCACAACAAACTCCCACATATTCTCGCTCGACCTTCTTGTCCCAATTAATAGGGGACCGCAGAACACCACTATTAAACACAGAGCAGTGTGAAATGGTTATTGGTTGGATAGCAGATAATGCTTCCACTCACTTAGCCACCACCACCATCACCTTGTCTTCTACACGGTCAAGTCTCAGTAGCTGTGAGTCTGGACCGCATATTCCTCACCCTGAACCTTCTTCCTCCCACCATGCCGAGTGCCCGGAGACAACTGATCCCACATTTGGACACTCTGAAGAGCTGTTCACTTTTCCATTTATAGATCGGGCCTCTCACCCTGTGCACTTGAAGCGGGGCAATAGGAGATCGCATGTAGCGATGCCCAAATATTTGAGCAGCCACGGTCACATGAAGGCGATGGTGGGAAAGTGTCACAAGTGGTGGACGATGACGAGACACAATTGCCAGAAAGTCAGGAGGAGGACCAGTGGAAGTGGTGGATGATATAATAACTGACCCAATCTGGCAGGAGGACATGCAGAGCGAGGACAGCAGCACACAGGGGAAGGGAGGCAGAGCACCCCAATAGGCAGGAAAAAGCAGTGTGGTGCCGTAGAAAGAAGGCAGGCAACCGTTCCCCGTAACACCAACACAAAGGAAGTTAGGTCTTCCCGAGTCTGTTTGTTTTTAAAAGACTTTGCCCATAACCCCAAAAAGGCCATTTGCACCACCTGCCAGGCCATCATCAGCAGGGGTGGCAAAACGACCAGCCTAACCACCACCAGCATGATCAGGCACATGGCAGCAAAGCACCCGACTTTGTGGGCTGAACCCCAGGGTTCACGAACAGTGTCTTCGGGTGGCACCACTGCTTCTTCCGCTGTTGTGCATGCAAGCCAATTCCCTGTCCATGGTGCATGTGAAGATGCCTTCTGCCCTGCACCTGTCATTACACACTCTCAAGTAGCAGCATTAGGAAGCACTTCCACGTCCTTGTCCTAGCGCAGCGTTCAGTTGTCCATACCCCAATCCTTAGAACACAAGCGCAAATACACAGCCAACGCCCCACAGGCCACACTACTAAATTCCCACATTTTGCGACTGTTTGCTCTAGAAATGTTGCCTTTTAGGCTCATGGAGACGGAAGCATTCCACAACCTGATGGTGGCGGCCATTCCTCGGTACTCGGTCCCCAGCCACCACTATTTCTCCCGGTGTGCCATCCCCGAATTACACAAGCACGTGTCCCAAAACATTAGCCGTGCCCTCAACAACACAGTTACCGGGAAAGCCCACCTAACCATGGACACGTGGACAAGTGCTTGTGGGCAGGGACGGTACATCTCGCTGACAGCACACTGTGTGAACATAGTGGAAGCCGGGACTCAGTCAGACGTTGGGATGGAACACGTCCTCCCGACACCAAGGATCGCAGGCCCTAGGTCAATCAGGATTTCCCCCACAGTCTACAGCTCCTGCACCTTATCCTCCTCGGCCTCCTCCTCTTCAGCCTCTATCTCTGAAATGACCACATCAGTCACTAGCTGGAAGCACTGCAGCACTGCCTTGGCCAAGCAGCAACAGGCTGTGTTGAAACTAATATGCTTAGGTGACAAACCGCACAATGCTGAAGAGTTGTGGACAGCTCTGAAAAAGCAGGCGGATCTGTGGCTCAAACTGCTGAATCTACAGCCAGGCATGGTCGTGTGTGACAATGGCCGGAACCTGGTGGCGCCTCTGAGGCGAGGCGAGCTCACACACGTTCCATGCCTGGCCCATGTTGTTAAACTCGTGCTTCAGCGATTTCTCAAATCCTACCCGGAGCTACCAGATCTTCTTGTCAAAGTACACCACCTGTGTCCCCATTTTAGAAAGTCACCTAAAGCTTCCACCGCCCTTGCAGTGCTTCAGCAGTGTTTTTGCTGCTTCCGGCTCACAGACTGGTGTGTGATGTCCCCACGTGTTGGAACTCTACACTGCAGATGTTGGGAAGGATTTGTGGGCAGTAGAGGGCAGTTGTTGAGTACCAGCATCAACAAGGCCGTCGGTGTTCAGTTCAGGCTCCACACAAAAGACCTTAGGAGTGGACATGGATGTCAGACATACAGTACAGACCAAAAGTTTGGACACACCTTCTCATTTAAAGATTTTTTTGTATTTTCATGACTATGAAAATTGTACATTCATACTGAAGGCAAGAGAATTGCAAGAGTGTGCAAAGCAGTCATCAAAGCAAAAGGTGGCTACTTTGAGGAACCTAGAATATAATACATATTTTCAGTTGTTTCGCACTTTTGTGTTAAGTATATAATTCCACATGTGTTAATTCATAGTTTTGATGCCTTCAGTGTGAATTTTCATAGTCATGTAAATACAAAAAAAATCCTTAAATGAGAAGATGTGTCTAAACTTTTGGTCTGTACTGTATGTACCATACTCAATACTTTGATGCGTCCACCAAGATGGTGAACGGCCATAATTAGTGTCACCATCCCGCTTCTCTGTCTTCTGAAATGCTCTCTGCTCACAATAAAAGGATGCATTGCAGGTGGAGCACGATGAGATGGAGCAAGGAACCATACAGGGTGATTCTACACAGCCTCATCTCATCCCAACGTGGATTGGGTGACAATGAGGAAGAGGAGGAGGAAGAACAGGAGCTAGTTTCATGAGCTATAGACGGTACTACCTGCACAACTGTCATTCCATCTGTTCAGCGTGGATGGCCAGAGGAAGGAGAGGAGGAGGAGAGCATGGTCAGTCGTCCTCTTGGTGAGGACCAAGGACTACAGGAAAGAGAGACACAACTCCAATCCAGCAGAAGCAGAAGAACACTGTCAAAGTTCTGGGAGAAATTTCTCAGCCCCTCCCATCGCACAAGTCCTGAGGTGCGGGGTACTCTTACAAGGACTGCAAATCTTGGGAAGATGCTCAGGGAGTAGCTTGCCGACCGTACCAACATCATCCGTGATTCCTCTGTGCCTTATAATTATTGGGTATTCAAGCTGGATACATGGAATGAGCTGGCTCTCTACGCCTTGGAGGTCCTGGCCTGCCCTACCGCCAGCATTTTATCAGAGCGGGATTTTAGTGCCGCTGGTGGAATTATAACTGATAAGCGCATCCGCCTGTCAGCTGAAAATGCTGACAGGCTGACTCTTATAAAAATTAACAAGGGCTGGATTGGGCCAGACTTCTCAACAACACCGAATGATAGCAGCGTAATATAAACTCAAATCCAGTGTCTTTTTTTTGGAAGGTGTATTCCCATGCACCTTTTAACACCCACACATGGGTATATGCTTCCTGATTTTGGCTATTTGCTCTTGTCCTACTCCTTCTCATCCTCATCCTCCACCACCATATCATCAGGGTGACCGTGACCGTGACCAACACCCACATCATTTTTTTTAAAGTGTGTTTATGATGCCCGTAAAAATAAAAATTATACAGTATTTTCATTCATACCTCTCAGGGGTAAATGTTTGTCAGACCATACACTTAGTGCATGGGCATTACAAGTATAGGAGACCCGCTCCGTTGTAATGGGAAGATTTTTTTATGAGGCCCTCTAAGTCTCTTCCAAGGGGCATTGGAGTGCCTCCCAATTTTTGGCAGCCCTTGCATTCACTGCATAGGCAAACAGTATGGGAGACCCTCCATGAGCCTAAAAGACCACATTTCAAGTGAAAGCAGCTTTAGAGGACTTCCTGGGTGAAATGACAGCTGGAGTAGATATGGTTTCCCAAGTCCTTTCACCAAGCTAAAGAATATGTCTGTGGTGAAATATAAGTCTCAGCAAAAAAAAGCTGTGTATTGGCTCCATACTGTCCCTGGCTGCATTCACTTGACCACGTGTTTGTTGTTAGTCGGTCCTTCCCAATAAGTGCACTGGGGAGGGCACGGGTAATGTTATGGGACCCGTGCTTGTGGAAGGCGGAGACCATACCGGGAGAAATAGTGGCGGCTGGGGACCGAGTATAAACACACTACCGCCGCCGGAATGAGGTTATGAAAAGCTTCCGCCTCCACGAGCCTAAAAGGCCTTATTTCAAGTGAAAGCAGCTTTAGAGGACTTCCTGGGAGAAATGACAGCTGGAGTAGATATGGTTTCCCAAGTCCTTTCACCAAGCTAAAGAATATGGCTGTGGTGAAATACAACTCTCAGCAAAAAAAGCTGTGTGCTGGATCCGTACCGTCCCTGGCCACATTCACTTGACCACGTGTTTGTGGTTAGTCGGTCCTTCCCAATAAGTGCACTGGGGAGGGCACGGGTAATGTTGTGGGACCCGTGCTTGTGGAAGGCGGAGACGACACCGGGACATATAGTGGCGGCTTGGGACCTAGTATGGAAAACCGGTCGCCGCCGCCATAAGATTGTGGACAGCTTCCGCCTCCAAAAGCCTAAAAGGCCACATTTTAAGTGCAAGCAGCTGTCAAAGATTTGGCAGTATAGTATTGCAGCCTGTGGGTGGGTGGCTGGCTGCATATTTGCGCTTGCATTCCAAGGAATGGGGTAGGGACAACTGAACGCTGCAATGGTGATTGTTGCAAGTCTGCAATGACAGGTGCATAGCGGGAGGCATCTTCGCATGCACCAAGGATCACTTATGATGGGCACACTTTTAGGCAGTGACCTGGGAGTCAGAGATGCTTCCAGTGGTCTTCCCCATGCTGTTCCCATGTCTTTTCAGCACTGTATGCATGTGTCTGATGTGTCACCAAACCACATGGCCAGATAAGGTTGTAAAATGTTAAAAAGACATTTCCTGGTGAATGCATTTGTCTTGGTTGAAAGCAATGCAAAAGTGCAAAAACGCATCAAAAACGCTACGTATGAACATAGCCCAGGGTGTGGAGGAGTATTTTTGGTTTTGGTTATTTACTTTGCATATACACAAGTCACCACCCTAGAAAGGATGTTCCTTAACATATTTCCCAGGAAAATCCATTTTGGATTTGTTTTTGTATGTTTTATTGTGAGTCCATAAAAGTAGCGTAATACCTCTGACAACGTTGTTGACAGCAGTGACCTGGAAGTCAGAAACACTTCCAGGGGTCTTCCCCATGCTGTTCCCATGTCATTTGAGCACTGTTCCCATCAATTGGGCAACTTTTAGGCCCCCTGCAGACCTCTGGGGGGTGGGCGGCCAGAAAAATACTCGAGTTTCCCGTAGACTAACATTGGGCTCGTTGCTCGGGTCGAGCACCCGAGTATTCCAATTTTCTCGACCCGAGCAACGAGTACCCTTGCTTTTTAGTGCTCGCTCATCACTAATCATGAGGGTTCAACCATTGGTATTTGCACCAAGGGGCAGAATAGGGCATTTTTATCCGCAAGAGAGCTCTTTTATTTCTATTAGAGATAATCAGCAGTGAGCTTTTCGAGCTGGCACTCCATTTATTTTCTATGGGGCTGCCAGAAAAAGCTGAGTGCAATGCTTGGCAGCCCCTTAGGAAATAAATTGAGCAGTTCCATTCTAATTGGGATACAAATACCCTCTTCTGCCAAGTAGGGATTTGTTCAAGTGTCAGACCCTAAGCAATCAATGAGTTAGCAACTATTCAGTATTTAAACTTTGCATGATTGATTATCACTTTATCAGTGTATATATAGCGTTTTGATAATGTTGCATAATTGTTCTATTTTACATTAAAACCACTTTAAAATATTTACCATTATTTTTTAGACAAACGCTTTAAGCACTTATAATTATTTTCTTGGATGCACATAAGTCATTGTAGTAAAATGCAATTTGTGCCTCAAAGTGAACCACTAATCTAAAACCTGATGAAATAGGAAAATGATTATGATCAGCTTAGAAAGCAAGCAAACAATGACATCTGTAATCTAATCAACTTCCTGCCTAGACAATGAACTTTCCAAGATTTTGGAGAAGTAAAGGACAGATCTAATTAAATTCTTGTAGCTCACTTTAGAAAAATGACCAAAATGAGCACATGCTCATCACTGCATAGCTTGTTGTGTTAGAAAAGTAGATAAAATCCTCTCAGCAGATGAAAACTATATTTTTGGTGTGGAGATACTTCAACTGTACATTTACAAAAAGGAAAATTTACCCTTTCTATTTTAGTTTCCAATTGCATTTTTGCAATTCATCCTCTGCTATTCAATGTTTTTTTTTTTCAATTGTATCTAAAATAAAAAAAAATTGTAAATGTATTATATGTGTAGTGTGCTGGTGTTGGTGGGGAAAAGAAAACTGGGTAAATGTCCAAGACCAGAATCTCAAAAGGGGCCCCATACCATGCTCTACACAGCTTCAACAGCATGGATGTAATGATCACAGTTGCATAGGATTCAACTGGGCCCAGAGTGATGGAGGGGCCCGCTAATGCCAACTTTACTTTTTGCGGACGCACATCCAACTTTTCCTCGGATGCACATCATAGTGTAAACCATTGCATAGCAGATCTACACCTCAATACATGAACATGCCACCGGACTATCAGAGATGAGCAACAGCTGTAAACTTCAGGCTGTATCAGGTGGCGCAATGACACTGCATTGTGCCATGTGATAGAGAAGGAAGGAGTTGCTCATCATAGGAGCAGGAGTAAAGGAGAAGAATAGTTGTCTTTCTTTTCATTCTATTTGAAGAGAACCACTATGTTGGACAGAAATGGGGACATTATAAATATATTGGGGCCAAAATGGGGCACATTATGAGTATATAGAGGCCAACACAAGTTTATTATAAGTATATGGGAGACAAAATGGGAGTCATTGTAAATGTTTGGAAGCCATAAAGGAGATATTATAAGAAAGAGTACTAGAATGTGAGACGTTATATGTGTAATAGTGCAAGAATGGGAGACATTATAAGTATATGGAGGTTATCATGTTTAAAAATATTTTTTTTATAATGTTAGAAGAATTAAAAGTTTAGCAACTTTTTTTTAAAATTAAACTTAGAAACATGGGACCACTTTGGTTTTGAAGTGACTTTCTCATAAAATGCACAAATACGACCCCATTTTAAAAATGGCACCCCTTCTCATGTTTTAAACTACAATCAGAAAGCTTGTTGGATGCTTTATATGAATTAATGCAACCTAAAAGAAAATAACAAAAAATTACATTTTCTTCTATTATAATATTGTTATAGCCCCAATTATTTTCATTTTCACAGTGGAAAAAGGCAGAAATTGACCACAAAAGTTGTTGTGGAATTTGTCTCATGAGTACACCACTGATGTGGAAACTTGTATAGAAAGCTTTAGGAAAAACTCAAAAGGTTTCTCACATTTGCCAGTTTTGATCAAATCAGAGAGTTGATCGATCGGAGACAAGGGCACACAACTAGTTTCTGTCTGTGTACCAGGGTTGTCTGCACTCAGATGCCCAGTCACAAGTCTTTATTACAACCACAGAGATATGAAAAGGGGAATGTCTTTACATTACTTAACAGAGAAACTTTGTAAGTTGGGAATAACAAGGTCATGAATCATGGAAACTGTTGAAATCCTTGAGAACTGGCTGTATCCAGTTTTCCTATGTCTTCTGTAACAAAAACACCTCTACGGTATATCAGAGACAACGGCCTGTGTTATTGCTTTTATGAATAACAATTATAAAGCTTATTTAAAAAATATTAACTTATCAAAGACATATAAATTGTCTAAATAATAATCAAAGCAAAGTATAAATATTTATCATAACACCACATTCCAAGTTATAATACAAATTGGATTTAAGTGTCATAAAGATCTAATTTTTTGTTTCTCAAACAAACTCAAGGATGGTATTGTGTCTCATGGCTCTTAGGATCACTGAAATCAATCTCAGACACCTGTGATAATTAGTTTGTCAGGTGAACTCAATTAAAAGAAAAATACTTAAGAAGGATGTTCCACATTATTAAGCAGGCCACAGATTTTAAGCAATATGAGACAGAAAAAAGTTTCCCTCTGCTGCCAAAAAATGTAAAATAGTGCAATGTCTTGGAGAAGGTATGAAAACATTAGATATTTCATGAAAACTTAAGCATGATCATCATTCTATGAAGAGATTTGTAGCTGATATATGGCACAGACAGGTTCATGCAGATAATGTCATAATGAGGAAGGTTTCTGTCATACAAATTCATCAGATTAAAATAGAGCAGCTGCTATAATATCATTACAAAGCAGCAAACAGGTATTTGTAGCTGCTGGTGCCTTTGGAGTCCCACAAACCTCATGGTGTAGGATCCTCCAGAGGCTTTTAATTGTGCCTAAATTTACTATTCAGCCACCCCTAAACAGTGCTCACATTTAGAAATGGTTTCAGTGGGCCCAGGCATTCATGAAGACTAATTTTAAAACAGTATTGTTTACTGATGAGTGCTGTGCAACTCTGGATGATCCAGATGGATGGAGTAGTGAATGGTTGGTGGATGACCATCATGTCCCAACAATGCTGCAACGTCAGCAAGGAGGTGGCAGAGTCATGTTTTGGTCTGGCATCATGGGAAGAGAGCTGATAAGCCCTTTTTAGGGTCTATGAAAGTGTGAAAATGAACTCAGCAAAGTATATAGAGTTTCTGACTGACCACTTTCTTCTATGGTACAAAAGGAAGAACCGTGCCATCCATAGAAAAATCCTTTTCATGCATGACAATGCACCATCTCATGCTGCAAAGGATACATCTGAGTCATTGGCTGCTATTTTCATAAAAAGAGAAAAACTCTTTTACAAGAATTCTATTTGCATTGAATCAATTTACTAATTTCTAGGTAGGACTACATCTAGAATTTTTATTGTTCGCTTCATAAAAGTCACTGCAATGTTACTTTCCGTAATGACATTGTCTGTGTGTTAAGCTTGTATACCTGCTGCAGAGTAAAGTTGGAGGTAATCAGACTACATAATGGATAAATATGTGCCTGTATTCTTCAGCATTGATGACTCCATTAATTCTGCGAAATCATTAACTCCATTCACTGAAATACAGTCCCAGACTTGCAAGAAACCTCAACCATATTTCACTTTTGCTTGCAGACACTTTTTTTGTATGGCTCTCCAGGGGTTAAACTGTTTCCTTTTAAAGCCAACTTTTTCAAATTTTTGACTTGTCAGTTCCTATGTTTTGTGCATAGTTGGTTGCTTTTACTTTGCCTTTGAGTTGAAGGTATGGCTATATGGACACAAATCTTTCATTAAGTCAGCGATTATCCAGACATTTCCCAACTAGATGGGTGCAGTTGGGTTCTGACACTGTTTGACATCTTCTGATTTTGAAGGAAAGTAAGGGAAGTAAGCTTTCATTTGCTGCACTAAGTTTATTTGGCTGACCAGTGTGTCTATGGCCCTCAATGTTACCTATTTCTTGGTTCTTGGTGTTTGAGCAGCACATCTTGAAACACTAATCTGCTTTGAAATCTTTGCTTGAGAGAGACCTTGAGATTGCAGTACAACTACCTTATGTCTTATTGCTGTGCTCATTCTTGCCATAAGGTATGACTTTTGTCAAGCAAATGTCTTTCACAACCCCACCTTTATAGCAGAGATTGGCTTTTCCTCTCTTTTGTTCATTCACTTTGCAGTTTATTATTTGATTAAAAAAATATATACTATTGAGACTTCTATTTTTCAAAATATTCTTGCTTTGGAGCATTTTTTTCCCAGGGATGCAGACAATAACCTTCACGGTTCTAGACCTGGATTCTTTTTGACCCTGAATAAGTGGTTGTTTATTAGATGATACTTAGAGTGATGTTCATTACTATTTAGCATAGGCTGCGATTATGAAACTTGCCAGTTCCCGGGATCACTACTGATAAACTGAAGGATTTTGACCACTGATCTAATTTTAAGGCCATAGATCAAGCTTAAGGAAAATCAATTTAAACATTTTTTAAAAACTTTTTGGTGAGGTCTTTCAGTTTCCAGTGCACTATCCACAATTAAGAATAATCCTAAAATATTGCAGTTTTCACACAGTTCAATGAGCCTCATAACTGTCTGAAACCTGTGCATCTCTGTTATCTGTGAGCTGTAGAGATCATTTCTCTGCTCAGTCATCTCATTAGAAAGGTGGCATAAGTAGGATTAGAATGAAATGTAAGGCTATGTTCACACTAGACATTTTTTCAGTATTTTTTTCATTCATTTTATTAAGCAAATTTTCAGCTGCGTTTTACAGTACCAGTAAAGACTATGAGATTTCAGAAATCTCATGCACACATATTGGTTTTTGTGTCATCAGTATTTTGTGCATGCATTTATTTTGCACATTAGAGCATGTCACTTCTTTCAGGGTTTTTATCTGCATTTTTTCAGCGTTTTTCATCCATTGAAAGTAATGGGTGGTGAAAAATTGCTGAAAAAATGCCTAGTGTGAACATAGCTATCAGGTTTTGCTGCGTTTTTAGTGAAAAAATGAGGTATCAATCACTAAAACTACTCTAATTAACCCCAAACTTCAAGGAGATATTCCCAAGGGGCTTAGAGACACCCCCATAATGCGAATGAACTGCACAAATAGCGCAGAAGAGTGGTCACAGCCCCTGAACAATTCTGGCTCTGCTAAGCCAACCGCGGCTCACACTCAGCCGCATAAGACTAATGGAACTGGCATTTCATCTTCTCTTAAGGAGTTTTTATCCCCAAAACAGAAAGAATTCCCTCAAAATAATAAAACCAATAAAGACTCAGATTCTAATAAAAAACAGGAATCCTCATCTCAAATTAAAACTGTTCCCTATACCCCTATTCAACAACAAAAAAAAAGGTTACCAATTATTAAGAATCCCCCAACTGAGGGTTCACATAAAGATAAAACTGTCTCTAAAGATTTAAATAAATCTTTCTTTACTGAAGAAAGAAGCTCAGGGACAAAAAGGAAAAACTGGTCTTAAAGAATCTCACACCATTCTGTACATATTTCTAAATAACATTTGTGTTATGTGTAGTGCCGGCGTCCCTGCCCTCTGCTAGGCAGGGACGCTGCACCTCTCACCGCTCTGCTCCGTGCCCGGCTTCCTCCCCCCGCTCTGCTGTCAGCGCGCGCTCCGTCCCGGCGTCCTCCTCCTGCTCTGCTCTCAGCGCGCGCTCCTTCCCGGCCCCTGTGCTTAGGGCGCGCGCGCGCGCGCTCCCCTCCTCTTAAAGGGGCCGCGCGCGCCGCCCTAAAGAGTCCCCGGCCAATGGCCGGAGGACTTCATCATATATAAGGCACCTCCTCCAAAATGGAGGTGCCCGAGCAATGTTGTTTGCACCTGTGTCTCACCTGTGCTTCAGCCCTCAGGTCCCGTTGCCAGTTACCTGCCAGTTACCTGCCAGTTTCCTGCCAGTTTCCTGCTAGTTACCTGCCAGTACCTGCCAGTTACCTGCCTGATTCCTGCCTGAATACTTGTTACCTGTCTGCCAGTCTGAGGTCCGACGGTCTGCCTTACTACTCCTGTCAGTCTGTCTAAAGGACCAGCCTGCCCGCTCACCTGGGAGCGCATATCAGCTACCTGCCTGCTTGCCTGAGGTCCGACGGTCTGCCTTACTACTCCGGTCAGTCTGTCTATGGACCAGCTTGCCCGCTCACCTGGGAGCGCTTCTCCGTTATCTGCCTGCTTGCCAGCCCGGAGGCTCCGTTGTCACGTGCTGTGACCACCAGCTACTCCAGACTCTTGCCCGCTCACCTGGGAGCGCATCTCCGTTACCTGCCTGCTTGCCAGCCCGGAGGTCCCGTTGTCACGTGCGGTGACCATCAGCTATTCCAGAGACTCTTGCCCGCTCACCTGGGAGCGCTTCTCCGTTACCTACCTGCCTGCCAGCCCGGAGGTTCCGCCGTCACGTGCCGTGACCACCTGCTATTCCAGAGACTCTCGCTTGCTCACCTGGGAGCACACATCTACCACCTGCCTGCTAGCCTACCCGGAGGCTCTGCCATCACAGGTCGTACCTACCCCTTACCCAGAGACTGCCCTGATCACTTGCCGTAACTCCCTGTCCGTTCACCCAGAGACTGCCACCCGCTCCCTTACAAGGGCCGCCCCCTTGTATAGTAGCTCAGAGGTTCCGCCTCCCGGACCCGTTACAGTCCGCCTCCCGGACCCGTTACATTATGTATGCAAATTTGGCTATCATATTTTTTCTCTAGGATTTCTTTCATTTATCTGTAATCCAGGTCTCTATTGCAGAGCAATACTGAACTTTATTTCTCCCTTTTGTTATGTTTGGTAGTTGGGATATTATATTTTTCGTCCCACTTTAACCTCTCAGTCATTAGGAGAATTCATCAAATGATTGAGTACTTGTTTTTTGTATTTTTTTTGCTGTTTTTCCTTGGTTCTTTGTTTCACATTATAGGTTAAGATATTACACGGATGTTGTTAAAGTTCCTGTAACATTATGTTTTAATAAGGTTTTGCTGGTAGTAAGCCTACTATTTTATTTTATGTATCATGGCTTTAAAATTTCTCTCTTTGAATGTAAAGGGACTTAACAGTCCTATAAAAGACACTCCGCTTGGAGAGAAGCTGTACAGTCAAGAGCAGACATAGTCTCTTTTCAGGAAACTAAATTCAAAAATAACCCCGCCCCCCAAAATTTAGCCACAAACCATTTCTATTTTCCTTTAGATCTTCATCTCCAGTAAAGAAAGCTAGAGTACTCACAGCCATAAGAGACACCATTACATTTAAATTTGTTGAAGAAAAAATAGATCCGAAGGGCAGGTCTCACATATTAATATGTGAACTAGAATCAGTAATGCATACAATAGTCAATATTTATGCTCCCAACGTAGGCCAGATAACCTTCCTTAACAAACTGATGAACAAAGTAAACGAAGTACAAATGGGAACCCTTATCATCTTGGGAGATTTCAATACCATCCCAAACAAAAATCTCGACTCTATGGCTTCAGCCAGGATTAATATGCTTTTGTTAGAAAATTGGCTAATAAATGAACAACTTTTCAATGTTTTCCAATGTTTGAATGCCTCCTCAAGGGAATTTACTTTTTATTCAAATCTCCACAAATCCTACTCAAGGATTGGTTTAATCCTTACTGACATCCCTTCTATTCAAAAGTTCACAGAGGTCTCTATAGGACAAATTATTTGGTCTGACCATGCCCCTATATCAATCTAACTAAAAATGATATTACCTAAGCACTCAACTAGTGAATGGAAGGGGAACTCTTTCTTTTTAATTACCCTCTATACAAAAAAAAATATATGATGCTTTGCCTCTCTAATTTAAAGAAAATGATAGAGCTAACACTTCTCCGACGAGCCTTTGGAACACAACCATAAGTCTGTCATTATGGGAATACTGATACAATTAAATACTATTCACCAGAAAAAGACCAAAGCACAAATCAAAGAAATCACCCAAAAAATTATTAATGAAGAAAAAATTCAACAGAAAAACCCATCTACATTAACACATACAAATTTACAAAAACTTAGAGCAGAATTCAAAGCATTACTTTTAAGTATTACGATAAGATGATCAAATTATCCAGACAAAACTTCTATTTAATCTTATAATAAGATGTCCAAACTCACTGCAATTAGAGTGAAAAAACAGAGTTTTAAAACCAGAGTAAAATTGATAAAGATAAAGGACTCTTGTTTTTCTACTCCACAATCTATTGCGGAGAAATTTAGGAAATATTACTCTAATCTATACAACCTTAAAGATGATCCTAACAATCCACAACCCAAATTAGAAGAAATCCATAAATTTTTATCCGAACACCCCCTGCCCAAATTAAATTTAAACCATATCAACTATCTAAATGACCCCTTTACTAAAGAAGAAATTATCTCAGCGATCACTAAACTGAAAGACAATAAAGCCCAGGCCCTAATGGTTATCCCAACAAATACTATAAGACATTTCAACATCATCTAAACCAACCCCTTTTTCTAATCCGCATCTAGTTCTGGCTCCTTCCCAAAAAAATCTCTTCACGCAAACAATTCTGTTATCCCCAAACCCAACAGTGACCCAGAATTATTACAAACCTACCGGCCCATCTCTCTACTCAATGTAAATGTGAAATTATATGCTAAAATCATAGCTGAAAGATTAAAAAATATTATACCAGATTTAATTCATTCTGATCGGGTCAGATTTGTTAAAAATAGGCAAGCCCTTGACAGTACCAGAAAAATCATCAATTTAATATCGTTAATTGAAAATAAAAAAATCTCTTCAATCCTTTTATCAATAGATGCCAAAAAAGCATTTGATCGATTAAATTGGGACTATATGATAACAACTCTCAAGAGATTTGGATTTACAGGCAATATTTTAAACTCAATCTTAGTTCTTTACTCCACTTCGTCTGCCAAAACCATTGTTAATAACCACAACTCTAAAATGTTCCCCCTTACGAATGGTACCAGTCAAGGCTGTCCCCTTTCCCCTTTATTATTTATTCTATCAATAGATCTATTTGCCGAAATAATTTGGTTAAATAAATAACATCAGAGGTATTCCTTCGGGAATGAGGCAACACAAGCGAGCCTATATGCGGATGACATCTTACTAACTATCACAGATCCACTTAATTTCCTTCAAGAAATATTAAAATTAATTGAAATTTTCTCATTTATTTCATACTACAAAATAAACGGAAAAAAATCAAAAATTCTTTAGTTTTAATATAGACCTTATATCTTGAAAATATTATTAAAGGTGAATTTCCCCTTTCATGGGAGGAGTTCAAAATAAAATTTTTAGGTATTAAAGTCACAAATCCATTGAATTGTACGATCAAAACAAATCTCTCAGAGATATTTAATGAAATACAAAAATCTCTGGACAATTACGGAAAAATTGAAACTTCCTGGTTAGGTAATGACGTATAAGATGATGGTTCTCCATAGACTATTATATATCTTTAGATCTGTCCCTCTCATTATAGCACCCTTGTGGATCCTAAAATTTCAAAAACAAATATCAGAGTATATTTGGAATAAGAAACCCTCAAGAATTAACAGAAATCTCCTATTCAAAAGCAGGGATAAAGGAGGAATGGCCCTACCAAATGTACAGGCTTATTATGTTTCACAATATTTTTATTGAATTTTATCAACATTTAAACACGAACTCTAACATGGTTCGTATGGGAGGGGGGGAAAGGGGGGGGGATTTGTGAATGGGGAAGGAGGGTAGTCAGTTATATTAGCATTGTTTATCCAAGGTAATATAAATCAAAACAAAACAGAACAAGTAAAAGCGAATACGCTTAGCAATGACACATTGGAACAACATGTTACACCTGTGTGAAAGGTTTGGGAATGACGATTGTCTGTCTATGATTTCCCTTTAATCGGGGAATTTTTTTGACCATAATGACCATTTTTTTAAGTTTCTTGTTGAGCCATTTATGCTGGAAGCATATCTGAACTCGTACTATTTATGGAGTGAGATTCTGCCTAGAAGTTCGAAGAAACGAGGGGGATCTGGTTTCTTACAGTTGTATGCGATTGAATTTTTTATTACCAGACAAATGTGAATGATAAGGTATCTAGTGTGTGAGGTCAGTGATTCCAACTCTAAGGACAATAGAGCCTTCTGGGGTGTAAGGGCGATTTCTTGGTTGGTTAGGTTATTAATTAGTTTAGACGTCTGAGCCCAAATTTTTTTAATTTTGGGGCAATTCCAGAAAATGTGGATCAGATCTCCGTATTGCCCGCAGTTTCTCCAACAGAGAGGGGAATTGTTGGGGTCTATATGCGAGAGCCTTAAAGGGGTATAGTACCAGCGTGATAGCGTTTTATAGTATCCCTCATGTAACGCCATGCAAATGTTGGAGGAATATGACGAGCAGAGGGCATTTTCCCACATCTCCATTGTGAAGGATGTATTTAAGTCTTCTTCCCATTTTTTCATGAATGTAGTTTTTTTTAAAAGTGCGTCTTTGTTAAAACTAGAGTAGATATATCTCAGACTCCAGAAGATGTTGTGGTTTGTATTACAAAGTAAGTTTACAGAGGCCTCAGACATTGATTTCCTGTTGGATAGAAATATCCCAATCATGTCCTTAGTCATTGAGTAGTAGAAGAACTCGTCGGATGTCAATTTAAATTTGGATTTTAGTTCTGCAAAGGGAATAAAATTGCTACCGTTAAAAAAGGTCTTTGATTTTGATTATGCCTATGATGGGCCAATGAGAGGGGAATGGGTGATTGTAGATTGCTGCGATATATGAAAGAGGAAAATTCAGTGAGTTATTTGAATTGTTTTTGCTTCTATTGAGAGTAGTGAATTTTCCCCAAGCAAATAAAGCAGCTTGGAAGATAGGGTGGGATCGAGTATACCGGGATTTCTTGTAAAGTTTATTAAGGAGTAGATTTTGGGGAAGAAGGTTACCATTGAGCAATGTCTCCAATTCAATCCCTGCTGGAGGGTGTTTTGAATGTAACCAGTATTGGCTTTGTTTAATTCAATTTGCTAAATAGTAAGCGTTCACATTGATGAGCCCAATGCCACCGTTAACTTTGCTTTTATATAGCAAAGCTGTCGGGGTCCTCACTTTTTTACCGCTCCAAATAAATGTATTGATAAGGCATTGCATCTTGTTTATGTATGGGGCGGGAATAATTAAGGGAAGGTTTCTTAGTATGTATACAATTTTAGGTAGTACAAATGCTTTCAGGATTAGCGACTTGTCTAACCACGATAGATCTTTGTCGTTAAAGTATTGTAAGTCTTTATTTATTGTTTCTGTAATTGAATCCATATTTTTGGTGATAATTGAGTTTATATTTTTTGTGATGATGATTCCTAGGTATGTGAATTCCTCCTCTTCCCAATCGTAGTTAAAGTCTTTTTTTATTTTATTTATTATGCAGTTTCTTAGGTTGATTTGGATTATTTTTGATTTTTTGTTGTTTATTTTGAAATACGATATTTCCGAGAATTTTTCCAGGGTGTTTGTTACCTCTTTGACGGAATTGAGGGGGTCGGCTAGTGTAAGGAGGATATCATCTGCAAACAGACTAATTTTAAATTGTCGGGAGATTGCCTGTATACCTTTGATATTTTCGTTTTTCCTGATTTTCTGAGCGAGGGGTTCAATTGCCAAAGCAAAAAAAAAAGAGGTGATAGGGGGCAACCCTGCCTGGTTCCGTTATTTATTTTTATTGGGCTAGATAAATGGTTGTTGGCGTATATTTTGGCAGAGGGGTTAGAGTATAAGGCGAGGATGGAAGACAAAATTTTTTCGTCAAAACCAAATTTCATTAGTGCAAGTTTTAAATATAGCCAGTTAAGACAGTCGAACGCTTTTTCAGTGTCAAGCGTCAGGAGAATTGATGGGGTTTTGGATAAATTCAATAATTTGATAATATTAATGAGGCGTCTCGTTCCGTCTGTAGACTGTCTTTTTTCGGCAAAGCCAATTTGGTCATTGTTTATTAAGGTAGGTAATAAAGATTTTAATTTATTTGCCAACACTTTGGAGTATAGTTTAACGTCGGTATTTAAAAGGGAAATGGGCCTGAAGTTTTTGACATCCTCCAGATTTCCTTTGGGTTTGGGTATAAGTATGATTATGGCTTCCAGCATTTCGTCTGGGAATGAGCTCTGAGACGCTGCCTTATTGAATACTTGGGTGAGGTGAGGGGTAAGAATAGATTCGAACGTTTTGAAATATTCGTTTGTGAATCCGTCGGGGCCTGGGGATTTATGGGGTTTTAGTTGTGTTATTGCCTCGACGACTTATTTTTCTGTAAAGGGGGATGATAGGGTTTCTAAGTCATGGTTACTGGTTTTTGGGAGATTAATTGAGGAAAGAAATTTGTTGATGAGTTCTTTGTTAGGCTTTGGTATGGAATCATTTGTGTTAATATTATATAGTTTATGATAGTATTTCTCAAACGTGGAGACTATCTCTTTTGGGTGATGTTTAAGTGTGCCATCCTCCAATAGAACTTTATTAATTCTGTTTTGTATCCTCTTTTTCTTAATGCAGTTCATCATAAATTTAGTCGGTTTGTTCAAGGATGCATAAACTTTAAATTGTGAGTTCTTGACTAAATATTCGAAAGGGGCAAATAATTCTTTTTTGAGTTCTACTCTTAAATTATTAATTTCTTGGCCAGTTTTTTGAGAGGGTGGGTAAGTGTTGGTTTGGATCTCCTCCTTAGATCTAATTAGGGCTTGGAGTTCTATAATTTTAGCCCTATTCTTCTTTTTGATGGAGGATGACAGATTCAGCAATGTCCCTCTGAGGACTGCCTTATGAGCATTCCAGAGAGTAAATGGACTAATGGTTTCATCTTCATTTTCAATGAAGTATTGTTTTAAATTTTCCTCAATTATAGAGCTATACTCTGGTGAATAGAGGAGGGACGGGTTGCATTTCCAGAGAAAGCTATTAGTGAGTGGTGGGCCTAACCTAATTTCTCCCAGCAAAGGGGAGTGGTCAGAGATAGTTTTTGGAAGAATTTCAATTTTTTCAATTTTTGAGATGGAAAAGACATCAGTTAGAATAAGGTCTATTCTAGACGCAGTCTGGTGGGCGTCTGAAAAAAATGTGTACTCTTTTGAGGTAGTGTGGATGCACCTAAATGCATCAAACAGCTCGTTTTTTATTAGCCACGGGTTTAGGGAAGCAGATAGATATCTTCTGGGGGATGAGGAGTCCATATGACCATCAGGAACCATATTGAAATCACCCAGTATAAACAGTTCTCCCTTCTTGATTTTGGAAATCTTTTTCATCACCTTGTTAAGAAAGCTGATTTGTCTTTTGTTGGGGGCATAGACGTTTACAATTGTACAGATCTTGTTATTGACACTACAAAGAAGAATATGATATCTGCCATTTGGGTCAGAAACCTCTTCTTCAAGTTTAAAGGGGACGGTGTTTTTGATTATAGTGGCGACCCCTGCTTTTTTTTTATTCTTGTTTGTAGACTCAAAGATGTTAGTAAAGTTTTTATGGCCGAATTTGGGGTGATTGGATTCAGAGAATTTTGTCTCTTGTAGACAGATAATGTCAGCTTTTTGGGAGTTAATTTCTTTCCAGAGGGAAAATCTTTTATTCGGGCTATTTAGTCCCTTAACATTATATGATGATATTTTAATACTCATGATGGAGAATGCTTATACTCAGTTGGGAAAGGTGGAAAGATTTAGGAGTTGGAATCAGGTAGTATGTTAAAGCTTTTTAGATGACTACACAGGTGAGTTATTATAAATGTGTCATAAAATGTGTGAACAGATCACAATGCAAACAACAAACAAATGAGAACAATAATACATCTTTTAGATTGTACGTGATAAGCGAAGTGAATATTTGTATAATAAAGTCACGACTTCTAGACAAACCTCCAGGGGATACCTACTAGGCCGTACGGTTTATTTCTGGGGTAAAAAGTTTGTGAAGTAGTCCGATGCAGAACAACCAAGTTGCTCCAGGGAATACCTACTAGTCCGTAGGTTTTTTTTCGGGGAAAAAAGTTCGTGGAATTGTCCGATGCAAAGCAACCAAGTTGCTAAAAGAGAAAATCCCAGAATGAAGAAGTCCAGTTAGGATTGCATACATATAGTAAATATAACATAACAAAATACATATTAAATATATGTTGAAAAGTTATGTAGTTATAACACGACGTTAGGTCCTTCAAAAACAGGGAAGGAAAGCACTGCTTTAATGGAATAAGCAAATTTTTAGAAAAGGTAAAGGTAAGCCGGAAGTTCAGCGATTGTCCCTCTGGGGGAGAGGAGGATCTTTAAATTAGGAGTCATCCTTCAGAGAGGCTATAAATTTGCGACCTTACTCTGGGGAGAAAAGAACGATGGTTTTCCCTTTGTGGAAAACTAGAAGTTTTAGTGGGAAGCCCCATCTGTATGGCACTCCTGATTCTCTCAGGTAGGTCGTAGTGTCTCTGAAAGATTTTCTGGCATCAATTGATTCCTTGGACAGGTCAGTGTAAATTCTTAAGTTATTATATGGTTCAGGAAAGGTTTTTTCTACCTTGATGAAGTTTTGTATTTTCTCTTTTGCTTGGTAAAAATGGATTCGAAGAATTGTATCCCTTGCGGTATCCGCTGAAACTGAGTTGGGACGGGGTAGCCTGTGGATCCTATCTATGGTGAGTTCTTGGTTTGATAATGTGGGTATAGCTTTTTTGAACACTGATTTGGCGTAGTCGGGGAGACCATGTGGTGGGACTGACTCCGCTATACCGCGCATCTTGAGGTTGTTTCTGCGGTTACGATCTTCTAAATCCGCCAATTTTGCTCTGAGCTTGTTGATTTCTGCTTGGGTATTAAATTGATCATTTGTTGTTTTGTCAGATTTGGCTTCTACTAAAGTAAGTCTTTTTTCGTAGTCCTCCAGCCTCTTGTTAAAGACTTGGAAAGTAGAGTTTATAGCTTCGGTTTGTTTGTCCAAAGTAATTTTCATATTTTCGTTGATAACTTTGGCTAACTCCAGCATGTAGGTTTCAGTGTTGTTTGTGGGTGGAGGAAACTCTTTGAAGGTACATGAGTTGTGAGAAGTTTTTTCAGAAGTCTTGTGTCTGTGCTCTGTTTTCTGTTTGCTCTTTTCAGGACTAAAATTTGGGGATGAGTGTAATCAGAGTCTGAGTCAGTTTCAACATGTTCCTGATAAACTGTGCCTTTGTGACCCCAACTTTCTGGTTTCGGTCTCTTGTGAGAGATAGATGTGTCCATTCCCTCAAAATTCAATTTATTAGCTGTAGTTGAAGGAGGGTGATCCTTGATTGGATCTATTGGTGGGGTCGAGTTAGAGGAAGGAGGATTTTGGGATGAAGTTTGTGTGGCTTCTTTTTGGTAGTTATTTTTGGAGGTTAGTTTTTCTTCTCTTTTGAGGGGAGACCTGGAATTGAGAGGGCTCCCCAGGCTTGGAGAATCCTCCAGGGGATTGCAATATGTATGGTATTGAGGATTTTTCTCATTTGAATTTTTGGACTTGTTTGATGAGGTAGAAGATCTGGTACCTGTGGAAACATTTTTCTTAGTGGAGCTCATGGTTGACGATGTCAGCTAGGGCGAGCTTTGATAATTTTCCAGTCAGGTTTTGGCTGGGACTTCAATGGTAGAGAACTGCGGTGCCAAGTTTGAGGAGGTCACAACTGTGTCGTACAGTTTATGTCAGAGAGTCTATACGCAGCTGTGTCCTGTGTTCAGAGTTGATAGTAGTTGGAAGTAGTGCAACAGATGCAGTGAGGGACCCTGTTGCATTTCCGAGCTGTTTTGCAGGACGCAGCTAGGCCCTGCACTTAGTGCTAATAGCGATCAAGTGTGACACTGAGTCTTTTGAGAAGACGCAACTGCGACTCATAGATAATGTCACTTTATGATATAGCACGCAGTTGTGATCTACAGTCCCGGCTGTCAGAGATTCAGTTTGCGTTGCGGAAGCGAGAACGGAAGTGTCTGTGTCACGTGTTCTGAGCCTGTTACAGCTCGCAGATATGTCTTAGTCTTAGGGCTGGACTGGGACGGTTCATGCACTACAAGTTTGCTTAGTTTCACCCCCCAAGAGGCCTGTTTGCAACGTGAGGGTGATAGAGGTGGCACAGGCTTATATGGGATAAATTCTCATAAGCGACGCAGCTGCGAAGCTGGGGCGGGGGCGGAGCGATGTCGCGGATCAAATCTGTATCGCTGGCCGGTGTTACCAGACAGTGATCCCCCCACACAGTTCACTGCTATCGGGAGGTTCCCACGTACACCGGGTATGGTGGGACGGGTCGGTGGGGACGGTACTAGCCTGTGGTAGTCTCTGCAGTTCCGTCGTCCGCGCCGCTCCCTCCGCTCAGTCCTCGCTGTCCTCTCCTCAGTGGTGCTGGAGCTTCACCTCCGTACCTCCCTGTGTGAGGCTGTGACCCTCCGCTTCGGGATCCAGGGGTCTCAGGAGGGATTAGGGTCTGTGATGGGGCGCTGCTTGTTAATGGTGCCTGTGCAGATGTCCCCTTCCTTCTTCTCCTTTGGGGACTTGAGCTGTGCTTCCTGTGGTGGGAAAATGCAGCTGCTTTCTTCCAAAGAATATAACTTCTTCAATTTTAGGTTGATTTTCACGGGGAAGGTCTCAAAATACTCCTGAGACAGTCCCCAAGCGAGTTCTGTAGGAGCTTTAGGGATTTCTTCTTTTAAATCGCGTTATAGTAGCATTGAATTGGTTGTCTGCATGGAGCTCAGCTCTCCTGCTTCCTACATCAGCTGAGCTCAGGCCACACCCCCGTACAGGCTTATTATGAAGCCAATATTGTCCTACAAAGCAAAAAATGGTTTCTAAAGAACAACCAATATAATTGGGTTTCATTAGAAGAAGACTCAAACGGAGGCAACCCTTTACCAACCTTAATTCTAATCCACTTATTAACTACAAATCTCCCTCTACCTTCACACCCCTTATTAAAAGCCACAATAATCCAGTGGAAAAAAACTTTTCAAGCTCACGTAGGATAATACCTGTCCTTATCCTCCCGATAAAATTCCTCTATCCATTTTTAACACAATACTCCCAAAATTTCCTTTTGGAAAATGGTTTAATCTAGGAATCAAAATATCTTCCTCTATCTTTACAGGCCCAAATAAAGATGCTCTTTTAAACTTCCATTCTCTAAAAGTCTTATATGGCCTTCAAGAAGAGGAATTCTTCAATTTACTAGAGTTAAGAAAATTTATTAGGAATTTATAAGGCTTTACCACGCTAAATTATTACATTACTAGACCACCCTTTCTCTGAATAAATTTGGAATATGAAAAATATCTACACCTTATTTAATGAAGAGCTGGAATTTACCAAATCAAAACCTATTCTGAAATAGGAAGCTGACCTAAATAAACAATTCTCTGATAAAAAATGGCAGAAAGCTTTGAAATCCTCTTATAAACTCTTTGTAAACGCAAATATACAAGAACATTTTTCATGATCATTTCTCAGTGACATTTGACCTCTGTGAGACTTAAAATAACCTTCCCAACTCATTCTGATTTGTGTTGGAGGAAATGTGGGCTCAATTGTAATGTTTTTCACGTCTTCTGGACCTGTCCAAAAATTTGTTTATTATGGAAAAATATATATGATTTCATCTACGATCTGGTGAAACATAGAATGCAAATGACTCCTCAACTCTCTCTTTTTTCACTAGAGCCAGATACTCTCCCCAGAGAAATTAAGCATAATACTCTACATATTTTTGCAGTCGTCACACTACTTATTGCTGCGAAATGGAAAGCAGAGGATATACCCTTTATAAATAACATTTTGGAAACGGTCTCTCAACATAACACATTTGAGCTTGCATTTGCCCTCAAAAACAATTCTATTTTGAAATACCATTCTACATGGTCATTATGGAACTTGTATTTCCCCTCCAAAGTGGAACTAGTCATTCAAGATAAACCTTGATATTACCAGCATGTTTAAATATTTACACATGTTGATCTAATTATCTAGTTGTTCATAATATATAACATCCATGGAAAAATATTCTCAGAAGACTTTCTTTCTTACCTCTTCAGTAGAGATGAGCGTTGTTCTACTCGAACTGTTCGCCAATCTCAAATTCGAGCTGTTTTGGGCGGTGTTCGAGCCGTTCGGCGAACACGAACAATTTGAGAAAAATTCGGCTGTTCGAGGTTATGTTCGATAACTGTTCGTGCACCAAAATCATAACTGGATTTTTTCTCAGTAATGATGAAAATTAATGTTAATACGCAGTTTGAGTGTACAGCGGGGTGGGGGGAGGGGCAGGGGATGGATCTCTGCAGGAACAATGAAGATCTCCATTTTGTTTTCTCTTTCCCGCATTTGCAGTGGGGAGGTGCAATCTGTCAGCCTATCAGCAGCGCACACACGGAGCAAAGTGCTTTTTTTCACACAAGCAAGGGCATGTGTCATTGGCAGTGTATGTCACATGTCCTTGCCCTATAAGACCAAGCCATTTTCCCCGTCGCCACCATTTTCTCACTGCTGCAGCTGCGTGTTAGACGGCACCGCTGTTGCTGTGTGCGCTATACCTTGTTAATTTCAAGCCAATTTTCGCACAAATATACAGATAGCTTGGGAGTAGGGAATAGTTGTGATTGCAGTCCTTTTAAGGACTAGGTTACAGCATTTCCTACGACTTTTATCAGGGAGGTCTGTGCTCTTAAATAGATAGGTTGTGGGAGTAAAGACTAATTGTAATTGGAGTCCTTTTCAGGACTAGGTTACATCAGTTCCTATCAGTATTTGCCAGGCAGGTCTGTGCCAGTGCTGTGCAAGTTTTTTTCACAGCATTTGGCTGAATCTAGCAAAGCTAATCCTTTTTGGCCTATTGCAGAGTGTGTTAGTCAGTGGAGTAGCCTATCTGTGTTGCAAGATATACCACCTGTGTATAGAATACCAATTTTTTTACTGCACCTAGTGAAGTAAAATCTTTTGGGCATAGCATCATTCTATTAGTCCATCTATACTGACCTCCATCAGGTTGCAAATTAAAACTAATTTTTATCTGCATCTACAGTACCTCTGAAAAAATATTTGGGCTTCTATCTGTGTGTGGGACTTGTTGTATTAGTCCATCTATACTGACCTCCATCAGGTTGCAAACTGAATATATTTTTTTCCTGCATCTACCTCTGAAAAAATATTGGGCTTCTAGCTGTGTGTGGGTCTTGTTCTATTAATTCATCTATACTGACCTCCATCAGGTTGCAAACTGAATATAATTTTTTTCTGCATCTAGCTCTGAAAAAATATTTGGCCTTCTAGTAGTGTGTCGGACTTTCTCTATTAGTCCATCTATACTGACCTCCATCAGGTTGCAAACTGAATATAATTTTTTTCTGCATCTAGCTCTGAAAAAATATTTGGCCTTCTAGTAGTGTGTCGGACTTTCTCTATTAGTCCATCTATACTGACCTCCATCAGGTTGCAAATTAAAACTAATTTTAATCTGCATCTACAGTACCTCTGAAAAAATATTTGGGCTTCTAGCTGTGTGTGGGACTTGTTGTATTAGTCCATCTATACTGACCTCCATCAGGTTGCAAACTGAATATATTTTTTTCTGCATCTACCTCTGAAAAAATATTGGGCTTCTAGCTGTGTGTGGGACTTGTTGTATTAGTCCATCTATACTGACCTCCATCAGGTTGCAAACTGAATATATTTTTTTCTGCATCTACCTCTGAAAAAATATTGGGCTTCTAGCTGTGTGTGGGTCTTGTTCTATTAATCCATCTATACTGACCTCCATCAGGTTGCAAACTGAATATAATTTTTTTCTGCATCTAGCTCTGAAAAAATATTTGGCCTTCTAGTAGTGTGTCGGACTTTCTCTATTAGTCCATCTATACTGACCTCCATCAGGTTGCAAACTGAATATAATTTTTTTCTGCATCTAGCTCTGAAAAAATATTTGGCCTTCTAGTAGTGTGTCGGACTTTCTCTATTAGTCCATCTATACTGACCTCCATCAGGTTGCAAATTAAAACTAATTTTTATCTGCATCTACAGTACCTCTGAAAAAATATTTGGGCTTCTAGCTGTGTGTGGGACTTGTTGTATTAGTCCATCTATACTGACCTCCATCAGGTTGCAAACTGAATATATTTTTTTCTGCATCTACCTCTGAAAAAATATTGGGCTTCTAGCTGTGTGTGGGACTTGTTGTATTCGTCCATCTATACTGACCTCCATCAGGTTGCAAACTGAATATATTTTTTCTGCATCTACCTCTGAAAAAATATTGGGCTTCTAGCTGTGTGTGGGTCTTGTTCTATTAATCCATCTATACTGACCTCCATCAGGTTGCAAACTGAATATAATTTTTTTCTGCATCTAGCTCTGAAAAAATATTTGGCCTTCTAGTAGTGTGTCGGACTTTCTCTATTAGTCCATCTTTACTGACCTCCATCAGGTTGCAAATTAAAACTAATTTTTATCTGCATCTACAGTACCTCTGAAAAAATATTTGGGCTTCTAGCTGTGTGTGGGACTTGTTGTATTAGTCCATCTATACTGACCTCCATCAGGTTGCAAACTGAATATATTTTTTTCTGCATCTACCTCTGAAAAAATATTGGGCTTCTAGCTGTGTGTGGGACTTGTTGTATTAGTCCATCTATACTGACCTCCATCAGGTTGCAAACTGAATATGTTTTTTTCTGCATCTACCTCTGAAAAAATATTGGGCTTCTAGCTGTGTGTGGGTCTTGTTCTATTAATCCATCTATACTGACCTCCATCAGGTTGCAAACTGAATATAATTTTTTTCTTCATCTAGCTCTGAAAAAATATTTGGCCTTCTAGTAGTGTGTCGGACTTTCTCTATTAGTCCATCTATACTGACCTCCATCAGGTTGCAAATTAAAACTAATTTTTATCTGCATCTACAGTACCTCAGAAAAAATATTTGGGCTTCTAGCTGTGTGTGGGACTTGTTGTATTAGTCCATCTATACTGACCTCCATCAGGTTGCAAACTGAATATATTTTTTTCTGCATCTACCTCTGAAAAAATATTGGGCTTCTAGCTGTGTGTGGGACTTGTTGTATTAGTCCATCTATACTGACGTCCATCAGGTTGCAAACTGAATATATTTTTTTCCTGCATCTACCTCTGAAAAAATATTGGGCTTCTAGCTGTGTGTGGGTCTTGTTCTATTAATCCATCTATACTGACCTCCATCAGGTTGCAAACTGAATATAATTTTTTTCTGCATCTAGCTCTGAAAAAATATTTGGCCTTCTAGTAGTGTGTCGGACTTTCTCTATTAGTCCATCTATACTGACCTCCATCAGGTTGCAAATTGAATATAATTTTTTTCTGCATCTAGCTCTGAAAAAATATTTGGCCTTCTAGTAGTGTGTCGGACTTTCTCTATTAGTCCATCTATACTGACCTCCATCAGGTTGCAAATTAAAACTAATTTTTATCTGCATCTACAGTACCTCTGAAAAAATATTTGGGCTTCTAGCTGTGTGTGGGACTTGTTGTATTAGTCCATCTATACTGACCTCCATCAGGTTGCAAACTGAATATATTTTTTTCTGCATCTACCTCTGAAAAAATATTGGGCTTCTAGCTGTGTGTGGGACTTGTTGTATTAGTCCATCTATACTGACCTCCATCAGGTTGCAAACTGAATATATTTTTTTCTGCATCTACCTCTGAAAAAATATTGGGCTTCTAGCTGTGTGTGGGTCTTGTTCTATTAATCCATCTATACTGACCTCCATCAGGTTGCAAACTGAATATCATTTTTTTCTGCATCTAGCTCTGAAAAAATATTTGGCCTTCTAGTAGTGTGTCGGACTTTCTCTATTAGTCCATCTATACTGACCTCCATCAGGTTGCAAACTGAATATATTTTTTTCTGCATCTACCTCTGAAAAAATATTTGGCCTTCTAGTAGTGTGTCGGACTTTCTCTATTAGTCCATCTATACTGACCTCCATCAGGTTCCAAATTAAAACTAATTTTTATCTGCATCTACAGCACCTCTGAAAAAATATTTGGGCTTCTAGCTGTGTGTGGGACTTGTTGTATTAGTCCATCTATACTGACCACCATCAGGTTGCAAACTGAATATATTTTTTTCTGCATCTACCTCTGAAAAAATATTGGGCTTCTAGCTGTGTGTGGGACTTGTTGTATTAGTCCATCTATACTGACCTCCATCAGGTTGCAAACTGAATATATTTTTTTCTGCATCTACCTCTGAAAAAATATTGGGCTTCTAGCTGTGTGTGGGTCTTGTTCTATTAATCCATCTATACTGACCTCCATCAGGTTGCAAACTGAATATAATTTTTTTCTGCATCTAGCTCTGAAAAAATATTTGGCCTTCTAGTAGTGTGTCGGACTTTCTGTATTAGTCCATCTATACTGACCTCCATCAGGTTGCAAATTAAAACTAATTTTTATCTGCATCTACAGTACCTCTGAAAAAATATTTGGGCTTCTAGCTGTGTGTGGGACTTGTTGTATTAGTCCATCTATACTGACCTCCATCAGGTTGCAAACTGAATATATTTTTTTCCTGCATCTACCTCTGAAAAAATATTGGGCTTCTAGCTGTGTGTGGGTCTTGTTCTATTAATCCATCTATACTGACCTCCATCAGGTTGCAAACTGAATATAATTTTTTTCTGCATCTAGCTCTGAAAAAATATTTGGCCTTGTAGTAGTGTGTCGGACTTTCTCTATTAGTCCATCTATACTGACCTCCATCAGGTTGCAAACTGAATATATTTTTTTCTGCATCTACCTCTGAAAAAATATTGGGCTTCTAGCTGTGTGTGGGACTTGTTGTATTAGTCCATCTATACTGACCTCCATCAGGTTGCAAACTGAATATATTTTTTTCTGCATCTACCTCTGAAAAAATATTGGGCTTCTAGCTGTGTGTGGGTCTTGTTCTATTAATCCATCTATACTGACCTCCATCAGGTTGCAAACTGAATATAATTTTTTTCTGCATCTAGCTCTGAAAAAATATTTGGCCTTCTAATAGTGTGTCTGACTTTCTCTATTAGTCCATCTATACTGACCTCCATCAGGTTGCAAACTGAATATATTTTTTTCTGCATCTACCTCTGAAAAAATATTTGGCCTTCTAGTAGTGTGTCGGACTTTCTCTATTAGTCCATCTATACTGACCTCCATCAGGTTGCAAATTAAAACTAATTTTTATCTGCATCTACAGTACCTCTGAAAAAATATTTGGGCTTCTAGCTGTGTGTGGGACTTGTTGTATTAGTCCATCTATACTGACCTCCATCAGGTTGCAAACTGAATATATTTTTTTCCTGCATCTACCTCTGAAAAAATATTGGGCTTCTAGCTGTGTGTGGGTCTTGTTCTATTAATCCATCTATACTGACCTCCATCAGGTTGCAAATTCAAAATAATTTTTTTCTGCATCTAACCCAGCCAATAGTTTTGGCCTAATACCACAGTTTGGCCACTCAGCTCTGCTCGGTTACCATCCATTGTTTTTTTGTGCAAACAACTCCAGAGTTGTGAATTAGTTAACCACCAAAATGAGTGGAAAAAGGCCTGCTGCTGGTGAAAAGGGGAATAGGCGTGTTGGGAAGGGGAAAAAAGGTTGTGTCCGTGGGGTAGGTGTTAAAGCAACAGTAACATCTGCAGAAGAAAGACCATCTTCCAGCCAAACTAAAATGTCTACTTCTTTTAGCGGACAATGTGATAAGATCCCTTTCTTACGGCCACGCCAATCGCTACAAATTCCAGATGAGGCACAAAAACAGCAGGTGCTTCAATGGATATCAAGTGCTCCTTTAAGTGGGCTCTCCTCCACATCAACTTCAACATCACAAATACTCCAGTCCTCAAAGGTGTCACCCAAATCGCACTTGCTTCCTCACAGCTCCCAAATCTCCAGCTGCCCGTCTGAGTATGAGGTAGAACAGATGGTTGAGTCTGCAGAGCTGTTTACTCATACTATAGCCTGGGAATCAGAGGTCGACTCCAGCGCTTCTGTGAATCCAGACGAGGAAATGATCTGCACTGATGCCCAGAATCTTTATGAGTCGGATCCAGGACCAGACGCAGAAGGTTCTGACCATAATGTAGATCCTCATTCCCAAACTGTAACTCCTGTTGGTGGAGACAATGAGGAAGACGATGATAAGACTCAAATACCTGATTGGAGCGACAACTTTAGTTTTTTGTCAGGGCAGGAACAGGTTGGCTCTGAGGACGATGGGTGTGATAACGCACAGGGTGATGATGATGAGGTCGGAGATCCCACTTACTTTTAACCCACAGTCAGCCAAGAGATGAGGTCAGCAGAGGAGGTGGAGGAAGATGCTAGTGACGACGAGGTCAGGTTGCGCCTTCCTGGACAGAGACGTAGTACTGGAAGCACGTCAACAACTGCATCCTCAAACACAACTCTGCCTCTCACCACAAGTCGTGGTGGCTCTTCAGGTCGCATGGGTGCTAAGCCTTGCATAGCCTGGGCATTTTTTCAGATCGATAAAGATGACCCAACTCGTGTTATCTGTAACATTTGTCAGCAAAAGCTAAGTAGAGGCCAAAAAATACATAGTTTGAGCACTTCATGCATGAACCGGCACATGGACATGAAGCATAAGTTGCAGTGGGAAGCTCAGTGTGCTACAATGCGGCCTAGCCGGCCGGGCCAACCACCGTCTGCCATATCTTGTGCATCCGCGGCCTCTTCATCCTCTGTGACTGGGGGGACAGTAGTCACACCTGTTTTGGGGCGCAGACCTGCCACCTCTTTACCCGCAACAGCCAGCGTGATTGGCAGGTCATCATTTTCTTTGGAGGTGGTAACACCAGCTGGTGTTGAGCGCTGTCCGACATCGATAGCACCATCTTTGGATGAAGGCAACCTAACATGTCCGCCTGCATCTTTCTCACAGACCGGCAGTTTGCCGGGGACACCCTTATCAACCCCGTCTAAGCACAATAGCCAGCCCTCGGTCCCTCAGATGTGGACAAGTAAAAGACCATTTCCTCCTAGCCATGAGAAAGCTAAGAGGTTGAATTTCACCATCTGCAAGCTCTTGGCTACAGAAATGCTGCCTTTCCGCCTGGTGGACACAGAGGATTTTCGAGACCTTATGTCCGTCGCAGTGCCCCAGTACCAGATGCCCAGTCGGCACTACTTCTCAAAGAAAGGTGTGCCTGCGCTCCACCAGCATGTCGCACATAACAACACCGCTTCTTTGAGAAACTCTGTGTGTGACAGGGTGCATTTCACCACAGACACTTGTACGAGTAGGCATGGACAGGGGCGTTACATGTCGCTGACTGGGCACTGGGTAACTATGGTGACAGCAGGACAAGGGGCTGCTGTCCAAGTCTTGCCGTCCCCACGAGTTGTGCGTCAATCCTCTTTATGTCAAAGTTCCTCCACTGCTTCTGCCTCCTCAACCTCCTCTCGGTCTTCCACCTGCACCCAAAGCCTGTCTGGTCATGCCACAAGCTTTCTAACTGCGCAGAAGGGATCCTGCACACCTCCTTACTATGCTGGCAGTAGGGCTCAATGTCATCAGGCAGTTTTTACATTGAAATGTCTGGGAAATGTGAGTCACACAGCTGAGGAGTTGTGGTCAGCTCTGGAGAACCAATTTCATGAATGGTTGTCTCCACTGGACCTGAAACCAGGGAAGGCCGTGTGCGACAATGCTGCAAACCTGGGTGCGGCCCTTCGCCGGGGCAATGTCACACACGTGCCTTGTATGGCTCACGTGTTGAACCTGGTTGTCCAGCAATTTTTAGCCCACTATCCCAGACTAGATGGCCTTCTGCAGAGGGCACGGTCGCTGTGTGCTCACTTCCGCCGTTCGCATCCCGCAGCTCAGCGACTTACATCTCTACAGAAATCGTTGGGCCTGCCACTTCACCGGCTAAAATGCAATGTGCCTACCCGGTGGAATTCAACTCTGCACATGTTGCAGCGACTGTGGCAGCACCGACAAGCCCTGGTGCAATACGTTCTGACGTATAGCCTGGGTCAACGAGATTCAGAGGTGGGGCAAATCACGCTGGAGGAGTGGTCTCAGATCAGGGACCTATGCACCCTTCTGCACAGTTTTGAAATGGCGACGAAGATGTTTAGTGCTGACGATGCCATTATCAGCATGACTATTCCGGTGATTTACATGCTGGAGCACATGTTAAACAGAATTCGGAGTCAGGTGGTGGCACAAGAGGAGGTGGAGGAAGTAGAGGAGGAGGAGTTGTATGCGGAAGGGCTAACATCTGCAAGGTCCAGACGGTCGGCAGCACCAAGGCGGCAGGCATGTGAGGGTGGGGGAGATTGTTTTACCAGGGCGCATGGTAGCAGCCAAACTAGTGAGGAAGGTGCAGGAGCCCAGGAAGAAGTGGAGGACGAACTGATGGAAGACTCATCAGATGAGGGAGACCTTGATCACATTTCTGTTGTGCGAGGTTGGGGGGAGAGGACAGAGGAAGGAAGCATGATTGTTACCTCGCCACCAACACAACAGGGACTTGGTGCTCCTGGATGCACAACACACATGAGTGCCTTCTTGCTGCACTACCTGCAACATGACCCTCGAATTGTGAGAATTAGAAATAATCCTGACTACTGGGTTGCCACACTGTTAGATCCCCGGTACAAAAGTAAATTTGCAGAAATTATTCCTGCCATAGAAAGGGATGCACGCATGCAGGAGTATCAGCAGAGACTGTTGCAGAATCTTACATGTGCTTTTCCACAAAATACCAGTGGTGCACGTAGTGAATCTCACAGTTCCAACTTGCCAACCGTGGGACCGTCAAGTGTTCAGCACTCAAACCGTAACAGAACCACAGTATCTGCTGGTAACATCAATTTTGCAGAATCATTTCACCACTTTTTTAGCCCATCCTTTGCAAGGCCACAGGAGACAAGAAGTCTGACACATAGTCAACGCCTAGAGACGATGGTACAGGAGTATCTCCAAGTAAACATTGAAGCCACGACTGTGTCACTGGACCCTTGCTCTTTTTGGGCTTCCAATCTGGATAAATGGCCGGAGCTAGCCACTTACACCTTGGAGATCTTGTCATGCCCCGCAGCCAGCGTTCTGTCTGAACGTGTGTTCAGCGCTGCTGGTGGTGTGCTGACAGATAAGCGCACGCGGCTCTCCACTGATAATGTAGACAGACTCACGTTCATAAAGATGAACAAATCATGGATCCGAAACGACTTTTCTACCCCTGTGTCATCCTGGGGAGAGTAAGAGCTTGATGATTGGTTAAAATCACCCTACCAACCGTTTTAAGCTTTCAAATTACTAATCATGTTTATCTGTATCTTGACTGGAAAATAATTTGGGCTTTGTAGCAGTGTGCAGCACTGATCCTATTAGGCCATCTATACTAAAGCTTCATCAGATTTAAAATTAAAAATAATTTGTAGCTGCATCTAGCCCGGAAAATAATTTTGGGGCTCCGAGATGCGCAAGGCACATAAGTGCCTTCTTGCTGCACTACCTGCAGCATGACCCTCATATTGTCAGAATTCGAAGTAATCATGACTACTGGGTTGCCACACTCTTAGATCCCCCAAACTTTTCGATCAACCTTTTCATTTTAATAAAGACCAAAAAAATGGTCATTTTTGAAATTATAAGCATTAGCAGGTTGTTAGAAACTGAAATCAAACAGTTTTCAACTCAAAACTTTATTCTAGGTGATGTTACATTTTCACATAGGACCCCTTGTTCGAAAGGAGCTTCTGAACTCTCTCGTCCATTGAATTTGTCAGGTTTTGGATGGTTTCTGCTTCAATTGTTTTGCATGAGGACAGAATACCCTCCCAGAGCTGTTGCTTAGATGTGAACTGCCTCCCGCCATCATAGACACTCCTTTTAATGATGCTCCAAAGGTTCTGAATGGGGTAGAGGTCAGGGGAGCATGGGGGTCACACCATAAGTTTGTCCCCTTTTATGCCCATATCAGCCAGAGATGCAGATGTTTTATGTGCAGCATGAGATGGTGCATTATCATGCAGAAAAATGATCTTGCTGTGAAATACACGGTTCTTCTTCTTGAACCATGGCAGGAAGTGCTGTTTGAGAAAATCCACATACATTATGGAGTTCATCTTTAGCGCCTTCAGAGATCCTAAAGGGGCCGACAATCTCTCTCCCCATGATTCCAGCCCAAAACATTACTCCACCTCCTCCTTGTTGGCGCTGTAGCCGTGTTTGCGTGGGGTGTCCATCAACCAGCCATCCTCCACTCCATCCATCTGGACCATCGAGCGCTGCACGGCACTCATCCGTGAACAAAACAGTTTTGAAATCAGTCTTCATGTAATGTTTGGCCTACTGGAGCCATTTCTGCTTGTGTGAAGTGGATAGAGGAGGTCGACAGGATGGCGCATGCACAGCTGCAAACCTCTGAAGGACCCTGCATCTTGTTGTTCGGGGGACGTTGGAGGCACAAGCAGCTTCAAAAACTTGTCTGCTGCTATGACAAGGCTTTTTTGCCGCTGCTCTTTCAACCTGACGTAATTGCCTGTAGGAAAGAGTCCTCAATTTGCCCTTATCAGCACGCACACGTGTGTACTGTGAATCAGCTACATACTTCTTGATTGCCAAGACACTTCATCCTGATCATCACACAATGTTGATTGTAGTCATGCCTTGACCTAAACACTCCACAATTTGTTGCTTCTCAGCAGCCGACACATCCTTTTTCTTTCCCATTTTGGCAGAAAATATAGGCTGCTTAATAATGTGAGAGAGCCTTCTTAAGTAGTCTTGCCTTTCATTGGACACACCTGCCAAACTAATTAGCACAGGTGTCTGCAATTGCTTACAGTGATATAAAGAGCCCTGACACACATCACCATCAATGAGTTTAACTGACAAACAAACAAATTCTTCCCTTATCACTTCTAAACACTTTTTGCATAATAATTTGGAACGCAGTGTACATGTGCTTTTCCACAAAACACCAGTGGTTCACGTAGTGAATCTTACAGTTCTAACTTGCCAACCGTGGTCTGTATGGAGTTGTTCAATAAAGGGCCCAAAATTAAGATAACATAGATGGGAGAGGTCTCTATGAATAGGAATTCCTAAGTATTTGATACCCTGTGAGGGCCAGTCAAAGGGAAAGTTGGACTGGATGGAATCCTATATGGATTTGGGGAGGGAGACATCGAGGGCCTCAGACTTCGCTGCATTGATTTTAAAATTTTACCATGTAACAAAGTGATCTATTTCAGCCATAACAGCATGGATGGATATATGTGATTGAGTGATATATACTAGGACATCATCAGCAAATAGAGAGCACTTGTACTCGGTGCCTCCCACCTCAATCCACCTAATATTGGGGTTATGGCAAATTGATGAGAGCAGGTGCTCCGTCACTAGGATGTATAAGAGAGGGGACAGAGGACATCACTGCCTTGTCCCATTGGTGATTGTGAAAGGTGATGAAAATGTTCTGACGCACCCCCTGGGCCTTGGGATACCCGGAGCCGGACCCTTTTTGGTGGATGCTGGTGGTTGTAGTCTTCGTGGCGGCGACCCGGTTCCGTGGCTCAGGGCGGTCAAACCAGTGGCGGAACTATTTATGTGGTTTTGATGTTTAAATGTCCGACTACGCCACCCGTGGATTGCGGTCAGAGTGAACCGCCGCTACAGGGCAGACCGCTGAGGCTGGTGTTGTGGGTGCAGCAGAGCGTAGCATAACTCCCCACGGGAGGAGTATAGCCTCAGGGCAGTGTATGCGGAGGATGGGGGTGATGGTGCAGGGCAGCAGCAGTAACGACACGGAGTCAGTGATGCAGTTCAGGGCCTTTACTCACAGTTCTTATTATCCAGACCACGTCTGCAGGTAACGGCTGCCCACGTCGTACTGTGCTCACCAGGTGAGGGGCTCAGACAACTCCCAAATAACTTTGGAGCACTTCACAGGACCCCCTTTGTGTGTCCTTTGTCTGGCCTTTCTTACCAACACTTCTGTACGGCTGCCTCGGGCCTCCTCTTGGTAAACTTGGCGCCAGTTTCCCTGACCCTATGTGGTGCCTTCCTAGCGGGTGTAGCGAGGGGCTGCGCCACATAAAATGTCAGAGCCTCCGGTTTCTAGCTGAGGGTCGTTTCCTGCCTCCACTAGTTCGGGGACCGGTCTCCCCCTTTGGCCTGACCCTTCCACGCAGGTGGATTCGGGCGTGCGGTGGCGACTCGCCCGTCCGCACCCCTGGGATCCCTTCATTCCTCGTTCCTGGAGCCTTCTCCGCTCCTCTTCCTTCCTTCTCCCTCTTCCAGGCCTGGGCCTCTGTTACTAGGCCCGCCTCCGGAGCAGAGCTCATGCAGAGCCCCTGCTCCCTGCCACTTCTGCTCAGACTTCTCTGCACTGAACTAAGATGGTGCCCACCTTTTATACTCCCTTCTCAATGCACCCAGGAACTGCTTCCTCCCTGCTCCTGCACTACAGGGTTCCCCTTCCTCAGTGTTCCCTCCCCCCACTCCAGCCAGGGACAGGGACTGTCGTGCCCATCTCAGGGGCATATTGGTCGCCCTGCCCCACGGCAATGTGGTGTAATGCATGCAGGTGTCGGGTCCTGATCCACACTCCATCCTTACCTGAGAGTGAGATATCAAACCTCTGGGTGAGGTGCAATACGTCTGTAGCAACCGAGCCCTCAGGGTGCTACAGTTCCATTTATCTTCAGCCTAGGTGACGTATTGCGATACAGGGCCGTGATTTTGGCAATAAAAGGGTCCCCTAGACCCCTACCCCAAGCTTTTTAAGAGAATCATATATGGCGTGCCAGGAGACTCTATGGAATGCTTTCTCAGCATCCAACGAGAGTATCTAATTACAAATTTTTAACTGCATCTAGCCCAGGAAATACTTTGTGCCTAGTAGCAGTGTCTGCTAGTCAGCGGATTATCCCGGCTGTTAAGCAAGCTGCACCACCTGTAGTTTAGACACTTAATTTTTTCAAAGGAAATGCTTCAGGACCATGGGATAATTAGTGAAGAGCATCAGGAGGCACCCCAAGGCATAGGGGCTGGGACTGGCAGTAGGATGCCTTGCGGTGGACAGCCGAGCTCGATCCTTATAAAAGCTTTTTAACTGCAGCAGCTTTAGTGGACGCTACTGGAGCTGGAATTACCGCGGCTGCTGGCATGAGACGTGCCCTCCAATAGATCCTTGTAAATGGATTTAAAGTGTATTCATTAAAATTAGAGAGACAATTTAAATTAAAAAGCTTAGAGCTGCCTCCACCACAGGGGGGCTCGCTCGACCCACCAGCGGACAGGCACCAGTATTGGGAGAGGGGGGCTGGCCGTCAGGGTTCACCGCGGCTCTGGCACAAACCCGGCGACACGGAGGTGGCACAGGCAGGAGCGGACTGGCCGTGTCGGCTTCTCACTTTTTGGATTTTAGAAGGGCATGACATGCCTATATCTGTGTCTCCCCCTCCTTTTACTCCTCCACCTCTTTTATTTTCGCATGACTATATGTACTTGTCACTTTTCCATGTGTTAGTTATGTCTTCTGAGCAGTTTGTCAGCTTTTGGACACCTTTGAAGGTGGTTTCTATGTGTTTTTGTTTGCCTGCCATTGGTTTTAACGGTGTTCGAAGGTGTTCGACGAACAGTTCGACGAACAGTTCGGCGAACACACGGGTGTTCGACGAACCGAACCGAACTCGAACACTACGGGGGTGGCTCAACACTAGTCATAATCCTATGCCCACATATCACCTTCACCCATGGGGTCAAATGGCAGATATTCTTTCATTATTTAAATTAAAGTAAAAGTTATTTTTTAGTCCACTTATTTTGCTATAGCCGGCATATTTATTGCTAGTGGGCCAATTAAAGCATTAATTTGATATAAATTTGCTATTTTCTATACCAAAATGACAAACCAGAGCATGATGGCCTGTGATCAATATCTGAAAGTTGAATTCTGACAAATGATACATTATGGAATCTTAAAGCTCTTGTGGCAATGAATTCCAATTAAAACTTTCCACAAATTTCATTTGAATAACTTCTGTCCTATGAAAATTGCAGTCATGTAGTTGTAATGGGACTATGACATCATATTTATTGTATAGATTTTTTTTTTTTTAATTGGATAACCCCACCTTGTCAGTAACCCCAAAACTTGGCACACCTGTGTGTCTTTTATAAGCCAATGAGGTCTGCCTCCCCTGTGCTCCACTCAGAGATTTCATTTATCTACAGATTTATTGGCCTCAGAGATATCCGACACAGAAAAACAGACAGAAAATGAAACCAAAGTGATTGCCAAGATTGCAAAAAAACTGAGAGGTCTTATTAGATTTTTGATACTGATAGTTAGTGGCAAAATGGGCTAGAGGCAGAAACTCCACCCAAACAGTCTGATGATCAGAGACAAAGCAATTTTCTGGTTAAAACATTCAGTCTGGATATTGGTCCCTGAATGGTAAGCAGATGAAAAGGACACTTCTACGTTGATCTTGTTACATAATGCTCTCCAGAATTTGGAAGAAAACTGAGTCTTCTTATCAAAAATATATTTACTGGAATGCCATGTAAATGTACAATGTATTTAATGATTTCCTTAAAGCGTAACCATCATTTTAATTTTTATTTCATAAATCAATAGTACGCATGAAAATAAACAACCTTGCAATAAACCTCATCAGAGAAATCTGCTTCTTTGACAGAAACGATCAGTCATTATCAACCTTCTCAGTTCTGAAGTAAAGTCTGTATTCAGTGAAGACTGACTTTGCCATTACTGAGATAGGAGATGGCAGCTGCTAGTGATAAGATTCTATGTAGATAGGAAGGGAGAAGGAGGGTGGAGCTCTACCTCTAGCTCCTCCCTCCTCTCATCTATATAGCATCATATCCATAGAAACTGTAATGGGAAAGTCTGTCTTCACTTAATACAGATTTTACATCAGAATTGAGAATTTTGATAATGAATTGTACCGACTGGTACAAGAGGAGAGAGGACCTGCCCGCGAGGGTGCACAAACAATCTATAAGGGATGGGTGAGGGTACAGTAGGTCAGGGTACAGCTAGTCGTGCAGCGATATGCTGGAGCGAGGCTTACTGCAGATTTTATGCTTGTCACAAGAAGTGGGCCTTCAGCTTCCTTTTCAAGGTTTCCATGGTAGGTGACAGTCTGATGTGTTGGGATACAGAGTTATCACAGTAGGGGAGATCCACGGGTCAAATCTGTTGAGAGCCTAAATCATGTTAAGCTTCCAGGAGCTCACAACTGAGCAGTTTAACCCCTGCACCGATTATAATAAAGGCGAAAGGCTATTTTCTAATGACTGCAGGGGTGGGAGGAATCAGACGCTGTGGTCTTCTGGCTCCTCTCTGTCACGGTAAACCCATGACACCTTGCAAGCTTCAACACAATGTTCACAAGATAGACAGCAGCGGTGGTCGGTCTCCTAGACAATGAGCTAACTCCTTTATGATGATAGAGGACAACATCTGCAAGTAGTTTGTATGTTCTCCCCGTGTTTGCGGGGGTTTCCTCCAGGTTCTCCGGTTACCTTCTCAGTAAAAAAGCAGCCATACAGGAGTGTTCACAGTTCAAAAAATTAGGGCCTGACCCCACCATTTCCGTGGCCAACAGATTGGAGATGGTGGATTTCCACCTCTTAGCTTTGTCATGTGTGGGAGGAAACAATCTTTTACGTGACCACCAATGCGGGAACGAGAGCTGGCTGCAGTGCTGAGAGAGGGCGGAGTACGGTGAAACAGACAAACTGCTGGACCGTGAGTGAGGTGCAGGGGGACATGTTACGGTGAATTGAGAAACATGTGGGGTGCTTGGTGAAACAAACACAGCAGGAATCTCCGCTTCCATTGCAACTGACGGGCTCTCACTCAGCCTGACTGGAGCGGGTAGAGAAGCAGAGGTTCTGAAGTGGGAGACCTGCGTGCCAATACTTGACATGGTAACAGAGGAGGAGGAAGAAGCAGCGGATGCGGTTGATGGGGCAGATGATGGTTGTTGGGATCCGCAAGTCCGCATTTTATTGCAGTGAGATTGCCAGAGTAATGCATGCTGATTGCGCATGTGAAAGTTCATGCATGTAGTAGTCAAATTATTTCACTTTTTCCCTCTACTGAGTTATTTATTGCAAAATTTACAGATAACGTGATTTGGCTCATCCTTTGCGGTCTCAAAAAGGCCCAGGCTAGGCAACCCTTGCCGCCCTTGTGAGCTGCAGACCCCCGATTGCTGCTGGTCACTGCCACTGGCTAAGGATGCGTTGCTCCTCGTGCTTGCATCACTCCGTGTCTGGGCTATAGGATGCAACTTAACCTTCTCGTATTTCTTCTCCACCTCCTCAGATGAGCTACTCAGCTGCATGCCTCTGGGTTCACACCAAGTTGGATGTGCAACCTCATCATCTTCCAATGTGTTATCCCATTCCTCGCCCTCAGAGTCACCCTCCTCCTCTTCTTGCCCTGACAGCACAGTACAGTCAAGGGTCAGGAAGCTGCTCGGACCCAACCTTTTTTTCCCCCTGTGTGGAGAAGAATATCTGCCCCAAACAATTTTAATCTGAGGTGCAGTCTGCTTTATATACCCATTTTGAGTTTATCAGGTCTGTGTACCCCTGTGTGGAGAAGAAAATCTGCCCCAAACAATTTTAAGCGGAGATATAGTCTACTTTATATGCCACGGTGGAAAGAAAACCTATTTCTATTGTATCATGTGTTCTCCTGTGAGAATAATATCTGCACCACACAATTAATTTAAATTGAGTATAAGTATTATCATGGGGACCGACACCTCTTCAACTACAGTCAACCCAGTAGATGGAGACCCAATAAGGACTATTCCCATTTGAAAACATTTGGGCCTAAAACCACCAAAGTGGCATCAATTTCACTAGAGTATAAGTAGTATAATGGGGACCGACACCTCTTCCACTACAGCCAACCCAATAGATGGAGACCCAATCAGGATTCCCCACATTTCCAAAAATTACTGGCAGACACAAACAAAGTGGAATCAATTTCAGTACAGTAGAAATTGTACAATTAGGAACGACACCTCTTCCCCTACAGCCAACCCAGTAGATGGAGACCCAATCAGGACTGTTTCCTTTTGAAAACATTTGGGCCTAAACCACCAAAGTGGCATCAATTTCACTAGAGTATAAGTAGTATAATGGGGACCGACACCTCTTCCACTACAGCCAACCCAATAGATGGAGACCCAATCAGGACTCCCCACATTTCCAAAAATTATTGGCAGACACCAACAAAGTAGCATCAATTTCAGTACAGTAGAAATTGTATAATTAGGAACGACACCTCTTCCACTTCAGCCAACCCAATGGATTGAGAGACCAAATCTGTATTTAACACATTTAAAAAAAATTAGGCACACAAGCCATATTACAGGCTGCAATTACGCAAGATCAATGCAGCACACTAAAAACTACAACATCGACTACTCTGTACAGTCTGCAATTGGAGTGCAAAAGTCCTTTGAGATCCATGACTTGTTCATCTTGATGAAAGTTAGGCGGTCAGCACTTTCATGGGACAGCCGGGTGCGCTTATCCATCAGGACACCACCAGCAGTGCCGAACACATGTTCTGAGAGAACGCTGGCTGCCGGGCATGATAAAACCTCCAAGGCATGACAGGCGAGCTCAGGCCATTCATCCATTTTTGAAGACCAAAATGTAAAAGGGTCAAAATCCTCACTGGTGGTATTCATATTGAGCTCTAGATAGTCCTCCACCATCCTCTCCAGTCATTCTCCACGTGTCAGACTTGTATTCTGTTGTGCTGGTGCACGAGCTGGTCTAAAAAATGCGTGAAAGGACTCACAGAAATTGCTTCTGCCACTTCCTCTGCTGCTGTTGCTAATGTTATGACGAACTGACGTGCCAGAGGTTGAAAGACTACAGCTGTGATGCACACTGTGTACCTCACTCCTATATTGGGGAAAAGCTCTATTAAGGTTGCATAAAAGCTTGTTTCTATACCCCAACATTAGCGGGTCCCTTTCCAGGGCGGGAAGCATCTGGCAAAATTTACTCTTATAATGTGGATCTAACAGAGTGGCAACCCATTAGTTAGCATTATTTTGAATCCTAACTAGTGTTGAGCAAGCATGCTCGACACTGCTCGGTACTCGCCCGAGCATCTCACTACTCGGGATGTTCGGCGAGCACCGAGCATTTTCGGGTTACTCGGGCGGGAGCCCGGGTCTCCGCCCTGCATGTTTGGTGCTCTTTACAGAGCCAATGAACATGCAGGGATTGCCAGCCAGTCACTGTAATGCCGCAGCCATGTTGGTTTTGGGCATTACAGTGATTGGCTGGCCGCACAGCGTCACCTCGAGTATTTAAAACCGGGCGCCGCCATCTTGGACACAGTAGCTCCGGATCAGACAGTGTAGGAAGAGTGCTGCTGAGCTAGGGAGAGATTTATACTGTGAAATAGGTAGTGTAGGGTCTCTAAAGCCTGCAGAATAAAACAAACAGTCCTTCTGAGGACTAATATCCATCCCAGATATCAGGCAGGCAGGCAGGCAGGCAGGCTGTATTGGAGATGCAGTGGTTATACCAACAAACACTGCATTACAGTCCTGTGTGCTGCTGCTGCTCAAATTGCTAGACTTAGCCCCAGGTCTCAGGGGCCAGGAAAAATCCTTTTTTTTTCATCTAAATGCTCTTTTTTTTTCCCCTCAGTCAGACTGTACAAATACCCATCTTATTAACCTTTTGGTATTTCCCCCCCCCCAAAAAAAAATGAGTGTGTCTGTGAGTGTTCAGACACAAATATATCTGTTTCAAAGAGTATGGTTTCGGCCAGATAACTAGAACTGTAGTTTTGCAGTTCCACAGTTCAAATCTCTGTATTATCCACTTTTTTGCCTTTTTTCCATAAAAAAAAAACAGTTTGAGTGTCTCGCTGACTGTTCCGACACAAATATATCTATTTAAAAAAGTCTGGTATATGCAAGGAAATTGGAACTGCGGTTTTCCTCTTCCACGGTTCAAATCTGGGTGTTATCCACCTTTTTGCCTTTTTTCCACAAAAAAAACAGTGTGAGTGTCTCACTGACTGTTCAGACACAAATATATCTGTTTAAAAGATTCTGGTGTAGGTCAGAGAATTAGAACTGTGGTTTTCCTCTTCCACGGTTCTAATCTCCTTTTTATTACCCTTTTGCCATTGATAGTGCGAGTGTAAGCTATTTTACTTCATTTTCAATGCGCAAGGTGCGTAGCAAGGGACGTGGAACTGGACGTTCTGGTGATGGTGCATGCAGAGGACGGGGCCGTGGCCAAGGTGAAAATGTGCTACAACCAACAACCACATCTTCTCGCTCCCAGTTCTTGACCGAATTACTAGTGAAGCACACAACACCACTATTGCGAACTGATCAGTGTGAACAGGTTAATAATTGGAAAGCAGATAATACTTCCAGTCACCTGGCACCACCACCTCCGGTCTGTCTTCCACACGGTCAAGACTTAGTAGCCGTGAGTCTCGACCGCATACTCCTCCTCACCCTGATGCTCCTTCCTCCCACCATGCCGAGTGTCGTCAGACAGCAACTGATCCCACAGTTCGACACTCTGAAGAGCTGTTCACTGGTCCATTTCCATATTTGGGCCCCTCGACTGCTCCGCTTGAAGTGGTGGAAGAGATCCCATGTAGTGATGGCCAAATATTTGAACAGCCACGTCCACAGGAAGGCGACGCTGGCAATTTGTCACAAGAGGTGGACGATGACGAGACACAATTGCCACGAAGTGAGGAGGAGGACCGTGGTGCGGAAGTGGAAGAGGAGGAGGTGGTGGATGATCTAGTAACTGACCCAACGTGGCAAGAGGACATGCAGAGCGAGGCCAGCAGCACACAGGGGGAGGGAGGCAGAGTACCCCAACAGTCAGGAAGAAGCAGTGTGGTGGCCGCAGACAGAAAGCGGGCAACCGTTCCCCATAACACCAACACGAGGGACGTTGCCAGTACAACCGGTAGGTCTTCCAGAGTCTGTAATTTTTTTAAAGACTCTGCTGATAACCCCAAAAAGGCCATTTGCATCATCTGCCAGGCCAGCATCAGCAGGGGTGACAAAACTACCAGCCTGACCACCACCAGCATGATCAGGCACATGTCAGCAAAGCACCAGACTTTGTGGAGTGAACACCAGGGTCCACGACCAGTATCAGCGGATGTCACCACTGCTTCTTCCACTGTTGTGCGTGTAAGAGAACACCCCTGTTGTGCGTGCAAGGCAATCCCCTGTCCATACTGCATGCAAAGATGCCCCCTCCTCTCAGTCTTCACTTGTTATGGCAGTTTCTCAAGAAATAGCATCAACGTCCACGTCCACGTCCCACTGCAGCGTTCAATTGTCCATATCCCAGAACTTTGAATGAAAGCGCAAATTCGCAGCCAATGCCCCACAGACCACAGTCCTAAATTAGCACATTTCTCGACTGCTTGCGTTGGAAATGCTGCCTTTTAGGCTGGTGGAGACGGAATCCTTCCGCAACCTTATGGTGGTGGCCGTCCCTCGGTATTCGGTCCCCAGCCAACACTATTTTGCTCGGTGTGCCATCCCCGCACTACACAAGCACATGTCCCAAAACATCTGCCGTGCCCTCAACAACACAGTTACTGGGAGAGTCCACCTGACAATGGACACGTGGACAAGTGCTTGTGGCCAGGGACGGTACATCTCCCTGACGGCACACTGGGTAAACATAGTGGAAACCGGGACCCAGTTGGACCTTGGAATGGAACACATCCTCCCCACACCGAGGATTGCGGGCCCTTTGTCAGTCAGAGCTTAGGTGATAAACCTCACACTGCTTGTGAGTTGTGGACTGCTGTGAAAGAGCAGGCAGATCTGTGTCTGAGACCGCTGAACCTACATCCAGGCATGGTCGTGTGTGACAATGACCGTAACCTGGTGGCGGCTCTGATGCGGGTCGAAATCACACACGTACCATGGCTGGCTCATGTTCTTAATCTCGTGGTTAAGCGGTTTCTTAAATCGAACCCCGAGTTGCCAGATCTGCTCGTAAAAGTACGACGCCTGTCAGCTCATTTTCGGAAGTCGGCTACAGCTTCCGCCGCCCTTGTTGTGTTGTAGCAGCGCTTGCAACTTCCGGCACAACGACTGATGTGTGATGTCCCCACACGTTGGAACTCTACCTTCCACATGTTGCAAAGGATTTGTGAGCAGAAGAGAGCAGTTGTGGAGTACCAGCTGCAACAAGGCCGTCGATATTCAGGTCAGACTCCACACATAAGACCTCAGGAGTGGACCTGGTTGTCTGACATATGTACCAATCTGACAAACTTTAAGGAGTCCACCAAGATGGTGAGTGACGATGACGCCATCATTAGCGTCAGCATCCCACTTGTCTGTCTTTTGCAATGCTCTCTGCAGAGAATTAAAGAGGAGGCATTGCAGCCAGAGTATGATGAGATGGATCAAGAAGCCGTAGCGGGCGATTACACACAGCCCAGCCTCATCTCTTCCTAACGTGCATTGGGGGACAATGATGAAGAGGAGGAGGAGGAGGAAGAACAGGAGCTGGTATCATGCGCTGTAGACGGTAGTACCTGTACAACTGTCATACCGTCGATTCAGCGTGGGTGGCCTGAGGACAGGGGGCAGGAGGAGGAGGAGGAGAGCATGGTCAGTCGTCATCTTGGTGAGGACACGGAAGTCTTGCCCGTTACCAGTCTGGCACGCATGGCTGACTTTATGTTACGCTGCCTTAACCATGACCCTCGCGTTGTCAAAATGTTGAGTGACAGTCATTACTGGTTGGTGACACTTTTAGACCCCCGCTACAAGGAGAACTTTCACTCTCTTATTCCTTAGGTGGAGAGGTCTACAAAAATGGGGCAGTACCAGAAGGCCCTTGCTGCAGAACTATTAAAAAAATTCCAATCTGAACACTCTAGCGGCATAGGTCACAGTTCGTTGCCCAACCAAGGCGTACAGGCGAGAGAGACGCAACTCCAATCCAGCAGAGGCAGGGGAACACTGTCTACGTTCTGGGACAGTTTTCTGAGACCTGCCCAGCTTACAGGCCCTGAGGCACGGGGTACTCTCACAAGGAGTGGAAAGTTTCAAAAGATGGTGAGGGAGTAACTTGCCGACCGTACCAGCGTCCTCCGTGATTCCTCTGTGCATTTTAATTATTGGGTATCCAGGCTGGACACTTGAAATGAACTCGCTCTGTACGCCTTGGAGGTCCTGGCCTGCCCTGCTGCTAGCGTGTTATGGGAGTGTGTTTTTAGTACCGCTGGGGGAATTATAACTGATAAGCGCACTCGCCTGTCAACTGACAATGCTGACAAGCTGATCCTTATCAAAATGAACAAGGGCTGGATTGGGCCAGACTTCTCATCACCACCAAATGACAGCAGAGTAACATAAAGTCAAATCCACTGTGTTATTTTGGGAGATGTATTCCCATGAACCACTTCACACCCACACATGGGTATACGCTTCCTCATTTTGGCTGTTTTTTGCTCTTCTGCTTTTCCTCAGCCTCCACCACCACTATACCACCAGGGTGACCGTGGTCCATGTTGCCAGCATTGCAAGTGTTACGCTCGCGCCTGGACTGACTGGCGTGAGCGTAATTAGTGATCCCACTGTACCATGAACCAAGGAGTGCCTGGAGGGGCGTAACTAAGTATCAACCCGATCCGACCAAGGTTGCACGGCGGCTCAGTCGACTCCGTGAACCAAGGTGGAACTGAGCAGAGGGACCAGGTGCTACTTCAGGTCAGACCCCGGTCACAGCTGTTGACCCACACCGGGGAATGCAAGAACAGGCAGGTTAGGCTGGCTTACAGACAGGTGGGTATTGGCAGGCACGGCTGGTATGCAGACAGGAGGGTACTGGTAAGCACGGCTGGTATGCAGACAGGTGGGTACTGGCAAGCACGGCTGGTATGCAGACAGCTGAGTACTGGCAAGCACGGCTGGTATGCAGACAGGTGGGTACTGGCAAGCACGGCTGCAGTGCAGACAGGGAGATACTGGCAAGCACGGCTGAAGTGCAGAGAGGGAGGTACTAGCAGGTTGGAGCGCAGGCTGGATAGGGTCCAGTACAGACTGGGAGACAGCCGGAGCGGAGGACAAGGCAGAGCAGAGTGAAACCGACGGAACGGTGGACAAGGCAGAGCAGAGAGGAACCGCCGGAGCGGTGGACAAGACAGAGCAGAGAGGAACCGCAAGTGTGGTGAGAAAGCAGAGCAGAGCGAAACCGCAGCTGCGGTGGACAAGGCAGAGCAGTGAGGAAGTGCCAGAGCAGTGAGCAAGGCAGAGCAGAGAGAAACCGCTGGCGCAGTGAGCAAGCAGAGCAGAACAGGGCTGCAGGTGCAGGCAGAGAGGACAGGGCTCTGTTCACATGGAACAGACTGGAAAATACAGGAAGATTGTTAGAACACAGGCTGTAGATACGGAGGAAGGGAAAAGGGACAAACAGAACCAGATACACACAAGATACTTACAATGAAGTAGCAAGTGGACACAAAACTCACAAACAGAAATACAGAAACGAGTTGGAGTTAGGTGCAGGTTCAGACACTGCATGAAAAGGGAGGGTACGGACATAGAGACATACAGGTAACAGGCTAGGAGACAGTTCAGACAGGAACTGACACTGCAACGAGATACAGGAAAGAGCCTGGGTATACAGCCCCCAGGGTGGCAGAAATGGACTAGAAGTCACAGATAACAGGCCTGGGTATACAGCCCCCAGGGTCGCGGAAACAGACTAGAAGTCAGAGATAACAGGCCTGGGTATGCAGCCCCCAGGGTGGCAGAAACAGACAAGATACAGGACAAGACCTGAAACTCAGAGGCAGAGAGCACACTGATAGTTAGTGTTGCTCAGGCACCTCCTTCTGGGTGGAGGGGGTTTAAATATCCAGTGACTCACAGCAATAGGCTGGGGACGCATTAGGAGTGCTCCCACTGCAGCTATAAGAATCAGGAAGTAACCAGGCCGCCGCCCTAAGCAATCAGATAAGAGACATGCACACAGCATGAACTGGAGCAAGGTTTGCAGACTGGACTGATGGGTAAGATTGCGGTCTTGCATGGTGGGAGGTGGTGCACTATGCATGCAAGCCGCCAGAGATGTTACAGTACCCCCCCTTTACGCCCCCTCTTCTTCAAGCCTGCAAGGGTCTTGTCCAGAGAATTTGGAAGCCAATCCTTCTCTTCAAGAAGATTACCTCTTCTGTCCACTAGAGGAAACGAAACTGGTCTCATCATCTTGGTGACTAGAATGCTTCCTCCTATCAAGCCATCCTCAGCAACAGATGAAGTGGGTGAAGTACCAGGAACAGCACACAGGAAAGTCTCTCTCCATTTGTTATCAGGTAGCACCCTGGTGGATTCAGGAGACAACTGGAGGTCCTCCCCCAGGTTGGAGGGGTGCAGAGACTCGGGGGTAACCACCGCCTTGACGTACACTTTGCCAAGCTTACTGGATGAAGTGGGCGGCGTAAAAGGTACTGGGTGTAGGAAAGTCTCTCTCCATTTATCAGGTACCACTCCGGGGAATTCAGGAGACAACTGGAAGTCCTCCGCCTGGTTGGAGGGGTGCAGAGACTCGGGGGTAAACACCGCCTTGATGGACGTAAGGCCAGATTTATTAGAGATGGAGGGTCCTTGCTTTGGGACCATCTTCAATATTGTTTCAGAGATGACATGTCTGTGAGGCGGGATGGTACCTGAAGCCAGATCATTGGTACAAACGTCGAGACTGTGTGGGGACATCGCCTCTGCTTCTCTTCCTTCGGAGACTTCAGCGCACAGCGAGTCAGCGACTAGCAGATCTGGTGAAGCAGAAGAAGAAACTGCTGACTGTCCTGAAGATATGGGGTCTGGACACCCCTTGTACCTTTGCAGTCCCCCAGGATACACCATGCAGGATCTCCAGACCTGAGCGGGCACTAGATCTCTCGGCTCTGGCGACCTGTGGGTAAACCAGTCAGCACCTGTAATGTGAACTTCTTCATGTGTAATGCTCCATTCTGGAGCTTAATTTGTACAGACATATTTTGACTGTTTCTGAGTAGGGCTCGTCCTTCCGCTGACAATGCCCAAACCGGCTTCTGGAGTTTTCGGACGGGAATCAAACACTGACTCTTCAAGGCTTTAAGCCCGAAACTTCCGGTTAATCTGAAGCCTTCACTTGCCATGGAGACAGTCATGGTCATCTGTGGAGAGGAAGAACTAATGCCAAAGGCAGCCTCTCCTACAGGCCTAATGTCTTGGGATTCTCCAACCTTCGCTGGAAAAAGACCGTCAGGGGGTCCCAAACCACTGCAGCGGGACCGCAATCCAATTTTCTGACTGGGTTCTGGCCTCTGCTTTGCCTGACGAACATGGTCAACCTTCATGGATTCAGTGCGGATAGCTGCCTCTACAGGCTGGGGAACAGGAGGTCTTTGGGAGTACAGAACCTGGCGTGATGGTTTACCTCTACGCCTTGCACATCTGGACTGCCTCTAGAGGTTGGGAAGAGAAGTATTCTGTGGAGCATAGTCATCCTGTGTGGATTCTGGGTGGCAGCAGTCTCTTCGGGCTGGAGAACTGGTAGGCTACCTACACACATTACCCATCGGGGCTGCTCCGGGATATAGGGAAGGGAAGCTTTAGCAGAGGCTTCTGGATTAGGGTCATCGAAGACCATTAGAAAGGCCACAAGGAAGGCCTACAGGTCAAAAACGATAGGATCCCATGCTTCCCATAGGGGGTGATCCATTTCAAGGCATCACCCGCTAGGTAGGACATCATAAATGCCACTTTAACCCGATCAGTAGGAAAATAGTGAGCATAGAACTTGAAGTGCAGCATGCATTGCTCCACAAATGCACGGCTTCGTTTTGGATCCCCATAGTACCGTGGCGGATCCGCAGGAGCGAGTGCTGATAGCTCCATTTGGGCTGGGGCGTAAATCGCCGGGACCTCGGTTTGCGAAAAAAAAAATTCTTGGTGCACGTATTCGTCAGACAAGGATTCAAATGTCTCTGAGAGCAAAGGGCCGTGGGGTTCAACGGGAACCATGTCTTGAGCAAACTGTTACTCTCGCGCCTGGACTGACTGGCGTGAGGGGGATTAGTGATCCCACTGTACCATGAACCGAGGAGTGCCTGGAGGGGCATAACTAAGAATCAACCCGATCCGACCAACGTCGCACGGCGGCTCAGTCGACTACGTGAACCAAGGAGGAACCGAGCAGAGGGACCAGGTGCTACTCCAGGTCAGACCCCGGTCACAGATGTTGACCCACATCGTTGAATGCAGGAACAGGCAGGTTAGGCTGGCATACAGACAGGTGGGAATTGGCAGGCACGGTTGGTATGCAGACAGGTGGATACTGGTAAGCACGGCTGGTATGCAGACAGGTGGGTACTGGCAAGCACGGCTGGTATGCAGACAGGTGGGTACTGGCAAGCACGGCTGGAGTGCAGACAGGGAGATACTGGCAAGCACGGCTGGAGTGCAGACAGGGAGGTATTAGCAGGTTGGAGCGCAGGCTGGATAGGGTCCAGTACAGACTGGGAGACAGGAACAGAGCCGCAGATGCGGTAGGCAAGCAGAGTAAAGCGAAGCGGAGCGGAGCGGAGGACAAGGCAGAGCAGAGCGAAACCGCCGGTGTGGTGAGTAAGCAGAGCAGAATGAAACCAGGGGTGCGGTGGACAAGGCAGAGCAGAGTAAAACTGCCAGAGCGGTGGACAAGGCTGAGCAGAGAGGAACCACCGGAGCGGTGGACAAGGCAGAGCAGAGAGGAACCGCAAGTGCGGTGAGCAAGCAGAGCAGAGCGAAACCGCAGGTGCGGTGGACAAGGCTGAGCAGAGAGTAACCGCCGGAATGGTGGGCAAGGCAGATCAGAGAGAAACCGCTGGCACGGTGAGCAAGCAGAGCAGAACAGGGCTGCAGGTGCAGGCAGAGAGGACAGGGCTCTGTTCACATGGAACAGACTGGAAAATACAGGAAGATGGTTAGAACCCAGGAGGTAGATACGGAGGAAGGGAAAAGGGACAAACAGAACCAGATACACAGAAGGTACTTACAATGAAGTACCAAGTGGACACAAAACTCACAAACAGAAGTACAGAGACAACGAGTTGGAGTTAGGTGCAGGTACAGACACTGCAGGAAAAGGGAGGGTACGGACATAGAGACAAAAAGGTAACAGGCTAGGAGACAGTTCAGACACTGCAACGAGATTCAGGAACGAGCCTGGGTATACAGCCCCCAGGGTGGCAGAAATGGAATAGAAGTCACAGATAACAGGCCTGGGTATACAGCCCCCAGGGTGGCGGAAACCGAATAGAAGTCAGAGATAACAGGCATGGGTATGCAACCCCCAGGGTGGCAGAAACAGACTAGAAGTCAGAGATAACAGGCCTGGGTATGCAGCCCCCAGGGTGGCAGAAACAGACAAGATACAGGACAAGACCTGCATCTCAGAGGCAGAGAGCACACTGATAGTTAGCGATGCTCAGGCACCTCCTTCTGGGTGGAGGGGGTTTAAATATCCAGTGACTCACAGCAATAGGCTGGGGACGCATTAGGAGTGCGCCCACTGCAGCTATAAGAATCAGGAAGTAACCGGGCCGCCGCCTTAAGCAATCAGACAAGAGACATACACATAGCATGAACTGGAGGAAGGTTTGCAGACTGGACTGATGGGTAAGATTGCGGTCTTGCATGGTGGGAGGTGGTGCACTATGCAAGCACGCCGCCAGGGATGTTACAGCAAATTCCTCCGTCCTAATTTTTGGCAGCTTTTGCTTGGAAGGCATAGGCAAAGACTATGGGAGACCGACTCCCCAATAATAGGAATAATGTTTTTAATATGCTGTACTGCATGGCTCTTGTAAGGGGCATTGCGAGTTCCTCCATCCTAATTTTTGGCAGCTTTTACATGGAAGGCTTAGGCAAAGACTTTGGGAGACCCACTTCCCAACAATGGAAATAATGTTTTTAATATGCTGCACTGCATGACTTTTGTAAGGGGCATTAAAATCGTCTTGTTAAGCTACTGTGACCTTCACGTCTCTTCCAAGGGTCATTGATATTGTCTTTTTATTCCACTGGGACCTCCACGTCTCTTCCAAGGGGCATTAAAACCATCTTGTTAAGCTACTGTGACCTCCACGTCTCTTCCAAGGGGCATTAAAACCGTCTTGTTAAACACTCTGAACTCCACGTCTCTTCCAAGGGACATTAAAACCGTCTTGTTAAACACTCTGAACTCCACGTCTCTACCAAGGGGCTTTAAAATCGTCTTGTTAAGCTACTGTGACCTCCACGTCTCTTCCAAGGGGCATTGATATTGTCTTTTTATTCCACTGCTACCTCAACCACTCTTAAAATGGGCATTGATATTGTCATTTTATTCCACTGTAACCTCCACCACTCTTCCAAGGGGCATTGATATTGTCTTTTTATTCCACTGGGACCTCCACCACTCTTCCAAGGGGCATTGATATTGTCTTTTTATTCCACTGGGACCTCCACGTCTATTCCAAGGGGCATTAAAACCGTCTTGTTAAACCCCTCTGAACTCCACGTCTCTTCCAAGGGGCATTAAAACCGTCTTGTTAAACCACTCTGAACTCCACAGCTCTTCCAAGGGGCATTGAAATGTTGTTTTTAATTACCTCTAACCTCCACGACTCTTCTAACGGGCATTGCATTTCCTCCTAATTTTAGTCAGCTTTTGCTTTTCAATGCATAGGCGAACACTAAGGGAGCCCCACTCCCCAATAATGGGTAGATGGTTTTTAGTACGCTGTAATCAATGTCTGTTTCAAGGGGCATTGCAGTTTCTCATAATTATTGGAAAGCCATCCATTCACTGCTTAGGCCAACAGTGTACAGGAGACCCTGTTGCTATAAAGTTAGTTAAGGCCCTCTGACCTCCATGTCACTTCCAAGAGGCATTGGAGTGCTTCAAAATTTTTGGTAGGCATTGCACTCACTGTATGCCCTATAACTGTGTAGCCGAACGGCTCCTTCTGGTACAGAAACATATCCTACAAGACATGTGTGGTTGACTGGCCTGATATTGATGTGAATGGTCCCTGTTCCTCCTGCTGGTTCTCCATTGCCACCACCTCATCCTTCATTCATCACCTGAAGCTTTGTTTTAACGGGAGTCAAAGAACTGGGATAGTAGCAGGAAAACATCCAGCAATCCTCGGAGGAGGTAGGATATGCGCCAAAACGCTGACCACCTCAGGCCTAGCCGCTACTACATACATGCGCTTACATTCCAAGAAACAGAAAGCTAAGGAGATGGATGGCCTCATGATCATGAATAATTTAGTCGTTATGTAGGAGGCCGACCACTGTTGCTGTCTACCTTCTGAACTTTGTGTTGAAGCCTGATTGACCCAGGACCCGCAATCCTCTATGTCTGGAGGACGTGTTGCATCCCAATGTCCAACTGTGTCCCAGCTTCCACAATATTAACCCAGTGTGAAGGCGTCAGTGAGATGGACCATCCCTTGCCATATTCACTTGTCCACGTGCTTGTGGTTAGGCTGTCCTTCCCACTAAATGCACTGGGGAGGGGCACAGGTAATGTTTTGGTATGTGCGCTTGTGTATAAGGTGCACCGGTACAAATAGGGGCGGCTAGGGACCGTTTATGGACATCCGGCCGCCCCCAGGCTGGGGACCATGTGTGGGCTCCCGGCCGTGGGGCGGCTGGGGACTGATTATGGATACCAGGCCACCGACGCAGCCATGACGTGGTGGCCAGATTCCGCCTCCACATGCCTAAAATGCCCAATTTTCAAGTGCAAGCAAGCAGTATGTTATTGCAGCCTGGGGGTGGGTGGGTGGCAGGCTGCATACTTGCGCTTGCGTTGCAAAGAATGGGGGAGGTACAATTTAACACTGCCCTGGGACAAGGACTTGAATGGGGATAGTTGCAAGTCTGCAACGACAGGTGCAGGGCGGGAGGCATCTTCGCATGTTCCATGAACAGGGGGTTGGCGTGCACACACTACAGTGGAATATGCTGTCCTTCCCACTAAATGCACTGGGGAGGGGCACATGTAATGTTTTGGTATGCGCGCTTGTGTATAAGGTGCACCGGGACAAATAGGGGCGGCTGGGGACCGAGTATAAACACCCGGTCGCCCCCTGGTGGCTGGGAACCGAATGTGGACACCCACCGCCGGGCAGCTAGGGACTGAATATGGATACCAGTCCGCCGAGGCAGCCATGACATGGTGGCCAGCATCAGCCTCCACAAGCCTAAAAGGCCTCATTTCAAGTACAAGAAAGCTAGCAGTATGGTTTTGCAGCCTGGGGGTGGGTGGGTGGCAGGCTGCACACTTACGTTTGCATTCCAAGAAAGCAAAGCAGATGCTAACTTCTATCATCATCATCATGCTCCTCAGCTTGGCACCTCCACTGTTGGAGAAGCCAGGGCCCACCGGAGGAGTCTTTGGTTGTCTGGTGGGCTCATCCAATGCTGCCCTAAAGCAGGCCAGGCTAAGAAAAGTGTGGGGAAGGTTCCCGGGACAAATAGTGGTGGCTGGGGACTGAGTATGAAGACCTCACCGCTGACGCAGACATGAGGTAGTGGCCAGCTTCGGCCTCCTCCAAACTAAAAGACCCCATTTCAAGTGCAAGCTAGCAGTATAGTTTTGCAGCCTGAAGGTGGGTGGTTGGCTGCATATTTGCACTTACATTGCAAGGAATGGGGGAGGTACAATTGAACACTGCCCTGGGACAAGGACTTGCACGGGGATAGTTGCAAGTCTGTATCTTCTGATGCAGCAAGGATCACTTCTGATGGGCACACTTTTAGGCAGTGACCTGGGTGTTAGAGATGCTTCCAGGGGTCTTCCCCATGCTGTTCCCATGTCTTTTCAGCACTGTATGCATGTGTCACACGGCACATGGCCAGATAAGGTTGTAAAATGTTAAAATGACATTTCCCGGTGAATGCATTTGTCACGGTTGAAAGCAATACAAAAGTGCAAAAACGCATAAAAATGCTACTTGTGAACATAGCCCAAGGTGTGGAGGAGTATTTTTGTTTTTGGTTATTTATTTTACCTTATACACAAATCTTTACCCTGGAAAGGATGTTCCTTAACATATTTCACAGGAAAACAGTTTCAGTTTCGTTTTTGAACGTTTTATTGTGAGCCCGTAAAAGTGGCTTAATACCTCTGACCACGTTGTTGACAACAGTGGCCTGGGGGTCAGAAATGCTTCCTGGAGCGATCCCCATGCTGTCTCCATGTAATTTGAGCACTGTCACTATCGTTTTGGGCACTTTTTAGGCTTTCTACAGACTGCCGGGGGTGGCGCCGCAAAAATTCTCGGGTCTCCCATAGACTAACATTGGGCTCGTTGCTCGGGTCGAGCACCCGAGTATCACGGTGAGCTCGGCCCGAGCTTCGAGCACCCGATCATTTTAGTGCTTGCTCAACACTGATCCTAACTATACGGGGATCATGTTGCAGAATGTGCAGCAAGAAGGCACTCATATGTCGAGCTCTTCTATGTGGTCCAAAGCCAGACTCTATTGTTGGCTGCGTAACACTGATGCATGTTTCCTTCTTCCCCTCCTGCCAACCACGTTCAACAGAGAGGAGATGATTATCCTCTTCATCTTCTGACAGCTGCTCGCCCATCACCTCTTCCTCCTCCATTTGTTCCTCGGCTCTTGCACCTTCATAACTGTATGTCTGGTATCACGAAACCCCCTCGATCGCAGGAAGCCACCGTCACTTTGATACATTGCTATCACTTTTGCATCCTCCACTTCTTCATGGACAACCACCTCCTGCCGCACGCTATTCAAAGTCTACTCCAACATGTAGATGGTTGGAATAGTGATGCTGATGATGGCATGATCAGTGCTAACTAGTTTAGTAGCCATTTCAAAACTGTGCAGAAGGGTGCAGAGGTCCTTAAACTGTTCCCACTCCGTAAACTTTATATGCCTCATGTCCGTACTGCATTGGCCCAGGCTATACGACATGACATACTGCGTCAGGGCTCGTTGCTGCTGCCACAGTCGCAGCAACATGTGCAGAGTGGATTTCCACTGCATTGGCAGATTGCATATCAACCAGTTAACTGGCATGAACAAAGACCTCTGTATCGATGCAAGTCGATGACATGATGGATGCGAACGGTGGAAGTGAGCACACAGCCTCCGTACTTATTGAAACAGATCATTCAGACCAGGATAGTGGCTGAGAAATCGCTGTACCACATGGTTGAGGATGTGAGCCATGCAAGACACACGTGTGAGTTCGCCTCGGCGAAGGACCGCCAACAGGTTCGCACCATTATCGCACACGGCCTTCCCTGGCTCCAGGTTCAGTGGAGACAGCCATTGCTGAAACTGAGCCTGGAGAGCTGTCGACAACTCTTCAGCTGTATGACTGCGATCTCCAAGGCATATTAATTTGAAGACTGCCTGATTGCGGTGAGCCCTGGCTGTGCAGTACGTAGGTGGTGTGGATTCGATCTGCACTGTAGGAACACGTGTCTCATTAAGGCAGAGGTTCGGTGAGCAGGTGGAGGCCCTAGAGGAGGTGTAGGAGGCAGAAGCTGTGGAGGAAGTGTGAAATACAGAGATTTCTTCTGAAAGCTCTGTGGATTTCAAGATATGTGGAGAAGCCCCTTCCCCGCCTGCCCGCACAGCTACCAGTGACACCCAGTGCCCAGTCAATGTCCTTGGCCATGCTTACTCGTTCAGGTGTCTGTGGTGAATGCACCCTGGCAGACATAGATTTAGTCTAGGAACTGGTGTAGCGCAGGCACAGCTTTCTTAGAGAAGTAATGGCGACTGGGCAACTGGTACTGGGGGACTGGGACGGCCATCAGATTTTGGAAACTGCCTGTGTCTACCAGGCAGAAAGGCAGCATTCCTGTGGCCAACAGACTGGAGATGGTGGAGTTCAACCTCTTAGCTTTGTCATGTGTAGGATGAAACAATCTTTTACGTGACCACAACTGCGGGACCGAGGGCTTGCTGCGGTGCTGAGAGAGGGCGGAGTATGGTGAATTGGACAAACTGCTGGATTGTGAGTGAGGTGCAGGTGCAGATGTTATGGTGGACTGAGAAACATGTGGTGTGCTTGGTGAAACAAACACAGCAGGCATGTCCGCTTTCGTTATAGCTGATGGGCTCTCACTCAACCTGACTGGAGCGGGTAGAGAACCAGAGGTTGTGCTGTGGGAGATCTGCGTGCCAATACTTGGCACGGTAACAGAGGTGGAGGAAGAAGCAGCGGATACGGTGGATGGGGCAGCTGATGATTGTTGAGGTCCGCTTGTCTGCCTTTTAGTGCAGTGAGATTCCCAGTGTAACGCATGTTGTGTGAGCATATGAAGGTTCATGCATATAGTTGTCAAATTATTGCACTTTTTCCCTCTACTGAGTTTTTTTTGCAAAGTGTGCCGATAATGTGAGTTAGCTCATCCTTTGCGGTCTCAAAAAAGGCCCAGGCTAGGCAACCCTTGCCACCCTTGCGAGCTGCAGACCTGTGACTACTGCTGGGCACAGCCGCAGTTGTGACTAAGGATGCAGTGCTCCTCGTGCTTGCATCAATCCCTGTCTGCGCCATAGGGCGGAAGGTAACCTCCTCATCTTCCTCCTCCAACTCCTCAGATGAGCTACTCGGCTGCATGACTGGGTTCACACCAAGTCGGATCTTCAACCTCGTCATCATCCAATATGTTATCCCATTCCTCACCCTCAGAGTGACCCTCCTCCTCTTGTTGCCCTGACAGCACAGCACAGTCCGCATGAACCTCAGGTATCTGAGTCTCATCAGGATCACCTCCCTACCGGATAGTTAATGTCTAATGACGAGAGTCAGGAACCTGCTCGGATCCTACTCCGTCCTGCCAAGCTAGAAAAATTTTGGGCATCGATGTAGATGCTGTCCTCCTCTTATAGATTCTGTAAATGTTTGGAGTAAACTTCTGATGCCCATGGTATAGAATGGGTGAACAGTTCTACAGACTTGCCCATCTGTGGTTCGCTACAGTCAGTTGGGCACATGGACAGTTGTGACATGGGGGGAAGCAAGGGTAATTGGGGTGCCACTGGAGCACCTGCTCTTTCTGGCCCTTATCAACAAGGAATATTGCTGTGCGGCTGCCAAAGAAAGGGAGTGGAGTAGCCCGTCCAATAATAGGAGTTGTCAGTTGTCTTTGGATAGGACATGATGGTGTTTGTTCACTAGTGCTTTCACTAACATTACCACCTACCCCACGTATACCTTGAACTCCAAGCCTATTCCTCCTTCCACCACAACTTCTCTTTTTCCCATTCATGTTGCTCAGATACTGCAGTAGGAGCACGCTATTATTAGCAAAACAAAATGAGATTTTTTCCTCTGCAACAGCTCTGCACACACCTGAATTTCAGCGGCTCTAAATGACAAGGTAATATATGGCTTGCTGTATAACGTTACTCACCGAACAAAGTATTTTTTTTACTGTGGATGATGCCTGTATAACATAGGAGATATTCTCCAAACTATTTCAAACTGAGATGTTTCAGCTGTATAGTGTTAGAAACAGACCAAAGTATTTTTTTACTGTGGATGATGCCTATATAACATGGAGGATATTCTCCAAACCATTTCAAACTGAGATGTTCCTACTGTATAGTGTTAGGAACCGAACAAGGTATTTTTTTTTATTGTGGGTGATGCCTGTATAACATAGGAGATATTCTCCAAACTGTTTCATACTGAGATGTTCCTGTTGTATAGTGTTAGGAACCGAACAAACAAAGTATTTTTTTACAGTAGATGACACCTGTATATTATTGATGAGCGAGTACTAAAATGCTCGGATACTCATTGCTCAGGTCAAGCAAATTGGAATGCTCGAATGCTCGGTCCGAGTAAAGAGCCCAATGTAAGTCTATGGGAAATTCGAGAATTTTTCCGGCAGCTCCACCCCGGCGGTCTGCAGAGGGCCTAAAAATTGCCCAAATTGACGGGAACAGTGCTCAAATGACATGGAGAAGACCCTGGAAGCATTTTTGACTCCCATGTCACTGCTGTCAACAAAATTGTCAGAGGTATTACGCCACAAATAAAACATGCAAAAAAGAAACCAAAATTGATTTTCCTGGAAAATATGTTAAAGATCATCCTTTCCAGGGTAATGACTTGTATAAAAGGCAAAATAAATAACCAAAAACAAAAATGCTCCTCCACACCTTGGGCTATTTTCACACTTAGCATTTTTGATGCGTTTTTGCATTGCTTTCAACCAAGATAAATGCATTCCCCAGAAAATGTAATTTTAACATTTTACAACCTTATCTGGCCATGTGGTTTGTGACATATCATCAGACACATCCTGTTTCATTCATGATGGAGGGACTCTGAAAGTCACAAAGACTATTTTTATAGAGCCATCAGGCAGCCCTTACTATTCTTAAAGGGCCAGCAGTCGGACCTCGCTATTGTTAGAGAGCCATCAGCCGGCTTTGGTTTGTTGTTCCCATTATTAAAGAGTGAGTCTCCTATAATGTTATTGCGTATACAGTGACTGCAAGGGCTGCCAAAAATTTGGAGGCACTCCAATGCCCCTTGCAAGAGACGTAGAGGTCAGAGAGCCTCCTAAAAACAATGTTCCCATTATTAGGAAGTGGGTCTCCCATAGTGTTTGTCTATGCAGTGAAGCAACGGCTGCCAAAAATTTGGAGGGACTCCAATGCCCCTTGCAAGAGATGTAGATTTGTTGATATATGGTGGTGATATGGTGGTGGAGGATGAGGATGCGGAGAAGGAGGAGGACAAGAGCAAATAGACAAAATCAGGAAGCGCATACCCATGTCTGGGTGTGAAGACAGAGATGCATGGAAATAGAGTTAGACCTCCCTAAAAAAAGACACTGTATTTGAATTTATGTTATACTGCTATCATTCGATGGTGTTGAGAAGTCTGGCCCAATCCAGCCCTTGTTCATTTTTATAGGAGTCAGCCTGTCAGCATTTTCAGTTGACAGGCAAATGCGCCTATCGGTTATAATTCCACCGGTGGCACTAAAAACGCGCTCTGACAAAACGCTAGTGGCAGGGCAGGCCAGGACCTCCAAGGTGTAGAGAGCCAGTTCATGCCACGTGTCCAGCTTGGAAGCCCAATAATTATAAGACACAGAGGAATCACGGAGGACGTTGGTACGGTTGGCAAGGTACTCACTCACCATCTTACAAAACTTTGCACTCCTTGTGAGAGTACCCCCCGCCTCAGGGCCTGTGTGATGGGATGGTCTGAGAAAACTGTCCCAGAACTCTGACAGTGTTCCCCTACCTCTGCTGGATTGCATTTGTGGCTCTCTCACCTGTACTCCTTGGTTGTCCAACGAACTGTGACTTCTGCCGCCAGCATTTTCAGATTGGAATTTTTTCACTAATTCCGCAACTGCCCCATTTTATTAGGCCTGTCCTGCAAAGAAATAAGAGAAAAAAAGTTCTACCTGTAGCATGGGTCTAGAAGTGTCAACAACCAGTAAAGACTGTGACCCAAAATTGGACAACGCGAGGGTCACGGGAAAGGCAGCGTATCATATACTCAGCCATGTGTGCCAGACTGCAAAGAGGCAAGAGATTTCCGTGTCCTCACCAAGAGGATGACTGACCATGCTCTCCTCCTCATCCTCCACCTCTTCCTCCTTTTCCCTGTCCTCAGGCCATCCATTCTGAACAGATGGTATGACAGTTGTGCAGGTAGTACCGTCTATAGTGCAGGAAATTAGCACCTGTTCTACTTTCTCCTCCTCCTCCTCTTCCGCATTGTCACCCAATCCACATTGGGATGAGACTGGGCTATGTGTAATCACCCTGTATGGTTCCTTGCTCCATCTTATCGTGCTCCACCTGAAATTCATCCTCTTTAATTAAGAGCATAAAGCATTTCAGAAGACAGAGAAGCGGGATGGTGATGCTAATTATGGCGTCATCGCTGCTCACCATCTTGCTGGAGTCTTCAAAGCTTTGGAGGATGGTACAGATGTTTGACATCCATGTCCACTCCTCAGGTTTTATGTGTGGAGTCTGACCTGAATATCGACGGCCTTGTTGATGCAGGTAGTCAACAACTGCCCTTTTCTGCTCACAAATCCTTCCCAACATCTGCAATGTAGAGTTCCAATGCGTGGGGACATCACACATCAGTCGATGAGCTGGAAGCTGCAAACTCTGCTGAAGCACGGCAAGAGCAGTGGAAGCTGTAGTTGACTTGCTAAAATGGGCACACAGGCGGCGTACTTTGACAAGCAGATCCGACAGATCTGGGTAGGTTTTGAGAAACTGCTGAACCACAAGGTTAAGCACATGGGCCAGGCATGGTACGTGTGTGAGCTTGCCTAGCCTCAGAGCAGCCACCAGGTTCTGGCCATTGTCACACATGACCATTCCTGACTGCAGGTTCAGCAGTGTCAGTCACAGATCCGCCTGCTCTTTCAGAGCTGTCCACATCTCTTCAGCATTGTGTGATTTGTCACCTAAGCATATAATCTTCAGCACAGTCTGCTGCCGCTTGGCCGAGGCAGTGCTGCAGTGCTTCCAGCTTGTGACTGATGTGGTCATTTTGGACATGGAGGCTGAAGAGGAGGAGGTGAGGAGCTGAAGAATGTGGGGGCAACCCTAATTGACCGAGGGCTCGCAATCCTCTGCGTCGGGAGGACGTGTTTCGTCCCAAGGTCCGACTGGGTCTCGGCTTCCACTATGTTAACCCAGTGTGCTGTCAGAGAGAGGTACCTTCCCTGCCCATAAGAACTTGTCCACGTGTCCGTGGTTAGGTGTACTTTCCCAGTAACTGCATACATGAGGGCACGGCTAATGTTGTGGGACACATGCTTGTGTAATGAGGGACGGCACACTGAGAGAAATAGTGGCGGCTGGGGTCCGAGTACCGAGGGATGGCCGCCGCCATCAGGTTGCGGAAAGCTTCCGTCTCCATGAGCCTAAAAGACAACATTTCGAGCACAAGCATTCGCGAAATGTGTGAATTTAGCAGTGTGGCCTCTGCGGCGTTGGTTGTGTATTTACACTTGCATTCCAAGGACTGGGGTAGGGCCAACTGAACGCTGTGCTGGGACAAGGACGTGGACAAGCTTGCTGATGGTGCTAGTTGAGAGTGTTCAACGACACGTGCAGGGTGAGAGGCATCTTGGCATGCGCCATGGACAGGGGATTGGCTTACACGCACAAAAGCGGAACAAGCAGTGGTGTCACCCGCAGACACTGTTGCTGGACCCTGTGGTTTGGCCCACTTAGTCAGGTGCTTTGCTGCCATGTGCCTAATCATGCTGGTGGTGGTCAGGCTGCTAGTTTTGCTACTCCTGCGGATGCTGACCTGGCAGGTGGCGCAAATGGCCTTTTTGGGGTTATCGGCAGTGTCTTTAAAAAACAACCAGAATCGGGAAAACCCATCAGTTGTACTGGCAACTACCGTTGTGTTGATGTTACGGGGAACAGTTGCCCACCTTCTATCTGCGGCCACCACACTGCTTGTTCATGCCTGTTGTGGTACTACGCCTCCCTCCCCCTGTGTGCTGCTGTCCTCGCTCTGCATGTCACCTTGCCAGGTCGGGTCAGTGACTTTATCGTCCACCACCTCATCTTCCACTTCCACGCCCTGGTCCTCCTACTGACTTTCTGGCAATTGTATCTCATCATCATCCACCTCTTGTGACAGTTTCCCACCGTCGCCTTCGTGTTACTGTGGCTGCTCAAATATTTGGGCATCGCTACATGCGATCTCCTCTTACCCTGCTTCAAGTGGAGCAGTCGAGAGGCTGGAATCTATAAATGGAAAAGTGAACAGCTCTTCAGAGTGTCCAAGTGTGGGATCAGTTGTCTCTGGGCACTCGGCATCGTGGGAGGAAGGAGGATCAGGGTGAGGAATATGCGGTCTAGACTCACGGCTACTAAGACTTTACCGTGTGGAAGACAAGGGTGGTGGTGGTGGCTAAGTGACTGGAAGCATTATCTGATATCCAACCAATAACCTTTTCACACTGCTCTGTGTTCAATAGTGGTGTTCTGAGGTCCCCTATTAATTGGGACAGGAAGGTTGAGGGATGAAGATGTGGGTGTTTGTTGTGGCACAATTTAAGCTTGCTCACGGCTTCGGCCTCGTCCTCAGCATGCACCATCATCACCATCATGTCGACTTCCCCGTTCCTTGCCACACGCTTTGCCCATTTTAAATGGAGGACAATATTTTCCATGTTCACTATAAATGGCTGAATTTGGAGCGTACTTATATGTGATACTTGTGACCGAAAACCACAGTTTTAAATAGCTGGCGTGTAGGTTACTATTTTTCACAGCGACCTGGTGTCAATAACTTCACTGACACAATGCAACAAAATTTACATGGAGGCCACAAGTGGCTGAATATGGAGCAAACTTATATGTGATACGTGTAACAGAAAACCACAGTTTTAAATAGATGGCTTGTAGGTTACTATTTTTCACAGCAACACTGACACACTGCAACAAAATTTAAATGGAGGCCAATATTTTCTACGTTCACTACAAATTTCTGGATTTTTATCGTTGTAATATGGAAAGAATCTGGCTGTATTCTGCTGTTGCAACAAGCAATTGGAGCAGAAAAACGGTGTCATCTGGATTGCTTTTTAAGCAATTAATCAGGATTAAGTTAAAAAAAAAAAAATTATCCCTAGGCCCTGATACCTGGGGCTATTTGTAGAAATATCTGTAACAGCAGCAGCAGCAGACAGAACTGCAATGGAGCCTCTTGTGCTGTGTTATACACTGCAGTCTGCCACATACACTGCTTGCCTGCATAGCTCTGTTATACAGGGTGGGCCATTTATATGGATACACCTAAATTAAATTGGAATAGTTGGTGATATCAACTTCCTGTTTGTGGCACATTAGTATATTGGAGGGGGAAAACTTTTCCAGATGGGTGGTGACCATGACGGCCATTTTGAAGTCGGCCATTTTGGATCCAACTTGATGGGGTGCTACGCCAGATGACCTGGCCTCCACAGTCACCAGACCTGAACCCAATCGAGATGGTTTGGGGTGAGCTGGACCGCAGAGTGAAGGCAAAAGGACCAACAAGTGCTAAGCATCTCTGGGAACTCCTTCAAGATTGTTGGAAGGCCATTTCCAGTGACTACCTCTTGAAACTCATCAAGAGAATGCCAAGAGTGTGCAAAGCAGTCATCAAAGCAAAAGGTGGCTACTTTGAAGAACCTAGAATATAAGACATATTTTCAGTTGTTTCACACTTTTTTGTTAAGTATATAATTCCACATGTGTTAATTCATAGTTTTGATGCCTTCAGTGTGAATGTACAGTTTTCATAGTCATGAAAATACAGAAAAATCTTTAAATGAGAAGGTGTGTCCAAACTTTTGGTCTGTACTGTATATATATATACATATGTATGTTGTGGAATACCTATACTAACTATAAACAAGCAAATCTCTCCCTGATACAGCAGCAACTCTTCCTACTTTGCCTGATTCTGGGGTACACTGTGACTAGCATAGTGGCGCCAGATCGTATGTAGACCAAATGACGCTGTGCGGCCAGCCAATCATTGTAATTCCCACAACCAATATGGCTCTAGCATTACAGTGCATGGCAGGCAATCCCTGCAGGTTCATTGGCTTTCTAAAGAGTGCCAAACATGTAGGCAGGAGACCCGAGTTCCCGCCCGAGCAACCCAGAAATACTTGCTGAGCGCCAAGCTTGTCGAGCACAGTGATGCTCGGGTGAGTACTGAGCAATGGCAAGCACATTCGCTCATCACTAGTTATAACAAAAAATGCTAAATAGGTAGATACACAAAGAGAAAGTAAAAATATGACAGCGCCACAGAATAGGTGTGACATGTTTGGTTGTCAAAGTGGACTAGTAAAAGAGGTGTGCAAAAAGACATGCACAGTTAAATGTCTACATTTTTATTACCATTTTTAATTTTTTTAACATTCTTCAACCCATATTTCAAAAATGATGTGATAAAATATTCTAGGTAGAAGAGATAAGTGGATTGATCCACTGATACTGTCAATCATCTGCAAATCAAATTCATGACATTAGGAGAGGCTGTGCTGTCTTCCCAATAATGCCTTGCAGCTATCACAGTACACAGCCTAACCTAGCTAACCAGCAGACACTATCACAGGGAATATAAAAGATGAGGTCAGGGAAAGCAGTGGCCATTTTAAGGCAGAAAGACTTAGGTTATATGGAAGTGCAGGACCTGCAGAGTCATTGTGGCTATTAATTGATTGTTTGACGATACACTTCAATACAGGATCTTAATACATTTTTTTTTTATTCTTGAAGCAGTGTAAACAAGGAAAGCAGTTTAATACCCCATTATCTTCATTTTGCTAATAAAGAAAAATCCTGCAACCAAAGCTTGTGTGTAAAAGTAAATGTGCTTCCTGACGTGTGAGACAGACAAGCGATAACATAAGCATTGGCTTGTATTTTAACCAGCCGCTTCTTTTCTAATTTTGTCCCTGACGTGATGTCTTTGTATTGACCTCACCTGATCACCATTCTTGCTACCAGACTGCTCCACCAGTCAGCAGCTGACTCAATGTCCCCTGCCCAATGGTTTCTATGTAAGTCCAGATCTCTGTTTATTGGTTAAAGAGTGAACATCAGGGCACCCTTGAGACCTGGTAAACAGAGTGGCTTGCGCCGAGCCAGTCAGTAAAAGCATTTTTAGAAGCTTCCAGGCTCCAAGTACAGTGCACCCATAAATGACAGGATAATCGGCCCAACAAATTATGGATTCCCTCTAAGCGCTGGTGGATCAAATGCAAAAGCTGGTCCAGTTTGCCCAGGATCTTACAAAGCAGTTTCAGGATCATGTAATACCTCAAGTCCAAGCCCCCGTTGCATGTCCCTAGTCTTTTTCTGAACCTATGTTAAGCTGCCTGACCAATATTCAGGTGAATGTAAACAAATTTTTACCTTTAAGGAAAGCTGTCATCTGAATTTCAGGCTCCATCCACATATGTCTTGTTCTGAGAGCCAACAAGTGAGACTCATCTTTCTCTGCTGTAGGATGACTTCCCAGGCTTGTGCTTTTTCCTCTCACACGATGCACCAGAACTTTCCACAGTCTACTTATTTTTTTGAGGTATTAGGGCTTCCATGTGATGACTAAGACTGAGTAGCTTTCACAGAAAGTAAATTAATAGTCCACTGTCAGGGGCGACATACTGCAGAGTAGTACTTTACTGATTTTTGTCACTGGGCCAATGACTTATAGTAGAAGGGGCAATTCACCATCACTGTCACTCTGGACTTTCTGACCAAATCAAAGGTATGTTAGTATAGTTAATTTCTCCTGACTCCGTGAAGTCTTGGGAGGACTGGAGGTTTTCTGTTGGAAGATATCGGGAGATATACGGAGGAGACAGATTTTGGATGGCTCTGTAGGTCAACGTTAGTTGTTTGAACTAGATATTTTGGGAAACTGGGAGCCAATGACGGTATATACAGAGGGGAGAATTAGAGGACCAGAGTGGAGAGAGTTTGATTAGTTAGGCTGCAGAGTTAAGGATGGACTAGAGAGGTGCAAGAATGTTATCAGGGAGACTACAGGATTTTGCAGTAGTTGAGGCAGGAGGGTTGAGGAAAACATGGTTTCTGGAAATATGTCTAGTTGGAAGCAGCAGGAAGAGGCAAAAACTTAGATGTGCAGTTTGAGGACAAGAAAGAGTCGAGGCTTACTCCGAGGAAGAAGATTTATGGTACTGTGGAAAGTGTTGTGTAATTAATTGTGATAGATAGATCTGGTAGTGGAGCTAGATGAGATGGAAGAAAAATGATGACTTCAGTTTTGTCCACATTGAGCTTTTAGGAAGCGAGAGGAGAAAAAAGAGGATATCGCTGATAGATGCTCTGGGATTCTGGACAGCAGAGAGGTAGGTTTGGGTGTTGTCAGCGTATAAGTGGTAATGGAAGACACGGAACTCTATGAGGTGTCTCAGGACAAAGGTATAGATGGAGAACAGTAGGGGCCCCAGGATTGAGCCTCGCAGGACACTAAGAGAGAGAGGGCATGATGAGGAGGTCATATGCGATTGAGAGACACTAAATGTGTAGTTAGAAAGGTATGTCGAGATCCAGGGATGGCAAAGTTCTTTGACGCCAAGGAAAGAAAGTAATAGGAGGGAGTGGTCGACTTTGGACAGATCTAGAAGGAAGAATATAGAGAATTGTCTGTTAGCTTTGGCAGTAAGTTGTTAGTAACTTTGGTCAGGGCAGTTTCAGTGGAGTGGTGGGGATGGAAGCCACACTGGAAGATGTCAAAGAGTGAGATAGATGTGAGGTGGGCAGAAAGTTCAGCATGGACATGCTGTTCAAGGAGTTTGGAGGCAAACGGGAGCAGATATATGGGATAATAACTGGACGTTGAGGTCAAGTCGAGGTATGGTTTCTTTAGGATAGCTTTTATCGTGGCATATTTAAAGGCAGAAGGGAAGGTACCAGAAGTTAACTATAAGTAGAAAATATGGATTAGGGCCGGAATAAGCATGGTGGTGAGGTAGTGGAGAAGGTGGGATGGCATGGGGTCAGTTATACAAGTGGTGAAATGGGGTGTGGAGAGGAGATGAAAAAGCTATCTTTTAGTGATGGTTAGGAGGAAGGTTATGGGGAGGGGTAGTGGTCTGTTATAAGTAGGGGTTATGGTGGGTGGGCAGTAAATACATGTTTGGTCGATCTTCATTTTGAATTGTGCAGCAATGTCTTGTGCATAGATGAGGGAAGTTGGACTTGGTAGTCATGGCCAGAGGAGGGAGTTAAAAGTGTTTAATAACTGTTGGGGTTAAATAAGATATGAGGGCTATGAAGTAGAGCTGTTTAGCAGAGTGAAGGGCTGATTTGAATGTGAAAGTTGTTTTTTTGAATGTGGTGTCTTTTTGCTAGTGTGTTTTCTTCCAGCGCTGCTCCACAACCCTGGACACTTGCCAAAGCTTTTTAATGGCATTGTTGTGCAAGGCCTGTCTAATAATTCAGCATACTCTTCCATACATGAAAGAGGCAACCGAGTCAATTGCTGATGTGAGTGCGGTGTTGTATAAAACAGTGGCATTGTGCGTCATGGAGTGAAGATATGGAGGACAGCAGTAGAATAGAGCCAGAGAGTGTGTGAATGTCTAGGTGTGTGAGGTTTCTACGGGGGTATGCTAGTTTCTGTACATGGGTAGCAGGTGAAGAGGTCAGGGATGATAAAGTGAGTAGATGGTGGTCAGATAGGGGGAGAGGTGAGGTAGTGACTATTGAGAATTTAACTACTAAAGTTACTGCAAAAACATAGTATTCTCTGCCACTCATCCCTAATCTCTATAACCAGCTGTTAGATGCCCATTGGTTCACAAAACTTGATCTCAGGTGGTTCATATAACCTGATCTGTACTAGAGAAAGAGTGGAAGACAGGATTTTACACACCTGTGGGTTACTATGCGTATCTTCTGATGCTTTTTGCACTAGGTAAGGCTCCAGCTGTTTTTCAAAATTTTGTTAATGATATCTTTAGAGATATAACTGGTCAAGTTGTGACTGTTTATCTGTATAACTTCTTGTTATATACACCAGATTTCAAGTTGCGCTTCCCAAAAACAATTCCTTATTTGCTAAACTTGAAAATTGTGTTTCTGGTACTAGAAGTAAACTTACTGCAGTATATTTTGTCTGCTAAAGGTTTCCTAATTATACACCCCTAGGGTCGAAGCAATAAAAGATTGGGTTCAACTCAAGTCTCTGAAAGCTTTTCAGTGTTTTCTTGGGTTCATTAATTACTATTGTGAATATACACTGCTCAAAAAAATAAAGGGAACACTCAAATAACACATCCTTGATCTGAATGAATGAAATATTCTCATTGAATACTTTGTTCTGTACAAACTTGAATGTGCTGACAACAAAATCACTCACACATCGTCAATGGAAATCAAATTTATTAACCAATGGAGGCCAGGATTTAGAGTCACCGCCAAGTGGAAAAACAAACTACAGGCTGATCCAACTTTGATGTAATGTCCTTAAAACAAGTCAAAATGGGGCTCAGTATTGTGTGTGGCCTCCACGTGCCTGTATGACCTCCCTACAATGCCTGGGCATGCTTCTGATGAGGTTGCAGATGGTCTCCTGTGGGATCTCCTCCCAGACCTGGACTAAAGCATCCGCCAACTCCTGGACAGTCTGTGATGCAACGTGACGTTGGTGGATGGAGCGAGAGATGATGTCCCAGATGTGCTCAATCGGATTCAGGTCTGGGGAACGGGCGGGCCGGTCCATAGCTTCAATGCGTTCGTCTTGCAGGAACTGCTGACACACTCCAGCCACATGAGGTCTGGCATTGTCCTGCGTTAGGAGGAACCCAGGGCCAACCGGACCAGCATATGGTCTCACAAGAGGTCTGAGGATCTCATCTCGGTACCTAATGGCAGTCAGGCTACCTCTGGCGAACACATGGAGGGCTGTGCGGCCCTCCAAAGAAATGCCACCCCACACCATTACTGACCCACTGCCAAACAGGTCATGCTGAAGGATTTTGCAGGCAGCAGATCGCTCCCACGGCGTTTCCAGACTCTTTCACGTCTGTCACATTTGCTCAGTGTGCACCTGCTTTCATCTGTGAAGAGCACAGGGCGCCAGTGGCGACTTTACCAATCCTGGAGTTCTGTGGCAAATGCCAAGCATCCTGCATGGTGTTGGGCTCATCTGTGGACGTTGTGCCCTCATACCACTCTCATGGAGTCGGTTTCTAACCGTTTGTGCAGACACATGCACATTTGTGACCTGCTGAAAGTAATTTTGCAGGTCTCTGGCAATGCTCCTCCTGTTCCTACTTGCACAAAGGCAGAGGTAGCAGTCCTGCTGCTGGGTTGTTGCCCTCCTATGGCCCCCTCCACATCTCCTGGTGTAGCGACTCCAGCCTCTGGACACTACACTGACAGACACAGCAAACCTTCTTGCCACAGCTCGCATTGATGTGCCATCCTGGATGAGCTGCACTACCTGAGCAACTTCTGTGGGTTGTAGAGTCCGCCTCATGCTACCACGAGTGTGAAAGCACAACCAACATTCAAAAGTGACCAAAACATCAGCCAAAAAGCATTGGTGCTGAGATGTATTCTGTGGTCCCCACCTGCAGAACCACTACTTTATTGAGTGTGTATTGATAATTGCCAATAATTTCCATCTATTGTCTATTCCATTTGCACAACAGCATGTGAAATTGATTGTCAATCAGTGTTGCTTCCTAAGTGGACAGTTTGATTTCACAGAAGTTTGATTTACTTGGAGTTATATTCTGTTGTTTAAGTGTTCCCTTTATTTTTTTGAGCAGCGTATAAACAACCCCTGGCAAAAATTATGGATTCACAGGGCTCGGAGGATGTTCATTCAGTTGTTTAAGGTTGTTGAAAAAAAGCAGATAACAGACATGGCACAAAACTAAAGTCATTTCAAATGGCAACTTTAGGGCTATAAGAAACACTAAAAGAAATGAAGATTAAAAATGTGGTACTCAGTAGGGATAATTTTTTTCAGACCAAGAAGAGGGAAAAAATTATGGAATCACTCAATTCTGAGGAAAAAAATATGGAATCATGAAAAACAAACACACAAAAGAACACTTCAATACATCACTAGTATTTTGTTGCACCACCTCTGGCTTTAATAACAGCTTGCAGTCTCTGAGGCATGGACTTAATGAGTGACAAACAGTACTCTTCATCAATCTGGCTCCAACTTTCTCTGATTGCTGTTGCCAGATCAGCTTTGCAGGTCCACCAAAGATTTTCAATTGGATTGTGATCCGGACTATTTGCAGGCCATGACATTGACCTTATGTGTCTTCTTTCAAGGAATGTTTTCACAGTTTTTGCTCTATGGCAGAATGCATTATCATTATGAAAAATGATGCCATCATCCCCAAACATCCTTTCAATTGATGGGATAAGAAAACTGTCCAAAGTATCAATGTAAACTTGGGCATTTATTGAAGATGTAATGACAGCCACCTCCCCAGTGCCTTTACCTGACATGCAGCCCCATATCATCAATGACTGTGAAAATTTGCATGTTCTCTTCATGCAGTCATCTTTCTACATCTCATTGGAATGGCACCAAACAAAAGTTCCAGCATCATCACCTTGCCCAATGCAAATTCGTGATTCACCACTGAATATGACTTTCATCCAGTCATCCACAGTCCACGATTGCTTTTCCTTAGCCCATTGTAACCATGTTTTTTTCTGTTTAGGTGTTAATGATGGCTTATGTTTCGCTTTTCTGTATGTAAATCCCATTTCCTTTAGACGGTTTCTTACAGTTCGGTCACAGACATTGACTGCAGTTTCCTCCCGTTAGTTCATTTGTTTTGTTGTGCATTTCCTGTTTTGGAGACATATTGCTTTAAGTTTCTGGTCTTGACGCTCTGATGTCTTCCTTGGTCTACCAGTATGTTTGCCTCTAACAACCTTCCCAAGTTGTTTGCATTTGTTCCAGATTTTAGACACAGCTGACTGTGAACAACCAACATCTTTTGCAACATTGCGTGATGATTTACCTTCTTTTAAGAGTTTGATAATCCTTTCCTTTGTTTCAATTGACATCTCTCATGTTGGAGCCATGTTTCATGTCAGTTCACTTGGTGCAACAGCTCTCCAAGGTGTGATCACTCCTTTTTAGATGCAGACTAACGAGCAGATCTAATTTGATGCAGGTGTTAGTTTTGGAAATGAAAATTTACAGGGTGATTCCATAATTTTTTCCTCAGAATTGAGTGATTCCATATTTTTTTCCCTCTGCTTGGTCTGAAAAAAAATTACCCTTAGGCTATGTGCCCACGATTCAGAAATGCTCAGGATTTTTTCCTGAGCGTTTCTGCATCTCCCTGGCAGAAAAAAACTCATGCGGATTGTACCTGCGTTTTCCTGCCAGGGACATGCAGAAGTGAAGCGTTCTTCACTTGCATTTCCGCATGCGGGTTGACAAGCGCTTTCCAAGCAATTTTAGCATCACTTGGAAAGTGCTTGTCAACTTCGTCACAGTATATAAATCCATGCAAACGGCATGGATTTATATACTGTGACCGAAAGAATCGTAAAAAAATAAAAAAATAAATCTATACTTACCTTCCGATGGCCCCCGCAGTCTTGCTTCCCTCCGTCGTGGCTGCCGGCAGCGGTACACTGAAGGACCTGCTGACGTCAGCGACGCGTGACCCGTCACATGACTATGACGTCAGCGCAGGTCCTTCAGTTTATTGCTAGCTGCCGGCATGAAAGGACGAGTGCAGCAGGGGCCGTCAGAAGGTAAATATAATCTTTATTTTTTATTTTATTCTTTTTTTCACAGTTTCTATGGTACCCGGGTCTGGAGGAGAGTCTCCTCTCCTCTAGACCTGGGTACCATCCGCACATTGGAACGCATGCATTCCGCATGTCATTATCTAGTGAAGCAGAATGCATTCGTTCTAATGCAAATCAATGGCGGCAAAAACGCAGCACTTCGCAAAATAATTGGTAGTGCTGCGTTTTTTTCCGCAATGATAATCCGCAGCGGAAATTTCCGCAGCATGTGCACAGCACATGAGGATTATCATCGGGGAACATGGCAGGCCTTCTACCATGCGTTTTTTAAGCGTTTCTGCAGCGTTTTTGCTGCTGCTGAAACGCTTAAAAAACGCATCGTGGGCACACAGCCTTGCTGAGTACCACATTTTTAGTCTTCATTTCTTTTAGTGTTTCTTAAAGCCCTAAAGTTGCCATTTGAAATGACTTAAATTTTGTGCCAATTTTTTTTTCAACAACATTAAACAACTGAATGAACATCCTCCGAGCCCGGTGATTCCATAATTTTTGCCAGGTGTATATCCTTCTCAACTAACAGTCCTTCTGAGGTATATCCATCTCAACTAACAGTCCTTCTGAGGACTAATCCAGCTGCATATAATCAGTGCTAGACAGGAGTTTTGTCAGGCAGGCAGTGTATGTGGCAGACTGCAGTGCATATAGCGCAAGAGGGTCCTTTGAACGTCCTGTCTGCTGTTGCTGCAAAAATTACAGATATTTGTAGACTTAGCCCTAGATATCAGGGGCCAGGATAAATTTGTTTTTTATCTTAATCCTGTTTATTTGCTTAAAAAGCAATCCAGAGTGCACCATTTTTCTGCTCCATTTGCTTGTTCTCACTGCGGAATACAGCCAGATCTGTTCCATATTTCAGAGATAAAGATCCAGAAATTTAAACTAAACGTGAAAAATATTGGCCTCCTTTTCCATTCTGTTGCAGTGTCTCAGTCAAGCTATTCACATTAGGTGTCTGTGAAGAATAGTATTAGCAAATTACAGGCCTGCTATTTAAAATCCTGGTTCTCTGTCAGACATATCACCTATAAGACTGTTCCAAAATCAGACATTTCTTCCATTTCCATTCTGTTGCAGTGTGTCAGTCAAGCTATTCACACTAGGTCTTTGTGTAGAATAATATTAGTAAATTACAGGCCTGTTATTTAAAATTTTGGTATCACATATAACTGTGCTCCAAAATAAGCCATTTCTCATGAACTTGGAAAATATTGTCCTCCATTAAAAATGGGCAAGGTGTGTGGCAAGGGACAGGGACGTGGACGTGATGGTGCATGCAGAGGCCGAGGCCGAGGACATGGCCATGGGCAAGCTGCAATTGTGCCACAACAAACAAGCACATTTTGTCGCTCGGCCATCTTGAGCCAATTACTAGGGGAATGCAGAACACCACTATTGAACAAAGAGCAATGTCAAAAGGTTGTTAGTTGTTTAGCAGATAATGCTTCCAGTCACTTTGCCACCACCACCACCACCCTGTCTTCCATATGGTCAAGTCTCAGTAGCCGTGAGTCTGGACCGCATATTCCTCACGCTGATCCTCCTTCCTCCCACCATGCCATGTGCCCGGAGACAACTGATCCCACACTTGGACACTCAAAAGACCTGTTCACTTTTCCATTTGTAGATTCGGGCCTCTCGCCCGGCCAGCTTCAAACGAGTCAAAAGGAGAACGCGTGTAGCGATGCCCAAATAGTGGAGCAGCCACAGTAATATGAAAGCGACAGTGGGAAAGTGCAATTACTGTCGCAAGAGATGGATGATGATGATGATGAGACACAATTGCCAGAAAGACAGGAGGCGGACCAGGGAGCGGAAGTGGAAGACAAGGTGGTGAATGATATAGTAACTGACCCAACCTGGCAGAGGGACATACAGAGCAAAGACAGCAGCACACAGGGGGAGGGAGGCAGAGTACTGCAACAGGCAGGAAAAAGCAGTGTGGTGACCGCAGACTCAAGGCAGGAAAGCATTTCTCGCAATGCCAACATGACGGAAGTTCCAGTGCAACTGTTAGGTCTTCCCGAGTCTGGTTATTATTTCAAGACTATGCAGATAACCCCAAAAAGGCCATTTGCACCACCTGCCAGGCCAGCATCAGCAGGGGTAGCAAAACTAGCAGCCTGACAGCAACCAACATGATCAGGCACATGGCAGCAAAGCACCTGACTAAGTGGGCCGAACCCCAGGGTCCAGCAACAGTGTCTGCGGGTGACATCATTTCTTGTTCCGCTGTTGTGCATGCATGCCAATAGCCTGTCCATGGCGCATGCCAAGATGGTTCCCGCCCCGGAACGTGTCGTTGAAAAGTCTCAACTAGCACCATCAGCAAACACGTTCACGTCCTTGTCCCAGCGCAGCATTCAGTTGTCCCTACCCCAGTCCTTGGAACGCAAGCTCAAATATGCAGCCAGCGCCCCACAATGCACACTACTAAATTCACACATTTCGTGAATGCTTGTGCTCGAAATGTTGTCTTTTAGACTCATGGAGACCAAAGCCTTCCACAACCTGATGACAGCAGCCGTCCCTCGGTACTTGGTCCCCAGCTGCCACTATTTCTCCTGGTGTGCCATCCCAGCATTACACGAGCACCTGTCCCACAACATTAGATGTTCCCTCAACAACGCAGTTACTGGGAAAGTACACCTAACCACAGTCATGTGGACAAGTGCTTGTGGGCAGTGATGGTACATCTCGCTGATGGCACACTGTGTTAATACAGTGGAAGGCAGGACCCAGTCGGACCTTGGGACGGAACACATCCTCCCGACACCGAGGATTGCGGGCCCTGGGTCAATCAGGGTTGCCCCCACATTCGACAGCTCCTGCACCTCCTCCACCTCTTCAGCCTCCATCTCCGAAATGACCACATCAATCACAAACTGGAAGCACTGCAACACTGCCTTGGCCAAGCAGCAACAGGCTGTGCTGAAGCTAATATGCTTAGGTGACAAACCAATGCTGAAGAGTTGTGGACAGCTCTGAAAGAGCAGGCAGATCTGTGGCTGACACCACTGAACCTACAGCCAGGTATGGTCGTGTGTGACAATGGCCGGAACCTGGTGGCGGCTCTGAGGCGAGGAGAGGTCATACACAAAGCATGCCTGCCCCATGTGCTTAACCTCGTGGTTCAGCGGTTTTTCAAAACCTACCAGATCTGTTGGATCTACTTGTCAAAGTGCGCCACCTGTGTGCTCATTTTAGGAAGTCAGCTACAGATTCCGCCGGCCTTGCCGTGCTTCAGCAGCGTTTGCAGCATCCAGCTCTCTGACTGATCTGTGCTGTCCCCCACCTCTACACTGCAGATGTTGGGAAGAATTTGTGAGTAGAAGAGGGCAGTTGTTGACTACCAGCATCAACAAGGCAGTCGGTATTCAGGTCAGACTCTACACATAAAACCTCAGGAGTGGACATTAATGTCAGACATATCTACCATCCTTCAAAACTTTGAAGACTCCACCAAGATGGTGAGCGGCGATGGCGCCATAATTAGCGTCATCATTTCGCTTCTCTGTCTTCTGAAATGTTCTCTGCTCACAATTAAAGAGGATGCATTGCAGGCAGAGCATGATGAGATGGAGCAAGGGTGATTCCACACAGCCCAGCCTCATCTCATCCCAACGTGGATGGGTGACAATGAGGAAGAGGAGGAGGATGAGGAAGAACAGGATCTTGTTTCCAGCACTATAGACAGTACTACCTGTACAACTGTCATAACGTCTGTTCAGCGTGGATGGCCTGATGACAGGGAGGAGGAGGAAGAGGAGGAGAGCATGGTCAGTCGTCCTCTTGGTGAGGACCAAGGACTACAGGCAAGAGAGACAACTCCAATCCAGCAGAGGCAGGGGAACACTGTCAAAGTTCTGGGAGAATTTTCTCAGCCCCTCCCATCGCACAAGCCCTGAGGTGCGGGGTACTCTATGTTTATGTTACGATGCCATTCCCGTGACCCTCGCGTTGTCCAAATTTTGGGTGACAATCATTATTGGTTGGTGAAACTTCTAGACTCACGCTACAAGGAGAACTCTCTGTCTCTTATTCCCACACAGAACAGGTCTAATAAAATGGGGCAGTACGAGAAGGCCCTTGTTGCGGAATCATTAAAAAAATTTCCATCTGAAAATGCTGGTGGCAGAGGTCACAATTCATTGGACAACGAAGGAGTACAGGGGAGAGAGCCACAAATGCAATCCAGCAGAGGCAGGGTAACACTGTCAAAGTTCTGGGAGAATTTTCTCAGCCCCTCCCATCGCACAAGCCCTGAGGTGCGGGGTACTCTATGCTTATGTTACGATGCCATTCCCATGGCCCTAACATTGTCCAAATTTTGGGTGACAATCATTATTGGTTGTTGAAACTTCTAGATTCACGCTACAAGGAGAACTCTCTGTCTCTTATTCCCACACAGGACAGGTCTAATAAAATGGGGCAGCACGAGAAGGCCCTTGTTGCGGAATCATTAAAAAAATTTCCATCTGAAAACGCTGGTGGCAGAGGTCACAGTTTGTTTGACAATGAAGGAGTACAGGGGAGAGAGACACAAATGCAATCCAGCAGAGGCAGGGGAACACTGTCAAAGTTCTGGGACAGTTTTCTCAGACCCTCCCATCGCACAGGCGCGGGGGCACGGGTACTCTCCCAAGCAGGGAAAAGTTTTGGAAACTGCTGAGTGAGTACCTTGCCGACCATACTAACGTCCTCTGTGATTCCTCTGTGCCTTATAATTATTGGGTATCCAAGCTGGACCCATGGCATGAACTGGCTCTCTATGCATTGGCGGCCCTGGCCTGCCCTGCTGCTAGAGTTTTGTCAGAGCGGATTTTTAGTGCCACTGGTGGAATTATAACCGATAGGTGCATCCGCCTGTCAACTGAAAATGCTGACAGGCTGACTATTATAAAAATGAACAAGGGCTGGATTGGGGTAGACTTTTCAACACCACCGAATGATAGCAGCGTAACAAACTCAAATACAGTGTCTTTTTATTTGGAGGTCTAACTCTATTCCCATGCACCTCTATCTTCACACCCAGACATGGGTATATGCTTTTGGATTTTGTCTATTTGCTCTTGTCCTCTTCCTTCTCCGCATCCTTATCCTTTACCACCATATCACCACCATATGTACCATATCAACGTCTCTTGCAAGGGACATTGGAGTTCCTCCAGATTTTTGGCAGCCGTTGCTTCACTACAAAGGCAAACAGTATGGAAGACCCACTTCCTAATAATGGGAACATTGTTTTTAGGAGGCCCTCCGACCTCTACGTCTCTTGCAAGGGGCATTGGAGTGCCTCCAAATTTTTGACAGCCATTGCAGTCACTGCACAGGCAAACAGTATGGGAGACTCTCTCCTTTCTAATGGGAACATGTGATTACTGTGGCCCAGCTCTATATATCTTTAAATTGCTATTTTACTTAGAAAAACAGAGTAATTACACATGCAGCAATTTTTGTAAAAAAGTATAAATCCATTTATTTTACATATATGCTGACATATTGTTAGTAGGGTTTTTCCTAAATTTTGACAGCCGTTAGACTCACTGCATACCCTATAACTTTATAGCAGACCCTCTCCTTTCTAACGGGAACATGTCATTACTGTGGCCCAGCTCTATGTGTCTTTAAATTGTTAGTAGGGTTTTTCCTAAATTTTGCCAGCAGTTGCACTCACTGCATACCCTCTAACTAAATAGCAGACCCTCTCCTTTCTAATGGAAACATGTCATTACTGTGGCCCTGCTCTATGTGTCTTTAAATTGTTAATAGGTTTTTCCTAAATTTTGACAGCCGTTGGACTCACTACATACCCTATAACTGTATAGCAGACCCTCTCCTTTCTAATGGGAACAAGTCATTACTGTGGCCTAGCTCTATGTGTCTTTAAATTGTTAGTGTGGTTTTTCCTAAATTTTGGTAGCCGTTGGACTCACTGCATACCCTATAACTGTATAGCAGACTCTCTCCTTTCTAATGGGTACATGTCATACTCATTACTGTGGCCCAGCTGTGTGTGTCTTTAAATTGTTAGTGGGGTTTTTCCTAAATTTTGACAGCTGTTAGACTCACTGCATACCCTATAACTGTATAGCAGTCCCTCTCCTTTCTAATGGGAACATGTCATTACTGTGGCCCAGCTCTATGTGTCTTTAAATTGTTAGTAGGGTTTTTCCTAAATTTTGGCAGCCATTTCACTCACTGCATACCCTATAACTGAATAGCAGACCCTCTCCTTTCTAATAGGAACATGTCATTACTGTGGCCCAGCTCTATGTGTCTTTAAATTGTTAGTGGGGTTTTTCCCAAATTTTGGCAGCCCTTTCAGTCACAGCATGGGCATTACCACTAAATGAGACCCGCTCCTATATAATAGGAACATTTTTTTTACTGAGACCCTCCTTTGTGTCTCTTGCAAGGGGTATTGGGTTGCGTCTAAATTTTTGGCAGCCCTTGAAGTCACTGCATATGTAATAACAGTATAGGAAACCCACTCGTTAATAATGGGAACATTATCAAGCTAGTATACTTGCATAAAACATAGCTTTTATTGAGCCATTAAAAATAATGCTCCACAATAATACACATGGTGCACTACAAGAATCAGGACCTACGCATTTCGACGTTCAGTCTTAATCATGAGGACATGATTAAGACTGAACGTTGAAATGCATAGGTCCTGATCCTTGTGGTGCTCCATGTGTATTATCATTGTGGAGCATCATTTTTAATGGCTCAATAAAAGCTATGTTTTATGAAAGTATACTAGCCTGATACATTGGATCACCTATTCTCATTTGCTCATTCATGAACACAGCTACTCTAACTGGATCCGAGCAAGTCACGGATTGCTCCACACCCTGTATGGTGAGCGGACTTGTTGTTTCTTATCCTACAATAAAAGCTTTGACTCAATCCACAAAAAAAGCAAGTCCCCACTCTGGTCCATCATCTGTTAATGGAAATATAGGGGGCTTCCACGTTACTAGTAGCACAAAGGCTCTGGAGAAGTGAAATGGCCCTTGCTCCCCAAAAGAAATTCAGCAAATTCTGTGCTCCCAAATACAAGTGCCCACCTCTCTTTAGAGCCGCGCAGTGTGCCTAAACCGCAGTTAGCGTTCACATGTTTGGCATTTCTGTAGCGATGAGAGCCCACCTAATTTATGGGTGCATGTCTCCAGAAGCATGAGCTGGGCATAACGTATTGATCACTACAACGGCAGTTTGCAATTTTCACTCAGCAACATCCACTGCTGCTTGTTTCTGGAAAACACTAATGTAGTTAAAATCCTCACCAACACTTGTAGATAAATTTACAAAGGGGTATAATTTCCAAAATGGGGTCGCTTGAGGAGGGATTCCACTCTTCTAGCACTTAAGTTGTCTATATATGGAGTCTACATATTATTCTAGGAAAATCTGCTCTCCAGGAGGCAAATAGCGCTCCGTCCCTCCCAAGTCTCGCCTTGTGGCTAAGCAATACTTTACAGCCACATATGGGGTATTTTTAGATTCAGCAAAAATTGTGTAACAAATTTTGGTGTCATTGTTACCCATTTACCATTGTGAAAATGTAAAATCTGGGACTAAAACAAAACTTTGGTGGTAAAAATGTAATTATTCTTTCTTCACCACCCAATGGTGTAAAATTCTGTGGGGCATATGTGGTGTCAACATGCTCACTGCACCCCTAGATGAATTAATTGAGATGTGTAGATTCTAAAATGGGGTCTCTTGTGGGGAGTTCTGCTGTTCTGGCACCTTAGGGGCTCTGCCAATGTAACATGGCACCAACAAACCAGCCCAGCAAAATATGAATATGGTGTTTCTTCCATTCTGAGCTTTGCACTGTGCCTCAAAAGTAGTTTTTGACCACATATTGGGTATTGGTGTACTCAGGAGAAATTGCGCAACAAATTTTGGGGTCCATTTTCTCCTGCTATCTTTGTGAAAATTAAAATATTGGGGGCAAAAACAACAGTTTGGTGGGAAAAATATATATTTTTTCATTTTTACAGATCGACGTTGTAAAATTCAGTGAAGCACGTGTGAGTTCATGGTGCTCATAACACATTTAAATAAATTCCTTGAGTGGTCTAGCTTCCAAAATGGGGTCCCTTGTGGGGGTTTTCCATTGTTTAGGCACATCACGGGTTCTCCAAACGCGATATGACACTCGCAGACCATTACATCAAAGTCTGCATTTCAAAATGTCACTCCTTCCTTTCTGAGACCTGCTGTGTGCCCAAACCATAGTTTTCCCCCACATATGGGTTATCTGCGTGCTCAGGAGAAATTGCACAACAAATTTTTGAGTCCATTTTCTCCTGCTACACCTTTGAAAATATAAAATTTGGGGCTAAAAAACATTTTTGTGGGAAAAATTAGATATTTTTATGTTCACAGCTCCACATTATAAACTTCTGTGAAGCACTTTGGGGTTCAAGGTGCTCACCACACATCAATATAAGTTCCCTGAGGGGCCTATTTTCCAAAATGGTGTCTCTTGTGGGGGGGACGTCTACTGTTTAGGAACATCAGGGGCTCCCCAAATGCGACATTGCGTCCACTAATTATTCAAGGAAATTTTACATTCAAAAAGTCAAATGGCACGCCTTCTATTCCGAGCCCTGCCATGCACCAAAACAGTGGTTTCACCTCACATATGGGGTATCAGCTTACTCATGAGAAATTGCACAACAAACGATATGGTGCAATTTCTCCTGTTACCCTTATGAAAATGCAAAATTTGGGGCTAAAAAAACATTTTTGCAGAAAAAATTTTAAACTTTTACTTTTACAGCTCAATGTTATAAACTTCTGTGAAGCATCTGGGGGTTCAAGGTGCTCACCACATATCTAGATAAGCTCCCTGAGGGGTCTAGTTTCTAAAATGGGGTCACTTGTTCTGGGTTTCCACTGTTTAGGCTCCCTAAACGTAGCATGGTGTCCTCTACTTGTTCAAGCAAATTTTACATTCAAAAAGTCAAACTGCGCTCCTTACCTTCTGAGCCATGCCGTGGACCCAAACAAAGGTTTTCCCCCACATATGGGGTATTGGAATGCTCAGGAGAAGTTGTACAACAAATTTTGGAGTCCATTTTTTCCTATTACGCTTGCAAAAATAAAAACATTGGGTCTAAATTAAAATTTTTGTGAAAAGAAGTTAAATGTTCTTTGTTTTCTTCCACGTTCCAAAAATTCCTGTGAAGCACATGAAGGGTTAATAAAGTTCTTGAATGTGGTTTTGAGCACCTTGAGGGGTGCAGTTTTTAGAATGGTGTCACTTTTGGGTATTTTCTGTCATAAATGCCCCTCAAAGTCACTTTAAATGTGATGTGGTCCCTAAAATAATGGTTTTGTAAATTTTGTTGGAAAAATTAGAAATCGCTGGTCAACTTTTAACCCTTATAACTTCCTAGCAAAAATAAATTTTGGTTCCAAAATTATACTTATGTACAGTAGACATGTGGGAAATGTTATTTATTTACTATTTTGTGTGACATAGCTCTCTGATTAAAGGGCATGAGAATTAAAAGTTTCAACATTTTTGCAAAATTTCCGATTTATTCACAAATAAACGCCAGTTTTATTAAATCAATTTTACAACTATTATGAGGTATAATATGTCCCGAAAAAACAGTCTAAGAATCAGTGGGATCCGTTAAAGCATTCTAGAGTTATTACCTCATAAAGTTACACTGATCAGAATTGTAACTGCCTTTGGGTAAAGGGGTTAAGCACCAGGGCAGAGTGAAAGAATACCAGAGGAGACCAGAGCTCGATAGAACCAGTGTGTGATCTATTGGGGAAAGACAGCAGCGAGGTGAATATACTTTTTCTTTCTTTTTTAATCCTTATTTTTAATATGATCTGGATTCTCAAGAGATCCTAGAGCATAAAAAAGTCCAAAATATGATGCAAATTGATTTTTCTGGACAAGTTTTAGCAAACAGTCTAATTTGAATTTTGGCAGATTTTCTCATTACTAATGGCAAGAAATTATTTTATTGCTTCTCATGAGATCTCACAGAAAAGAAGGAATAGGAAATTTGGCATCTGAAAAAATGTCAACTGTATGTGGTCATCATAGGAGGAGAAGAGACAAGAGAGAATAACTGAGCGACAGGTCTTTCACATTCCTACGCTACAGGAAGAGTAGGAATGCGAAACAGCTGTTGCTAAGCTGTGCACTGCCCAATCTGGTTACCCGCTATTTTTTCTGTCCAATCAACAAAGTATAAAAAGCTTATGGATTAATATTATGGAGTAATAATAACAATAATAATGCTATTACTAATATTACTACTATTGAATTGTTACATCAGTTCCAACATTCCTCTCCCTTTCTTCCTTATAAATCACAGAAAATATGGGTCTGCAAAAGTTCACAGACATGATAATTTTACTGCTCTAGTAGATCGTTTCTTACAACCACTTCTGATAGGGGTGTTTATGGAAATCAATGTTTACAGATTATTGTCTTCGCTGTCAAAATGGCTCACAGTAAATGCCCAAGCTCTGACACCATACACTTACTACACCACTCGCTTTTTACCTTTAGTTCTGACCTGGTGTATGGTAAACGTCCCATATTATACAGTTTTGTTCAAACTATACATCAGTGACAATTTATGGTCATTACTGGTATGACATTATCTAATTACATTGATTTCAAATACATATTCATTCACCAACATGCCACATGTCTATTGAAGGACACAGTGTTCACTGATGGACTATGCCAGAGAAAAAATTACCCCAATGTGTGGGTGCAATGGAATTTAAGCCTTGTTATTACTGTCCATAAATTGCTTCCATAAAGTAATGTGCAAATATCTGTTTCACTGAGGTATCTTGCCATTTTTTTCCTGAACCTGTTGTCTAAATATAATGTTACAATGCTATAAATTTAGCACATAGTTTTCATAATCAGAGCCTACAAGACAGTTTGCATTTTTCATTTTCTCATATGCATTTTCTTGTACTACTTATATTTTCATTGTCGAGAATAAAACAGGCAAGATTGTGTTTTTTCTCAATTTTATCTAATGTCGGGGCTGTACCAACTGACAAGTAACTTTGCAACTTTATGACATTCTTTTGAAGCACTTTGAAACACTGGTACAGTTTAAGGATTTTTTCCCAGACACTTTCTTATTATTCTTAAAACATCTCTCTCGCAATTACATTTTAATGCAAATTTATCTTTCTCATTTTTCAACAGTCAAACCCATATAACCTTTTCCAAAGCAAGAGTGAAATATAATATCCTTTACATCCTTTGTTATTTTAGATATTAAATAAAACTGGAATAAAATAGGACGAGAGTAGAAAAATGGAGAATATTTATTTTATTACTTAGCCATGTCTGCAATAAGGGTAATCTTTTATAGATAATAGAATTGCAGTGTGCTAAATCTAAAACTAATGAAATGCCACAATCCGAAAAACAGAATCTATTTTGCTCTTGCATACAAAGTTCCAGCATAGCAAATTTTACTACTCTTGTAATGTGATCCTAACACTAATAACATTTTTTAGGATAACTGCCAGGGGATGAACATACATTTACTGTTTGAAATTATCCTTTCAATAGGGTCCCAAAAGTTTTAAAATCATTTTTGGCATACTTTATCCCATTTTTTTGCTTGCATACAATGTCGCATTCATAAGCATGCTATGATATACCTGTTTTAAAGAAGTTCCTGTTGCACTTAACCAAACACTAGCTACAGCATGAAATTTACATTAGCAGGGTCACTGGGCTAAGTGATTGGCTGCAGTGGTGATGTACACTGCAGTTGTGACGTCATCGCTGCAGCCAAAACACAGAGACCCAGGGCTGTGGTAGGGAGTTGGACCTCAGAAGAAGTAGGATTTTTCCAAAATTACCAATTGTTTGAGTGTTAGCTTGTCTTGGCAAATCTTAAAACGGCTTTACCAGACAGACTAGTCCCTGGATTAGCATGCTAAAAGAGGATGGTTGGGATGCTGCATCAATATCAGTATGTTCAGAACTATATCTTCTAACAGTGCTCCGCTTGGAAATGTTGATTTCTGATGGCCCTGGTACTGACCACTACTGTACACGGTATGATAATATGTAAGATGCTGCAGGGCATTATGTGGAAGCCCGTGTGGCAATGCAAAATGATTTTGCCTACTCCATGATGCTTCAGCAGTCTGGGAAATGATGCTGGGCAAGATTTTTTGTGAACTGCAAATCGAATCTCAAAATGCTCGAATTCAACTAAAACTCGATCTTCCGCAAATTGATCCACTCATCTCTAGTCTGATGAATCTTTTTTGCAGACGGTCTACTATACAAGTGTTACATTTTTAACATTCTGGACATGAAATATTATATATTTTATCCTTGGTTTGGAAATTTGGTACCAAATCAATAATATGATCATGACCTCTTTGCGAGGAAAAATTTTGAGATTCAGTCACAGAAAAGGCATCAGCAAACTTTCTGAGTATTTCCAGTAAACCACTGGAAACATATGTTCTGACACTGAGAGTTCCAGCAGACAATATCACCTTGGTTCCAGGCAATTTCTGGGTTTTATTTATGTAGCCAAGGCATACACAACACGACAGCTGCTGACAGGTTTTAAAGAACTAAAAACAAAATGGACTCAAAATGTAAGGCACCAATAAGCAAAGACACCTCTTTAGTAATATACTTTACAACACTCTGGGTTAGAGGTGTATTGTAAAAAGCAGCAAATTTCATGGGAAAACATAATTTTAGCAAAGTTAACCCAAATACTTTGTCACTTTGGCATTAACAAAATTTGCCGATTCTGATTGCATTCGCATTACTATATACCAACATGAATTGCAAGGGACACAGCTGAGTCTTTGGAGTCAGGATAAGGGAACTGTACAATCATGTCCTTGACTTGATCAGAAAGTCCAGTATGAGATCAATGGTAAAGGGCTTCGTCATACCAGTAGGAGTCTATGGCCCAGCACCGAAATTCAATACTGTTATCCTCAGCAGTACATCACTTTTTTAGAACTGTTAATTTACTTTCTTTGAATGCTACTTGGTCAGGGTCATTATGCATGATCCCAAGGGCCTCAAAGTACAAGTGAACTGAGGAGAATTCTGGAGTATCAGAGAGTAAGAAGGCGGCCCAAGCCTGGGGGTGACCCCGCAGCAAGGAAAAAATTAGTCCCAAACATTAAGATGCAAAATGATAGTTGGCAGAGTCTGAACTACAGTTGGTAACTTTTCCTAAACGTAAAAAAAAATATTCCTTTGTAAGAAAAGCAGTCTGGCAAATTCAACTGGCAACAGAAATAGAAACAGAGGGAGTAAATATAGAAGTGAATGCCACAGGGCATTTTCATAATGTTGGATCTGTGCTGCATGGTCATGAACCAACAAGGTCAGGCCCTGCATTTGATAGCTTGGATTTGATTGATTAGTTTTTAGGTCAGTTTTACTGTCTTGGGTGCTCTGAGCATGATAGCCTGTCAGTTCTTAATAGGGCTTCCTAAGTCAGCATAGTGGTCGGAGTAGAAGGCAGTCCGGAAAAGGATCGTCAGGAAGCCACATCAATACCACGAGATAAAGAATAGAAGGAGAAATGAAAGGGTACATAACCTTAGAACCTAATACATCCTTGTATTAGCTCTAATGTCTACTACACTGCAAAAAAAGTCTCCTTATCTGGGGGAGTCAGAATTACCATGTATTAGATGGTTATCCATTCATTATGAATATGTACTATGTAAAATCTAATTTTTAACAGTGATAATAGACAGACAATCTCCAGCTGAGTGACTATAGCATTAGATAAGGATAGTGGTTACTTTAGGTTTAAGTTATTTTGGATTTTTTCCTACAGAGCAATTCTATTTACCTATTAATGCACAATTCAAACTTTGTTAAGATATACTTGCCTATTTATTAGTTCTTCTTCTAGAAAGCAGAGCAAACCTCAGCAGTAACATGCCAAGCTGTAAATTAGAGCATATCTTACCCATTGTGAATTGTGTTAAGAAAAGTTTTAACAACTTTCTTTTACAATGTCTTATTTTTTATACAACATACATAAAATCTTTTGTTATATTATATAATGTATAGAAAGTTGAATTTTGTCACTTCCTTTAAAACATGCTGCATTTTCCGCTTCTTGCGATCTCCATTCAACCTTTAACACCACTTAAAGAATATGCACAAATATTTTTCTCACAAAGTGTTTACCTGCCTAAAGCGCAAATTGAGAAGCTTCCCATTAGACAACAAGGTTTGCATCTATTTTGTTAAATGCCACCTGTCATTTTAATGTACTAGTTCAATTAGAGAAATATTTGGAAAACTAAATTATGTGATTATAAAATGTGCAGTTACCCATGCTGAGATGATTATGTTTTCAGAGATGTTCATTATACCAAACTGTACTTTTGTGTACATTCAAAATTAGTCATTGTTTCATGGCCGATTCTCATGTTATTTTTGCAAAATGGCTACTATTGCTATTGTTTAAATGAATTTCAATTATAGCTGCAAAACAGTCATAAATGACAAAGAGGTATTAACTGAATATGTAGAAAATATGTCAAACAAATGTACATTTAATTAAAGCACTTACGAAACAAAAGATTTAATTTCTGTAGATGGCAAAAGAATGATACAATTTATTTTAATAGTAGCTTGTTAAGAAACATAATCAAATGTTTCCTACTGTTTTGAATATTTAATTTTGCACATTTTCATTAGCTGAAAATCAGTGTGATAAGCATTAGTGGTGTGACTTGATACACTGTACTTTAACCCCTTCCCGCTGATGCCAGTTTTCCAACCAAAGCAAATTTTTCAAGTCTGACATGTCACTTTATGTGGTAATTACTCTGGAATGTTTCTCAATGATTCTGAGATTGTTTATTTGTCACACATAGTATTTTATGGTACTCGGAAATTTAGGTAGATAAAATTAGCATTTATTTTTGAAAGTATCAGAAATTTGGCTAAAATGTAACAAATTGCAATTTTCAATCTTTAAATGATAACCATACTGCACAAAATATTTAAGTTAAACTTAGCATATGTCTACTCTACTTCAGTATCATTTATTGAATAATTTTTTTTAGTTGTAGTCTTAAAGGCTCAAAAAATTAGTAGTAATGTCTCATTTTTTTAATTAACATTTAATTTACAATTAACATTTTTAATTGACAAAACTTGTTTTTTAGGAACCATTTGAAGTTACTTTGAACAGCCTACATGTCAGAATACCTCCAAATAAAAACCCCATTGGAAAAACCTCTAAATGTATGAAAAACTGCATTTTGTTATGTTTCATAACTTTTCCTCGGCTTCCTAAAAATTAACACAATATGTAAGAAAAGGATGAAAAATTATTTTTTTTATTGAAATGTTGTTTTAGCCCCAATTTTTCATTTTCTCAAGGAGTAATAGGAATAAATGGACCCCACAATTTATTATGCAAATTCTCCTGAGTTTGCCAATACTTTATATTTGGTCAGAAACTACTGGTTGGGCACATGGCAGAGCTGAGAAGAGATGAAGCACCATTTGACTTATGTAAAGAAAATTTGGCTGTAATGGATTACAGATGCAATATCGCAATTGTAAAGCCAAATTTGAAAACTACATAAAGAATTTATCTCAGTGAGTGGTGACCATCTTGAACCCACAAAAGCTTCACAGAATTTTTATGCTGATGTTTTTCAACTAAAATGTTGCTTTCGTCCTAAATTTTTCATTTTCACAAGGGTAACAGAATAAAAAGGACCTCATAATTTGTTGTGCAATTTTTTCTTCATTACAAAGATGACCCAAGCAAATAATGAAAGATCATATTTTTTTTACTAAAATGTAGTTTTAACCCAATGTTTTCATTTTCACAAATGTTGTTAAGAAAAAATTAACCCATCAATTTGTTGTCCAATTTATCCTGAGTATACCAATATATCCTAAGTGATCAGAAACTAATGCTGGTGCATACTGCAGGGCTCGAAAGTGATGAAATGCTATTTGACTTTTGGAGTGCATTTTTTACTTAAAAGGTTATTCTCAAGTTAGTATCCTTACGACCTCGTTTCTAGCAGGGCGGGCTCTCCTACTTGAGTGACAGTTCTGGCGAATAGTAGAACTGTAGCATTTGTATAACTTTAAAACTCAGCACAAGTTCTTCTATAACATATTCAGCTATCAGTGGTTGTTCTGGATTGTACACTGTTATCACTATATTTACACATAGATATATCAGGGCATCATGAACAAGCACACATTTCCAGAGAGCAGAGAGCTGAGATTACCAGTCATTCTCTGAAAGTTGTTGCTAGTTTTTTATAACTACATCTTTCTTCACAAGATGAGAAGGAGAGAGGAGTGCAGCTAACTGTTGTATAGAAATCAAAGGGCTGGAGAGATCTGACTGGGATGTAATAATACCTCTCCTGAAATGTAAATACTGAACACTGTCAGTCAGGGTCCGGAGGCGGAGCTCCATGGAAACGAGCCTGTACACTTTAAAAGATAAATTCTGTCATACCAGGAGAATGACAGCAGATAGAAAAATCAAACCAATTACAAACTTTCTTTTTCATGCTATCTAACAAAGTAAAAAAAATTCTTTGATCAGAAGCTACTGTTTGGGCACACGGAAGGGCATGGATGGGAAGATACCCTCTATATGTCTTTTGAGGTAATATTTTGGTTGGAATATATTTCAGATGCCTTGTCGCAATTATAGAGCTTCTGAGGTGCAGAAACAACAGAAAACCTCCACAAGTGACATTTTGGACAACATATTCCTCAAGAAAATCACTTAAGTATGTACAGTGGTGGCCAAAAGTATTGGCACACCTGCAATTCTGTCAGATAATACTCAATTTCTTCCTGAAAATGATTGCAATCACAAATTGTTTGGAATTATTATCTTCATTTAATTTGCTTGCAAGGAAAAAACACAAAAGAGAATGAAGCAAAAATCAAACCATTGATCATTTCACACAAAACTCCAAAAATGGGCCAGACAAAAGTATTGGCGCCCTCAGCCTAATACTTGGTTGCACAACCTTTAGCCAAAATAACTGCGAACAACCGCTTCCGGTAACCATCAATGAGTTTCTTACAATGCTCTGCTGGAATTGTAGACCATTCTTCTGTGGCAAACTGCTCCAGGTCCCTGACATTTGAAGGGTGCCTTCTCCAAACTGCCATTTTGAGATCTCTCCACAGGTGTTCTATGGGATTCAGGTCTGGACTCATTGCTGGCCTCCTTAGAAGTCTCCAGTGCTTTCTCTCAAACCATTTTATAGCGCTTTTGGAAGTGTGTTTTGGGTCATTGTCCTGCTGGAAGACCCATGACCTCTGAGGGAGACCCAGCTTTCTCACGCTGGGCCCTACATTATGCTGCAAAATTTGTTGGTAGTCTTCAGACCTCATAATGCCATGCACACGGTCAAGCAGTCCAGTGCCAGAGGCAGCAAAGAAACCCCAAAACATCAGGGAACCTCCACCATGTTTGACTGTAGGGACCGTGTTCTTTTCTTTGAATGCCTCTTTTTTTTCCTGTACACTCTATGTTGATGCTTTTTCCCAAAAAGCTCTACTTTTGTCTCATCTGACCAGAGAACATTCTTCCAAAATGTTTTAGGCTTTCTCAGGTAAGTTTTGGCAAACTCCAGCCTGGCTTTTTTATGTCTCGGAGTAAGAAGTGGGGTCTTCTTGGGTATCCTACCATACAGTCCCTTTTCATTCAGACGCCGACGGATAGTACGGATTGACACTGTCGTACCCTCGGACTGCAGGGCAGCTTGAACTTGATTGGATGTTAGTCGAGGTTCTTTATCCACCATCCGCACAATCTTGCGTTGAAATCTCTCGTCAATTTTTCTTTTCCGTCCACATCTAGGGAGGTTAGCCACAGTGAAATGGGCTTTAAACTTCTTGATGACACTGCGCACGGAAGACACAGGAACATTCAGGTCTTTGGAGATGGACTTGTAGCCTTGAGATTGCTCATGCTTCCTCACAGTTCAGTTTCTCAAGTCCTCAGACAGTTCTTTGGTCTTCTTTCATTTCTCCATGCTCAATGTGGTACACACAAGGACACAGGACAGAGGTTGAGTCAACTTTAATCCATGTTAACTGGCTGCAAGTGTGATTTAGTTATTGCCAACACCTGTTAGGTGCCACAGGTAAGTTACATGTGCTGTTAATTACACGAATTAGAGAAGCATCACATGATTTTTCAAACAGTGCCAATACTTTTGTCTACCCACTTTTTTAGGTTTGGTGTGGAACTCTATCCAATTTGGCTTTAGGACAATTCTTTTTGTGTTTTTTCATTGAAGACAAATTAAATGAAGATAATAATACCAAAGAATTTGTGATTGCAATCATTTTCAGGAAGAAACTGAGTATTATCTGACAGAATTGCAGGGGTGCCAATACTTTTGGCCACCACTGTAGTTAGCATTTTCCACCACAGGTGCTTTACAGAATTTTATGACATAGGGATATGAAACAGACTTAAAAATGTGACGATAACAAATATGTTCCCGCACCACTCCCAGCACATTGACCCCTGAAATGCTGCAATCTAAGTCGATTGCAGCATTTTGGGAGCAGGGAGAGAAAAAACAGCCCCTCTTACCTTTGATCAAAGACCCCGTGCTGTCAGCGCAGGGACCTGATAGTCGTCAAGATGACATCCGGGTCACTAGGCACCACCAAGTTACTTTGATCATGCACAGTGCATGATCAAATTAACTTGTGTCTGCAGGACTGACAGATTATAATGTACAGCAGTGATTCTGCACTGCTATACATTATAACTACAATCAGAATGCAGAAAGTGATGAAAGTCTCTCAGTGGGACTAAGTATAAGTATATATATATATATATATATATATATATATATATATATATATATATATATATTGTACCCATAATTAAAAGTACACATATTTGGTATTGCTACGCCCTTAACGACATGACTTATAAAACTGCCTCACTAGTTAACTCCTTTAGTGAACACGGTAAAAAAAAATAATAAAAAACAAAGCAAAAAATGGTGCTTTATCATCATACTGCCGAATAAAAAGTGGAATAAAACGCGATCAAAAACATAAAAACTAATATAAATAAAAATGGTACCGCTGAAAAAGTCATCTCATCCTGCAAAAAAGAAGCTGCCATACAACTCCATCAGCTGAAAAATAAAAAAGTTATAGCTTTCAGAATAAAGCAATGCAAAAAAAATAATTTTTTCTATAAAATTGCTTTTATTGTGTAAAAGCGCCAAAACATAAGAAATTATATAAATGTGGTACCACTGTAAACGTACTGACTAGTGTTGAGGAACCCCCGTAGTGTTCGAGTTCGGTTCGGTTCGTCAACACCCGTGTGTTCGCCGAACTGTTCGTCGAACTGTTCGTCGAACACCTTCGAACACCGTTAAAACCAATGGCAGGCAAACAAAAACACATAGAAACACATAGAAAACACCTTCAAAGGTGTCCAAAAGCTGACAAACTGCTCAGAAGACACAACTAACACATGGAAAAGTGACAAGTACATATAGTCATGCGAAAATTAAAGAGGTGGAGGAGTAAAAGGAGGGGGAGACACAGATATAGGCATGTCATGCCCTTCTAAAATCCAAAAAGTGAGAAGCCGACACGGCCAGTCCGCTCCTGCCCGTGCCACCTCCGTGTCGCCGGGTTTGTGCCAGAGCCGCGGTGAACCCTGATGGCCAGCCCCCCTCTCCCAATACTGGTGCCTGTCCGCTGGTGGGTCGAGCGAGCCCCCCTGTGGTGGAGGCAGCTCTAAGCTTTTTAATTTAAATTGTCTCTCTAATTTGAATGAATACACTTTAAATCCATTTACAAGGATCTATTGGAGGGCAAGTCTCATGCCAGCAGCCGCGGTAATTCCAGCTCCAGTAGCGTCCACTAAAGCTGCTGCAGTTAAAAAGCTTTTATAAGGATCGAGCTTGGCTGTCCACCGCAAGGCATCCTACTGCCAGTCCCAGCCCTTATGCCTTGGGGTGCCTCCTGATGCTCTTCACTGAGTATCCCATGGTCCCGAAGCATTTCCTTTGAAAAAATTAAGTGTCTAAACTACAGGTGGTGTAGCTTGCTTAACAGCCGGGATAATCCGCTGACTAGCAGACACTGCTACTAGGCACAAAGTATTTCCTGGGCTAGATGCAGTTAAAAATTTGTAATTAGATACTCTCATTGGATGCTGAGAAAGCATTCCATAGAGTCTCCTGGCACGCCATATATGATTCTCTTAAAAAGCTTGGGGTAGGGGTCTAGGGGACCCTTTTATTGCCAAAATCACGGCCCTGTATCGCAATACGTCACCTAGGCTGAAGATAAATGGAACTGTAGCACCCTGAGGGCTCGGTTGCTACAGACGTATTGCACCTCACCCAGAGGTGTGATATCTCACTCTCAGGTAAGGATGGAGTGTGGATCAGGACCCGACACCTGCATGCATTACACCACATTGCCGTGGGGCAGGGCGACCAATATGCCCCTGAGATGGGCACGACAGTCCCTGTCCCTGGCTGGAGTGGGGGGAGGGAACACTGAGGAAGGGGAACCCTGTAGTGCAGGAGCAGGGAGGAAGCAGTTCCTGGGTGCATTGAGAAGGGAGTATAAAAGGTGGGCACCATCTTAGTTCAGTGCAGAGAAGTCTGAGCAGAAGTGGCAGGGAGCAGGGGCTCTGCATGAGCTCTGCTCCGGAGGCGGGCCTAATAACAGAGGCCCAGGCCTGGAAGAGGGAGAAGGAAGGAAGAGGAGCGGAGAAGGCTCCAGGAACGAGGAATGAAGGGATCCCAGGGTGCGGACGGGCGAGTCGCCACCGCACGCCCGAATCCACCTGCGTGGAGGGGTCAGGCCAAAGGGGGAGACCGGTCCCCGAACTAGTGGAGGCAGGAAACGACCCTCAGCTAGAAACCGTAGGCTCTGACATTTTATGTGGCGCAGCCCCTCGCTACACCCGCTAGGAAGGCACCACATAGAGTCAGGGAAACTGGCGCCAAGTTTACCAAGAGGAGGCCCGAGGCAGCCGGACAGAAGTGTTGGTAAGAAAGGCCAGACAAAGGACACACAAAGGGGGTCCTGTGAAGTGCTCCAAAGTTATCTGGGAGTTGTCTGAGCCCCTCACCTGGTGAGCACAGTACGACGTGGGCAGCCGTTACCTGCAGACGTGGTCTGGATAATAAGAACTGTGAGTAAAGGCCCTGGACTGCATCACTGACTCCGTGTCGTTACTGCTGCTGCCCTGCACCATCACCCCCATCCTCCGCATACACTGCCCTGAGGCTATACTCCTCCCGTGGGGAGTTATGCTACGCTCTGCTGCACCCACAACACCAGCCTCAGCGGTCTGCCCTGTAGCGGCGGTTCACTCTGACCGCAATCCACGGGTGGCGTAGTCGGACATTTAAACATCAAAACCACATAAATAGTTCCGCCACTGGTTTGACCGCCCTGAGCCACGGAACCGGGTCGCCGCCACGAAGACTACAACTACCAGCATCCACCAAAAAGGGTCCGGCTCCGGGTGTCCCAAGGCCCAGGGGGTGCGTCAGAACATTTTCATCACCTTTCACAATCACCAATGGGACAAGGCAGGGATGTCCTCTGTCCCCTCTCTTATACATCCTAGTGACGGAGCACCTGCTCTCATCCAGTCGCCATAACCCCAATATTAGGTGGATTGAGGTGGGAGGCACCGAGTACAAGTGCTCTCTATTTGCTGATGATGTCCTAGTATATATCACTCAATCACATATATCCATCCATGCTGTTATGGCTGAAATAGATCACTTTGTTACATGGTAAAATTTTAAAATCAATGCAGCGAAGTCTGAGGCCCTCGATGTCTCCCTCCCCAAATCCATATAGGATTCCATCCAGTCCAACTTTCCCTTTGCCTGGCCCTCACAGGGTATCAAATACTTAGGAATTCCTATTCATAGAGACCTCTCCCATCTATGTTATCTTAATTTTGGGCCCTTTATTGAACAATTCCATACAGACCACGGTTGGCAAGTTAGAACTGTAAGATTCACTACGTGAACCGCTGGTGTTTTGTGGAAAAGCAAATGTACACCGCGTTCCAAATTATTATGCAAAAAGTGTTTAGGAGTGATAAGGGAAGAATTTGTTTGTTTGTCAGTTAAACTCATTGATGGTGATGTGTGTCAGGGCTCTTTATATCACTGTAAGCAATTGCAGACACCTGTGCTAATTAGTTTGGCAGGTGTGTCCAATGAAAGGCAAGACTACTTAAGAAGGCTCTCTCACATTATTAAGCAGCCTACATTTTCTGCCAAAATGGGAAAGAAAAAGGATGTGTCGGCTGCTGAGAAGCAACAAATTATGGAGTGTTTAGGTCAAGGCATGACTACAATCAACATTGTGCGATGATCAGGATGAAGTGTCTTGGCAATCAAGAAGTATGTAGCTGATTCACAGTACACACGTGTGCGTGCTGATAAGGGCAAATTGAGGACTCTTTCCTACAGGCAATTACGTCAGGTTGAAAGAGCAGCGGCAAAAAAGCCTTGTCATAGCAGCAGACAAGTTTTTGAAGCTGCTTGTGCCTCCAACGTCCCCCGAACAACAAGATGCAGGGTCCTTCAGAGGTTTGCAGCTGTGCATACGCCATCCTGTCGACCTCCTCTATCCACTTCACACAAGCAGAAACGGCTCCAGTGGGCCAAACATTACATGAAGACTGATTTCAAAACTGTTTTGTTCATGGATGAGTGCCGTGCAGCACTCGATGGTCCAGATGGATGGAGTGGAGGATGGCTGGTTGATGGACACCCCACGCAAACACGGCTACAGCGCCAACAAGGAGGAGGTGGAGTAATGTTTTGGGCTGGAATCATGGGGAGGGAGATTGTCGGCCCCTTTAGGATCCCTGAAGGCGCTAAAGATGAACTCCATAATGTATGTGGATTTTCTCAAACAGCACTTCCTGCCATGGTTCAAGAAGAAGAACCGTGTATTTCACAGCAAGATCATTTTTCTGCATGATAATGCACCATCTCATGCTGCACATAAAACATCTGCATCTCTGGCTGATATGGGCATAAAAGGGGACAAACTTATGGTGTGACCCCCATGCTTCCCTGACCTCTACCCCATTCAGAACCTTTGGAGCAACATTAAAAGGAGTGTTTATGATGGCGGGAGGCAGTTCACATCTAAGCAACAGCTCTGGGAGGGTATTCTGTCCTCATGCAAAACAATTGAAGCAGAAACCATCCAAAACCTGACAAATTCAATGGACGAGAGAGTTCAGAAGCTCCTTTCGAACAAGGGGTCCTATGTGAAAATGTAACATCACCTAGAATAAAGTTTTGAGTTGAAAACTGTTTGATTTCAGTTTCTAACAACCTGCTAATGCTTATAATTTCAAAAATGACCATTTTTTTGGTCTTTATTAAAATGAAAAGGTTGATCGAAAAGTTTGGGGGATCTAAGAGTGTGGCAACCCAGTAGTCATGATTACTTCGAATTCTGACAATATGAGGGTCATGCTGCAGGTAGTGCAGCAAGAAGGCACTTATGTGTCTTGCGCATCTCGGAGCCCCAAAATTATTTTCCGGGCTAGATGCAGCTAAAAATTATTTTTAATTTTAAATCTGGTGGAGCTTATTATAGATGGCCTAATAGGATCAGTGCTGCACACTGCTACAAAGCCCAAATTATTTTCCAGTCAAGATACAGATAAACATGATTAGTAATTTGAAAGCTTAAAACGTTTGGTAGGGCGATTTTAACCAATCATCAAGCTTTTACTCTCCCCAGGATGACACAGGGGTAGAAAATTCGTTTCGGATCCATGATTTGTTCATCTTTATGAACGTGAGTCTGTCTACATTATCAGTGGAGAGCCGCGTGCGCTTATCTGTCAGCACACCACCAGCAGCGCTGAACACACGTTCAGACAGAACGCTGGCTGCGGGGCATGACAAGATCTCCAAGGCGTAAGTGGCTAGCTCCGGCCATTTATCCAGATTGGAAGCCCAAAAAGAGCAAGGGTCCAGTGACACAGTCGTGGCTTCAATGTCTACTTGGAGATACTCCTGTACCATCATCTCTAGGCGTTGACTATGTGTCAGACTTCTTGTCTCCTGTGGCCTTGCAAAGGATGGGCTAAAAAAGTGGTGAAATGATTCCGCAAAATTGATGTTACCAACAGATACTGTGGTTCTGTTACGGTTTGAGTGCTGAACACTTGACGGTCCCACGGTTGGCAAGTTGGAACTGTGAGATTCACTACGTGCACCACTGGTATTTTGTGGAAAAGCACATGTAAGATTCTGCAACAGTCTCTGCTGATACTCCTGCATGCGTGCATCCCTTTCTATGGCAGGAATAATTTCTGCAAATTTACTTTTGTACCGGGGATCTAACAGTGTGGCAACCCAGTAGTCAGGATTATTTCTAATTCTCACAATTCGAGGGTCATGTTGCAGGTAGTGCAGCAAGAAGGCACTCATGTGTGTTGCGCATCCAGGAGCACCAAGACCCTGTTGTGTTGGTGGCGAGGTAACAATCATGCTTCCTTCCTCTGTCCTCTCCCCCCAACCTCGCACAACAGAAATGTGATCAAGGTCTCCCTCATCTGATGAGTCTTCCATCAGTTCGTCCTCCACTTCTTCCTGGGCTCCTGCACCTTCCTCACTAGTTTGGCTGCTACCATGCGCCCTTGTAAAACCATCTCCCCCACCCTCACATGCCTGCCGCCTTGGTGCTGCCGACCTTCTGGACCTTGCAGATGTTAGCCCTTCCGCATACAACTCCTCCTCCTCTACTTCCTCCACCTCCTCTTGTGCCACCACCTGACTCCGAATTCTGTTTAACATGTGCTCCAGCATGTAAATCACCGGAATAGTCATGCTGATAATGGCATCGTCAGCACTAAACATCTTCGTCGCCATTTCAAAACTGTGCAGAAGGGTGCATAGGTCCCTGATCTGAGACCACTCCTCCAGCGTGATTTGCCCCACCTCTGAATCTCGTTGGCCCAGGCTATACGTCAGAACGTATTGCACCAGGGCTTGTCGGTGCTGCCACAGTCGCTGCAACATGTGCAGAGTTGAATTCCACCGGGTAGGCACATCGCATTTTAGCCGGTGAAGTGGCAGGCCCAACGACTTCTGTAGAGATGTAAGTCGCTGAGCTGCGGGATGCGAACGGCAGAAGTGAGCACACAGCGACCGTGCCCTCTGCAGAAGGCCATCTAGTCTGGGATAGTGGGCTAAAAATTGCTGGACAACCAGGTTCAACACGTGAGCCATACAAGGCACGTGTGTGACATTGCCCCGGCGAAGGGCCGCACCCAGGTTTGCAGCATTGTCGCACACGGCCTTCCCTGGTTTCAGGTCCAGTGGAGACAACCATTCATGAAATTGGTTCTCCAGAGCTGACCACAACTCCTCAGCTGTGTGACTCACATTTCCCAGACATTTCAATGTAAAAACCGCCTGATGACGTTGAGCCCTGCTGCCAGCATAGTAAGGAGGTGTGCAGGATCCCTTCTGCGCAGTTAGAAAGCTTGTGGCATGACCAGACAGGCTTTGGGTGCAGGTGGAAGACCGAGAAGAGGTTGAGGAGGCAGAAGCAGTGGAGGAACTTTGACATAAAGAGGATTGACGCACAACTCGTGGGGACGGCAAGACTTGGACAGCAGCCCCTTGTCCTGCTGTCACCATAGTTACCCAGTGCCCAGTCAGCGACATGTAACGCCCCTGTCCATGCCTACTCGTCCAAGTGTCTGTGGTGAAATGCACCCTGTCACACACAGAGTTTCTCAAAGAAGCGGTGATGTTGTGTGCGACATGCTGGTGGAGCGCAGGCACACCTTTCTTTGAGAAGTAGTGCCGACTGGGCATCTGGTACTGGGGCACTGCGACGGACATAAGGTCTCGAAAATCCTCTGTGTCCACCAGGCGGAAAGGCAGCATTTCTGTAGCCAAGAGCTTGCAGATGGTGAAATTCAACCTCTTAGCTTTCTCATGGCTAGGAGGAAATGGTCTTTTACTTGTCCACATCTGAGGGACCGAGGGCTGGCTATTGTGCTTAGACGGGGTTGATAAGGGTGTCCCCGGCAAACTGCCGGTCTGTGAGGAAGATGCAGGCGGACATGTTAGGTTGCCTTCATCCAAAGGTGGTGCTATCGATGTCGGACAGCGCTCAACACCAGCTGGTGTTACCACCTCCAAAGAAAATGATGACCTGCCAATCACGCTGGCTGTTGCGGGTAAAGAGGTGGCAGGTCTGCGCCCCAAAACAGGTGTGACTGCTGTCCCCCCAGTCACAGAGGATGAAGAGGCCGCGGATGCACAAGATATGGCAGACGGTGGTTGGCCCGGCCGGCTAGGCCGCATTGTGCCGGTTCATGCATGAAGTACTCAAACTATGTATTTTTTGGCCTCTACTTAGCTTTTGCTGACAAATGTTACAGATAACACGAGTTGGGTCATCTTTATCGATCTGAAAAAATGCCCAGGCTATGCAAGGCTTAGCACCCATGCGACCTGAAGAGCCACCACGACTTGTGGTGAGAGGCAGAGTTGTGTTTGAGGATGCAGTTGTTGACGTGCTTCCAGTACTACGTCTCTGTCCAGGAAGGCGCAACCTGACCTCGTCGTCACTAGCATCTTCCTCCACCTCCTCTGCTGACCTCATCTCTTGGCTGACTGTGGGTTGACAGTAAGTGGGATCTCCGACCTCATCATCATCACCCTGTGCGTTATCACACCCGTCGTCCTCAGAGCCAACCTGTTCCTGCCCTGACAAAAAACTAAAGTTGTCGCTCCAATCAGGTATTTGAGTCTTATCATCGTCTTCCTCATTGTCTCCACCAACAGGAGTTACAGTTTGGGAATGAGGGTCTACATTATGGTCAGAACCTTCTGCGTCTGGTCCTGGATCCAACTCATAAAGATTCTGGACATCAGTGCAGATCATTTCCTCGTCTGGATTCACAGAAACGCTGGAGTCGACCTCTGATTCCCAGGCTATAGTATGAGTAAACAGCTCTGCAGACTCAACCATCTGTTCTACCTCATACTCAGACGGGCAGCTGGAGATTTGGGAGCTGTGAGGAAGCAAGTGCGATTTGGGTGACACCTTTGAGGACTGGAGTATTTGTGATGTTGAAGTTGAAGTGGAGGAGAGCCCACTTAAAGGAGCACTTGATATCCTTTGAAGCACCTGCTGTTTTTGTGCCTCATCTGGAATTTGTAGCGATTGGCGTGGCCGTAAGAAAGGGATCTTATCACATTGTCCGCTAAAAGAAGTAGACATTTTAGTTTGGCTGGAAGATGGTCTTTCTTCTGCAGATGTTACTGTTGCTTTAACACCTACCCCACGGACACAACCTTTTTTCCCCTTCCCAACACACCTATTCCCCTTTCCACCAGCAGCAGGCCTTTTTCCACTCATTTTGGTGGTTAACTAATTCACAACTCTGGAGTTGTTTGCACAAAAAAACAATGGATGGTAACCGAGCAGAGCTGAGTGGCCAAACTGTGGTATTAGGCCAAAACTATTGGCTGGGTTAGATGCAGAAAAAAATTATTTTGAATTTGCAACCTGATGGAGGTCAGTATAGATGGACTAATAGAGAAAGTCCGACACACTACTAGAAGGCCAAATATTTTTTCAGAGGTAGATGCAGAAAAAAATATATTCAGTTTGCAACCTGATGGAGGTCAGTATAGATGGATTAATAGAACAAGACCCACACACAGCTAGAAGCCCAATATTTTTTCAGAGGTAGATGCAGAAAAAACTATATTCAGTTTGCAACCTGATGGAGGTCAGTATAGATGGACTAATAGAACAAGTCCCACACAGTGCTAGAAGCCCAAATATTTTTTCAGAGGTACTGTAGATGCAGATAAAAATTAGTTTTAATTTGCAACCTGATGGAGGTCAGTATAGATGGACTAATAGAGAAAGTCCGACACACTACTAGAAGGCCAAATATTTTTTCAGAGGTAGATGCAGAAAAAAATATATTCAGTTTGCAACCTGATGGAGGTCAGTATAGATGGATTAATAGAACAAGACCCACACACAGCTAGAAGCCCAATATTTTTTCAGAGGTAGATGCAGAAAAAAATATATTCAGTTTGCAACCTGATGGAGGTCAGTATAGATGGACTAATAGAACAAGTCCCACACACTGCTAGAAGCCCAAATATTTTTTCAGAGGTACTGTAGATGCAGATAAAAATTAGTTTTAATTTGCAACCTGATGGAGGTCAGTATAGATGGACTAATAGAGAAAGTCCGACACACTACTAGAAGGCCAAATATTTTTTCAGAGGTAGATGCAGAAAAAAATATATTCAGTTTGCAAGATGATGGAGGTCAGTATAGATGGATTAATAGAACAAGACCCACACACAGCTAGAAGGCCAAATATTTTTTCAGAGGTAGATGCAGAAAAAAATATATTCAGTTTGCAACCTGATGGAGGTCAGTATAGATGGACTAATACAACAAGTCCCGCACACAGCTAGAAGCCCAAATATTTTTTCAGAGGTACTGTAGATGCAGATAAAAATTATTTTTAATTTGCAACCTGATGGAGGTCAGTATAGATGGACTAATAGAGAAAGTCCGACACACTACTAGAAGGCCAAATATTTTTTCAGAGGTAGATGCAGAAAAAAATATATTCAGTTTGCAACCTGATGGAGGTCAGTATAGATGGACTAATACAACAAGTCCCACACACAGCTAGAAGCCCAAATATTTTTTCAGAGGTACTGTAGATGCAGATAAAAATTAGTTTTAATTTGCAACCTGATGGAGGTCAGTATAGATGGACTAATAGAGAAAGTCCGACACACTACTAGAAGGCCAAATATTTTTTCAGAGCTAGATGCAGAAAAAAATTATATTCAGTTTGCAACCTGATGGAGGTCAGTATAGATGGATTAATAGAACAAGACCCACACACAGCTAGAAGCCCAATATTTTTTCAGAGGTAGATGCAGAAAAAAATATATTCAGTTTGCAACCTGATGGAGGTCAGTATAGATGGACTAATAGAACAAGTCCCACACACTGCTAGAAGCCCAAATATTTTTTCAGAGGTACTGTAGATGCAGATAAAAATTAGTTTTAATTTGCAACCTGATGGAGGTCAGTATAGATGGACTAATAGAGAAAGTCCGACACACTACTACAAGGCCAAATAATTTTTCAGAGCTAGATGCAGAAAAAAATTATATTCAGTTTGCAACCTGATGGAGGTCAGTATAGATGGACTAATAGAGAAAGTCCGACACACTACTAGAAGGCCAAATATTTTTTCAGAGGTAGATGCAGAAAAAAATATATTCAGTTTGCAACCTGATGGAGGTCAGTATAGATGGATTAATAGAACAAGACCCACACACAGCTAGAAGCCCAATATTTTTTCAGAGGTAGATGCAGAAAAAACTATATTCAGTTTGCAACCTGATGGAGGTCAGTATAGATGGACTAATAGAACAAGTCCCACACACTGCTAGAAGCCCAAATATTTTTTCAGAGGTACTGTAGATGCAGATAAAAATTAGTTTTAATTTGCAACCTGATGGAGGTCAGTATAGATGGACTAATAGAGAAAGTCCGACACACTACTAGAAGGCCAAATATTTTTTCAGAGGTAGATGCAGAAAAAAATATATTCAGTTTGCAACCTGATGGAGGTCAGTATAGATGGATTAATAGAACAAGACCCACACACAGCTAGAAGCCCAATATTTTTTCAGAGGTAGATGCAGAAAAAAATATATTCAGTTTGCAACCTGATGGAGGTCAGTATAGATGGACTAATAGAACAAGTCCCACACACTGCTTGAAGCCCAAATATTTTTTCAGAGGTACTGTAGATGCAGATAAAAATTAGTTTTAATTTGCAACCTGATGGAGGTCAGTATAGATGGACTAATAGAGAAAGTCCGACACACTACTAGAAGGCCAAATATTTTTTCAGAGGTAGATGCAGAAAAAAATATATTCAGTTTGCAACCTGATGGAGGTCAGTATAGATGGATTAATAGAACAAGACCCACACACAGCTAGAAGCCCAATAATTTTTCAGAGGTAGATGCAGAAAAAAATATATTCAGTTTGCAACCTGATGGAGGTCAGTATAGATGGACTAATAGAACAAGTCCCACACACTGCTAGAAGCCCAAATATTTTTTCAGAGGTACTGTAGATGCAGATAAAAATTAGTTTTAATTTGCAACCTGATGGAGGTCAGTATAGATGGACTAATAGATTGATGCTATGCCCAAAAGATTTTACTTCACTAGGTGCAGTAAAAAAATTGGTATTCTATACACAGGTGGTATATCTTGCAACACAGATAGGCTACTCCACTGACTAACACACTCTGCAATAGGCCAAAAAGGATTAGCTTTGCTAGATTCTGCCAAATGCTGTGAAAAAAACTTGCACAGCACTGGCACAGACCTGCCTGGCAAAAACTAATAGGAACTCATGTAACCTAGTCCTGAAAAGGACTGCAATTACAATTAGTCTTTACTCCCACAACCGATCTATTGAAGAGCACAGACCTCCCTGATAAAAGTCGTAGGAAATGCTGTAACCTAGTCCTTAAAAGGACTGCAATCACAACTATTCCCTACTCCCAAGCTATCTGTATATTTGTGCGAAAATTGGCTTGAAATTAACAAGGTATAGCGCACACAGCAACAGCGGTGCCGTCTAACACGCAGCTGCAGCAGTGAGAAAATGGTGGCGACGGGGAAAATGGCTTGGTCTTATAGGGCAAGGACATGTGACATACACTGCCAATGACACATGCCCTTGCTTGTGTGAAAAAAAGCACTTCGCTCCGTCTGTGCGCTGCTGATAGGCTGACAGATTGCACCTCCCCACTGTAAATGCGGGAAAGAGAAAAAAAAATGGAGATCTTCATTGTTCCTGCAGAGATCCATCCCCTGCCCCTCCCCCCACCCCGCTGTACACTCAAACTGCGTATTAACATTAATTTTCATCATTACTGAGAAAAAATCCAGTTATGATTTTGGTGCACGAACAGTTATCGAACATAACCTCGAACAGCCGAATTTTTCTCAAATTGTTCGTGTTCGCCGAACGGCTCGAACACCGCCCAAAACAGCTCGAATTTGAGATTGGCGAACAGTTCGAGTAGAACAACGCTCATCTCTAGTACTGACCCGAAGAATAACGCTGCCTTATCAATTTTACCACACACAGAACAGCATAAAAAGAACAAAAAAAAAATTCCTGAATTGTTAGTTTTTGTTTATTCTGCCTCCCAAAAATTCAAATAGAAAGCGATCAAAAAATGGCACATGCCTAAAAATGGTGCCAAGAAAAACGTCAACTTGTCCTGCAAAAAACAAGTCCTTACATGACTTTGTCTACAGAAATATGGAAAAATTATATCTCTCAAAATAGTCTTTGCAAAAAAAGTTTTTTGTAGTGTGTGACAGCTGTCAATCATAAAAACCCGATATAAATCTGGTATCACTGTAATTACCCCGACCCAAACAATAAAGTCGTCTAATCACTTATACCACACGAGGAACAGTGTTAAAAGTAAATAAAACCAATTCTTCACCTGCTGCTGATTTGTTCATTCTGCGTCACAAAGATCGCAGTAAGGCTCGGCTCACATCTATTCTGCGCTCTGCGCTGAGTGCTTACACTGGGGTTTCCATGTACATCTCTAAAATAAATGATTCAGATGGAACTCCCGGGGAAGATTCCCTGTAATGAGGCAGATGGAGGCACCGTGGATGCCATCTGGCCTATGATCCCACCGTGTCCTTCTTTTTATTAAGCATGCATAAAAGTACCGTTGGCCACAGTTTTGTGAACCTCTGAAAAAAAGGACACCGATAAACAGAGGCAAGACCGAGTCCATAGTAACTCTGATGCCTCACTGTAGTGAATGATCCCTCAGGATAGGGTTAGGGTTGTGTTAGGGTTAGAAATTAGGGTTAGGATTGAGTTAGGGTTGTGTTAGGGTTAGAAATTAGGGTTAGGATTGTGTTAGGGTTGTGTTAGGGTTAGGGTTGTGTAAGGGTTAGGTTTAAGGTTGTGTTAGGGTTAGAGTTGTGCTAGGGTTAGGATAACGGTTAGGATTAGAGTTGTGTTAAGATTAGGGTTGTGGATTTTTCAAAAGTAAAAAAAAAAAATTAAGATGATATGGTGACTAGTGTTGAGCACAAGTGCTTGCTACTTTGCATTGGGTGCTTGGGTATGCATCGAGCATCGTGGGTGCTCGAGTGCCATGCTCGAGTCCCAACCCCGCATGTTTTGCAGCTGTTATACAGCCAAAAAAAAAAACAAGCGGGGATTGCCTACCATACATGACCAATCCATGTTACTCGAGCACCCTCGATACTTGGTGCATACCCGAGTACCCAATGCAAACTCAAGTAACGAGCACTTATCAAATTCTGTGTCATACCTCTGGGTTCAAAATGTTCACTATACCCCTTGATAAAACCCTTGAGGGGTCTAGTTTCCAAAATGGGGCCATTTGTGGGGGGTTTCTACTGTTTAGGCACATCAAGGGCTCTCCAAACGCGACATGGCATCTGCTCTCGATTCCAGCCAATTTTGCATTCAAAAGTTCCCTTCTGAACCCTGCCATGCACCTAAACAGTCGTTTTTCCCCACATATAGGGTATTGACTTACTCAGGAGAAATTGCACAACAAATGGCATGGTGCAATTTCTCCTATTACCCTTATGAAAATGCAAAATTGGTGGCTGAAAAACGTTTTTGTGGGAAAAATGTGAAACTTTTATTTTTATGGCTCAATGTTATAAGCTTCTGTAAAGCATTTGGGGGTTCAAGGTGCTCACAACACATATAGGTATGTTCCCTGAGGGGTCTAGTTTTCAAAGTGGTGTCACTTGTGGGGGTTTCCACTGTTTAGGCACATCAGGGGCTCCCGAAATGTGACATGGCGTCCGCTAATTATTCAAGCAAATTTTACATTCAAAAAGTCAAATGGCGCTCCTTCCCTTCCCTTCCGAGCCCTGCCGTGCGCCCAAACAGTGGCTTTCCCCCACATATGGGGTATAGGCGTGCTCGGAGAAATCGCACAACTAATTTTTGGGTCCATTTTTTCCTGTTACCCTTGCAAAAATAAAAAAATTTGCTTCTAAAATAAATTTTTTGTGAAAAAAGTTCAATGTTCATTGTTTTCTTCCACATTCCAAAAATTCCTGTGAAGCACCGGAAGGGTTAATAAACTTTTTGAATATGGTTTTGAGCACCTTGAGGGGTGCATTTTTTAAAATGGTGTCCCTTTTGGGTATTTTCTGTCATAAAGGCTCCTCAAAGTCACTTCAAATGTGATGTGGTCCCTAAAAAAATGGTTTTATAAATTTTGTTGGAAAAATGAGAAATCGCTGGTCAACTTTTAACCGTTATAGCTTCCTAACAAAAAAATTTTGGTCGCAAAATTGTGGTGATGTAAAGTAGACATGTGGGAAATGTTATTTATTAACTATTTTGTGTGACATAGCTCCCTGATTGAAGGGTATGTAAATTCAAATTGTGAAAATTGCAAAATTTTTTAATTTTTCGACAAATTTACAATTTTTTCACTAATAAACGAAAGTCATATCAAATAAATTTTACCACTATCATGAAGTATAATATGTCATGAAAAAACAGTCTGAGAATCAGTAAGATCCATTGAAGCGTTCCAGAGTTATTACCTCAAAGTAATAGTGGTCCGAATTGTAAAAATTGGCCTGGTCATTAACGTGCAAACCACCTTCGAGGGTAAAGGGGTTAAAAAAAAGTGGTGAAAAAAAAGTGGTGATTTAAATTTTATAGCTTTTGTTTTTTTGAAAGAACATTTTTTTTTATTTTTCAGGATATCCAGCTTAGAAGAAATGCTGAAAAAGAAACCACTTCTATCCTTCTGTTCAGCACAGGAGGCCGAGCAGAAAGCATGTGCTGCAGCGTATGCAATGTCAGAAGGAAGTTCAGACAGCAAGCATTTAAATTGATTCCAGGTACATTTTAGGAGTGGTCATGGACCTGTCTGGAGGAGTACGAATGTTGTTGTGTCTTCAGGTAGGCTTATATGTAATGTTGCAAATATTAGGCAGTTTTTTTTATAGCTCTGTAGTTACGTAAATAATAACTCTGAAGTAAGCAAGTGGCTATTTCAAAGTTCAACTCACACAAAGGAAAACTCAAGCCCAGAGTAATGTCCTGACGAATACTGCTGCTAAAGCTGATGCCATCATGCTGCTACCAGAGAACAGTAGTGTGCAGCAGGATACAATTGTGGATTTTAAGGTGCTGGATATATGGTAGCAGCAGTCTTCAGATAGGGAATGAAACAATGGAAGATAAACGGAGCAATGTTTGTAATCTGTGAATATTGGGTACTAAGTGTTGCCTTCCCAGATCACCTTTGCGTATGATAAACCATTTTATGCATGGTATGAATTATTGGGCTAAAGAAGCATTGGAGAGTAAGGAAAATCAACATTGGCTAGCCCCAGGATTTAAAGAGGACCTGTCACTTGCTCAAAAACATTAATTCAAATAACTCGTAAAAATCCATGAGCTCCCCTGCTCCTGTTGTTCTTTTCCATCTTGTGCTGTCACTCCATTGCAGAGATATTCATGTTAGTTTCTTCTGGAGTGCATTTTATTACGGTCTTTTATGGGGTGTGTACTTTCACCCCTCTCTCTCAGATGCTGCCAATCACAGCTAAACTGATCTAGCTGTCTCATATGCTGCTCTGGGAGGGAGGGGTGAAAGCATGCACACATAAAAATTTTGAAGAAATGCCCATTTTCACTACAAGCAAAGATTTCAAATAGTGTTTACCAGAAGAAACATATATGAATATATCTGCAATGAAGTGATGCAGCTTAAAGCGGAAATGAGAAGAAGATCAGCAGAATTAGGAAACTCAGAGAATTTTACAAGGTATTTAACACAATATTTTTGAGCAAGTGATATGTCTTCTTTAATCAGGCTGCTGCTTATAATTTACCTATACTGGCTGTGCCCTACATAATCCATGAGAAACTGTCAAGGTCCCACAAGGATGCAGCCCAAGGCCATGTAACTTATTCCAGTTACTGTAGCTTCATTTCATATATGCTATCAACCAGTATTTAACATGTTCATCAGAATATGTTGTTTATCTTCTACAATGTCCATGTAATCTTTTGTATGTGGGTGAAACGACACATGAGTTTAAAATAAGGTTTAACCAACACAGGTACACGGTTAGGAAAAAGACACTTGACCTACCCGTTCTAAAACTCTTTGTAGAGATGAGACATTCAGAGAAGGAATTGAAATATAGGATTATGGATCAGACACCACCACTTAGAAGTGCTGGAGATAGATTGCGATTATTGAAAATCCTGGAATTGAAATGAATTAAGAAACTTAATACATTGAGACCATGTGGATTGAATGTGAATTATAAATTGGGTGTTACTCTTTAAGAATGTGTGTTTCCCTTGTTTTTCCTTGGGGAACTCTCTTTGTCAACTGTGGTTTTTATTGTAAATTAGTATAGTGAATAATGTTTTAATTATTCTTTATTATTTTTTCTTTTTTAGATTTATTTTTGTCAAACGTATAATGTATATTCAAAAATTTATATAATCAAAGGTTTTTTGCGCTATGATTGTGTAGGAATATATGTAATTTTTGATCTAAATTCAGATATCTAAGGATTTTGGGCTGTCACAAGTTGGTGATACATACATCTCTGTGTAGCAATATAGCTTGTGGATTGACGGTTGATTGAGAATGGTGCCCGGCTGGGTACATACCTCTCATCCACTGATGGCCTCTGGCAATTAAGTGTACACAGCTGGCGTTTGAGTAATTATGATTACATTTGCATGTATCTATTTCATTATTGATATTTTGGATCTCTCTGCACTTTAGCACTTTATAATATTTATATACTGCATCACAGATGGGGTGTGTTATTCATGATATGATGTTTAATGTACTTGAATATTAACTTATATATGAAATTGTTGTTAATCATTGCTGTAATTGAGCTGCTTTAAATATTTTGCACAGAGCACTTGTCACTTGCTTGAGAAAGGTCTCCATTTTGAGACCAAAACATTGCCTCAGCCATATGGGCTATTAAAGTAATTATTTCTGACTCTATGATTGAGTGCTGCCTCCATTTTTTTGGATGTCTCAAGGTTTGGTATATACCTGTGGGGTTTTTGCACCTGAACATTTTTGTGCTGCTTCTGTATTTCTTTTCTACTTTGATTTCATATAGTTACCCAAGGAAAGCACATATTAGTATCTCTTTGTATGTGTGGATCTCTTTTCAGGGTGGCATATGGTCTCTACCCTTTGTGAAGTCAAACACAAAAGAAGTACCCAAGAAGCTTATGTTAGAAGTGAGGTTCCAGAGATCATAGAAATTGGCAGAGGATACATTTCTCAGAAGAGGTTCTAGGGAACATTTTAGAGGACTCAGCTCAGCTGGCATTGCAAACCCCAAATCATCGTCAGAGTAGTGTGAATGTTGAGAGACTGAAGTGGACACTTGAGTTAAAGATTTAGAAAATGGTTTTAAAAACAAGGAATCTATAGACAGAATCTCTGCTAACAGTTTTATAATCAATTACAACCACTCACAGAAGAAAGACAGGAATTTCTATCCATGAGATTATTTTTGGGAGTCCTGCCAAGACAGGTTGTTATTTCTCTCAGCAATTGCAGCACCTACATGGGCCTACATGGGGACCTGACAGGATACAGTTATATGAAAAAGTTTGGGCACCCCTATTAATCTTAAGCTTAATGTTTTATAAAAATTGGTGTTTTTGCAACAGCTATTTCAGTTTGATATATGTAATAACTGTTGGACACAGTAATGTTTCTGCCTTGAAATGAGGTTTATTGTACTAACAGAAAATGTGCAATCTGCATTCAAACAAAATTTGACAGGTGCATAAGTATGGACACTCTTATCATTTTCTTGTTTTAAATACTCCTACCTACTTTTTACTGACTTACTAAAGCACTTTTTTTGGTTTTGTAACCTCATTGAGCTTTGAACTTCATAGCCAGGTGTATGCAATCATGAGAAAATCTACTTAAAGTGGCCACTTGCAAGTTGTTCTCCTGTTTGAATCTCCTCTGAAGAGTGGCATCATGGGCTCCTCAAAACAACTGTCAAATGATCTGAAAACAAAGATTATTCAACATAGTTGTTCAGGGGAAGGATACAAAAAGCTGTCTCAGAGATTTAACCTGTCAGTTTCCACTGTGAGGAACATAGTAAGGAAATGGAAGAACACAGGGACAGTTCTTGTTAAGGCCAGAAGTGGCAGGTCAAGAAAAACATCAGAAAGGCAGAGAAGAAGAATGGTGAGATCAGTCAAGGGCAATCCTCAGACCACCTCCAGAGAGCTGCAGCAACAACTTGCTGCAGATGGTGTCACTGTGCATCGGTCAACTATACAACGCACTTTGCACAAGGAGAAGCTGTATGGGAGAGTGATGCGAAAGAAGCCGTTTCTGCAAGCACGCCACAAACAGAGTCGGATGAGATATGCAAAAGCACATTTGGAGAAGCCAATTCCTTTTTGGAAGAAGGTCCTGTGGACTGATGAAACCAAGATTGAGTTGTTTGGTCATACAAAAAGGTGTTATGCATGGCGGCTAAAAAACACAGCATTCCAAGAAAAACACTTGCTACCCACAGTAAAATTTGGTGGAGGTTCCATCATGCTTTGGGGCTGTGTGGCCAATGCCGGCACCGGGAATCTTGTTAAAGTTGAGGGACGCATGGATTCCACTCAGTATCAGCAGATTCTTGACAATAATGTTCAAGAATCAGTGACAAAGTTGAAGTTATGCAGGGGATGGATCTTTCAGCAAGACAATGATCCAAAACACCGCTCCAAATCTACTCAGGCATTCATGCAGAGGAACAATTACAATGTTCTGGAATGGCCATCCCAGTCCCCAGACCTGAATATCATTGAACATCTGTGGGATCATTTGAAGAGGGCTGTCCATGCTCGGCGACCATCAAACTTAACTGAACTGGAATTGTTTTGTAAAGAGGAATGGTCAAAAATACCTTCATCCAGGATCCAGGAAATCATTAAAAGCTACAGGAAGCGACTAGAGGCTCTTATTTTTGCAAAAGGAGGATCTACTAAATATTAATGTCACTTTTCTGGTGAGGTGCCCATACTTATGCACCTGTCAAATTTTGTTTGAATGCAGATTGCACATTTTCTGTTAGTACAATAAACCTCATTTCAAGGCAGAAACATTACTGTGTCCAACGGTTATTACATACAGTACAGACCAAAAGTTTGGACACACCTTCTCATTTAAAGATTTTTCTCTATTTCATGACTATTTAAATTCCACTGTCAGTGATTGACAGCAGCATTTGAATAAACATTAGCTAGTGCTGATCACTACTGTTACAGGAAGATGCCTGTTATGTATCATAACTGGCATCTAACCTGTATGGAGCGGGCACAGATCCAGAATCCTCTACACACATACCATGGCCGTGATTTATGTGTGCAGCAGGGTTCGCAAAAAGGTTACAACAGATTTATTTTTTAGCCAGAAGAATCTTCTACTTCTACATTACTTTAATATATATATATATATATATATATATATATATATATATATCATAGATATCTCTGTGTTGAAACTTGCTAATGTGAATCTGCCACCAAGTTTTTGCTATGTAATCTGAGAGCGCCATGATTGAGGGGAAGAGAACCTAATTCCAGCGATGTGTCACTTCCTGGGCTATGTTTTGTCGCTCCAATACAAGCAGTGTTTAATCATTAGGAGAATATCATTATAACACAAGCTGCCTAGTGCCTCCTAATCCAACCATGCCAGTGACGCGCCCCCTGGGCCTGTGCTGTGCAGGGGATACCCGGAGCCGGATCGCTGGGGGTTGTAGTCCTCCGTGGCTGTGACCCAGTCCATGCCCAGGGCGGTCAAACCAGTGGCAGTCTGAGTGTGATAACAAATGTCCGACTACGCCACCCGTGGATTGGGGTCAGTGGGGACCGCCGCTGCGCTGCAGACCGCTGAGGCTGATGTTGTATGCGCAGCCGAGTATGGGATAACTCCCCACGGGAGAAGTATTGGCTCAGGGCACCTAGTGTGGAAGATGGGAGTGATGGTGTGAGCGTCCCAGTAGTAATGGTGCTGGTGCGGCGATGAAACACAGAGACGTGTGGTGCAGTTCAGGGTCTTTACTGATGGTATAACGCAGACCCTCCCGGGAGTACTGGTTAGCAGTAGGGGCCTGGTCAGTCTGTAAGCAAGTAGGATCTCCCCTGGCCAGGTGGAGTTGTAGGCCTCCCCGACTATCTGCACTCTTTCCTGGCTACCTTGCTCTATGCGGGTAGAAGTAGCCCACGTCCCTGAGTATACCGTGTGGTGCTCACCCGTATGGCCGGTGACTAGGGGCCTTCCGTTAGCCTCCGATTCACGATGGCGGTGCTGGTCCCTTGCTTGTGACCGTGCCTCCGGGCTTCTAAGGTCAGAGGACATGGAATCCCCTGCCGGTTGGATTCTGCTGCTGGACCTGGATGTCCCCACAGCCTCGGACTCCGTGTCCGGGTTTAGTGTCTTCAGCCAATGCGAGCTTTCTAGCTTCCAGCCTCTGGCACTCGCTCCTGCTCCTAGAGAGCTCCTAGTTCTTGCTTTCTCTCTGTCTGCTGTCCTCCAGACCTGACTGCGTCTCTGTCTGGGACTTCACTCTGACTCACCTAATCCCGCCCCAGACCTAGTTTATAAGGGCAGATTCCTCCCCTCCCAGGTCTGGGCGGGCAGTGTTGCATGCTTAGGGCACCTGACCAGAGAAACCTCCCACTTGCTCTCAGACATAATATTTCTATTACTCTGGCGACCAGACCCCTGGGGTGCCACATTCCCCCGTAGTAAATTTTAGTACTCCGGGACTAAACACATTTTTTAAAGAAACATAAATACAAGGGTATAACAATAATACAATAACATATTTACAAGAAGCTTTAGTTCTTTAAAGGTCACGGCGTGTCCGCAACCGGGTGTCCAAATCACCCAAGGTGAAGTTTGTGAAACAAGAGGGCGTCCATGTCACCCAAGGTGAAGCTTTATGCGAAGTAGGGGACCTGTCCAAAGCAAACCCCTTGCGTTGGCCCTGGGCGTGGCTGCAAGGCTGAAGCTAACTACTTTGGGCGGCAAGGAGGCCACGCCAGACAGGTTTTCTTTTCCGCGGCCGTCTTCGCAAGAGGTACAATGTGCAACTATCTACAAAATTGTTCCGGTTATCCAGCGTCCATAACCTGTTAGTCCAAATAAATCTGCAGGGTAACTGAGAAACATAATTAATAACAGGCAACAACAAAAACCATTAACATTTTCAAGAAACAGGTAAATTTACAGTGCATTACTTTATATTTTCCAGCGAGTGGGCATCTGACCTCTAGTGACTCTAGACGACCTACGGAGCTCACTAACTGGTCCTGCACTACAGGGTGTAGGAGGTGTTATGGGTAAGCTTGGCAGCTGTCTGCGCACTCTTTGGCTCACTAGGGGCACGGCAGGCTCACTACTAGCAGAGGGTTGATCCTCCTGCGCTGCTGGTGTGGACTCTTCTGCCTCCTGGGCCGGCTGCTCTTTCAGCTCTAACTGGTCTTCTGTAGGCACTTGAGGGGCTGGCTGGAGAAAGGTGAAGACGGGCACCACGAGAGCGTTGTTTACTTGTGTCCAGGACAGGGGAAAGTCTCCGAGTACAGTGCTGATCATTTCCTCCTTTTCCTCTACGGGTTGAGGGTCTTCCTGATCTTCATCCGTGCTTTGCAACTTCTCGGGGCACTTTTTCAGGTGGTCTCTGGAGACAGTGGCTGTGGTCTCTCCTCCATCCTTGCTGATGACGTACACCTTTGGATTATTGTGGCTTGAGGGCAGTACAGTGTACGGGTCCTTTTCCCACTGGTCGTCCAACTTATGGAGCCGCCTTTTTCTTTTCAAGACCTGCTCTCCAGGTACCAGGGGAACAGCGGGAGCATGTTGGTTATAAGTCCTCTCCTGCCTTTCTCTTGATTGGCAGAGACTTCGCTCGACGCTCTCCTGTACTTTCTGGTACTGCTGCTTCCGTTCTGTATCCCAGTCTGCCTCTGGCGAGGTGTCCTCGGGTATCAGGACACCCATATCCAGGTCAACAGGCAGCTTACCAGGTCTTGCTCGCATTAGGTAAGCCGGGGTACAGTTGGTGGAACCTACCGGGATTATACAGGTCCACCAGATCGCGCAGTTTCTCAGGCCACAGACTGCGTTCTTCCAGGGGCAATGTTTTTAGCAGATCTATCACCACCTGGTTCATCTTCTCACAGAGTCCATTGGTTTGGGGGTGATAGGGCGTTGCTCTTATCTTCTTGCAGGCATACAGGTTGCAGAACTCCTGGAAGACCTCCGCTTCGAAGGCTGGTCCTTGGTCCGTCAGAACTTGGTCCGGGTACCCGTGTGGGCGGCAGAAGTGCAGCTGGAAGGCTCTGGCTGCTGTCTGAGCCGTCAGGTCTTTGACAGGGACCACCACCAGGAACCGGGAGTAGTGATCCACGATGGTTAGGGCGTAGACATACCCGCTTCTGCTTGGAGCCAGTTTAACATGGTCCAGAGTGACCAGTTCCAGCGGCTGCCTGGTGATGATGGGCTGCAGGGGAGTCCTCTGGCTGGCACGGTCCCTTCTTCTTAGATTGCACTGGCCACAGTCTCTACACTACCTCTCAATGGCTCCTCTCATGCCTATCCAGTAGAACCGTTCACGCAGCAGGAACTCCAGCTTCTTCCATCCGAAGTGCCCTGCCCCATTGTGGTAGGGCTCCAGCACCATAGCTGCGTCCCGTCTCGGTACCACAACCTGCCAGATTAGTTCATGTGTCCGGGAATTGACCATTCTGCGGCACAACTTCTCCTTGTAGAGAAACAGTCTTCTCTTCTCCGTCCACAGTTGCTTGGTCTCTTCCGGAGCGTCTGGGTCCAGGCGGGCGTCAGCTTGGGTCAGCATCTCCTTCACCAGACAGACTGCGGGGTCACTGTCTTGCATCTCCGCCCAGTTGTAGTGGGGTAAGGGGTTGAACGTAGCGGATCGCTGGCCCCTCACATGGTGGGAATACTGGGTAATCCCATGACGGTGAAACGCAGGGAGTTCGATCTCTTCCAATTCTTCTGGATCCTCCCCTTCGTCCGGTAGGTTTGGCATCCTAGACAGGGCGTCCGCGTTGGTATTGTAGCGCCCTGCCCGGTATTTGATTGTGAACTCATAATTGGACAGGCGGGCCATCCATCTCTGCTCCAGGGCACCCAGTCTTGCAGTGTCCAGGTGTGTCAACGGGTTGTTGTCCGTGTACACGGTGAACCTGGAAGAGGAAATGTAATGCTTGAAACGTTCGGTTACTGCCCACACTACTGCCAGGAACTCTAGCTTGAACATGCTGTAATTCTCAGGGTTTCTTTCCGTGGGTCGCAGTTTTCGGCTGGCGTAAGCAATTACCCATTCTCTCCCCTGCTGGATCTGGGACAGTACGGCCCCTAGCCTGATGTTGCTTGCGTCCGTGTGGAGGATAAAGGGCTGGCTGTAATCAGGGTATGCCAGGATTTCATCCCCCGTGAGGGCCATCTTCAGCTGGCGGAAGGACTCCTCTTCCAGCTTTTCCCATCTGAAGGGTGGATTCTGGTTTTTGGCCTTCCTGGACTGGCCTATCAGGAGGTCCTGCATAGGAGCTGCCTTCTTGGTAAAACCGGGAATGAATCTTCGGTAGTAGCCTACCAACCCGAGGAACTGCCACACTTCCTTTATGCTGGATGGTCTTGGCCAGTCCTTAATCACGGTGATCTTGTCAGGGTCGGGGGCTACTCCGTCAGCACTCACCACGTGTCCCAGGTACTGTACCTTTGGCTTCAGTAGATGACACTTTGAGGGTTTTACCTTTAGGCCATAGTTTGCCAGGGCTTCAAACACTTCTGCCAGGTGTTCCAGATGGTCCTCATAGGTCTTGGAATAGACGATGACGTCGTCCAGGTATAATAGGACCGTCTCGAAGTTCCGGTGTCCCAGACAGCATTCCATCAACCGTTGGAAGGTTCCTGGTGCGTTGCAGAGCCCGAACGGCATACAGTTAAATTCGCTGAGTCCCATCGGGGTGGTGAATGCGGTTTTCTCCCGGTCCGCCTCTGCTACAGGAACCTGCCAGTACCCGCTAATGAGATCCAAAGTAGAGAAGAAGTTAGCAGATTTTAATGCAGCTAAGGACTCTTCTATCCTTGGTAACGGGTACGCATCTTTGTGTGTGATACGGTTGACCTTCCTGTAGTCTACACACATTCTCATGGTGTTGTCTTTCTTTTTCACTAAGACTAGTGGAGCTGCCCAGGGGCTACAGCTGTCCCTAATTACCCCAGCCTCCATCATGTCTTTTAGCATCCCCTTGGCGTGTTGATAGTGTGCAGGGGGTACGGGTCGGTATCTCTCCTTTATGGGAGGATGGTCTCCCGTGGGGATGTGATGTTCTACCCCCTTTACTCGCCCGAAGTCCAGCGGGTGTTTACTAAACACTCTCTCGTATTCTTGGACCACCCGATAGACTCCCTGTTTTTGGTGTGAGGGAGTGGAGTCAGTACCCAAATGCAATTGCTGACACCAGTCCTCCATTGGTTTCTTAGAGCCGTTACCTTCCTCTGGTTGAGAAGGAGACAAGGGTTCCATGGCCTGTACAGAGTTCTGGTTGATGGTGAACAATTTGGCTAGTGTGGCATACCGGGGCAGATATACTTCTCTCTCCCCGATATTTATGATGCGGATGGGCACCCTCCCATGACGTACATCGACCACCCCCCGTGCTGTCAAAATGGTGGGCCTACTGTCTGAGTAGACGGGTTCTACCATTGCTTGGTAGTCTCTACCTCTTAGACCAATAGCTGCCCGGCACCAAATCATCATCTCACTTTTTGGGGGCATAGCAATAGGGAACGGATCACACATTCTCACGTTACCTATCTCACCACCAGATAGTTCCACCTGTTGCCGTGTCATCAGTGCCCGGATCTCTTTTTGGAGGACACGCTGCTGGCTGGAACTGACGTTCTTGGCAACCTGTTGCAAAATAAGAATCACCTCTGCAAGACAGTTTTCAATTACGTTAGTACCTAGGGTTATTATTGGGTGACTCTCGCGACGGTCAATGTCCACAATGATTAGTCCTTGTGCCGGCAGTTCAACTTTACCGACCTTGATGGTCACCTCTTTAAATCCTATCTGGGGCATGGGCTGACCATTGCTGGCTATAATGCTCAGGTCGTCATCTGGGTAGCGGGTTATGTCCGAGTCATTCCAGTACCGCTTGAAGAGCACGTACGGGATGGTAGTCACCTGTGACCCAGTGTCTAGTAGGGCTCTCATAGTAATGCCATCCAGTACCACAGGCAAGACCGGACGTCCCCCTACGTATTTACCATGCCAGTTCGATGGGCCTGATGATCTTATGCCTGGGGGTTGGCCCTCTACCCCAGGTTGTGCCCGTTTAAATGACAGTACCTTGCCATATGTCCGGGTTGATTGCAGCGGCGGCAGATGGGTCGTCCGTCCTCGTTGTATCTGTCGCTGGGTCTCCCTCTGGCCGGTGGGGTCCTCCTCAGTCGGCGCCACGGGACGTCCTCCGGTCTGGATGCCAGCTGGATCTTTCCTGGAGAAGAGACCTGTAAAGACTGCACAGTTCTGGTTAGCGCGGCAATGCTCTTAGTCAGCTCTTGGACCTGATGGTGCAGGTCTGTAGCCTGGTCATTGTTCAAAGCCTGCGCATCAGCTCCCACAGGCCCTGCAGACAAGGGCGCCGCGTCCTGGTGATAAGTGATAGCAGGGCGCCTGTGGGTCACAGCGCCACGTGGTGCCGGTTCTCGGAGCACCCGGATGGCTCTGTCCTTGAACTGTGCAAAGTCCAGGTCAGGGTCCTGTAAGGCCATTGCCCGCAACTGGGTTCGATGGGCATTGCACAGTAGACCCTCAATAAATTGTTCGGTCAACAGCTTGTCTTCATTTCCCACGCTGTCAGGGTCTGCCTGCTTAATGGCTCTCAGGGCCTCTTGTAGGTTTAGAGCATAGTCTCATACTTTCATGTGCCCGTTGTTTGCACCCGTAAAATCTGAGTTTTATTTCTGCTGAGGTTCGGGTATCAAATGTGTCTTTCAGCCGGGCTAGTATCTCTCTGACAGTCCTCTTCTTCCCAGATGACCAGGACTTTACCTCCCTTTGGGCTGCCCCGATTAACTGGGCCAACAGGATGCTTACTTTTTGCTCTTCCGTGAGGGGGTATACCTGGAAGAGTCTATCCAGTTATTCCCTAAAGTCACTCAAGGTATGTGACTCCCCTGAGTACTGGGGTAGCCAGGTTGCCCCCGGGATATAGGGCATGGTGAATGGCATGACCGCTGCAGCGGTTGCGCTGGTGGCCGGTGTGGTGGTGGAGCTCCCCTCGGTATCCGACATCCTCCTTCCCCCCTAGTGGACCGTGGCCTACCTTGCGATGCTCTTCTTCCGTAGGCCGCGGCTCCGCAGTCAATCGTCATGGTAGAGGTCCTGGCGTCGCGCTCAGATGACGTCAGCGTCGCTCTTCCTCCCTTCCAGGACCTTGCGCAGCGTCAGTGCGTGGGGCGGAGCTTTGGATCTCGCGCGCTTTCGGCGTCCACGCCCCTCTTCTTCCCGTGCGGCGTCCCGAAGATGGCATCTGAAGGCGGGAAGCAGCTGCGGATGGCGGGAAGACGGCAGAAGACGGCGGGAAATGACCCAAGATGGCGTCCGATGGCGGGAAACGGCTCCGGACGGCGGGAAACTTCACCACAGGTAAGTATAAAAGTCTTTTTTCAGGCACGCAGTACCCGGTGGTTGCGGGCACGAAATCCTGCCGACTATGCCAAAGTTGACGCGCCCCCTGGGCCTGTGCTGTGCAGGGGATACCCGGAGCCGGATCACTGGGGGTTGTAGTCTTCCGTGGCTGTGACCCAGGCCGTGCCCAGGGCGGTCAAACCAGTGGCAGTCTGAATGTGATAACAAATGTCTCACTATGCCACCCGTGGATTGCGGTCAGTGGGGACCGCCGCTGCGCTGCAGACCGCTGAGGCTGATGTTGTATGCGCAGCCGAGTATGGGATAACTCCCCACGGGAGAAGTATTGCCTCATGGGAGCTAGTGTGGAAGATGGGAGTGATGGTGTGAGCGTCCCAGTAGTAATGGTGCTGGTGCGGCGATGAAACACAGAGACGTGTGGTGCAGTTCAGGGTCTTTACTGATGGTATAACGCAGACCCTCCCGGGAGTACTGGTTAGCAGTAGGGGCCTGGTCAGTCTGTAAGCAAGTAGGATCTCCCCTGGCCAGGTGGAGTTGTAGGCCTCCCCGACTATCTGCACTCTTTCCTGGCTACCTTACTCTATGCGGGTAGAAGTAGCCCACGTCCCTGAGTATACCGTGTGGTGCTCACCCGTATGGCCGGTGACTTGGGGCCTTCCGTTAGCCTCCGCTTCACGATGGCGGTGCTGGTCCCTTGCTTCTGACCGTGCCTCCGGGCTTCTAAGGCCAGAGGACATGGAATCCCCTGCCGGTTGGATTCTGCTGCTGGACCTGGATGTCCCCACAGCCTCGGACTCCGTGTCCGGGTTTAGTGTCTTCAGCCAAGGAGAGCTTTCTAGCTTCCAGCCTCTGGCACTCGCTCCTGATCCTACAGAGCTCCTAGTTCTTGCTTTCCCTCTGTCTGCTGTCCTCCAGACCTGACTGCGTCTCTGTCTGGGACTTCACTCTGACTCACCTAATCCCGCCCCAGACCCAATTTATAAGGGCAGATTCCTCCCCTCCCACGTCTGGGCAGGCAGTGTTGCATGCTTAGGGCTCCTGACCAGAAAAACCTCCCACTTGCTCTCAGACATAATATTTCTATTACTGTGGCGACCAGACCCCTGGGGTGCCACACCAGCACCACTGATTAGCAGCTTTCTTTCAATATACAAGTTTTGTGGGAGGAGGGGCACAGGGCTCAACATCTGAGTGCTGCTAACTCTGTAGCATAGAAAACAGTGATTCTATCACAGTTGCTCACCCAGTAAACTAAATGATACTTCACTGGAATCAGGATATCTCTCCCTATTTCATGCTGCTGTCAGATTACATAGCAAAAACCTGTGTATAGATTCTCCTTAAGTTTCTTCATAGCCTAAAATATTTTCAAACTACTTTAGATAAGAATAGGTACATTCTTGTATACTGTAGCATATGTATTAGAAAAAATAAATAAATATACAGTATGTTCCTCAGGATTTAGAGCTTTAAAAACTTATCAAAAGTTTCAACCTGAAAAAGACAGAGAATTGCAAAACATCATCTAAAATAGACACTTTCAGAAAAGTATATCCATTTATATCTACAGGTACAAAGGTTTATCGTCTTATGGGTTGCTGTGAATCTCTGCTCAGTCACCCATAGAAGCAAAAACCATGGTAATATTTTTAAAAGCTAGAAAAAATGGGACAAAACTTTGTGAAAGAAGCTTCAGTCTCTTAAAATATCTTGAAATAAACAATTTATAAAAGAGTATTTGTGTAATTTTATATTGAGTGACCAGCAAGGTGATCTTGTCATTTGCTAGAAGATGATTTGTATGTAAATTAAGCTAATTAAATATTTTAGTAATCAATAAACATAGTTTATAAGTGTTAAACAGATTTTAAGATGTATAATTCAATCAATGACACAATAACATATAGCAGTTGAAATGATGAGACGCTCTCCTGACAGATGGAGAAAGTACATTATCTGCTATAGAGGAGCGTAGGCATACCTCAAGACTCCCACAGGGATCTTTTACACAGACTTGATCGTAAAAATTGCGAATATTTTTCAGGGTCTACATCCACTGAAGAAGACTCAGCTCTTCCTATGAAACTCCGCTTATCCTATGAAGCCATGGTAACTTTCAAAATAAGTAAACGTTTGATGTTCTTTTGGATACCTTAAAGGGGTGATCTGAAATTAATTCATCCTGTATTTCTATCTAATTAATGTCATAATTTGAGATGAGCGAACTTGTTCGGAAAAAGTATGTTTTTTTCAAATTCAGCATGAACATTGCTCATTCAGATTCGTGTTCGGATTCCCGAGCATTTTGCGCAAAAATTGGCAAAAGTCAGCCTGAACATGAACATACCTGGTTTCCCATGCAGTCATCTGCGTGACAGCGCAGGAAACAGGGGCTTTGATTGGCTTACCGCCGGTCACAATGCTGCAGGATCACTCTTCAGATATCAGCCTGATCCTGCAACTGTGACAGTAACCTGTGGTAAAACGCTTACCCCGGGTCACAGACGCCAGATGATCAGAGCGTGGGAAACTACTGATGCTCGGGGCCCCATTCAGGTTCTTGTTAGGGCTTGGGTGCCCAAAGACTAACCTTTTTTTGATGTTCGGGTTTAGTCGATGAACCCGAACATCAAAACGTTCGCTCATCTCTGGTCATAATCTAATCTTTCTTCTAATATATTTTAAGTAAAAAATCCCTACACTAATCTAACTGCTTCATTTTTTGTTTTACTGCTTCCTGTGTGATTACATTTGATTTGAGAATCCCAGTGCATGCTGGGATACCTAAATGAGTTGTCGTCAGGGGGCAGAGGCTACGGTCACTGCCACAGCCTCTGCCCCCACCCTGAGATGTCATAAGTGACATCTGTTTCAGAGCTAGGCTAGTTTCTGCTCTACTAAGCATGCAATGGTTGTCAATTCCAAAGGATGCTCAGTAGGATCTTGTCACTGTGCACTGTTATTCTCAGAAGAAAGCTAAAGTTAGACTAAAGTCTTTAAAAATGCTGTAAATATGCCATCTAGCATGTAGTAAATTTTGCACATTTTCAGACTGTCTAGTATAACATACAGTTGCATCTCACTGAATTAGAATATCATCAAAAAGTTAATTTATTTCAGTTCTTCAATACAAAAATTGAAACTCATCCTATCCTACTAATATTATAAATGCTAAAGTTTGTGAGTATGTATGTTTGTTACTCTTTCACGAAAAAACTACTGGACGGATTTGCATGAAACTTTACAGTAATATAGAATATACATCATAATAACTTATAGGCTACAATTTGTAATGATTTTATGTAATTTTGGTCATAATATAACGATACATGTCAATTAAGTCGGAAAAAAATCTGGCCTCTGAGAGCTCTCTTATACAGTTATATGAAAAAGTTTGGGCACCCCTATTAATCTTAAGCTTAATGTTTTATAAAAATTGGTGTGTTTGCAACAGCTATTTCAGTTTAATATATGTAATAACTGTTGGACACAGTAATGTTTCTGCCTTGAAATTAGGTTTATTGTACTAACAGAAAATGTGCAATCTTCATTCAAACAAAATTTGACAGGTGCATAAGTATGGGCACCTCACCAGAAAAGTGACATTAATATTTAGTAGATCCTCCTTTTGCAAAAATAACAGCCTCTAGTCGCTTCCTGTAGCTTTTAATGAGTTCCTGGATCCTGGATGAAGGTATTTTTGACCATTCCTCTTTACAAAACAATTCCAGTTCAGTTAAGTTTGATGGTCGCCGAGCATGGACAGCCCTCTTCAAATGATCCCACAGATGTTCAATGATATTCAGGTCTGGGGACTGGGATGGCCATTCCAGAACATTGTAATTGTTCCTCTGCATGAATGCCTGAGTAGATTTGGAGCGGTGTTTTGGATCATTGTCTTGCTGAAAGATCCATCCCCTGTGTAACTTCAACTTTATCACTGATTCTTGAACATTATTGTCAAGAATCTGCTGATACTGAGTGGAATCCATGCGTCCCTCAACTTTAACAAGATTCCCAGTGCCGGCATTGGCCACACAGCCCCAAAGCATGATGGAACCTCCACCAAATTTTACTGTGGGTAACAAGTGTTTTTCTTGGAATGCTGTGGTTTTTTGCCGCCATGCATAACGCCTTTTTGTATGACCAAACAACTCAATCTTGGATTCATCAGTCCACAGGACCTTCTTCCAAAAAGAAATTGGCTTCTCCAATTGTGCTTTTGCATACCTCAGCCGACTCTGTTTGTGGCATGCTTGCAGAAACGGCTTCTTTCGCATCACTCTCCCATACAGCTTCTCCCTGTGCAAAGTGCATTGTGTAGTTGACCGATGCACAGTGACACCATCTGCAGCAAGTCGATGCTGCAGCTCTCTGGAGGTGGTCTGAGGATTGTCCTTGACTGATCTCACCATTCTTCTTCTCTGCCTTTCTGATGTTTTTCTTGGCCTGCCACTTCTGGCCTTAACAAGAACTGTCCCTGTGTTCTTCCATTTCCTTACTATGTTCCTCACAGTGGAAACTGACAGGTTAAATCTCTGAGACAGCTTTTTGTATCCTTCCCCTGAACAACTATGTTGAATAATCTTTGTTTTCAGATCATTTGACAGTTGTTTTGAGGAGCCCATGATGCCACTCTTCAGAGGAGATTCAAACAGGAGAACAACTTGCAAGTGGCCACTTTAAGTAGCTTTTCTCATGATTGCATACACCTGGCTATGAAGTTCAAAGCTCAATGAGGTTACAAAATCAAAAAAGTGCTTTAGTAAGTCAGTAAAAAGTAGGTAGGAGTATTTAAAACAAGAAAATGATAAGGGTGCCCATACTTATGCACCTGTCAAATTTAGTTTGAATGCAGATTGCACATTTTCTGTTAGTACAATAAACCTCATTTCAAGGCAGAAACATTACTGTGTCCAACAGTTATTACATATATCAAACTGAAATAGCTGTTGCAAAAACACCAATTTTTATATAACATTAAGCTTAAGATTAATAGGGGTGCCCAAACTTTTTCATATAACTGTACACACTTACAGAGGTCATATTTAAATAGCTGATTTACAGCAGTCAGAAGAGATTGATAATACAATAATTTGCCCATAGTGGATCATTGTATAGTGAGGTCACAGTTGCCGCCTGTCCACAGTCAGAATACAGGGGTGATCATATACCGTGACCAGGTACAAGTGTGGCACAGGGGGTTCACACACGACCCCCAGGGACTGACATTTCCTAGAAACTTTGGCAGCTGTCAGTCATGAGCTCACCCTGATATATTACACTCTGGAAACAGCTGAAGGGAGAAGGATAATTTATGACATTTTCTCAGACAAAAAAAAACAAAAAAAAACCCCACAGAAAACAGCCCATATTTCAGGAACAGGTTACTAGGTAACTACACGTCCCACCACGGCCTGCCCGCGCCCACAGCCAGGGGGGAGTGTGAGGCTTCCTCCTGCAGGCTTCCCGGGGGCACCGGGCCATCATTGTCCTCACACAGAGAGTCCCCGCCGCCATTGTCCCTCCACATAACACCGTATAATAAATCATGCGCTCACCTGTGCCAGCTGCTGCAGCCGGGAAAGTTTCGAGCGCCTCACCTTGGCGGAGGGGAAGTGACTCACACACAGGGAGGGGCAGTAACCTGAGCGCGGCTCCATGGAGGATGCACACACTGCAGCCTGACAGCACCGGCAGCAGCGCTACACAAATGGCGTCCTCCCCTCCTGTGTGCAGCACAGCCCTGTGTGTGTGCAGCGCAGCATGTCACCCACAGCACCAGCAGGCTGCTCTCAGCTCCCACAGAGCACTGGGAATGGTTGCTATGGGTAACCGCGCCACAGCTGCTCCTCATAGACCAGTCATATACAACTGATATCGTCTGTACAGCGATCGTAATATAACTAATTAGATTGTTTTAGTATTTTGTTTGAACTTTACTAAGTACCTATTTTGCAATTAGTACTTATAAAAATGCTGCGAAAGCGTAAGTCTAACATTTCGCAAAGCTCTAATAAAGCCCGAGCTATGAAAATAATTAGACGTGATGAGACGTCTCAACAAGCCGAGCAACGAAGGCTTGAGCAGGCGGTGCGTTGTGCGGCACATAGAGCTGCAGAGACTCCAGAACAATCCCAAGCCCGACGTGAACGGAATGCGGAGTTTTTGGCATCTCAACGGGCTGCTGAAACTCAAGAACAGTCCCAAGCCCGACGTGAACAGCATGCGGAGTGTCTGGCGTCTCAACGGGCTGCTGAAACTCCAGAACAGTCCCAAGCTCGACGTCCACAGCAAGCGACTTACATGGCGTCCCAAAGAGCCACTGAAACTTATGAAATGGCCGAATCTCGCAGACGCACTGTTGCTGAAAGGGCAGCACAGCGACGTCAAACATTTGAAAGAAATACATGGATATTGTTTAATAAAGCTGCATTTGAGTATGACGAGACTCTTGATTATGAAACTCACAAGCTTATAAAAATAGAAGCAATGACCATAGATTGCAAAAAAAAAAGAGGAAAGAGGAAGCAGCAGGTATGTGTTGTTTGGGCGGGAAAGTAGCTCTTCCTTATATAGACGAGCCAGTTCAACCTTTAAAAGAGCTTTTCTCTAATGAAACTGATGAATCTCGCCTTTTTCTAAATAATATAAGAAAATACAACATGTGCTTTCATATGACGTCTTTTGGAGCAGATCAAATTGTCTCAATGCCAGGGTTTTGCCCGACCTTTACAATACAAGGACAAGTATACCACCGTATCGGTTCTTTAATTCCTACGTCCATTTCGCAACCACAATTTTTACAAGTTTATTTCATAGGTGACGAAGAAGAACAAATCAACAGGCGTGCTGAGTGCGTGCAAAGCGTAGATAGAAACATAGTCAAAAAATTACAACGAGTACTTCACGACCACATTTGGGTGCATGAATTTAAAACGGCTAGAGACAGAATGATCAATGACGATCATTTCAAAGTAGTGATTCACCCAGACCGTGTACCACATGGTCAACATGAGAGACGATTCAATGCCCCTACTACAAATGAAATAGCTGCTGTAATAGTTAGTAGCGAACAAACTATGTCTCGGCACATCGTTGTGCAGCCGCACGATGGCATGCTCACTAGGGTTCCCGATACACATAGATTCTATGACGCTCTCGAGTACCCAATAATTTTTTGGAAAGGACAAGAGGGGTACAGCATTGATATTCCTCAGATAAATCCAATTACCAAGCAAGCAATGCCAAGCAAAAAGGTGTCCTGCAAAGATTTTTATGCCTTTCACTTGATGGTCCGTCGCAGCGATTTTAATTTGATGCTTAAGTGTAGGCTCCTACTTCATCAGTTTCTGGTCGACATGTATGTAAAGATGGAAAGTGAGCGCTTAAGGTTCATTTCTTTAAATAAAAAAAAACTGCGCGCAGAAAATTATATTCACTTGCAAGATGCAATAAGAAATGATGCGGATTTGGATCCAAATAACTTAGGTCAGATGGTGATTCTCCCGTCATCATTTGTAAATAGCCCGAGATACCTACACGAATACACACAAGATGCGTTCACATACGTACGTAATTATGGGAGGCCTGATTTATTTATTACAATGACTTGCAACCCCGCTTGGCCAGAAATCACCAAAGAGCTTATGGCTGGTCAAAATTCAACGGACAGACATGACTTAACAGCTCGAGTATTTAGAATAAAAGTACAGAAGTTGGCAGCTCTACTTACAAAAGGTAACATATTTGGTGATATGCAAAGCTTCATGTACTCGATCGAGTGGCAAAAGCGAGGTTTGCCTCATGTGCACTTACTGCTGTGGTTAAAGGAAAAATTGCATCCGAACCAAATTGACGAAATCATATGTGCTGAGATACCAAACCAAGAAACCGATCAAAAGCTCTATGATACAGTGACAAAGAATATGATTCACGGGCCATGTGGTACATTCAATTCTTCATCGCCATGCATGAAGGAAGGAAAATGTACCAAAAAATATCCGAGGAAGCTTTTAAAAGATACTAAAACCAATGACAAAGGTTATCCTTTGTACAGGCGCAGAGCACCAGAGAATGGTGGACGCACGACGATTATAAAAACCCGTAGAGGAACACAGGAAATATTGGTGGACAATAGCTTGGTGGTCCCATATTCTCCACTCTTATCAAAATTTTTAATTCTCATTTAAATGCAGAGTTCTGTAATACGGTACAGGCGATAAAATATATTTGTAAATATATTAATAAGGGTAGCGACCAGGCTATTTTTAACATCCGCCAGCAAGGGAATGTTAACATTGACCCAAGAGATGAGGTGCAGACCTTTAGAACCGGCCGATATGTTAGTAGTAACGAAGCAGCGTGGCGGATCTTAGGTCTGCCTCTGCACGAGAGACACCCAACCGTCACTCATCTCGTGATTCATTTACCCAATGGCGAGAGGGTTTACTTTACGGAAAATAATTTTAGAGAGAGATTAGAAGCACCACCTAAAACTACACTAACTGCATTTTTCCTGTTGTGCCAAAGTGATACGTTTGCAAAAACATTACTTTATATTGACGTGCCTCGCTACTATACTTGGAATGTGGCACGGAAGCAATGGAAACGTCGTTTACAAGGAACACCTCTCGATGGCTGGCCAGGTGTGAAGGCAGGAGACGCTCTAGGTCACATTTACACGGTGCATGTTAGCAATTTTGAATGTTATTGCTTGCGTATGCTGCTGAATGTAATAAGGGGTCCAACCAACTTCTCGGATTTAAAAACATTTGAAGGTCAAGAACTTGCAACTTTTCGGCAGGTGTGTGAGAAGATGGGGTTGTTGGAAGATGATAACCACTGGGATACCACCTTAGAAGAGGCCGTGCTATGTCGCTCCCCGGCGCAAATAAGAGAGCTGTTTGCCATATTGATATGCACTTGCGGTTTATCCAATCCTCTACAACTCTGGCACAAGTATAAAACTGCGTTATCAGAGGATATCATGCACAGATTTGAAAGAATGGATCATGTTAACGATGATCTCTGTTTCAATGAGGCGTTGGGGCTTATCGAGGACAAAATATTAATAATTTCTGGAAAGAAATTGTCCGATTTTGGTCTACCCTCACCGCGGTCGAACGAGTTGATAAAAGAGCTAAGCTATGATACCAACCAGTTAGACGCTCACGTTTGCGAAACTGAGCCACGTTTGCTACCTGATCAAAGAGAGATTTATCACAAAATAGTAGGACGAGTTGAGAATGGTGAAGGCGGACTTTTTTTCCTTGATGCCCCGGGTGGTACAGGAAAAACTTTCTTGCTTAATTTGCTTTTAGCAAAAATTCGTAGCGGTCATAACGTTGCATTAGCTGTGGCTTCCTCTGGAATTGCTGCAACATTGCTAAGCGGTGGACGGACGGCACATTCAGTCTTTAAATTACCTCTTAATCTGGTGAACGAAGAAACCCCATCGTGTAATATCAGCAAGAGCAGCGCCCGTGGCCTCCTGTTGCAACAGTGCAAACTAATCATGTGGGATGAGTGCACAATGTCACACAAACGCGCCATCGAAGCTCTTGATCGTTGTCTACAAGACTTACACAGTAAACAAACAAAAATGGGTGGTGTGGTTGTTTTATTGGCTGGGGACTTTAGGCAAACTTTGCCTGTCATCGAGCGAGGCACTGCAGCAGACGAAATTAACGCATGTCTGAAATCCTCATATTTATGGACCAAAGTTGAAAAGCTGCACCTCACCACCAACATGCGTGTCCAGTTATTCAGTGATCTAGAATCGGGCGCGTACGCTGAGAAACTGCTCGAGATCGGTGAAGGTCGAATCGAAACTGACGAAGAAGGTATGGTTCTATTCACTAACCAATTTTGTCATGTTGTGGATTCGGAAGACGCACTTATTGCTCAAGTTTTTCCAAATTTGCAACAAAACATCCACGATGAAAATTGGCTATGTGAAAGAACTATACTAGCACCAAGAAATGAAACAGTTGCGAAAATCAATAAAATTATCTTGGACCAAGTAACCAGCGATGCAACAACCTACAACTCCATCGACACAGTCATGTCATCTGAAGACTGTATGAGCTACCCCGTGGAGTTTCTTATCTCTTTGGAGCTATCCGGGGTCCCATCTCATAAGCTCGAATTAAAGGTCGGTATACCCGTTTTGTTAATGCGCAACTTGGACGCCCCGAGATTATGTAATGGCACAAGATTGCGAGTCACTGAACTAGGCAGGCACATTGTAAAGGCCACAATTTTAACTGGAGAAGCTAAGGGTGAAAATATTCTTATACCACGCATCCCAATAATACCCAATAACTTACCCTTTAATTTCAAGCGTTTGCAGTACCCACTTAAAGTTGCATTTTCAATGACCATCAATAAATCGCAAGGGCAAACTTAGAAGGTAGCGGGGATACATTTAGGCACGCCCTGTTTTTCCCACGGTCAGCTATACGTAGCTTGCTCACGTGTTTCTAAATCACAAAATCTACATATTTTCGCTGAACGAAAGAAATCAAATAACATAGTTTACAGGAGTATATTGCAGTAAAAACACATAGATAAATTACCTGCAGATGTCCATTATTCCAATTACATACTAATTCTTTACTAACACGAACAATATTAAACGCAAGTAACTTCAGTCCTTCCTGTTTATTAATCAGTGTTTAGTAATCCGTTTGTGATGAAATTTGATATGGATAATTTCAAGCCTGGGGAAGGACATAGGGCTACTTTTTATAAACACACCATACAGGCGAAGATTATATAAAACTGTAAACCTGATTGACTGACACACCTAGCGGTCAACGCACAGCCGAAACCACTGAACTTAGCATCTTGAAATTTGCAGATAGGTTCTATTATACCTTAAATGAGCACTAAGAAAGGAATTTTCATAATTCCACCCTCAAGAGTTTCCCTCTTCATATTATAGGGGTTCAAAGATTGTATGGAATCCGTCAGTTTTGAAGTTAGACATCTGAAATTTTGGATGTACGAGTAACTAAATAAGATTATTTTTTTTTTACTATTAAGATTATTTTTTTTTACTATTAAGATTATTTTTTTTTACTATTAAAATGATCTGTCACGAAACTTAATGTGGCAGACCAAATTCCACGTGAGCAAAGCCGCGGGTAAAAGATAGTATATTATATAGAGTCATTACAAACAGAGTGATCTATTTGTTTATTTCTGTTAATGTTGATGAGTATCAGCCGATTAAAACACAAAAGTCATTATCTCAGTAAATTAAAATAATTAACAAAAAACACCTGCAAGGCTTCTTAAGAGTTTAAAAAGGTCCCTTAGTCTGTTTCAGTAGGCTCCACAATCATGGGGAAGACTGCTGACTTGACAGATGTCCAGAATGCAGTCATTGACACACTCCACAAGGTCCCAGAGTTCCAATTTTCATTTGGAAATCAAGGTCCCAGAGTCTGGAGGAAGAGTGGAGAGGCCCACAATCCAAGTTGCTTGAGGTCTAGTGTGAAATTTCCACAATCAGTGATGGTTTGGGGAGCCATGTCATCTACTGGTGTAGGTCCACTGTGTTTTATCAAGACCAAAGTCAGCGCAGCCGTTTACCAAGAAATTTTAGAGCACTTCATACTTCCCTCTGCTGACAAGCTTTTTGGAGATGTAAATTTCATTCTCCAGCAGGACTTGGCACCTGTCTACACTGTCAAAAGTACCAATACCTGGTTTAAAAACAACATCATCACTGTGCTTGATTGGCGAGCAAACTTGCCTGACCTTAACCCCAAAGAGAATCTATGGGGTATTGTCAAGAGGAAGATGAAAGACACCAGACCAAACAATGCAGACGAGCTGAAGGCTGCTATCAAAGTAACTTGGGCTTCCATAACAGCTCAGCAGTGCCACAGGCTGATCGCCTCCATTCCACGCCGCATTGATGCAGTAATTGATGCAAAAGGAGCCCCGACCAAGTATTGAGTGCATTCACTGAACATACATTTCAGTAGACCAACATTTCGGATTTTAAAACATTTTTCAAGCTGGTGTTATAAAGTATTCTAATTTACTAAGATAATGACTTTAGTGTTTTCAATGGCTTTAAGCCATAATCATCAACATTAGAAATAAACACTTGAAATAGATCACTCTGTTTGTAATGACTCTATATAATATATGAGTTTCACATTTTGCATTGAAGAACTGAAAGAAATTTACTTTTTGATGATATTCTAATTTAATGAGATGCACCTGGATAATATTACTCCATTTATAAATTAGGAAAACCCCTTAATGACAGCCAATATGCCTTAAAACTGACCTGTAATATAAGATACTAACATCCTCTGATGAGTGACAATCCAGCAGCTGTCAGCTGTACACTATAGCTGACAACTTGCTTCATCAGCCACGATCGGTGCTGGCACCGACCATGTCCATTTAACCCCTTAAATGCTGCTGTCAATAGTGACTGCAGCATCTAGATCTAGTATGGAGGCTCCCTCTTTAACGCCATCGGCACCCTGAGATCTTGATTGTGTGGTCCTGATATTTGCCATGGAAATTCATAACCAAATAACGGCCTTAAAGTGTTTCAGCTATAGTGGCCTGTTCAGAAGTTAGAAACAATTAGGTGGTGAAAATAAATTTTTTCATTCCTGTCATGTCACTTTGCATTAATTCCTGAACAGCACCTGAAGGATTAATAAATGATCTGAAAGCCATTTTGAATATGTTGAGGGGCGCTGTTTTTAAAAAGGTATCACTTTTGGAGATTTCCAATATATAGGACCCCCAAAATTATTTCAAAACTGGATAACTCCCTAAAAACATACGTTTTGTAAATTTCCTTGAAAAAATGAAAAATTACTGCCACATTTTTATACCTTCTAAAATGTTAACAAAATAAAACAACATGTTACAAATGGTGCTGATGTAAAGCAGACATGAGGGAAATGTTATTTATTACTGTTTTTGTGTGGTATGATTAGCTGGATTAAAGGGTTAATCATTCAAAATTTGAAAATTGAAATTTTTTTCGAAATTTTTGTCACATTTCTGATATTTTTTAAGATAAACGCAAAACATATCATCCTAAATTTACCACTATCATAAAGTATAATGTGTCAAGAAGAAACTGTCTGAAAATCAATGGGACATGTTGAATCATTAGTTATTACTACATAAAATTACACATGTCAAATTTAAAAAATTAGACCTGGTCATTAATGGGTTAATAAGCTTGTATCAGAGTGATTATTAAAAAAAACTTCACAGCTGTTTTTGTTGTTGTGTGCAAATGTACAACAGCCAAGCAGAAAAAAAGCCAACCTTATTACCATCAACCCATCACACTGCAGCTTTCATGTTTTTGAAGAAGTTTCAGAGAGGTTATCTATGTTTAGAGTGGTTGACATGTGAAATGTTGCAGAGTTAAAAAAGAGTGGCAGTGAAAAAATCTACAGGTGAGAAGGAACTCATATGATAACAATTAGTTTATGAAAAATCTTTAAAACAATGAATTTAGTGCATCTCCTCTGTGGTGGCTTGCACCTCCATGTGCCACACAAGAAATGCCAATTAAGTCGGGGACTGGAGTAGCATTTCTGGTGTACAAAGAGACTACATTTTTGATAAATTTGAGAGGTGAATGTACTTTCTACAGGGTGATTCACTTGCTGCGTTACCCGGAAAAATTGTTCTAAAAGTGATGATCTATCATACTGAAATTTGGACTGTACATACATTGGTTCATGAAAAATTTATTTTTTAAAGCAGGTGTTAACAATATCCACCATTCACATCCAAGCACATCTTCACGCACCATTCGATATCGTTAAATGTATTCCGCATATCTGCACGCGCCGTTCCATATTATTGCATGTATTCCACAGGATATCTGAGATCATAGTCTGAATTCCTCACTGTATGTTCCCTCGGAGTGTGTGTAATATTTGCAGCTTGTTACTGTACAAGTGGCCTTTGGATTATTGAATATAATTTGAGTTATTAAATTATTTCCTCATAAATTTTCATATGTCCTTAATCATGTCTATCCAGTAATGTTTCTGTAGGTTCCAGCTTATTCACCTATGACAAAATACACAGTTTGGACCTCCAAACTTCTTTAGAAACTCACTTTGGCAACTTTTTAAGGACTCAGTTTTAAAATAAGTTTTCACAAAGAAAACATGCTCCTCCAAACTGTATCTACAGTATACATTGTTAACAAATGAAGAAGGAATTTGAGAGGAGTGAAATGCAAGAGCAACACATAAACTACCAATGTGCAAAAAGGTGTGCAGCAAGTCTATCTCATAGTGGAGATGACCGGTGGAGCGGCAACTTGGCGAGACCACTTGGCGCGAGGAGGCTTCTCGTCGCTGTCGCTGAGGTTCATTGCACTCTCACTTCTCATGAACCAAATTTCAGTACGGTAAACCATCTCTTTTAGAAGTTACTGCAATTTTTCTGGGTAGAGTAGCAAGTGAATCACCCTGTATTTAACAGTTCAGTACATAAGTAAAAAAAAATAATGGAAATATTGTTTGAGCTTTAGCTGCACATTCCACACTGTGCTATTTCTCCCATAGAAATAACAGACACCACAGTAGAACCCAACAAACCTTATAATAAGCCAAATAGGACCACATGGACATGGTTCTTTCTCTGCCTCATGGTTTTTGTTTTGACATATAGTCATGGCCGAAAGTGTTGGCACACTTGAAATTGTTCCAGAAAATGAAGTATTTATGCAAGAAAATTATTGAAATTACACATGTTTTGTTATACATATGTTTTTTCCTTTGTGTTTATGGGAACAACACAAAAAATACAGAAAAAAAGACAAATTGGACATAATTTTACACAAAACCCCAAAAGTGGGTGGAACAATATTATTGGCACCTTTCCAATGCTTGTTCAGCCTCACATGTGTTAAGTGAACACACCTGAAACCAGATAAAAAGGGGAGAAGTTGACTCAATCTTTGTATTGTGTGTCTGTGTGTACCACACTAAGCATGGAGAACAGAAAGAGAAGAGAACTGTCTTAGGACAGACAATTTTGGTTCTCAAGTCCGCAGACAGTTCTCTTCTCCTCTTTCTGTTCTCCATGCTTAGTGTGAAACACACAGACACACAATGCAAAGATTGAGTCAACTTTCCTTTTTACTGGTTTCAGGTGTGATTTTCATATTGATGTTATTTATTAGAAAACAGTAAAAGATTTACATTTATTTAGTCAAGAGTAGAGATGAGCGTTGTTCTACTCGAACTGTTCGCCAATCTCAAATTCGAGCTGTTTTGGGCGGTGTTCGAGCCGTTCGGCGAACACGAACAATTTGATAAAAATTCGGCTGTTCGAGGTTATGTTCGATAACTGTTCGTGCACCAAAATCATAACTGGATTTTTTCTCAGTAATGATGAAAATTAATGTTAATACGCAGTTTGAGTGTACAGCGGGGTGGGGGGAGGGGCAGGGGATGGATCTCTGCAGGAACAATGAAGATCTCCATTTTTTTTTCTCTTTCCCGCATTTGCAGTGGGGAGGTGCAATCTGTCAGCCTATCAGCAGCGCACACACGGAGCGAAGTGCTTAATTTCACACAAGCAAGGGCATGTGTCATTGGCAGTGTATGTCACATGTCCTTGCCCTATAAGACCAAGCCATTTTCCCCGTCGCCACCATTTTCTCACTGCTGCAGCTGCGTGTTAGACGGCACCGCTGTTGCTGTGTGCGCTATACCTTGTTAATTTCAAGCCAATTTTCGCACAAATATACAGATAGCTTGGGAGTAGGGAATAGTTGTGATTGCAGTCCTTTTAAGGACTAGGTTGCAGCATTTCCTACGACTTTTATCAGGGAGGTCTGTGCTCTTAAATAGATAGGTTGTGGGAGTAAAGACTAATTGTAATTGGAGTCCTTTTCAGGACTAGGTTACATCAGTTCCTATCAGTTTTTGCCAGGCAGGTCTGTGCCAGTGCTGTGCAAGTTTTTTTCACAGCATTTGGCTGAATCTAGCAAAGCTAATCCTTTTTGGCCTATTGCAGAGTGTGTTAGTCAGTAGAGTAGCCTATCTGTGTTGCAAGATATACCACCTGTGTATAGAATACCAATTTTTTTACTGCACCTAGTGAAGTAAAATCTTTTGGGCATAGCATCATTCTATTAGTCCATCTATACTGACCTCCATCAGGTTGCAAATTAAAACTAATTTTTATCTGCATCTACAGTACCTCTGAAAAAATATTTGGGCTTCTAGCTGTGTGTGGGACTTGCTTTATTAGTCCATCTATACTGACCTCCATCAGGTTGCAAACTGAATATATTTTTTTCTGCATCTACCTCTGAAAAAATATTGTGCTTCTAGCTGTGTGTGGGTCTTGTTCTATTAATCCATCTATACTGACCTCCATCAGGTTGCAAACTGAATATAATTTTTTTCTGCATCTAGCTCTGAAAAAATATTTGGCCTTCTAGCAGTGTGTCGGACTTTCTCTATTAGTCCATCTATACTGACCTCCATCAGGTTGCAAATTAAAACTAATTTTTATCTGCATCTACAGTACCTCTGAAAAAATATTTGGGCTTCTAGCTGTGTGTGGGACTTGTTGTATTAGTCCATCTATACTGACCTCCATCAGGTTGCAAATTAAAACTAATTTTTATCTGCATCTACAGTACCTCTGAAAAAATATTTGGGCTTCTAGCAGTGTGTGGGACTTGTTGTATTAGTCCATCTATACAGACCTCCATCAGGTTGCAAACTGAATATATTTTTTTCTGCATCTACCTCTGAAAAAATATTTGGGCTTCTAGCTGTGTGTGGGACTTGTTGTATTAGTCCATCTATACTGACCTCCATCAGGTTGCAAACTGAATATATTTTTTTCTGCATCTACCTCTGAAAAAATATTGGGCTTCTAGCTGTGTGTGGGACTTGTTGTATTAGTCCATCTATACTGACCTCCATCAGGTTGCAAACTGAATATATTTTTTTCTGCATCTACCTCTGAAAAAATATTGGGCTTCTAGCTGTGTGTGGGTCTTGTTCTATTAATCCATCTATACTGACCTCCATCAGGTTGCAAACTGAATATAATTTTTTTCTGCATCTAGCTCTGAAAAAATATTTGGCCTTCTAGCAGTGTGCCGGACTTTCTCTATTAGTCCATCTATACTGACCTCCATCAGGTTGCAAATTAAAACTAATTTTTATCTGCATCTACAGTACCTCTGAAAAAATATTTGGGCTTCTAGCTGTGTGTGGGACTTGTTGTATTAGTCCTTCTATACTGACCTCCATCAGGTTGCAAATTAAAACTAATTTTTATCTGCATCTACAGTACCTCTGAAAAAATATTTGGGCTTCTAGCTGTGTGTGGGACTTGTTGTATTAGTCCATCTATACTGACCTCCATCAGGTTGCAAACTGAATATATTTTTTTCTGCATCTACCTCTGAAATAATATTTGGGCTTCTAGCTGTGTGTGGGACTTGTTGTATTAGTCCATCTATACTGACCTCCATCAGGTTGCAAACTGAATATATTTTTTTCTGCATCTACCTCTGAAAAAATATTGGGCTTCTAGCTGTGTGTGGGACTTGTTGTATTAGTCCATCTATACTGACCTCCATCAGGTTGCAAACTGAATATATTTTTTTCTGCATCTACCTCTGAAAAAATATTGGGCTTCTAACTGTGTGTGGGTCTTGTTCTATTAATCCATCTATACTGACCTCCATCAGGTTGCAAACTGAATATAATTTTTTTCTGCATCTAGCTCTGAAAAAATATTTGGCCTTCTAGCAGTGTGTCGGACTTTCTCTATTAGTCCATCTATACTGACCTCCATCAGGTTGCAAATTAAAACTAATTTTTATCTGCATCTACAGTACCTCTGAAAAAATATTTGGGCTTCTAGCTGTGTGTGGGACTTGTTGTATTAGTCCATCTATACTGACCTCCTTCAGGTTGCAAACTGAATATATTTTTTTCTGCATCTACCTCTGAAAAAATATTTGGGCTTCTAGCTGTGTGGGACTTGTTGTATTAGTCCATCTATACTGACCTCCATCAGGTTGCAAACTGAATATATTTTTTTCTGCATCTACCTCTGAAAAAATATTGGGCTTCTAGCTGTGTGTGGGTCTTGTTCTATTAATCCATCTATACTGACCTCCATCAGGTTGCAAACTGAATATAATTTTTTTCTGCATCTAGCTCTGAAAAAATATTTTGCCTTCTAGCAGTGTGTCGGACTTTCTCTATTAGTCCATCTATACTGACCTCAATCAGGTTGCAAATTAAAACTAATTTTTATCTGCATCTACAGTACCTCTGAAAAAATATTTGGGCTTCTAGCTGTGTGTGGGACTTGTTGTATTAGTCCATCTATACTGACCTCCATCAGGTTGCAAATTAAAAATAATTTTTATCTGCATCTACAGTACCTCTGAAAAAATATTTGGGCTTCTAGCTGTGTGTGGGACTTGTTGTATTAGTCCATCTATACTGACCTCCATCAGGTTGCAAACTGAATATATTTTTTTCTGCATCTACCTCTGAAAAAATATTTGGGCTTCTAGCTGTGTGTGGGACTTGTTGTATTAGTCCATCTATACTGACCTCCATCAGGTTGCAAACTCAATATATTTTTTTCTGCATCTACCTCTAAAAAAATATTGGGCTTCTAGCTGTGTGTGGGACTTGTTGTATTAGTCCATCTATACTGACCTCCATCAGGTTGCAAACTGAATATATTTTTTTCTGCATCTACCTCTGAAAAAATATTGGGCTTCTAGCTGTGTGTGGGACTTGTTGTATTAGTCCATCTATACTGACCTCCATCAGGTTGCAAACTAAATATATTTTTTTCTGCAGCTAACCCAGCCAATAGTTTTGGCTTAATACCACAGTTTGGCCACTCAGCTCTGCTCGGTTACCATCCATTGTTTTTTTGTGCAAACAACTCCAGAGTTGTGAATTAGTTAACCACCAAAATGAGTGGAAAAAGGCCTGCTGCTGGTGGAAAGGGGAATAGGCGTGTTGGGAATGGGAATAAAGGTTGTGTCCGTGGGGTAGGTGTTAAAGCAACAGTAACATCTGCAGAAGAAAGACCATCTTCCAGCCAAACTAAAATGTCTACTTCTTTTAGCGGACAATGTGATAAGATCCCTTTCTTACGGCCACGCCAATCGCTACAAATTCCAGATGAGGCACAAAAACAGCAGGTGCTTCAACGGATATCAAGTGCTCCTTTAAGTGGGCTCTCCTCCACATCAACTTCAACATCACAAATACTCCAGTCCTCAAAGGTGTCACCCAAATCGCACTTGCTTCCTCACAGCTCCCAAATCTCCAGCTGCCCGTCTGAGTATGAGGTAGAACAGATGGTTGAGTCTGCAGAGCTGTTTACTCATACTATAGCCTGGGAATCAGAGGTCGACTCCAGCGCTTCTGTGAATCCAGACGAGGAAATGATCTGCACTGATGCCCAGAATCTTTATGAGTCGGATCCAGGACCAGACGCAGAAGGTTCTGACCATAATGTAGACCCTCATTCCCAAACTGTAACTCCTGTTGGTGGAGACAATGAGGAAGACGATGATAAGACTCAAATACCTGATTGGAGCGACAACTTTAGTTTTTTGTCAGGGCAGGAACAGGTTGGCTCTGAGGACGACGGGTGTGATAACACACAGGGTGATGATGATGAGGTTGGAGATCCCACTTACTGTCAACCCACAGTCAGCCAAGAGATGAGGTCAGCAGAGGAGGTGGAGGAAGATGCTAGTGACGACGAGGTCAGGTTGCGCCTTCCTGGACAGAGACGTAGTACTGGAAGCACGTCAACAACTGCATCCTCAAACACAACTCTGCCTCTCACCACAAGTCGTGGTGGCTCTTCAGGTCGCATGGGTGCTAAGCCTTGCATAGCCTGGGCATTTTTTCAGATCGATAAAGATGACCCAACTCGTGTTATCTGTAACATTTGTCAGCAAAAGCTAAGTAGAGGCCAAAAAATACATAGTTTGAATACTTCATGCATGAACCGGCACATGGACATGAAGCATAAGTTGCAGTGGGAAGCTCAGTGTGCTACAATGCGGCCTAGCCGGCCGGGCCAACCACCGTCTGCCATATCTTGTGCATCCGCGGCCTCTTCATCCTCTGTGACTGGGGGGACAGCAGTCACACCTGTTTTGGGGCGCAGACCTGCCACCTCTTTACCCGCAACAGCCAGCGTGATTGGCTGGTCATCATTTTCTTTGGAGGTGGTAACACCAGCTGGTCTTGAGCGCTGTCCGACATCGATAGCACCACCTTTGGATCAAGGCAACCTAACATGTCCGCCTGCATCTTCCTCACAGACCGGCAGTTTGCCGGGGACACCCTTATCAACCCCGTCTAAGCACAATAGCCAGCCCTCGGTCCCTCAGATGTGGACAAGTAAAAGACCATTTCCTCCTAGCCATGAGAAAGCTAAGAGGTTGAATTTCACCATCTGCAAGCTCTTGGCTACAGAAATGCTGCCTTTCCGCCTGGTGGACACAGAGGATTTTCGAGACCTTATGTCCGTCGCAGTGCCCCATTACCAGATGCCCAGTCGGCACTACTTCTCAAAGAAAGGTGTGCCTGCGCTCCACCAGCATGTCGCACACAACATCACCGCTTCTTTGAGAAACTCTGTGTGTGACAGGGTGCATTTCACCACAGACACTTGGACGAGTAGGCATGGACAGGAGCGTTACATGTCGCTGACTGGGCACTGGGTAACTATGGTGACAGCAGGACAAGGGGCTGCTGTCCAAGTCTTGCCGTCCCCACGAGTTGTGCGTCAATCCTCTTTATGTCAAAGTTCCTCCACTGCTTCTGCCTCCTCAACCTCCTCTCTTCCACCTGCACCCAAAGCCTGTCTGGTCATGCCACAAGCTTTCTAACTGCGCAGAAGGGATCCTGCACACCTCCTTACTATGCTGGCAGTAGGGCTCAACGTCATCAGGCGGTTTTTACATTGAAATGTCTGGGAAATGTGAGTCACACAGCTGAGGAGTTGTGGTCAGCTCTGGAGAACCAATTTCATGAATGGTTGTCTCCACTGGACCTGAAATCAGGGAAGGCCGTGTGCGACAATGCTGCAAACCTGGGTGCGGCCCTTCGCCGGGGCAATGTCACACACGTGCCTTGTATGGCTCACGTGTTGAACCTGGTTGTCCAGTAATTTTTAGCCCACTATCCCAGACTAGATAGCCTTCTGCAGAGGGCACGGTCGCTGTGTGCTCACTTCCGCCGTTCGCATCCCGCAGCTCAGCGACTTACATCTCTACAGAAGTCGTTGGGCCTGCCACTTCACCGGCTAAAATGCGATGTGCCTACCCGGTGGAATTCAACTCTGCACATGTTGCAGCGACTGTGGCAGCACCGACAAGCCCTGGTGCAATACGTTCTGACGTATAGCCTGGGCCAACGAGATTCAGAGGTGGGGCAAATCACGCTGGAGGAGTGGTCTCAGATCAGGGACCTATGCACCCTTCTGCACAGTTTTGAAATGGCGACGAAGATGTTTAGTGCTGACGATGCCATTATCAGCATGACTATTCCGGTGATTTACATGCTGGAGCACATGTTAAACAGAATTCGGAGTCAGGTGGTGGCACAAGAGGAGGTGGAGGAAGTAGAGGAGGAGGAGTTGTATGCGGAAGGGCTAACATCTGCAAGGTCCAGATTGTCGGCAGCACCAAGGCGGCAGACATGTGAGGGTGGCGGAGATGGTTTTACCAGGGCGCATGGTAGCAGCCAAACTAGTGAGGAAGGTGCAGGAGCCCAGGAAGAAGTGGAGGACGAACTGATGGAAGACTCATCAGATGAGGGAGACCTTGATCACATTTCTGTTGTGCGAGGTTGGGGGGAGAGGACAGAGGAAGGAAGCATGATTGTTACCTCGCCACCAACACAACAGGGAATTGGTGCTCCTGGATGCGCAACACACATGAGTGCCTTCTTGCTGCACTACCTGCAACATGACCCTCGAATTGTGAGAATTAGAAATAATCCTGACTACTGGGTTTCCACACTGTTAGATCCCCGGTACAAAAGTAAATTTGCAGAAATTATTCCTGCCATAGAAAGGGATGCACGCATGCAGGAGTATCAGCAGAGACTGTTGCAGAATCTTACATGTCGTTTTCCACAAAATACCAGTGGTGCACGTAGTGAATCTCACAGTTCCAACTTGCCAACCGTGGGACCGTCAAGTGTTCAGCACTCAAACTGTAACAGAAACACAGTATCTGCTGGTAACATCAATTTTGCGGAATCATTTCACCACTTTTTTAGCCCATCCTTTGCAAGGCCACAGGAGACAAGAAGTCTGACACATAGTCAACGCCTAGAGACGATGGCACAGGAGTATCTCCAAGTAAACATTGAAGCCACGACTGTGTCACTGGACCCTTGCTCTTTTTGGGCTTCCAATCTGGATAAATGGCCGGAGCTAGCCACTTACGCCTTGGAGATCTTGTCATGCCCCGCAGCCAGCGTTCTGTCTGAACGTGTGTTCAGCGCTGCTGGTGGTGTGCTGACAGATAAGCGCACGCGGCTCTCCACTGATAATGTAGACAGACTCACGTTCATAAAGATGAACAAATCATGGATCCGAAACGACTTTTCTACCCCTGTGTCATCCTGGGGAGAGTAAAAGCTTGATGATTGGTTAAAATCACCCTACCAACCGTTTTAAGCTTTCAAATTACTAATCATGTTTATCTGTATCTTGACTGGAAAATAATTTGGGCTTTGTAGCAGTGTGCAGCACTGATCCTATTAGGCCATCTATACTAAAGCTTCACCAGATTTAAAATTAAAAATAATTTTTAGCTGCATCTAGCCCGGAAAATAATTTTGGGGCTCCGAGATGCGCAAGACACATAAGTGCCTTCTTGCTGCACTACCTGCAGCATGACCCTCATATTGTCAGAATTCGAAGTAATCATGACTACTGGGTTGCCACACTCTTAGATCCCCCAAACTTTTCGATCAACCTTTTCATTTTAATAAAGACCAAAAAAATGGTCATTTTTGAAATTATAAGCATTATCAGGTTGTTAGAAACTGAAATCAAACAGTTTTCAACTCAAAACTTTATTCTAGGTGATGTTACATTTTCACATAGGACCCCTTGTTCGAAAGGAGCTTCTGAACTCTCTCGTCCATTGAATTTGTCAGGTTTTGGATGGTTTCTGCTTCAATTGTTTTGCATGAGGACAGAATACCCTCCCAGAGCTGTTGCTTAGATGTGAACTGCCTCCCGCCATCATAGACACTCCTTTTAATGATGCTCCAAAGGTTCTGAATGGGGTAGAGGTCAGGGGAGCATGGGGGTCACACCATAAGTTTGTCCCCTTTTATGCCCATATCAGCCAGAGATGCAGATGTTTTATGTGCAGCATGAGATGGTGCATTATCATGCAGAAAAATGATCTTGCTGTGAAATACACGGTTCTTCTTCTTGAACCATGGCAGGAAGTGCTGTTTGAGAAAATCCACATACATTATGGAGTTCATCTTTAGCACCTTCAGGGATCCTAAAGGGGCCGACAATCTCTCTCCCCATGATTCCAGCCCAAAACATTACTCCACCTCCTCCTTGTTGGCGCTGTAGCCGTGTTTGCGTGGGGTGTCCATCAACCAGCCATCCTCCACTCCATCCATCTGGACCATCGAGCGCTGCACGGCACTCATCCGTGAACAAAACAGTTTTGAAATCAGTCTTCATGTAATGTTTGGCCCACTGGAGCCGTTTCTGCTTGTGTGAAGTGGATAGAGGAGGTCGACAGGATGGCGTATGCACAGCTGCAAACCTCTGAAGGACCCTGCATCTTGTTGTTCGGGGGACGTTGGAGGCACAAGCAGCTTCAAAAACTTGTCTGCTGCTATGACAAGGCTTTTTTGCCGCTGCTCTTTCAACCTGACGTAATTGCCTGTAGGAAAGAGTCCTCAATTTGCCCTTATCAGCACGCACACGTGTGTACTGTGAATCAGCTACATACTTCTTGATTGCCAAGACACTTCATCCTGATCATCGCACAATGTTGATTGTAGTCATGCCTTGACCTAAACACTCCACAATTTGTTGCTTCTCAGCAGCCGACACATCCTTTTTCTTTCCCATTTTGGCAGAAAATGTAGGCTGCTGAATAATGTGAGAGAGCCTTCTTAAGTAGTCTTGCCTTTCATTGGACACACCTGCCAAACTAATTAGCACTGGTGTCTGCAATTGCTTACAGTGATATAAAGAGCCCTGACACACATCACCATCAATGAGTTTAACTGACAAACAAACAAATTCTTCCCTTATCACTCCTAAACACTTTTTGCATAATAATTTGGAACACAGTGTACATGTGCTTTTCCACAAAACACCAGTGGTTCACGTAGTGAATCTTACAGTTCTAACTTGCCAACCGTGGTCTGTATGGAGTTGTTCAATAAAGGGCCCAAAATTAAGATAACATAGATGGGAGAGGTCTCTATGAATAGGAATTCCTAAGTATTTGATACCCTGTGAGGGCCAGGCAAAGGGAAAGTTGGACTGGATGGAATCCTATATGGATTCGGGGAGGGAGACATCGAGGGCCTCAGACTTCGCTGCATTGATTTTAAAATTTGACCATGTAACAAAGTGATCTATTTCAGCCATAACAGCTTGGATGGATATATGTGATTGAGTGATATATACTAGGACATCATCAGCAAATAGAGAGCACTTGTACTCGGTGCCTCCCACCTCAATCCACCTAATATTGGGGTTATGGCGAATTGATGAGAGCAGGTGCTCCGTCACTAGGATGTATAAGAGAGGGGACAGAGAACATCCCTGCCTTGTCCCATTGGTGATTGTGAAAGGTGATGAAAATGTTCTGACCCGCCCCCTGGGCCTTGGGACACCCGGAGCCGGACCCTTTTTGGTGGATGCTGGTGGTTGTAGTCTCCGTGGCGGCAACCCGGTTCCGTGGCTGAGGGCGGTCAAACCAGTGGCGGAACTATTTATGTGGTTTTGATGTTTAAATGTCCGACTACGCCACCCGTGGATTGCGGTCAGAGTGAACCGCCGCTCCAGGGCAGACCGCTGAGGCAGGTGTTGTGGGTGCAGCAGAGCGTAGCATAACTCCCCACGGGAGGAGTATAGCCTCAGGGCAGTGTATGCGGAGGATGGGGGTGATGGTGCAGGGCAGTAGCAGTAATGTCACGGAGTCAGTGATGCAGTCCAGGGCCTTTACTCGCAGTTCTTATTATCCAGACCACGTCTGCAGGTAACGGCTGCCCACGTCGTACTGTGCTCACCAGGTGAGGGGCTCAGACAACTCCCAGATAACTTTGGAGTGCTTCACAGGACCCCCTTTGTGTGTCCTTTGTCTGGCCTTTCTTACCAACCCTTCTGTCCGGCTGCCTCGGGCCTCCTCTTGGTAAACTTGGCGCCAGTTTCCCTGACCTTATGTGGTGCCTTCCTAGTGGGTGTAGCGAGGGGCTGCGCCACATAAAATGTCACAGCCTCCTGTTTCTAGCTGAGGGTCGTTTCCTGCCTCCACTAGTTTCGGGGACCGGTCTCCCCCTTTGGCCTGACCCCTCCACGCAGGTGGATTCTGGCGTGCGGTGGCGACTCGCCCGTCCGCACCCCTGAGATCCCTTCGTTCCTCGTTCCTGGAGCCTTCTCCGCTCCTCTTCCTTCCTTCTCCCTCTTCCAGGCCTGGGCCTCTGTTACTAGGCCCGCCTCCGGAGCAGAGCTCATGCAGAGCCCCTGCTCCCTGCCACTTCTGCTCAGACTTCTCTGCACTGAACTAAGATGGTGCCCACCTTTTATACTCCCTTCTCAATGCACCCAGGAACTGCTTCCTCCCTGCTCCTGCACTACAGGGTTCCCCTTCCTCAGTGTTCCCTCCCCCCACTCCAGCCAGGGACAGGGACTGTCGTGCCCATCTCAGGGGCATATTGGTCGCCCTGCCCCACGGCAATGTGGTGTAATGCATGCAGGTGTCGGGTCCTGATCCACACTACATCCTTACCTGAGAGTGAGATATCACACCTCTGGGTGAGGTGCAATACCTCTGTAGCAACCGAGCCCTCAGGGTGCTACAGTTCCATTTATCTTCAGCCTAGGTGACGTATTGCGATACAGGGCCGTGATTTTGGCTATAAAAGGGTCCCCTAGACCCCTACCCCAAGCTTTTTAAGAGAATCATATATGGCGTGCCAGGAGACTCTGTGGAATGCTTTCTCAGCATCCAGCGAGAGTATCTAATTACAAATTTTTAACTGCATCTAGCCCAGGAAATACTTTGTGCCTAGTAGCAGGGTCTGCTAGTCAGCGGATTATCCCGGCTGTTAAGCAAGCTACACCACCTGTAATTTGGACACTTCATTTTTTCAAAGGAAATGCTTCGGGACCACGGGATACTCAGTGAAGAGCATCAGGAGGCACCCCAAGGCATAGGGGCTGGGACTGGCAGTAGGATGCCTTGCGGTGGATAGCCGAGCTCGATCCTTATAAAAGCTTTTTAACTGCAGCAGCTTTAGTGGACGCTACTGGAGCTGGAATTACGCGGCTGCTGGCATGAGACTTGCCCTCCAATAGATCCTTGTAAATGGATTTAAAGTGTATTCATTCAAATTAGAGAGACAATTTAAATTAAAAAGCTTAGAGCTGCCTCCACCACAGGGGGGCTCGCTCGACCCACCAGCGGACAGGCACCAGTATTGGGAGAGGGGGGCTGGCCATCAGGGTTCACCGCGGCTCTGGCACAAACCCGGCGACACGGAGGTGGCACGGGCAGGAGCGGACTGGCCGTGTCGGCTTCTCACTTTTTGGATTTTAGAAGGGCATGACATGCCTATATCTGTGTCTCCCCCTCCTTTTACTCCTCCACCTCTTTTATTTTCGCATGACTATATGTACTTGTCACTTTTCCATGTGTTAGTTATGTCTTCTGAGCAGTTTGTCAGCTTTTGGACACCTTTTGAAGGTGTTTTCTATGTGTTTCTATGTGTTTTTGTTTGCCTGCCATTGGTTTTAACGGTGTTCGAAGGTGTTCGACGAACAGTTCGGCGAACACACGGGTGTTCGACGAACCGAACCGAACTCGAACACTACGGGGGTGGCTCAACACTAGTCAAGAGGACAGAAGTCTAAGGGGGAACATGATTAATTTATACAAGTACATAAATGGTTCATTAACAAATATAGTCACATGTTGTTTCATAAAAAATACCATAATTTTTCTCTTCCATCTGGAGAAAAAAATTTTCAGTCTCCAGAGTAGACAGGTCTTCTTTAATATGAGGTCTATTAATCTGTGGGGCAGCCTACAGTGGTGGCCAAAAGTATTGGCACCCCTGCAATTCTGTCAGATAATACTCTCTTCCTGAAAATGAATGCAATCACAAATTCTTTGGTATTATTATCTTCATTTAATTTGCTTGCAAGGAAAAAAACACAAAAGAGAATGAAGCAAAAATCAAATCATTGATCATTTCACACAAAACTCCAAAAATGGGCCAGACAAAAGTATTGGCACCCTCAGCCTAATACTTGGTTGCACAACCTTAAGCCAAAATAAGTGCGAACAACCGCTTCCGGTAACCATCAATGAGTTTCTTACAATGCTCTGCGGGAAATGTAGACCATTCTTCTCTGGCAAACTGCTCCAGGTCCCTGATATTTGAAGGGTGCCTTCTCCAAACTTCCTTTTTGAGATCTCTCCACAGGTGTTCTATGGGATTCAGGTCTGGACTCATTGGTGGCCACCTTAGAAGTCTTCTCTCAAACCATTTTATAGTGCTTTTGGAAGTGTGTTTTGGGTCATTGTCCTGCTGGAAGACCCATGACCTCTGAGGGAGACCCAGCTTTCTCACACTGGGCCCTACATTATGCTGCAAAATTTGTTGGTAGTCTTCAGACTTCATAATGCCATGTACACGGTCAAGCAGTCCAGTGCCAGAGGCAGCAAAGCAGCCCCAAAACATCAGGGAACCTCCGCCATGTTTGACTGTAGGGACCGTGTTCTTTTCTTTGAATGCCTCTTTTTTTTTCCTGTACACTCTATGTTGATGCTTTTTCCCAAAAAGCTCTACTTTTGTCTCATCTGACCAGAGAACATTCTTCCAAAACATTTTAGGCTTTCACAGGTAAGTTTTGGCAAACTGCAGCCTGGCTTTTTTATGTCTCGGGGTAAGAAGTAGTGTTGAGCTACCCCCGTAGTGTTCGAGTTCGGTTCGGTTCGTCGAACACCCGTGTGTTCGCCAAACTGTTCGTCGAACTGTTCGTTGAACACCTTCGAACACCGTTAAAACCAATGGCAGGCAAACAAAAACACATAGAAACACATAGAAAACACCTTCAAAGGTGTCCAAAAGCTGACAAACTGCTCAGAAGACATAACTAACACATGGAAAAGTGACAAGTACATATAGTCATGCGAAAAGAAAAGAGGTGGAGGAGTAAAAGGAGGGGGAGACACAGATATAGGCATGTCATGCCCTTCTAATATCCAAAAAGTGAGAAGCCGACACGGCCAGTCCGCTCCTGCCCGTGCCACCTCCGTGTCGCCGGGTTTGAACCAGAGCCGCGGTGGACCCTGACGGCCAGCCCCCCTCTCCCAATACTGGTGCCTGTCCGCTGGTGGGTCGACCGAGCCCCCCTGTGGTGGAGGCAGCTCTAAGCTTTTTAATTTGAATTGTCTCTCTAATTTGAATGAATACACTTTAAATCCTTTTACAAGGATCTATTGGAGGGCAAGTCTCATGCCAGCAGCCGCGTAATTCCAGCTCCAGTAGCGTCCACTAAAGCTGCTGCAGTTAAAAAGCTTTTATAAGGATCGAGCTCGGCTGTCCACCGCAAGGCATCCTACCGTCAGTCCCAGCCCCTATGCCTTGGGGTGCCTCCTGATGCTCTTCACTGAGTATCCCGTGGTCCCGAAGCATTTCCTTTGAAAAATTAAGTGTCCAAACTTCAGGTGGTGTAGCTTGCTTAACAGCCGGGATAATCCGCTGACTAGCAGACACTGCTACCAGGCACAAAGTATTTCCTGGGCTAGATGCAGTTAAAAATTTGTAATTAGATACTCTCATTGGATGCTGAGAAAGCATTCCATAGAATCTCCTGGCACGCCATATATTATTCTGTTAAAAAGCTTGGGGTAGGGGTCTAGGGGACCCTTTCATAGCCAAAATCACAGCCCTGTATCGCAATACGTCACCTAGGCTGAAGATAAATGGAACTGTAGCACCCTGAGGGCTCGGTTGCTACAGAGGTATTGCACCTCACCCAGAGGTGTGATATCTCACTCTCAGGTAAGGATGGAATGTGGATCAGGACCCGACACCTGCATGCATTACACCACATTGCCGTGGGGCAGGGCGACCAATATGCCCCTGAAATGGGCACGACAGTCCCTGTCCCTGGCTGGAGTAGGGGGAGGGAACACTGAGGAAGGGGAACCCTGTAGTGCAGGAGCAGGGAGGAAGCAGTTCCTGGGTGCATTGAGAAGGGAGTATAAAAGGTGGGCACCATCTTAGTTCAGTGCAGAGAAGTCTGAGCAGAAGTGACAGGGAGCAGGGGCTCTGCATGAGCTCTGCTCCGGAGGCGGGCCTAGTAACAGAGGCCCAGGCCTGGAGGAGGGAGAAGGAAGGAAGAGGAGCGGAGAAGGCTCCAGGAACGAGGAACGAAGGGATCCCAGGGGTGCGGACAGGCGAGTCACCACCGCACGCCCAAATCCACCTGCGTGGAGGGGTCAGGCCAAAGGGGGAGACCGGTTCCCGAAACTAGAGGAGGCGGGAAACGACCTTCAGCTAGAAACCAGAGGCTGTGACATTTTATGTGGCGCAGCCCCTCGCTACACCCGCTAGGAAGGCACCACATAGGGTCAGGGAAACTGGCGCCAAGTTTACCAAGAGGAGGCCCGAGGCAGCCAGACAGAAGGGTTGGTAAGAAAGGCCAGACAAAGGACACACAAAGGGGGTCCTGTGAAGCGCTCCAAAGTTATCTGGGAGTTGTCTGAGCCCCTCACCTGGTGAGTACAGTACGACGTGGGCAGCCGTTACCTGCAGAAGTGGTCTGGATAATAAGAACTGTGAGTAAAGGCCCTGGACTGCATCACTGACTCTGTGTCATTACTGCTACTGCCCTGCACCATCACCCCCATCCTCCGCATACACTGCCCTGAGGCTATACTCCTCCCGTGGGGAGTTATGCTATGCTCTGCTGCACCCACAACACCAGCCTCAGCGGTCTGCCCTGCAGCGACGGTTCACTCTGACCGCAATCCACAGGTGGCGTAGTCGGACGTTTAAACATCAAAACCACATAAATAGTTCCACCACTGGTTTGACCGCCCTGAGCCACGGAACCGGGTCGCCGCCACGGAGACTACAACCACCAGCATCCACCAAAAAGGGTCCGGCTCCGGGTGTCCCAAGGCCCAGGGGGCGCGTCAGAACATTTTCATCACCTTTCATAATCACCAATGGGACAAGGCAGGGATGTCCTCTGTCCCCTCTCTTATACATCCTAGTGAAGGAGCACCTGCTCTCATCAATTCGCCATAACCCCAATATTAGGTGGATTGAGGTGAGAGGCACCGAGTAGAAGTGCTCTCTATTTGCTGATGATGTCCTAGTATATATCACTCAATCACATCTATCCATCCCTGCTGTTATGGCTGAAATAGATCACTTTGTTACATGGTCAAATTTTAAAATCAATGCAGCGAAGTCTGAGGCCCTCGATGTCTCCCTCCCTAAATCCATACAGGATTCCATCCAGTCCAACTTTCCCTTTGCCTGGTCCTCACAGGGTATCAAATACTTAGGAATTCCTATTCATAGAGACCTCTCCCGTCTATGTTATCTTAATTTTGGGCCCTTTATTGAACAACTCCATACAGACCACGGTTGGCAAGTTAGAACTGTAAGATTCACTACGTGAACCACTGGTGTTTTGTGGAAAAGCACATGTACACTGTGTTCCAAATTATTATGCAAAAAGTGTTTAGGAGTGATAAGGGAAGAATTTGTTTGTTTGTCAGTTAAACTCATTGATGGTGATGTGTGTCAGGGCTCTTTATATCACTGTAAGCAATTGCAGACACCTGTGCTAATTAGTTTGGCAGGTGTGTCCAATGAAAGGCAAGACTACTTAAGAAGGCTGTCCCACATTATTAAGCAGCCTACATTTTCTGCCAAAATGGGAAAGAAAAAGGACGTGTCGGCTGCTGAGAAGCAACAAATTGTGGAGTGTTTAGGTCAAGGCATGACTACAATCAACATTGTGCGATGATCAGGATGGCCTAATAGAATCTGTACTGCACACTGCTACAAAGGCCAAATTATTTTCCAGCCAAGATACAGATAAACATGATTAGTCATTTTAAATCTGGTGGAGCTTAGTATAGATGGCCTAATAGAATCAGTACTGCACAATGCTACAAAGCCCAACTTATTTTCCAGTCAAGATACAGATAAACATGATTAGTAATTTGAAAGCTTAAAAAGGTTGGTGAGGTGATTTTAATCAATCATCAAGCTTTTACTCTCCCCAGGATGACACAGGGGTAGAAAAGTCGTTTCGGATCCATGATTTGTTCATCTTTATGAACATGAGTCTGTCTACATTATCAGTGGAGAGCCACGTGCGATTATCTGTCAGCACACCACCAGCAGCGCTGAACACACGTTCAGACAGAATACTGGCTGCGGGGCATGACAAGATCTCTAAGGCGTAAGTGGCTAGCTCTGGCCATTTATCCAGATTGGAAGCCCAAAAAGAGCAAGGGTCCAGTGACACAGTCATGGCTTCAATGTTTACTTGGAGATACTCCTGTACCATCGTCTCTAGGTGTTGACTATGTGTCAGACTTCTTGTCTCCTGTGGCCTTGCAAGGGATGGGCTAAAAAAGTGGTGAAATGATTCCGCAAAATTGATGTTACCAGCAGATACTGTGTTTCTGTTACGGTTTGAGTGCTGAACACTCGACGGTCCCACGGTTGGCAAGTTGGAACTGTGAGATTCACTACGTGCACCACTGGTGTTTTGTGGAAAAGCACAAGTAAGATTCTGCAACAGTCTCTGCTGATACTCCTGCATGCATGCATCCCTTTCTATGGCAGGAATAATTTCTGCAAATTTACTTTTGTACCGGGGATCTAACAGTGTGGCAACCCAGTAGTCAGGATTATTTCTAATTCTCAGAATTTGAGGGTCATGTTGCAGGTAGTGCAGCAAGAAGGCACTCATGTGTGTTGCGCATCCAGGAGCACCAAGTCCCTGTTGTGTTGGTGGCGAGGTAACAATCATGCTTCCTTCCTCTGTCCTCTCCCCCCAACCTCACACAACAGAAATGTGATCAAGGTCTCCCTCATCTGATGAGTCTTCCATCAGTTCGTCCTCCACTTCTTCCTGGGCTCCTGCACCTTCCTCATTAGTTTGGCTGCTACCATGCGCCCTGGTAAAACCATCTCCCCCACCCTCACATGCCTGCCGCCTTGGTGCTGCCGACCGTCTGGACCTTGCAGATGTTAGCCCTTCCGCATACAACTCCTCCTCCTCTACTTCCTCTAACTCCTCTTGTGCCACCACCTGACTCCAAATTCTGTTTAACATGTGCTCCAGCATGTAAATCACCGGAATAGTCATGCTGATAATGGCATCGTCAGCACTAAACATCTTCGTCGCCATTTCAAAACTGTGCAGAAGGGTGCATAGGTCCCTGATCTGAGACCACTCCTCCAGCGTGATTTGCCCCACCTCTGGATCTCGTTGGCCCAGGCTATACGTCAGAGAGCATTGCACCAGGGCTTGTCGGTACTGCCACAGTCGCTGCAACATGTGCAGAGTTGAATTCCACTGGGTAGGCACATCGCATTTTAGCTGTGAAGTGGCAGGCCCAACGACTTCTGTAGAGATGTAAGTCGCTGAGCTGCGGGATGCGAACAGCGGAAGTGAGCACACAGCGACAGTGCCCTCTGCAGAAGGCCATCTAGTCTGGGATAGTGGGCTAAAAATTGCTGGAAAACCAGGTTCAACATGTGAGCCATATAAGGCACGTTTGTGACATTGCCCCGGCGAAGGGCCGCACCCAGGTTTGCAGCGTTGTCGCACACGGCCTTCCCTGGTTTCAGGTCCAGTGGAGACAACCATTTATGAAATTGGTTCTCCAGAGCTGACCACAACTCCTCAGCTGTGTGACTCACATTTCCCTGACATTTCAAAGTAAAAACCGCCTGATGACGTTGAGCCCTACTGCCAGCATAGTAAGGAGGTGTGCAGGATCCCTTCTGCACAGTTAGAAAGCTTGTGGCATGACCAGACAGGCTTTGGGTGCAGGTGGAGGACCAAGAGCAGGTTGAGGAGGCAGAAGCAGTGGAGGAACTTTGAGATAAAGAGGATTGACGCACAACTCGTGGGGACGGCAAGACTTGGACAGCAGCCCCTTGTCCTGCTGTCACCATAGTTACACAGTGCCCAGTCAGCAACATGTAACGCCCCTGTCCATGCCTACTCGTCCAAGTGTCTGTGGTGAAATGCACCCTGTCACAAACAGAGTATCTCAAAAAAGCGGTGATGTTGTGTGCGACATGCTGGTGGAGCGCAGGCACACCTTTCTTTGAGAAGTAGTGCCGACTGGGCATCTGGTACTGGGGCACTGCGACGGACATAAGGTCTCAAAAATACTCTGTGTCCACCAGGCGGAAAGGCAGCATTTCTGTAGCCAAGAGCTTGCAGATGGTGAAATTCAACCTCTTAGCTTTCTCATGGCTAGGAGGAAATGGTCTTTTACTTGTCCACATCTGAGGGACCGAGGGCTGGCTGTTGTGCTTAGACGGGGTTGATAAGGGTGTACCCGGCAAACTGCCGGTCTGTGAGGAAGATGCAGGCGGACATGTTAGGTTGCCTTGATTCAAAGGTGGTGCTATCGATGTCGGACAGCGCTCAACACCAGCTGGTGTTACCACCTCTAAAGAAAATGATGACCTGCCAATCACGCTGGCTGTTGCGGGTAAAGAGGTGGCAGGTCTGTGTCCCAAAACAGGTGTGACTGCTGTCCCCCCAGTCACAGAGGATGAAAAGGCCGCGGATGCACAAGATGTGGCAGACGGTGGTTGGCCCGGCCGGCTAGGCCGCATTGTAGCACAGTGAGCTTCCCACTGCAACATATGCTTCATGTCCATGTGCCGGTTCATGCATGAAGTACTCAAACTATGTATTTTTTGACCTCTACTTAGCTTTTGCTGACAAATGTTACAGATAACACGAGTTGGGTCATCTTTATCGATCTGAAAAAATGCCCAGGCTATGCAAGGCTTAGCATCCATGCGACCTGAAGAGCCACCACGACTTGTGGTGAGAGGCAGAGTTGTGTTTGAGGATGCAGTTGTTGACGTGCTTCCAGTACTATGTCTCTGTCCAGGAAGGCGCAACCTGACCTCGTCGTCACTAGCATTCTCCTCCACCTCCTCTGCTGACCTCATCTCTTGGCTGACTGTGGGTTGACAGTAAGTGGTATCTCCAACCTCATCATCATCACCCTGTGTGTTATCACACCCGTCGTCCTCAGAGCCAACCTGTTCCTGCCCTGACAAAAAACTAAAGTTGTCGCTCCAATCAGGTATTTGAGTCTTATCATCGTCTTCCTCATTGTCTCCACCAACAGGAGTTACAGTTAGGGAATGAGGGTCTACATTATGGTCAGAGCCTTCTGCGTCTGGTCCTGGATCCGACTCATAAAGATTCTGGGCATCAGTGCAGATCATTTCCTCGTCTGGATTCACAGAAGCGCTGGAGCCGACCTCTGATTCCCAGGCTATAGTATGAGTAAACAGCTCTGCAGACTCAACCATCTGTTCTACCTCATACTCAGATGGGCAGCTGGAGATTTGGGAGCTGTGAGGAAGCAAGTGCGATTGGGGTGACACCTCTGAGGACTGGAGCATTTGTGATGTTGAAGTTGATGTGGAGGAGAGCCCACTTAAAGGAGCACTTGATATCCGTTGAAGCACCTGCTGAATTTGTGCCTCATCTGGAATTTGTAGCGATTGGAGTGTCCGTAAGAAAGGGATCTTATCACATTGTCTGCTAAAAGAAGTAGACATTTTAGTTTGGCTGGAAGATGGTCTTTCTTCTGCAGATTTTACTGTTGCTTTAACACCTACCCCACGGACACAACCTTTTTTCCCATTCCCAACACGCCTATTCCACTTTCCACCAACAGCAGGCCTTTTTCCACTCATTTTGGTGGTTAACTAATTCACAACTCTGGAGTTGTTTGCACAAAAAAACAATGGATGGGAACCGAGCAGAGCTGAGTGGCCAAACTGTGGTATTAGGCCAAAACAATTGGCTGGGTTAGATGCAGAAAAAAATTATATTCAATTGCAACCTGATGGAGGTCAGTATAGATGGACTAATAGACCAAGTCCCACACACTGCTAGAAGCCCAAATATTTTTTCAGAGCTAGATGCAGAAAAAAATTGTATTCAATTTGCAACCTGGTGGAGGTCAGTATAGATGGACTAATAGAACAAGTCCCACACACTGCTAGAAGTCCAAATATTTTTTCAGAGCTAGATGCAGATAAAAAATATTTTTAATTTGCAACCTGATGGAGGTCAGTATAGATGGACTAATAGACCAAGTCCCACACACTGCTAGAAGCCCAAATATTTTTTCAGAGCAACATGCAGAAAAAAATTATATTCAATTTGCAACCTGATGGAGGTCAGTATAGATGGACTAATAGACCAAGTCCCACACACTGCTAGAAGCCCAAATATTTTTTCAGAGTTAGATGCAGATAAAAATTATTTTCAATTTGCAACCTGATGGAGGTCAGTATAGATGGACTAATAGACCAAGTCCCACACACTGCTAGAAGCCCAAATATTTTTTCAGAGCTAGATGCAGATAAAAATTATTTTTAAATTGCAACCTGATGGAGGTCAGTATAGATGGACTAATAGACCAAGTCCCACACACTGCTAGAAGCCCAAATATTTTTTCAGAGCTAGATGCAGAAAAAAATTATATTCAATTTGCAACCTGATGGAGGACAGTATAGATGGACTAATAGAACAAGTCCCACACACTGCTAGAAGCCCAAATATTTTTTCAGAGCTAGATGCAGATAAAAATTATTTTTAATTTGCAACCTGATGGAGGTCAGTATAGATGCACTAATAGAACAAGTCCCACACACTGCTAGAAGCCCAAATATTTTTTCAGAGCTAGATGCAGATAAAAATTATATTCAATTTGCAACCTGATGGAGGTCAGTATAGATGGACTAATAGAACAAGTCCCACACACTGCTATAAGCCCAAATATTTTTTACAGAGCTAGATGCAGAAAAAAATTATATTCAATTTGCAACCTGGTGGAGGTCAGTAAAGATGGACTAATAGACCAAGTCCCACAAACTGCTAGAAGCCCAAATATTATTTCAGAGCTAGATGCAGAAAAAAATTATATTCAATTTTCAACCTGATGGAGGTCAGTATAGATGGACTAATAGACCAAGTCCCAAACACTGCTAGAAGCCCAAATATTTTTTCAGAGCTAGATGCAGAAAAAATTATATTCAATTTGCAACCTGATGGAGGACAGTATAGATGGACTAATAGAACAAGTCCCACACACTGTTAGAGGCCCAAATATTTTTTCAAAGCTAGATGCAGATAAAAGATATTTTTAATTTGCAACCTGATGGAGGTCAGTATAGATGGACTAATAGACCAAGTCCCACACACTGCTAGAAGCCCAAATATTTTTTCAGAGCTAGATGAAGATAAAAATTATTTTTAATTTGCAACCTGATGGAGGTCAGTATAGGTGGACTAATAGACCAAGTCCCACACACTGCTAGAAGCTCAAATATTTTTTCAGAGCTAGATGCAGAAAAAAATTATATTCAATTTGCAACCTGATGGAGGTCAGTATAGATGGACTAATAGAACAAGTCCCACACACTGTTAGAAGCCCAAATATTTTTTCAGAGCTAGATGCAGATAAAAAATATTTTTAATTTGCAACCTGATGGAGGTCAGTATAGATGGACTAACAGAGAAAGTCCCACACACTGCTAGAAGGCCAAATATTTTTTCAGAGCTAGATGCAGACAAAAAATTATTTTGAATTTGCAACCTGATGGAGGTCAGTATAGATGCACTAATAGAACAAGTCCCACACACTGCTAGAAGCCCAAATATTTTTTCAAAGCTAGATGCAGATAAAAGATATTTTTAATTTGCAACCTGATGGAGGTCAGTATAGATGGACTAATAGACCAAGTCTCACACACTGCTAGAAGCCCAAATATTTTTTCAGAGCTAGATGCAGATAAAAAATATTTTTCATTTGCAACCTGATGGAGGTCAGTATAGATGGACTAAGAGACCAAGTCCCACACACTGCTAGAAGCCCAAATATTTTTTCAGAGCTAGATGCAGATAAAAATTATTTTTAATTTGCAACCTGATGGAGGTCAGTATATATGGACTAATAGACCAAGTCCCACACACTGCTAGAAGCCCAAATATTTTTTCAGAGCTAGATGCAGATAAAAATTATTTTTAATTTGCAACCTGATGGAGGTCAGTATATATGGACTAGTAGACCAAGTCCCACACACTGCTAGAAGCCCAAATATTTTTTCAGAGCTAGATGCAGATAAAAAATATTTTTAATTTGCAACCTGATGGAGGTCAGTATAGATGGACTAATAGACCAAGTCCCACACACTGCTAGAAGCCCAAATATTTTTTCAGAGCTAGATGCAGATAAAAATTATTTTTAATTTGCAACCTGATGGAGGTCAGTATAGATGGACTAATAGACCAAGTCCCACACACTGCTAGAAGCCCAAATATTTTTTCAGAGCTAGATGCAGATAAAAATTATTTTTAAATTGCAACCTGATGGAGGTCAGTATAGATGGACTAATAGACCAAGTCCCACACACTGCTAGAAGCCCAAATATTTTTTCAGAGCTAGATGCAGAAAAAAATTATAATCAATTTGCAACCTGATGGAGGTCAGTATAGATGGACTAATAGAACAAGTCCCACACACTGCTAGAAGCCCAAATATTTTTTCAGAGCTAGATGCAGATAAAAATTATTTTTAATTTGCAACCTGATGGAGGTCAGTATAGATGCACTATTAGAACAAGTCCCAAACACTGCTAGAAGCCCAAATATTTTTTCAGAGCTAGATTCAGATAAAAATTATATTCAATTTGCAACCTGATGGAGGTCAGTATAGATGGACTAATAGAACAAGTCCCACACAATGCTATAAGCCCAAATATTTTTTCAGTGCTAGATGCAGAAAAAAATTATATTCAATATGCAACCTGGTGGAGGTCAGTAAAGATGGACTAATAGACCAAGTCCCACAAACTGCTAGAAGCCCAAATATTATTTCAGAGCTAGATGCAGAAAAAAATTATATTCAATTTGCAACCTGGTGGAGGTCAGTAAAGATGGACTAATAGACCAAGTCCCACAAACTGCTAGAAGCCCAAATATTATTTCAGAGCTAGATGCAGAAAAAAATTATATTCAATTTTCAACCTGATGGAGGTCAGTATAGATGGAATAATAGACCAAGTCCCACACACTGCTAGAAGCCCAAATATTTTTTCACAGCTAGATGCAGAAAAAAATTATATTCAATTTGCAACCTGATGGAGGTCAGTATAGATGGACTAATAGAACAAGTCCCACACACTGTTAGAAGCCCAAATATTTTTTCAGAGCTAGATGCAGATAAAAAATATTTTTAATTTGCAACCTGATGGAGGTCAGTATAGATGGACTAATAGACCAAGTCCCACACACTGCTAGAAGCCCAAATATTTTTCAGAGCTAGATGCAGATAAAAAATATTTTTAATTTGCAACCTGATGGAGGTCAGTATAGATGGACTAAGAGACCAAGTCCCACACACTGCTAGAAGCCCAAATATTTTTTCAGAGCTAGATGCAGATAAAAATTATTTTTAATTTGCAACCTGATGGAGGTCAGTATATATGGACTAGTTGACCAAGTCCCACACACTGCTAGAAGCCCAAATATTTTTTCAGAGCTAGATGCAGAAAAAAATTATATTCAATTTGCAACCTGATGGAGGTCAGTATAGATGGACTAATAGAACAAATCCCACACACTGTTAGAAGCCGAAATATTTTTTCAGAGCTAGATGCAGATAAAAAATATTTTTAATTTGCAACCTGATGGAGGTCAGTATAGATGGACTAATAGACCAAGTCCCACACACTGCTAGAAGCCCAAATATTTTTTCAGAGCTAGATGCAGAAAAAAATTATTTTTAATTTGCAAACTGATGGAGGTCAGTATAGATGGACTAATAGACCAAGTCCCACACACTGCTAGAAGCCCAAATATTTTTTCAGAGCTAGATGCAGAAAATTTTTTTATTGAATTTGCAACCTGATGGAGGTCAGTATAGATGGACTAATAGACCAAGTCCCACACACTGCTAGAAGCCCAAATATTTTTTCAGAGCTAGATGCAGATAAAAATTATTTTTAATTTGCAACCTGATGGAGGTCAGTATAGATGGACTAGTAGACCAAGTCCCACACACTGCTAGAAGCCCAAATATTTTTTCAGAGCTAGATGCAGAAAAAAATTATATTCAATTTGCAACCTGATGGAGGTCAGTATAGATGGACTAATAGAACAAGTCCCACACACTGTTAGAAGCCCAAATATTTTTTCAGAGCTAGATGCAGATAAAAAATATTTTTAATTTGCAACCTGATGGAGGTCAGTATAGATGGACTAACAGAGAAAGTCCCACACACTGCTAGAAGGCCAAATATTTTTTCAGAGCTAGATGCAGACAAAAAATTATTTTGAATTTGCAACCTGATGGAGGTCAGTATAGATGCACTAATAGAACAAGTCCCACACACTGCTAGAAGCCCAAATATTTTTTCAGAGCTAGATGCAGAAACAAATTATATTCAATTCGCAACCTGGTGGAGGTCAGTAAAGATGGACTAATAGACCAAGTCCCACAAACTGCTAGAAGCCAAAATATTATTTCAGAGCTAGATGCAGAAAAAAATTATATTCAATTTTCAACCTGATGGAGGTCAGTATATATGGACTAATAGACCAAGTCCCACACACTGCTAGAAGCCCAAATATTTTTTCAGAGCTAGATGCAGATAAAAATTATTTTTAATTTGCAACCTGATGGAGGTCAGTATATATGTACTAGTAGACCAAGTCCCACACACTGCTAGAAGCCCAAATATTTTTTCAGAGCTAGATGCAGAAAAAAATTATATTCAATTTGCAACCTGATGGAGGTCAGTATAGATGGACTAATAGAACAAGTCCCACACACTGTTAGAAGCCCAAATATTTTTTCAGAGCTAGATGCAGATAAAAAATATTTTTAATTTGCAACCTGATGGAGGTCAGTATAGATGGACTAACAGAGAAAGTCCCACACACTGCTAGAAGCCCAAATATTTTTTCAGAGCTAGATGCAGACAAAAAATTATTTTGAATTTGCAACCTGATGGAGGTCAGTATAGGTGGACTAATAGAGAAAGTCCCACACACTGCTAGAAGGCCAAATATTTTTTCAGAGCTAGATGCAGACAAAAGATTATTTTTAATTTGCAACTTGATGGAGGTCAGTATAGATGGACTAATAGACCAAGTCCCACACACTGCTAGAAGCCCAAATATTTTTTCAGAGCTAGATGCAGAAAAAAAATTTATTGAATTTGCAACCTGATGGAGGTCAGTATAGATGGACTAATAGACCAAGTCCCACACACTGCTAGAAGCCCAAATATTTTTTCAGAGCTAGATGCAGATAAAAATTATTTTTAATTTGCAACCTGATGTAGGTCAGTATAGATGGACTAGTAGACCAAGTCCCACACACTGCTAGAAGCCCAAATATTTTTTCAGAGCTAGATGCAGAAAAAAATTATATTCAATTTGCAACCTGATGGAGGTCAGTATAGATGGACTAATAGAACAAGTCCAACACACTGTTAGAAGCCCAAATATTTTTTCAGAGCTAGATGCAGATAAAAAATATTTTTAATTTGCAACCTGATGGAGGTCAGTATAGATGGACTAATAGACCAAGTCCCACACACTGCTAGAAGCCCAAATATTTTTTCAGAGCTAGATGCAGATAAAAAATGTTTTTAATTTGCAACCTGATGGAGGTCAGTATAGATGGACTAAGAGACCGAGTCCCACACACTGCTAGAAGCCCAAATATTTTTTCAGAGCTAGATGCAGATAAAAATTATTTTTAATTTGCAACCTGATGGAGGTCAGTATAGATGGACTAATAGAGAAAGTCCCACACACTGCTAGAAGGCCAAATATTTTTTCAGAGCTAGATGCAGACAAAAGATTATTTTTAATTTGCAACTTGATGGAGGTCAGTATAGATGGACTAATAGACCAAGTCCCACACACTGCTAGAAGCCCAAATATTTTTTCAGAGCTAGATGCAGATAAAAATTATTTTTAATTTGCAACCTGATGGAGGTCAGTATAGATGGACTAGTAGACCAAGTCCCACACACTGCTAGAAGCCCAAATATTTTTTCAGAGCTAGATGCAGAAAAAAATTATATTCAATTTGCAACCTGATGGAGGTCAGTATAGATGGACTAATAGAACAAGTCCAACACACTGTTAGAAGCCCAAATATTTTTTCAGAGCTAGATGCAGATAAAAAATATTTTTAATTTGCAACCTGATGGAGGTCAGTATAGATGGACTAATAGACCAAGTCCCACACACTGCTAGAAGCCCAAATATTTTTTCAGAGCTAGATGCAGATAAAAAATGTTTTTAATTTGCAACCTGATGGAGGTCAGTATAGATGGACTAAGAGACCGAGTCCCACACACTGCTAGAAGCCCAAATATTTTTTCAGAGCTAGATGCAGATAAAAATTATTTTTAATTTGCAACCTGATGGACGTCAGTATACATGGACTAATAGACCAAGTCCCACACACTGCTAGAAGCCCAAATATTTTTTCAGAGCTAGATGCAGATAAAAATTATTTTTAATTTGCAACCTGATGGAGGTCAGTATATATGGACTAGTTGACCAAGTCCCACACACTGCTAGAAGCCCAAATATTTTTTCAGAGCTAGATGCAGAAAAAAATTATATTCAATTTGCAACCTGATGGAGGTCAGTATAGATGGACTAATAGAACAAATCCCACACACTGTTAGAAGCCCAAATATTTTTTCAGAGCTAGATGCAGATAAAAAATATTTTTAATTTGCAACCTGATGGAGGTCAGTAAAGATGGACTAATAGACCAAGTCGCACACACTGCTAGAAGCCCAAATATTTTTTCAGAGCTAGATGCAGAAAAAAAATATTTTTAATTTGCAAACTGATGGAGGTCAGTATAGATGGACTAATAGACCAAGTCCCACACACTGCTAGAAGCCCAAATATTTTTTCAGAGCTAGATGCAGAAAATAATTATATTGAATTTGCAACCTGATGGAGGTCAGTATCGATGGACTAATAGACCAAGTCCCACACACTGCTAGAAGCCCAAATATTTTTTCAGAGCTAGATGCAGATAAAAATTATTTTTAATTTGCAACCTGATGGAGGTCAGTATAGATGGACTAATAGACCAAGTCCCACACACTGCTAGAAGCCCAAATATTTTTTCAGAGATAGATGCAGAAAAAAATTATATTCAATTTGCAAGCTGATGGAGGTCAGTATAGATGGACTAATAGAACAAGTCCCACACACTGTTAGAAGCCCAAATATTTTTTCAGAGCTAGATGCAGATAAAAAATATTTTTAATTTGCAACCTGATGGAGGTCAGTATAGATGGACTAACAGAGAAAGTCCCACACACTGCTAGAAGGCCAAATATTTTTTCAGAGCTAGATGCAGACAAAAAATTATTTTGAATTTGCAACCTGATGGAGGTCAGTATAGATGCACTAATAGAACAAGTCCCACACACTGCTAGAAGCCCAAATATTTTTTCAGAGCTAGATGCAGAAACAAATTATATTCAATTTGCAACCTGGTGGAGGTCAGTAAAGATGGACTAATAGACCAAGTCCCACAAACTGCTAGAAGCCCAAATATTATTTCAGAGCTAGATGTAGAAAAAAATTATATTCAATTTTCAACCTGATGGAGGTCAGTATATATGGACTAATAGACCAAGTCCCACACACTGCTAGAAGCCCAAATATTTTTTCAGAGCTAGATGCAGATAAAAATTATTTTTAATTTGCAACCTGATGGAGGTCAGTTTATATGGACTAGTAGACCAAGTCCCACACACTGCTAGAAGCCCAAATATTTTTTCAGAGCTAGATGCAGAAAAAAATTATATTCAATTTTCAACCTGATGGAGGTCAGTATAGATGGACTAATAGAACAAGTCCCACACACTGTTAGAAGCCCAAATATTTTTTCAGAGCTAGATGCAGATAAAAAATATTTTTAATTTGCAACCTGATGGAGGTCAGTATAGATGGACTAACAGAGAAAGTCCCACACACTGCTAGAAGCCCAAATATTTTTTCAGAGCTAGATGCAGACAAAATATTATTTTGAATTTGCAACCTGATGGAGGTCAGTATAGATGGACTAATAGAGAAAGTCCCACACACTGCTAGAAGGCCAAATATTTTTTCAGAGCTAGATGCAGACAAAAAATTATTTTTAATTTGCAACTTGATGGAGGTCAGTATAGATGGACTAATAGACCAAGTCCCACACACTGCTAGAAGCCCAAATATTTTTTCAGAGCTAGATGCAGAAAAATTTTTTATTGAATTTGCAACCTGATGGAGGTCAGTATAGATGGACTAATAGAACAAGTCCCACACACTGCTAGAAGCCCTAATATTTTTTCAGAGCTAGATGCAGATAAAAATTATTTTTAATTTGCAACCTGATGGAGGTCAGTATAGATGGACTAGTAGACAAAGTCCCACACACTGCTAGAAGCCCAAATATTTTTTCAGAGCTAGATGCAGAAAAAAATTATATTCAATTTGCAACCTGATGGAGGTCAGTATAGATGGACTAATAGAACAAGTCCCACACACTGTTAGAAGCCCAAATATTTTTTCAGAGCTAGATGCAGATAAAAAATATTTTTAATTTGCAACCTGATGGAGGTCAGTATAGATGGACTAACAGAGAAAGTCCCACACACTGCTAGAAGCCCAAATATTTTTTCAGAGCTAGATGCATACAAAAAATTATTTTGAATTTGCAACCTGATGGAGGTCAGTATAGATGGACTAATAGAGAAAGTCCCACACACTGCTAAAAGGCCAAATATTTTTTCAGAGCTAGATGCAGACAAAAAATTATTTTTAATTTGCAACTTGATGGAGGTCAGTATAGATGAACTAATAGACCAAGTCCCACACACTGCTAGAAGCCCAAATATTTTTTCAGAGCTAGATGCAGAAAAAAAATTTATTGAATTTGCAACCTGATGGAGGTCAGTATAGATGGACTAATAGACCAAGTCCCACACACTGCTAGAAGCCCAAATATTTTTTCAGAGCTAGATGCAGATAAAAATTATTTTTAATTTGCAACCTGATGGAGGTCAGTATAGATGGACTAGTAGACCAAGTCCCACACACTGCTAGAAGCCCAAATATTTTTTCAGAGCTAGATGCAGAAAAAAATTATATTCAATTTGCAACCTGATGGAGGTCAGTATAGATGGACTAATAGAACAAGTCCAACACACTGTTAGAAGCCCAAATATTTTTTCAGAGCTAGATGCAGATAAAAAATATTTTTAATTTGCAACCTGATGGAGGTCAGTATAGATGGACTAATAGACTAAGTCCCACACACTGCTAGAAGCCCAAATATTTTTTCAGAGCTAGATGCAGATAAAAAATGTTTTTAATTTGCAACCTGATGGAGGTCAGTATAGATGGACTAAGAGACCGAGTCCCACACACTGCTAGAAGCCCAAATATTTTTTCAGAGCTAGATGCAGATAAAAATTATTTTTAATTTGCAACCTGATGGACGTCAGTATACATGGACTAATAGACCAAGTCCCACACACTGCTAGAAGCCCAAATATTTTTTCAGAGGTAGATGCAGATAAAAATTATTTTTAATTTGCAACCTGATGGAGGTCAGTATATATGGACTAGTTGACCAAGTCCCACACGCTGCTAGAAGCCCAAATATTTTTTCAGAGCTAGATGCAGAAAAAAATTATATTCAATTTGCAACCTGATGGAGGTCAGTATAGATGGACTAATAGAACAAATCCCACACACTGTTAGAAGCCCAAATATTTTTTCAGAGCTAGATGCAGATAAAAAATATTTTTAATTTGCAACCTGATGGAGGTCAGTAAAGATGGACTAATAGACCAAGTCCCACACACTGCTAGAAGCCCAAATAATTTTCAGAGCTAGATGCAGAAAAAAATTATTTTTAATTTGCAAACTGATGGAGGTCAGTATAGATGGACTAATAGACCAAGTCCCACACACTGCTAGAAGCCCAAATATTTTTTCAGAGCTAGATGCAGAAAAAAATTATATTGAATTTGCAAGCTGATGGAGGTCAGTATAGATGGACTAATAGACCAAGTCCCACACACTGCTAGAAGCCCAAATATTTTTTCAGAGCTAGATGCAGATAAAAATTATTTTTAATTTGCAACCTGATGGAGGTCAGCATAGATGGACTAATAGACCAAGTCCCACACACTGCTAGAAGCCCTAATATTTTTTCAGAGCTAGATGCAGATAAAAATTATTTTTAATTTGCAACCTGATGGAGGTCAGTATAGATGGACTAGTAGACCAAGTCCCACACACTGCTAGAAGCCCAAATATTTTTTCAGAGCTAGATGCAGAAAAAAATTATATTCAATTTGCAACCTGATGGAGGTCAGTATAGATGGACTAATAGAACAAGTCCCACACACTGTTAGAAGCCCAAATATTTTTTCAGAGCTAGATGCAGATAAAAAATATTTTTAATTTGCAACCTGATGGAGGTCAGTATAGATGGACTAACAGAGAAAGTCCCACACACTGCTAGAAGCCCAAATATTTTTTCAGAGCTAGATGCAGACAAAAAATTATTTTGAATTTGCAACCTGATGGAGGTCAGTATAGATGGACTAATAGAGAAAGTCCCACACACTGCTAGAAGGCCAAATATTTTTTCAGAGCTAGATGCAGACAAAAAATTATTTTTAATTTGCAACTTGATGGAGGTCAGTATAGATGGACTAATAGACCAAGTCCCACACACTGCTAGAAGCCCAAATATTTTTTCAGAGCTAGATGCAGAAAAAAAATTTATTGAATTTGCAACCTGATGGAGGTCAGTATAGATGGACTAATAGACCAAGTCCCACACACTGCTAGAAGCCCAAATATTTTTTCAGAGCTAGATGCAGATAAAAATTATTTTTAATTTGCAACCTGATGGAGGTCAGTATATATGGACTAGTTGACCAAGTCCCACACGCTGCTAGAAGCCCAAATATTTTTTCAGAGCTAGATGCAGAAAAAAATTATATTCAATTTGCAACCTGATGGAGGTCAGTATAGATGGACTAATAGAACAAATCCCACACACTGTTAGAAGCCCAAATATTTTTTCAGAGCTAGATGCAGATAAAAAATATTTTTAATTTGCAACCTGATGGAGGTCAGTAAAGATGGACTAATAGACCAAGTCCCACACATTGCTAGAAGCCCAAATAATTTTCAGAGCTAGATGCAGAAAAAAATTATTTTTAATTTGCAAACTGATGGAGGTCAGTATAGATGGACTAATAGACCAAGTCCCACACACTGCTAGAAGCCCAAATATTTTTTCAGAGCTAGATGCAGAAAAAAATTATATTGAATTTGCAACCTGATGGAGGTCAGTATAGATGGACTAATAGACCAAGTCCCACACACTGCTAGAAGCCCAAATATTTTTTCAGAGCTAGATGCAGATAAAAATTATTTTTAATTTGCAACCTGATGGAGGTCAGTATAGATGGACTAATAGACCAAGTCCCACACACTGCTAGAAGCCCAAATATTTTTTCAGAGATAGATGCAGAAAAAAATTATATTCAATTTGCAACCTGATGGAGGTCAGTATAGATGGACTAATAGAACAAGTCCCACACACTGTTAGAAGCCCAAATATTTTTTCAGAGCTAGATGCAGATAAAAAATATTTTTAATTTGCAACCTGATGGAGGTCAGTATAGATGGACTAACAGAGAAAGTCCCACACACTGCTAGAAGGCCAAATATTTTTTCAGAGCTAGATGCAGACAAAAAATTATTTTGAATTTGCAACCTGATGGAGGTCAGTATAGATGCACTAATAGAACAAGTCCCACACACTGCTAGAAGCCCAAATATTTTTTCAGAGCTAGATGCAGAAACAAATTATATTCAATTTGCCACCTGGTGGAGGTCAGTAAAGATGGACTAATAGACCAAGTCTCACAAACTGCTAGAAGCCCAAATATTATTTCAGAGCTAGATGTAGAAAAAAATTATATTCAATTTTCAACCTGATGGAGGTCAGTATATATGGACTAATAGACCAAGTCCCACACACTGCTAGAAGCCCAAATATTTTTTCAGAGCTAGATGCAGATAAAAATTATTTTTAATTTGCAACCTGATGGAGGTCAGTTTATATGGACTAGTAGACCAAGTCCCACACACTGCTAGAAGCCCAAATATTTTTTCAGAGCTAGATGCAGAAAAAAATTATATTCAATTTGCAACCTGATGGAGGTCAGTATAGATGGACTAATAGAACAAGTCCCACACACTGTTAGAAGCCCAAATATTTTTTCAGAGCTAGATGCAGATAAAAAATATTTTTAATTTGCAACCTGATGGAGGTCAGTATAGATGGACTAATAGACCAAGTCCCACACACTGCTAGAAGCCCAAATATTTTTTCAGAGCTAGATGCAGAAAAAAATTATATTGAATTTGCAACCTGATGGAGGTCAGTATAGATGGACTAATAGAACAAGTCCCACACACTGTTAGAAGCCCAAATATTTTTTCAGAGCTAGATGCAGATAAAAAATATTTTTAATTTGCAACCTGATGGACGTCAGTATACATGGACTAACAGAGAAAGTCCCACACACTGCTAGAAGCCCAAATATTTTTTCAGAGCTAGATGCAGACAAAAAATTATTTTGAATTTGCAACCTGAAGGAGGTCAGTATAGATGGACTAATAGAGAACGTCCCACACACTGCTAGAAGGCCAAATATTTTTTCAGAGCTAGATGCAGACAAAAAATTATTTTTAATTTGCAACTTGATGGAGGTCAGTATAGATGGACTAATAGACCAAGTCCCACACACTGCTAGAAGCCCAAATATATTTTCAGAGCTAGATGCAGATAAATTTTTTATTGAATTTGCAACCTGATGGAGGTCAGTATAGATGGACTAATAGACCAAGTCCCACACACTGCTAGAAGCCCTAATATTTTTTCAGAGCTAGATGCAGATAAAAATTATTTTTAATTTGCAACCTGATGGAGGTCAGTATAGATGGACTAGTAGACCAAGTCCCACACACTGCTAGAAGCCCAAATATTTTTTCAGAGCTAGATGCAGAAAAAAATTATATTCAATTTGCAACCTGATGGAGGTCAGTATAGATGGACTAATAGAACAAGTCCAACACACTGTTAGAAGCCCAAATATTTTTTCAGAGCTAGATGCAGATAAAAAATATTTTTAATTTGCAACCTGATGGAGGTCAGTATAGATCGACTAATAGACCAAGTCCCACACACTGCTAGAAGCCCAAATATTTTTTCAGAGCTAGATGCAGAAAAAAATTATTTTTAATTTGCAACCTGATGGAGGTCAGTATAGATGGACTAATAGACCAAGTCCCACACACTGCTAGAAGCCCAAATATTTTTTCAGAGCTAGATGCAGAAAAAAATTATATTGAATTTGCAACCTGATGGAGGTCAGTATAGATGGACTAATAGAACAAGTCCCACACACTGTTAGAAGCCCAAATATTTTTTCAGAGCTAGATGCAGATAAAAAATATTTTTAATTTGCAACCTGATGGAGGTCAGTATAGATGGACTAACAGAGAAAGTCCCACACACTGCTAGAAGCCCAAATATTTTTTCAGAGCTAGATGCAGACAAAAAATTATTTTGAATTTGCAACCTGATGAAGGTCAGTATAGATGGACTAATAGAGAAAGTCCCACACACTGCTAGAAGGCCAAATATTTTTTCAGAGCTAGATGCAGACAAAAAATTATTTTTAATTTGCAACTTGATGGAGGTCAGTATAGATGGACTAATAGACCAAGTCCCACACACTGCTAGAAGCCCAAATATTTTTTCAGAGCTAGATGCAGAAAAAAATTATATTGAATTTGCAACCTGATGGAGGTCAGTATAGATGGACTAATAGACCAAGTCCCACACACTGCTAGAAGCCCAAATATTTTTTCAGAGCTAGATGCAGATAAAAATTATTTTTAATTTGCAACCTGATGGAGGTCAGTATAGATGGACTAATAGACCAAGTCCCACACACTGCTAGAAGCCCAAATATTTTTTCAGAGCTAGATGCAGAAAAAAATTATATTCAATTAGCAACCTGATGGAGGTCAGTATAGATGGACTAATAGAACAAGACCCACACACTGCTAGAAGCCCAAATATTTTTTCAGAGCTAGATGCAGATAAAAATTATTTTTAATTTGCAACCTGATGGAGTTCAGTATAGATGGACTAATAGACCAAGTCCCACACACTGCTAGAAGCCCAAATATTTTTTCAGAGCTAGATGCAGAAAAAAATTATATTCAATTTGCAACCTGATGGAGGTCAGTATAGATGGACTAATAGACCAAGTCCCACACACTGCTAGAAGCCCAAATATTTTTTCAGACCTAGATGCAAATAAAAAATCGTTTTAATTTGCAACCTAATGGAGGTCAGTATAGATGGACTAATAGACCAAGTCCCACACACTGCTAGAAGCCCAAATATTTTTTCAGAGCTAGATGCAGATAAAAATTATTTTTAATTTGCAACCTGATGGAGGTCAGCATAGATGGACTAATAGACCAAGTCCCACATACTGCTAGAAGCACAAATATTTTTTCAGAGCTAGATGCAGATAAAAATTATTTTTAATTTGAAACCTGATGGAGGTCAGTATAGATGGACTAATAGACCAAGTCCCACACACCGCTAGAAGCCCAAATATTTTTTCAGAGCTACATGCTGATAAAAATTATTTTTAATTTGCAACCTGATGGAGGTCAGTATAGTTGGACTAATAGACCAAGTCCCACACACTGCTAGAAGCCCAAATATTTTTTCAGAGCTACATGCTGATAAAAATTATTTTTAATTTGCAACCTGATGGAGGTCAGTATAGATGGACTAATAAACCAAGTCCCACACACTGCTAGAAGCCCAAATATTTTTTCAGAGCTAGATGCAGAAAAAAATTATATTCAATTTGCAACCTGGTGGAGGTCAGTAAAGATGGACTAATAGACCAAGTCCCACAAACTGCTAGAAGCCCAAATATTATTTCAGAGCTAGATGCAGAAAAAAATTATATTCAATTTTCAACCTGATGGAGGTCAGTATAGATGGACTAATAGACCAAGTCCCACACACTGCTAGAAGCCCAAATATTTTTTCAGAGCTAGATGCAGATAAAAAATATTTTTCATTTGCAACCTGATGGAGGTCAGTATAGATGGACTAAGAGACCAAGTCCCACACACTGCTAGAAGCCCAAATATTTTTTCAGAGATAGATGCAGATAAAAAATATTTTTAATTTGCAACCTGATGGAGGTCAGTATATATGGACTAATAGACCAAGTCCCACACACTGCTAGAAGCCCAAATATTTTTTCAGAGCTAGATGCAGATAAAAATTATTTTTAATTTGCAACCTGATGGAGGTCAGTATATATGGACTAGTAGACCAAGTCCCACACACTGCTAGAAGCCCAAATATTTTTTCAGAGCTAGATGCAGAAAAAAATTATATTCAATTTGCAACCTGATGGAGGTCAGTATAGATGGACCAATAGAAAAAGTCCCACACACTGTTAGAAGCCCAAATATTTTTTCAGAGCTAGATGCAGATAAAAATATTTTTAATTTGCAACCTGATGGAGGTCAGTATAGATGGACTAATAGACCAAGTCCCACACACTGCTAGAAGCCCAAATATTTTTTCAGAGCTAGATGCAGAAAAAAAATTATTTTTAATTTGCAACCTGATGGAGGTCAGTATAGATGGACTAATAGACCAAGTCCCACACACTGCTAGAAGCCCAAATATTTTTTCAGAGCTAGATGCAGAAAAAAATTATATTGAATTTGCAACCTGATGGAGGTCAGTATAGATGGACTAATAGAACAAGTCCCACACACTGTTAGAAGCCCAAATATATTTTCAGAGCTAGATGCAGATAAAAAATATTTTTAATTTGCAACCTGATGGAGGTCAGTATAGATGGACTAACAGAGAAAGTACCACACACTGCTAGAAGCCCAAATATTTTTTCAGAGCTAGATGCAGACAAAAAATTATTTTGAATTTGCAACCTGATGGAGGTCAGTATAGATGGACTAATAGAGAAAGTCCCACACACTGCTAGAAGGCCAAATATTTTTTCAGAGCTAGATGCAGACAAAAAATTATTTTAATTTGCAACTTGATGGAGGTCAGTATAGATGGACTAATAGACCAAGTCCCACACACTGCTAGAAGCCCAAATATTTTTTCAGAGCTAGATGCAGAAAAAATTATATTGAATTTGCAACCTGATGGAGGTCAGTATAGATGGACTAATAGACCAAGTCCCACACACTGCTAGAAGCCCAAATATTTTTTCAGAGCTAGATGCAGATAAAAATTATTTTTAATTTGCAACCTGATGGAGGTCAGTATAGATGGACTAATAGACCAAGTCCCACACACTGCTAGAAGCCCAAATATTTTTTCAGAGCTAGATGCAGAAAAAAATTATATTCAATTAGCAACCTGATGGAGGTCAGTATAGATGGACTAATAGAACAAGTCCCACACACTGCTAGAAGCCCAAATATTTTTTCAGAGCTAGATGCAGATAAAAAATATTTTTAATTTGCAACCTGATGGAGTTCAGTATAGATGGACTAATAGACCAAGTCCCACACACTGCTAGAAGCCCAAATATTTTTTCAGAGCTAGATGCAGAAAAAAATTATATTCAATTTGCAACCTGATGGAGGTCAGTATAGATGGACTAATAGACCAAGTCCCACACACTGCTAGAAGCCCAAATATTTTTTCAGACCTAGATGCAGATAAATAATCTTTTTAATTTGCAACCTGATGGAGGTCAGTATAGATGGACTAATAGACCAAGTCCCACACACTGCTAGTAGCCCAAATATTTTTTCAGAGCTAGATGCAGATAAAAATTATTTTTAATTTGCAACCTGATGGAGGTCAGCATAGATGGACTAATAGACCAAGTCCCACATACTGCTAGAAGCCCAAATATTTTTTCAGAGCTAGATGCAGATAAAAATTATTTTTAATTTGAAACCTGATGGAGGTCAGTATAGATGGACTAATAGACCAAGTCCCACACACTGCTAGAAGCCCAAATATTTTTTCAGAGCTACATGCTGATAAAAATTATTTTTAATTTGGAACCTGATGGAGGTCAGTATAGATGGACTAATAGACCAAGTCCCACACACTGCTAGAAGCCCAAATATTTTTTCAGAGCTAGATGCAGAAAAAAATGATATTGAATTTGCAACCTGATGGAGGTCAGTATAGATGGACTAATAGACCAAGTCCCACACACTGCTAGAAGCCCAAATATTTTATCAGAGCTAGATGCAGAAAAAAATTATATTGAATTTGCAACCTGATGGAGGTCAGTATAGATGGACTAATAGACCAAGTCCCACACACTGCTAGAAGCCCAAATATTTTTTCAGAGCTAGATGCAGAAAAAAATTATATTCAAATTGCAACCTGGTGGAGGTCAGTATAGATGGACTAATAGAACAAGTCCCACACACTGCTAGAAGCCCAAATATTTTTTCAGAGCTAGATGCAGAAAAAATTATATTCAGTTTGCAACCTGATGGAGGTCCGTATACATGAACTAATAGAATGATGCTATGCCCAAAAGGTTTTACTTCACTAGGTGCAGTAAAAAAATTGGTATTCTGTACACAGGTGGTGTAGCTTGAAACACAGATAGGCTACTCCACTGACTAACACACTCTGCAAGAGGCCAAAAAGGATTAGCTTTGCTAGATTTAGCCAAATCCTGTGAAAAAAACTTGCACAGCACTGGCACAGACCTGCCTGGAAAAACTGATTGGAACTGATGTAACTTAGTCCTGAAAAGGACTGCAATTACAATTAGTCTTTACTCCCAACCTATCTATTTAAGAGCACAGACCTGCCTGATAAAAGTCGTAGGAAATGCTGTAACCTAGTCCTTAAAAGGACTGCAATCACAACTATTCCCTACTCCCAAGCTATCTGTAGATTTGTGCGAAAATTGGCTTGAAATTAACAAGGTATAGTGCACACAGCAACAGCGGTGCTGTCTAATACGCAGCTGCAGCAGTGAGAAAATGGTGGCGATGGGGAAAATGGCTGGGTCTTATACGGCAAGGACATGTGACATACACTGCCAATGACACATGCCCTTGCTTGTGTGAAAAAAAGCACTTCGCTCCGTGTGTGCGCTGCTGATAGGCTGACAGATTGCACCTCCCCACTGTAAATGCGGGAAAGAGAAAAAAAAATGGAGATCTTCATTATTCCTGCAGAGATCCATCCCCTGCCCCTCCCCCCGCCCTGCTGTACACTCAAACTGTGTATTAACATAAATTTTTATCATTACTGAGAAAAAATCCAGTTATGATTTTGGTGCACGAACAGTTATCGAACATAACCTCGAACAGCCAAATTTTTTTCAAATCGTTCGTGTTCGCCGAGCGGCTCGAGCACTGCCCAAAACAGCTTGAATTTGAGATTGGCGAACAGTTCGAGTCGAACAACGCTCAACTCTAGTAAGAAGTGGGGTCTTCCTGGGTATCCTACTATACAGTCCCTTTGAATTCAGATGCCGACGGATAGTACGGGTTGACACTGTTGTACCCTCGGACTGCAGGGCAGCTTGAACTTGTTTGGATGTTAGTCGAGGTTCTTTATCCACCATCCGCACAATCTTGCGTTGAAATCTCTCGTCAATTTTTCTTTTCCGTCCACATCTACGGAGGTTAGCCACAGTGCCATGGGCTTTAAACTTCTTGATGACACAGCGCACGGAAGACACAGGAACATTCAGGTGTTTGGAGATGGACTTGTAGCCTTGAGATTGCTCATGCTTCCTCACAATTTGGTTTCTCAAGTCCTCAGACAGTTCTTTGGTCTTCTTTCTTTTCTCCATGCTCAATGTGGTACACACAAGGACACAGGACAGAGGTTGAGTCAACTTTAATCCATGTTAACTGGCTGCAAGTGTTATTTAGTTATTGCCAACACCTGTTAGGTGTAGAGATGAGCGGTGTTCGACTAGAACTGTTCGCCAATCTCAAATTCGAGCTGTTTTGGGCGGTGTTCGAGTTGTTCGACAAACCCGAACGATTTGCAAAAAATTCGGCTGTTCGAGGTTATGTTCGATAACTGTTCGTGCACCAAAAGCGTGTCCTGCATGTCTGGTGCTATTTAGAGCACCAATCATGCAGGGATTGTCTGCCACTCACTGTAATGCCACAGCCATGGTGGTTGTGGCATTACAGTGATTGCCCAAATCGATGGGAACAGTGCCAACAGTGAAACATGAAAAGCCGGCAATTCAGCAGCGGCATACACCGGTACCCGACAATTTAGAACCGAAAGAATAGAGCTTCACACATAGATTAGATAGATATAAACATGTCAGCCACATATATACGAAGTACAGTGAAAGTGCTGCTTACTGTACTTGTCATTTAGCGTAAAGGATTTATCAAAAAAAATAATAGTGTTTTCTTGCACCGTCTCTTTAAAAAAGCCGGCCGGCAATTCAGCAGCGGTACCCGACAATTTAGAATAGAAGGAATAGAGAATCACACATAGATTAGATAGATAGAAACATGTCAGTCACATATATATGAAGTACAGTGACAGTGTTGATTACTGTACTTGTCATTTAGTGTAAAGGATTTATCAAAAAAAATAATAGTGTTTTCATGCACCGTCTCTTTAAAAAAGCCGGCCGGCAATTCAGCATCTGTACCCAACAATTTAGAATAGAAGGAATAGAGAATCACACATAGATTAGATAGATAGAAACATGTCAGTCACATATATATGAAGTACAGTGACAGTGTTGCTTACTGTACTTGTCATTTAGTGTAAAGGATTTATTAAAAAAAATAATAGTGTTTTCATGCACCGTCTCTTTAAGAAAGCCGGCCGGCAATTCAGCATCTGTACCCGACAATTTATAACAGACAGAATAGAGCTTTACACATAGATTAGATAGATAGAAACATGTCAGTCACATATATATGAAGTACAGTGATAGTGTTGGTTACTGTACTTGTCATTTAGTATTAAAATAAAGGATTTATTATTAAAAAAATTGGCGTGGGGTTCCCCTTAATTTTAGGCTCTAGCGGAGGTTAAGCAGACAGCTGGGGCAGATGTTTGAAGCCTGGGAAGGGGGTAATACCCACGGAGCTTCCCAGGCTACTAATATCAGCCCCCAGCTGAATACATAGCCTTTACTAGCTATTAAAATGGGGGACCCCCCAAAAAAAATGACGTGGGGTCCCCCGTAATTTAATAGCTAGCAAAGGCTAGGCAGACAGCTGGGGGCTGATATTAATAGCCCAGGAAGGGAGCCATGAATATTGGCCCCCTCCCAGGCTAGAAACACCAGCCGTCAGCCGCCCCAGAAATGGCGCATTCATAGGATGCGCCAATTCTGGCACTTAGCCTCGCTCTTCCACGCTGCCCTGGTGCGGTGGCAGGGGGTAATAGGGCTGGGTTGATGTCAGCTTATAATGCCAGCTGACATCAAGCCCAGGTTAGTAATGGAGAGGCGTCTATAAGACACCCCCATTACTAACCCCATAGTCAAAGTTAAAAAAAACACAAACACCCAGAATAAAGTCCTTTAATTGAAATAAAGACACAATTCTTTATTGTTCTAAATTAAACCATACTTATCATCACGCCCATTCCAGCTGAAGCCAACTATCTCCTGTAATAAAAATAAAATAATAAAGCAACCTCATCCTTACCTTTCCATGGTTCCCACGACAGCTTCAGCTCTGCTACATCGAGATGACAGGCTGGACCGCAGCAGAACGCTGCCATCCAGCCTGTCATCCCGCAGACACTGAGAAGAGCAGGCTTGCTTGCGCTCCACATTGTCTCTCTGTGACGGCATAAAGATGAGCCGAGGTCATGTCCAATGAACTTGGCTCACCTCATGCACGTCACTTACAGCGTGGGAGAATTCTCACGCTGAAGCGCTGAGTGCAGGAGAATTTTCCCACGCTGTCAGTGAGGTGCATGAGGTGAGCTGAGTTCATTGGACATGAGCTCACCTCATGCACGTCACTGACAGCGTGGGACAATTCTCCTGCACTCAGCACTTCAGCGTGAGAATTTTCCCACGCTGTCAGTGACGTGCATGAGGTGAGCTGAGTTCATTGGACATGAACTCGGCTCATCTGGATGCCGTCACAGCGAGACACTGAGGAGCGCAAGCATGCCTGCTCTTCTCAGTGTCTGCGGCATGACAGGCTGGATGGCAGCGTTCTGCTGCGGTCCAGCCTGTCATCTCGATGTAGCAGAGCTGAAGCTGTCGTGGGAACCATGGAAAGGTAAGGATGAGGTTGGTTTATTATTTTTCTTTTATTGCAGGAGATCGTTGGCTTCAGCTGGAATGGGCGTGATGGTAAGTATAGTTTAATTTAGAACAATAAAGAATTGTGTGTTTATTTCAATTAAAGGACTTTATTCTGGGTGTTGTGTTTTTTTTAAATACTTTACTAGAAATTCATGGCGGTCATGTCTAATACTGGCGTGACCCCATGAATTTTGGGCTTGGGGCCAGCTGATAATACCAAGCTGGCCCTAACCCCTTTATTACCCAGTGAGCCACCGCACCAGGGCCCTGGATGAGTTGGGTACAGCGCCAGAAGATGGCGCTTCTATGAACGCGCCATTTTCCGGGGTGGCTGCGGACTGCAATTTGCAGCGGGGGGGGCCCAGAAAGCTTGGGCCTCCCTGCGCTGCAGATTCCAGCCCCCAGCTGCCTAGTTGTACCTGGCTGGACACAAAAATAGGGCGAAGCCCCACGTATTTTTTTTTTAATTATTTCATGAAATTCATGAAATAATTAAGAAAAAAAGGCCTTCCCTATATTGTTGTGTCCGGCCAGGTACAAATAGTCAGCTGGTGGTTGGGGGCAGCCCGTTCCTGCCTGCTGTACCTGGCTGGACACAAATATAGTGCGAAGCCCCACTTCAATTTTTTTTAATTATTTCATGAAATTCATGAAATAATTAAGAAAAAAAGGCCTTCCCTATATTGTTGTGTCCGGCCAGGTACAAATAGGCAGCTGGTGGTTGGGGGCAGCCCATTCCTGCCTGCTGTACCTGGCTGGACACAAATATAGTGCGAAGCCCCACTTCAATTTTTTTAAATTATTTCAGGAAATTCATGAAATAATTAAAAAAAAATTGACGTGGGGCTTCGCACTATATTTGTGTCCAGTCAGGTGCAGCAGGCAGGAACGGGCTGCCCCCAACCACCAGCTGCCTATTTGTACCTGGCCGGACACAACAATATAGGGAAGCCCTTTTTTTCTTAATTATTTCATGAAATAATTTAAAGAAAATTGACGTGGGCTTCGCCCTGTTTTTGTGTCCAGCCAGGTACAACTATGCAGCTGGGGGCTGGAATCCGCAGCGCAGGGAGGCCCAAGCTTTCTGGGCCACCCCCGCTGCAAATTGCAGTCCGCAGCCACCCCGGAAAATGGCGCGTTCATAGAAGCGCCATCTTCTGGCGCTGTACCCAACTCATCCAGGGCCCTGATGCGGTGGCTCACTGGGTAATAAAGGGGTTAGGGCCAGCTTGGCATTATCAGCTGGCCCTAAGCCCAAAATTCATGGGGTCACGCCAATATTAGACATGACCACCATGAATTTCTAGTAAAGAATTTAAAAAAAACACAACACCCAGAAAAAAGTCCTTTAATTGAAATAAACACACAATTCTTTATTGTTCTAAATTAAACCATACTTACCATCACACCCATTCCAGCTGAAGCCAACGATCTCCTGAAATAAAAGAAAAATAATAAAGCAACATCATCCTTACCTTTCCGTGGTTCCCATGACAGCTTCAGCTCTGCTACATCGAGATGACAGGCTGCACCGCAGCAGAACGCTACCATCCAGCCTGTCATCCCGCAGACACTGAGAAGCGCAGGCTTGCTTGCGCTCCACAGTGTCTCTCTGTGAGGGCATCCAGATGAGCCGAGTTAATGTCCAATGAACTCGGCTCACCTCATGCACGTCACTGACAGCGTGGGAAAATTCTCCTGCACTCAGCGCTTCAGCGTAGGAGAATTCTCACACTGAAGCGCTGAGTGCAGGAGAATTCTCCCACGCTGTCTGTGACGTGCAGGAGGTGAGCTGAGTTCATTGGACATGAGCTCACCTTATGCACGTCACTGACAGCGTGGGAAAATTCTCCTGCACTCAGCGCTTCAGCGTGGGAGAATTCTCACGCTGAAGCGCTGAGTGCAGGAGAATTCTCCCACGCTGTCAGTGACGTGCAGGAGGTGAGCTGAGTTCATTGGACATGAGCTCACCTTATGCACGTCACTGACAGCGTGGGAGAATTCTCCTGCACTCAGCGCTTCAGCGTGAGAATTTTCCCACGCTGTCAGTGACGTGCATGAGGTGCGCCGAGTTCATTGGACATGAACTCGTCTCATCTTTATGCCGTCACAGCCAGACACTGCAGAGCGCAAGCAAGCCTGCACTTCTCAGTGTCTGCGGGATGACAGGCCGGATGGCGGCGTTCTGCTGCGGTCCAGCCTGTCATCTCGATGTAGCAGAGCTGAAGCTGTCGTGGGAACCATGGAAAGGTAAGGATGATGTTGCTTTATTATTTTTCTTTTATTGCAGGAGATCGTTGGCTTCAGCTGGAATGGGCGTGATGGTAAGTATGGTTTAATTTAGAACAATAAAGGATTGTGTCTTTATTTCAATTAAAGGACTTTATTCTGGGTGTTTGTGTTTTCTTTTAACTTTGACTATGGGGTTAGTAATGGGGGTGTCTTATAGACGCCTCTCCATTACTAACCTGGGCTTGATGTCAGCTGGCATTATAAGCTGACATCAACCCCAGCCCTATTACCCCCTGCCACCGCTACAGGACAGCGTGGAAGAGCGAGGCTAAGTGCCAGAATTGGCGCATCCTATGAATGCGCCATTTCTGGGGCGGCTGACGGCTGGTGTTTCTAGCCTGGGAGGGGGCCAATATTCATGGCACCCTTCCTGGGCTATTAATATCAGCCCCCAGCTGTCTGCCTAGCCTTTGCTAGCTATTAAATTAGGGGGGTCCCCACGTCATTTTTTTGGGGGGGGTCCCCCATTTTAATAGCTAGTAAAGGCTATGTATTCAGCTGGGGGCTCATATTAGTAGCCTGGGAAGCTCCGTGGGTATTACCCCCTTCCCAGGCTTCAAACATCTGCCTCAGCTGTCTGCTTAACCTCCGCTAGAGACTAAAATTAAGGGGAACCCCACGCCAATTTTTTTTAATAATAAATCCTTTATTTTAATACTAAATGACAAGTACAGTAACCAACACTATCACTGTACTTCATATATATGTGACTGACATGTTTCTATCTATCTAATCTATGTGTGAAGCTCTATTCTGTCTGTTATAAATTGTCGGGTACAGATGCTGAATTGCCGGCCGGCTTTTTTAAAGAGACGGTGCATGAAAACACTATTATTTTTTTTAATAAATCCTTTACACTAAATGACAAGTACAGTAAGCAACATTGTCACTGTACTTCATATATATGTGACTGACATGTTTCTATCTATCTAATCTATGTGTGAAGCTCTATTCTGTCTGTTATAAATTGTCGGATACCGCTGCTGAATTGCCGGCCGGCTTTTTTAAAGAGACAGTGCATGAAAACACTATTATATTTTTTAATAAATCCTTTACACTAAATGACATGTACAGTAAGCAACACTGTCACTGTACTTCATATATATGTGACTGACATGTTTCTATCTATCTAATCTATGTGTGATGCTCTATTCCTTTTTGTCTAAATTGTCGGGTACCGGTGTATGCCGCTGCTGAATTGCCGGCCGGCTTTTTTAAAGAAAGCGTCTTCTGAGCAGTTTGTCAGCTTTTGGACACCTTTGAAGGTGTTTTCTATGTGTTTCTATGTGTTTTTGTTTGCCTGCCATTGGTTTTAACGGTGTTCGACGGTGTTCTAAGGTGTTCGACGAACAGTTCGACGAACAGTTCCTCGAACATCCCGGTGTTCGACGAACCGAACCGAACCCGAACACTACGGGGGTGGCTCAACACTAGTTAGGTGCCACAGGTAAGTTACAGGTGATGTTAATTACACGAATTAGAGAAGCATCACATGATTTTTCAAACAGTGCCAATACTTTTGTCCAACCCCTTTTATAGGTTTGGTGTGGAATTATATCCAATTTGGCTTTAGGACAATTCTTTTTGTGTTTTTTTCATTGAAGACAAATTAAATGAAGATAATAATACCAAAGAATTTGTGATTGCAATCATTTTCAGGAAGAAACTCAGTATTATCTGACAGAATTGCAGGGGTGCCAATACTTTTGGCCACCACTGTACCTATAGTCTATTCCCTTTATCCTTTCCCATCCCTTTTTTTAGCCATATTATGTAACTATGAACAGAACCATAGACAGCCCCTGTAATATAAGTAATTAAAGAGGGGTTGTGATTTTAGTAATGAGCCATCAATACTAGTGAAGAGCGAGCATGCTCGCTACTGCTCGGTGCTCGCCCGTTCATCTCACAGCTCGAGATGCTCGGCACTCGCCGAGTATTTCCGGGGTTGCTCGGCGGGAGCTCAGGTCCCTTCCCTGCATGTTTGGCGCTCTTTAGAGCGCCAATCAACATGCAGGGATTGCCTGCCACTCACTGTAATGCCGCAACCATGGTGGTTGTAGCATTACAGTGATTGGCTGGCCGCACAGCGTCATCAGGTCTATATCAGACCTGGCGTCGCCATGCTCGTCACAGTCACTCTGGAATCAGGCAGAGTAGGGAGAGGTGCTGCTGCGTCAGAGAGAGATCTGCTTGTGTATTAGGTAGTGTAGGAAGAAAAACCGTACATTACACATATCCATCTTAACAAACAGTCCTTTTGACGACTAACTAATCCATCTGCAGAGATATCAGGAAAGCAGTGTATATAGGCAGGCAGGCAGGGTATATAGCAGACTGCAGTGCATATAGCACAAGAGGCTCCATTCCAATTCTTTCTTCTGCTGCTGTTAGATATATCTATACAAAGGCCCAGGTCTCAGGGGCCAGGAATACTTTTTTTTGGATCTTAATCCTCATTATTTACTTAAAAAGCAATCCAGAGAACACCGTTTTTCTGCGCCATTTGCTTGTTGGCACTGCAGAATATAGCCCTTTCCATATTACAACACTAGAAATCCAGCTATTTAAAACCGTGTTTTCTCCCTCAAATGGATCACATATAAGTTGTCAGAAAATACTGGCAATTCTGGCCTTCATTAAAAATTTCCTTTAGTGTGTCAGTGAAGCAATTCACACCAGTTTGCTGTTCAAACTAATTACCTACAGGCCAGGTATTTAAAACTCTGTTTCTCCATCACACGTATCACATATACGTTGTCAGAAAATACTGCCATTCCTGGCCTCCATTAAAAATTTCTCTCAGTGTATCAGTGAAGCAATTCACACCAGTTTGCTGTTCAAACTACTTAACTACAGGCCAGGTATTTAAAACTCTGTTTTCTCCATCACACGGATCACATATACGTTGTCAGAAAATACTGCCATTTCTGGCCTCCATTAAAAATTTCTTTCAGTGTGTCAGTGAAGTAATTCACACCAGTTTGCTGTTCAAACTACTTACCTACAGGCAAGGTATTTAAAACTGTGTTTTCTCGGTCACATGGATCACATATACGTTGTAAGAAAATACTGCCATTTCTGGCCTCCATTAAAAATTTCTTTCAGTGAGTCAGTGAAGCAATTCACACCAGTTTGCTGTTCAAACTACTTACCTACAGGCCAGGTATATAAAACTCTGTTTTCTCCGTCACATGTATCACATATACGTTGTCCGAAAATATTGCCATTTCTGGCCTCCATTAAAAATTTCTTTTAGTGTGTCACTGAAGCAATTCACACCAGTTTGCTGTTCAAACTACTTACCTACAGGCCAGGTATTTAAAACTCTGTTTTCTCCGTCACACGGACCACATATAGGTTCGCTCCAAACTCAGTCATTTGTAGTGAGCGTGGAAGATACTGTCCTCCATTTAAAATGGGCAAGACACGTGGCAAGGGACGGGGAACTGGACGTGATGGTGATGGTGCATGCAGAGGCCGATGACAAGGCCGTGGGCAAGCTGAAGTTGTGCCACAACAAACACCCACATCTTCTCGCCTGACCTTCCTGTCCCAATTCCTAAGGGACTGCAGCACACCACTATTGAACACAGAGCAGCGTCAAAAGGTTGTTGGTTGGATAGCGGATAATGCATCCAGTCACTTAGCCACCACCACCACCACCACCCTGTCTTCCACACGGTCAAGTCTCAGTAGCCATGAGTCTGGACCGCATATTCCTCACCCTGATCCTCCTTCCTCCCACCATGCTGAGTGCCCGGAGACAACTGATCCCACACTTGGACACTCTGAAGAGCTGTTCACTTTTCCGTTTGTAGATTCAGGCCTCTCGCCCAGTCCACTTGAAGCGGGGCAAAAGGAGATCGCGTGTAGCGATGCCCAAATATTTGTGCAGCCTCGGTCACATGAAGGCGACAGTGGGAAAGTATCACAAGAGGTAGACAATGATGAGACACAATTGCCAGAAAGTCAGGAGGAGGACAAGGGTGTGGAAGTGGAAGACGAGGTGGTGGATGATATAGTAACTGACCCAACCTGGCAGGAGGACATGCAGAGCGAGGACAGCAGCACACAGGGGGAGGGAGGCAGAGCACCCCAACAGGCAAGCACAAGCAGTGTGGTGACAGCAGACAGAAGGTGGGCAACCGTGCCACGTAACACCAACACAAAGGAAGTTGCCAGTACAACTGTTAGGTCTTCCCGAGTCTGGTTGTTTTTGTAAAGACTCTGCCGATAACCCCAAAAAGGCCATTTGCACCCCCTGCCAGGCCAACATCAGCAGGGTTGGCAAAACGACCACCCCTGCTGATGCTTTTTTCCACTGTTGTGCATGCAAGCCAATCCCCTGTCGATGGTGCTTGCGAAGATGCCTCCAGCCCTGCACCTGTCATTGAGCACTCTCAAGTAACAGCAACAAGAAGCACGTCTATATCCTTGTCCCAGCGCAGCATTCAGTTGTCCATACCCCAATCCTTGGAAAGCAAGCGCAAATATGCAGCAAATGCCCCACAGGCCGCACTACTAAATTCTCACATTTCACGACTGCTTGCGCTCGAAATGTTGCCTTTTAGGCTTGTGGAGACGGAAGCATTCCGCAACCTGATGGTGGTGGCCATCCCTCGGTACTGGGTCCCCAGCCGCCACTATTTCTCCCGGTGTGCCATCCTCCATTACACAAGCGCATGTCCCAAAACATTAGCCGTGCCCTCAACAACGCATTTACTAGGAAAGTCCGCCTAACCACGGACACGTGGACAAGTGTTGTGGGCAGGGCCGGTACATCTCGCTGACGGCACACTGGGTTAACATAGTGGAAGCCGGGACCCAGTCAGATCTTGGGACGAAACACGTCCTCCCGACGCCAAGGATTGCAGGCCCTAGATCAATCAGGCTTGCCCCCATGGTCAACAGCTCCTGCACCTCATCCTCCTCAGCCTCCTCCTCCTCTTCAGCTTCCATCTCTGAAATGACCACATCAGTCACAAGCTGGAAGCACTGCAGCACTGCCTCGGCCAAGCGGCAACAGGCTGTGCTGAAGCTAATATGCTTAGGTGACAAACCGCACAATGCTGAAGAGTTATGGACAGCTCTGAAAGAGCAGGCAGATCTGTGGCTCACACCGCTGAACCTACAGCCAGGCATGTTCGTGTGTGACAATGGCTGGAACCTGGTGGAAGCTCTGAGGCAAGGCAAGCTCACACACGTACCATGCCTGGCCCATGTGCTTAACCTCGTGGTTCAGCGGTTTCACAAATCCTACCTGGAGCTGCCGGATCTGCTTGCTAAAGTACTCCGCCTGTGTGCCCATTTTAGAAAGTCAGCTACAGCTTCCGCTGCCCTTGCCTTGTTTCAGCAGTGTTTGCAGCTTCCAGCTCACAGATTGGTGTGTGTTGTCCCCATGCATTGGAACTCTACAGTGCAGATGTTGGGAAGGATTTGTGAGCAGAAGAGGGCAGTTTTTGAGTACCAGCATCAACAAGGCCGTCGGTATTCAGTTCAGACTCCACACATAAGACCTCAGGAGTGGACATGGATGTCAGACATATGTACCATCCTCCAAAACTTTGAGGACTCCACCAAGATGGAGAGCGGCGATGACGCCATATTTAGTGTCACCATCCCACTTCTCTGTCTTCTGAAATGCTTTCTGCTCACAATCAAAGAGAATGCATTGCAGGCGGAGCACGATGAGATGGAGGAAGGGTAATACAGGGTAATTACACACAGCCAATGAGGAAGAGGAGGAGGAGGAAGGACAGGAGCTAGTTTCATGCACTACAGACGGTACTACCTGCACAGCTGTCATATCATCTGTTCAGCGTGGATGGCCAGAGGACAGAGTTGAGGAGGAGGAGGAGAGCATGGTCAGTCATCCTCTTGGTGAGGACACGGAAGTCTTGCCTCTAGGTAGTCTGGCACGCATGGCTGAGTTTATGTTACGCTGCCTTTCCCATGACCCTCGCGTTCTCAAAATTTTGGGTGACAGTCATTACTGGTTGGTGACACTTCTAGACACATTCTACAAGGAGAACTTTATATCTCTTATTCCTGAGGAGCACAGGTCTAGAAAAATGGGGCTGGACCAGAAGGCCCTTGTTGCGGAACTATTAAAACAATTCCCATCTGAAAATGCTGGCGGCAAAAGTCACAATTCGTTGGACAATCAAGGTGTACAGGTGAGAGAGACACAACTTCAATCCAGCAGAGGCAGGGGAACAATGTCAAAGTTCTGGAAGAGTTTTCTCAGACCCTCCCATCGCACAGGCCCTGAGGCGCGGGGTACTCTCACAAGGAGTGCAATATTTTGGAAGATGCTGAGGGAGTATCTTGCTGACCGTACCAACGTCCTCTGTGATTCCTCTGTGCCCTATAATTATTGGGTATCCAAGCTGGATACGTGGAATGAACTGGCTCTCTATGCCTTGAAGGTCCTGGCCTGCCCTGCAGCCAGCGTTTTATCAGAGCGGGTTTTTAGTGCCGCTGGTGGAATTATAACTGATAAGCGCATCCGCCTGTCAACTGAAAATGCTGACAGGCTGACTCTTATAAAAATGAACAAGGGCTGGACTGGGCCAGACTTCTCAACACCACCGAATGATAGCAGCGTAACATAATCTCAAATACAGTGTCTTTTTTTGGGAGGTTTAACTGTATTCCCATGCACCTCTGTTTTCACACCCAGACATGGGTATATGCATCCTGATTTTGTCTCTTTGCTCTTGTCCTCTTCCTTCTCCGCATCCTCATCCTCCACTACCATATCACCACCATATGTACCATATCAACATATCTACGTATCTGCATCTCTTGCAAGAGGCATTGGAGTTCCTCCAAATTTGTGGCAGCCATTGCTTCACTGCATAGGCAAACAGTATGGGAGACACACTTCCTAATAATGAGAATATTTTTTGCAGGAGGCTCTCCGACCTCTAAGTCTCTTGCAAGGGGCATTGGAGTTCCTCCAAATTTTAGCAGCCATTGCTTCACTGCATAGGCAAACAGTATGGGAGACACACTTCCTAATAATGTGAGCATTTTTTGCTTTAGGTCCTCCGACCTCTAAGTCTCTTGCAAGGGGCATTGGAGTTTCTCCAAATTTTAGCAGCCATTGCTTCACTGCATACGCAAACAGTATGGGAAACACACTTCCTAATAATGGGAACATTGTTTTCAGGAGGCCCTCTGACCTCTACGTCTCTTGCTAGGGGCATTGGAGTTCCTCCAAATTTTTGTCAGCTGTTGCATTCACTGCATAGGCAAACAGTATGGGAGACACACTTCCTAATAATGGAAACATTGCTTTCAGGAGGCCCTCTGACCACTACATCTCTTGCAAGGGGCTTTGGAGTTCCTCCAAATTTGTGGCAGCCGTTGCTTCACTGCATAGGCAAACAGTATGGGAGACACACTTCCTAATAATGGGAACATTGTTTTCTGGAGGCCCTCCGACCTCTACATCTCTTGCAAGGGGCATTGGAGTTCCTCCAAATTTTAGCAGCCATTGCTTCACCGCATACGCAAACAGTATGGGAAACACACTTAATAATAATGGGAACATTGTTTTCAGGAGGCCCTTTGACCTCTACATCTCTTGCTAGGGGCATGGGAGTTCCTCCAAATTTTTGGCAGCCGTTGCATTCACTGCATAGGCAAACAGTATGGGAGACACACTTCCTAATAATGGAAACATTGTTTTCAGGAGGCCCTCTGACCTCTACATCTCTTGCAAGGGGCTTTGGAGTTCCTCCTAATTTGTGGCAGCCGTTGCTTCACTTCATAGGCAAACAGTATGGGAGACACACTTCCTAATAATGGGAACATTGTTTTCAGGAGGCCCTCCGACCTCTACATCTCTTGCAAGGGGCATTGGAGTTCCTCCAAATATTTGACAGCTGTTGCTTCACTGCATAGGCAAACAGTATGGGAGACACACTTCCTAATAATGTGAACATTTTTTGCTTTAGGTCCTCCGACCTCTAAGTCTCTTGCAAGGGGCATTGGAGTTTCTCCAAATTTTAGCAGCCATTGCTTCACTGCATACGCAAACAGTATGGGAAACACACTTCCTAATAATGGGAACATTGTTTTCAGGAGGCCCTCTGACCTCTACGTCTCTTGCTAGGGGCATTGGAGTTCCTCCAAATTTGTGGCAGCTGTTGCTTCACTGCATAGGCAAACAGTATGGGAGACACACTTCCTAATAATGGGAACATTGTTTTCAGGAGGCTCTCCGACCTCTACATCTCTTGCAAGGGGCATTGGAGTTCCTTCAAATATTTGACAGCTGTTGCTTCACTGCATAGGCAAACAGTATGGGAGACACACTTCCTAATAATGGGAGCATTTTTTGCTTGAGGTCCTCCGACCTCTACATCTCTTGCAAGGGACATTAGAGTTCCTCTAAATTTTTGCAGCCATTGCATCACTGCATAGGCAAACAGTATGGGAGACACACTTCCTAATAAAGGGAGCATTTTTTGCAGGAGGCCCTCCGACCTCTCCGTCACTTGCAAGGGGCATTCAAGTTCCTCCAAACTTTTGGCAGCCATTGCTTCACTGTATAGGCAAACAGTATGGGAGACACACTTCCTAATCATGGGAACATTGTTTTCAGGAGGCCCTCCAACTTCTACGTCTCCTGCGGGGGGCATTGGAGTACCTCCAAATTTTTGGCAGCCGTTGCTTCACTGCATAGGCAAACAGTATGGGAGACAGACTTTCTAATAATGGAACATTGTTTTCAGGAGGCCCTCCGACCTCTGCATCTCTTGCAAGGGGCATTGGAGTTCCTCCAAATATTTGGCAGCTGTTGCTTCACTGCATAGGCAAACAGTATGGGAGACACACTTCCTAATAATGGGAGCATTTTTTGCTTGAGGTCCTCCGACCTCTACATCTCTTGCAAGGGGCATTAGAGTTCCTCCAAATTTTTGGCAGCCATTGCTTTACTGCATACGCAACCAGTATGGGAGACACACTTCCTAATAAAGGGAGCATTTTTTGCAGGTGGCCCTCCGACCTCTCCGTCACTTGCAAGGGGCATTGGAGTTCCTCCAAATTTTTGGCAGCCGTTGCTTCACTGTATAGGCAAACAGTGTGGGAGACACACTTCCGAATCATGGGAACATTGTTTTCAGGAGGCCCTCTGACCTCTACTTCTCCTGTGGAGGGCATTGGAGTTCATCCAAATTTTTGGCAGCCGTTGCTTCACTGCATAGGCAAACAGTATGGGAGACACACTTCCTAATAATGGGAGCATTTTTTGCAGGAGGCCGTCCGACCTCTACGTTTCTTGAAGGGGCATTGGAGTTCCTCCAAATTTTTGGCAGCCCTTGCAGTCACTGCATACGCAATAACAGTATAGGAGACCCACTTGTTAATAATGGGAATAGAGATGAGCGTTGTTCTACTCGAACTGTTCGCCAATCTCAAATTCGAGCTGTTTTGGGCGGTGTTCGAGCCGGTCGGCGAACACGAACAATTTGAGAAAAATTCGGCTGTTCGAGGTTATGTTCGATAACTGTTCGTGCACCAAAATCATAACTGGATTTTTTCTCAGTAATGATGAAAATTAATGTTAATACGCAGTTTGAGTGTACAGCGGGGCGGGGGGAGGGGCAGGGGATGGATCTCTGCAGGAACAATGAAGATCTCCATTTTTTTTTCTCTTTCCCGCATTTGCAGTGGGGAGGTGCAATCTGTCAGCCTATCAGCAGCGCACACACGGAGCGAAGTGCTTTTTTTCACACAAGCAAGGGCATGTGTGATTGGCAGTGTATGTCACATGTCCTTGCCCTATAAGACCAAGCCATTTTCCCCGTCGCCACCATTTTCTCACTGCTGCAGCTGCGTGTTAGACGGCACCGCTGTTGCTGTGTGCGCTATACCTTGTTAATTTCAAGCCAATTTTCGCACAAATATACAGATAGCTTGGGAGTAGGGAATAGTTGTGATTGCAGTCCTTTTAAGGACTAGGTTACAGCATTTCCTATGACTTTTATCAGGCAGGTCTGTGCTCTTAAATAGATAGATTGTGGGAGTAAAGACTAATTGTAATTGGAGTCCTTTTCAGGACTAGGTTACATCAGTTCCTATCAGTTTTTGCCAGGCAGGTCTGTGCCAGTGCTGTGCAAGTTTTTTTCACAGCATTTGGATGAATCTAGCAAAGCTAATCCTTTTTGGCCTATTGCAGAGTGTGTTAGTCAGTGGAGTAGCCTATCTGTGTTGCAAGATATACCACCTGTGTATAGAATACCAATTTTTTTACTGCACCTAGTGAAGTAAAATCTTTTGGGCATAGCATCATTCTATTAGTCCATCTATACTGACCTCCATCAGGTTGCAAACTGAATATAATTTTTTTCTGCATCTAGCTCTGAAAAAATATTTGGGCTTCTAGCAGTGTGTGGGACTTGGTCTATTAGTCCATCTATACTGACCTCCATCAGGTTGCAAATTAAAAATAATTTTTTTCTTCATTTAGCTCTGAAAAAATATTTGGGCTTCTAGCAGTGTGTGGGACTTGTTCTATTAGTCCTTCTATACTGACCTCCAGCAGGTTGCAAATTGAATATAATTTTTTTCTGCATCTAGCTCTGAAAAAATATTTGGGCTTCTAGCGGTGTGTGGGACTTGGTCTATTAGTCCATCTATACTGACCTCCATCAGGTTGCAAATTAAAAATAATTTTTTTCTGCATCTAGCTCTGAAAAAATATTTGGGCTTCTAGCAGTTTGTGGGACTTGGTCTATTAGTCCATCTATACTGACCTCCATCAGGTTGCAAATTAAAAATAATTTTTTTCTGCATCTAGCTCTGAAAAAATATTTGGGCTTCTAGCAGTGTGTGGGACTTGGTCTATTAGTCCATCTATACTGACCTCCATCAGGTTGCAAATTGAATAAAAAAAATTTCTGCATCTAGCTCTGAAAAAATATTTGGGCTTCTAGCGGTGTGTGGGACTTGGTCTATTAGTCCATCTATACTGACCTCCATCAGGTTGCAAATTAAAAATATTTTTTTTCTGCATCTAGCTCTGAAAAAATATTTGGGCTTCTAGCAGTGTGTGGGACTTGGTCTATTAGTCCATCTATACTGACCTCCATCAGGTTGCAAATTAAAAATAATTTTTTTCTGCATCTAGCTCTGAAAAAATATTTGGGCTTCTAGCAGTGTGTGGGACTTGGTCTATTAGTCCATCTATACTGACCTCCATCAGGTTGCAAATTAAAAATAATTTTTTTCTGCATCTAGCTCTGAAAAAATATTTGGGCTTCTAGCAGTGTGTGGGACTTGGTCTATTAGTCTATCTATACTGACCTCCATCAGGTTGCAAATTAAAAATAATTTTTTTCTTCATTTAGCTCTGAAAAAATATTTGGGCTTCTAGCAGTGTGTGGGACTTGTTCTATTAGTCCTTCTATACTGACCTCCAGCAGGTTGCAAATTGAATATAATTTTTTTCTGCATCTAGCTCTGAAAAATTTTTGGGCTTCTAGCGGTGTGTGGGACTTGGTCTATTAGTCCATCTATACTGACCTCCATCAGGTTGCAAATTAAAAATAATTTTTTTCTGCATCTAGCTCTGAAAAAATATTTGGGCTTCTAGCGGTGTGTGGGACTTGGTCTATTAGTCCATCTATACTGACCTCCATCAGGTTGCAAATTAAAAATAATTTTTTTCTGCATCTAGCTCTGAAAAAATATTTGGGCTTCTAGCAGTGTGTGGGACTTGGTCTATTAGTCCATCTATACTGACCTCCATCAGGTTGCAAATTGAATAAAAAAAATTTCTGCATCTAGCTCTGAAAAAATATTTGGGCTTCTAGCGGTGTGTGGGACTTGGTCTATTAGTCCATCTATACTGACCTCCATCAGGTTGCAAATTAAAAATAATTTTTTTCTGCATCTAACCCAGCCAATAGTTTTGGCCTAATACCACAGTTTGGCCACTCAGCTCTGCTCGGTTACCATCCATTGTTTTTTTGTGCAAACAACTCCAGAGTTGTGAATTAGTTAACCACCAAAATGAGTGGAAAAAGGCCTGCTGCTGGTGGAAAGGGGAATAGGCGTGTTGGGAAGGGGAAAAAAGGTTGTGTCCGTGGGGTAGGTGCAGAAGAAAGACCATCTTCCAGCCAAACTAAAATGTCTACTTCTTTTAGCGGACAATGTGATAAGATCCCTTTCTTATGGCCACGCCAATCGCTACAAATTCCAGATGAGGCACAAAAACAGCAGGTGCTTCAACGGATATCAAGTGCTCCTTTAAGTGGGCTCTCCTCCACATCAACTTCAACATCACAAATACTCCAGTCCTCAAAGGTGTCACCCAAATCGCACTTGCTTCCTCACAGCTCCCAAATCTCCAGCTGCCCGTCTGAGTATGAGGTAGAACAGATGGTTGAGTCTGCAGAGCTGTTTACTCATACTATAGCCTGGGAATCAGAGGTCGACTCCAGCGCTTCTGTGAATCCAGACGAGGAAATGATCTGCACTGATGCCCAGAATCTTTATGAGTCGGATCCAGGACCAGACGCAGAAGGTTCTGACCATAATGTAGACCCTCATTCCCAAACTGTAACTCCTGTTGGTGGAGACAATGAGGAAGACGATGATAAGACTCAAATACCTGATTGGAGCGACAACTTTAGTTTTTTGTCAGGGCAGGAACAGGTTGGCTCTGAGGACGACGGGTGTGATAACGCACAGGGTGATGATGATGAGGTCGGAGATCCCACTTACTGTCAACCCACAGTCAGCCAAGAGATGAGGTCAGCAGAGGAGGTGGAGGAAGATGCTAGTGACGACGAGGTCAGGTTGCGCCTTCCTGGACAGAGACGTAGTACTGGAAGCACGTCAACAACTGCATCCTCAAACACAACTCTGCCTCTCACCACAAGTCGTGGTGGCTCTTCAGGTCGCATGGGTGCTAAGCCTTGCATAGCCTGGGCATTTTTTCAGATCGATAAAGATGACCCAACTCGTGTTATCTGTAACATTTGTCAGCAAAAGCTAAGTAGAGGCCAAAAAATACATAGTTTGAGTACTTCATGCATGAACCGGCACATGGACATGAAGCATAAGTTGCAGTGGGAAGCTCAGTGTGCTACAATGCGGTCTAGCCGGCCGGGCCAACCACCGTCTGCCATATCTTGTGCATCCGCGGCCTCTTCATCCTCTGTGACTGGGGGGACAGCAGTCACACCTGTTTTGGGGCGCAGACCTGCCACCTCTTTACCCGCAACAGCCAGCGTGATTGGCAGGTCATCATTTTCTTTGGAGGTGGTAACACCAGCTGGTCTTGAGCGCTGTCCGACATCGATAGCACCACCTTTGGATCAAGGCAACCTAACATGTCCGCCTGCATCTTCCTCACAGACCGGCAGTTTGCCGGGGACACCCTTATCAACCCCGTCTAAGCACAATAGCCAGCCCTCGGTCCCTCAGATGTGGACAAGTAAAAGACCATTTCCTCCTAGCCATGAGAAAGCTAAGAGGTTGAATTTCACCATCTGCAAGCTCTTGGCTACAGAAATGCTGCCTTTCCGCCTGGTGGACACAGAGGATTTTCGAGACCTTATGTCCGTCGCAGTGCCCCAGTACCAGATGCCCAGTTGGCACTACTTCTCAAAGAAAGGTGTGCCTGCGCTCCACCAGCATGTCGCACACAACATCACCGCTTCTTTGAGAAACTCTGTGTGTGACAGGGTGCATTTCACCACAGACACTTGGACGAGTAGGCATGGACAGGGGCGTTACATGTCGCTGACTGGGCACTGGGTAACTATGGTGACAGCAGGACAAGGGGCTGCTGTCCAAGTCTTGCCGTCCCCACGAGTTGTGCGTCAATCCTCTTTATGTCATTTTTCCTCCACTGCTTCTGCCTCCTCAACCTCCTCTCGGTCTTCCACCTGCACCCAAAGCCTGTCTGGTCATGCCACAAGCTTTCTAACTGCGCAGAAGGGATCCTGCACACCTCCTTACTATGCTGGCAGTAGGGCTCAACGTCATCAGGCGGTTTTTACATTGAAATGTCTGGGAAATGTGAGTCACACAGCTGAGGAGTTGTGGTCAGCTCTGGAGAACCAATTTCATGAATGGTTGTCTCCACTGGACCTGAAACCAGGGAACGCCGTGTGCGACAATGCTGCAAACCTGGGTGCGGCCCTTCGCCGGGGCAATGTCACACACGTGCCTTGTATGGCTCACGTGTTGAACCTGGTTGTCCAGCAATTTTTAGCCCACTATCCCAGACTAGATGGCCTTCTGCAGAGGGCACGGTCGCTGTGTGCTCACTTCCGCCGTTCGCATCCCGCAGCTCAGCGACTTACATCTCTACAGAAGTCGTTGGGCCTGCCACTTCACCGGCTAAAATGCGATGTGCCTACCCGGTGGAATTCAACTCTGCACATGTTGCAGCGACTGTGGCAGCACCGACAAGCCCTGGTGCAATACGTTCTGACGTATAGCCTGGGCCAACGAGATTCAGAGGTGGGGCAAATCACGCTGGAGGAGTGGTCTCAGATCAGGGACCTATGCACCCTTCTGCACAGTTTTGAAATGGCGACGAAGATGTTTAGTGCTGACGATGCCATTATCAGCATGACTATTCCGGTGATTTACATGCTGGAGCACATGTTAAACAGAATTCGGAGTCAGGTGGTGGCACAAGAGGAGGTGGAGGAAGTAGAGGAGGAGGAGTTGTATGCGGAAGGGCTAACATCTGCAAGGTCCAGACGTTCGGCAGCACCAGGGCGGCAGACATGTGAGGGTGGGGGAGATGATTTTACTAGGGCGCATGGTAGCAGCCAAACTAGTGAGGAAGGTGCAGGAGCCCAGGAAGAAGTGGAGGACGAACTGATGGAAGACTCATCAGATGAGGGAGACCTTGATCACATTTCTGTTGTGCGAGGTTGGGGGGAGAGGACAGAGGAAGGAAGCATGATTGTTACCTCGCCACCAACACAACAGGGACTTGGTGCTCCTGGATGCGCAACACACATGAGTGCCTTCTTGCTGCACTACCTGCAACATGACCCTCGAATTGTGAGAATTAGAAATAATCCTGACTACTGGGTTGCCACACTGTTAGATCCCCGGTACAAAAGTAAATTTGCAGAAATTATTCCTGCCATAGAAAGGGATGCACGCATGCAGGAGTATCAGCAGAGACTGTTGCAGAATCTTACATGTGCTTTTCCACAAAATACCAGTGGTGCACGTAGTGAATCTCACAGTTCCAACTTGCCAACCGTGGGACCGTCAAGTGTTCAGCACTCAAACCGTAACAGAACCACAGTATCTGCTGGTAACATCAATTTTGCGGAATCATTTCACCACTTTTTTAGCCCATCCTTTGCAAGGCCACAGGAGACAAGAAGTCTGACACATAGTCAACGCCTAGAGACGATGGTACAGGAGTATCTCCAAGTAAACATTGAAGCCACGACTGTGTCACTGGACCCTTGCTCTTTTTGGGCTTCCAATCTGGATAAATGGCTGGAGCTAGCCACTTACGCCTTGGAGATCTTGTCATGCCCCGCAGCCAGCGTTCTGTCTGAACGTGTGTTCAGCGCTGCTGGTGGTGTGCTGACAGATAAGCGCACGCGGCTCTCCACTGATAATGTAGACAGACTCACGTTCATAAAGATGAACAAATCATGGATCCGAAACGACTTTTCTACCCCTGTGTCATCCTGGGGAGAGTAAAAGCTTGATGATTGGTTAAAATCACCCTACCAACCGTTTTAAGCTTTCAAATTACTAATCATGTTTATCTGTATCTTGACTGGAAAATAATTTGGGCTTTGTAGCAGTGTGCAGCACTGATCCTATTAGGCCATCTATAATAAGCTTCACCAGATTTAAAATTAAAAATAATTTTTAGCTGCATCTAGCCCGGAAAATAATTTTGGGGCTCCGAGATGCGCAAGACACATAAGTGCCTTCTTGCTGCACTACCTGCAGCATGACCCTCATATTGTCAGAATTCGAAGTAATCATGACTACTGGGTTGCCACACTCTTAGATCCCCCAAACTTTTCGATCAACCTTTTCATTTTAATAAAGACCAAAAAAATGGTCATTTTTGAAATTATAAGCATTAGCAGGTTGTTAGAAACTGAAATCAAACAGTTTTCAACTCAAAACTTTATTCTAGGTGATGTTACATTTTCACATAGGACCCCTTGTTCGAAAGGAGCTTCTGAACTCTCTCGTCCATTGAATTTGTCAGGTTTTGGATGGTTTCTGCTTCAATTGTTTTGCATGAGGACAGAATACCCTCCCAGAGCTGTTGCTTAGATGTGAACTGCCTCCCGCCATCATAGACACTCCTTTTAATGATGCTCCAAAGGTTCTGAATGGGGTAGAGGTCAGGGGAGCATGGGGGTCACACCATAAGTTTGTCCCCTTTTATGCCCATATCAGCCAGAGATGCAGATGTTTTATGTGCAGCATGAGATGGTGCATTATCATGCAGAAAAATGATCTTGCTGTGAAATACACGGTTCTTCTTCTTGAACCATGGCAGGAAGTGCTGTTTGAGAAAATCCACATACATTATGGAGTTCATCTTTAGCGCCTTCAGGGATCCTAAAGGGGCCGACAATCTCTCTCCCCATGATTCCAGCCCAAAACATTACTCCACCTCCTCCTTGTTGGCGCTGTAGCCGTGTTTGCGTGGGGTGTCCATCAACCAGCCATCCTCCACTCCATTCATCTGGACCATCGAGCGCTGCACGGCACTCATCCGTGAACAAAACAGTTTTGAAATCAGTCTTCATGTAATGTTTGGCCCACTGGAGCCGTTTCTGCTTGTGTGAAGTGGATAGAGGAGGTCGACAGGATGGCGTATGCACAGCTGCAAACCTCTGAAGGACCCTGCATCTTGTTGTTCGGGGGACGTTGGAGGCACAAGCTGCTTCAAAAACTTGTCTGCTGCTATGACAAGGCTTTTTTGCCGCTGCTCTTTCAACCTGACGTAATTGCCTGTAGGAAAGAGTCCTCAATTTGCCCTTATCAGCACGCACACGTGTGTACTGTGAATCAGCTACATACTTCTTGATTGCCAAGACACTTCATCCTGATCATCGCACAATGTTGACTGTAGTCATGCCTTAACCTAAACACTCCACAATTTGTTGCTTCTCAGCAGCCGACACATCCTTTTTCTTTCCCATTTTGGCAGAAAATGTAGGCTGCTTAATAATGTGAGAGAGCCTTCTTAAGTAGTCTTGCCTTTCATTGGACACACCTGCCAAACTAATTAGCACAGGTGTCTGCAATTGCTTACAGTGATATAAAGAGCCCTGACACACATCACCATCAATGAGTTTAACTGACAAACAAACAAATTCTTCCCTTATCACTCCTAAACACTTTTTGCATAATAATTTGGAACGCGGTGTACATGTGCTTTTCCACAAAACACCAGTGGTTCACGTAGTGAATCTTACAGTTCTAACTTGCCAACCGTGGTCTGTATGGAATTGTTCAATAAAGGGCCCAAAATTAAGATAACATAGATGGGAGAGGTCTCTATGAATAGGAATTCCTAAGTATTTGATACCCTGTGAGGGCCAGGCAAAGGGAAAGTTGGACTGGATGGAATCCTATATGGATTTAGGGAGGGAGACATCGAGGGCCTCAGACTTCGCTGCATTGATTTTAAAATTTTACCATGTAACAAAGTGATCTATTTCAGCCATAACAGCAGGGATGGATATATGTGATTGAGTGATATATACTAGGACATCATCAGCAAATAGAGAGCACTTGTACTCGGTGCCTCCCACCTCAATCCACCTAATATTGGGGTTATGGCGAATTGATGAGAGCAGGTGCTCCGTCACTAGGATGTATAAGAGAGGGGACAGAGGACATCCCTGCCTTGTCCCATTGGTGATTGTGAAAGGTGATGAAAATGTTCTGACGCACCCCCTGGGCCTTGGGACACCCGGAGCCGGACCCTTTTTGGTGGATGCTGGTGGTTGTAGTCTTCGTGGCGGCGATCCGGTTCCGTGGCTCAGGGCGGTCAAACCAGTGGCGGAACTATTTATGTGGTTTTGATGTTTAAATGTCCGACTACGCCACCCGTGGATTGCGGTCAGAGTGAACCGCCGCTACAGGGCAGACCGCTAAGGCTGGTGTTGTGGGTGCAGCAGAGCGTAGCATAACTCCCCACGGGAGGAGTATAGCCTCAGGGCAGTGTATGCGGAGGATGGGGGTGATGGTGCAGGGCAGCAGCAGTAACGACACGGAGTCAGTGATGCAGTTCAGGGCCTTTACTCACAGTTCTTATTATCCAGACCACGTCTGCAGGTAACGGCTGCCCACGTCGTACTGTGCTCACCAGGTGAGGGGCTCAGACAACTCCCAGATAACTTTGGAGCGCTTCACAGGACCCCCTTTGTGTGTCCTTTGTCTGGCCTTTCTTACCAACACTTCTGTCCGGCTGCCTCGGGCCTCCTCTTGGTAAATTTGGCGCCAGTTTCCCTGACCCTATGTGGTGCCTTCCTAGCGGGTGGAGCAAGGGGCTGCGCCACATAAAATGTCAGAGCCTCCGGTTTCTAACTGAGGGTCGTTTCCTGCCTCCACTAGTTCGGGAACCGGTCTCCCCCTTTGGCCTGACCCCTCCAAGCAGGTGGATTCGGGCGTGCGGTGGCGACTCGCCCGTCCGCACCCCTGGGATCCCTTCATTCCTCGTTCCTGGAGCCTTCTCCGCTCCTCTTCCTTCCTTCTCCCTCTTGCAGGCCTGGGCCTCTGTTACTAGGCCCGCCTCCGGAGCAGAGCTCATGCAGAGCCCCTGCTCCCTGCCACTTCTGCTCAGACTTCTCTGCACTGAACTAAGATGGTGCCCACCTTTTATACTCCCTTCTCAATGCACCCAGGAACTGCTTCCTCCCTGCTCCTGCACTGCAGGGTTCCCCTTCCTCAGTGTTCCCTCCCCCCACTCCAGCCAGGGACAGGGACTGTCGTGCCCATCTCAGGGGCATATTGGTCGCCCTGCCCCACGGCAATGTGGTGTAATGCATGCAGGTGTCGGGTCCTGATCCACACTCCATCCTTATCTGAGAGTGAGATATCACACCTCTGGGTGAGGTGCAATACGTCTGTAGCAACCGAGCCCTCGGTGCTACAGTTCCATTTATCTTCAGCCTAGGTGACGTATTGTGATACAGGGCCGTGATTTTGGCTATAAAAGGGTCCCCTAGACCCCTACCCCAAGCTTTTTAAGAGAATCATATATGGCGTGCCAGGAGACTCTATGGAATGCTTTCTCAGCATCCAACGAGAGTATCTACTTACAAATTTTTAACTGCATCTAGCCCAGGAAATACTTTGTGCCTAGTAGCAGTGTCTGCTAGTCAGCGGATTATCCCGGCTGTTAAGCAAGCTACACCACCTGTAGTTTGGACACTTAATTTTTTCAAAGGAAATGCTTCGGGACCACGGGATACTTAGTGAAGAGCATCAGGAGGCACCCCAAGGCATAGGGGCTGGGACTGGCACTAGGATGCCTTGCGGTGGACAGCCGAGCTCGATCCTTATAAAAGCTTTTTAACTGCAGCAGCTTTAGTGGACGCTACTGGAGCTGGAATTACGCGGCTGCTGGCATGAGACTTGCCCTCCAATAGATCCTTGTAAATGGATTTAAAGTGTATTCATTCAAATTAGAGGGACAATTTAAATTAAAAAGCTTAGAGCTGCCTCCACCACAGGGGGGCTCTCTCGACCCACCAGCGGACAGGCACCAGTATTGGGAGAGGGGGGCTCGCCGTCAGGGTTCACCGCGGCTCTGGCACAAACCCGGCGACACGGAGGTGGCACGGGCAGGAGCGGACTGGCCGTCTCGGCTTCTCACTTTTTGGATTTTAGAAGGGCATGACATGCCTATATCTGTGTCTCCCCCTCCTTTTACTCCTCCACCTCTTTTCTTTTCGCATGACTATATGTACTTGTCACTTTTCCATGTGTTAGTTGTGTCTTCTGAGCAGTTTGTCAGCTTTTGGACACCTTTGAAGGTGTTTTCTATGTGTTTCTATGTGTTTTTGTTTGCCTGCCATTGGTTTTAACGGTGTTCGAAGGTGTTCGACGAACAGTTCGACGAACTGTTCGGCGAACACACGGGTGTTCGACGAACCGAACCGAACTCGAACACTACGGGGGTGGCTCAACACTAAATGGGAACAACAAAGCATAGCTGACTGCTGGCCCTTTAAGAATAGTAAGGGCCGCCTGATGGCAGTATAAAAATAGTCTTTGTGACTTTCAGAGTTACTCCATCATATATCAAACAGGATGTATCTGATGATGTGTCACACACCACATGGCCAGATAAGGTAGTAAAATGTTAAAATGTCATTTCCGGGTGAATGCATTTGTCTTGGTTGAAAACAATGCAAAATCGCAAAAACGCATCAAAAACGCTACGTGTGAACATAGCCCAAGGTGTGGAGGAACATTTTTTTTTTGTTATTATTTTGCATTTTTATACACGTCATTGCCCTGGAAAGGATGTTCCTTAACATATTTCCCAGGAAAATCCATTTTTGTTTCATTTTTTCATGTTTTATTGTGAGTCCGTAAAAGTCAGAAATGCTTCAGGGGTCTTCCCCATGCTGTTCCCATGTCATTTGAGCACTGTTCCCATCGATTTGGGTCATTTTTAGTCCCTCTGCAGACCGCTGGGGGGAGCCGCCGGAAAAATGCTCAAGTTTCCCATTGACTTTGATTGGGTTCGTTACTCGGACCGAGCACTCGAGTATTCCAATTTGTTTAACTCGCTCATTTTAGTGCTCGCTCATCACTAGTAATCACCCCATCCACCCACCTCTCCCCACACCATAGTCTATTTATATGCACATGTATCTCTTTCAAAGACAAGTCCAGCAATACCTTTACATGGCCGACATGTTCCTCCATTATTGAAAGATCAATCATTGAATTGATATACAAATAAGGCTCTGGATCTGAAGCCTCTGTCACTCCAACTTTATTTTCTGCCCAGCTCCACCTCCTTCTGCTTGACTTACCTGTCATGTATGACATCCAGCAAAGGAGCCATCTCTCAAGCACTAGGTGGCTGGGAACAGAGCTGGAGTGACAGAGGATTCAGATGCATAACCTAATTTGCATATCAATTTAATGCTTATTTCTCAGTAGTGGAGGAAGTGACTTTATAAGTTAAGGTATTGTTTGACTTGTCTTTGAAAAGAGCTGCATGCATGACTGTGCGATGGCTGAAGCCATAACTGCACTTTAGAGAATTATAATGGGGAAGAAAGGGATGTCTGGGAGTGCACGGCCAGCAATGGCAGCACTAATAGCAACACCGCAGAAGAAATGCTAGCACAGGCTTTCAGTATCCGTTGTTTAAGATGCTGCACATCTCGTATCTTCACAGCATAGACAATTGCCTTCAGATGACCCCAAAGATAAAAGTCTAAGGGGGTCAGATCGGGAGACCTTGGTGGCCATTCAACTGGCCCACGACGACCAATCCACTTTCCAAGAAACAGTTCATGTAGGAATTCTCGGACCTGACACCCATAATGTGATGGTGCACCATCTTGTTGGAAAAACTCAGAGAACGTGTCATCTTCAATGCATAAAGAGGGCAAGACACCTCATGTAGCAATTTCTGATATCCAGTGGCATTAAGGTTTCCATTGATGAAGAATGGCCCCACTATCTTTGTACCCCATATACCACACCATACCATCAAGATACGAGATGTGCAGCATCTGAAACAACGGATACTGGAAGCCTGTGCTAGCATTTCTTCTGTGGTGTTGCTATCAGTGTGTCAAGAGTGGGAGAAGAGGGTTGCATTGACAATCCAACACAATGGGCAGCACTTTGAACACATTTTATAAGTGGTCATAAACTTGTAAAAAACTAATGAAAGAATAAAGTTACATTAAAACCAAGCACACCATTGTTTTTCTTATGAAATTCTCAATAAGTTTTGTGTGTCACATGACCCTCTTCCCATTGAAAAAAATAAAGTTGGATCCAAAATGGCCGACTTCAAAATGGCCACCATGGTTACCACCCATCTGGAAAAGTTTTCCCCCTCCCATATACTAATGTGCCACAAACAGGAAGTTGTTATCACCAACCATTCCCATTTCATTTAGGTGCATCCAAATAAATAGCCCATCCTGTACTTGTGGTTGCATACTTGTTTACTAAAAAGACAATCATGAGGAAAGCTAGGAGGATAGCTTGAGCCTTGTTCATTTTCCTGGTCTGTTTGCTTTCTCCACATGAGCAGATGATGCCATTTCATGTGCTGACAAAGTGATGGCATTCCTATTCAATTGATGTGCCTGACTTATTTTCCAAAAGCATATCCTGCATAGTACAACCAAACTGGTCATCCGACAATGTGGAAAATAATTCCTACACACAAGAAGCCCATGCGTACAACTCAATACCATCACGAGGAGACTTTTCAGGCACTGTAGAGCCTCCTCCATCAACAGCTTGTGCATCATCAACTGCTCCACAGCTGACTGCAGAAAAAGCTGATTTTGCCTTATAGTAACTTTTTGACGTACGTTGCTAGCGCTGGGTATCACTTATGCCAGCAAACTCCTCCTCTGTAGATGTTACTTTCTTGTCACCTGTCTTTTTCCCAGGTTTTGTCCATCACAGAAACATTGCCATCTTTATCATCATTCCTGATTCAGCTGATAGATGCCTCCAAAGGAAGCCAAATGTGATCGGCATTTGGTACTACTACTACCAGTACGGTTGCTGTCAGTAGAACTGGTGGTGATGCAGCCAGTGGATAAAACATTTTCATCCATGATAATTTTTTTTCTATCACCTTAACACATCCATTGCTCATGCCATGTTTGTGTTTAGCATACATTTTGGCATTTTGGATCTGAACTTAATATTTAATATCTAAAATTTGTTAACAAATTTTGCCAAAACTGGAAAAATATGACAATGAAAAATGCTAGGCGCTGGCAGGGTTCATGTTGCTGTAATATCATTGTGGCATGTATGTGACTCTAATATGACAACTTAAACAGGTGTGCAAAAATAAACCTGCAATGTTAAATGTCTCGATTTACTGCAATAAAGGGCCCTGTAAAAACAAATGCCACAAGGAAGGAACACTGCCTAAAAATGCTGCAACAGCCCACAATTTAGTTATGTGATGTACCATTGTCAAAATTGAATATTGAAATAGGTAGGCAAAAAGTAAAATGTGTGCAACTATATTCATATTTTTAAACTTTTTTTTCATTTTTTGGGAGGAGATATTTTTGGTTTAAAATTCTACCACTGAACAAAAAATGCTTATTAAAAAATTAAACTGTCAATATCATCAGTACACGTAAATACAGGAGTAATTTGTGGCAACAGTCAGCAGTATTGTTGTGGTACCTATGATTGTTAACTGCAATTTTTTGTGTTTTTTTAATAATCTTATATTTACATTTTTTAATTAAATATTGACAAGCACCCTGCTTCAATCAAACTGAAATGTAATTAAAGAAACCAAAAATGCTTGGTTGCGAAGTTGCTACAGGTAGGTTCATGAACATAAATGAGCAAGCAACAACAATAAGCAGTATGGTGATGGGAAGTGTATATTATCTTAAGTAGAAAATTGAAAAAATATATGCTTCAAACAGCATTAATATGCTATAAAAAAACATTTTACTGTATGCAATTTCTTTTAGTATAGTTCATATATTTCATATTTCGTATATTACCATATACTGATGAAATGTCCTTAATCCTTGTTTGGTAATTATAAACATTTTCTTTTGGCACAAATGCCCCCAATATGAAATCCAACTGCAAGACACATAGCAGACACAAAAGTAGTGCTTCATGTCTTGGAGTCTGGATCTCATATTGCAGGCATTTGCGTCAAAATAAAATGTTTACAATTGCCAAACAAGGATTAAGGACATTTCATCTGTATATGGTAATATACTAAATATGAAATTGTTATTGAAATTGTACTAACAGAAATTGCATAGAGTAAAACATTTTTTTATAGCATATTAATGCTGTTTGGAGTGCATTTTTTTATTTGCTACGTTTTATAGATAGGAAGAATCCATGTGTGCACTCATATCCTTGACTCCAATATATTACCTTTCCAAAAATTTGGTTTTGCCATTATCTGAAGTAGACATTTAAAATAAGTATTTAAAAAATAAAAAAAGATCTTTTATTTTAAAGGTTAAAAAAATTACCACATGCCTTTACGAAATAGCATGGTACCAGAAAATCTAGATAGAATCGTGACTCAAAGCCAAGCACCTGCAACTGTCCACTGTATTTAGGAGGCGTATACTGTATATGCACTTAATATTAGTCTATTAGAGTTTGCTAATTTTTTTTTATCAATGCGCACTCTTTGGTAGGTAGACAGTTGTGTTTATGTCTCAAGATTATGGAGATTTCTCTTAAAAAAATAATAATAATATTAAAAAAAATTGGTTTGCGTGTCTCACAATACTGGAACTACATTTTCTGTGACATACAAGCCTTAAATTTAGAAATTTGTTGTAGCTGCAAAATTAGCAATGAGTGGTTTAATACTGACGCTCCTTGCTTGCACTGTGTGGCAAAAAGAATTACGCTATTAAGGTGCTGTCACTGCAAAATATCACAAATTTATTCATTCACAGTCACTCGCTGAGTGGTGTAGCAAAGCCACGCAGGCTAGGGTTAAAGTCTAGTTTTACAGACTCTGATTATTTGCCCCAGACTGGCTTTGCACATAACCAGGCTGGGTGTTCACCTTAGTCAGTCAGCTGGGGAAGGTGGCCAGAGTGGATTTTTATTGAAGCTAAAGAGAGAGACAAGCCAGAATCTCTCTCTGTGAAGAGACTGCTTAAGCCATGTGCACCAAACTACAAGTATAACTGGTTGCTACAGATGATAGCTGTTTTGTTTGGGACTATCTCAGTCATCTATGAGTAGCCAGCGTCTGTGTTGTTTAGCTAGCGCATGGACAAGGCTAGGGATTTATGTTTCTGTTTTTCATTTGATGCTGTGCAAAAAGTGAAAAATAAATGTCACATTGCTTTGAAACAAGAATCCAGTGCCTGTGTGAACGCTAACTAATGCCTACCTGAGAGCGTGAATCCCTACAGTGGGTATGACTATATAGCTACAGAAGTTCCCTATATGTTATCTGAATATTTAGATTAGTATTCACAAATTGGGACTAGCACTCCCATTTTAATTTGGTACATCAGCACTGAAGTAGTACACCACAATCGCATTATACCTTTTCTATCCCTCTGTAGTGTGCTCTTTGCTCCTATTTTTACACAGCACAAACTTAAAATGGGGTTCCATGGCCGGCCCCTATCTTTTATACTGGCTGTAATGGCTCCCCTTATTGACTGGCCTAGACTGTATGATCTGATTGCATCATCGAACTCCATTAGCATATTCACTCTGTGGCCCGCTTCAGGTCCCGTAGCCCACTAGCAGTGACGTCACATCCTTTACATGCCCCCCGTGGGTGACGAGCAGTAAGCGGTGCGGCTTCCAGCCGGAGCATACTGCCATCAACACGCCATCCAGAAAGCATGGCAAGTGCGCACCTTTGGGAGGACGCTCCTGCATCATACCTCTGCAGCAGGATTCATCTGTGGATGCAAGAGCCATACAGGAGGACAAACTGACACACAGGTACTTCAGCATCCGGGCTTCACCCACTCTGACTTTTATAGTTTGTGCACACATCGGCCTGTGGTATCCTGCCAGTGAACCATGTCTTGAGAGCAACTTGGCCCTATTGACTATGTTTATCCTCCTGTATACAGTACAGACCAAAAGTTTGGACACACTTTCTCATTTAAAGATTTTTCTGTATTTTCATGACAATGAAAATTGTACATTCACACTGAAGGCATCAAAACTATGAATTAACACATGTGGAATTATATACTTAACAAAAAAGTGTGAAACAACTGAAAATATGTCTTATATTCTAGGTTCTTCAAAGTAGCCACCTTTTGCTTTGATGACTGCTTTGCACACTCTTGGCATTCTCTTGATGAGCTTCAAGAGGTAGTCACCGGAAATGGTTTTCAGTTCACATGTGTGCCCTGTCAGGTTTAATAAGTGAGATTTCTTGCCTTATAAATGGAGTTGTGACCATCAGTTGTGTTGTGCAGAAGTCTGGTGGATACACAGCTGATAGTCCTACTGAATAGACTGTTAGAATTTGTATTATGGCAAGAAAAAAGCAGCTAAGTAAAGAAAAACGAGTGGCCATCATTACTTTAAGAAATTAAGGTCAGTCAGTGCGAATAATTGGGAAAACTTTGAAAGTGTCCCCAAGTGCAGTTGCAAAAGCCATGAAGCACTACAAAGAAACTGGCTCACATGAGGACCGTCCCAGGAAAGGAAGACCAAGAGTCACCTCTGCTTCTGAGTATAAGTTTATCCGAGTCACCAGCCTCAGAAATCTCAGGTTAACAGCAGCTCAGATTAGAGACCAGGTCAATACCACACAGAGTTCTAGCAGCAGACTCATCTCTTCAACAACTGTAAAGAGGAGACTTTCTGCAGCAGGCCTTCATGGTAAAATAGCTGCTAGGAAACCACTGCTAAGGACAGGCAACAAGCAGAAGAGACTTGTTTGGGCTAAAGAACACAAGGAATGGACATTAGACAAGTGGAAATTTGTGCTTTGGTCTGATGAGTCCAAATTTGAGATCTTTGGTTCCAACCACCGTGTCTTTGTGCGACGCAGAAAATGTGAACGGATGGACTCTACATGCCTGGTTCCCACCGTGAAGCATGGAGGAGGAGGTGTGATGGTGTGGGGGTGCTTTGCTAGTGACACTGTTGGGGATTTATTCAAAAATGAAGGCATACTGAACCAGCATGGCTACCACAGCATCTTGCAGCGGCATACTATTCCATCCGGTTTGCGTTTAGTTGGACCATCATTTATTTTTCAACAGGACAATGACCCCAAACACACCTCCAGGCTGGGTAAGGGCTATTTGACCAAGAGGGAGAGTGATTTGGTGCTACGCCAGATGACCTGGCCTCCACAGTCACCAGACCTGAACCCAATCGAGATGGTTTGGGGTGAGCTGGACCGGAGAGTGAAGGCAAAAGGGCCATCAAGTGCTAAGCATCTCTGGGAACTTCTTCAAGATTGTTGGAAGACCATCTCCGGTGACTACCTCTTGAAGCTCATCATGATAATGTCAAGAGTGTGCAAAGCAGTCATTAAAGCAAAAGGTGGCTACTTTGAAGAACCTAGAATATGACATATTTTCAGTTGTTTCACACTTTTTTGTTAAGTATATAATTCCACATGTGTTAATTCATAGTTTTGATGTCTTCAGTGTGAATCTACAATTTTCATAGTTATTAAAATACAGAAAAATCTTTAAATGACAAGGTGTGTCCAAACTTTTGGTCTGCATTGTATATCTAACCAGGTACAGGAGGGGTCTACTTGGCAGTGGCCCAACTATTAACATAGCAGCATGTGTATCAGCAAATCCCTTTTTAGAGACGGAAATTCTTGGCAGTCCATGTTGTCTATAGGCGCTTGACATATATCTTTAGTGGAATTCCACCACTATGTGTCCTCCCCTTTTTTTAACCCCTTTGGGCTGATTCAAAAATTTGGACACCCTGGATGTTTAGTACCTAGTAACACCTCCTTTTGAAAGTATAACAGCTTGTAAAAGCTCCCTTTTCCCTGGGAATACCTCTATCACCTTTTCCACCATCCTATAGGCTCCCTGCCACTTAATGTAGTATGTCACAGATTGTAAAAACTTTTTGTAGCCAGTCAATTCGTTCAATTCTTGGTTGAGGGATTTTCATCCATTCTTCCTTGGAAAATTCTTCCAATTCTTTGAGATTCCTGGGTTGTCTTGCATGCACTGCTATTTTGAGGTCTAGCCACAGATTTTCAATGATGTTCAGATCAGAAGACTGTGAGGGCCATTGTAAAACTTTTTATCTCTTAACTAATAAAATAATTACTTTTTTAATATACTTTTAAACCACTATTTGATCCAGCAATACTTTTTAATAGTCAATGGTAATCATGTATACAGTTGAAACCAGAAGTTTACATACACTAAATAAAAAGACACATATGCATGTTTTTCTCAATATCTGACATGAAATCAGAATAACCTTTCCCATTTTAGGTCACTTAGGATTACCATAATTTTTAATATTTGCCGAATGCCAGAATAATGAGAGAGAGAATGTTTTAAGACATTTTTATTACTTATTGCAAAGTCAAAGTTTACATACACTAAGATTACTATGCCTTTAAAACGTGTCTCACATTCACAGCGCTTCTGGTTCCTCATTATACTACGCTCACCGGAGTACACACAGCAGAGTCGGCATCCTGCACCTTCCATAAGGATTTTTATAGAGGTTGCAATGAACCAGTTCATTGTGTATGTTGACTAACATTCATGAGCATTTATTTTTTATATATTTTACATGCCGATCATTCTTTGCTCATATTTCTGATGCTGTACTATTTTTCTGTATTAATTCATGCCTAATCAGACTAGATAGTACTTTATTCGTATTACTGATTCTTTATTCGTATTACTGATGCAATATTGTTCTATTATTGTTCTATTATACCAATTTATACGTAATCAGACTAGACATCGCAATATCTTTTATATTTCATTTTATGGTTGCTCTTTTTCCTTCCTACTGACCTCCTCCAATGTATTAGCTCATCAGTACTATTCATGTTATGTTCTGCTACCAGAGCTAAGGAAAGAGAGGAGATCTGTCCCTACGATAGAACTCAGCTTAATCCCTACGATGTAACAGGGAACCTGATCCTGCGATCAGACCTGCTAAAGTCCTAAGCTAGTCTGTACGGAGACCTATAGATGTGGGGAAGGAATCCCTACAAGTACTAAGGACTGGGAGGAATATGGGACACCTCCTAACAGAAATAGTAGCAGACAGACGAACAAACAAAATATATAGAACATAGAGGTCAGTAGACCAAGCAAACTAACAGAGCAAGACACAGAGCACAGGCTAGCTAGAAAGAAGATATACAATGAAGTCCAGCAAAGCCAGAAGGGCGGAGCAGGATTAAATAGGCCAACAAGGTCATGTGACAAGCAAAGGAAAAAAAACCTAAGAGCAAGGTTCTAACAGTACCCCCCCTTCTAAGAGGATCCTCCGGATCCCCTAGGACCAGGCTTATCAGGAAATCTCCTGTGAAACGCTCTGATAAGTCTGGACGCGGAAACATCATCCGACCTCACCCAAGAGTTATCCTCGGGACCGAAACCTTTCCAGGCCACAAGATACTGCAAACTACCTCTATACCGTCTAGAGTTAAGGATGCGAGAAATTTCATATTCCCCGTCCTCCACCACCGGAGGAACAGAGGCAGAGGCGTCACAATCCGAAACAACAGCTTTTTTCAACAGAGAGACATGAAATACCGGATTAATTCTCCAGGAGGTAGGAACCTCCAACCTAACAGCAGATTGGTTGACAACCTGAAGCACCTTAAAGGGCCCTACAAACTTGGGACCCAATTTCTTTGAAGGAATCCTCAACCGCAGATTCCTAGAGGACAACCAAACCATGTCACCAACAGCGAACAAAACCTCCTGTCGTTTCCTATCAAAGTAGTCTTTAGATTTTCTGTTGGCCTCCTGAAGATTACCACGCACATCCGTCCAAACTCTCTCCAAATCACCGGAAAAATTCTCCTCCTCAGGCACGGCAGATCCCAACTTGGAGAACGACCCAAACGACGGATGTCTCCCAGAACAACAAAAAAAAGGCGAACAACCAGCAGAAGAAGATGTATGATTGTTCAGAGCAAATTCAGCAAGTGGCAGAAACTCAGACCACCCCTCTTGATTGTCTGCCACAAAACAACGCAAGAACTGCTCAACATCCTGGTTTTTCCTTTCTGTCTGGCCATTAGATTCAGGATGATATCCGGACGAGAACGACAAATGAACTCCCAACCTATCACAAAAGGCACGCCAAAAACGAGCCACGAACTGAGGACCCCTATCAGAAACAATGTCAGTAGGAACGCCATGAAGTCTGACAATTTCCTTGACAAAGGCCTTAGCGAGAGTTTTAGCGCAGGGCAGTTTGACGAAAGGAACCAAGTGACACATCTTGCTAAAACGGTCCACGACCACCCAGATGACAGTAAAACCCTCAGAGGGGGGAAGGTCAGTTATAAAGTCCATAGCCAAATGTGTCCAAGGAGCACTGGGAACCTCCAAAGGACAAAGCAACCCCGCAGCAGGAGTATGTGAGGACTTAGATCTAGCACATATAGTACATTGACGCACCCACTTAATGACTTCCTTCTGCCATCCAGGCCACCAAAAACTGCGACCCACCAGTCTCTTGGTCTCAGAGATTCCGGGATGACCTGCCAACCGAGATTCGTGACACTCAACAAACAAATCTCTCCTAAAGGTCCCAGGCACAAACAACATCCCATGAGGAGTGTTAGAAGGGGCATTCTCCTGTGCTTTAAGAATCTCATTTTCCAAAACGGAGTCCAAAGCAGCTATCACAACACCTTCTTGTAAAATGTTCTCCTCTTTCTCAGCACCGACTATGGGAGAAAAACTGCGAGACAAGGCATCCGCCTTAACATTCTTAGTACCAGGGATGTAAGTAACGGAGAAATTAAACCGCGAGAAAAACAGTGCCCACCTAGCCTGACGGGCATTCAGGCGCTTGGCAGCATCAAGATATATCAGATTTTTATGATCCGTAAGAACCTGAACGGGAAATTCCGCACCTTCCAAGAAGTGGCGCCAGTGTTCAAATGCGAGTTTAATAGCCAATAATTCCCGATTACCAATATCGTAATTCAGTTCAGTCTCCGAAAATTTTTTTGAAAAAAAGGCACAGGGATGTAATCCATCCCCGTTATCCTGAGACAATACTGCGCCAACCCCCACAGAGGAAGCATCAACCTCAACCAAAAACGGCCTAGTAACATCAGGCTGCATAAGGATGGGAGCAGAGGTGAACCTCTCCTTGAGATACACAAAAGCTTCAATGGCCTCAGAAGACCACTGAACCGCATCAGCACCTTTCCTGGTGAGATCAGTCAGAGGTTTGACAATACTAGAAAAATTTTTTATGAATTTTCTATAGTAATTGGCGAAACCCAAAAACCTCTGTATCGATTTCAAACCAATAGGCCTAGGCCATTCCTGCACAGCCTGAACCTTAACCGGATCCATCTCAAAACCTTTGCTGGAGATAATGTAGCCCAAAAAACTAATTCTCTGTACAGCGAACTCACATTTCTCCAGCTTAGCAAAAAGCGAATTGTCCATTAATAACTGTAATACCTCACGCACGCTCCGCCAATGAGACTCCAGATCCGGCGAATAAATCAAAATGTCATCCAAATACACAACCACATTTTTACCGATCAAAGGTCTAAGGATGTCATTAATCAGATTCTGAAAAAATGCAGGAGCATTAGTAAGACCAAAAGGCATAACCAGATTCTCAAAATGACCCACAGGAGTGTTAAAAGCAGTCTTCCATTCGTCACCCTCCTTCATGCGCAACAGATTGTATGCCCCCTTAAGGTCAATTTTAGAGAACCACTTGGCCCCCATTAACTGGTTAAACAGATCAGGAATCAATGGCAGTGGGTAAGGATTGCGTACAGTAATTTTGTTAATCTCACGAAAATCCAGACAAGGACGTAAACCGCCGTCCTTTTTTTTTACAAAAAAAATCCAACCGCCACAGGAGACTTAGAGGGCCTAATGTAACCGGCGGCCAAACTTGTCTGTATGTATTCCTCCAAAGCCTTCCTCTCAGGAATAGTAAGGTTAAATAAACGACTTTTAGGAAGAGTCGCTCCAGGGACAAATTCAATAGAACAATCATAGTCTCTATGGGGAGGCAAAACCTGCGATTCCTTCTCAGAAAAAACTCTCCAAAAATCCTGAATAGGAACAGGCAATTCTCCCCTATCCAAAGCTGCAATACGCCCATTACAACACTTGTCATAACATTTATGGCTCCAGGATTTAATTTCACTGGTAGACCAATCCAGTACAGGATTGTGAAATTTTAACCAGGGCAATCCCAATATTTCTGGAGAAGGCAAGTTATTCAACCCTACCAAATCCAATTTCTCATGGTGAACACCATTAATAGTGAGAGGAAATTCACAGACCTTGAGAGTAATATTCTTCAAAGGGAAACCATCCACAGAAACCACAGCAATGGGGGATGATAAAGGTTCAGGTTTTAAATTGAGTCTTTCCACGAATCCCCCATCAATAACATTCAGAGTAGACCCACAATCGACAAACACCCGAAATTCCATTAATTTTTCCTGAGCAATCGTGGAAGCAGCTAAAAATACACCCTTGGAATTTAAACAGGCAATACGGGCATGACTGACCATTTTTTTTTCTTTCTTCATACGAAGCTCACAGCCTTTAATCAAATGACCAGATTTTCCGCAATAGAAACACAAGCCTTCAAAAAATCGACGGTCTTTTTCTTGAGAGCGAGGTGCCACCGATCCAATCTCCATCGGTTCACCACTGTTAGTACACACATTCTCATAACCAGAAACTGACATAGCAGAGGATTTGCTCTCATTATCCCTTGCACGCAGTCTTCTATCCACCCGTATAGCTAATTGCATAGCCTGTTGCAAATCTTCAGGTGTAGGATAAGCAATTAGCAGGTCTTTAACCCTTTCACTGAGCCCAGCAAGAAATAGACTTTTCAGAGCAGAATCGTTCCACCCTGTTTGAGTAGACCAACGACGGAAATGAGTACAATATTTTTCCACATTACCTGATCCTTGTTTTAAACGTCTCAACTCAGTCTCAGCTGATGCGACACGGTCAGGATCATCATATAATAGTCCCAAAGCAGAAAAAAAACTATCCACTGATCTGAAGCATGTATCACTAGGTTGCAAAGAAAAGGCCCACTCCTGAGGCTCTTTGCGCAAAAGTGACATTATGAACCCTACGCGCTGGGATTCATCCCCAGAGGACTTAGGTCTCAAACGAAAATACAATAAGCAAGCATTTTTGAATGAAAAAAATTCTCGGTGTTCACCAAAAAATAAATCCGGCAAACATACCTTAGGCTCCAAGAAATGTGCTCCAGGACAGTTACTCACGTGCTGACGGAGCTCGGCCACCTCCAGAGAGAGTCCCTGCAGGCGATGAACCAAATCCTGAACCGACACCATGATGGAACAGAAAAATCTTTCCTTAGAGAATTTGCTGGCTGGACTTACTGTTATGTTCTGCTACCAGAGCTAAGGAAAGAGAGGAGATCTGTCCCTACGATAGAACTCAGCTTAATCCCTACGATGTAACAGGGAACCTGATCCTGCGATCAGACCTGCTAAAGTCCTAAGCTAGTCTGTACGGAGACCTATAGATGTGGGGAAGGAATCCCTACAAGTACTAAGGACTGGGAGGAATATGGGACACCTCCTAACAGAAATAGTAGCAGACAGATGAACAAACAAAATATATAGAACATAGAGGTCAGTAGACCAAGCAAACTAACAGAGCAAGACACAGAGCACAGGCTAGCTAGAAAGTAGATATACAATGAAGTCCAGCAAAGCCAGAAGGGCGGAGCAGGATTAAATAGGCCAACAAGGTCATGTGACCAGCAAAGGAAAAAAAACCTAAGAGCAAGGTTCTAACAATTCACTATTATTAGTGATGAGTGAGCACTAAAATGCTCGGGTGCTCGTTGCTCGGGTCGAGCAAATCGTAATACTCGGGTGCTTGACACTAGCAACGAGCCCAATGTAAGTCAGTGGGAAATACGCAGCTTCCCACAGGCCGCAATACTAAACTGCCACATTTCTCGGCTGCTTGCACTAGAAATTTTGCCTTTTAGGGTCATGGAGGCGGAAGCAATCTGCAACCTCTTGGCGGCGGCTTTCCCTTGGTACTTGGTCCCCAGCTGCCACTATTTCTCCCAATGTGCCATCCCCGCCTTACACAAGCACATATGTCACCAAGAGGATGACCATGTCCATGTTCTCCTCATCCTCCTGAATTACTTCCCTAATCATTGACCTGTGGAAGTGTACTTCAAAGGACAATTAAACTATTTAAGGAACATATGCCTCTGTAGCAGGAGATTAGAGGCAGAGAATTGAAAGAGACTTCACAAGGAAAATCATAGATCAGACTCTCTGCAGACCATCAACTTGGTAGCATGGCTTTATCCAAAGAGCCACAGACACTACAGGAGAGTAGCCATGGAACAGAAGGGAGCAGCCAGTGCAGCCTGCGAACCTTAGATATGGCTCAACTCTGTGAACAGGATAAATAAATCTGGACTCATCGAGTGGATGAGGAGTTCTAATGTATCACTGGTGCAAGAGAATGGACAAAGGAAATGTGGTGGCTTCCCTCCAGGTTGGGTTGGAGAAGCTCCTCCACATGGTTCTGAAATTTTTATTGGCATATTACACCGATCCAGCCAGGTATTATTGCCTTGTAATGCGTGCTGCTGGTGCTGCAGAAAAAAAATGCAAATCTATTCTATTCCCTATTGATACTGCTGTTAGATGCATTTACAATAGGAACAGGTGCTGCTAGGTGGTATCATTTGGTCGCATAAATCTCTTCCACAGTCCATACCTTTTTTTTTTTTAATTTATTTGGCCTTATATATAAGTCATGACCCTGCAAAGAATAATATTTCTTTCAGGAAAATCCATTTTAGCTTTGTTTTTATATGTTTTATTGTCAGTCCATAAAAATGGTGCAATACTCTGACAATATTGTTCACAAATATGCTATTGGTCAGCGGCCAAGTGTAAATAGGTTTGAACAACACACAACTGGCAGACTTTAAATGGAGTGTAATGTCTGGCACGTTCCTCAAAATGTCACTATTATTACCTAAGTAATATCGGATCACATCTGATGAACACGGTTTTAGGCAGTGGCCTATTAGTATGATATTGGTCAGGTTTGAACAACACACAATTGGCAGACTTTAAATGGAGTTTGATATCTGGCACACTCCCAAAAAATTCTGGATAATTAGCGCAGTAATATCTGATCCCGTCGGATGACCACGGTTTTAGGCTTTGGCCTTGTAATATGGTATTGGCAATGGTCAGTGACCAAGTGTGAATAGTTCTGAACAGCACACAACTGGTAGACTTTAAATGGAGGGTAGTTTCTGGCACGCTCCCAAAAAATTCTGGATTATTTGCGCAGTAATATCTGATCCCGTCTGATGACCACAGTTTTAGGCAGTGGCATTGAAAATATGGTATTAGTCAGTGACTAAGTGTGAATAGGTTGAATTACACACAACTGGCAGACTTTAACTGGCGTGTAATATTTGGCATGCTTCAAAAAATGTGACGATTATTACCGCAGCAATATCGGATCATGTCTGATGAACACGGTTTTAGGCAGTGGCCTATTAATATGATATTGGTCAGCGACCAAGTGTAAATAGGTTGAACAACACACAAATGGCAAACTTTAACTGGAGTGTAATATTTGGCACACCAAAAAAATGTGACGAATATTACCACATGTAATATCTGATCCCGTCTGATGACCACGGTTTTAGGCCGTGGCCTTGTAGGATGGTATTTGCAATGGTCCGCGACTAAATGTTAATAGGTAGGCATGCTCCAAGAAATGTCACGATTATTACTGCAATAATATCGGATCACGTCTGATGATGGACAAGTTTCTCTGCTTCCACAATACAGCAATGCAAATAAAATAAAAAAAATCTGGCTGTATTCTGCTAACAAGCAAATGGATCAGTAAAAATGGTGCACTGTATTGCTTTTTAAGCAAATAATCAAAATTTAGAGCAAAAAAAAAATTAGCCCTGATATATAGGGCTATGGATATCTGTAATAGCAGCAGACAGAACATGCACTGGACCCTATTCTGCTGTATACAGTGTCCACAAACTCTGCCTGGCTGACGCCTGCAATCACCAGGATTAATAATATATGCAGCTGGATTACTCCTTAGAAGGACTGTTAGTTCAGATGTATATATATATATATATAGCTGTGGAATACCTAATACATGACTAATAAACCGTGTTATTTTCACATGAAGGATGCAGATATCTTTTGATAGATGTGTCTTTATGAACAGTCTGTACACAGATAAGCAAATCTGTTTCCTGATGGTTTGAGGTTGCACAGAAAGACGGTCAATGAAGAAGGAGTAATCCAGCCTGACGAACTGTGAATGTACTTTATTCACAAACAGTGCTTGACAGAGGATAACACAAATAACCTGCAGTACACCTCACATGGTATAGGACATCTACGTGTTTCAGGTGGCCTGAGACCCTTAATCACGATATCCGACATTTGGTGTATCAATGGGAGATAAATACTCTCCTTCTTTGGCCAATCTTGTTATGAGCTGCTGGGAGGAGTCATATTTGTACAGTGTTTACAATCTATATAAAGAATTTATGTGGTGGTACGGCAGATACATTAATGATATGATCGTCATATGGAACTCCAATGTAGCTGCCGTACAGAATTTAATCAATTATTTTAATTGTAATCCATTTAGTTTGAAATTCACCTTTCTCCAAAAATTATCATGTGCTGAATTTTTGGATCTTAAACTAATAGGCACACCCTCTGAACCCATAGTTACATCAAGCTATAGAATAACTACAGCAGGCAATCCAATACTGCATGCCAGCAGCCATCACCATAAACATACAATAAAAGGAATACCTATAGGAGAAATATTTCAACCAAGTATAACTGCAGCACAAAAAATAATTACACAGAGGAAGTAAAACACATCAGAGAAAGATTACCTAAAAGGGGTTATAGCGAATGGACCTTTGATAGAGCAGAAAAATTAGTGGAACATAGACCTCGGTTTAAACAGAAATCTAATTATAATAATCAGAATATCACCCCTGTTACTCTAGTCTTGCAATATAGCAGTCAATTTTCATTGATAACATTTTTTTACAATAATTTATCTATTTTAAAGGAAGATCCAGACATAGCCAGCATCATCAAAAAGGGATATAGAATAGTGTCAAGGTAAGCACCCTCTTTGGGATGTAGCCTTTTCTCAAGTTTTCTAAATACATCCCAAGGCTATTCTTCTAATTGGTTAAACCTTAAAGGTTTTTATAAATGTGGTACACATCAATGCAAAATTTTTAAATATTCCTATAAATGTCAGAATTTTACAGAATCAGAAAATAAAAATAGTTTTCAAATTAAAGGTTTCCTTAACTGTAATACATGTAATTTCATATATTGTACATAATGGAATGTACAGCATATGAGTTAAAATACGTGGGCAGCATGAAACACCAATTAAATGGGAGAATCATAGAACAAATACATGATGTAGAGAACATTAATGAAAACAGAATGTAACGGGTCTGGGAGGCGGAACCTCTGAGCTACTATACAAGGGGGCAGTCCTTGTAAGGGAGCGGGTGGCGACCAGGCAGGCAGTCACAGCAGGTGACCGGGACAGTCTCTGGAAGAACGGGCAGGAGATCACGACAAGTGACTGGGGCAGTCTCTGGGTGAACGGGCAGATGGTCACGGCAAGTGACCGGGACAGTCTCTGGAAGAACGGGCAGGAGATCACGGCAAGTAACTGGGGCAGTCTCTGGGTGAACGGGCAGATGATCACGGCAAGTGACCGGGGCAGTCTCTGGGTTAAGGGTTGGTACGACCTGTGGCGGCTGGTGGTAGACTTGAGCTCCCAGGTGAGCAGGCGAGAGTCTCTGGATAAACGGGTGGTCACAGCATGTGACGGCGGAGCCTCCAGGAAGACCAACAGACAGGCGGCAGATGAGCGCTCCCAGGTGAGCGGGCAGAAGTCTCTGGACAGGCGGGTGGTCACAGCACGTGACGGCAGAGCCTCCAGGTAGGCTAGCAGACAGGCAGCAGATGAGCGCTCCCAGGTGAGCGAGCAGGAGTCACTGGACAGGCAGGTGGTCACAGCATGTGACGGCGGAGCCTCCAGGTAGACTAGCAGGCAGGTAGCAGGTGTGTGCTCCCAGGTGAGCGGGCAAGCTGGTCCATAGACAGACTGACGAGAGTAGGAAGGCAGACCGTCGGACCTCAGGCAAGCAGGCAGGTGGCTGGTGTGCGCTCCCAGGTGAGCGGGCAGGCTGGTCCTTAGACAGACTGACAGGAGTAGTAAGGCAGACCGTCGGACCTCAGACTAGCAGGCAGGTAGCAGATAATCAGGCAGGAATCTGGCAGGTAACTGGCAGGTAACTGGCAGGTAACTGGCAACGGGACCTGAGGGCTGAAGCAGAGTAGTGAACAGTGCAACAACATTGCTCGGGCACCTCCATTTTGGAGGAGGTGCCTTATATATGGTGAAGTCCTCCGGCCATTGGCCGGGGACTCCTTAGGACGGCGCGCGCGGCCCCTTTAAGAGGGAGGGAGAGCGCGCACGCACGCCCTAAGCACAGTGGCCGGGAAGGAGCGCGCGCTGCCAGCAGAGCGGGAGGAGGACGCCGGGCACGGAGCAGGGAGGTGAGGGGAACAGCGTCCCTGCCTAGCAGAGGGCAGGGACGCCGGCGCTACACAGAAATACATCTCAAATCTCCAAACATTTCATAAATGAACACCAGTGTAATCTCGGGACACTTAAAGTCTACGCTATAGAGAAAATGTACCAACCTCACAGAGGTGGTGACACGGAAAGAATATTGAGAAATAATGTGAGGTGCTGGCCTTGTTCTAAGAATATTGGACCAATGCATGTGGAGTGGAGTCCTCGGCTTTAAGAGATGCAGACATTTTCCACCACAGAGCACTGGTTACATCAATCTTATTGTTGTGTTTTATTAGTGTTTTGCTTGCTCGTCAGTTTAAGTGCACTAATATCACTTGGAAAGTATTCAGCTTCAGAAATCTATGTTTTCATTCTATGACAGTAAGCAGAGGAAGATGTGTTGGTTAGATCTTATGTATACATAAGGCAAGACAATAGATTGCTAAAGGTAAATCAATCATTCCATTAATCTCATCAGTATCTCAGGAGCCTCAAGCCATTGTTCTATCCGCCACTAGTCCCATTGTGTGGATGTGGATAGTAGACCTAGTGGAGCAGTAACCACAGTGGGTCTCACATACTGTCTCAGGTGTTGGACTTCTGGAATATTCTTCATTCTTTGAGCTAAAATCAAATGTTTAAGGGGGATGGTGTGGACAGTTCTGCTCATCCAGAGGGATGATCTCAGGAGAGGGAGGACAATTAAGCCATGTGTTTTAGTGCTAGTTGGTTGAATGATGTCGAAGAGAGAGGATCAAGGCTGAGGTCCTAGAGCCCATGGATGGATAGGCTATGGAGTTTGGAGATTGGTTGCCATCTGGGCTGCATAAACATCCTACAGTTGTGGAATTTGTCATCTGGATATAATGAACTTTCTTAAGGACTGTTGCTACTGGATACCTGTGTTTCTATTGTTTTATTTATCGTCTGGAGGACCGTGGAATATGAATGCAGACTATACTGGCTGGAGATACGAAATCTGTGGGCCAACCAAAAATTAGGAGACAGTGAGTATCAACTGGTACAAAGGCAGTGGAACTACCGCCTTGGGGAGGGGATCTTGTGGACTGGGGCAATGTATTTTGGCCAATGACCTGAAGTCGTTGTAAAACCTTGGCTGTATGGAATAAAATATTGTTGCATCATTAGCCAGCCTAAGTGATTATTACAACCCACAACCTGAGATCTCCACCGAGAGACTTAGTGGATTTTTAGGTTCAATACCAGAGTACCTTATGGACTCAATCAAAAAAAGATATGTTATTTTATTAATAATTTTTAACCACTATGCCTCTCTTTCTCACTACCTGATCTTTCTTATTAAATAATCGAGAAAGACATACAATGGCAACATAACAAGTAAGATTTTTGGATATCTTTTTTCTTCTATACACTATGTTCCAAATTATTATGCAAATAATATTTTCTCAGATTTTCCCAAATTACCTATATGAATTGCAGTCATTGTAATTTTCCAGTCAAATAACTATTAGAGTACAATTGAAAGGTTTTTGTACAAACTGCCTATGATAACAGTATATTTTTAAAAAAATTAAAAACTCAAACTGCACTCAAAATGCATGTTCCAAATTATTATGCACAGCAGAGTTTTCAACCTTTTCATTTTAATAAAGAACAAAAAAATGGTCATTTTTGAAATGATAAGCATTAGCAGGTTATTACAAACTGAAATCAAACAGTTTTCAACTCAAAACTTTATTCTAGGTGATGATACATTTGCACATAGGACCCCTTGTTCGAAAGGAGCTTCTGAAATCTCTCGTCCATTGAATTTGTCAGGTTTTGGATGGTTTCTGCTTTAATTATTTTGCATGAGGACAGAATACCCTCCCAGAGCTGTTGCATAATAATTTGGAACACAGTGTAGATTAAGTACTTGTAATATTTAATAATTATTAGTGTTGAGCGAGCATGCTCGACACTGCTCGGTGCTCGCCCGAGCATCTCACTACTCGGGATGTTCGGCGAGCACCGAGCATTTCCGGGTTACTCGGGCAGGAGCTCGGGTCTCCGCCCAAATTGTTTGGTGCTCTTTACAGAGCCAATGAACATGCAGGGATTGCCAGCCATTCACTGTAATGCCGCAGCCATGTTGGTTGTGGGCATTATAGTGATTGACTGGCCGCACAGCGTCACCTCGAGTATTTAAAACCGGGCGCCGCCATCTTGGACACAGTCGCTCTGGATCACACAGTGGAGGGAGAGTGCTGCTGAGCTAGGGAGAGATTTATACTGTGAAATAGGTAGTGTAGGGTCTCTAAATCCTGCAAAATTAAACAAACCGTCCATCTTAGGACTAATATCCATCCCAGATATCAGGCAGGCAGGCAGGCTGTACAGGAGACGCAGTGGTTATACCAACAAACACTGCATTACAGTCCTGTGTGCTGCTGCTCAAGACTAGACTTAGCCCCAGGTCTCAGGGGCCAGGAAAAATCCTTTTTTTTTCATCTAAGTCCTCTTTTTTTTTCCCTCAGTCAGACTTTACAAATACCCGTCTTATTAACCTTTTGGTATTTCACCCACCCCCCAAAAAAAAAAATTGAGTGTGTCTGAGTGTTCAGACAAAAATATATCTGTTTAAAAGTTTCTGGTGTAGGCCAGAGAACTAGAACTGTGGTTTTCCTCTTCCACGGTTCAAATCTGGGTGTAATCCACCTTTTTGCATAAAAAAAATACAGTTTGAGTGTCTCGCTGACTGTTCAGACAAAAATATATCTGTTTAAAAGATTCTGGTGTAGGCCAGAGAAATAGAACTGTGGTTTTCCTCTTCCACGGTTGAAATCTGGGTATAATCCACCTTTTTGCATAAAAAAAAACAGTTTGAGTGTCTCGCTGACAGTTCAGACACAAATATATCTGTTTAAAAGATTCTGGTGTAGGCCAGAGTACTAGAACTGTGGTTTTCCTCTTCCACGGTTCAAATCTGGGTGCAATCCACCTTTTTGCATAAAAAAAACAGTTTCAGTGTCTCGCTGACTGTTCAGACACAAATATATCTGTTTGAAAGATTCTAGTGTAGGCCAGAGAACTAGAACTGTGGTTTTCCTCTTCCACGGTTCAAATCTGTGTGTAATCCACCTTTTTGCCTCTTTTACATAAAAAAAAAAACAGTTTCAATATCTCGCTGACTGTTCCGACACAAATATATCTGTTTAAAAGATTCTGGTGTAGGCCAGAGAACTAGAACTGTGGTTTTCCTTTTCCACGGTTCAAATCTGGGTGCAATCCACCTTTTTGCATAAAAAAACCAGTTTCAGTGTCTCGCTGACTGTTCAGACACAAATATATCTGTTTAAAAGATTCTAGTGTAGGCCAGAGAACTAGAACTGTGGTTTTCCTCTTCCACGGTTCAAATCTGTGTGTAATCCACCTTTTTGCCTCTTTTACATAAAAAAAAAAACAGTTTCAATATCTCGCTGACTGTTCCGACACAAATATATCTGTTTAAAAGATTCTGGTGTAGGCCAGAGAACTAGAACTGTGGTTTTCCTTTTCCACGGTTCAAATCTGGGTGCAATCCACCTTTTTGCATAAAAAAACCAGTTTCAGTGTCTCGCTGACTGTTCAGACACAAATATATCTGTTTGAAAGATTCTAGTGTAGGCCAGAGAACTAGAACTGTGGTTTTCCTTTTCCACGGTTCAAATCTGGGTGTAATCCACCTTTTTGCATAAAAAAAAACAGTTTGAGTGTCTCGCTGACTGTTCAGACACAAATATATCTGTTTAAAAGATTCTGGTGTAGGCCAGAGAACTAGAACTGTGGCTTTCCTCTTCCACGGTTCAAATCTGGGTGTAATTTACCTTTTTGCAAAAAAAAAAAACAGTTTGAGTGTCTCGCTGACTGTTCAGACACAAATATATCTGTTTAAAAGATTCTGGTGTAGGCCAGAGAAATAGAACTGTGGTTTTCCTCTTCCACGGCTCAAATCTGGGTGTAATCCACCTTTTTGCCTTTTTTACATAAAAAAAAAAAGTTTGAGTGTCTCGCTGACTGTTCAGACACAAATATATCTGTTTAAAAGATTCTGGTGTAGGCCAGAGAACTAGAACTGTGGTTTTCCTCTTCCACGGTTCAAATCTGGGTGTAATTCACCTTTTTGCAAAAAAAAAACAGTTTGAGTGTCTCGCTGACTGCTCAGACACAAATATATCTGTTTAAAAGATTCTGGTGTAGGCCAGATAAATAGAACTGTGGTTTTCCTCTTCCACGGCTCAAATCTGGGTGTAATCCACCTTTTTGCCTTTTTTAGATAAAAAAAAAAAGTTTGAGTGTCTCACTGACTGTTCAGACACAAATATATCTGTTTAAAAGATTCTGGTGTAGGCCAGAGAAATAGAACTGTGGTTTTCCTCTTGCACGGTTCTAATCTCCTTTTTATTAACCTTTTGCCATTGATAGTGCGAGTGTAAGCTATTTTACTTGATTTATAATGAGCAAGGGGTGTGGCAAGGGACGTGGAACTGGACGTTCTGGTGATGGTGCGTGCAGAGGATGGGGTGTACCAAGGTGAAAATGTGCCACAACCAACAGCCACATCTTCTCGCTCCCAGTTCTTGACCGAATTACTAGGGAAGCACACAACAACACCACTATTGCGAACTAATCAGTGTGAACAGATTATTAATTGGATAGCAGATAATACTTCCAGTCACCTGGGCCCCAACACCTCCGGTCTGTCTTTCACACGGTCAAGTGTTAGTAGCCCTGAGTCTCGACTGCATACTCCTCCTCACCCTGATGCTCCTTCCTTCCACCATTCCGAGTGTCATCTGACAGCAACTGATCCCACACTTGGACACTCTAAAGAGCTGTTCACTGGTCCATTTCCATATTTGGGCCCCTCGCCTGCTCCGCTTGAAGTGATGGAAGAGGAGATCCCATGTAGCGATGGCCAAATATTTGAACAGCCACGGCCACAGGTAGGCGACGCTGGCAATTTGTCACAAGAGGTGGACGATGACGCGATACAATTGCCACGAAGTAAGGAGGAGGACTGTGGTGCGGAAGTGGAAGAGGAGGTGGTGGTGGATGATCTAGTAACTGACCCAACGTGGCAGGAGGACACGCAGAGCGATTCCAGCAGCACACAGGGGGAGGGAGGCAGAGTACCCCAACAGGCAAGAAGAAGCAGTGTGGTGGCCGCAGACAGAAGGCGGGCAACCTTTCCCCGTAACACCAACACGAGGGACATTGCCAGTACAACCGGTAGGTCTTCCAGAGTCTGGAATTTTTTTAAAGACTCTGCTGATAACCCCAAAAAGGCCATTTGTACCACCTGCCAGGCCAGCATCAGCAGGGGTGACAAAACTACCAACCTGATCAACACCAGCATGATCAGGCACATGTCAGCAAAGCACCCGACTTTGTGGGGCGAACACCAGGGTCCACGACCAGTGTCAGCGGGTGTCACCACTGCTTCTTCCGCTGTTGTGCATGTAAGAGAACCCCCTGTTGTGCGTGCAAGGCAATCCCCTGTCCATACTGCATGCAAGATGCTCCCTCCTCTCAGTCTTCACTTGTTATGGCAGTTTCTCAAGAAACAGCACCAACGTCCACGTCCCACCGCAGCGTTCAATTGTCCATATCCCAGAGCTTTGAACGAAAGCGCAAATTCGCAGCCAACGCCCCACAGGCCACAGTCCTAAATTCGCACATTTCACGACCGCTTGCATTTGAAATGCTGCCTTTTAGGCTTGTTGAGACGGAATCCTTATGCAACCTTATGGCAGTGGCCGTCCCTCGGTACTCGGTCCCCGGACGACACTATTTTGCCCTGTGTGCCATCCCCGCACTACACAAGCACATGTCCCAAAACATCTGCCGTGCCCTCAACAACGCAGTTACTGGGAGAGTCCACCTGGCAACGGACACGTGGACAAGTGCTTGTGGCCAGGGACGGTACATCTCCCTGACGCCACGCTTAGTAAACATAGTGAAAGCCGGGACCCAGTCGGACCTTGGGACGGAATACATCCTCCCCACACCGAGGATTGCGGGCCCTATGTCAGTCAGAGTTTCCCCCACAGTGTACAGCTCCTGTGCATCATCCTTCTCCTCCTCCTGATGTTCAGCCTCCATCTCAGATATCACCACATCAGTTAAAAGCTGGAAGCACTGCAGTACTGCCTCAGCCAAGCGGCAACAGGCTGTGCTGAAACTCATAAGCTTAGGTGATAAACCTCACACTGCTTGTGAGTTGTGGACAGCTGTGAAAGAGCAGGCAGATCTGAGGCTGAGACCGCTGAACCTACATCCAGGCATGGTCGTGTGTGACAATGGCCGCAACCTGCTGGCGGCTCTGAGGCGAGGCGAGTTCACATACTAACCATGCCTGGCTCATGTGCTTAACCTCGAGGTTCAGCGGTGTCTTAAATCGTACCCCGAGTTGCCAGATCTGCTCGTCAAAGTGCGCCGCCTGTCAGCTCATTTTCGGAAGTCGGCTACAGCTTCCGCCGCCCTTGCTGTGCTGCAGCAGCGTTTGCAGCTTCCGGCACACCGACTGGTGTCTGATGTCCCCACACGTTGGAACTCTACCCTCCACATGTTGCAAAGGATTTGTGAGCAGAAGAGAGCAATTGTGGAGTACCAGCTGCAACAAGGCCATCGATATTCAGGTCAGACTCCACACATAAGACCTCAGGAGTGGACCTGGATGTCTGACATATGTACCATCCTGACTAACTTTGAGGAGTCCACCAAGATGGTGAGTGGTGATAACGCCATCATTAGCGTCAGCATCCCACTTGTCTGTAATTTGCAACACTCTCTGCAGAGAATTAAAGAGGAGGCATTGCAGCCAGAGTATGATGAGATGGATTAAGAAGCCGTAGCGGGCGATTACACACAGCCCAGACTCATCTCATCCTAACGTGCATTGGGGGACAATGAAGGAGAGGAGGAGGAAGAACAGGAGCTGGTATCATGCGCTGTAGATGGTAGTACCTGTACAACTGTCATACCGTCGGTTCAGCGTGGGTGGCCTGAGGACAGGGGGGAGGAGGAGGAGGAGGAGAGCATGGTCAGTCATCTTCTTGGTGAGGACACGGAAGTCTTGCCCGTTACCAGTCTGGCATGCATGGTCGACTTTATGTTACGTTGCCTTAACAGTGACCCTCGCGTTGTCAAAATGTTGGGTGACAGTCATTACTGGCTGGTGACACTTTTAGATCCCCGCTACAAGGAAAACTTTCACTCTCTTATTCCTGAGGTGGAGAGGTCTTCAAAAATGGGGCAGTACCAGAAGGCCCTTGCTGCAGAACTGTTAAAAAAAATCCCATCTGAACACGCTAGCGGCAGAGGTCACATTTCGCTGCCCAACCAAGGCGTACAGGCGAGAAAGACGCAACTCCAATCCCGCAGAGGCAGGGGAGCACTGTCAACATTCTGGGACAGTTTTCTGAGACCCGCCCAGCTTACAGGCCCTAAGGCGCGGGGTACTCTCACAAGGAGTGGAAAGTTTCAAAAGATGGTGAGGGAGTGCCTTGCCGACCGTACCAGCGTCCTCCATGATTTCTCTGTGCCTTTTAATTATTGGGTATCCAAGCTGGACACTTGGAATGAACTCGCTCTGTACTCCTTGGAGGTCCTGGCCTGCCCTGATGCTAGCGTGTTATCGGAGCGTGTTTTTAGTGCCGCTGGGGGTATAATATTTGATAAGCGCACTCGTCTGTCAACTGACAATGCTGACAAGCTGACCCTGACAAGGGCTGGATTGGGAAAGACTTCTCATCACCACCAAATGACAGCAGTGTAACATAAAGTCAAATCCACTGTGTTATTTCGGGAGGTGTATTCCCATGCACCGCTTCACACCCACACATGGGTATACGCTTCCTCATTTTGGCTGTTTTTTGCTTTTCTCCTTATCCTCAGCCTCCACTACCACTATACCACCAGGGTGACCGTGGTCTGTGTTGCCAGCATTGAAAGTTCCTCCATCCTAATTTTTGGCAGCTTTTGCTTGGAAGGCATAGGCAAAGACTGTGGGAGACCCACTCCCCAATAATGGGAATAATGTTTTTAATATGCTGTACTGCATGGCTTTTGTAAGGTGCATTGCAAGTTCCTCCGTCCTAATTTTTGGCAGATTTTTCTTGGAAGGCATAGTCAAAGACTATGGGAGACCCACTCCCCAATAATGGGAATAATGTTTTTAATATGCTGTACTGTATGGCTCTTGCAAGGGGCATTGCAAGTTCCTCCATCCTAATTTTTGGCAGCTTTTGCTTGGAAGGCATAGGCAAAGACTATGGGAGACCCACTCCCCAATAATGTGAATAATGTTTATAATATGCTGTACTGCATGGCTCTTGTAAGGGGCATTAAAATCATCTTGTTAAGCTACTGTGACCTCCACGTCTCTTCCAAGGGTCATTGATATTGTCTTTTTATTCCACTGGGACCTCCACGTCTCTACCAAGGGGCATTGATATTGTCTTTTTATTTCACTGTGACCACCACGTCTCTTCCAAGGGGCATTTAAACCGTCTTGTTAAGCTACTGTGACGTCCACGTCTCTTCCAAGGGGCATTAAAACAGTCTTGTTAAACCACTCTGAACTCCACGTCTCTTCCAAGGAGCATTAAAATCGTCTTGTTAAGCTACTGTGACCTCCACGTCTCTTCCAAGGGTCATTGATATTGTCTTTTTATTCTACTGGGACCTCCACCACTCTTCCAAGGTGCATTGATATTGTCTTTTTATTCCACTGGGACCTCCACCACTCTTCCAAGGGGCATTGATATTGTCTTTTTATTCCACTGGGACGTCCACCACTCTTCCAAAGGCCATTAAAACCATCTTGTTAAACCACTCTGAACACCAAGACTTTTCCAAGGGGCATTAAAACCATCTTGTTAAGCTACTGTGACCTCCACGTCTTTTCCAAGGGGCATTAAAATCGTCTTGTTAAACCACTCTGAACTCCACGTCTCTTCCAAGGGGCATTAAAACCTTCTTGTTAAGCTACTGTGACCTCCATGTCTCTTCCAAGGGGCATTAAAACCATCTTGTTAAACCACTCTGAACTCCATGTCTCTTCCAAGGGGCATTAAAACCGTCTTGTTAAACCACTCTGAACTCCATGTCTCTTCCAAGGGGCATTAAAACTGTCTTGTTAAGCTACTGTGACCTCCACGTCTCTTCCAAGGGTCATTAAAATAGTCTTGTTAAGTTACTGTGACTTCCACGTCTCTTCCAAGGGTCAATGATATTGTCTTTTCATTCCACTGGGACCTCCACCACTCTTCCAAGGGGCATTGATATTGTCTTTTTATTCCACTGGGACCTGCACGTCTCTTCCAAGGGGCATTAAAACCATCTTGTTAAGCTACTGTGACCTCCACCACTCTTCCAAGGGGCATTAAAACCGTCTGGTTAAAACACTCTGAACTCCACGTCTCTTACAAGGGGCATTAAAACCGTCTTTTTATTCCACTGGGACCTCCACATCTCTACCAAGGGGCATTAAAACCATCTTGTTAAACCACTCTGAACTCCATGTCTCTTCCAAGGGGCATTAAAACCATCTTGTTAAACCACTCTGAACTCCACGTCTCTTCCAAGGAGCATTAAAACCGTCTTGTTAAACCACTCTGAACTCCACGTCTCTTCCAAGGGGCATTAAAACTGTCTTGTTTAGCTACTGTGACCTCCAAGTCTCTTCCAAGGGTCATTAAAATCATCTTGTTAAGCTACTGTGACCTCCACGTCTCTTCCAAGGGTCATTAATATTGTCTTTTTAATCCACTGGGACCTCCACCACTCTTCCAAGGGGCATTGATATTGTCTTTTTATTCCACTGGGACCTCCACGTTTCTTCCAAGGGGCATTAAAACCATCTTGTTAAGCTACTGTGACCTCCACGTCTCTTTCAAGGGGCATTAAAACCTTCTTGTTAAACCACTCTGAACTCCACGTCTCTTCCAAGGGGCATTAAAACCGACTCGTTAAACCACTCTGAACTCCACGTCTCTTCCAAGGGGCATTAAAACCGTCTTATTAAGCTACTGTGAACTCCACGTCTCTTCCAATGGGCATTAAAACCGTCTTCTTATATCACTCTGAACTCCACGTGTCTTCCAAGGGGCTTTAAAACCGTCTTGTTAAGCTACTGTGACATACACGTCTCTTCCAAGGGGCATTAAAAACGTCTTGTGAAACCACTCTGAACTCCACGTCTCTTCCAAGGGGCATTAAAACCATCTTGTTAAGCTACTGTGACCTCCACGTCTCTTCCAAGGGGCATTAAAACCGTCTTCTTAAACCACTCTGAACTCCACAGCTCTTCCAAGGGTCATTGAAATATTCTTTTTAATTACCTCTAACCTCCACGACTCTTCCAACGGGTATTGCATTTCCTCCTAATTTTAGTCAGCTTTTGTTTTTCAATGCATAGGCGAACACTAAGGGAGACACACTCCCCAATAATGGGTAGAAGGTTTTTAGTACGCTGTAATCCACGTCTATTTAAAGGGGCATTGCAGTTCCTCATAATTTTTGAAAAGCCTTCCATTCACTGCTTAAGCCAACAGTGTACAGGAGACCCAGTTGCTATAAATGGAAAAAACGGTTTAATTAAGGCCCTCTGACCTCCATGTCACTTCCAAGGGGCATTGGAGTGCCTTGAAATTTTAGGTAGGCATTGCACTCACTGTATACCCTATAACAGTGTAGCCGAACCGCTCCTTTTGGTACAGAAACATATCCTACAAGACATGTGTGGTTGACTGGCCTGATATTGATGTGAATGGTCCCTGTTCCTCCTGCTCTTTCTCCTTTGCCACCACCTCATCCATCATTCATCATCTGAAGCTTTGTTTTAACAGGAGTCATATAACTGGGATAGTAGCAGGAAAACATCCTGCAATCCTCGGAGGAGGTAGGATATGCGCCAAAACGCTGACCACCTCAGGCCTAGCCGCTACTACATACATGCGCTTGCATTCCAAGGAACAGAAAGCTAAGGAGATGGATGGCCTCATGATCATGAATAATTTACTCGTTATGTAGGAGGCCGACCACTGCTGCTGTCTACCTTCTGAACTTTGTGTTGAAGCCTGATTGACCCAGGACCCAAATCCTCTATGTCTGGAGGACGTGTTGCTTCCCAGTGTCCAACTGTTTCTCGGCTTCCACAATATTAACCCTGTGTGAAGGCGTCAGTGAGATGGACCATCCCTGGCCACATTCACTTGTCCACATTTTTGTGGTTAGGCTGTACTTCCGACTAAATGCACTGGGGAGGGCACAGGTAATGTTTTGGTATGTGTGCTTGTGTATAAGGCACACCGGAACAAATAGGGGCGGCTGGGGACCGTTTATGGACCCCCGGCCGCCTCCAGGCAGCTGGGGTCCGTGTGTGGGCATCCGGCCACCCCCTGGCGGCTGAGGACCAAGCGTGGACCCCCGGCTGCCGGGCGGCTGAGGACTGAGTATGGATACCAGGCCGCAGATGCAGCCATGACGTGGTGGCCAGATTCCGCCTCCACATGCCTCAATTGCAAGGAATGGGGGAGGTGCAATTGAACAATGCCCAAGGACTTGCACGGGGATAGTTGCAAGTCTGCATCTTCTGATGCGGCAAGGATCACTTCTGATGGGCACACTTTTAGGCAGTGACCTGGGTGTCAGAGATGCTTCCAGGGATCTTCCTCATCCTGTTCCCATATCTTTTCTGCACTGTATGCATGTGTCACACAGCACATGGCCAGATAAGGTTGTAAAATGTTAAAATGACATTTCCCGGTGAATGCATTTGTCACGGTTGAAAGCAATACAAAAGTGCAAAAACGCATAAAAAATGCTACTTGTGAACATAGCCCAAGGTGAGGAGGAGTATTTTTATTTTGGTTATTTATTTTACCTTATACACAAGTCTTTACCCTGGAAAGGATGTTCCTTAACATATTTCACAGGAAAACAGTTTCAGTTTCGTTTTTGAACGTTTTATTGTGAGCCCGTAAAAGTGGCTTAATACCTCTGACTACGTTGTTGACAGCAGTGACCTGTTTTTAATTTTTTTAAAAAGTTTAAAATATCCAATAAATTTCGTTCCACTTCAAGATTGTGTCCCACTTGTTGTTGATTCTTCCCCAAAAATTTGAATTTTATATCTTTATGTTTGAAGCAGAAATGTGGCATAAGGTAGAAAAGTTCAAGGGGGCCAAATAGTTTCACAAGGCACTGTATATACACAAATATCTCATGAGATGTTCTCATCAGCTGCAGCTGAGCTCAACATATAATGTCATTCCACATACAATTATAACCTATCCATTTGTGGCAAGTATATGTACATACTGAGCCGCTCCTTATTTTGTCTAGTGTTAATTCACACTGTGACACCATAAGTCTTTATATGCTCAGTTATAGGTGAATATTAATTAAGTCTCACTTCTTTATACACCTTGCTCGCATGACTGGATCGATTCATTTGCTATGATGTTTATGTTTTCCATCTAATGCTGTGTTTTTTATGTTAAACAAAGTATTTTATTTTAATCTGTTTCTTTAAATATATAATCACAACAAGAAGCTAGTATCCTATTACACTAGTTTTAAATAGGAAGATAATCAACATAATTTTAAAATTAATATTTTTATTTTATACAATTTAAAATAAACATTAGGAAAATGCAGGTACTTTCAAAATACAACCACTATCAACCACAAGCTGAAATCACAATGACTGCCACAGATTTGTATTCTATAAATTAATGTTTAATTGCACCTATCCCCATATTTAAGGTGCAAAAAAACTATAAAGTGCAAATGCCAAGGTCATTTAGCAAAAGGCCCTTTCATACCCCCTGTCGCATTAACCATCAACATCAGTTCTAGTACGTGAAAAACACAATTCTGTATACCAATATAAAGTGCAAGTGCCGGAATCTGTCCCAGTATAAACCATTGATTAATTATATATATACAGGGGCCAGGCTAGGGTTTTTTGTTGGTGTTTCTGCCATGTTGCCGTCTACGTGACCGATGATTTAGAAAATATACTAACAAATTAGCAGTCTCAGAAAGTAGATGGTAGTGCTGGTCTTTACCCCGACAACGCCATTTCGCCTTGGGCTTCTTTCAAAAGGGAAGTTTTTTTGCACCTTAAATATGGGGATAGGTGCAATTAAACATTAATTTATAGAATACAAATCTGTGGCAGTCATTGTGATGTCAGCTTGTGGTTGGTAGTGGTTGTATTTTGAAAGTACCTGCCTTTTCCTAATGTTTATTTTAAATAATTTTAAAACAAATATTTTTATTTTATACAATGTTGGTTATCTTCCTATTTGAATCTAGTGTAATAGGATACTAGCTTCTTGTTGTGATTATATGATAATTGGGAACCAATTATAATTGGACCTAGAGTGTATTAATTCTCTAAATATACAGTTATATGAAAAAGTTTGGGCACCCCTATTAATCTTAAGCTTAACGTTTTATTAAAATTGGTGTTTTTGCAACAGCTATTTCATTTTGATATATGTAATAACTGTTGGACACAGTAATGTTTCTGCCTTGAAATGAGGTTTATTGTACTAACAGAAAATGTGCAATCTGCATTCAAACAAAATTTGACAGGTGCATAAGTATGGGCACTCTTATCATTTTCTTGTTTTAAATACTCCTACCTACTTTTTACTGACTTACTAAAGCACTTTTTTTGGTTTTGTAACCTCATTGAGCTTTGAACTTCATAGCCAGGTGTATGCAATCATGAGAAAAGCTACTTAAAGTGGCCACTTGCAAGTTGTTCTCCTGTTTGAATCTCCTCTGAAGAGTGGCATCATGGGCTCCTCAAAACAACTGTCAAATGATCTGAAAACAAAGATTATTCAACATAGTTGTTCAGGGGAAGGATACAAAATGCTGTCTCAGAGATTTAACCTGTCAGTTTCCACTGTGAGGAACATAGTAAGGAAATGGAAGAACACAGGGACAGTTCTTGTTAAGGCCAGAAGTGGCAGGCCAAGAAAAACATCAGAAAGGCAGAGAAGAAGAATGGTGAGATCAGTCAAGGACAATCCTCAGACCACCTCCAGAGAGCTGCAGCATCAACTTGCTGCAGATGGTGTCACTGTGCATCGGTCAACTATACAACGCAATTTGCACAAGGAGAAGCTGTATGGGAGAGTGATGCGAAAGAAGCCATTTCTACAAGCACGCCACAAACAGAGTCGGCTGAGGTATGCAAAAGCACATTTGGAGAAGCCAATTTCTTTTTGGAAGAAGGTCCTGTGGACTGATGAAACCAAGATTGAGTTGTTTGGTCATACAAAAAGGCATTATGCATGGCGGCAAAAAAACACAGCATTCCAAGAAAAACACTTGCTACCCACAGTAAAATTTGGTGGAAGTTCCATCATGCTTTGGGGCTGTGTGGCCAATGCCGGCACTGGGAATCTTGATAAAGTTGAGGGACGCATGGATTCCACTCAGTATCAGCAGATTCTTGACAATAATGTTCAAGAATCAGTGATAAAGTTGAAGTTACGCAGGGGATGGATCTTTCAGCAAGACAATGATCCAAAACACAACTCCAAATCTACTCAGGCATTCATGCAGAGGAACAATTACAATGTTCTGGAATGGCCATCCCAGTCCCCAGACCTGAATATCATTGAGGTGACCTTCATTTCTTAAAGTAATGATGGCCACTCGTTTTTCTTTACTTTGCTGCTTTTTTTTGCGTAATACAAATTCTAACAGTCTATTCAGTAGGACTATCAGCTGTGTATCCACCAGACTTCTGCACAACACAACTGATGGTCCCAAACCCCATTTATAAGGCAAGAAATCCCACTTAATAAATCTGACAGGGCACACCTGTGAAGTGAAAAACATTTCCGGTGACTACCTCTTGAAGCTCATCAAGAGAATGCCAAGAGTGTGCAAAGCAGTCATCAAAGCAAAAGGTGGCTACCTTGAAGAACCTAGAATATAAGACATATTTTCAGTTGTTTCACACTTTTTTGTTAAGTATATAATTCCACATGTGTTAATTCATAGTTTGAATGCCTTCAGTGTGAATGTACAATTTTCAAAGTCATGATAATACAGAAAAATCTTTAAATGAGAAGGTGTGTCCAAACTTTTGGTCTGTACTGTACATACACCCATACATGTGTGTACATCCATACCACCATGCTTGCACATACACACGGATGTGTGTCCACATGCACCTACACTCAACTACACATACTAACATACATCCATCCATATCACCACATCCACTCACATGTACACTGACATGCCCACACACTCAAACACAACCATACTCATGTATACACCTGTGCACTTAAGTGTAGCCACAACATAGTAAAAACCTCCTTAGAGCAGGGAGAGATAGAAGGAAGCAATGATAAGAGGGGGTAGTGTAACATAGTTATACGTACAATTCATCTGTCAGTCAGTCACAAGTACCATAGTGTGATACAACATACTATATACATATAGAAAACAGTGCATATAATCATTATATATTCGTATAGGATATGTATATTGTATTCACTTCATACTTGTCCAACTCATGCAAATGTACGAATCTCTTCACCGTGTTACGGACATGAGACGCATGGCAGCTAAGAATAAAAACAATAAAAAGTTAAAACCAATAAAATACAAACGAAACATAGAACATATCACCTGAACATTAAGTAATATGGTGGAACAACTTCACAGGAATGGGGTAAAACTTAAATTCTCATCGAGATCCAGGGGATCGACTGTATCAAGGGCCCAGATCCATTTCCCTTCTAATCTTGCCAGCCGATTACTCACATTACCACCTCTTATATTAGTGACGATCTTATGAATCCCTCTCACCTCAAATTCAGAGGCATCGCAGTTGTGATAAATCTTGAAATGCCTAGGGATTGATTTTTTTGTGAGTGGATCTTCAATCTCCCTGGCGGCATTTATCCCATTGGCGTGTTCCCTCACTCTCACTTTTAGTTGGCGTGTTGTTAGGCCTACGTAAATTTTATTGCAGGGACATGTGACGAAGTAAATAACAGCTGCGGTGGTACATGTAATTGTATGTGTTATATTAAAAGTCTTGGTGCCTATTCTGTTATTAAAGGTTTTAGTCCGAACAATGTTTGGGCATGAAACACATTTGCCACAGGGTGTACATCACCATGGAGGTTTATTGGCATTCAGAAAGGTAGTCTTATCATTTACATAGTGGCTTTTCACTAATGTATCTCGCAGATTACTTGAGCGTCTGAATGTAATACTTGGTTTTTGTCCAAGATACTTTGCCAGAATCGGGTCAGTCAGTAGGATTGGCCATGATTTCTCTAAACATTTACGTGTAGTCTCTGAATTGGCATGATATTGAGTTATGAGTAGTGATGAGCGAGCACTAAAATGCTTGGGTACTCGTTGCTCAGGTTGAGCAAATTGGAATACTCGGGTGCTCGACCCGAGCAACGAGCCCAATGTAAGTCTATGGGAAACTCGAGCATTTTTCAGGTGGCTCCCCCTGTGGTCTGCAGAGGGCCTAAAAATTGCCCAAATCGATGGGAACAGTGCTCAAATGACATGGGAACAGCATGGGGAAGATCCCTGGAAGCATCTCTGACTCCCAGATCACTGCTGTCAGCAACGTGGTCAGAGTATTACGCCACTTTTACGGACTCATAATAAAACATACAAAAGCGAAACCAAAATGGATTTTCATGGGAAATAAGTTAAGGAACATCCTTTCCGGGGTAATGACTTGTATATAAGGCAAAATAAATAACCAAAAACAAAAATACTCCTCCACAACTTGGGCTATATTCACATGTAGTGTTTTTGATGCGTTTTTTTTGCACTTTTGCATTGCTTTCAACCAATACAAATGCATTCACCAGGAAATGTCATTTTAACATTTTACAACCTTATCTGGCCATGTGGTGTGTGACACATCATCAGACACATGCATACAGTGCTGAAAAGACATGGGAACAGCATGGGGAAGACCTCTGGCAGCATCTCTGACTCCCAGGTCACTGCCTAAAAGTGTGCCCATCATAAGTGATCCTTGGCGCACGCGAAGATGCCTTCCGCCATGCACCTGTCGTTGCAGACTTACAACAATCACCGTCCACGTCCTTGTCCCACAGCAGCGTTCAGTTGTCCCTACTGCATTCCTTGGAATGCAAGTGCAAGTATGCAGGCAGCCACCCACCCACAGGCCGCAACACTAAACTGCCAAATTTTTGACAGCAACTTGCACTTGAAATATGGCCTTTTAAGCTCGTAGAGGCGGAAGCTTTTCACAACCTCATGCCGGCGGCGGCCGGGTGTCCATACTCGGTCCGCATCCGCCACTATATTTCCCGGTATCGCCTCCGCCTTCCACAAGCACGGGTCCCATAACATTACCCGTGCCCTCCCCAGTGCACTTACTGGGAAGGACCGCCTAGCCACTAACACAAACACGTGGACAGGTGAATGTGGCCAGGGACGGTACAGAGCCAGTCCACAGCTTTTTTTTGCTGAGAGTTGTATTTAGCTCGGTGAAAGGACTGGCATGGAGGGAAACTGTATCTACCCTGAGTGCCATTTCTCCCAGGAAGTCCTGTAATTGAGCTTGTTGCAGAAGCAATGGCCGCCCGTCCAACCTCAACTCGCACTTGTCGGAGGTGCTTTGACACACACACATCTTTCTTTGCGCATTTAATGTCTTGAATACAGAGTTGGACAATGGACTGATCTGTAATACGTTTTGAGAAATAACATGCATAAGCATGACCGATCCACATTAAAAAAGCAGCCATAGAGTGTCCGGGAACCTTCCCCCACACTTTTCTTAGCCACGGTTGCTTTTCAGCAGGGTTGGACGGGCCCACCAGAGAACCGGAGATTCCTCCGGTGGGCCCTGGCTTCTCCTTCAGGAGAGTTCATAGTGCCGAAGTGAGGCCATGATGATGATAGCGGCCACCATCTGCTTAGTTTTCTGTTACTTGGAATGCAAGTGCAAGTATGCAGCCAGCCACCCACCCACAGGCAGCAACACTAAACTGTCTGATTTCTGGGCAGCTCTTTGCACTTGAAATATGGCCTTTTAGGCTCGTAGAGGCGGAAGCTTTTCACAACCTCATGCCGGCGGCGGCCGGGTGTCCATACTCGGTCCCCAGCCGCCACTATATTTCCCGGTATCGCCTCCGCCTTCCACAAGCACGGGTCCCACAACATTACCAGTGTCCTCCCAAGTGCACTTACTGGGAAAGACCGCCTAACCACAAACACGTGGACAGGTGAATGTGGCCAGGGATGGTACGGAGCCAGTCCACAACTTTTTTTGCTGAGAGTTGTATTTAGCTCGGTGAAAGGACAGGCATAGAGGGAAACCATATCTACCCTGCGTGTCATTTCTCCCAGGAAGTCCTCTAAAGCTCCTTGCACTTGAAATGTGGCCTGAACATTACTGCTGGTACTTTTCTGTGGGAATTTGCTTGCCTCCTATCAGCCTGGAATATTTCCAGCAGACTATGGTATAACGCCTTGGTATTAGCACTGCCTCCAGTGCCAGTAGCGAAGCCATCCCCAATTTCCTTCTCAGGAATTTTATTTGGTAGACTGAGTGGCTGCCCAAAAACATATTCTCACAAAGGAACTGAAGATAGAGTGGCAGTAGGTGCAAGTTTCTCCAGCCTGTTAGATATTAGAGGGTGAACGGCAGCACATTGGATCAGTGGTAAGCACTGAAGCCTTGCAGTGCTGGGATCCTGGGTTCAAATCCCAGCAAGGACAACATCTGCAAGGACTTTGTATGTTCTCCCCGTGTTTGCATGTGTTTCCTCCTCAGGAAAAATAGAGTGTCCGGGAACCTTCCCACACACTTTTCTTAGCAAGGACTGCTTCTTGGCAGGGTTGAACGGTCCCACCAGAGAATCCTCTGGTGTGCCTTGGCTTCTACCTCAGGAAAGTTCATGCAGCTGCTATGGGGCTCTTGAGTGGGTGAGAAAGGTTATCCCTCAGAATCAAATCCTCTGGTGGGCACAATGTTTTTCAATCTGAAACAGCTTCTCAGTGGGAGTTGTATTTCACCACAGCCATATTATTTAGCTCGGTGAAAGGACTGGCATAGAGGGAAACCATATCTACCCCGGCTGTCATTTCTCCATCACCAGGTTCAGCCCATTGTCACACATGACCATGCCTGGCTGTATGTTCAGCGGTGAGAGCCACAGATCAGGCTGCTGTGTTACAGCTTTCAACAACTCTGCAGCGCTGGGTGGTTTGTCAATTGAGCATTAAGCATGTTATCTTCAGCACAGCCTGTTGCCACTTGGCCAAGGCAGTGCTGCAGTGCTGTCAGCTTGTGACTGATGTAGTCATTTCGGAGATGGAGGAGGAGGTGCATGAGCTGAACAATGTGATTACATTGAGGTTAAATTGGTGACGCTGTTTTTTATACTAAAGAAAGATCCTATTGTTTTGTTTTTTTACGTAATTTTTTAAGACAATTGCATTCACCGGGAAATGTCATCTTAACATTTTACAACCTTATCTGGCAATGTGGTGTATGACACATCATCAGACACATCCTGTTTTATTTATGATGGAGGGACTCTGAAAGACATAGAGCCTATTTTTATAGGGCCATCAGATGGCCCTTACTATTCTTAAAAGGCCAGCAGTTGGCCCTAGCTATTGTTAGAGAGCCATCAGCCGGCTATGCTTTGTTGTTCCCATTATTAACAAGTTTGTCTCCTATACTGTTATTGTGTATCCAGTGACTGCAAGGGCTGCCAAAAAATTTGGACGCAGCCCAGTACCCCTTTGAAGAGACATAGAGGAGGGTCTCAGTAAAAAAAAATGTTCCCATTATAAAAGAGTGGGAGGTAATGCCCATGCTGTTACTGCAAGGGCTGCCGAAATTTGGGAAAAACCCCACTAACAATTTAAAGACACATAGAGCAGGGCTACAGTAATGACAAATTCCATTTAGAAAGGAGAGAGTCTGCTATACAGTTATAGGGTATGCAGTGAGTCCAACGGCTGACCAATTTTAGGAAAAACCCCGCTAAGAATTTAAAGACACACAGAGCAGGGCCACAGTAACAAGTACGACATGTTCCCAATAGAAAGGAGAGGGTCTGCTAAACAGTTATAGGGTATGCAGTGAGTCCAACGGCTGACCAATTTTAGGAAAACCCCCACTAATAATTTAAAGACACACGGAGCAGGGCCACAGTAACAAGGTACGACATGTTCCCATTAGAAAGAAGAGGGTCTCCTATACAGTTATAGGGTATGCAGTGAGTTCAACGGCTGACCAATTTTAGGAAAAACTACACTAAGAAATTAAAGACATATAGTGCAGGGCCACAGTAACGACAAATTTCCATTAGAAAGGAGAGGGTCTGCTATACAGTTATAGGGTATGCAGTGAGTCCAAAGGCTGACCAATTTTTGGAAAAACCCCACTAAGAATTTAAAGACACATACAGCAGGGCCACAGTAACAAGGTACGACATGCTCCCATTAGAAAGGAGAGGGTCTGCTATACAGTTATAATTTATGCAGTGAGTCCAATGGCTGACCAATTTTAGGAAAAACCCCACTAAGAATTTAAAGACACATAGAGAAGGGCCACAGAAACGACAAATTAGAAAGGAGAGAGTCTCCCATAGTGTTGGCCTATGCAGTGAATGCAAGGGCTGCCAAAAATTTGGAGGCACTTCAATGACCCTTGAAAGAGACGTGGAGGAGGGCCTCATAAAAAAATGTTCCCATTAGAAAGGGGAGGGCCTCCTATACTTGTAATGCCCATGCACTAAGTGTGTGGGCTGACAAACATTTACCCCTGGGGGGGTACACATGAACAAACTGTATAAAGAATTTTTTTTACGGGCATCATAAACACCCTTTAAAAAAATTATGTGGGTATTGCATCACGGACCACGGTCACCCTGCTGATATGGTGGTGGAGGATGAGGAGAAGGAGGAGGACAAGAGCAAATAGCCAAAATAAGGAAGCGTATACCCATGTGTGGGTGTGAAAAGTTGCATGAGAATACACCTCCCAAGAAAAAACACTGGATTTGATTTTACGTTACGCTGCTATCAATCGGTGGTGTTGAGTAGTCTGGCCCAATCCAGCCCTTGTTCATTTTTATCAGAGTCAGCCTGTCAGCATTTTCAGTTGACAGGCGGATGCGCTTATCAGTTATAATTCCACCAGCGGCACTAAAAACCCGCTCTGATAAAACGCTGGCGGCAGGGCAGGCAAGGACCTCCAAGGCATAGAGAGCCAGTGCATTCCACGTTTCCAGCTTGGATACCCAATAATTATAAGGCAGAGCGGAATCACGGAGGACGTTGGTACGGTAGGCAAGGTACTCCCTCACAATCTTTTGAAACTTTCCACTCCTCAGGGCCTGTGCGATGGGAGGGTCTGAGAAAACTCTCCCAGAACTTTAACAGTGTTCCCCTGCCTCTGCTGGATTGAAGTTGTGTCTCTCTCGCCTGTACTCCTTGGTTGTCCAAAGAAGTGTGCCCTCTGCCACCAGCGTTTTCAGATGGGAATATCTTTAATAGCTCAGCAACAAGGGCCTTCTGGCACAGCCCCATTTTTGTAGACCTGTCCGCCTCAGGAATAAGAGATAGAAAGTTCTCCTTGTAGCGTGGGTCTAGAAGTGTCACCAACCAGTAATGACTGTCACCCAAAATTTTGAGAATGTGAGGGTCATGGCAAAGGCAGTGTAACATAAACTCAGCCATGTGTGCCAGACTACTAACAGGCAAGACTCCCGTGTCCTCACCAAGAGGATGACTGACCATGCTCTCCTCCTCCTCCTCTCTGTCTGACAGAGAAGCGGGATGGTGACTAGAGATGAGTGTTGTTCGACTCGAACTGTTCGCCAATCTCAAATTCGAGCTGTTTTGGACGGTGTTCGAGCTGTTCGGCGAACATGAACGATTTGAAAAAAATTTGGCTGTTCGAGGTTATGTTCGATAACTGTTCGTGCACCAAAATCATAACTGGATTTTTTCTCAGTAATGATGAAAATTAATGTTAATACGCAGTTTGAGTGTACAGCGGGGCGGGGGGAGGGGCAGGGGATGGATCTCTGCAGGAATAATGAAGATCTCCATTTTTTTTTCTCTTTCCCGCATTTACAGTGGGGAGGTGCAGTCTGTCAGCCTATCAGCAGCGTACACACGGAGCGAAGGGCTTTTTTTCACACAAGCAAGGGCATGTGTCATTGGCAGTGTATGTCACATGTCCTTGCCGTATAAGACCCAGCCATTTTCCCCGTCGCCACCATTTTCTCACTGCTGCAGCTGCGTGTTAGATGGCACCGCTGTTGCTGTGTGCGCTATACCTTGTTAATTTCAAGCCAATTTTCGCACAAATCTACAGATAGCTTGGGAGTAGGGAATAGTTGTGATTGCAGTCCTTTTAAGGACTAGGTTACAGCATTTCCTACGACTTTTATCAGGCAGGTCTGTGCTCTTAAATAGATAGGTTGGGAGTAAAGACTGATTTTAATTGCAGTCCTTTTCAGGACTAAGTTACATCAGTTCCAATCAGTTTTTGCCAGGCAGGTCTGTGCCAGTGCTGTGCAAGTTTTTTTCACAGCATTTGGCTAAATCTAGCAAAGCTAATCCTTTTTGGCCTATTGCAGAGTGTGTTAGTCAGTGGAGTAGCCTATCTGTGTTGCAAGCTACACCACCTGTGTATAGAATACCAATTTTTTTACTGCACCTAGTGAAGTAAAACCTTTTGGGCATAGCATCATTCTATTAGTCCATCTATACTGACCTCCATCAGGTTGCAAATTGAATATAATTTTTTTCTGCATCTAGCTCTGAAAATATATTTGGGCTTCTAGCAGTGTGTGGGACTTGATCTATTAGTCCATCTATACTGACCTCCACCAGGTTGCAAATTGAATATAATTTTTTTCTGCATCTAGCTCTGAAAAAATATTTGGGCTTCTAGCAGTGTGTGGGACTTGTTCTATTAGTCCATCTATACTGACCTCCATCAGGTTGATAATTGAATATAATTTTTTTCTGCATCTAGCTCTAAAAAAATATTTGGGCTTCTAGCAGTGTGTGGGACTTGTTCTATTAGTCCATCTATACTGATCTTCATCAGGTTTCAAACTAAAAATAATGTTTATCTGCATCTAGCTCTGAAAAAATATTTGGGCTTCTAGCAGCGTGTGGGACTTGTTCTATTAGTCCATCTATACTGACCTCCATCAGGTTGCAAATTGAATATCATTTTTTCTGCATCTAGCTCTGAAAAAATATTTGGGCATCTAGCAGTGTGTGGGACTTGGTCTATTAGTCCATCTATACTGACCTCCATCAGGTTGCAAATTAAAAATAATTTTTATCTGCATCTAGCTCTGAAAAAATATTTGGGCTTCTAGCAGTGTGTGGGACTTGGTCTATTAGTCCATCTATACTGACCTCCATCAGGTTGCAAATTGAATATCATTTTTTTCTGCATCTAGCTCTGAAAAAATATTTGGGCTTCTAGCAGTGTGTGGGACTTGTTCTATTTGTCCATCTATACTGACCTCCATCAGGTTGCAAATTAAAAATAATTTTTATGTGCATCTAGCTCTGAAAAAATATTTGGGCTTCCAGAAGTGTGTGGGACTTGGTCTATTAGTCCATCTATACTGACCTCCATCAGTTTGCAAATTGAATATAATTTTTTTCTGCATCTAGCTCTGAAAAAATATTTGGGCTTCTAGCAATGTGTGGGACTTGGTCTATTAGTCCATCTATACAGACCTCCATCAGGTTGCAAATTGAATATATTTTTTTTCTGCATCTAACCCAGACAATAGTTTTGACCTAATACCACAGTTTGGCCACTCAGCTCTGCTCGGTTCCCATCCATTGTTTTTTTGTGCAAACAACTCCAGAGTTGTGAATTAGTTAACCACCAAAATGAGTGGAAAAAGGCCTGCTGCTGGTGGAAAGGGGAATAGGCGTGTTGGGAAGGGGAAAAAAGGTTGTGTCCGTGGGGTAGGTGTTAAAGCAACAGTAACATCTGCAGAAGAAAGACCATCTTCCAGCCAAACTAAAATGTCTACTTCTTTTAGTGGACAATGTGATAAGATCCCTTTCTTATGGCCACGCCAATCGCTACATATTCCAGATGAGGCACAAAAACAGCAGGTGCTTCAATGGATATCAAGTGCTCCTTTAAGTGGGCTCTCCTCCACATCAACTTCAACATCACAAATACTCCAGTCCTCAGAGGTGTCACCCCAATCGCACTTGCTTCCTCACAGCTCCCAAATCTCTTGATGCCCGTCTGAGTATGAGGTAGAACAGATGGTTGAGTCTGCAGAGCTGTTTACTCATACTATAGCCTGGGAATCAGAGGTCGGCTCCAGCGCTTCTGTGAATCCAGACGAGGAAATGATCTGCACTGATGCCCAGAATCTTTATGAGTCGGATCCAGGACCAGACACAGAAGGTTCTGACCATAATGTAGACCCTCATTCACAAACTGTAACTCCTGTTGGTGGAGACAATGAGGAAGACGATGATGAGACTCAAATACCTGATTGGAGCGACAACTTTAGTTTTTTGTCAGGGCAGGAGCAGGTTGGCTCTGAGGACGACGGGTGTGATAACACACAGGGTGATGATGATGAGGTTGGAGATCCCACTTACTGTCAACCCACAGTCAGCCAAGAGGTGAGGTCAGCAGAGGAGGTGGAGGAGAATGCTAGTGACGACGAGGTCAGGTTGCGCCTTCCTGGACAGAGATGTAGTACTATAAGCACGTCAACAACTGCATCCTCAAACACAACTCTGCCTCTCACCACAAGTCATGGTGGCTCTTCAGGTCACAAGGGTGCTAAGCCTTGCATAGCCTGGGCATTTTTTCAGATCGATAAAGATGACCCAACTCGTGTTATCTGTATCATTTGTCAGCAAAAGCTAAGTAGAGGAAAAAAAATACATAGTTTGAGTACTTCATGCATGAACCGGCACATGGACATGAAGCATAAGTTGCAGTGCTACATTGCGGCCTAGCCGGCCGGGCTAACCACCATTTGCCACATCTTGTGCATCCCCGGCCTCTTCATCCTCTGTGACTGGGGGGACAGCAGTCACACCTGTTTTGGGACGCAGACCTGCCACCTCTTTACCCGCAACAGCCAGCGTGATTGGCAGCTCATCATTTTCTTTGGAGGTGGTAACACCAGCTGGTGTTGAGCGCTGTCCGACATCGATAGAACCACCTTTGGATCAAGGCAACCTAACATGTCCGCCTGCATCTTCCTCACAGACCGGCAGTTTGCCGGGGACACCCTTATCAACCCCGTCTAAGCACAACAGCCAGCCCTCGGTCCCTCAGATGTGGACAAGTAAAAGACCATTTCCTCCTAGCCATGAGAAAGCTAAGAGGTTGAATTTCACCATCTGCAAGCTCTTGGCTACAGAAATGCTGACCTTCTGCCTGGTGGACACAGAGGATTTTCGAGACCTTATGTCCGTCGCAGTGCCCCAGTACCAGATGCCCAGTCAGCACTACTTCTCAAAGAAAGGTGTGCCGGCGCTCCACCAGCATGTCGCACACAACATCACCGCATCTTTGAGAAACTCTGTGTGTGACAGGTTGCATTTCACCACAGACACTTGGACGAGTAGGCATGGACAAGGGCATTAAATGTCGCTGACTGGGCACTGGGTAACTATGGTGACAGCAGGACAAGGGGCTGCTGTCCAAGTCTTGCCGTCCCCACGAGTTGTGCGTCAATCCTCTTTATGTCAAAGTTCCTCCACTGCTTCTGCCTTCTCAACCTCCTCTCGGTCCTCCACCTGCACCCAAAGCCTGTCTGGTCATGCCACAAGCTTTCTAACTGCGCCGAAGGGATCCTGCACACCTACTTGAGCAGTAGGGCTCAACGTCATGAGGCGGTTTTTACTTTGAAAAGTCTGGGAAATGTGAGTCACACAGCTGAGGAGTTGTGGTCAGCTCTGGAGAACCAATTTCATGAATGGTTGTCTCCACTGGACCTGAAACCAGGGAAGGCCGTGTGCGGCAATGCTGCAAACCTGGGTGCGGCCCTTCGCCGGCGAAATGTCACACACGTGCCTTGTATGGCTCACGTGTTGAACCTGGTTGTCCAGCAATTTTTAGCCCACTATCCCGGACTAGATGGAATTCTCCAGAGGGCACGGACGCTGTGTGCTCACTTCGGCCGTTCGCATCCCGCAGCTCAGCGACTTACATCTCTACAGAAGTCGTTGGGCCTGCCACTTCACCCGCTAAAATGAGATGTGCCTACCCGGTGGAATTCAACTCTGTACATGTTGCAGTGACTGTAGCAGCACCGACAAGCCCTGGTGCAATACGTTCTGACGTATAGCCTGGGCCAACGAGATCCAGAGGTGGGGAAAATCACGCTGGAGGAGTGGTCTCAGATCAGGGACCTATGCACCCTTCATCACAGTTTTGAAAAGGCGACGAAGATGTTTAGTGCTGACGATGCCATTATCAGCATGACTATTCTGGGGATTTACATGCTGGAGCACATGTTAAACAGAATTCGGAGTCAGGTGGTGGCACAAGAGGAGGTTGAGGAAGTAGAGGAGGAGGAGTTGTATGCGGAAGGGCTAACATCTGCAAGGTCCAGACATTCGGCAGCACCAAGGCGGCAGGCATGTGAGGGCTTCCAATCTTTTTGGGCTTCCAATCTGGATAAATGGCCGGAGCTAGCCACTTACGCCTTGGAGATCTTGTCATGCCCCGCAGCCAGCGTTCTGTCTGAGCGTGTGTTCAGCGCTGCTGGTGGTGTGCTGACATATAAGCGCACGCGGCTCTCCACTGATAATGTAGACAGACTCACGTTCATAAAGATGAACAAATCATGGATCCGAAAGGAGTTTTCTACCCCTGTGTCATCCTGGGGAGAGTAAAAGCTTGATGATTGGTTAAAATCACCTCACCAACCGTTTTAAGCTTTCAAATTACTAATCATGTTTATCTGTATCTTGGCTGGAAATTAATTTGGGCTTGTTAGCAGTGTGCAGTACTGATTCTATTAGGCCATCTATACTAAGCTCCACCAGATTTAAAATAACTAATCATGTTTATCTGTATCTTGGCTGGAAAATAATTTGGGCTTTGTAGCAGTGTGCAGCACTGATTCTATTAGGCCATCTATACTAAGCTCCACCAGATTTAAAATTACTAATCATGTTTATCTGTATCTTGGCTGGAAATAATTTGGGCTTTGTAGCAGTGTGCAGTACAGATTCTATTATGCCATCTATACTAACTTCCACCAGATTTAAAATTAATAATAATTTTTAGCTGCATCTAGCCCGGAAAATAATTTTGGGCTCCGAGATGTGCAAGACACATAAGTGCCTTCTTGCTGCACTACCTGCAACATGACCCTCAGATTGTCAGAATTCGAAGTAATCCTGACTACTGGGTTGCCACACTCTTAGATCCCCCACACTCTTCGATCAACCTTTTCATTTTAATAAAAACCAAAAAAATGGTCATTTTTGAAATTATAAGCATTAGCAGGTTATTAGAAACTGAAATCAAACAGTTTTCAACTCAAAACTTTATTCTAGGTGATGTTACATTTGCACATAGGACCCCTTGTTCGAAAGGAGCTTCTGAACTCTCTCGTCCATTGAATTTGTCAGATTGTGGATGGTTTCTGCTTCAATTGTTTTGCATGAGGACAGAATACCCTCCCAGAGCTGTTGCTTAGATGTGAACTGCCTCCAGCGATCATAGACACTCCTTTTGATGATTCTCCAGAGGTTCTGAATGGGGTAGTGGTCAGGGGAGCATGGGGGTCACACCATAAGTTTGTCCCCTTTTATGCCCATATCAGCCAGAGATGCAGATGTGTTATGTGCAGCATGAGACGGTGCATTATCATGCATGAAAATGATCTTGCTGTTTAATACACGGTTCTTCTTCTTGAACCATGGCAGGAAGTGCTGTTTGAGAAACTCCACATACATTATGGAGTTCATCTTTACCCCTTCAGGGATCCTAAAGGGGCCGACAATCTCTCTCCCCATGATTCCAGCCCAAAATATTACTCCACCTCCTCCTTGTTGGCGCTGTAGCCGTGTTTGCGTGGGGTGTCCATCAACCAGCCATCCTCCACTCCATCCATCTGGACCATCGAGCGTTGCACGGCACTCATCCGTGAACAAAACAGTTTTGAAATCAGTCTTCATGTATTGTTTGGCCCACTGGAGCTGTTTCTGCTTGTGTGCAGTGGATAGAGGAGGTCGACAGGATGGCGTATGCACAGCTGCAAACCTCTGAAGGACCCTGCATCTTGTTGTTCGGGGGACGTTGGAGGCACCAGCAGCTTCAAAGACTTGTCTGCTGCTATGACAAGGCTTTTTTGCCGCTGCTCTTTTAACCGGACGTAATTGCCTGTAGGAAAGAGTCCTCAATTTGCCCTTATCAGCACGCACACGTGTGTACTGTGAATCAGCTACATACTTCTTGATTGCCAAGACACTTCATCCTGATCATCGCACAATGTTGATTGTAGTCATGCCTTGACCTTAACACTCCACAATTTGTTGCTTCTCAGCAGTCGACACATCCTTTTTCTTTCCCATTTTGGCAGAAAATGTAGGCTGCTTATTAATGTGGGACAGCCTTCTTAAGTAGTCTTGCCTTTCACTGGACACACCTGCCAAACTAATTAGCACAGGTGTCTGCAATTGCTTACAGTGATATAAAGAGCCCTGACACACATCACCATCAATGAGTATAACTGACAAACAAGCAAATTCTTCCCTTATCACTCCTAAACACTTTTTGCATAATAATTTGGAACACAGTGTACATGTGCTTTTCCACAAAACACCAGTGGTTCACGTAGTGAATCTTACAGTTCTAACTTGCCAACCGTGGTCTGTATGGAGTTGTTCAATAAAGGGCCCAAAATTAAGATAACATAGATGGGAGAGGTCTCTATGAATAGGAATTCCTAAGTATTTGATACCCTGTGAGGGCCAGGCAAAGGGAAAGTTGAAAGTTGAACTGGATGGAATCCTGTATGGATTTGGGGAGGGAGACATCGAGGGCCTCAGACTTCGCTGCATTGATTTTAAAATTTGACCATGTAACAAAGTGATCTATTTCAGCCATAACAGCAGGGATGGATATATGTGATTGAGTGTTATATACTAGGACATCATCAGCAAATTGAGAGCACTTGTACTCGGTGCCTCCCACCTCAATCCACCTAATATTGGGGTTATGGCGAATTGATGAGAGCAGGTGCTCTGTCACTAGGATGTATAAGAGCGGGGACAGAGGACATCCCTGCCTTGTCCCATTGGTGATTATGAAAGGTGATGAAAATATTCTGACGCGCCCCCTGGGCCTTGGGACACCCGGAGCCGGACCATTTTTGGTGGATGCTGGTGGTTGTAGTCTCCGTGGCGGCGACCCGTTTCCATGGCTCAGGGCGGTCAAACCAGTGGCGGAACTATTTATGTGGTTTTGATGTTTCAACGTCCGACCTCGCCACCCGTGGATTGCGGTCAGAGTGAACCGCCGCGACAGGGCAGACCGCTGAGGCTGGTGTTGTGGATGCAGCAGAGCGTAGTATAACTCCCCACGGGAGGAGTATAGCCTCAGGGCAGTGTGTGCGGAGGATGGGGGTGATGGTGCAGGGCAGCAGCAGTAACAACACGGAGTCAGTGATGCAGTCCAGGGCCTTTAGTCACAGTTCTTATTATCCAGACCACTTCTGCAAGTAACGGCTGCACACGTCGTACTGTGCTCACCAGGTGAGGGGCTCAGACAACTCCCAGATAACTTTGGAGCGCTTCACAGGACCCCCTTTGTGTGTCCTTTGTCTGGCCTTTCTTACCAACCCTTCTGTCCGGCTGCCTCGGGCCTCCTCTTGGTAAACTTGGCGCTGTTATGATCTGCTACCAAGCTAAGGAAAGAGAGGAGATCTGTCCCTACTATAGGACTCAGCTGAATCCCTACGATGTAACAGGGAACCTGATCCTGCGATCAGACCTGCTAAAGTCCTAATCTAGTCTGTACGGAGACCTATAGATGTGGGGAGGGAATCCCTACAAGTACTAAGGACTGGGAGGAATATGGGACACCTCCTAACAGAAATAGTAGCAGACAGACGAACAAACAAAATAGATAGAACATAGAGGTCCGTAGACCAAGCAAACTAACAGAGTTAGATACAGAGCACAGGCTAGCTAGAAAGTAGATATACAATGAAGTCCAGCAAAGCCAGAAGGGCGGAGCAGGATTAAATAGGCCAACAAGGTCATGTGACCAGCAAAGGAAAAAAAACCTAACAGCAAGGTACTAACAGTACCCCCCCTTCTAAGAGGATCCTCCGGATCCCCTAGGACCAGGCTTATCAGGAAATCTCCTGTGAAACGCTCTGATAAGTCTGGACGCGGAAACATCATCTGACCTCACCCAAGAGTTATCCTCGGGTCCGAAACCTTTCCAGGCCACAAGATACTGCAAACTACCTCTATACCGTCTAGAGTCAAGGATGCGAGAAATTTCATATTCCCCGTCCTCCACCACCGGAGGAACAGAGGCAGAGGTGTCACCATCCGACACAAAAGAGACATGAAAGACCGGATTAATTCTCCAGGAGGTAGGAACCTCCAACCTAACAGCAGATTGGTTGACAACCTGAAGCACCTTAAAGGGCCCTACAAACTTGGGACCCAATTTCTTAGAAGGAATCCTCAACCGCAGATTCCTAGAGGACAACCAAACCATGTCACCAACAGCGAACAAAACCTCCTGTCGTTTCCTATCAAAGTAGTCTTTAGATTTTCTGTTGGCCTCCTGAAGATTACCACGCACATCCGTCCAAACTCTTTCCAAATCACCGGAAAAATTCTCCTCCTCAGGCACGGCAGATCCCAACTTGGAGAACGACCCAAACGACGGATGTCTCCCAGAACAACAAAAAAAAGGCGAACAACCAGCAGAAGAAGATGTATGATTGTTCAGAGCAAATTCGGCAAGTGGCAGAAACTCAGACCACCCCTCTTGATTGTCTGCCACAAAACAACGCAAGAACTGCTCAACATCCTGGTTTTTCCTTTCTGTCTGGCCATTAGATTCAGGATGATATCCGGACGAAAACGACAAATGAATTCCCAACCTGTCACAAAAGGCACGCCAAAAACGAGCCACGAACTGAGGACCCCTATCAGAAACAATGTCAGTAGGAACGCCATGAAGTCTGACAATTTCCTTGACAAAGGCCTTAGCGAGAGTTTTAGCGCAGGGCAGTTTGACGAAGGGAACCAAGTGACACATCTTGCTAAAACGGTCCACGACCACCCAGATGACAGTAAAACCCTCAGAGGGGGGAAGGTCAGTTATAAAGTCCATAGCCAAATGTGTCCAAGGAGCACTGGGGACCTCCAAAGGACAAAGTAACCCCGCAGCAGGAGTATGTGAGGACTTAGATCTAGCACATATAGTACATTGGCGCACCCACTTAATGACTTCCTTCTACCATCCAGGCCACCAAAAACTGCGACCCACCAGTCTCTTGGTCTCAGAGATTCCGGGATGACCTGCCAACCGAGATTCGTGACACTCAACAAACAAATCTCTCCTAAAGGTCCCAGGCACAAACAACCTCCCATGAGGAGTGTTAGATGGGGCATTCTCCTGAGCTTTAAGAATCTCATCTTCCAAAACGGAGTCTAAAGCAGCTATCACAACACCTTCTTGTAAAATGTTTTCCTCTTTCTCAGCACCGACTATGGGAGAAAAACTGCGAGACAAGGCATCCGCCTTAACATTCTTAGTACCAGGGATGTAAGTAACGGAGAAATTAAACCGCGAGAAAAACAGTGCCCACCTAGCCTGACGGGCATTCAGGCGCTTGGCAGCATCAAGATATATCAGATTTTTATGATCCGTAAGAACCTGAACGGGAAATTCCGCACCTTCCAAGAAGTGGCGCCAGTGTTCAAATGCGAGCTTAATAGCCAATAATTCCCGATTACCAATATCGTAATTCAATTCAGTCTCCGAAAAATTTTTTGAAAAAAAGGCACAGGGATGTAATCCATCCCCGTTATCCTGAGACAATACTGCGCCAACCCCCACAGAGGAAGCATCAACCTCAACCAAAAACGGCCTAGTAACATCAGGCTGCATAAGGATGGGAGCAGAGGTGAACCTCTCCTTGAGATACACAAAAGCTTCAATGGCCTCAGAAGACCACTGAACCGCATCAGCACCTTTCCTGGTGAGATCAGTCAGAGGTTTGACAATACTAGAAAAATTTTTTATGAACTTTCTATAGTAATTGGCGAAACCCAAAAACCTCTGTATCGATTTCAAACCAATAGGCCTAGGCCATTCCTGCACAGCCTGAACCTTAACCGGATCCATCTCAAAACCTTTGCTGGAGATAATGTAGCCCAAAAAACTAATTCTCTGTACAGCGAACTCACATTTCTCCAGCTTAGCAAAAAGCGAATTGTCCATTAATAACTGTAATACCTCACGCACGCTCCGCCAATGAGACTCCAGATCTGGCGAATAAATCAAAATGTCATCCAAATACACAACCACATTTTTACCGATCAAAGGTCTAAGGATGTCATTAATCAGATTCTGAAAAAATGCAGGAGCATTAGTAAGACCAAAAGGCATAACCAGATTCTCAAAATGACCCACAGGAGTGTTAAAAGCAGTCTTCCATTCGTCACCCTCCTTCATGCGCAACAGATTGTATGCCCCCTTAAGGTCAATTTTAGAGAACCACTTGGCCCCCATTAACTGGTTAAACAGATCAGGAATCAATGGCAGTGGGTAAGGATTGCGTACAGTAATTTTGTTAATCTCACGAAAATCCAGACAAGGACGTAAACCGCCGTCCTTTTTTTTTTACAAAAAAAAATCCAACCGCCACAGGAGACTTAGAAGGCCTAATGTGACCGGCGGCCAAACTTGTCTGTATGTATTCCTCCAAAGCCTTCCTCTCAGGAATAGTAAGGTTAAATAAACGACTTTTAGGAAGAGTCGCTCCAGGGACAAATTCAATAGAACAATCATAGTCTCTATGGGGAGGCAAAACCTGCGATTCCTTCTCAGAAAAAACTCTCCAAAAATCCTGAATAGGAACAGGCAATTCTCCCCTATCCAAAGCTGCAATACGCCCATTACAACACTTGTCATAACATTTATGGCTCCAGGATTTAATTTCACTGGTAGACCAATCCAGTACAGGATTGTGAAATTTTAACCAGGGCAAACCCAATATTACTGGAGAAGGCAAGTTATTCAACACTACCAAATCCAATTTCTCATGGTGAACACCATTAATAGTGAGAGGAAATTCACTGACCTTGAGAGTAATATTCTTCAAAGGGGAGCCATCCACAGAAACCACAGCAATGGGGGATGACAAAGGCTCAGGTTTTAAATTGAGTTTTTCCACGAATCCCCCATCAATTACATTCAGTGTAGACCCGCAATCAACAAACACCCGAAATTCCATTAATTTTTCCTGAGCAATCGTGGAAGCAGCTAAAAATATACCCTTGGAATTTAAACAGGCAATACGGGCGTGACTGACCATTTTTTTTTCTTTCTTCATACGAAGCTCACAGCCTTTAATCAAATGACCAGATTTTCCGCAATAGAAACACAAGCCTTCCGAAAAACGACGGTCTTTTTCTTGAGAGCGAGGTGCCACCGATCCAATCTCCATCGGTTCACCACTGTTAGTACACACATTATCATAACCAGAAACTGACATAGCAGAGGATTTGCTCTCATTAACCCTAGCACGCAGTCTTCTATCCACCCGTATAGCTAATTGCATAGCCTGTTGCAAATCCTCAGGTGTAGGATAAGCAATTAGCAGGTCTTTAACTCTTTCACAGAGCCCAGCAAGAAATAGACTTTTCAGAGCAGAATCGTTCCACCCTGTTTGAGTGGACCAACGACGAAAATGTGTACAATATTTTTCCACATTACCCGATCCTTGTTTTAAACGTCTCAACTCAGTCTCAGCTGATGCGACACGGTCAGGATCATCATATAATAGTCCCAAAGCAGAAAAAAAACTATCCACTGATCTGAAGCATGAATCACTAGGTTGCAAAGAAAAGGCCCACTCCTGAGGCTCTTTGCCCAAAAGTGACATTATGAACCCTACGCGCTGGGATTCATCCCCAGAGGACTTAGGTCTCAAACGAAAATACAATAAGCAAGCATTTTTAAATGAAAAAAATTCTCGGTGTTCACCAAAAAATAAATCCGGCAAACATACCTTAGGCTCCAAGAAATGTGCTCCAGGACAGTTACTCACATGCTGACGGAGCTCGGCCACCTCCAGAGAGAGTCCCTGCAGGCGATGAGCCAAATCCTGAACCGACACCATGATGGAACAGAAAAATCTTTCCTTAGAGAATTTGCTGGCTGGACTTACTGTTATGATCTGCTACCAAAGCTAAGGAAAGAGAGGAGATCTGTCCCTACTATAGGACTCAGCTGAATTCCTACGATGTAACAGGGAACCTGATCCTGCGATCAGACCTGCTAAAGTCCTAATCTAGTCTGTACGGAGACCTATAGATGTGGGGAGGGAATCCCTACAAGTACTAAGGACTGGGAGGAAAATGGGACACCTCCTAACAGAAATAGTAGCAGACAGACGAACAAACAAAATAGATAGAACATAGAGGTCCGTAGACCAAGCAAACTAACAGAGTTAGATACAGAGCACAGGCTAGCTAGAAAGTAGATATACAATGAAGTCCAGCAAAGCCAGAAGGGCGGAGCAGGATTAAATAGGCCAACAAGGTCATGTGACCAGCAAAGGAAAAAAAACCTAACAGCAAGGTTCTAACAGGCGCCAGTTTCCCTGACCCTATGTTGTGCCTTCCTAGCGGGTGTAGCGAGGGGCTGCGCCACATAAAATGTCACAGCCTCTGGTTTCTAGCTGAGGGTCGTTTCCCGCCTCCACTAGTTTTGGGGACCGGTCTCCCCCTTTGGCCTGACCCTCCACGCAGGTGGATTCGGGCGTGCGGTGGCGACTTGCCCATCCTCACCCCTGGGATCCCTTCGTTCCTCGTTCCTGGAGCCTTCTCTGCTCCTCTTCCTTCCTTCTCCCTCTTCCAGGCCTGGGCCTCTGTTACTAGGCCCGCCTCCGTAGCAGAGCTCATGCAGAGCCCCTGCTCCCTGTCACTTCTGCTCAGACTTCTCTGCACTGAACTAAGATGGTGCCCACCTTTTATACTCCCTTCTCAATGAACTCAGTAACTGCTTCCTCCCTGCTCCTGCACTACAGGGTTCCCCTTCCTCAGTGTTCCCTCCCCCAACTCCAGCCAGGGACAGGGACTGTCGTGCCCATCTCAGGGGCATATTGGTCGCCCTGCCCCACGGCAATGTGGTGTAATGCATGCAGTTGTCGGTTCCTGATCCAAACTTCATCCTTACCTGAGAGTGAGATATCACACCTCTGGGTGAGGTGCAATACATCTGTAGCAACCGAGCCCTCAGGGTGCTAAAGTTCCATTTATCTTCAGCCTAGGTGACGTATTGCGATACAGGGCCGTCATTTTGGCTATAAAAGGGTCCCCTAGACCCCTACCCCAAGCTTTTTAAGAGAATAATATATGGCGTGTCAGGAGACTCTTTGGAATGCTTTCTCAGCACCCAACGAGAGTATCTAATTACAAATTTTTAACTGCATCTAGCCCAGGAAATACTTTGTGCCTAGTAGCAGTGTCTGCTAGTCAACGGATTATCCCGGCTGTTAAGCAAGCTGCACCACCTGTAGTTTGGACACTTAACTTTTTTTTTTTCAAAGGAAATGCTTCGGGACCACGGGATACTCAGTGAAGAGCATCAGGAGGCACCCCAAGGCATAGGGGCTGGGACTGGCGGTAGGATGCCTTGCGGTGGACAGCCGAGCTCGATCCTTATAAAAGCTTTTTAACTGCAGCAGCTTTAGTGGACGCTACTGGAGCTGGAATTACGCGGCTGCTGGCAGGAGACTTGCCCTCCAATAGATCCTTGTAAAAGGATTTAAAGTGTATTCATTCAAATTAGAGATACAATTTAAATTAAAAAGCTTAGAGCTGCCTCCACCACAGGGGGGCTCGCTCGACCCACCAGCGGACAGGTACCTGTATTGGGAGAGGGGGGCTGGCCTTCAGGGTCCACCGCGGCTCTGGCACAAACCCGGCGACACGGAGGTGGCACGGGCAGGAGCGGACTGGCCGTGTCGGCTTCTCACTTTTTGGATTTTAGAAGGGCATGACATGCCTATATCTGTGTCTCCCCCTCCTGTTACTCCTCCACCTCTTTTCTTTTCGCATGACTATATGTACTTGTCACTTTTCCATGTGTTAGTTATGTCTTCTGAGCAGTTTGTCAGCTTTTGGACTCCTTTGAAGGTGTTTTCTATGTGTTTCTATGTGCTTTTGTTTGCCTGCCATTGGTTTTAACGGTGTTCGAAGGTGTTTGACGAACAGTTCGACGAACAGTTCGGCGAACACACGGGTGTTCGACGAACCTGACCGAACTCAAACACAAAGGGGGTGGCTCAACACTAATGGTGACGCTAATTATGGCGTCATCGCCGCTCACCATCTTGGTGGAGTTCTCAAAGTTTTGGAGGATGGTCATATGTCTGACATCCATGTCCACTCCTGAGGTCTTATGTGTGGAGTCTGATCTGAGTACTGGTGGCCTTGTTGATGCTGGTACTCAACAACTGCCTTCTTCTGCTCACAAACCCTTCCCAACATCTGCAGTGTAGAGTTCCAACATGTGGGGACATCACACACCAGTCTGTGAGCCGGAAGCTGCAAACGCTGCTGAAACACGGCAAGGGCGGAGGAAGATGTAGCTGACTTTTTAAAATGGACACACAGGAGGCGTACTTTAACAAACAGATCCGGCAGCTCCGGGTAGGATTTGAGAAACCGCTGAACCACAAGGTTAAGCACATGGGCCAGGCATGGTACGTGTGTGAGCTCACCTCGCATCAGTGCCGCCTCCAGGTTCCGGCCATTGTCACACACGACCATGCCTGGCTGTAGGTTCAGTGGTGTGAGCCACAGATCTGCATGTTCTTTCAGATCTGTCCACAACTCTTCAGCATTGTGCGGTTTTTAAGCTAAGCATATTAGCTTCAGCACAGCCTGTTGCTGCTTGGCCGAGGCAGTGCTGCAGTGCTTCCAGCTTGTGACTGATATGGTCATTTTGGAGATGGAGGCTGAAGAGGAGGAGAAGGCTGAGGAGGATGAGGTGCAGGAGCAGGAGCAACCCTGATTGACCTAGGGCCCGCAATCCATGGCATCGAGAGGACGTGTTACATCCCAAGGTCCGACTGGGTCCCGGCTTCCACAATGTTAACCCAGTTTGCCGTCAGCGAGATGTACCTTCCCTGCACACAAGCACTTGTCCACGTGTCCGTGGTTAAGTGGACTTTACCGGTAACTGCGTTGTTGAGAGCACGGCTAATGTTTTGGGATACGTGCTTGTGTAATGCGGGGACGGCACACCGCGAGAAATAGTGGCGGCCGGGGACCGAGCACTGAGGGACCGCCGCCGCCATCAGGTTGCGGAATGCTTCCGTCTCCACGAGCCTAAAAGGCAACATTTTGAGCGCAAGCAGTCGTGAAATGTGAGAATTTAGTAGTGTGGCTTGTGGGGCGTTCGCTGCATATTTGCGCTTGTGTTCCATGGACTGGGGTATGGACAACTGAACGCTGCGCTGGGTCAAGGACATGGACGTGCTTCCTGATGCTGCTACTTGAGAGTGTGCAATGACAGCTGCAGGGCAGGAGGCATCTTCGCATGCACCATGGACAGGGGATTGGCTTGCATGCACAACAGTGGAAGAAGCAATGGTGCCACCCGCAGACACTGTTCCTGGACCCTGGGGTTCGGCCCACAAAGTCGGGTGCTTTGCTGCCATGTGCCTGATCATGCTGGTGGTGGTCAGGCTGGTCGTTTTGCCACCCCTGCTGATGCTGGCCTGGCAGGTGGTGCAAATGACCTTTTGGGGGTTATCGGCAGAGTCTTTAAAAAACAACCAGACTTGGGAAGACCTAACAGTTGTACTGGCAACTTCCTTCGTGTTGGTGTGACGGGGAATGGTTGCCTGCCTTCTGTCTGGGCCACCACACTGCTTCTTCCTGCCTGTTGGGGTGCTCTGCCTCACTCCCCCTGTGTGCTGCTGTCCTCGCTCTGCATGTCCTCCTGCCAGGTTGGATCAGTTACTATATCATCCACCACCTCGTCTTCCACTTCCGCACCCTGGTCCTCCTCCTGACTTTCTGGCAATTGTGTCTCATCATCGTCCACCTCTTGTGATACTTTCCCACTGTCGCCTTCGTGTGACCGTGGCTGCTCATATATTTGGGCATCGCTACATGCGATCTCCTCTTGCCCTGCTTCAAGTGGATCGGGCGAGAGGCCCGAATCTATAAATGGAAAAGAGAACAGCTCTTCAGAGTGTCCAAGTGTGGGATCAGTTGTCTCTGGGTACTCGGCATGGTGGGAGGAAGGAGGATCAGGGTGAGGAATATGCGGTCCAGACTCATGGCTACTGAGACTTGACCGTGTGGAAGACAGGGTGGTGGTGTTGGCTAAGTGACTGGAAGCATTATCCGCTATCCAACCAACAACGTTTTGACACTGCTCTGGGTTCAATAGTGGTGTGCTGCGGTCCCCTAGAAATTGGGACTCGAAAATCAGACGAGAAGATGTGGGTGTTTGTTGTGGCATAATTTCGGCTTGCCCACGGCCTTGTCCTCGGCCTCTGCATGAACCATTACCATCACGTCCCTGTTCCTTTCCACGTGCCTCGCCCATTTTAAATGGAGGACAGTATCTTCCACGCTCACTACAAATGACTGAGTTTGGAACGAACTTCTTTGTGATCCGTGTGATGGAGAAAACAGAGGTTTAAATACCTAGCCGGTAGGTAAGTGGTTTGACCAGCAAACTGCGGAGAATTGCTTCACTGACACACTAAAGGAAATTTTTAATGCAGGCCAGAAATGGCAGTATTTTCTGACAACGTATATGTGATCTGTTTGACAGAGAAAACAGAGTTTTAAATACCTAGCCTGTAGGTAAGTAGTTTGACCAGCAAACTGCGGAGAATTGCTTCACTGACACACTAAAGGAAATTTTTAATGCAGGCCAGAAATGGCAGTATTTTCTGACAACGTATATGTGATCCGTTTGACGGAGAAAACAGAGTTTTAAATACCTGGCCTGTAGGTAAGTAGTTTGAACAGCAAACTGCGGTGAATTGCTTCAATGACACACTAAAGGAAATTTTTAATGGAGGCCAGAAATGGCAGTATATTCTGACAACGTATATGTGATCCGTTTGACAGAGAAAACAAAGTTTTAAATGGCTGGATTTCTAGCGCTCTAATATGGAAAGGCGCAGAAAAAATGGTGTTCTCTGGATTGCTTTTTAAGCAGATAATGAGGATTAAGAGCCAAAGAAAAGTATTCCTGGCCCCTGATACCTGGGCCTTAGTATAGAAATATTTAACAGCAGCAGAAGGCAGAATTGGAATGGAGCCTCTGGTGCTATATGCACTGCAGTCTGCTATATACACTGCCTGCCTATACACCCTGCCTGCCTGATATCTCTGCAGATGGATTAGTCCTCAGAAGGACTGTTTGTTAAAATGGATATGTGTAATGTACGTTTTTTCTCCCTACACTACCTAATACACAAGAAAATCTGTCCCTGACACAGCAACACCTCTCCCTACACAAGCAAATGGCGCGGAAAAACGATGTTCTCTGGATTGCTTTTTAAGCAAATAATGAGGATTAAGATCCAAAGTTAACTATTCCTGGCCCCTGAGACCTGGGCCTTTGTATATAAATATTTAACAGCAGCAGAAGGCAGAATTGGAATGGAGCCTCTTGTGCTATATGCACTGCAGTCTGCTATATACACTGCCTGCCTATACACCCTACCTGCCTGATATCTCTGCATATGGATTAGTCCTCAGAAGGACTGTTTGTGAAGATGGATATGTGTAATGTACGGTTTTTCTCCTACACTACCTAATACACAATCAAATCTGTCCCTGATGCAGTAGCTCTCCCTACACTGTCTGATCCGGAGTGACTGTGACGAGCATGGCGGCGCCAGGTCTGACATAGACCTAATGACGCTGTGTGGCCAGCCAATCACTGCAATGCCCACAACCAACATGGCTACGGCATTACAGTGCATGGCAGGCAATCCCTACATGTTCATTGGCTCTCTAAAGAGCAGCAAACATGCAGGGAGGGGACCCGAGTTCCGCCCGAGCAACCCGGAAATACTCGGCGAGCGCCGCGCTTCTCGAGCCGTGAGATTCTCGGGCGAGCACCGAGCAGTAGCGAGCATGCTCGCTCATCACTAGTTATGAGTATAGCTTCATTCTTTTTAGCCTTCTGTTTCAGATTGTTGGGATATAGCAACTCTTGTCTCGGAGTGTGTCTGGCTCGATTATAGGCTCTTTTCACAGACCTCTTGCTATAGCCTCTATTGAAAAATCTCTCTTTGAGGTCTTTTGATTGCCGCTCAAAATCCTCATTAGAACAAATGCGTTTAAGACGTAAGAATTGGCCAATAGGTATAGATTGGATCATTTACGGGGATCAGATGATGAGGCATGTAGGAGGGCATTTACGGATGTAGATTTCCGGAATAAATCAGTTTGTAAACAGTTATGAATGTCTCTGTATGCTTTCACATCCAAAAAGTCGATCAAATTTGCATCGCAGTGGTAGGTTAGATGGATGTTGAACTCATTGAGATTCAATTCAAACATGAATTGAACCAAGACTCCTTCTAAATCCTGCCAGACAAAAAATACATCATCGATGTACCGCGTCCAGAGGCGGATGCGGTCCATTGATGCGTATCTGCCTGACAAAAAGATGTCCCTCTCCCACAGCCCCAGGAACAGGTTGGCATAGGATGGTGTGAAAGCAGCCCCCATCACTGTTCCCTGGAGCTGTAAGAAGAAGGACCCCTTAAAAGTAAAAAAGTTGTGAGACAATGTAAATTCAAGTAGTTGTAGAATGAAATTTGTCATACATGGTGATGTATCGGATGAGTCTAGAAAAAATTTCACTGCTCTCAGTCCATCCCTATGCCTAATGTTTGTGTATAATGATTAGTGTTGAGCGAGCACTAAAATGCTCGGGTGCTCGAAGCTCGGGCCGAGCTCACCGTGATACTCGGGTGCTCAACACAAGCGACGAGCCCAATGTTAGTCTATGGGAGACCCGAGCATTTTTGCGGCGGCACCCCCGGCAGTCTGTAGAAAGCCGAAAAAGTGCCCAAAACGATAGTCACAGTGCTCAAATTACAGGGGGACAGCATGGGGATCACCCCAGGAAGCATTTCTGACCCCCAGGTCACTGCTGTCAACAACGTGGTCAGAGGTATTAGGCCACTTTTACGGGCTCACAATAAAACGTTCAAAAACGAAAGTGAAACGGTTTTCCTGTGAAATATGTTAAGGAACATCCTTTCCAGGGTAAAGACTTGTGTATAAGGTAAAATAAATAACCAAAAACAAAAATACTCCTCCACACCTTGGGCTATGTTCACAAGTAGCATTTTTGATGCGTTTTTGCACTTTTGTATTGCTTTCAACCGTGACAAATGCATTCACTGGGAAATGTCATTTTAACATTTTTCAACCATATCTGGCCATGTGCTGTGTGACACATGCATACAGTGCTGAAAAGACATGGGAACAGCATGGGAAAGACCCCTAGAAGCATCTCTGACACCCAGGTCACTGCCTAAAAGTGTGCCCATCAGAAATGATCCTTGCCGCATCAGAAGATGCAACTATCCCCGTGCAAGTCTTGTCCCAGGGCAGTATTCAATTGTACCTCCCCCATTCCTTGCAATGCAAGCACAAGTATGCAGCCTGCCACCCACCCACCCCCAGGCTGCAATACCATACTGCTTGCTTGCTTGCACTTGAAATTGGGCTTTTAGGCATGTGGAGGCGGAATCTTGCCACCACGTCATGGCTGCGTCGGCGGCCTGGTATCCATACTCAGCCCCAGCCGACCGGAGGCCGGGTGTCCACACTTGGTCCCCAGCCGCCAGGGTGCAGCCGCGTGTCCATACTCGGTACCCAGCCACCCCGCGGCCGGGTGCCCACGCACGGTCTCCAGCCGCCTGGGGGCGGCCGGGTGTCCATAAACAGTCCCCAGCCACCCCTATTTGAAGGACAGCCTAACCACAAACACGTGGACAAGTGAATGAGGCCAGGGATGGTCCATATGACTGACGCCGTCACACTGGGTTAATATTGTGGAAGCCGGAACACAGTTGGACAATGGAATGCAACACGTCCTCCAGACATAGAGGATTGCGGGTCCTGGGTCAATCAGGCTTCAACACAAAATGCAGAAGGTAGACAGCAGCAGTAGTCGGCCTCCTACACAACGAGTAAATTATTCATGATCATGAGCCCATCCATCTCCTTAGCTTTCTGTTCCTTGGAATGCAAGCGCATGTATGTAGTAGCGGCTAGGCCTGAGGTGGTCAGCTTTTTGGTGAATATCCTACCTCCTCCGAGGATTTCTGGATGTTTTCCTGCTACTATCCCAGTTCTATGACTCCTGATAAAACAAAGCTTCAGGTGATGAATGATGGATAAGGTGGTGGCAAAGGAGAAAGAGCAGGAGGAACAGGGACCATTCACATCAATATCAGGCCAGTAAACCACACATGTCTTGTAGGATATGTTTCTGTACCAAAAGGAGCAGTTCGGCTACACAGTTATAGGGCATACAGTGAGTGCAATCTCTACCAAAAATTTCGAGGCACTCCAATGCCCCTTGGAAGTGACATGAAGGTCAGAGGGCCTTAACTAAACAGTTTTTTCCATTTATAGCAGCTGGGTCTCCTGTACACTGTTGGCGTAAGCAGTGAATGGAAGGCTTTCCAAAAATTATGAGGAACTGCAATGCCCCTTGAAACAGACGTGGATTACAGCGTACTACAAACCTTCTACCCATTATTGGGGAGTGGGTCTCCCTTAGTGTTCGCCTATGCATTGAAAAGCAAAAGCTGACTAAAATTAGGAGGAAATGCAATGCCCGTTGGATGAGTCGTGGAGGTTAGAGTTAATTAAAAACAACATTTTAATGCCCCTTGGAAGAGCTGTGGAGTTCAGAGTGGTTTAACAAGACGCTTTTATTGCCCCTTGGAAGAGACGCGGAGGTCAGAGTGGTTTAACAAGACAGCTTTAATGCCCCTTGGAAGAGTGGTAGAGGTCACAGTAGCTTAACAAGACTGTTTTAATGCCCCTTGGAAGAGTGGTGGAGGTCACAGCAGCTTAACAATACGGTTTTAATGCCCCTTGGAAGAGTGGTGGAGGTCATAGTAGCTTAACAAGACAGTTTTAATGCCCCTAGGAAGAGACGTGGAGGTCACAGTAGCTTAACAAGACGGTTTTAATGCCCCTTGGAAGAGTGGTGGAGGTCACAGTAGCTTAACAAGACAGTTTGAATGCCCCTTGGAAGAGACGTGGAGGTCAGAATGGTTTAACAAGATGGTTTTAATGCCCCTTGGAAGAGTGGTGGAGGTCACAGTAGCTTAAAAAGACAGTTTTAATGTCCATTGGAAGAGACGTGGAGGTCACAGTAGCTTAACAAGACAGTTTTAATGCCCCTTGGAAGAGACGTGGAGGTCAGAGTGGTTTAACAAGACAGTTTTAATGCCCCTTGGAAAAGTGGTAGAGGTCACAGTAGCTTAACAAGACAGTTTTAATGCCCCTTGGAAGAGACGTGGAGGTCACAGTAGCTTAACAAGACAGTTTTAATGCCCCTTGGAAGAGACGTGGAGGTCAGAGTGGTTTAGCAAGATGGTTTAAATGCCCCTTGGAGGAGTAATGGAGGTCACGGTAGCTTAACAAGACAGTTTTAATGCCCCTTGGAAGAGACATGGAGGTCACAGTAGCTTAACAAGACGGTTTTACTGCCCCTTGGAAGGGTGGTGGAGGTCCCAGTAGCTTAAGAAGACAGTTTTAATGCCCCTTGGAAGAGACGTGGAGGTCAAATTGGTTAAACAAGACGGTTTTAATGCCCCTTGGAAGAGTGGTGGAGGTCACAGTAGCTTAACGAGACGGTTTTAATGCCCCTTGGATAAGTGGTGGAGGTCACAGTAGCTTAACAAGACATTTTTCATGCTCCTTACAAGAGCCATGCAGTACAGCATATTAAAAACATTATTCCCATTATTGCGGAGTGGGTCTCCCATAGTCTTTGCCTATGCCTTCCAAGCAAAAGCTGCCAAAAATTAGGACGTAGTAACTTGCAATGCTGGCAACATGGACAACGGTCACCCTGGTGGTATAGTGGTGGTGGAGGCTGAGGATAAGGAGAAGAGCAAAAAACAGCCAAAATGAGGAAGCGTATACCCATGTGTGGGTGTGACGCAGTGCATGGGAATATACCACCCGAAATAACACAGTGGATTTGATTTTTTGTTACTCTGCTGTCATTTGGTGGTGATGAGAAATCTGGCCCAATCCAGCCCTTGTTTATTTTGATAAGGGTCAGCTTGTCAGCATTGTCAGTTGACAGGCGAGTGAGCTTATCAGTTATAATTCCCCCAGCGGCACTAAAAACACGCTCCGATAACACGCTAGTGGCAGGGCAGGCCAGGATCTCCAAGGCGTACAGAGCGAGTTCATTCCAAGAGTCCAGCTTGGATACCCAATAATTAAAAGGCACAGAGGAATCACGGAGGATGCTGGTTCGGTCAGCAAGGTACTCCCTCACCATCTTGTGAAACTTTCCACTCCTTGTGAGAATACCCCGCACCTCAGGGCCTGTAAGCTGGGCAGGTCTCAGAAAACTGTCCCAGAATGTTGACAGTGTTCCCCTGCCTCTGCTGGATTGGAGTTGCGTCTCTCTCGCCTGTACCATCCCTGGCCACAAGCACTTATCCACGTGTCCGTTTCCAGGTGGACTCTCCCAGTAACTGCGTTGTTGAGGGCACAGCAGATGTTTTGGGACACGTGCTTGTGTAGTGCGGGGATGGCACACCGGGCAAAATAGTGTCGGCAGGGGACCGAATACCGAGGGATGGCCACCGCCAGAAAGGTGCGGAAGGATTCTGCCTCCACCAGCCTAAAAGGCAGCATTTCCAACGCAAGCAGTCGTGAAATGTGCGAATTTAGGACTGTGGCCTGTGGGGCGTTGGCTGCGAATTTGCGCTTTCGTTCAAAGCTCTGGGATATGGACAATTGAACTCTGCGGTGGGACGTGGACGTTGATGCTGTTTCTTGAAGAACTGCCATAACAAGTGAAGACTGAGAGGAGGGGGCATCTTTGCATGCAGTATGGACAGGGGTTTGCCTTGCACGCACAACAGGGGGTTCTATTACACGCACAATAGCGGAAGAAGCAGTGGTGACACCCGCTGACACTGGTCGTGAACCCTGGGGTTTGCCCCACAATGTCGGGTGCTTTGCTGACATGTGCCTGATCATGCTAGTGGTGGTCAGGTTGGTAGTTTTGTCACCCCTGCTGATGCTGGCATGGCAGTTGGTAAAAATGGCCTTTTTGGGGTTATCAGCAGAGTCTTTAAAAAAAATTCCAGACTCTGGAAGACTTACCGGTTGTACTGGCAACGTCCCTCATGTTGGTGTTACGGGGAACTGTTGCCCGCCTTCTCTGTGCGGCCACCACACTGCTTCTTCCTGCCTGTTGGGGTACTCTGCCTCCCTCCCCCTGTGTGCTGCTGGCCTTGCTCTGCGTGACCTCCTGCCACGTTGGGTCAGTTACTAGTAGTGTTGAGCCACCCCCGTAGTGTTCGAGTTCGAGTTCGGTTCGTCGAACACCCGTGTGTTCGCCGAACTGTTCGTCGAACTGTTCGTCGAACACCTTCGAACACCGTTAAAACCAATGGCAGGCAAACAAAAACACATAGAAACACATAGAAAACACCTTCAAAGGTGTCCAAAAGCTGACAAACTGCTCAGAAGACATAACTAACAAATGGAAAAGTGACAAGTACATATAGTCATGTGAAAAGAAAAGAGGTGGAGGAGTAAAAGGAGGGGGAGACACAGATATAGGCATGTCATGCCCTTCTAAAATCCAAAAAGTGAGAAACCGACACGGCCAGTTCGTTCCTGCCCGTGCCACCTCCGTGTCGCCGGGTTTGTGCCAGAGCCGTGGTGGGCCCTGACGGCCAGCCCCCCTCTCCCAATACTGGTGCCTGTCCGCTGGTGGGTCGAGCCCCCCCGCGGTGGGGGGGGGGTAACATCTGCAGAAGAAAGACCATCTTCTAGCCAAACTAAGATGTCGACTTCTTTTCGTGGACAATGTGATACGATCCCATTGCTACAAATTCCAGATGAGGCACAAAAACAGCAGGTGCTTCAGCGGATATCAAGTGCCCCTTCAAGTGGGCTCTCCTCCACCTCAATTTCAACATCACAAATACTCCAGTCCTCAGAGGTGTCACCCCAATCGCACTTGCTTCCTCACAGCTCCCAAGTCTCCAGCTGCCCGTCTGAGTATGGGGTAACACAGATGGTTGAGTCTGCAGAGCTGTTTACTCATACTATAGCCTGGGAAACGGAGGTCTGCTCCAGAGCTTCTGTTAATCCAGACGAGGAAATGATCTGCACTGATGCCCAGAATCTTTATAAGTCGGATCCAGGACCATATGAAGAAGCTTCTGAGCATAATGTAGACCCTCGTTCCCAAACTGTCACTCCTGTTGGTGGAGACAATGATGAAGACGATGATGAGACTCAAATACCTGATTGGAGCGACAACTTGACTTTTCGGTCAGGGCAGGAAGAGGTTGGCTTTGAGGACGACCGGTGTGATAACACACAGGGTGGTGATGACGAGGTTGGAGATCCCACTTACTGTCAACCCGCAGTCAGCCAGTCGATGAGGTCATGGAGGAGGTGGAGGAGGATGTGACTAGCCCAGGGGATGGGGATGACTCGGTACCCGGGCCTTTGCCTGGCCTTGGGGATGTCGCGGTGGTCGGCTCCCTGGCCCGTACCCTGGGGTCACTCTTTAAAAGAGTGGATAATTGTTAATTTTATAAGAGTTCGTGACGCCACCTGTGGTATCTGATGAGAAGCACCAGTGCTGCAGCAGTCCACTGAGACCCGTGATAAGGCAGCTCGATGGTATAGCTCCCCGCAGGTGGAGCTAGGTCTCAGGGCAGCGTATGCAGGGGGAATGCAGGACAGGCGAGACCCAGCTGGGTCAGAGCAAGAACGGGAACGGACACGGTAGTCACTTCAGTACCTTTTACTGGAGGAAATTCAGACACATCCCGGAGCACTGTAGGGTGAAGGGTGAATATCAGGATCCTCCCCAATGAGAGGGTGTAGGGCCTCCTGTTTTTTGCCTCTGCGTAGTAAGTTTCTGACCTGCCTGGAGCTAGGCCTAACTTTGTCTCTGTCCTGCGCTGGCTGACCTTGTGGTAGGGCCTTCTCTTGGAGTTCACGCTCCCACTATGCGGGGCCTAAGCGTCTCCTGGCTCTGTTACTTATCAGCACCTTAGCGATCCTGGGACTTGTAGTTCTCCAGGGATTCCGGTTATGCCTTACTGAATCTAGCTAGCAGGAGCCTCGTGCTCCACTGCTGAACTACTGAGTTCTCTAGACTAGACTGAGCTCCACTGCAGACTGACCTCTCTTAGGCTTCTCTACTGCAGGAACTCTTCAGAGGAACTGAACTTCCTAGCTCCACCTTCCCTATTTATATCCCTAACGGGCTCCCTCTGCTGGTCTGAGGTGGAAGGTGGAGATGTGTGAAAGTTTATGGGGGCCTGTTGTGGAGGATTCCATCCATACACTCTTCTAGGATCTGTGATACCAAGCACAGCGGGGCGTCACAGATGCTATTGACGGCGAGGTTAGGTTGCGCCTTCCTGGACAGAGACGGAGCACTGGAAGCACGTCAACAACTGCATCCTCAACCACAACTCTGCCTCTGACCACAAGTCATAGTGGCTCTTCAGGTCGCATGGGCTCTAAGCCTTGCATAGACTGGGCATTTATTCAGAATGATAAGGATGACCCAACTCATGTTATCTGTAATATTTGTCACCAAAAGCTAAGTAGAGGCCAAAAAATCCATAGTTTGAGTACTTCATGCATGTACCGTCACATGGATATGAAGCATAAGTTGCAGTGGGAAGCTCACTGTGCTACAATGCGGCCTAGCAGGCTGGGCCAACCACCGTCTGCCCCATCTTGTGTATCCGCGGCCTCTTCATCCTCTGTGACTGGGGGGACTGCAGTCACACATGTTTTTGGACGCAGACCTGCCACCTCTTTACCTGCAACAGCCAGTGTGATTGGCAGGTCGTCAGTTCATTGGGAAGTGGAAACACCTGCTGGTGTTGAGCGCTCTCTGACATCGAGAGCACCACCTTTGGATCAAGGCAACCTAACATGTCCGCCTGCATCTTCCTCACAGACCGGCAGTTTGCCGGGGACACCCTGCTCAACCCCGTCTAAGCACAACAGCCAGCCCTTGGTCCCTCAGATGTGGAGAAGTAAAAGACCATTTCCTCCTAGCCATGAGAAAGCTAAGAGGTTGAATTTCACCATCTGCAAGCTCTTGGCTACAGAAATGCTGCCTTTCCGCCTGGAGGACACAGTGGATTTTCGAGACCTTATGTCCGTCGCAGTGCCCCAGTACCAGATGCCCAGTCAGCACTACTTCTCAAAGAAAGGTGTGCCTGCGCTCCACCAGCATGTCGCACACAACATCACCGCTTCTTTGAGAAACTCTGTGTGTGACAGGGTGCATTTCACCACAGACACTTGGACAAGTAGGCATGGACAGGGGCGTTACATGTCGCTGACTGGGCACTGGGTAACTATGGTGACAGCAGGACAAGTGGCTGCTGTCCAAGTCTTACCGTCCCCACGAGTTGTGCCTCAATCCTCTTTATCTCGAAGTTCCTCCACTGCTTCTGCCTCCTCAAACTCCTCTCGGTCCTCCACCTGCACCCAAAGCCTGTCTGGTAATGCCACCTGCTTTCTAACTGCACAGAAGGAATCCTGCACACCTCCTTACTATGCTGGCAGCAGGGCTCAAGGCATCAGTGTTTACTTTGAAATGTCTGGGAAATGTGAGTCACACAGCTGAGGAGTTGTGGTCAGCTCTGGAGACCCAGTTTCATGAATGGTTGTCTCCACTGGACCTGCAACCAGGGAAGGCCGTGTGCGACAATGCTGCAAACCTGGGTGCGGCCCTTCGCCGGGGCAATGTCACACACGTGCCTTGTATGGCTCACGTGTTGAACCTGGTTGTCCATAAATTGTTAGCCCACTATCCCGGACTAGATGGCCTTCTGCAGATGGCACGGTCGCTGTGTGCTCACTTCCGCCATTCGCATCCCGCAGCTCAACGACTTACATCTCTACAGAAGTCGTTGGGCCTGCCAGTTCACCGGCTGAAATGCGATGTGCCGACACGGTGGAATTCAACTCTGACCATGTTGCAGCGACTGTGGCAGCACCGACAAGCCCTGGTGCAATACTTTCTGACGTATAGCCTGGGCCAACGAGATCCAGAGGTGGGGCAAATCACGCTGCAGGAGTGGTCTCAGATCAGGGACCTATGAAGTTGACGTGCCCCCTGGGCCGTGGGGTACCCTGAGCCGGGCCGGTAGACGCTGGGGGTTGTAGTCACTGTGGCGGTGACCCGGTCCGTGATCCAGGGCGGTCAATCCAAGGGTAATTTGTATATATGGGTTTTATAATGTCCGACTACGCCACCTCTGGAGTGGGGCAAAAGGGGCCGCCGCTGCGGAACAGTCCTCTGAAGCTGGTGGTTTTGCAGCAATGGTATTATTACTCACCACAGGAAGTGTGTAGCTTCAGGGCAGTGTGGGTGGATGATGGTGGTTGTAGTGCAGGGAGTCAGTAATGAACACACAGTCCGTGTGATGCAGTCCCAAGATCTTTACTCACAGTTGTTGCAGTCCAGATTACAGGTACCAGAGCAATCTCACCCGTCGTGCTGTGCGTACTCAGTGAGGGGCTCAGTCCACCCCTAGATAGCTCCGGAGTACTTAGCAGGACCCCCTTCTGTGTGTCCTTTCTCTGGCCTTCTCCCTGCACCTCACACCCAGTGCCACTTCTATCTGGTATCCTCGGGCCTTGGCGGGCAACTTGTGTTCCGTCCCCTGGGTCCTATGTGGCTACCTTCTTAGTGAGACTGGTGTGGACTTTTACCTGCAGTACATAAAATGCTGCAGCGTCCAGTTTCTAGTTGAGCCTTGCTGTTTCTCCGCTAGTTGAGGGACCCGTTCCCTTTATCTGGCCTGACCCCTCTACCTCCTGGTAGCAGCAGAAGTGCGGGTGGCCTTCTGCACGGCCCGTAGCCCTAGGGTCCCTTCGGTTCCTGGAGCCTTCCTGCTCCCACTCCTCTCTTCTCTCCTTCAGTCCTGGGCCTCCCAGGCTAGGCCCGCCTCTGGAGCAGAGCTCATGCCGAGCCTCTGCTCCTGTCACTTTTCCTCCTCTGACTGGCTTGCTCTTTCTAAGATGGCTTCCTATTTATACTCTCCCTGTCATGTGCTAAGCTAAGCTACTCCCCTAAGCACCCACTACATAGGACCCTCCCACCAGCTAGGGACCTGGGACTGTGCTCTCCCTTAGGAGCAATCTCGCCCTACCCCCACTGCGGGTATGTGTTGGATGCAGGTGTTAGGGTCCCGAGCCATATGCCTTCCTTACCTGAGGGTGAGATACCACACCTCTGGGTGAGATGCAGTAACTCTGTGGCGCCACACACCCTTCTGCACAGTTTTGAAATGGCGACGAAGATGTTTAGTGCTGACGACGATGCCATTATCAGCATGACTATTCCGGTGATTTACATGCTGGAGCACACATTAAACAGAATTCAGAGTCAGGTGGTGGGACAAGAGGAGGTGGAGGAAGTAGAGGAGGAGTCGTATGCGGAAGGGATAACATCTCCAAGGTCCAGACGGTTGGCAGCACCAAGGTGGCAGGCATGGGAGGGTGGGGGAGAGGGATTAACCAGGGAGCATGGTAGCAGCCAAACTGTTGAGGAAGGTGCAGGAGCCGAGGAAGAAGTGGATGACGAACTTGCGATGGGCATGGAAGACTCATCAGATGAGGGAGACCTTGATCACATTTCTGTTGTGCGAGCTTGGGGGGAGAGGGCAGAGGAAGGAAGCATGATTCTTACCTCGCTACCAACACAACAAGGACTTGGTCCTCCTGGATGCGCAAGACACATGAGTCCCTTCTTGCTGCACTACCTGCAACATGACCCTCAGATTGTCAGAATTCGAAGTAATCCCGACTACTGGGTTGCCACACTCTTAGATCCCCGGTACAAAAGTAAATTTGCCGAAATAATTCCTGCCATAAAAAGGGATTGACGCATGCAGGAGTATCTGCAGACGCTGTTGCAGAATCTTACATGTGCTTTTCCACAAAACACCAGTGGTGCACGTAGTGAATCTCACAGTTCTAACTTGCCAACCGTGGGACTGTCGAGTCTTCATCACTCAAACCATAACAGTAACACAGTATCTGCTGGTAACAGCAATTTTGTGGAATCGTTTCACCACTTTTTTAGACCATCCTTTGCAAGGCCACAGGAGAAAAGAAGTCTGACACATAGTCAATGCCTAGAGAGGATGGTGCAGGAGTATCTCCAAGTGAACATCGAAGCCATGACTGTGTCACTGGACCCTTGCTCATTTTGGTATTCCAATCTGGAAAAATGGCCGGAGCTCGCCACTCACGCCTTGGAGATCTTGTCATGCCCTGCAGCCAGTGTTCTCTCTGAACGTGTGTTCAGCGCTGCTGGTGGTGTGCTGACAGATAAGCGCACGCGGCTGTCCACTGAGAATGTAGACAGACTCACGTTCATAAAGATGAACAAATCATGGATTCGCAAGGACTTTTCTACCCCTGTGTTATCCTTGGGAGACTAAAACCTTGAGGATTTGGTAAAATCACCTCACCAACCATTTTAAACAACTGTGGGGCAATTGATGCCACTTAACCCTAGAATGCAAGACCATAAAAATCTACACTTTCATATACCTGGGGCCTTTTAGGCCCGTGTGCAAATAACATGGAATAACTCAAACTCAAATGACAAACAACTATATACATGAAGAATACCTAGAGTTTCAAAATTCTAACTAAAGTAATCTTGCAGAAAATAGAAAACAATTAACAGGGCGGGCCTGCGAGGGCCCAGGTATGCGTTCTAGGGTTAAGTGGTGTCTGTGCCACAATTTTGGGAAAAAATGGAGACTCTTTTTGGAGTCCCCTTGCTGTGTCTTACGTGACGTTGGCATCGTCAATTCCAGGTGGGTTGGGTCGCTCCCCCCCTTTTAACTGTAAGAAACTACATACACTATGGCTTGGGGTAACACAGATGGTTGAGTCTGAAGAGCTGTTTACTCAGAGGTCTGCTCCAAATCTTCAGTGTCTGCTAGTCAGTGTAGAATTTTTAACTGCATCTAGCCTAGGCAATACTTTAGGCGTAGTAGCCCAGCTGCGAAGCAAGCTGCACCGCCTGTGTATCTAGTAAGAATTTTTAAATGCATCTAGCCTAGGCAGACTGTGGGGACCCCCAACCAAACCCAGACGCTCAGCCCCCCTACCGCCCCCCTTTCCTTGACAATACAATAATGTAACTCTTACAACTGGATGGGTGAGGATCGGTCACAGCTTTATTCACTCTTTATACTCATTCCATTAGAAAGGCATTTTATTTCTAAAATAATTCAGCTTGTTGCAGCATGCCCTGGGTCTCCACTCCAGCAAGTTGGCCAACAAGTGTAACTCTCCAACATGTCCTTTCTATTTCCAGGCCACGGAGGATCCAGCGTACTCGTATGCAGGACTCTGACCCCCACCCATCACTCTTAACGCTTGTTCCACTCCGTCCTGTAGTCCTGACAGGAATATGTCCAGTACAATATCCATTAAATGAACAACGTCGGGCCGTATGAGGCCTGCTTTATCTCCTTCCAGTTGTCGGTGTCGTACCACTACAGCGCCTCTGTCTCTTCTAAATTTTGCCATCCGAATATTTATTACCCGCCTTGTCCGTTCGATGGCCGTGATGTCTCGCGTACCTTGCCATACCGCTATCGGCACAATCTCTGACCATACTATAGCTAGTTTTGTGAAAAATTCTCTGAAGCGCTCAGTGTCTAGTTTCATTATTGCCATTAGTTATGCGCTGTTATGATGACCTAGGTTGTTTCCCCCGGCCTGTATAACTAAGATGACCGGACATCTTGCCTCTCTCCCTACCTTGATTACCTCTATTAGTACCTGTAGCCATAGCAGGCCTCTAATACCTCTCTAGTTGAAATATGTGTTATGAAACTCTAATTTCCTCCCGCCTGGGCAGACATTTGCCCTTTTTTCTGCCCAATACATATACGAGTGGCCTATCACCCACACTGTTGGCTTAGTGTCACCTGTAAAAGAAACAAACCACGTTAAGATAACAAGTCCGGTCTTATGTATCTTGACAAACACGTGGATCGCCATCTCCCTATCCTCTGAACTTCCGTTTCTGACAGTCCTGCTCTTGCTGCTTCCGTGGCCGCGCCTATGCGGAATGAGTGTGTCCCGTAATCTTTGGGGTGGTTCCCTGCCGATGTTATGCATTTATTAAATATAGCTTGGAACTGGTATCTTGATAATGGCATTCCATCAATGTGTGATAGGAAGAAATTACTTTGTGATCTGATGGTTATATATGTTTTTACTATTGTTACCCGACTCAGTGTACCGTTTGTGGGTTGTAGAAGTATCCAAGTGCCCCTGCCCGCTGGAACCGTTTTCGATTTGTGTATGCGTAGACGTATTGCATTATTGGCTATGACTACGTCCTGGTGTAATAAGCCTCCACTGGTGGTAATTTTGGATTGAGGGACTAATTCGCTTATGCATAGAGCCCCGAAGAAGGTGATAACAAATGCATTAGACAGTAGTGTTGCTTCAAATTGTGAGTGTCATGTTAATGGTGTTAGGGATATGATGTGAGAAATCAGTTTTAGTGACACGGGACGGGACGTCTACACTCCTGACTTGGCTGACCCCTTTTCCACCCTTTTATGGATTGTCTGATGATGAACCTTTGTCACATCTCCCCAATTCAGTAGTTGGAAGTGAAATGCTACTCCGGTCAGACACCGCTGCGCTGACGCTACTGATATGCCCCTCATAATTAGCTGGTGGAGAAATTCTATGATGACTTGTGATCTGGCTTGTTCACATTTGTCAATCCGTCTGCCTGCTACTAGTCGTGTCCACTCTTCCCATGCCTTACCGTATGCTTGCCACGTCGACGGGGCAACTGACGCTCTGATTAATGGCATCAACTATTCGCCACTAGATCCCATAGGGAAGGTGGGCAACTGTTGCCCGATGGGTGGGCGTTGTGGAAGAGCTCTGTGAAAATCTGCCAATTGAATTGTTATAAAGCGTTAGCAGCAGCTTTAGACCCCTCAGCATAGTGGCTAGCGCGGACCCATACATTGTGTTTTAGGCACAGGAATGCTAGCCTGGGTAGTAGGCCTAGCACTGGGAGAGACGATGATGCCATATTATTAATGCAGTGCGCTAGGCTGGTGTTTTTTGTTATGAAGCGTATATTTTTGTAAGCCAGGCGCGCGCCCCATATTTCTATTGCTACCACTATTGGGAAGAAAAATTATTTTCAGGGCTAGATGCAGCTAAAAATTATTATTAATTTAAAAGCTGGTGGAGCTTGGTATAGATGGCCTAATACAATGAGTCCCACACACTGCTAGAAGGCCAAATATTTTTTCAGAGCTAGATGCAGATAAAAATTATTTTTAATTTGCAACCTGATGGAGGTCAGTATAGATGGACTAATAGAGAAAGTCCCACACACTGCTAGAAGGCCAAATATTTTTACAGAGCTAGATGCAGACAAAAAATTATTTTGAATTTGCAACCTGATGGAGGTCAGTATAGATGGACTAATAGAGAAAGTCCCACACACTGCTAGAAGGCCAAATATTTTTTCAGAGCTAGATGCAGACAAAAAATTATTTTGAATTTGCAACCTGATGGAGGTCAGTATAGATGGACTAATAGTATGTACTGAACATGAGTCAACAGTGTGATGCAGCAGCAAAAAAGGCAAATACAATTCTGGGATATATTAACACAAGCATACAGTCTATATCACGTGAAGTCATTATCGGTCTTTACTCCTCTTTGGTCAGACCTCATCTGGAATACTGTGTACAGTTTTGGGCACCACATTTTAAAAAAGACATAGACAAACTGGAACAAGTTCAGAGAAGAGCGACCAGAATGGTGACTGGTCTGCAAACCATGTCCTATGAGGAACTGTTGCAGGATTTGGGAATGTTTAGCTTCCAAAAATGAAGAATGAGAGGAGACTTACTAGCTGTCTACAAATATGTCAAGGGCTGTCACATTGTAGAAGGATCATCTTTATTCTCATTTGCACAAGGAAAGACTAGAAGCAATGGGATGAAACTAAATGGGAGGAGACACAGATTAGATATTAGAAAAAACTTTTTGACAGTTAGGGTGATTAATGAGTGGAACAGGCTGCCACGAGAGGTGGTGAGCTCCCCTTCAATGGACGTCTTCAAACAGTGGCTGGACAGACATCTGTCTGAGATGATTTAGTGAATCCTGCTTTGAGCAGGGGGTTGGACCAGATGACCCAGGAGGTCCCTTCCAACTCTACCATTCTATGATTCTATGATTCTATGATTCTATGAATAGAGAAAGTCCCACACACTGCTAGAAGGCCAAATATTTTTTCAGAGCTAGATGCAGATAAAAATTATTTTTAATTTGCAACCTGATGGAGGTCAGTATAGATGGACTAATAGAGAAAGTCCCACACACTGCTAGAAGGCCAAATATTTTTTCAGAGCTAGATGCAGATAAAAATTATTTTTCATTTGCAACCTGATGGAGGTCAGTATAGATGGACTAATAGAGAAAGTCCCACACACTGCTAGAAGGCCAAATATTTTTTCAGAGCTAGATGCAGATAAAAATTATTTTTAATTTGCAACCTGATGGAGGTCAGTATAGATGGACTACACCAGACTCTTTTAAACAGATATATTGGTGTCTGAGCAGTCAGGGAGACACTATTACTGTTTTTTTCTACGGAAAAATGGGCAAAAGCTGGATAATACAGAGGTTTGAACCGTGGAACTGCAAAACCAAAGTTCTAGTTATCTGGCTACACCAGACTCTTTTAAACAGATATATTGGTGTCTGAACAGTCAGGAAGACACTATTACTGTTTTTTTTACGGAAAAATGGCCAAAAGCTGGATAATACAGAGATTTGAACCATGGAATTGCAAAACCACAGTTATAGTTATGTGGCCTACATCAGACTCTTTTAAACAGATATATTTGTGTCTGAACAGTGAGGGAGACACTATTACAGTTTTTTTTTACGGAAAAAATGCCAAAAGCAGGATAATACAGAGATTTGAACCATGGAACTGCAAAACCAAAGTTCTAGTTATCTGGCCTACACCAGACTCCTTTAAACAGATATATTGGTGTCTGAACAGTCACAGACACACTCAATTTTTTTTTTGGTGGGGGGGAATACCAAAAGGTTAATAAGACGCGTAATTGTACCGTCTGACTGAGGAAAAAAAAAATACAGGATTTAGATGAAAAAAAAAAGGATTTTTCCTGGCCCCTGAGACCAGGGGATAAGTCTAGCAATTTGACCAGCAGGAGCACACAGGACTGTAATGCAGCATTTGCTGGTATAACCACTGCGTCTCCTATACAGCCTGCCTGCCTGCCTGATATCTGGGATGGATATTAGTCCTGAGAAGGACTCTTTGTTTGATTTGGCAGGCTTTAGAGACCCTACACTACCTATTTTGCATTATATATCTCTCCCTAACTCAGCAGAACTCTCCCTACACTGTCTGATCCTGAGCGACTGTGTTCAAGATGGCGGCGCCCGGTTTTAAATACTCGAGGTGATGTTGTGCGGCCAGTCAATCACTGTAATGCCCACAAACAACATTGCTGCGGCATTACAGTGACTGGCTGGCAATCCCTGCATGTTCATTGGCTCTGTAAAGAGCGCCAAACGTGCAGGGCGTAGACCCGAGCTCCCGCCCGAGTTACCCGGAAATGCTCGGTGCTCGCCGAACATCCCGAGTAGTGAGATGCTCGGGCGAGTACCGAGCAGTGTCGAGCATGCTCGCTCAACACTAATAATGATTCAACATCACAAGTTGTCAGAAGTGTGTTGCTATTCACATGCAAATGACGCGCCCCCTGGGCCAGTGCTGTTTGGGGATTACCCGGAGCCGGATCAGATGGGGGTTGTAGTCTCCGATTGGCGGCGACCCGGTCCGTGCCCAGGGTGTCAAACTCAGTGTGTGGCAGTCTTTACAGATGTTATTAGTTGTTCTTAATGTCGACTACGCCACCCGTTGATTTGCGGTCAAAAGGCCGCCGCTGCAGCAGGGTCCGCTGAGGCTGGTGGTATATGTGCAGCTGTGGTAGTATAACCCCCAACGGGAGGGGTATAGCCTCAGGGGGTCAGGTGTAGAGGATGGTGGTAGTGGTGGTGCAGTGTGGATGGTAAGAAGACTCAGAGTCGGGCTGTGCAGTTCAGGGTTTTTACTTACTGCTGTTCTGTTGGTCACTCTGGCCTTGAGTGACCGCCCGAGCCGTGCTGCGTCCACCAGGTCCTGGACTCGGCCAACCCCCAAGCAATTCTGGAGCGTGGTCCTGAGCTCCCTTTCTGACTGTCCTCTCTACTGGCCGTTCCCACCAGGGGTCCACTTATGTCCGGCTCCCTCGGGTCTCCTGTTGGGTGAACCTTCTTTGGCTTCCCTGACCCTATGCTCGGTGTGCCTTCTTAGTGGACTTGGTGAGGGGCTGCTCCACATGTTATGTCGCAGCCTCCGGTTCTTAGTTGAGGGTAGTTTCTCTCCTCCACTAATTTGGGATCCGGTTCCCTTGCGTGCCAACCCTTCACCCTTCTGGTTGTATACTGGGTTCTTGGGGTTCCTTCTTCTCCCCCTCTGGGTCCTTCTCTTCTCCTCTCTCTCTTCTCTCTGCAGGCGCTCCTGGACCTCTCTCAGGACTGACTGACCCTCTACAGAAGACTGACCCTGATCTAAGATGGTGCCCACCTTATATACTCCCTCTATGTGTGAGCTCAGGTGACCAGCACCCAATGAGCTCCTAGCCTTACCCAAACTGCTCCCTCTATCTGACCCTACACTACTGGGATGTTCCACCCCCCTCCCACTCCAGCCAGGGACAGACACTGTCATACCTGCACATATACTGGTGGGAGTACCGTCGGTCTGTCCCCCGGAAATGGGATGTATGTAGTGTATGCAGCTATCTGAGCTCAGTCCCACACTCCATCCTTACCCGGGAGTGGAATACCACACCTCTGGCTTGAGGTGTAATACCCCTGTAGCAGCCGAGTCCTCAGGGTGCTACATTCCCCCCTGGTAAATCACAGCACGTCCTCAGGCTGTAAGAGAATAAAACATCCATAAACATACAATTTTTTTTTCATAACAACATAAACATATAAAACATTATATATATATTTCTGCAGCATATAACTTTTTCATAATAAACATTCTTGTAAACTTTCTTGTTCCTCCGGCCACGGTGCAACTTGTGACCGGGTAAAGTGCGACAGTCTCTTGTAGAATAACACAGCTTTCCTATAAAACCATTAGGGGGCGCCTTAAAAAGCGCAACTATATACAAGGGGAAATATGGCCGCTCTCAGTCCTCGGCCAGGTATTAGGAAAGGAATGACCGCTCTCAGTCCTCGGTCAGTGGGAATAGGGACACACGGGTTTCAGTTCAATTTGCTGGTCCCAACGGGGACTATATTTTAACTAGCAGCAGTAACAGTTCTTATACCCTGACGGGTAACTATGTACAGTCTCTTTACCGTACTTTAATGACGGCGTACTCCTGCTCCTCCTTCAGACCCGTCCGGATCCTCTTGCTCCTCTTCACACCGTAGCTCCTCCTCCGTCAGCCGGTGTACATGGAGGGCGTAGGGTCCTTTGGCACACTTGTGCCGGGTGAACGTGACCTCGTCCCCTACATATAGGTCACGACCTCTGTGTCCCTCCGGCAGATGGGACTCCACGTCTCTTCTGGTCACAAAGACGTCGCCGGGGGTGTGGTGATCCCTGATGAAGCCCCACCCGTGCTGCAATTGAAACTTAATCACAGTCCCGGTGGTACGGGGACCATGAGCTGCACGGGGGTCTCTCCTGGTCCTGCTCTTCTGCCCTGCGCTCTGTTCCTGCAGCCGCTGCTCACGGACCCGCCTCTCTCTCCGTTCTTGCTCGAAGACTGCCAACTGCTGGCAGCAGCACTCCACACGCTCCGCTGCGGCTGCCCGAGTTTCCTGAGTGAACCCCATGAGGTCTCCTCCGGTGGGGTCCCACTCGAACTGCGCTTCTTCCAGCGGGAGCGGGGTCCTCTTAACGGGCTTCGGAGCCGGAATCAGGGGCTCGCACAGGGGCCTTGCTTTTTGGAGTTCCAGTTGGTAGTACTCCGGTGGCCATCTAAAGGGCTGCCCATCCGGGCACGTATGCTGGGCAAATAGGTCTTCACCCAGGTGCGGCACTCTAGATGTTGAGGGCGCGGTGGTGGAAGCGGCGCCCGGGTTCGCCAGGCCTTGCGACCAGGCCTGGGGTACCCTGAACGTAAAGGGCACCGTGAAGACGGCGGCGCCCGGGGTTACTTGGCCCAGCGACCAGGCCGGTGGCTCAGTGGAGGTAGAGGGCGCTGTTGGTACTGCGGCGCCCGGGGGTACTAGACCTTGCGACCAGGCCGGTGGTGTTTCCTGCTTTGCCGCGCTCAGGGTTGAGGCGCGTGACGTCACAGGGGTCGCGGCCGCGGCTTCTGCTTGAGGCCTTGTCTGGAGCGGTGACGATGCAGCGACGGGCACGGCAGGGGGAATTTCGGGCTCTGCGACGAGGAGCTGGGGCAGGCACGCGGTTTCTCGGCTCGGGGTAGTGACGTCCCCTTTACCTGCCTCCATCTGTTCAGCTCCCTCTTCGGCGCCGTCTCCGGCCTTCACTCCTCCTGCACCATCCTCAGAGGCGGTCTGTCTCCTCGTCTCGGGTGGCGTGCTTCGCTGGCGGGTTCCAGCCTGCTGGGCCATCTCTCTGCTCCATGCGGCCAGTACGTCCCGCTGCACTCGGGCCATCCTCTGAGCCAAGCCCTCCAGTGCGGTCTGTGCACGCTCCCGGTCTCGGGGGAGCTGTGCCAGGATCTCCACCAGGCCTTCTGGGGTTGTCGCTTGCAACAGGCTCCTGACCACTGGGTCGGTGCTGCCTGACTCTCCCTCCATCTCCGGGTACGGCTCCTCCAGACTCCTCCAGGCTGCAACCATCTTCGCTCTTTTGTTCTGTATCCGCCCACATTGAAGGTGGTCCCGGGGCAACTTTGTGATTGTCAGTTCCAGGGGCAGTTCTCTCACGCTGATGGACATTTCTAGCATCACAGTCTCCGTTGGTGGGGGCGGTTTCCGCTTTTGGCGCCATTCCTTGACCTGGCCCACGATGGGAGGTGACCTCTTGCCACCCTCTGGCACGCCCATAATGGCGTCTGCTCTTCCAAGGCGGGAAATCTTCTGGAAATGGTGGGAATCGTCTCCCAGTGGCGGGAAACTCCGTGGATGGCGGGAAAAAGCTGCAGATGGCGGGCAACCGGCGGGAAACGATCCGTGATGGCGTCCCATGGCGGGGACCCTCTGGAACCGGCGGGAGACTTCTTCTTGAGGTAAATTTGAACTTTTCTTCAGGCACGCAGTACCCGGTGGTTGCGGGCACGAAATCCTGCCGACTACGCCAAAGTTGACGCGCCCCCTGGGTCAGTGCTGTTTGGGGATTACCCGGAGCCGGATCAGATGGGGGTTGTAGTCTCCGAGTGGCGGCGACCCGGTCCGTGCCCAGGGTGTCAAACTCAGTGTGTGGCAGTCTTTACAGATGTTATTAGTTGTTCTTAGTGTCGACTACGCCACCCGTTGATTTGCGGTCAAAAGGCCGCCGCTGCAGCAGGGTCCGCTGAGGCTGGTGGTATATGTGCAGCTGTGGTAGTATAACCCCCAACGGGAGGGGTATAGCCTCAGGGGGTCAGGTGTAGAGGATGGTGGTAGTGGTGGTGCAGTGTGGATGGTAAGAAGACTCAGAGTCGGGCTGTGCAGTTCAGGGTTTTTACTTACTGCTGTTCTGTTGGTCACTCTGGCCTTGAGTGACCGCCCGAGCCGTGCTGCGTCCACCAGGTCCTGGACTTGGCCAACCACCAAGCAATTCTGGAGCGTGGTCCTGAGCTCCCTTTCTGACTGTCCTCTCTACTGGCCGTTCCCACCAGGGGTCCACTTATGTCCGGCTCCCTCGGGTCTCCTGTTGGGTGAACCTTCTTTGGCTTCCCTGACCCTATGCTCGGTGTGCCTTCTTAGTGGACTTGGTGAGGGGCTGCTCCACATGTTATGTCGCAGCCTCCGGTTCTTAGTTGAGGGTAGTTTCTCTCCTCCACTAATTTGGGATCCGGTTCCCTTGCGTGCCAGCCCTTCACCCTTCTGGTTGTATACTGGGTTCTTGGGGTTCCTTCTTCTCCCCCTCTGGGTCCTTCTCTTCTCCTCTCTCTCTTCTCTCTGCAGGCGCTCCTGGACCTCTCTCAGGACTGACTGACCCTCTACAGAAGACTGACCCTGATCTAAGATGGTGCCCACCTTATATACTCCCTCTATGTGTGAGCTCAGGTGACCAGCACCCAATGAGCTCCTAGCCTTACCCAAACTGCTCCCCCTATCTGCCCCTACACTACTGGGATGTTCCACCCCCCTCCCACTCCAGCCAGGGACAGACACTGTCGTACCTGCACATATACTGGTGGGAGTACCGTCGGTCTGTCCCCCGGAAATGGGATGTATGTAGTGTATGCAGCTATCTGAGCTCAGTCCCACACTCCATCCTTACCCGGGAGTGGAATACCACACCTCTGGCTTGAGGTGTAATACCCCTGTAGCAGCCGAGTCCTCAGGGTGCTACACAAACCATCAATCTTCCTGAGGAATTCACTTGTATCCTTGATGAAGGATGGTAGCGTTTTGACTATCGGCTGTAAGCGAGAATCAATGTATTTATTTACTTTCTCTAAGTAATTACCTCTCCCAGATATGATGGGTCTACCTGGGGAGATGGTTGCTTTTTTGTGTACTTTCGGCAATAAATATATCTTTGGAATAGTAGGTTCCTGGACTCCGAGTGCCGCAACTAATTCCTTAGAGATTATTCCATTATCTCTAGCTGTATTAGAAGTTTAATCAGTTCCATATTGAATTTTAATAACGAGTTAAACGTCAATTTCTTATAGCAGTTTACATCACGTAATTGTCTAAATGCCTCTGCCTCGTATATGTCTTTTGGCCAGATCACTATGTTTCCACCTTTATCGGCGGGTTTATACACTACATCATTCAGTTCCTGGAGTGTTTTAATCGCTGATCTCTCATCCCTATTTAGATTATCCGCTCTAGGGTGTAAAGGTATTTTATCCAAATCTTTACTAACTAGTTTGACGAAAAGTTCAACGTTAGGGCAAGAAGAGATGGGGGGGAATTTTTTTGATTTTGGTTGAATTGATGATGGTATCTTACCTCCCTCTTCCATGTTGTGTTCTTGAGCAAGTTCCTCCAGAATCCCTAATGCCTCCGGTTCTTTTTCTGTGGGGAACATAGTAACCACATCTTCATTATGAAAAAAACACTTAAAAATTAATGATCTCACAAAGATGTGCAAATCTTTTATCATAGTGAATTTGTCAAATGTAGCTGTTGGGCAAAAAAGGGAGGCCTCTCTGTAATACATCCAGTTCAGTATCTGACAAAGTATGTTTACTTAAATTGATTACCTTAAAATTGGATCGTTTGATTTCCGGCGATTGTCCATAATATCGTTTATTTGATAGATATCTGAGGTTACGTTTTCGTTTTGGAGTACCAATCGCTTGGACTGTTTTATCCTATGTCAAGCATTGTTTGTGAATAAAGTACATTCACAGTTTGTAGAGCTGGACTACTCCTTCTTCATTAACTGCCATATGCCCTGACGCAGAGCCGTCCAAGCTCCGAAAACTACCTAAATGTCCCTAGTGGTGAGCAAGATCTACTCTTTTAACAGAAAGACAGTGCAGGATGTATAGGGTGCATAGCTTGGATTAGAGAATAGGTAACCACACTATTTGAGACAATGGTTGGCTGTGTTGAATGGTTTCTACTAGGCACCCATTGGTATCAAGCAACAAAATCTTAGAGATCATGCACACAGCATCTTTTTCAGGTGGATTACACCACTGGAAAAGCAATGCAAAAACTCCTCATACAATGTGCATAGTGCACAGTAATGTCAAAACAACATTGCTGTGCACATGTTGTGTTAGATCTTTTAACCATTCCAGAGTTCGGAAACTCTGAAGTAGTCAAAAGTAGTGACATGCTCATTACATAACAATTTAGAGTGAAAGTTGCAAGAATGAAAGCAAAACCAATTCAGGAAAGGTATAGCCAACATTTCCCTGAAGCGTCTCCACCTGGGAAAACTCATAAATGACACTGTGTGCGCACAGCCTTAAAGATTTTGTCCTGTTTCAATTTTTCAGAGCAAGGTTACTCTGAAGGACAACAGGGCTGGTGACACCTGCTGGGATGCATTTGTTCTTATTTTCTAAAGTATAGATGTATACTAAATTAACATGCATTATACAGAAAAGACCCATTTCTTGTAGACTGGTATAGTGATCCACAATGATAACGCTTACAATCTCATGTGTTCATTTCACCTAATAGTCCATGCTTTACACAAGGTATTGGACCAGCGCTTATCCTATTTACTTTTGTTTCTCATCAAAGTGTGCCAGTAACGTGTCCACCTGAATATTACACCCCGCATCATAGACTTATCCACAGGAAACTAACTTGCAGCAAATTAGATTGTAAATCACTTTTGGTACACAGCATCCACGTTTAATGCATTTTATTATAAGGCAAGATGATGAAAGCTATTTAGATACCAGATTTAGTCATTCAGATAAGGTCATAAACAGTTTCATTCATCACCGAATTGACAAAACAAATAATGATCAATTTTATTTGCTGCTACTAATATGAAAAGCTGTTTAGCAACCAAAGATAGTATATGATATATGTTATATCTAATCATAAAAATGAAATATGACACCATATACCACAGTGTCCTAATAATCTGTTTTAATTTAGTATTGTTTTCTGTTTCTAATAACTATCTATTAGACGCTGTGATATTTGTTTCATTAATTTTTTATTTTCTGAAGGTAGACATATTAAAGGTAGACATTTTCTTACTCTATTTCTAATAGTGCAGAGTTTGTGCTTTACGGTGCCATATTAAAGGCTTTCAATTAATAAAACAATGTCAAAAATATTGAAGTTTCTAGAAAATGAAGAAGCACAGCGCCGCCCCCATGGTTTTTTGATGATGTTTTACCCCTACCGACTGTCACAGTTTCATTACTGACTGTGGCCTAGGGACGCTGTGACTGACAGCTCAGCCACCCTATGGAATATGTTTTTAATTTTGTATTTTTTTGTTGTAACATTTTGTATGGCTGTTTGGTCTAGGGGGTGGGGTCGGAAGTATTTTAACCCCTGCACACCCCCATGACCATATGCCTGGACCCGTAGAAGCGTGATAGACACGCAAAACGGCCGTCGTCCGCAAAAGGCGCCGCTTCCCTGCATTTTTAATGGAAATGGAATAAAAGAAGATTTTATTACATCAGTGTGCCACCTCGCTTTCTTCAAGTATGATTTGTTACTTGCTTTGTTTCTGGAGGGAGTTGCACCCGATGGTAAGATTGATTGCTCCAGCTGATGAGGTCGAGCTTCTGGAGTCTCTGCACAAGGACTGAGTCGCTGCAGTGCTGGTTGCCTGTGCATTTGTATTTGGACTTTTCTTATTGAATCCATGCACGCAGATGTCCGTAGACATGGAGACTCAGCAGAACCAGGATTTAAATGCCGACCCAGATCGACAGCACACATGCATTCAAATGGAATTGAAGCAGGACGTGAAGGTGCGGCAACCATTTTTTCTGAATGTACCGACAAAGAAGATATTCAGGTACTGAGCACTAAAACTATTGAATACAAAATGTCTAGCTTGGCTGAGAAGGAATTGCGTTTATTTTGGTCGATAAAATCCCTAAAGGGTTATGTGGATTGCGGCCGGGTTCCATGTGGCTTGCGTGTGTATAAAGAAATGGCACATTTCAAAGGTGACCAAGACTTTGTCAAAACATGGGAACAGATCCAACTGGACTGCTCAAAAAATTTATTATTACTGGTTATACGCCAGAATGAGAAAGAGTATGATATTATTCTGTCAGAGTTGAATAAAACTAAGACGGAACTGCGTTCCCATTTAACAGGAGTGCAATGGCAAGTCTGTCTTAAAAAACTTGAAAGCAAACTGATACCTCTGCAGTCTGAAATTAAACAGCACAAAAAGGACAAGTTTGTACGGGACAAAGCAGATTTTGAGACTGGGCAGATATTTAACTGGATGAAAAATTCCCGGGTACAGTCCCAAAAAACACGTCCACGTAAAAATCAAAGCCAGAAAAATAGAAATAAAAAAAGCATACCACGTAATTACTGGACATCTGATACTGACTCTATTGCCTCAGATGAAACTTTCCAGCAGGAACGTAAGGCAGGATTGACAACTACAAGGAGGTCCCCTTTGGGAAACGAACAAGGAGAGGGGGGAGAAAACATAGGTCGAGGAGGAACAAAACGAAAACAGGTGTCCTGGCAGAGATAACTGAAGGAACAGATCAATCTTTAAATATTATTAATTTAACACAGCATATGCTTGATAAAGATATGGTATCTCTGTTGAAAAAAGGTCTCAAGTATTGTATACCCGATAAATTTGATATTGTGGACTTTAAGGTGGACTTATTAAAGGCTACACGTAAAATGCATCTGTTTAAATCCTTCTTGAAGAATAAATCAGGAGTGCACCAAGAATTAGAGGGAGAGATCCCCTGTTCGACGGGTGCCGGAGGTTTCATGACGGATGAGACAACCAGACACCTGTTGGGCAGTGATGTATCTCTATTGTTGAGTTTGAATGATGATGACACAATTGGGGAGCACTCCACACAGACTAGTAGGGAGGCTTTTCAGGGGGGGTGTTACATCAACCTTTATGCCCCCCATAATTCCTGGTAATAACATCGACTTATTTCAGGAAGCTGTGATCAGGGATGTAGAGACTTTAATATATCCTGAATTACCCAAAAAATTAGAAAAAGGAGAGTGGGAGGCCTTAAAAGAGATTCAGAAATGGGAGGACACTGTAATACGAGAGGCAGACAAGGGGGAGGATATTGTGCTTATGACTAAGGAATATTACATACACGAAGCACACCACCAGCTGTCAGATAAAAATACGTATAAACCCCTCAAATTCAATCCCTTAACAAAATTTCAATTGAGATTGAAGTCTCTATTGGAGAATTCTGTTGCAAAAGGAATACTTACGGATAAAAAAGCAAACAAATTGTATCTGGATTTTCCACAGACCGCTAATTGGTATTTTATACCGAAGGTCCACAAATCCACAACGCAGCCGCCGGGTCACTCCATCTTTGCGGGCATTGGCTCGCTTACTGAACCGTTGTCCAGATATATTGACTGGCTTCTCCAGCCTCTGCTGAGGGAGATTCCATCATATATTAAGGACACGGGAGATTTTTTAAAGTCCTTAAAGGATTTTGAATGGCAGGAGGATTTTGGCTTGGCCTCAATAGATGTGGAGAGCCTCTATACGAGGATCCCACATCATCAAAATCTTGGGGCTGTTCGCAACATCCTCTCCCACACAAACAGGAGTGAAAATTTTATATTGTTTGTGTTTGAATCCATAGGATTTATTTTGAGTCACAACTCATTCAAATTTATGGACCAGTGTTACGTTCAGTGCACTGGGACAGCGATGGGGACCCCGGTGGCTTGCATTCTGGCTAATTTGTTCCTGGCTTCCTTTGAAGAAAAATTCATCTTCTCCAGTAGTAACCGTTTCTCCCAATTCCTTAAATTCTATGTCCGATTTGTGGACGACATTTTCATTGTCTGGTCAGGCAATAGGACTGATTTTGACTCCTTTGTCAAGTATTTGAATGATGACAATGACATGAACATGTCGTTCACCTCAGTGTTTGGAAACACGGAATTGAATATTTTGGATGTAAAACTTAAAATTGTGGATGGCAATCTATCCACAGAATCTTTTTCAAAACCCACATCCTGGAATGCACTGCTTCACTATCAGAGTGCGCATCCTTTGCACACGAAGCAATCTCTACCCTACAGTCAATTTTTACACTTGAAAAAAATTAATAACAATACTGCCTCCTTTGTAAAAGAAGCACGAAATCTGAAAATGAAGTTCAAACAAAGAGGATATCCAGACGATATCATAGATAATGCCTATCAAAGGGTATCCCAATTTCCTCAGACCTCGTTATTAAATCCCCCAAAAAATGAGGACAATACAAAAAAGTTTAAAGAGATTCATTTTCAATTTTAAGTTTGGTCCTATGGATAAAAAAATTAGATCAGCAATTCTGAAAAACTGGCATCTTTTCACTGCAGACAGGGATTTCCAGGTGGGAGTGGGAAACCCATTGATTACTTACCGCCAGGGACTAAATTTGAAAGACAAGCTTGTAAAGAATCACATAGAGGGTAACTCGGTGAGGAATTGGTTAAATAAATCAGTAATCACAGGCAATCACAAATGTGGGACGTGTAATTTTTGCAGTTTTCATGAGAATGCCCGGCAAATAGAACTTGGAGGGGTACACCATGTGATCAGGGATCTGATTACATGTAGAAGAAAATTCACGGTTTATGCAATTTTTTGCCCGTGTAGAAGGTTCTATATAGGCAAAACTATTAGACCCCTGTTCACACGGTTCAGAGAGCATTTCAATTCAATCCTTTCAGGGAAGGGCTCTAAAAGGTTAATAGAGCATATTCACACTGAGTATAGGGGTAATCCTGAAGTCATGCGCTTCATAGGATTAGAAAAAGTGGAATTGCCACGCAAGGGAGGAAACCACAATAGGATCCTCTTACAGAGGGAGGTGAAATGGATCCTCCAAACTAATGCCCAGGGACCCCTCGGCTTAAACGACAAGCTAGACATGGCAGTATTTTTATGATGGTTCCATGAATATTTTGTATAAAAAATTTTTTTTTTAAAACAATTGTTTTTAATTTTGTATTTTTTGTTGTAACATTTTGTATGGATGTTTGGTCTAGTGGGTGTGGTCGGGAGTATTTTAACCCCTGCACATCCCCATGACCATATGCCTGGACCTGTAGAAGCGTGATACACAAGCGAAACGGCCGTCGTCCGCAAAAGGCGCCGCTTCCCTGCATTTTTAATGGAAATGGAATAAAAGAAGATTTTATTACATCGGTGTGCCACCTCGATTTCTTCATGTAGGAATATGGAATGTGATGGGCTGTCAACATTTTAATTGACAGCCCTACTGTCCTATCTGGTTTAGTCTGTGGGTGTTTCCCCCAGGTGTCTCCCATCCTTTAAATATTTGGAATGTATTTAACAAGCTAGCTTCTAGGAGTCTGTGTCAGTGGTAACTCTGCTTAGCTGGATGTGGTTGCTTAGCTCTGTGTCTCTGTCCTCTGACCCTGTTTTTCAACCTAGAATTTGTCGTGACTACTCTTGTGGATTTCCCCTTCTGCTTTTGACATACCCTCCTTGCATCTGATCCCGACTTTGTCCCCTGACTATCCATTTGTTGTATTCCCTGGCATTTGACCCGGGATTGTTTCCTGACCATGCCTTTGACTCTCCCCTCTGTACTGGGAGCCCTCCTGGTATCTGACCTTGGACCTCCTGACTACCCTGCTTCATGGCTTGCCCGTGAGTAGTGACTCAATGTACCATTACAACTGACCGTATACGTTATTTTTTTCCCTTTTCCCTTGCTTGTATGGAGTCTGTTCACACACTTTGTTTCCAGGTGGCGAATTTGACTCAGATGATGCAGGATCTGGCTAAGGAATGGCAGAGTCTGGGATAATCACAGTACCAGTTGCAGGGACAGATAAATAGTCTCTTGTAAACTTTCCCTAGCCCTTCACTGCTAGCGGAGACCCCTATGACATCCAGTTGGGCTCCCCCGAACCTGTAGTGGCCCACCCTTGTAAATTTTCTGGGGAGAGAGACAAGTTTAGGGTGTTCAGGGTATTTAGTGTTCTTTACCCTATGACCCCGGTCTTCAGGCAATGAGTCCCAGCGGGTGGGAATAGTTATGTCCCTGTTAAGAGGGGTCCCCAGACTTGGGCATTTTCCTTGTCCCCACAAGCCCCAGAATGATCTTCAGTTGATGCCTTTTTTGACGCCTTAGGGGTTATCTATGACAAACATGACAGAATCCAGGTCGCAGAGTCTAGGGTCATGAACCTGACACAGGGAAGCCACACCGCTGAGGACTACTGTACTGAATTCCGACAGTGGTCCACTGAGGTTCTGTGGAATGATGCAGTCCTAAGGTGCCAATTTCATAGAGGTCTGTCTGAATCCTTGAAGGATGCTCTAGTTCTGCATGATCCCCCTTGTTCCTTGGTGTAAGCCATAACCCGGGCCATATGGATGGACTGCAGAATTCGTGAGAGGCATGGTAGGCAGTGGGATGCCTTGTATCCTTCCCCGGAGCAGACTCATTTACTCGCGGTAGGACCAATGAAGGTTGGAGCTGCCAGTTTTTGTGCCGTGGAGAAAAAATGGAGACAGGATCTTGGACTCTGCTTCTACTGTGGTCTCGCAGGACATTTTTTAAAGGACTGTTCAGCTCGCCCCCAAGCAAATAAGTCACCGAGAAAATGTCTAAGTCTGGGTGATAATTGAGGAGGTCACCCAAACTTCCAGGTACCCTTTTTCTCCTCAGATAAAGTACTGCTCAAAACTGTTTTGTCTTTCAAGAACCAGGCATTGCCAGCATTGGCTTTCATTGACTGTGGGTCTGCAGCTAACTTTATCGATTCTGAAATGGTTTGTAATATAGGATTAATTCAAATTTTTGAGATTGACAAAACTCTGCTACTTCAGAACTGTGTCAAATTTGTAACGGTGGAAACCACACTTCAAATAGGAGCACTTCACTCAGAATAAATTTCCTGTTTTGTCTTGGATTAGTTACCTGCTGGGGTGGTACTGGGGCTTCCATGGTTACTCATTCACAATCTAGTTATTGATTGGTGTCAGAAGCAAATTGTTAAGTGGGGCACCAAATTTCAAAAGAAATGTCTAAGCTCTGTGCAAGTATGTTCCACAAGTCTGGAGGGTCTACCGGGGGACCTGAAAGACTTTGGAGATGTGTTTTCAGAAAAAGAGGCAGAGATATTACCTCCCCATCATCCTGATGACTGTGACTTATGCATCTTGTTCCTTGTGCTAAATTACCTAAAGCCCGTTTGTATAATTTATCTGGGCCTGAACGTACTGGCATGAAAAGTTATGTGAACTAAAGTTTACGTAAGGGTCATATCCGTCCTTCCTCATCCCCTATGGCTGCTGGATTCTTCTTTGTAAAAAAGAAAGATGGTGGTCTCCGTCCTTGCCTCAATTTCCGAGAACTGAACAAGATCACGGTTAAGAATACATACCCACTTCCACTCATCCCTGACTTTTATCATCAGCTTACTGGGGCTAAATGGTTTTCTAAACTGGATCTTAGAGGGGCTTACAATTTAATATGTATCCGGAAGGGTGATGAGTTGAAAACGGCGTTTTTAAAGTCAGAAGGTCTGTTCAAAAATCTTGTCATGCCTTTTGGGTTAACCAATGCACCAGCAGTGTTTTAAAACTTTATGAACGATGTATTTTCTGATTGCATTGGCAGATTTGTTGTTATATACCTTGATGATATTTTAATTTTCTCACCTGATTTTGATTCTCATCATGAACATGTCGGCGTTGTATTACAGAGATTGAGGAAAAATTCTTTGTTTTGAAAACTTGAGAAATGCATTTTTTCTGTTCAGGAGGTTTCATTTCTGGGATACATTCTGTCGGCTGATGGTTTTAAAATGGATCCTAGGAAGGTGCAACCTACTGTATAATATATTGAGTTCAACATAGGGACCTGAAAGCTTTGCAATGTTTTCTAGGATTTGCCAACTATTATAGGAAATTCATTAAGGGGTTTTCTCAGATTGTTAAACGTCTAACTGACCTCACACATAAAGGGGCGGATCTCAAGGGTTGGTCACCTGAAAATTTGAAAAAGCATTTTATGTCTGCTCCTGTTCTAATCCAACCCAATCTTCAGGAACCATTCATTGTAGAGGTGGATGCTTCAGAGGTCAGGGTATGGGCCTTTTTATCTCAGGGGGCCCAAAACCCTGACTAATTTGCGGCCATGTACATTGTTCTCAAAGAAATTTTCCTGTGCTGAAAGAAACTATGATGTCGGGAATCGTGAGTTACTCACTGTTAAATTAGCTTTTGAAGAATGGAGGCATTTTTTGGAGGGGGCAGTTCATCAAATCACTGTAGTCACTGCTCATAAAAATTTAGCCAACATTGAATGAGCTAAATGGTTAACCCCTAGACAGGCCAGATGGTCCTAATTTTTCTCTAGATTCAAGTTCTCTATCACATCCAGCCTGTAGACTAAGAATATGAAGGCTGACGCATTGTAACGCAGTCTTGATTCATTTTCACCTCCAGGACCTCCATCTTTTATTCTTCCTAAGGGTATTGTGGTTTCAGTGGTATCCTCGGAGTTGGAAGCGGAGATCCGTAAAACTCAGTCGTTGGCCCCATCCGCCACTCCAGGATCCAAGCTATTTGTACCCGTGTACTTAAGATTAAATCTGCTACAGGAGTTTCATGATTCCATCTTGAGTGGTCACCCTGGGGTCACAGCTACTCAAAAACCCATTTACAGACTCTTTTGGTGGCCGTCTATGAGTAAAATATTAAAGAATTTGTATCTGCCTGTGAAATCTGCACAGACGCCAAAGCTTGTCATAACCGGCCGGCCGGGGAATTGGTTCCATTGCCAATTCCGGAAAGACCATGGACTCATCTGTCCATGGATTTCATCACTGATTTGCCACTGTCAGATGAGAAAACTGTTATCTGGGTTGTAGTTTACCGCTTCAGTAAGCAAGCTCATTTTGTTCTGTTGTCTGGATTACCTAATGCAGAAACACACTCCAGATTGTTTATTTGTCATGTGGTGAGGTTGCAAGGAATTCCTCTTAATATTGTGTCTGATAGGGGAGTGAACTTTGTCTCCAAGTTCTGGAGAGCTTTTTGTAAGAAACTGGGGATTGATTTACCTTTTTCTTCTGCCTACCACCCTGAAACCAGCGGTCAGACAGAGAGGACAAATCAGAGCAGAACAGATTTTGAGGTGTTTTTTTATGGCTCAGCAGGAGAACTGGTCCTCTCCTACCTCTTGCAGAGTTCGACTTTAATAGTCATGTCAATCAATCCACTGGGATGTCGCCATTTTTCTGTAATTACGGTTTTCATCCTCATTTTGGTCAGTTTTCCAGGATAAGTTCTGAGTGTCCTGGGGTGGAGGTCACTATATAGAAGCTTGAGGATGTTTGGAAGGAGGTTGAAAGGAATATTGGATTTGCTCAAGTTCACCAAAAACGGAAGGCTGATAGAAGACGTTCGGCGGTTCCTGTTTTTAAAAACATTAAAATTAAGGTAGCGTCGGCAACGTTAGGTCCAAAATTCATCGGTCCCTATGAGATCCTGGAAGTAGTCAATCCCGTGGCATTTAGGTTGAAGCTTCCTCCATCTCTCCGCATCCCTAATGTCTTCCATAGATCCCTGTTAAAGGAATTTGTTCCCTCAGTAGTGTCGCCCTCGTCCCAACCTCCTCCAGCTGTTGTCTATGACAATCTAGAGTATGAGGTGCAAAGGTGCGTAGATTCCCGGAGGGTCTGAAATTCTTTTCAGTACCTCATACATTGGAAGCGATACGGACCAGAGGAAAGATCCTGGGTTCCAGAACGATCCCTAAGGGCCGATCAACTAGTCAGGGCCTTTCATACTAGGTTTCCTGGGAAGCCTGGGGGTCCAGTGGCCCCCCCTTGTAGAGGGGGTACTGTCACAATTTCATTACTGACTGTGGCCTAGGGACGCTGTGAGTGACAGCTCAGCCGCCCTATGGAATCTGGAAGGTGTTGGGCTGTCAGCATTTTGATTGACAGCCTTGAAGTCCTATTTGGTTTAGTCTGTGGGTGTTTCCCCCAGGTGTCTCCCATCCTTCAATCATTAGGAAAGTATTTAACAAGCTAGCTTCTAGGTGTCTGCTTCAGTTGTAACTCTGCTTAGCTGGATGTGGTTGCTTAGCTCTGCGTCTCTGTCCTCTGACCCTGTTGTTGAACCTAGGATTTGTCATGACTACTCTTGTGGATTTCCCCTTCTGCTTTTGACATACCCTCCTGGCATCTGACCCCGACTTTGTCCCCTGACTATCTATTTGTTGTATTCCCTGGCATTTGACCCCAGATTGTTTCTTGACCACGCCTTTGACTCTCCCCTCTGTACTAGCAGCCCTCCTGGTATCTGACCTTGGACCTCCTGACTACTCTTCCTCATGGCTTGCCCGTGAGTAGTGACTCAGGATCACATTGACATACACATCTATGCTTTTAGAATGCATGTATTTTAAGGGTTTGTTTTTAAAAGATATTTTTACCAGTAATTTGATTAAAAGCTGGATAGTTTTTCCTCTCAAACACTCTATGTGACTTCTGAATCCTCTCAGCATGCTCACTGCATGCTGTGAGGATACTCTGGTGCTGATGGTAAAAGCAGGATATCATATATCCGCAAGTCTGCAATTTGCATTCATGCGATCACTGCAGACTTTTAGCACAAACCTGGACAACCCATTTTAATTATAAAATTAAGCACTGCAGCATTCCCAATTTTAACAGTGTGTAATATATTCACTATCAGAATTTGGTTCTGCTTTCCAATTCCAATAGTCATCACATCACCATTCATATGTGAATGTCTTACTTACGGGCAGTGACTCGCTAGCTAGTCTCTCTTCCAGAAAGTGCTATAATATTTCACTGAACATTGAGAGAATTATGAACAGCAGCTAGTTGGCACATGACTGTAAGTATGAAAATCGCATATGAACAGTCGCAAACTACTTAAGGTGTGAATAGGAGGTGGCGGCAAACGGAATTTTTGTCCCGGGTTCTGGAAAATCTAGATCTAACTCTAGGCTTGGGCAGTAATCATTGGTTATGCTTGCTCTTAATACTGTATATCCTCTACTTGTGTGATGGGCTTGTGTTAGATGTGCGCTATGCTAGTGTGATGTGTGCACTGTATTTGTCTGACTGGTACATAGGTGATGTGTGCGCTGTGCTCAAATGACATACTGTACATGGTATGTGTGACATGTGCACTGTGCTTTTTTGACGTGTGCACTGTACTTGCGTAACGTTTGCATAGTGTGTACGATGGTTGGGCTCTGCTTGTGTGATGTGTACATAGTGCTGGAACAGTGTGATGAGTGTAAAATGCTATTTATTGAAATCATTCACTCATATTAAAATGCTCTAAATGAGTGGTATTGCAGAGTGTAGGGTTTATACTGCAGGGAGATATATAATATGAAATAGAAGCTACATGATTACTTTGGCGATGACAGACTTTATGCTGCCAAATATTGCATTGTGTTGGTGTTAGGACACCCTAATGTTAGTGAATATGGTAAGAAAAAAATTGGGAAAACTGAAAACATTTGGTTTTCTACCTACACTACAGCATTCAATTACAGTACATGCAGCAATCTTTGGATGTGCAATATGTGCTGTGCTGAAAATAGTCATGTAGTCTCAGCTTAAGTGTTAGTTTTAGTAACTTGCAACCATAAAAAAAGCTTTTCATGGTATTTTTTAAAGTGTTTTTATAGTGACTTTGCTTTGCCAAAAATGCTGCAGCCAGGTGATTTTTTAAATAGGTTTTCCTGGGTTAAATGTTTCTAGTGCGTAGGCAAAAATATTAAACACAGTTGTACACTGGTCACGAATCATGCTCTACCTCCATTACTGCGCATGTTGGTGTTTTTTTCTTTTTAGGGGGGTACAGGTTTCTGTGGTGACGTCACAACAGCTAACTACAGTACATGTGAACTATCATTGGGTTCACAGTGATTGTCAGCAGCGGTCATCTGCGCTGTGGTCATGATATCACCATTGAAACTGAACCAATTGAAGACAACGCTCCTTAGGAAGTTTTCACTTAGAAGTCCTTTATTCCTCCAAAAAGTAATAACCGCAGCAACGTTTGAGCTGTGTGATCTTTTTCCATCGAATGGATCCCTTTAGTATGTTTTGACTATGATGCTCCCTTATGCCTAATGTGTGCTACGGACATGCTCATTTGTAGTGCAGGAACAGGTAAGGGTGATTAATGTCATGTTGGGTATGTTCTAAATCTGAACACCCATAAGCAAGTTAAAATTATCCATGGACAATCTATTTAGGGGAGTGGTGAGAGGCATGACAAAGTAAACCTAAATTTGCTAAACCTTGTATTGCTTCTATTCTTTTTCTTGATCAGGGGATGAAGGGGGGTTGGTATATTGTATATGGGTTGGTCAGATTTGTGTCATGGCTGCTTTATAGTCATTGTACACATCTAAACAGGAATATTGTAACTTTTTTTATACTGATCATTTGTAATGGGATACTTTTCAGTTAAATTGAATTTTCATGAATTTTCTATTATCAATTAAACTATAAGTGTTTTCTATACATGACTGCTTTTTAAAGCGTTTTTTTTTAGAAAAATAAATAATAAAAAATGTAAAAACTGCAAGTACTACAAGACAGTATAGGCACATGTCTATCAAACTAAGCAGCAATGTACTGACCTCTGTAAAAATAGCTGTTAATGGGTAAAAGGGCTACTAGCTGTTCTTGAACAGAGGCTATCCTCTTTGTCCACTCACTAAAAGTATCTTCTTTAGCTATCAGTGTTATCATTGATAGATTGTAAGTCCTAATGGCTAGGGTTCATCTCCCTTTATTAGCTCACTGAGAACCAAAGAAGGGGAAATTGAAACAGATAGGTAATCCCTTTCTACTACAATGATATTGTCAATGATAAACCACAGAGACTAATATATTAATCCTAACTTAAAGCACCACTGCAGCATTTTTTTTATATGTCTTTGTTAAGAATCACATATTTATGTATAATACATATAGTTACATACTGCCATTCAGGTGACTTCTCAAAACATTATAGGATGTAGAGGCAAATCTCTCTTTATCTATTCTCAAGGGATTGTATAGGAAAATAATAAATAATGAATCACAGAAGGTGTACTCCACCACACTTATTTTATTTTAATGTACTAAAGAGATTTGAGATGCCCCTTGTAATATTATTTATCCTCCTTATACATATTACCTTGACCCTGCATTTTTAAATTCGCCAACTCACTATGAAGGGTAGAATATTGATAAAAGCGAGTGGGAATCTGGTCGCACTTGACTGCAGGTATGAAAATCACACTTGAACTGGCAAGCAGAGTCGAATCCATGGTATGATTAAGAGTAGGTTAACCCCTCAAAAAGCATAGAATTTGTATCTCTTTCTATGATGTTTCTATGTTACAACATGTTTTTACTTAGTATTCTGTAAAGAAGATTTTATACTCTATCCATTTGGCTGGACTAAAGATGCATTTTTGGATTTTCACTGGAATGCTACACAGGAGCAAGGTCCTTGTCTTGGATTTGGACTATCTCCCCTGTTAGCTGGTACACGTTTTGCTTTTTGGGACTTATACTTTGTAGGCATAAAAAAGAAAGACCGTAAGAGTTTACACTGTGTGGTGGGCCACTGGGGAGGCACCAGATGTTGCAGAAGCCTCACTAGCAGCAGATAATGATGTTATGGTAGCTGAAGTGGGTCGCTGGACCCCTCAACTATTCCCTCGTGTCCACAGCAATTTAAAAAGCGGGAGGTGGCACTAGGGGATGGTATAGGACCCCCCAGGGGTACTCCTATAGCGGTGGTGCCTGGGTGCAGGTTTTGGAATGCCTGTGATGTTTGTGCAATCTCAAGCAGCCAGACACGCAGGTGAACTTGTAAACCTATAAATTTTACTGAATGAGGTAATGGGGTACAGTCCCTCTTACAGGCAAAGTTCACAGTATATTGTGCATACAGAAGTTATGGTTTTCTCCTCATGAGACAAGCATTGTTATTGTCCAGGGCGGCTGGAGCAGAGTTCTCTTCACTTGTTAGTACAGGAAATTCTATGCACAGTCCAGGAAATATTACACTGATGCAGGGACCTTCACAGATTGTCTCTCCATGGAAACACACTACAGTGTGGATGTACTCACAGTTTTTATCCCACCGTTCCCTCTTGCAGGGGGTAGGTTTAAGCAAAGTCGGTGGCGTGGCAGCCACATGGATCTTGTCCTGGCTAGGATAATCAGAGAGCAGGAGAGTCCATGTACAGCTTCTCTCTCCTGACTGGAAGACACGTCACTCTTTTTGTGAAGGAGATTATGTGAGGAAAAAATGTCCCCTCAGCGTAGACTGGCATTGAAAACACTTATCTGAGAGAATAATGTCTCTCCTCAATCTTCCTGAGACAGCAGGAACCACCCACAACTGGATTGTACAAGCGTTCTAGTCAGAGTGAGAGCCCTGAGCTGGGAGACTCCTCCCAGCCATTGCTATGGCCACCACTTGTTGTGAGGAGAATAATCATTACTTCATGTACACACATTGGCCAGCAGATGGCAGGAAAGTATAATTTACAATGAAATGTATTATATCCCCTAATTCAGTGCACAAAATGGAACAAATATATTACCACACTACAACTGTCCCATTTAGCAGTAGTAGAACGGGTACCGGGATGCCACAACTGTACAGGGTAAAAACTTACCCAGTGACATTGGAGATGGAAAAAAACTTTACCATACAAAGTTTTTTGGATGGCTCACTTAATATGCAAATATGTATTTTGATGCTATTAAAATTAAGAAGGCAGTTATCTTTTGCATTGTTGGCTTGATATCTATGATAAAATCAGTCAGAAACCAAAATATTTTTCTATTGAGTTTGACATTTTTGTTCTTTTCCAGTCCAACCTACTCATTGATGTGTTCTTATTATGACTGTTACCAAAATAATTTTTATCCCCACTATGAGTATAATTTACACATTTTTTAGGAGTTGCTCCACAAATATGACAAATAGTATACTGGAAACCATTTGTGCTGCTGCTCCAAATAAAGGTGATGTTTGTGCCAGGAATACCCCTTTAACAATATTTGCGGAAGTAATACAGTTAAATATTCAGTAATATAACGCTGTATGGATACTATTTCTAATAATTCAGAGGCATTACTTTTTTTTTCTGTTTAGATATACATTTTGCAGACGTTATTGTATTTTCCAATGCATTTTGTGAAAACCCAAATGGCCCATTGATCATCTGTATATCAAAAGATTGTGATTTTAGCAGATGTGACACTAGAATGTGGCAACAAACTTTTATTTTGCTGCATGTAATTGCGAAGTGCAGTGTATATGCAGGGACTTTCAGTAATAACATGTTATAAGTTTATTTATTTTCAATGTATTATTTTGACTTGTATAACTGTGACAGAAGGCTGAAAAGTTATTATGCCATTATTACATCTGTAACCAAAATGTATTTAATATATTGAAACTTTGTAGAGTTAAGAAATGACTTACTGGATAAATAACAATTGTACTCCCGAGGATGAAATATGTGCAGCTTGTATTTTTTAACATCACTTACTTAAGAATCAATTGTTTGAAGTATTCAAATAAAAATTATGAAAAAGTGCTAGTGACAATGCTATCACCTTCATAATGTGTACCTTTCAATAGCATTTAACAAAGCGTAACAAGAGTGTTTGTCAGTATAATTGTAGCTCTACAATTCCTTGCAGGATTATGAAGGAAATCTGTCTCCATTAAAGATCTCAACAACCTGGATGATTTTACTCATATTAGGCAATGGCTTGAGCAAGTGAAAATAAAAGAAATTATAGTATGGCAGACTTTCATCACCAAACCCACTTAACATATCAGTTCTCAGCCTTTTGGCTAACCTAAGTGTAGTATTGTGTCTTATCAGTGGCGAGGATAATGGGGCATAAGTAATTGACAACAAAATATACACATTGAGTAAAAGATCCTGGGTGTACGCAGAATAACTGATCTCAAGGATATTCATTAGATGACTAAGATTCTCTGGATCTAAGCCATGGGTCAGGTTGTTTGAAAGAATGAGTTGCAAAAATGCCCCAGTAATAGTGACTCTAAGGTGCCAAAATCTACCACGTTTGGAAACCACACTGACAAATTTCACTTTCACTATCATTTAAAAACATTTACTTGTACTTGTTTGGACCTCTTGACCAGGCGATATGAGGAATTTAAATCATTCCATCTTGATGTCTGTGTAAGGGACAACGGGTCAAAGTGTAGCGATACATTCCTAATCACCGGTGAAATGGGTCCCTTGATTTGTGTTGTCCTTTTTCTTGATTCTACTACTAAACCGCATATTGCTACATGACATAGCAAACCATGACACAGTAACCTCATAAGGAAGATGTTGTAGGAGGGTGGCTGGCTGAGAAGACATCGTTTCAATGGGTTTACAGAGTTAAGGGTTTATGCTAAATATGTGTATTATAAGTTATGTGATAAAGTTTCTTTGCTGTGTATTATCCCTATGACCGTTATTGTATGCCGGTTCTTCTATAGGCTCTGACTAAGGCTGTCCCTGGGATGTGAAAAGTCTGTCCACTATGGGAACCATACAGTAGGTAGGGATATAGTTTACATTACATTACTTAGACATCAGATAGTTAAACTCAGGGATTACATCATTAGTTGGGAGGGGTTAGAACAATTTTTATAGAAAACAATTTCCGGTTGCAGACAGTTAGACGGGGAATTAGCCAGGGTGTAGTCCATGACACGGACACCCGAGTTCTGGGTACACGACCCCAATGGAGCGGGACCGGTTCAGGTCCTATGTGAGTGAGAGTGGAGTGTAGGAGGAAGACTGAAAGGTCAGGGAGACAGATTCCAGCAGCAGATACAGCAGTGTAGAAAGTGTTTTATCTGCACAAGTTTTCTGAACAGAATGAGGACACGTTGGATAACTAAAGACCATGTCTTAATCTGTATGCTGCAGCTGTGTGTAGAAGAATTGCACAGTAAAAGTGAGTCTGTTCATCCGGATCTGAAATCTCCTGTCTTGTTTGAAGTCGGTTCCGTTCCCTTGGACGATGTAACAGTGAGTACAGAAAATCCTTTATCACACTACACACTCCACTCTCAGCTCTTTATAGAATAGGGGACACAGGGCTAAGAGAACTCAGTTCCGGCCCACAGCGTGTTGTTACCGGCCTTGTCACTCAAGGATACAAAGATAAACGGCTGTTAATAGCATGAATAGGTAACATACAGTGTGTTTGGAAAGTATTCAGACCCCTTTAAATTTTTCACTCTTTGTTTCATTGCAGCCATTTGGTAAATTCTAAAAAATTCATTATTTTTTCTGATTAATGTACACTCTGCACCCCATCTCGACCGAAAAAAAACAGAAATGTAGAAATTTTTGCAAATTTATTAAAAAAGAAAAACTGAAATATCACATGGTCATAAGTATTCAGACCCTTTGCTCATTATTGAGTAGAAGCACCATTTTGAGCTAGTACAGCCATGAGTCTTCTTGGGACTGATGCAACAAGTTTTTCACACCTGGATTTGGGGATCCTCTGTCATTCTTCCTTGCAGATTCTCTCCAGTTCCGTCAAGTTGGATGGTGAACGTTGGTGGACAGCCATTTTCAGGCCTCTCCAGAGATGCTCAATTGGGTTTAGGTCAGGGGTCTGGCTGGGCCAATCAAGAATGGTCACACAGTTGTTCTGAAGCCACTAATTTGTTATTTTAGCTTAGGGTCATTGTCTTGTTGAAAGGTGAACCTTTGGCCAAGTCTATGGTCCAGAGCACTCTTGAAGAGGTTTTCATCCAGGATATCTCTGTACTTGGCCGCATTCATGTTTCCTTCAATTGCAACCAGTCGTCCTGTCCCTACAGCTGAAAAACACCCCCATAGCATGATGCTGCCACCACCATGTTTAATTTTTGGGATTGTATTGGGCAGGTGATGAGCAGTGCCTGGTTTTCTCCACATATACCACTTAGAATTATCACCAAAAAGTTCTATCTTCATCTCATCAGACCAGAGAATCTTATTTCTCATAATCTGGAAGTCCTTCATGTGTTTTTGAGCATACTCTATGTGGGCTTTCATATGTCTTGCACTGAGGAGAGGCTTCGGTCGGACCACTCTGCCATAAAGGCCTGACTGGTGGAGGGCTGCAGTGATAGTTGACTTTGTGGAACTTTCTCCCATCTCCCTACTGCATCTCTTGAGCTCAGCCACAGTGATCTTGGGGTTCTTCTTTACCTCTCTCACCAAGGCTCCCATGATTGCTCAGTTTGGCTGGAAGGCCAGGTCTTGGATGACTTCTGGTGGTCCCAAACTTCTTCCATTTAAGGTTTATGAAGGCCACTGTGCTCTTAGGAACCTTGGGTAATGCAGATCTGTGCCTTGCCACAATTCTGTCTCTGAGCTCCTTGGGCAGTTCCTTTGAGCTCATGATTCTCATTTGGTCTGACATGCACTGTGAGCTGTGATGTCTTATATAGACAGTTGTGTGCCTTTCCAAATCAAGTCCTATCAGTTTAATTAAACACAGCTGGACTCCAATGAAGGAGTAGAACCATCTCAAGGAAATGGACAGCATGTGACTTAAATATGAGTGTCTGAGCAAAGGGTCTGAATACCATGTGATATTTCAGTTTTTCTTTTTTAATAAATTTGCAAAAATTTCTACATTTATGTTTTTTTTCAGTCAAGATGGGGTGCAGGGTGTACTTTAATGAGAAAAAAAAATAACTTTTTAGAATTTACCAAATGGATGTAATGAAAGAAAGAGTGAAACATTTAAAGTGGTCTGAATACTTTCCGTACCCACTGTATGTACAATAGAACATATATATTTCAGGTGTCAGGTATCAAACTTGACATTAGCATCTTCTTCACAATGAGGTGCATGCTTTTTTGTTGCAGGTGGCGACACATATCTTGTAAACAACATTGAAGTAATATAATAGACATCAAAGGGGCCCTCTATCTTCAGCTCGCCTTGTCCACAGCGCAATCTCTTGTAGTGCCCTACTCGGCAATCCCAGTATTTTCTCACATAAACTCCCAGGTCTGGCCTATTTGTTATCCTCAGTCACTCTATTCAACTGTACTTCCCACTAACCCACGGCTACAGCTGTAAGATTGTGTGTCTGTGTAAATTCTTAAAACACAATTCAGGACTACAAAATCGTGGATGTCTTTTCATGTACATCCTCCAATGTGGTGTACATGATACAATGTACAAGGTGCCCAAAAGGAGTTTATATTGGAGAAACTATGCAAAGGCTGCAAACGAGAATGAATTTACACAGACACACAATTAAGAATGAACTGGACACGCCTGTGGGAAAACATTTCTCTAGTCAGGGACACTGCATAAAAGATCTAAAAGTTTTAGTACTAAAAGGTCACTTCAAAGACGACAGGGAGAGAAGAATCTGGGAATTCAAATTCATAAAGATGTTCAATTCACTGACAACAGGACTCAATCTAACACCTGGGTTTATGACTCACTACATGGAGTCAATGCACACCTCCACCAGGTGGTACCCAAGTAATTAAACATTCCCACAGACATCTCTTGGACTTATCATTAGGAGGCATCACCCCCTCCTCATGAACAAATGTCACACTGTAACATTTCTTAAATGCTGTGCCCTTTGTCTTATAAATTCATTTGTAATATTGCCTGATGAAGGAGTCTCTGTGCTCTGAAAGCTTGCACATACAGTATATATTTTTTTCTGGTTAGCCAATAAAGGTATCACTTCAAGAACACTTCAAGAACTCATTTTTGTATGTGAGTATTTACATCCATAGTTCAGAAGCTGAAATTTCCAGTGTACTATCGCTATCTCACACTTGAGGTATCCTGATTTGCCCGGTGTCTACTGGTCTTTTTGCCACTTCTTTCTAAAGTTGCTTTAAAGGACATCTGTCAGTATGATCTTTATGTGCATGCAGGTCATAAAAAGCTGACTAAAATGATACTGTCATGCCTCGGTTTCAAGACTTGATCCAGTGACCTCTTGCTGCGTGGTTTGTTTCCCTTTCTGCTAAGCCACAGTCAGTTTGGTCTCTGACCAACTGCTGATGGTTCTTTTGTCTTTTCTTTCTTTTCTTTGGTTTGCTTCTATTCAAGTGTTTCTCACTCCCAATTTGGTTCTGTCCTATAACTTCTTGGGAGGGCTATTTATCACCTTGCCCCTGCTTCTTTGCTGGCTATATTTCAAGACAGGTGTTGTTTGGAGATCCAGCTCCTCAGCTAGGGATTATTTTACCCCATTAATCTCTGTTGCTTTTACTATGGTTTGTTTGTGTGTCTTCCTCCCCAGTATCTTTTACTTTCTTTTATGTTTGGGGTCTGGGAGGCTTTCCACGTATTCCGTTTGTTGTGTGGTTCTTCTTACTTTCTTCCATCTTTCCTGAGTGTATGTGTAAACATGTTCATAGGCCTGTGCCTTTTCCTCAGATTTTTGTGAATTTCACTTTATAGTTATTATTGTTCTAATGTTGCGCATTGTTTAAAGAGAGGGTACAATTAAGGAAATTCAGAGTCGATGTTGAGTGGAGACGCAGGGACAAATTAGGAACTTTCCTAGTCTGATCAGGGACCTGTTGGGTTCAGGTGTTTGTCTCTCTTGATTTATATATATGGAATCCATGAAAGCTTTGGCTGTACAACTTCAAACTTTGCCCTTGGAAGTTGCGAACACCAGGCGTTATCAACAACTCGCTAATCATAATGGCTCAGTGGAACCGAAGGTAAAGTTACTAGACTGCTTCAACGGAGATAGAAGTAAGTTCTCAATTTTTCTACCTCATGCAAGTTATACTTTCGCCTCTGTCCTGTCTCCTCTGCGTGTGAGAGTCAGTGCATGTGCATTATTTCGTCTTTACCCCATGAGGTATCCGCAGGTCTGGGCATTTTCTTGCTTGAGGGTTCTCCAGCATTTTCCTCTGTAGAAAGACTTCTATCAGGGGCTTTTGGGTCAGATTAGGGACATGATGGGTTACAGTCCCTGCCCGCAGTCCCTGGAGGAAGCAATGACGCTGTTCGTTTGATGGACGCCTGAGAGATAGAGACACGTTTGAATGCTTTTCAATGGCATCTTCCTTGCTACCAGTTGAGACTGGTGAACCTATGCAAATTGGTGCTTACAGAGACACCAGAGGGGAACTGAACTTGGAGCATTAGCTCAGTTCTGTTTATATCGGGGTGATTATGGTCACGTCACAGTTGTCAAGTGTCTAGGTTTGAAACGCTGAGCCTGTGCTTTGTGATCAGCTTATCCGCTGAACCACAGAAGTTACACCTTTTCCATGGGTGTTTATTATCTGTTATCCTTGCTTCAGTCTTTTTAGGTTAACTGGTGTATCTATTTATTCATTTGTCTGCCCAATCACATATATATGTATATATATATACTGTATATGTATATATATATATATATATATATATATATATATATATATATATATATATATATACACTGCTCAAAAAAATAAAGGGAACACTCAAATAACACATCCTAGATGTGAATGAATGAAATATTCTTCTTGAATACTTTGTTCTGTACAAAGTTGAATGTGCTGACAACAATATCACACAAAAATCATCAATGGAAATCAAATTTATTAACCAATGGAGGTCTGGATTTGGAGTCACCCCCAAAATTAAAGTGGGAAAACACACTACAGGCTTATCCAACTTTGATGTAATGTCCTTAAAACAAGTCAAAATGAGGCTCAGTATTGTGTGTGGCCTCCACGTGCCGGTATTACCTCCCTACAATGTCTGGGCATGCTCCTGATGAGATTGTGAATGGTCTCCTATGGGATCTCCTCCTAGACCTGGTCTAAAGCATCCGCCAACTCCTCGACAGTCTGTGGTGCAACGTGACGTTGGTGGATGGAGTGAGACATGATGTCCCAGATGTGCTCAATCAGATTCAGGTCTGGGGAACGGGCGGGCCAGTCCATAGCTTCAATGCCTTCATCTTGCAGGAACTGCTGACACACTCCAGCCACATGAGGTCTGGCATTGTCCTGCATTAGGAGGAATCCAGGGCCAACCACACCAGCATATGGTCTCACAAGGGATCTGAGGATCTCATTTCGGTACCTAATGGCAGTCAGGCTACCTCTGTCGAGCACATGGAGGGCTGTACGGCCCTCCAAAGAAATGCCATCCCACACCATTACTGACCCACTGCCAAACCAGTCATACTGAAGGATGTTGCAGGCAGCAGATTGCTCTCCACGGTGTCTCCAGACTGTCACGTCTGTCACATGTGCTCAGTGTGAACCTGCTTTCATCTGTGAAGAGCAAATTGGCGCCAGTGGCGACTTTGCCAATCCTGGTGTTCTGTGGAAAATGCCAAGCGTCCTGCACGGTGTTGGGCTGTGAGCACAACCCCCATCTGTGGACATCGGGCCCTCATACCACCCACATGGTTCGGTTTCCAACCGTTTGTGCAGACACATGCACATTTGTGGCCTGCGGGAGGTCATTTTGCAGGGCTCTGGCAGTGTTCCTCCTGTTCCTCCTTGCACAACGGCGGAGGTAGTGGTCCTGCTGCTAGGTCGTTGCCCTCCTACGGCCCCCTCCACGTCTCCTGGTGTACTGGCCTGTCTCCTGGTAGTGCCTCCAGCCTCTGGACACTATGCTGACAGACACAGCAAACCTTCTTGCCACAGCTCGCATTGATGTGCCATCCTGCATGAGCTGCACTACCTGAGCAACTTCTGTAGGTTGTAGAGTCCGTCTCATGCTACCACGAGTGTGAAAGCACCACCAACAATTAAAAGTGACCAGAACATCAGCCAGAAAGCATTGGTACTGAGATGTGGTCTGTTGTTCCCACCTCTAGAACCACTCCTTTATTGAGTTTGTCTTGATAATTGGCAATAATTTCCATCTATTGTCTATTCCATTTGCACAACAGCATGTGAAATTGATTGTCAATCAGTGTTGCTTCCTAAGTGGACAGTTTGATTTCACAGAAGTTTGATTTATTTGGAGTTATAGTCTGTTGTTTTAGTGTTCCCTTTATTTTTTTGAGCAGTGTACATATATATATATATATATATATATATATATATATATAAATATATATATATAATATTATTTTTCCCCTGCAGGTATTTCCTGCTGGTGATATTCTCATTTGGATGTCCAGCCATACTGCCTTTGTTCATGTCAGTCAGTGAAAGTCCTGCTAGGGTTTATCTCTCTGCTTATTATGCTTTTCACCCTGCACGTATCTTCTGTTTCTTGTTTACGAAGTAGGCAGCAATACTCTATAGCAGTATGTACATTTTTTTTCTCATTTTGTATTTCATGATTTGCTTTAATTCATTCTAGGATCTCTTTCTATCTTGGCACTCCTTACCTTCTGTAGGAAAATTGCACTCTACTCCGTCCTCCTGTTCCTTAGGAGGAACGTGAAGACCTTGATGGCCTTTCAGGCAGCATAGGTCCAAGCTACCATTGTTTAGTCTGTTAGGGGTATTCCTGCCCATGAAGGTACCACTAGGGACTGCGGGGTCAGAATCTGTAATCTGTACAAGAACCAGCTGGGTCATTTGCGATTTCTAGAGTTTTATCTATTTTACCTTGTGAGTTAGTACACAATCATAACAATGGATCAATGGTTCAAATATATTAATGCATTTCAAAAGGAAAATAAAGAAGAGACTTTTCATAGAGTTGCAGGTTCCAAGATTCTGAGATAGTCTCAAGGGATACCTGTATGAAAAAAATGGGCGCCTACACCAGAGACAAAGTCTGCATTTATGGATTCAGGTTCTACCTTGAATCTAATTAAACATGACTTCGCTGTTGATTGTGGTTATGATTTCTCCTCTCTGTCTAACCATTCAAGTTTTTGCTATTGATATGCAGGTCGAGAATGTATGTATGAAGGTAGGAGGGTTACACACTGAATCCATCTCATTTATGGCTCTACCTTCACCTGCCAAATTAGTGCCAGGCTTGCCATGGTTATTAAAGCACAATCCGAATATCAATTGAGAGACCCAAGAGGTTAGGTTATGGGGTGACCCCTGCTTTTCTAGATGTCTGTCGAGATATTTGGCTTCCTTAACGTGTCACCCAGGATCTAAGAATGTTAAGGCTGATGTTTTGTCGCTTAGTGATGTCCATAATTGCAAAGTCTGTGCCCAAGCTAAAACCTCTTGTTTAATTCCAGCAGGTTTTCTCTTGCCTAGCGAGGTTCCATCACAGCCCAGTACTCAATTGTCCATGGACTTTGTCACTGATTTGCTTAATCCAGAGGAGGAGAGACATAAAGGATTTTTCCCACAAGCAAAAGTTAATTTTAATCTATAGCTTTGTCTGACCGTGTACGTTACACAGCCTGATAATACTACAGCTCCTGGGTGGGAGAGGAAGCAAAAGAGTATACAGATATTACAGAAGGGGATTGCAGAGGAATCATTTTGTGAGGTAAAATGTTGTTTAAAAACAGGCAGTGAAATGTTTTACCTCACAAAATTAATCCTCTGCGATCCCCTACCATAATGTCTGTATTGTCTTTTGCTTCCTCCCCTGCCCAGGAGCTGTAGTATGTTCCGTACAGGGTCAGACACAACCAATGCTTAAAATTAACTTTTGTTTGTGGGAAAACCCCAATTAATTAAAGCTAGGAAGGAAGTAGAAGGAGGTCTTTCGGTGACCAAGCCAAAAAAGGTGCCAACTGCAGACGTTGAAAGGTCTCTCTCTTCAGGGCGGGGGAGTTTGTGTGGTTATCCACAAAAAATCTACTTTTTAAAGTTGCATATAAGAGGTTTGCCCCCAAATTTGTAGGCCCTTATAAGATTATTGGAGTTTTGAATCCTGTGACTGATGAACTTCAACTCCTTGTGGCTTGGAAGATCAATAACTCCTTTCTTCCTTCTCCTTTAAAAAAGTTTGAGGGGACACCTGGTCCTCAAGACATTATTAAGGTGGATTTGGAGGAGGATTGGGACTATGAGGTGGAGAAAGTTCTAGGGTTCAGGCAGGTTAAATGCCATTTACAGTATCTCGTCAAGTGGAAGAGTGTAGCGTCGGCGTCCCTGCCTCCTGCTAGGCAGAGACGCTTCTCCTCTCACCTCCCTGCTCCATCCTCGGCGTCCTCTTCCCACGCTGCTGGCAGCGCTCGCCGCTTCCCGGGCACTGTGCTTAGGGCGCGCTCCCTCTCTCTTAAAGGGGCCGCGCGCGCCATCCTTAGGAGTCCCCGGCTAATTGCCGGTGGAGCTCCCATATATAAGGCACCTCCTCCAAAATGGAGATGCCCGAGCAAAGTTGTTGCAAAGCCTTTCACCTCTGCTTCAGCCCTCAGGTCCCGTTGGCAGTCTGCTTTCCAGTTCTGTCTACCTGCTTGTATTCCTGCCGTCCGACAGTCTGTCTACCTGCATCCGCCAGTCTGTCTATGGACCAGTCCGCCTGCGGATCAGGAAGCACCTGCCTGATACCTGCCTGATACCTGCCTGACACCTGCCTGTTTCCTGCCTGATACCTGCCTGATACCTGCCTGAGACAACCTGCCAGCCAGCTGAGAGACTCTTACCTGGGAGCGCTCACCTGCTACCCGCCAGCTAGCCTACCTGGAGGCTCTGCCGTCACTTGCCGTGATGACCTGCCAGCCAGCCGAGAGACTCTTACCCGCTCACCTGCTACCTGCCTGCTAGCCTACCTGGAGGCTCTGCCGTCACTTGCCGCGACCACCTGCCTGTCTAGAGACTCTTACCCTGCTGTCACTTGCCGTGACCACCTGCCTGTCTAGAGACTCTTACCCTGCTGTCATTTGCTGTGACCACCCGCCTGTCAAGAGACTGTTCCCGTCACTTGCCGTGACCTCCTGCCCTTCTACCCAGAGACTGTTCCTGTCACTTGCCGTGACTACCTGCCCGCCTTCCCTGGGAGCCACCCGCTTCCTTACAAGGACTGCCCCTTTGTATAGTAGCTCAGAGGTTACACCTCCCAGACCAGTTACAAAGAGTTATGGTCCTAAAGATAAATCCTGGGTTAATTCAGAGGATCTTCATGTGGATCTCCTGATGAGAGAGTTCCATCAGTGAAGTGAGATGGTAGGGATCCAGTGGCCCCTCTTAGAAGGGGGGAACTCTTATGCCTTGGTTTCAGGATACAGTGACCTCTTGCTGCGTGGTCAGTTTCCCTTTCTGCTGAGCTACAGACAGCTTTCTCTGTTCAGCTGCTGATGATTCTTTTGTCGTTTCTTTCCTTTCTTTGGTTTGCCTCTATTCAGGTTTATGTCACTTCATATTTGGTTCTGTTCTGTCACTTCTTGGGAGGGGGTATTTATACTCACTTTGCACCTGAATCTTTTTTGGCTATATTTCAAGACACATGGCGTTGGAAAAAAACAGCTCCTCAGCAAGGGATTCTTTTTTCTGGTTAATCTCTGTTGCTTTTCCTATGGTTGTTTGTGTGTCTCCCCAGTATCCTTTCCTTTCCTTGCTCCCAGTATGCTTTTGTGTATTTCACTTTGTAGTTATTATTATTCTAGTGTTGAACATTGTTTACATAGAGGGTGCAGTTAAGAACATTAAGGGTAAGTCGACGCTGAGTGGAGCCGCCATTGTGTATACATATAGTGCCAACCTCCGCTGTCAGGAAGGGACAAATCAGAGTCCGATTAAGGACTTTAATAGTCTGAACAGGGACATGGTGTGTTAAGGTGTTTGTCTCTCTTGTTCTTTATGTAACTCGGGTAAGTGTTCTTATACAGTCATAACTAGTGATGAGCGAGCATTAAAATGCTTTGGTATTCGTCGTTTGAGTCAAGCAAATTGGAATTCTCGAGTGCTCGGTCTGAGTAACGAGCCCAATGTAAGTCTACAGGAAAATCGAGCATTTTTCCGGTGACCCCCCCCCCCCCAGGCGGTCTGCAGAGGGCCTAAAAATTGCCCAAATCGATGGGAACAGTGCTCAAATGGCATGGGAAGGACCCCTGGAAGCATTTCTGACTCCCAGGTTACTGCTGTCAAAGTTTTACGCCACTTTTACAGTCTCACAATAACACATACAAATACAAAACCAAAATGGATTTTCCTGGGAAATATGTTAAGGAACATCCTTTCCTGGGTAATGACTTGTATATAAGGCAAAATAAATATGAAAAAACAAAAATGCTCCTTCACACCTTGGGCTATGTCCCCTCTTCCCTCTGTACCAGTCTATCATTGTTAGTTTGTTTACTGTAAGTGATATTTTTACTTGGTATGTAACCCCTTCTTATGTGCAGCACCATGGAATCAATGGCGCTATATAAATAAATAATAATAATAATAATAATGTTCACACGTAGCGTTTTTGATGCGTTTTAGCAATTTTGCAATGCTTTCAACAGTGACAAATGCATTCACCGGGAAATGTCCTTTTAACATATTACAACCTTATCTGACCATGTGGTGTGTGACACATCAGCAGACACATCCTGTTTCATTTATGATGGAGGGACTCTGAAAGTCACAAAGCCTATTTTTAGAGGGCCATCAAGCGGCGCTTACTATTCTTAAAGGGCCACCAGTCGGCCCTTGCTATTGTTAGAGAGCCATCAGCCGGCTATATTTTGTTGTTCCCATTTTAACGAGTGGGTCTCCTATACTGTTATTGCATATGCAGTGACTGCAAGGGCTGCCAAAAATTTGGACGCAACCCAATACCCCTTTGAAGAGACATAGAGGAGGGTCTCAGTAAAAAAAAATGTTCCCATTTTTAAAGGAGCAGGTCTCCTACAGTGGTAATGCCCATGCTGTGACTGCAAGGGCTGCCAAAATTTGGGAAAAACCCCACTAACAATTAAACGACACATAGAGCTGGGACACAGTAACGAGTATGACATGTTCCAATTAGAAAGGAGAGGGTGTGCTATTCAGTTATAGGGTATGCAGTGAGTCCAACGGCTTACAAAATTTAGGAAACACCCCACTAACAATTTAAAGACACAGAGGTAGGCCTCAGTAACGACATATTCCCATTAGAAAGGAGCGGGTCTCCCATACTATTTGCCTATGCAGTGACTGCAATGGCTGTCAAAAATTTGGAGGCACTCCAATGCCACTTGCAAGAGACGTAGAGGCCAGGGGGCTCCTGAAAACAATGTTCATATTATTAGGAAGTGGGTCTCCTATTCAGTTTGCCTATGCAGTTAAGCAACGGCTGCCAAAAACTTGGAGGAACTCCAATGCAGGGCCGGCTCCAGGTTTTTCTGGGCCCCGGGCGAAAAAGTCTCAGTGGGCCTCTTTAACACATACCACGATTCATGATTCACAGATAGGACAGAGAAATGGTATATATAGTACAATGCCAAAGATTTCACTTCTTACATTACGTGAGCGATATCTATTGTAAATTCCACAATAGCTCAGAAACCAGCGAATCGCTCCATACAGAATACTGGCCCCATAAAATGCTCAATACAGGATACTGGCCCCCATAAAATGCTCCATACAGGATACTGGCCCCCATAAAATGCTCCATACAGGATATTGGTCCCCATATAACGAACCATAAAGAATACTGACCTCCTTATAACACACCATACAGGATACTGGTCCCCATATAACGCTCCATACAGAGTACTGGCCGCCATAAAATGCTCCATACAGGATACTGGCCCCCATAAAATGCTCCATACAGGATACTAGCCCCCATAAAATGCTCCATACAGGATACTGGCCCCATAAAATGTTCCATACAGGATAATGGCCCACATATAACGAACCATAAAGAATACTGACCCCCTTATAACACTCCATACAGAGTACTGGTCCCCATATAACGCTCCATACAGAATACTGGCCCCCATATAATGCTCCATGCAGGCTGTTCCTCCCTTATAATGACCCATGCTGGATGTCACCCCCCTTATAATGCCCCATGCAGGATGTCGTCTCCCACCCATATAATGCCCCATGCAGGATGTCACTTCCCCCCCTTTTAATGCCCCATGCAGGATGTCACTTCCCCACTCCTTTTAATGCCCCATGCAGGATGTCACTTCCCCTCCCCTTTTAATGCCCCATGCAGGATGTCACTTCCCCTCCCCTTTTAATGCCCCATGCAGGATGTCACCCCCCCATTATAATGCCCCATGCAGGATGTCACCTCTCCCACCCCCTTCCTTATAATGCTCCATGCTGGATGTCACTTCCCCCCTTTTAATGCCCCATGCAGGATGTCACCCCCCCTTATAATGCCCCATGGAGGATGTCACCCCCCATATAATACCCCATTCAGAATGTCACCCCCCCCATATAATGCGCGGTTTAAAGACATCACAGTGCAGCAGTCGCGGAAGAGACCGGAGCTGCTGTGGAGGCATGGGGTGAGGTAAGTATTGTGCCGGGGCCCTGAGCAAGCGGGGGGAAGCGGAAGCTGACACAGCTCTCCTCTGCTCATGGATCCCATAGCGCGGCGGCGTGCCCGACGGTGAGTGGGTCCCCCCGCCTTCTCAGGGCAAGGCACTTGCCCGGGTGCGCCGGGTGCTGATGCCGGCCCTGCTCCAATGTTCCTTGCAAGAGATGTAGATATGTTGATATGGTACATATGTTGGTGATATAGTGGTGGTGAAGGATGAGGATATGGAGAAGGAGGAGGACACGAGCAAGTAGACAAAATCAGGAAGTGTGTACCTATGTCTGGGTGTGAAGACAGAGGTGCATGGGAATAGAGTTAGACCTCCCCAAACAAAAGACACTGTATTTGAGTTTATGTTACGCTGCTATCATTCATTGGTGTTGAGAAGTCTGGCCCAATCCAGCCCTTGTTCATTTTTATAAGAGTCAGCCTGTCAGCATTTTCACTTGACAGGCGGATGTGCTTATTGGTTATAATTCCACCAGCGGCACTAAAAACCCGCTCTGACTAAATGCTAGTGGCAGGGCAGGCCAGGACCTCCAAGGAGTAGACAGCCAGTTCATGTCATGTGTCCAGCTTTGATACCCAATAATTATAAGGCACAGAGGAATCACGGAGGACGTTGGTACGGTCGGCAAGGTAGTCCCTCACCATCTTCCGAAATGTTTCCATCCTTGTTAGAGTGCCCCGCGCCTCAGGGCCTGTGCGATGGGAGGGTCTGAAAAAAACTGTCCCAGAACTTTGACAGTGTTCCCCAGCCTCTGCGGTATTGCATTTGTGGCTCTCTAGCCAGTCCTCGCTGGTTGTCCAACAAACTGTGACCTCTGCCGCCAGCGTTTTCAGATGGGAATTTTTTAAATAATTCCACAACAAGAGCCTTCTCGAAATTCCCCATTTTATTAGGCCTGTGCTGCACAGGAATAAGAGACAGAAAGTTCTCCTTGTAGCGGGGGTCTAGAAGTGTCACCAACCAATAATGACTGTCACTCAAAATTTGGACAACGCGAGGGTCACGGGAAAGGCAGCGTAACATAACTCAGCCATGTGTGCCAGACTGCAAAGAGGCAAGACTTCCATGTCCTCACCAAGATGATGACTGACCATGCTCTCATCCTCATCCTCTTCCACCTCCTCCCTGTCCTCAGGCCATCCACGCTGAACAGACGGTATGACAGTTGTGCAGGTAGTACCGTCTTTAGCGAAGGAAACTAGCTCATATTCTTCTTTCTCCTCCTCCTCGTCCTCCTCATTGTCACCCAATCCACATTGGGATGAGATGAGGCTGGGCTATGTGGAATCACACTGTATGGTTCCTTGCTCCATCTCATCATGCTCCACCTGCAATGCATCCTCTTTAATTGTGAGCAGAGAGCGTTTCAGAAGACAGAGAAGCGGGATGGTGACGCTAATTATGGCATCATTGCTGCTCACCATCTTGGTGGAGTCCTCAAAGTTTTGGAGGATGGTACACATGTCTGACATCCATGTCCACTCCTGAGGTCTTTTGTGTGGAGTCTGATCTGAATACTGACGGCCATATTGATTCTGGTAGTCAACAACTGCCCTATTCTGCTCACAAATCCTTCCCAACATCTGTAATATGGAGTTCCAATGCATGGGGACATCGCAAATCAATCGGTGAGCTGGAGGCTGTAAACACTGCTGTAGCACGGCAAGGGTGGCAGAAGCTGTAGCTGACTTTATAAAGTGGGCACACAGGTGGCGCACTTTAACAAGCAGATCCAACAGATCCGGGTAGGTTTTGAGAAACCCCTGAACCATGAGGTTAAGCACATGGGCCAGGCATGGTAGGTGTGTGTCAGAGCCGCCACCAGGTTTTGGCCATTGTCACACACATACGACCATGCCTGGCTGTAGGGTAAGTGGTGTCTGCCACAGATCTGCCTGCTCTTTCAGAGCTGTCCACAACTCTTCAGTGTTGTGCGGTTTTTCACCTAAGCATATTAGCTTCAGCACAGCCTGTTGCCACTTGGCCGAGGCAGTGTTGCAGTGCTTCCTGCTTGCGACTGAAGTGGTCATTTCAGAGATGGAGGCTGAAGAGTAGTAGGAAGTGCAGGAGCTGTAGAATGTGGGGGCAACCCTGATTGACCCAGGGTCTGCAATCCTCGGCGTTGGGAAGGTCCGACTGGGTCCCGGCTTCCACTATATTAACCCAGTGTGCTGTCAGCGAGATGTACCATCCCTGCCCACAAGCACTTGTCCACGTGACCGTGGTTAGGTGGACTTTACCAGTAACTGCATTGTCGAGGGCATGGCTAATGTTGTGGGACACGTGCTCGTGTAATGAAGGGACAGCACACAGGGAAAAATGGTGGGGACCGAGTACCGAGGGATGGCCGCCACCATCAGGTTGCGGAAAGCTTCAGTCTCCATGTGCCTTAAAGGCAAAATTTCGAGCGCAAGCATTCACAAAATGTGTGAAATTAATAGTGTGGCCTGTGGGGCATTGGCTGCGTATTTGCGCTTGCTTTCCAAGGACTGGGGTAGGGACAACTGAATGCTGCACTGGGACAAGGATGTGGGCGTGCTTGCTGATGATGCTATTTGAGAGTGTGCAATGACTGGTGCAGGGCGGGAGGCATCTTGGCATGCACCATGGATAAGGGATTGTCGTACACGCCCAACAGCGGAAGCAGTGGTGTCACTTGCAGACACTGTTGCTGGAACCTGGGGTTTCACCAACTTAGTTTGATGCTTTGCTATGATGTGCCTGATCATGCTGGTGGTGGTCAGAGTGCTAGTTTTGCTACCACTGCTGATGCTGGCCTGGGAGGTGGTGCAAATGGTCTTTTTGGGGTTATCTGCAGAGTCTTTAAAAAATAACCAGACTTGGAAAGACTTAACAGTTGTACTGGCAACTTCCGTCGTGTTGGCGTTACGAGGAATGCTTTCCCGACTTGTGTCTGTGGCCACAACACTGCTTCTTCCTGCCTGTTGTGGTGCTACACCTCACTCTTCCTGTGTGCTGCTGTCCTCGCTCTGTATGTCCCCCTGCCAGGTTGTGTCAGTTACTATATCATCCACCACCTCTTTTTCCACTTCCGCACCTTGGCCCTCCTCCTGACTTTCTGGCAATTGTGTCTCATCATCATCCACCTATCATGACAGTAATTGCATTTTCACATCGTCGCCTTCATGTGACCGTAGCTGTTAAAATATTTGGGCATCGCTACAAGAATTCTCCTCTTGACTCGCTTGAAGCTGGCCAGGTCGAGAGGCCCAAATCTACATATGGAAAAGTGAACAGCTCTTTAGAGTGTCCAAGTGTCGGGTCAGTTGTCTCTGGGCACTCGGCATGGTGGGAGGAAGGAGGATCAGGATGAGGAATATGCGGTCCAGACTCACGGTTACTGAGACTTGATCGTGTGGAAGACAGGGTGGTGATGGTGGTGGCAAAGTGACTGGAAGCATTATGTGCTATCCAACCAACAACCTTTTGACACTGCTCTGGGTTCAATAGTGGCATACTGCGGTCCCCTAGTAATTGAGACAAGAAGGTGGATCGACAAGATGTGGGTGTTTGTTGTAGCACAGTTTCAGCTTGCCCACGGCCATGTCCTCGGCCTCTACATGCTCCATCACCATCATGTCCACTTCCCCGTCCCTTGCCACGCACCTTGCCCATTTTAAATGGAGGACAATATTTTCCACGTTCACGAGAAATGGCTGATTTTGGAACGCAGTTATATGTGATACGTCTGACAGAGAACCACGGTTTTAAATTGCAGGCCTGTAATTTACTAATATTATTCTACACAGAGACCTAGCGTGAATAGCTTGACAGACACACTGCAACAGTATTTAAATGGAAGAAATGGCTGATTTTGGAACAGTCTTAAAATTGATATATCTGACAGAGAACCAAGGTTTTAAATAGCAGGCCTGTAATTTACTAATACTATTCTTCACAGACACCTAATGTGAATAGCTTGCCCGTCACACTGCAACAGAATGGAAATGGAAGAAATGTCTGATTTTGGAACAGTCTTATAGGTGCTATGTCTGACAGACTATCACGGTTTTAAATAGCTGGCCTGTAATTTACTAATACTATTCTTCACAGACACCTAGTGTGAATAGCTTGACTGACACACTGCAGCAGAATGGAAAAAGAGGCCAATATTTTCCACGTTCCATTCAAATTTCTGGATTTTTATTGCTGAAATATGGAACAGATAACTGGCTTTATTCTGCAGTGCTAACAAGCAAATGGACCAGAAAAATGTTGTATTCTGGATTGCTTTTTAAGCAAATAACCAATATTAAGCTAAAAAAAAAATTGCCCTGGCCCCTGATATCTGGAGCTATGTCTACAAATATCTGTAATTATTACAGCAGCAGACAGGACGCTCTTGTGCTGTATCATACACTGCAGTCTGCCACATACCCTGCCTGCCTGCCTATCTCCTGCTATCACCACTGAATATATGCAGCTGGATTAGTCCTCAGAAGGACTGTTAGTTTAGTTGGATATATATATATATATGTTGTGGAATACTTATACTAACTATAAACAAGCAAATCTCTCCCTGACTCAGCAGCACCTCTCCCTACTCTGCCTGTTTCCCGGGTAGAGTAAGACGAGCATAGCGCCAGGTCTTATATAGACCTGATGATGCTGTGCGGCCAGCCAATCACTGTAATGCCCACAATCAACATGGCTATGGCATTACAGTGCATGGCAGGCAATCCCTGCATTTTCATATGCTCTCTAAAGAGCGCCAAACATTCAGGGACGGAACCCGAGTTCCCGCCCGTGCAACCCGGAAATACTCGCCAAGCTTGTCGAGCACCGTGATGCTTGGGTGAGTACCGAGCACGTTTGCTCATCGCTAGTGATTTGAAAACAGCATTTTTAATGTCTTAGGGTTTATTTAAAAATCTTGTCATGCCATTTGAGTTATCCAATGCACCTTCTTTGATTGCACTGGAAGATATGTTGTAATTTACCTGGGTGATATTCTGTTTTATTTCACCCAATTTGGGCTCTCACCAGGAATATATCCATATACTATTACAAGGATTGAGTGTTGCACAATACAAAGTTATATTGTGGTACCATGTTAGCCAGAAAAATCGATGTAAATACTTTTAAGCCCAAAAATGACAAAAGTATTCTCGGAGTGATACCATTATTGACTAACCAGAAAAAAAAAATATATACAATCTTTCAGAGCACAGAGGCTCCTTCTTCAGGCCGTATTACAACTGAATTGATAAGACAAAAGGCATAACATTTAAGAGATGTCACAGTAAGACATTTGTTCATGAGGTGTAAGGGGTGATGCCTCCTAATGATAAGTCAAAGAGATCAAATTTATGACCTTTCATTTCAAGGACGACAGAGAAAAAATGTTGTAATATTGCCTGAAGAAGGAGCCTCTGTGCTCTGAAAGCTTGCACATATATATATTTTTTCTGGTTAGCCAATAAAGGTATCACTCTGAGAATACTTTTGTCATTTTTGGACATAAAAGTATTTACAAGGAATGAGTGAAAACTGTTGCTAAATTAGAGAAATGTGTTGTTTCTGTTCAGGAAAATTCGTTCTTGGGGTTTATTTTGTCAGAAGAAGTTGTTTAATATGGACCCTGGGAGGGTGCAGGCCATAATTGATTGAATTCAACCTCATGAATTTAAAGCTTTGCAACATTTTCTTGCATGATAAAGTTGTAATGTGTAGGGTCACTGGTTTCCTTTTGTTCTTTGAACCTTCTGTAGTTTGGTGACATCACTGTTTCGGGTCCGGATGGTGGAACCACTGTGCCGTGGAACAATGAGAGTTTGGGGGGGCATAACTAGGGGCCTCATCCAGACCAACCCTGCCAATACAGCGGCTTAGTCGACACCATGAGCCAGGGAAGGACCAGAAAGGTGGGCCAGGTGCTACTCCACGACCGACTTTGTGTGAGAGCAGGTGACTACCACAGGAGAGATGACAGACTCCGACTGACACGGCAGATAGACTGGCAGATGAGCACGGTTGGTAGGCAGGAAGGCACTGCTGGTAGGAGGATAGGTACGACTGGTAGGCGGACAGGCGAACACGGCTAATAGACAGGCTGGCTGGCTGCACTGGGACCTGAGGTCTGAAGAGAATGTTACTGCACAAATTAAAACATTGCACAGGCACCTCCATTTTGGGGGAGGTGCCTTAAATAGAGGATGTCCTCCGGCCATTGGCCAGGGACATTTTAGGACAGCACGCGTGGCCCCTTTAAGAAGCAGGGAGCACGCGTGCCCTCAGCACAGTGCCCTGGGATCTATGCGTGGTGCGCACAGAGTGGGAGACAGGAGGAGGAGTGGCGGGCGCAGGACCGGGGCAGCGGCTGTAAGGGGGTCAGCATCTCTTCCGGGTAGGAGGCAGAGACGCCGGTGCTACAGTACTCCTTTATGCCCCATCTTCTTCAAGCCCACAAGAAACTTTTCCAGAAGAAGAGGAGCGTGAATGTTCTCCCTGGGCTCCCATGACCTCTCCTCAGGACCAAACCCCTTCCAATCCACAAGAAAAAACGTTTTTCCTTTTACCCTCTTAGTAGCCAGAATGTTCTCTACCTTAAAAATGTCCTCAGTGCAGACTGGAGCTGGAGTGGTCCCCGGATCATCAGAGAAAGGATTGCGATTGACATGTGTTTTGGAAAATGGGAAAAAAATCCAAGTGCAGTGAGAAAAAAACAAATTTTAACATTGTTTTTTTGGAATTGTTTTTATGGAGTGCATTATGTGGATTTTCCTTGTCAGTAGGGTTACAGTGATACCAAACTTATCCATTTTTGAAATTATTTTAGTGGTGAAAACAAAATCCTAAAAAATAAATAAAAAAAAATCATGTTGTCATTATCCAAGACACGTAGCATTTGAATTTTTTGGTCAATATTGCTGTATGAGTGCATATTTATTGTGCAGCAAGAGTGGTTTATCCTGATGAAGAAGTATGTTTACGTTGACAAATAAAAAACGTATTTAAACAATTCTGGTCTCCTATTCTATTTTGGACCATTGGCAGCGTGGATTTCTACCCACTTCCAGTCTAAAAAGTTTCTAAGACATGATGTGAACATAGAACAAGGTGGAAAATGAAGATGACTCTCGTTTGTGTTTAAACTCCCTGATAGCTTATAACACTCCCTTTAGTTTATGAGTTTACATTAGAGTCAATTATTTATTTGACCTTTAATTATCTCTTTGTTGCAGTAATTGCACAATTTTGAAGACCTTTAAATGAAAAGCTTCAAGTATAAAGGCAGTTTGCGATAAGCTGTCATATTATCTTTGGCACGCCCTGAACTATTGCTGTGTCTGAGAGTACCTTTTCTGTCACAGTAATATTTCTGTACAATGCAAGAATCACTTTCAAATACTAAAATTATACCAGAGAACATTTCCATTATGGAAATGTCATCTAGTCCTGTGGTTTCTCATGCTCTGTAATGCCATCAATTTTACATTAATAACCATTTATTTTGTTGTCGTAGCTTGTCGTCCCAGGGGTTCACTATGTGAAACATTCCATAAGTGCAGTACATGCTCGTGAAGCCAGGGCAGGCGTTTGATAACCATGCATACACATTGTCTTCTAAGCCGTCTACAACTCAGTACCATGTAGAACACTAGCCCTATAATAAGTAATGCTCCCATGGACAAGTATAATAGAGATTTTCTGTTTGGCTTTGCTGATCTTATGCAGTGATAAAGAAAATGATAGAGTACACATGAAAAAATGAAAGTGTGTGTTTAATCTTAAAATACTGTCTTTGTTGAAATGTCCCTTTGATTGTTAACTATAAAAACAATTTCCGAATTCTAAGGATATTAGGTTAATTTAATCTGTTAATTCTGAATCTGTCACCTCCCTGGGCGATATCAGACTATGGCCATACAGGTGATAGAAAAGAATCTCTACATGCCTGTATGGCCCATAGTAGAGGTCTGATTGCAGAGAAATCAGTTTTTATAAGCTCTGTTTTCCAGAGGCTTGGCTTCAGGGGGACTCCAAGCAAACCCACCCTATCTGCTTATTATTCCCCTAAATTGCCGCCTCGGTGATAAATTATCATACTCCCCCCCTCCCCTGTCCTGTGACGTGCCCTGTTCTGCCATGGAGAGCGCTTTGCTTCCCTCCGGCCCCGTTTGGCTACGTACTGCGCCATAGTCTTGTATTGCGCAAGCGTCGGGGAGTCACTGAGACTTCCACTCCAGTGACCCCCGGCACATATTGGGAAGGTCTGATCCCCATTTCCGCTCTCCACTCTGAATCTTTTCGGCCATACGATCTATATATAAAGGTACATATGTGTGTGTGTATATGTATATGTATATACACTGCTCAAAAAAATAAAAGGAACACTCAAATAACACATCCTAGATCTGAATGAATGAAATATTCTCATTGAATACTTTGTTCTCTACAAAGTTGAATGTATATAAGGAAAAAAAAGGGAAAATTTCAGCCTACCATGCATATGCCATAAGGGTCCACTGGTGCACGGAAATCCTTGGTAGCAAATCCAGGGATGAGAAGCAGTAGGAAGTAGAATAGAAAAACTCCAGCACCTTCTCCGTATCCATCACAAGAAATGTAAAGGTAAAATGTCCATTTTATTATTTCCATTAAAAAAGTGCCATATGTAAGGCAGACCATACGCGTTTCGAACCAAACAAGGGTTCTTAATCATAGATTACATTGCTATAGTTAAAAGACACATATATACATATGGACTGAAAACAAAAGAGAAAATAGGGTGGAGACAACAAAGAACAGGAAGTTCATTAGTGAATGAAAATCCTCCTGAGGATAATTGCTCAATAATATGCATAAATGAAACTTATGTGCATGGTATGCTGGCAAATTAAGTACACCATTAGAAAAAAGTATCAAAAAATGTACATTAGATCATTGCAAAAATTGAGGACATTTGCAATGCGAGAGTTAAGTTTGAGAATCCATGAGGCTTCTCTGGCTAAGAGAAGCTTGCCTCTATCTCCTCCACGTATTTGTCTTTGCACCTTATCTATACCAATAACCTTAAAGGTACAGTCACACTTAGCGACACTACAGCGATCCCGACAACGATACGACCTGGCAGGGATTGTTGCTGCGTCGCTGTGTGGTCGGTGGTGAGATGTCAAACAGTCAGATCTTCCCAAAGACGGAGCAATGATAGGGAGACCCGTAGCGACCTGTATAACGATGCAACGCAAATGCACGCCTATGTGTCTCAGTTCTGAATCGCCAACGAGGTCGTTGGTAAGGTGTCAAACACACCGATGCATGCTGCCCAGCGAGACCTCAACGATGAAAAAATGGTCCAGGCCAGCGATCTCACAGCAGGATCTCACGACCAGCGATCTCACAGCAGAGACCTGGTCGCTGCTGCGTTTCAAACGTAGCGAGATCACTGCTGAGGTCGCTGTTGCGTCACAAAACTTGTGACTCAGCAGCGATCTCGCTAGCGATCTCGCTTAGTGTGATGGGGGCTTAAGTGTGGAAAAATCAGCAGTGAAAATCAGTAAAATGTTTGCTGAGCCCTGACATGGAGCGACTCACTGCATTAGGATTCGGAGTCGCTCCAGTAACATGCTCTGCGATGCGTCTTCTGAGCATGCGGCTAGTGCAACCCACAGAAAATTTTTCAAGATGTGCACAGTGCTTGATAAATGACATATGAAATAATAAAGTGCTTGATATTATATATTTTGCCTGCACTGTCAGTAAATGTCTGGGTCTTAAACATAAATTTGCAAATATTACACTTGGCGCCTCCACATTTATAGGATCTAGTGTTGAGCGAGCATGCTCGACACTGCTCGGCATCTCACTACTCGGGATGTTCGGCGAGCACCGAGCATTTCCGGGTTACTCGGGTGGGATCTCGGGTCTCTGCCCTGCATGTTTGGCGCTCTTTACAGAGCAAATGAACATGCAGGGATTGCCAGCCAGTCACGGTAATGCCGCAGCCATGTTGGTTGTGGTCATTACAGTGATTAGCTGGCCGCACAGCATCACCTCAAGTATTTAAAAACGGGCGCTGCCATCTTGTACACAGTCGCTCCAGATCACACAGTGTAGGGAGAGTGCTGCTGAGCTAGAGAGAGATTTATACTGCGAAATACAGTGGTGGCCAAAAGTATTGGCACCCCTGCAATTCTGTCAGATAATACTCAGTTTCTTCCTGAAAATGATTGGAATCACAAATTCTTTGGTATTATTATCTTCATTTAATTTGTCTTTAATGAAAAAACACAAAAAGAATTGTCCTAAAGCCAAATTGGATATAATTCCACACCAAACCTAAAAAAGGGGGTGGAAAAAAGTATTGGCACTGTTTGAAAAATCATGTGATGCTTCTCTAATTCGTGTAATTAACAGCCCCTGTAACTTACCTGCGGCACCTAACAGGTGTTGGCAATAACTAAATCACACTTGCAGCCAGTTAACATGGATTAAAGTTGATTCAACCTCTGTCCTGTGTCCTTGTGTGTACCACATTGAGCATGGAGAAAAGAAAGAAGACCAAAGAACTGTCTGAGGACTTGAGAAACCAAATTGTGAGGAAGCATGAGCAATCTCAAGGCTACAAGTCCATCTCCAAAGACCTGAATGTTCCTGTGTCTTCCGTGCGCAGTGTCATCAAGCAGTTTAAAGCCCATGGCACTGTGGCTAACCTCCCTAGATGTGGACGGAAAAGAAAAATTGCCGAGATTTCAATGCAAAATTGTGCGGATGGTGGATAAAGAACCTCGACTAACATCCAAACAAGTTCAAGCTGCCCTGCAGTCCGAGGGTACAACAGTGTCAACCCGTACTATCTGTCGGCGTCTGAATGAAAAGGGACTGTATGGTAGGATACCCAGGAAGACCCCACTTCTTACCCCAAGACATAAAAAAGCCAGGCTGGAGTTTGCCAAAACTTACCTGAGAAAGCCGAAAATGTTTTGGAAGAATGTTCTCTGGTCAGATGAGACAAAAGTAGAGCTTTTTGGGAAAAAGCATCAACATAGAGTGTACAGGAAAAAAAAAGAGGCATTCAAAGAAAAGAACACGGTCCCTACGGTCAAACATGGCGGAGGTTACCTGATGTTTTGGGGTTGCTTTGCTGCCTCTGGCACTGGACTGCTTGACCGTGTGCATGGCATTATGAAGTCTGAAGACTACCAACAAATTTTGCAGCATAATGTAGGGCCCAGTGTGAGAAAGCTGGGTCTCCCTCAGAGGTCATGGGTCTTCCAGCAGGACAATGACCCAAAACACACTTCCAAAAACACTATAGAATGGTTTGAGAGAAAGCACTGGAGACTTCTAAGGTGGCCAGCAATGAGTCCAGACCTGAATCCCATAAAACACCGGTGGAGAGATCTCAAAATGGCAGTTTGGAGAAGGCACCATTCAAATATCAGGGACCTGGAGCAGTTTGCCAAAGAAGAATGGTCTACAATTCCAGCAGAGCATTGTAAGAAACTCATTGATGGTTACCGGAAGCGGTTGTTCGCAGTTATTTTGGCTAAAGGTTGTGCAACCAAGTATTAGGCTGAGGGTGCCAATACTTTTGTCTGGCCCATTTTTGTAGTTTTGTGTGAAATGATCAATGATTTGATTTTTACTTCATTCTCTTTTGTGCTTTTTCCTTGCAAGCAAATTATATGAAAATAATAATACCAAAGAATTTGTGACTGCAATCATTTTCAGGAAGAAACTGAGTATTATCTGACAGAATTGCAGGGGTGCCAATACTTTTGGCCACCACTGTAGGTAGTGCAAGGTCTCCAAAGCCTGCAAAATCAAACAAACAGTCCTTCTTAGGACTAATATCCATCCCAGATATCAAGCAGGCAGGCAGGCTGTATAGGAGACGCAGTAGTTATACCAACAAACACTGCATTACAGTCCTATGTGCTACCGCTGCTCCAAATTGCTAGACTTAGCCCCAGGTCTCAGGGGACAGGAAAAATCCTTTTTTTTTCATCTAAATCCTCTTTTTTTTTTCCTCAGTCAGACTGTACAAATGCCCGTCTTATTAACCTTTTGGTATTTTTTCCCCAATAAAAAAAAATTGAGTGTGTCTGTGAGTGTTCAGACACAAATATATCTGTTTAAAAGAGTCTGGTTTTGGCCAGATAACTAGAACTGTGGTTTTTCAGTTCCACGGTTCAAATCTCTGAATTATCCACTTTTTGCCTTTTTTCCATAAAAAAAACAGTTTGAGTGTCTCTCTGACTGTTCAGACACAAATATATGTATTTAAAAAAGTCTAGTATACTCCAGGAAATTAGAACTGTGGTTTTCCACTTCCACGGTTCAAATCTGGGTGTAATCCACCTTTTTGCCTTTTTTCCTTTAAAAAAAACAGTTTGACTGTTCAGACACAAATATATCTGTCTAAAAGATTCTGGTGTAGGCCAGAGAAATACAACTGTGCTTTTCCTCTTCCACGGTTCACATCAGGGTGTAATCCACCTTTTTGCCTTTTTTACATAAAAAAAAACTGTTTGATTTTCTCGCTGACTGTTCAGACACAAATATATCTGTTTAAAAGGTTCTGGTGTAGGCCAGAGAACTAGAACTGTGGTTTTCCTCTTCCATGGTTCAAATCTGGGTGTTATCCAACCTTTTTGCATAAAAAAAACAGTTTCAGTGTCTTGCTGACAGTTCAGACACAAATATATCTGTTTAAAATATTCTAGTGTAGGCCAGAGAAATAGAACTGTGCTTTTCCTCTGCCACGGTTCAATCTGGGTGTAAACCACATTTTTGCCTTTTTTCGATAAAAAAAAAATGTTTCAGTGTCTCGCTGACTGTTCAGACACAAATATATCTGTTTCAAAGATTCTGGTGTAGGCCAGAGAACAAGAACAGTGGTTTTCCTCTTCCACAGTTCAAATCTGGGTGTAATCCACCATTTTGCCTTTTTTACATAAAAAAACATTTTCAGTGTCTCGCTGACTGTTCAGACACAAATATATCTGTTTAAAAGATTCTGATGTAGGCCAGAGAAATAGAACTGTGGTTTTCCTTTTCCACGGTTCAAATCTGGGGGTAATCCACCTTTTTGCATTTTTTACATAAAAAAAAACAGTTTCAGTGTCTCGCTGACTGTTCAGAACAAATATATCTGTTTAAAAGATTCTGGTGTAGGCCAGAGAACTAGAACTGTGGTTTTCCTCTTCCACGGTTCTAATCTCCTTTTTATTACCCTTTTGCAATTGATAGTGCGAGTGTAAGCTATTTTACTTCATTTACAATGGGCAAGGCGCGTGGCAAGGGACGTGGAACTGGACGTTCTGGTGATGGTGATAGTGCAGAGGATGGGGCCAAGGCCAAGGTGAAAATGTGCCACAACCAACAGCCACATCTTCTCGCTCCCAGTTCTTGACCAAATTACTAGGGAAGCACACAACAACACCACTATTGCAAACTGATCAGTGTGAACAGGTTATTAATTAGATAGCAGATAAGACTTCCAGTCACCTGGGCACCACCACCTCCGGTGTGTCTTCCACACGGTCAAGTGTTAGTAGCCGTGCATCTCGACCGCATACTCCTCCTCATACTGATGCTCCTTCCTCCCACCATGCAGAGTGTCATCAGACAGCAACTGATCCCACCCTTGCACACTCTGAAGAGCTGTTCACTGGTCCATTTCCATATTTGGACCCCCGCCTGCTCCGCTTGAAATGGTGTAGGAGAAGATCCCATGTAGCGATGGCCAAATATTTGAACAGCCATGGCCACAGGAAGTTGACGCTGGCAATTTGTCACAAGTGGTGGACGATGACGAGACACAATTGCCACGAAGTGAGGAGGAGGACAGTGGTGCGGAAGTGGAAGAGGAGGAGGTGGTGGATGATCTAGTAACTGACCCAACGTGGCAAGAGGACATGCAGAGCGAGGCCAGCAGCAAACAGCGGGAGGGAGGCAGAGTACCCCAGCAGGCAGGAAGAAGAAATGTGGTGGCTGCAGACAGAAGGCAGGCAACAGTTCCCCGTAACACCAACACGAGGGACGCTGCCAGTACAACCGGTAGGTCTTCCAGAGTCTGGAATTTTTTTAAAGACTCTGCTGATAACCCCAAAAAGGCCATTTGTACCACCTGCCAGGCCACCATCAGCAGGGGTGACAAAACTACCAGCCTGACCACCACCAGCATGATCATGCACATGTCAGCAAAGCACCCGACTTTGTGGGGCGAACCCCAGGGTCCACAACCAGTGTCAGTGGGTGTCACCACTGCTTCTTCCGCTGTTGTGCATGTATGCGAACCCCATGTTGTGCATGCAAGGCTATCCCCTGTCCATACTGCATGCAAAGATGCCCCCTCCTCTCAGTCTTCACTTGTTATGGCAGTTTCTCAACAAACAGCATCAAAGTCCACGATCACGTCCCAACGCAGCGTTCAATTGTCCAAATCCGAGAGCTTTGAACGAAAGCGCAAATTCGCAGCCAACGCCCCACAGGCCACAGTCCTAAATTCGCACATTTCACGACTGCTTGCGTTGGAAATGCTGCCTTTTAGGCTGGTGGAGACGGAATCCTTCCGTAACCTTATGGCGGTGGCCGTCCCTCGGTACTCGGTCCCCAGCTGACACTATTTTGCCTGGTATTTCATCCCCGCACTACACAAGAACGTGTCCCAAAACATCTGCCGTGCCCTCAACAACGCAGTTACTGGCAGAGTCCACCTGACAACGGACACGTGAACATGTGCTTGTGGCCAGGGACGGTGCATCTCCCTGACGGCAGACTGGGTAAACTTAGTGGAAGCCAGGACCCAGTCGGACCTAGAGACGGAACACATCCTCCCCACACCGAGGATTGCGGGCCCTATGTCAGTCAGAGTTGCCCTCACAGTGTGCAGCTCCTGCGCATCATCCTCCTCCTCCTCATGTTCAGCCTCCATCTCAGATATCACCACATCAGTTACAAGCTGGAAGCACTGCAGTACTGCCTCAGCCAAGTGGCAACAGGCTGTGCTGAAAGTCATAAGCTTAGGTGATAAACCTCACACTGCTTGTGAGTTGTGGACAGCTGTGAAAGAGCAAGCAGATCTGTGGCTGAGACCGCTGAACCTACATCCAGGCATGGTCGTGTGTGACAATGGCCGTAACCTGGTGGCGGCTCTGATGCGAGATCACACACGTACCATGCCAGGCTCATGTGCTTAATCTCGTGGTTCAGCGGTTTCTTAAATCGCACTCTGCTCGTCAAAGTGCGCCGCCTGTCAACTCATTTTCGGAAGTCAGCTACAGCTTCCGCCGCCCTTGCTGCGTTGCAGCAGTGTCTGCAGCTTCCGGCACACCGACTGGTGTGTGATGTCCCCACACGTTGGAACTCTACCCTTCACATGATGCAAAGGGTTTGTGAGCAGAAGAGAGCAGTTGTGGAGTACCAGCTGCAACAAGGCCGTCGATATTCTGGTCAGACTCCACACATAAAACCTCAGGAGTGGACCTGGATGTCTGACATATGTACCATCCTGACAAACTTTGAGGAGTCCACCAAGATGGTTAGTGGGAAGACCCCATCATTAGCGTCAGCATCCCACTTGTCTGTCTTTTGCAGCGCTCTCTGCAGAGAATTAAAGAGGAGGCATTGCAGCCAGAGTATGATGAGATGGATCAAGAAGCCGTAGCGGGCAATTACACACAGCCCAGCCTCACCTCATCCCAATGTGCATTGGGGGACAATGAGGTAGAGGAGAAGGAGGAGGAGGAGTGTTACACACATGCCCGGACTGACTGGCGTGAGCGTGATTAGTGATCCCACTGTACCATGAACCGAGGAGTGCCTGGAGGGGCATAACTGAGTATAGACCCGATTCGACCAAGGTCGCACGGCGGCTTAATCGACTCCGTGAACCAAGGAGGAACCGAGCAGAGGGACCAGGTGCTACTCCAGGTCAGACCCCGGTCACAGTTGTTGACCCACACCGGGGAATGCAGGAACAGGCAGGTTAGACTGGCATACAGGCAGGTGGGTATTGGCAGGCACGGCTGGTATGCAGACAGGTGGATACTGGTAAGCACGGCCGGTATGCAGACAGGTGGGTACTGGCAAGTATGGCTAGTATGCAGACAGGTGGGTACTGGCAAGCACGGCTGGTATGCAGACAGGTGGGCAATGGCAAGCACGGCTGGAATGCAGACAGGTGGGCACTGGCAAGCACGGCTGGTATGCAGACAGGGAGGTACTAGCAGGTTGGAGCGCAGGCTGGATAGGGTCCAGTACAGACTGTGAGACAGGTACAGAGCCGCAGATGCGGTAGTCAAGCAGAGTAGAGCGAAACCGCCGGAGCGGAGGACAAGGCAGAGCAGAGATGAGCTGCTGGTGTGGTGAGCAAGCAGAGCGGAGTGAAAACCTCAGATGCGGTGGGCAAGGCAGAGCATAGCGGAACCGCCGGAGTGGTGGACAAGGCAGAGCAGAGATGAACCACCGGAGAGGTGGACAAGGCATAGCAGAGCAAAACCGCAGGTGCGGTGGACGAGGCAGAGCAGAGCGAAACCGCAGGTGCGGTGGATGAGGCAGAACAGAGCGAAACCGCAGGTGTGGTGGACAAGGTAGAGCAGAGCGGAACAGCCGGAGCGGTGGGGAAGGCAGAGCAGAGAGAAGCCACCAGAGCGGTGGGTAAGGCAAAGCAGAGGGAAGCCGCCGGAGCGGTGGGCAAGTCAGAGCAGAGAGATCCCGCTGGCGCGGTGAGCAAGTCAGTGCAGAGAGAAGCCGCCGGAGCGGTGGGTAAGGCAGAGCAGTGGGAAGCCACCGGAACTGTGGGCAAGTCAGAGTAGAGAGAAACCGCTGGCTCGGTGAGCAAGCAGAGCCGGACAGGGCTGAAGGTGCACACAGAGAGGACAGGGCTCTGTTTACATGGAACAGACTGGAAAATACAGGAAGATGGCTAGAACACAGGAGGAGGATACGGAGGAAGGGAAAAGGGACAAGCAGAGCCAGATACACACAAGGTACTTACTATGAAGTAGCGAGTGGACACAAAACTCACAAACAGAAGTACAGAGACAACGAGTAGGAGTTAGGTGCAGGTTCAGATACTGCAGGAAAAGGGAAGGTACGGACATAGAGACAAAAAGGTAACAGGCTAGGATATAGTTCAGACAGGAACTGCTACTGCAATGAGATACAAGAACGGGCCTGGGTATACAGCCCCCAGAGTGGCGGAAACAGACTAGAAGTCACAGATAACAGGTCTGGGTATACAGCCCCCAGAGGCGGAAACAGACAAGAATTCACAGATAGCAGGACTGGGTATACAGCCCCCAGAATGGCGGAAACAGACAAGAAGCAGAACTGGACCTGGCAACTTCAGAGTCAAGGAGCACACTGAAAGTTAGTGTTGCTCAGGCACCTCCTTCTGGGTGGAGGGGGTTTAAATATCCAGTGACTCACAGCAATAGGCTGGAGACACACTAGGTGTGCGCCCACAGCAGCTATAAGAATCAGGAAGTAACCAGGCCACCGCTCTAAGCAGTCAGTCAAGAGACAAGCACACAGCATGAACTGGAGCAAGGTTTGCAGGCTGGACTGACAGGTAAGATTGTGGTCTTGCATAGTGGGAGGTGGTGCACTATGCAAGCACGCCGCCAGGGATGTTACAAGGAGGAAGAACAGTAGCTGGTATCATGCGCTGTAGACGGTAGTACCTGTACAACTGTCATACCGTTGGTTCAGCGTGGGTGGCCTGAGGACAGGGGGGAGGAGGAGGAGAGCATGGTCAGTCGTCATCTTGGTGAGGACACGGAAGTCTTGCCCGTTACCAGTCTGGCACTCATGACTGACTTTATGTTACGCTGCCTTAACAGTGACCCTCGCGTTGTCAAAATGTTGGGTGACAGTCATTACTGGTTGGTGACACTTTTAGACCCCAGCTACAAGGAGAACTTTCACTCTCTTATTCCTGAGGTGGAGAGGTCTACAAAAATGGGGCAGTGCCAGAAGGCCCTTGCTGCAGAACTGTTAAAAAAAAATTCCCATTTGAACACGCTAGCGGCAGAGGTCACAGATCGTTGCCCAACCAAGTCATACAGGCGAGAGAGACGCAACTCCAATCCAGCAGAGGCAGGGGAACACTGTCAACATTCTGGGACAGTTTTCTGAGACCCGCCCAGCTTACAGGCCCTGAGGCGCGGGATACTCTCACAAGGAGTGGAAAGTTTCAAAAGAAGGTGACGCAGTACCTTGCCGACCGTACCAGCATCCTCCGTGATTCCTCTGTGCCTTTTAGTTATTGGGTATCCAAGCTGGACACTTGGAATGAACTCGCTCTGTACGCCTTTGAGGTCCTGGCCTGCCCTGCCGCTAGCGTGTTATCGGAGCGTGTTTTTAGTGCCGCTGGGGGAATTATAACTGATAAGCGCACTCGCCTGTCAACTGACAATGCTGACAAGCTGACCCTTATCAAAATGAACAAGGGCTAGATTGGGCCAGACTTCTCATCACCACCAAATGACAGCAGAGTAACATAAAGCCAAATCCATTGTGTTATTTCGGGAGGTGTATTCCCATGCAAAGCTTCACACCCACACATGGGTATACGCTTCCTCCTTTCGACTGTCTTTTGCTCTTCTCTAGTGTTGAGCGAGCACTAATATGCTCAGGTGCTCGAAGCTCGGGCCGAGCACACTGTGATACTCGGGGGCTCGACCCAATGTTAGTGTATGGGAGAACCGAGCATTTTTGCGGCGGCAACCCCGGCAGTCTGTAGAAAGCCTAAAAAGTGCCCAAAACGATAGTGACAGTGCTCAAATGACATGTGGACAGCATGGGGATCGCCCCAGGAAGCATTTCTGACCCCCAGGTCACTGCTGTCAACAACGTGGTCAGAGGTATTAAGCCACTTTTACGGGCTCACAATAAAACGTTCAAAAACGAAACTGAAACTGCTTTCCTGTGAAATATGTTTAGGAACATCCTTTCCATGGTAAAGACTTGTGTATAAGGTAAAATAAATAACCAAAAATAAAAATACTCCTCCAAACCTTGGGCTATGTTCACAAGTAGCATTTTTTATGAGTTTTTGAACTTTTGTATTGCTTTCAACCGTGACAAATGTATTCTCCGGGAAATGTCATTTTAACATTTTACTACCTTATCTGGTCATGTGCTGTGTGACACATGCATACAGTGCTGAAAAGACATGGGAACAGCATGGGGAAGACCCCTGGAAGCATCTCTGACACCCAGGTCACTGCCTAAAAGTGTGCCCATCAGAAGTGATCCTTGCCGCATCAGAAGATGCAGACTTGCAACTATATGTAACATACCTGGCGGCGTCCTTGCATAGTGGTCCATCTCCCACTGTGCAAGAGCGCGCACTTGATCTCCAGTCCAGGGTGTCTCTTTGGCTTCTCTCCATGCTGTCTGTTTGCTTCTGTGTCTGCTGCTTAAGGGCGGCGCCCGATCACTTCCTGCTTTTTGTACCTGCTGTGGGCACACCCCTTGTGCGTCCTCAGCCTATTGCTGTCTGTCACCTGTTATTTAAACAGCTGCCCCAATTAACCTATGCCTGAGCATCTTGCCCTGTCAGTTGGCTTTTGTCTCTGACATGCCAGGTCCTGTTTATGTTACCTGTCTTGCAGTATCTGTTCCCATGTCTGTACTGTGTGCGATCTGTGTATCTTAACCTGCAGTCTGTACTCGTTCCTTGCCTGTTTGTTCCGCCTTCCTGGAGGCTGTATTTCCAGGCTAGTCTGAACACGCTCCTTGCCTGTTCGTCTCGCCTCTCTGGGGGCCGTATTCCCAGACCCGCTCCTGTATCCCGCTGCAGTGTCTGTCTCCTCCGTACACTCAGTACCAGTCTGAACTCTCTCCTATCTTTTACCTGTTTTTTCTCTATGTCCGTTCCTTTCCTTTTTCTGCAGAGTCTGAACTCGTACCTAACTCCTGCTCGTTGTCACTGTACTTCCGTTTGTGAGTTTGTGGTCCACTCGCTACTTCTCTGCAAGTACCCTGTGGGTATCTGGTTCTGCCTTTCCCTTCTAGTCTGTTCCGTGTGAACAGAGTCCTGTTCCCTCTGCGTCTGCGGTTTTCGCTTTGCTCAGCTCTGTCCGCCGCGTCTGCGGTTTTCACTTTGCTCAGCTCTGTCCGCCGCGTCTGCGGTTTTCGCTTTGCTCAGCTCTGTCCGCCGCGTCTGCGGTTTTCGCTTTGCTCAGCTCTGTCCGCCGCGTCTGCGGTTTTCGCTTTGCTCAGCTCTGTCCGCCGCGTCTGCGGTTTTCGCTTTGCTCAGCTCTGTCCGCCGCGTCTGCGGTTTTCGCTTTGCTCAGCTCTGTCCGCCGCGTCTGCGGTTTTCGCTTTGCTCAGCTCTGTCCGCCGCGTCTGCGGTTTTCGCTTTGCTCAGCTCTGTCCGCCGCGTCTGCGGTTTTCGCTTTGCTCAGCTCTGTCCGCCGCGTCTGCGGTTTTCGCTTTGCTCAGCTCTGTCCGCCACGTCTGCGGTTTTCGCTTTGCTCAGCTCTGTCCGCCGCGTCTGCGGTTTTCACTTTGCTCAGCTCTGTCCGCCGCGTCTGCGGTTTTCGCTTTGCTCAGCTCTGTCCGCCGCGTCTGCGGTTTTCGCTTTGCTCAGCTCTGTCCGCCGCGTCTGCGGTTTTCGCTTTGCTCAGCTCTGTCCGCCGCATCTGCGGTTTTCGCTTTGCTCAGCTCTGTCCGCCGCGTCTGCGGTTTTCGCTTTGCTCAGCTCTGTCCGCCGCGTCTGCGGTTTTCGCTTTGCTCAGCTCTGTCCGCCGCGTCTGCGGTTTTCGCTTTGCTCAGCTCTGTCCGCCGCGTCTGCGGTTTTTGCTTTGCTCAGCTCTGTCCGCCGCGTCTGCGGTTTTCGCTTTGCTCAGCTCTGTCCGCCGCGTCTGCGGTTTTCGCTTTGCTCAGCTCTGTCCGCCGCGTCTGCGGTTTTCGCTTTGCTCAGCTCTGTCCGCCACGTCTGCGGTTTTCGCTTTGCTCAGCTCTGTCCGCCGCGTCTGCGGTTTTCGCTTCGCTCAGCTCTGTCCGCCGCGTCTGCGGTTTTCGCTTTGCTCAGCTCTGTCCGCCACGTCTGCGGTTTTCGCTTTGCTCAGCTCTGTCCGCCTCGTCTGCGGTTTTCGCTTTGCTCAGCTCTGTCCGCCGCGTCTGCGGTTTTCGCTTTGCTCAGCTCTGTTTGCCGCGTCTGCGGTTTTCGCTTTGCTCAGCTCTGTCCGCCGCGTCTGCGGTTTTCGCTTTGCTCAGCTCTGTCCGCCGCGTCTGCGGTTTTCGCTTTGCTCAGCTCTGTCCGCCGCGTCTGCGGTTTTCGCTTTGCTCAGCTCTGTCCGCCGCGTCTGCGGTTTTCGCTTTGCTCAGCTCTGTCCACCGCGTCTGCGGTTTTCGCTTTGCTCAGCTCTGTCTACCGCGTCTGCGGTTTTGAATTTGTCTCCTAGTCTGTACTGGACCCTACCCAGCCTGTGCTCTAGTCTGCCTGTTCCTGTATTCCCCGGTGTGGGTCAACAGCCGTGTCCGGAGTCTGACCTGGAGTAGACCCTGGTTCCTCTGCTCGGTTCCTCCCTGGTGCACTGGCGTCGTATGCCGTCGTGCGACCTTGGTCGGATCGGGCAGATACTTAGTTACGCCCCTCCAGGCACTCTCCGGTTCATGGCACAGTGGAATCACTACATAAACACGCACACGCCAGTCAGTCCGGGCGTGTGCATTACAGCATGCTCAGGCCATGGTTCCCGTTGAGCCCCACGGCCTTCGCTCTCTGAGACTTTTTCCAGCGAATACGTGCATTAAAAATAAATAAAATTTTTTTTTTTTTTTCTCTAGCTGAGTTCCAGGCGAATTACGCACCCGTCCAGATGGATCTATCAGCTCTCGTTCCTTCGGATCCACCACGTTACTATGGGGATCCAAGACAGAGTCGTGCATTTGTGGAGCAATGCATGCTACACTTCAAGTTCTACCCTCTTTGTTTTCCCACCGATCGGGTTAAGGTGGGATTCATTATGTCTAACCTAGCGGGTGATGCCTTGGAATGGATCAACCCCCTATGGGAAACACAGGATCCTATTGTCCTGGACATAATGGCCTTCCTGGTGGCCTTTCTAATGGTCTTCGATGATCCTAACCCGGAGGCTCCTGCTGAAGCTTCACTTCCCAGTATCCCGGAGCAGCAGCGATGGGTAATGTGTGTGGGTAGCGCAATAGTCCTCCAGCCCAATGAGACTACTGCCCACCCAGAATCCTCACAGGGTGACTACACTCTCCGGAATACTTCTCCCAACCTCAAGAGGCAGTCTAGACGTAGAGGCAAGCCGTCACGCCAGGGTCTGTCCTCCCTGAGACCTCCTGACCCCAACCTTGAAGTCCCTACTGAAGCTTCATCTCCCTGTATCCTGGAGAAGCCCCAATGGGTAATGTGCGTGGGTAGTGCACCAGTTCTCCTGCCCGAAGAGACTGCTGCCCACCCAGAATTTACACCGGAGGACCCCCTGATGCCTCCTGAATCCCCCGGGATACCACTTGAGGACAATTGGAGAGAGACTTCCCTATACCCTGCACCTGATACCTCGCCCGCTTCGTCCAGTGAGTTCGACCTAGTGTTCTCCGAAGCAGAGGTTACCCCTGAGTCTCTATACCCCTCCGATCAGGCGGAGGATCTCCAGTTGTCTCCTGAACCCTTCCGGGTGCTACCTGGTAGCGAATGGACAGAGACTTTCCTATACTCGGTACCTGATATCTCGGCTGCTTCATCCAGTGAGTCCAACCTAGTGTACTCTGAAGCAGAGGTTACCCATGAGTCTCTTCACCCCTCCGACCTGGCGGAGGACCTCCAGTTGTCTCCAGAACCCTTCGGGGTGCCACCTGGTAGCGAAAGGACAGAGACTCTCCTATACTCTGTACCTGATACCTTGCTCGCTTCATCCAGTGAGTCCCACCTAGTGTACTCCGAAGCAGAGGTTACTCCCGAGTCTCTACATCCCTCCGACCAGGCGGAGGACCTCCAGTTGTCTCCAGAACCCTTCGGGGTGCCACCTGGTGGTGAATGGACAGAGACTTTCCTATATCCTGGATCTGATGCCTCGCTTGCTTCGTCCAGTGAGTCCGACCTAGTGTACTCTGAAGCAGAGGTTACCCATGAGTCTCTACACCCCTCTGACCAGGCAGAGGACCTCCAGTTGTTTCCTGACTCCTCCGGGGTACCACCAGATAACAAAGAGACAGTGACTTTTTCTCACCCTGTACCTGATAACCCGTCTATTTCTTCCTGTGAATTTGACAAGATGTACCTCGAAGCAGAGGTTATCCCCGAGTCTCTACACCCCTCCGACCAGGCGGAGGACCTCCAGTTGTCTCCTGAACCCTTCGGGGTGCTACCTGATAACGAATGGACAGGTTCTCTTCTATATTCGGTACCTGATACCTCGCCCGCTTCATCCAGCGAGTCCGACCTAGTGTACTCCGAAGCAGAGGTTACCCCCGAGTCTCTGCACTATTCCGACCCGGCGGAGGACCCCCAGTTGTTTTCTGAATCCTCCTGGGTACCACCAGATAACAAGGTAACAGGGACTTTTCTACACCTTGTACCTGATACCTCGCCCATTTCATCCTGTGAGTTTGACAAGATGTACCCCGAAGCAGAGGTTACCCCCGAGTCTCTGCACTCCTTCAACCCGGCGGAGGACTTCCAGTTGTTTCCTGAACCCTCTGGGGTGCTACCTGATAATAAGTGGAGAGAGACTTCCCTGTGTGCTGTTCCTGGTACTCCACATGTTTCGTCTGTTGCTGAGGATCGCTGGATAGGAGGTAGCATCCTAGCTAACCAGATGAGACCAGTTTCTCTAGTGGACAGTGGAAGTGATCTCCTTGAAGTAAAGGATTGGCCCTCGAATTCCCTGCGGAACATTCTGGCAGGCCTGAAGAAGAGGGGGCGTAAGGGGGGGGTACTGTAACATACCTGGCGGCGTCCTTGCATAGTGGTCCATCTCCCACTGTGCAAGAGCGCGCACTTGATCTCCAGTCCAGGGTGTCTCTCTGGCTTCCCTCCATGCTGTCTGTTTGCTTCTGTGTCTGCTGCTTAAGGGCGGCGCCCGATCACTTACTGCTTTTTGTACCTGCTGCAGGCACACCCCTTGTGCGTCCTCAGCCTATTGCTGTCTGTCACCTGTTATTTAAACAGCTGCCCCAATTAACCCATGCCTGAGCATCTTGCCCTGTCAGTTGGCTTTTGTCTCTGACATGCCAGGTCCTGTTTATGTTACCTGTCTTGCAGTATCTGTTCCCATGTCTGTACTGTGTCCTATCTGTGTATCTTAACCTGCAGTCTGTACTCGTTCCTTGCCTGTTTGTTCCACCTTCCTGGAGGCTGTATTTCCAGGCTAGTCTGAACACGCTCCTTGCCTGTTCGTCTCGCCTCTCTGGGGGCCGTATTCCCAGACTCGCTCCTGTATCCCGCTGCAGTGTCTGTCTCCTCCGTACACTCAGTACCAGTCTGAACTCTCTCCTATCTTTTACCTGTTTTTTCTCTATGTCCGTTCCTTTCCTTTTTCTGCAGTCTGAACTCGTACCTAACTCCTGCTCGTTGTCACTGTACTTCCGTTTGTGAGTTTGTGGTCCACTCGCTACTTCTCTGCAAGCACCCTGTGGGTATCTGGTTCTGCCTTTCCCTTCTAGTCTGTTCCGTGTGAACAGAGTCCTGTTCCCTCTGCATCTGCGGTTTTCGCTTTGCTCAGCTCTGTCCGCCGCGTCTGCGGTTTTCGCTTTGCTCAGCTCTGTCCGCCGCGTCTGCGGTTTTCGCTTTGCTCAGCTCTGTCCGCCGCGTCTGCGGTTTTCGCTTTGCTCAGCTCTGTCCGCCGCATCTGCGGTTTTCGCTTTGCTCAGCTCTGTCCGCCGCGTCTGCGGTTTTCGCTTTGCTCAGCTCTGTCCGCCGCGTCTGCGGTTTTCGCTTTGCTCAGCTCTGTCCGCCGCGTCTGCGGTTTTCGCTTTGCTCAGCTCTGTCCGCCGCGTCTGCGGTTTTCGCTTTGCTCAGCTCTGTCCGCCGCGTCTGCGGTTTTCGCTTTGCTCAGCTCTGTCCGCCGCGTCTGCGGTTTTCGCTTTGCTCAGCTCTGTCCGCCGCGTCTGCGGTTTTCGCTTTGCTCAGCTCTGTCCGCCGCGTCTGCGGTTTTCGCTTTGCTCAGCTCTGTCCGCCGCGTCTGCGGTTTTCGCTTTGCTCAGCTCTGTCCGCCGCGTCTGCGGTTTTCGCTTTGCTCAGCTCTGTCCACTGCGTCTGCGGTTTTCGCTTTGCTCAGCTCTGTCCACCGCGTCTGCGGTTTTCGCTTTGCTCAGCTCTGTCCACCGCGTCTGCGGTTTTCGCTTTGCTCAGCTCTGTCCAACGCGTCTGCGGTTTTCGCTTTGCTCAGCTCTGTCCACCGCGTCTGCGGTTTTCGCTTTGCTCAGCTCTGTCTACCGCGTCTGCGGTTTTGAATTTGTCTCCTAGTCTGTACTGGACCCTACCCAGCCTGTGCTCTAGTCTGCCTGTTCCTGTATTCCCCGGTGTGGGTCAACAGCCGTGTCCGGAGTCTGACCTGGAGTAGACCCTGGTTCCTCTGCTCGGTTCCTCCCTGGTGCACTGGCGTCGTATGCCGTCGTGCGACCTTTGTCGGATCGGGCAGATACTTAGTTACGCCCCTCCAGGCACTCTCCGGTTCATGGCACAGTGGAATCACTACATAAACACGCACACGCCAGTCAGTCCGGGCGTGTGCATTACACTATACCTGTGCAAGTCCTTGTCCCAGGGCAGTGTTCAATTGTACCTCCCCCATTCCTTGCAATGCAAGCGCAAGTATGCAGCCAGCCACCCACCCACCACCAGGCTGCAATACCATACTGCTTGCTTGCACTTGAAATTGGGCCTTTTAGGCATGTGGAAGCGGAATCTGGCCACCACATCATGGCTGCGTCGGCCGTCTGGTATCCATACTCAGTCCCCAGCCGCCCGGCGGTCGGGTGTCCACGCTTGGTCCCCAGCCGCCAGGGGGCAGCCGGGTGCCCACACATGGTACCCAGCCACCCCGCGGCCGGGTGCCCACACACGGTCCCCAGCCGCATGGGGGTGGCCGGTGTCCATAAACAGTCCCAAGCCACCCCTATTTCAAGGACAGCCTAAATACAAACATGTGGACAAGTGAATGTGGCCAGGGATGGTCCCTCTGACTGACGACGTTACACTGGGTTCATATTGTGGAAGCCGGGACACAGTTGGACATTGGGATGCAACACGTCCTCCAGACATAGAGGATTGCGGGTCCTGGGTCAATCAGGCTTCAACACAAAGTTCAGAAGGTAGACACAATGAGTAAATTATTCATGATCATGAGTGAATCCATCTCCTTAGCTTTCTGTTCCTTGGAATGCAAGCGCATGTATGTAGTAGCGGCTACGCCTGAGGTGATCAGCGTTTTGGCGCATATCCTACCTCCTCCGAGGATTGCTGGATGTTTTCCTGCTACTATCCCAGTTCTTTGACTCCCGTTAAAACAAAGCTTCAGGTGATGAATGATGGATGAGGTGGTGGCACATCAATATCAGGCCAGTCAACCACACATGTCTTGTAGGATATGTTTCTGTACCAAAAGGAGTGGTTCGGCTACACAGTTATAGGGCATACAGTCAGTGCAATGCCTACCAAAAATTTCGAGCCACTCCAATGCCCCTTGTAAGTGACATAGAGGTTAGAGGGCCTTAACTAAACCATTTTTTCCATTTATAGCAAATGGGTCTCCTGTACACTTTTGGCCTAAGCAGTGAATGGAAGGCTTTCCAAAAATTATGAGGAACTGCAATGCCCCTTGAAACAGACGTGGATTACAGCCTACTAAAAACCTACCCATTATTGGGGAGTGGGTCTCACTTAGTGTTCGCCTACTATGTATTGAAAAGCAAAAGCTGACTAAAATTAGGAGGAAATGCAATGCCCGTTGGAAGAGTCGTGGAGGATATAGTTAATTAAAAACAACATTTCAATGCCCCTTGGAAGAGCTGTGGAGTTCAGAGTGGTTTAACAAGACGGTTTTAATGCCCCTTGGAAGAGACGTAGAGGTCACAGTAGCTTAACAAGACAGTTTTAATGCCCCTTGGAAGAGTGGTGGTGGTCGCAGTGGAATAAAAAGACAATATCAATGCCCCTTGAAAGAGTGGTGGAGGTCACAGTAGCTTAACAAGATGGTTTTAATGCCCCTTGGAAGAGCTGTGGAGTTCAGAGTGGTTTAACAAGACTGTTTTAATGCCCCTTGGAAGAGTGGTGGAGGTCACAGTAGCTTAACAAATCGGTTTTAATGCCCCTTGGAAGAGACGTTGAGTTCAGAGTGGTTTAACAAGACGGTTTAATGCCCCTTGGAAGAGAAGTGGAGGTCACAGTAGCTTAACAAGACGGTTTTAATGCCCCTTGGAAAGGTGGTGGAGGTCGCAGTAGCTTAAGAAGACGGTTTTAATGCCCCTTGCAAGAGCCATGCAGTACAGCATATTAAAAACATTATTCCCATAATTGGAGAGTCGGTCTCCCATAGTCTTTGCCTGTGCCTTCCAAGCAAAAGCTGACAAAAATTAGGACGGAGGAACTTGCAATGCTGGCAAAAACGGACCACGGTCACCCTGGTGGTATAGTGGTGGTGGAGGCTGAGGATAAGGAGAAGAGCAAAATACGGCCGAAATGAGTAAGCGTATACCAATGTGTGGGTGTGAAGCGGTGCATGGGAATACACCTCCCGAAATAACACAGTGGATTTGACTTTGTTACTCTGCTGTCATTTGGTGGTGATGAGAAGTCTGGCCCAATCAAGCCCTTGTTCATTTTGATAAGTGTCAGCTTGTCAGCATTGTCAGTTGACATGCGAGTGCGCTTATCAGTCATAATTCCCCAAGCGGCACTAAAAACATGCTCCTTTAACACGCTAGCGGCTGGGCAGGCCAGGACCTCCAAGGCGCACAGAGCGAGTTCATTCCAAGTGTCCAGCTTGGATCCCCAATAATTAAAAGGCACAGAGGAATCACGGAGGACGCTGGTACGGTTGGCAAGGTACTCCCTCACCATATTTTGAAACTTTCCACTCCTTCTGAGAGTACCCCGCACCTCAGGGCCTGTAAGCTGGGCGGGTCTCAGAAAACTGTCCCAGAATGTTGACAGTGTTCCCCTGCCTCTGCTGGATTGGAATTGCGTCTCTCTTGCCTGTATGCCTTGGTTGGTCAACGAACTGTGACCTCTGCCACTAGCGTGTTCAGATGGGAATTTTTTTAACAGTTCTGCAGCAAGGGCCTTCTGGTACTGCCCCATTTTTGTAGACCTCTCCACCTCAGGAATAAGAGAGTGAAAGTTTTCCTTGTAGTGGGGGTCTAAAAGTGTCACCAACCAGTAATGACTGTCACCCAACATTTTGACAATGCCAGGGTCACGGTTAAGGCAGCGTAGCATAAAGTTAGCCATGCGTGCCAGACTGGTAACGGGCAAGACTTCCGTGTCCTTACCAAGATGACGACTGACCATGCTCTCCTCCTCCTCCTCCCTGTCCTCAGGCCTCCATGCTGAACCGACAGTATCACAGTTGTACAGGTACTACCGTCTACAGCGCATGATACCAGCCAGTCAGTCCGGGCATGTGTGTAACACTCCTCCTTCTCCTCCTCCTCTCCCTCATTGTCCCCCAATGCACGTTGGGATGAGATGAGGCTGGGCTGTGTGTAATCGCCCATTACGGCTTCTTGATCCATCTCATCATACTCTGGCTGCAATGACTCCTCTTTAATTCTCTGCAGAGAGAGTTGCAATAGACAGACAAGTGGGATGCTGATGCTAATGATGGCGTCATCGCTACTCACCATCTTGGCGGACTCCTCAAAGCTTGTCAAGATGATACATATGTCAGACATCCAGGTCCACTCCTGAGGTCTTTTGTGTGGAGTCTGACCTGAATATCGATGGCCTTGTTGCAGCTGGTACTCCACAACTGCTCTCTTCTGCTCACAAATCCTTTGCAACATGTGGAGGGTAGAGTTCCAACGTGTGGAGACATCACACACCAGTCGGTGTGACGGAATCTGCAAACGCTGCTGCAACACATCAAAGGTGGAGGAAGCTGTATCTGACTTCCGAAAATGAGCTGACAGGCGGCGCACTTTGACGAGCAGATCTGGCGACTCGGGGTACGATTTAAGAAACCGCTGAACCACGAGGTTAAGCATATGAGCCAGGCATGGTACGTGTGTGATCTCGCCTCGCCCAGTTTATGGCCATTGTCACACACGACCATGCCTGGATGAAGGTTCAGCGGTCTCAGCCACAGATCTGCCTGCTCTTTCACAGCTGTCCACAACTCACAAGCAGTGTGAGGTTTATCACCTAAGCTGATGAGTTTCAGCACAGCCTGTTGCCGCTTGGCTGAGGCAGTACTGCAGTGCTTCCACCTTGTAACTGATGTGGTGATATCTGAGATGGAGGCTGAACATGAGGAGGAGGATGATGCGCAGGAGCTGTACACTGTGGGGGCAACTCTGACTGACATAGGGCCCGCAATCCTCGGTGTGGGGAGGATGTGTTCCTTCTCAAGGTCCGACTGGGTCCCTGCTTCCACTATGTTTACCCAGTGTGCCGTCAGGGAGATGTACCATCCCTGGACACAAGCACTTGTGCACGTGTCCGTTGTCAGGTGGACTCTCCCAGTAACTGCGTTGTTGAGGGCACGGCAGATGTTTTGGGACACATTCTTGTGTAGTGCGGGGATGGCCCACTGGGTAAAATAGTGTCGGCTGGGGACCGAGTACCGAGGGATGGCCACCGCCATAAGGTTGCGGAAGGATTCCGTCTCCACCAGCCTAAAAGGCAGCATTTCCAATGCAAGCAGTCGTGAAATGTGCGAATTTAGGACTGTGGCCTGTGGGGTATTGGCCGCGAATTTGCGCTTTCGTTCAAAGGTCTGGGATATGGACAATTGAACGCTACGTTGGGTCGTGGACGTTAATGCTGTTTCTTAAGAAACCGCCATAACAAGTGAAGACTGAGAGGAGTGGGCATCTTTGCATGCAGTATGGACAGGGGATTGCCTTGCACGCACAACATGGGGTTCTCTTACACGCACAACAGTGGAAGAAGCAGTGGTGACACTCGCTGACACTGGTCGTGGAACCTGGGGTTCGCGCCACAAAGTTGGGTGCTTTGCTGACATGTGCCTGATCATGCTGGTGGTGGTCAGGCTGGTAGTTTTGTGATGCTGGCATGACAGGTGGTACAAATGGCCTTTTTGGGGTTATCAGCAGAGTCTTTAAAAAAGTTAAACTGTTGCCCGCCTTCTGTGTGCGGCCACCACACTGCTTCTTCGTGCCTGTTGGGGTACTCTGCCTCCCTCCCCCTGTGTGCTGCTGGCCTCGCTCTGCGTGTCCTCCTGCCACATTGGGTCAGTTACTAGATCATCCACCACCTCCTCCTCATTTCCTGCTCAATCCTCCTGCACCACCTCTGTGCACCACGATCCTCCTCCTCACTTCGTGGCAATTGTCTCTCGTCATTGTCCACCACTTGTGACGAATTGCCAGCGTCGTCTTCCTGTGGCCATGGCTGTTCAAATATTTGGGCATTGCTATATGGGATCTCTTCTTCCACCACTTCAAGCAGAGCAGGCGAGGGACACAAACATGGAAATGGACCAGTGTACTGCTCTTCAGAGTGTCCAAGTGTGTGACCAGTTGCTGTCTGACGACACTCGGCATGGTGGGAGGAAGGAACATCAGGGTGAGGAGGAGTATGCGGTCAAGACTAACGGCTACTAAAACTTGACCAACTTGACCGTGTGGAAGACAGACAAGAGGTGGTGGTGCCCAGGTAACTGGAAGTATTATCCGCTATCCAATTAATAACCGGTTCACACTGATCATTTCTCAATACTGGTTGTTACGCTCACGCCCGGACTGACTGGCGTGAGCGTGATTAGTGATCCCACTGTACCATTAACCAAGGAGTGCCTGGATCCGACCAAGGTTGAACGGTGGCTCAGTCGAATCCGTGAACCAAGGAGGAACCGAGCAGAAGGACCAGGTGCTACTCCAGGTCAGACCCCGGTCACAGCTTTTGAACCACACCGGGGAATGCAGGAACAGGCAGGTAGACTGGCATACAGACAGGTGGGTATTGGCAGGCACGGCTGGTATGCAGACAGGTGGGTACTGGTAAGCACGGCTGGTATGCAGACAGGTGGGTACTGGCAAGCACGGCTGGTATGCAGAGAGGTGGGTACTGGCAAGCACAGCAGGTATGCAGACAGGTGGGTACTGGCAAGCACAGCTGGAGTGCAGACAGGGAGATACTGGCAAGCACGGCTGGAGTACAGACAGGGAGGTACTGGCAGGTTGGAGCACAGGCTGGATAGGGTCCAGTACAGACTGGGAGACAGGAACAGAGCCGCAGATGCGGTAGACAAGCAGAGTAAAGTGAAACCACTGGAGCGGAGGACAAGGCAGAGCAGAGCGGAACCGTCGGAGCGGTGGACAAGGCAGAGCAGAGCGAAACCGCCGGTGCGGTGAGCAAGCAGAGCAGAGCGAAACCACAAGTGCGGTGGACAAGGCAGAGCAGAGCGAATCCACCGGAGCGGTGGACAAGGCAGAGCAGAGAGGAACTGCCGGAGCGGAAAACAAGGCAGAGCAGAGGGAAACTGCTGGTGCGGTGAGCAAGCAGAGTGGAACGAAACCGCAGGTTGCAGAGGACAAGGCAGAGCAGAGTGAAACCGCTGGAGCAGTGGACAAGGCAGAATAGAGAGGAACCGCCGGAGCGGTGGACAAGGCAGAGCAGAGGGAAACCGCAGGTGCGGTGAGCAAGCAGAGAAGAGTGAAACCGCAGGTGCGGTGGACAAGGCAGAGCAGAGCGGAACTACCGAAGCGGTGGGCAAGGCAGAGCATAGAGAAGCCGCCGGAGCTGTGGGTAAGGCAGAGCAGAGGGAAACCGCTGGCACGGTGAGCAAGTCAGAGCAGAGAGAAGCCGCCGGAGTGGTGGGTAAGGCAGAGCAGAGGGAAGCAGCCGGAGCGGTGGGCAAGTCAGAGCAGAGAGAAACCGCTGGCGCGGTGAGCAAGCAGAGCCGAACAGGGCTGAAGGTGCAGGCTGAGAGGACAGGGCTCTGTTCACATGGAACAGACTGGAAAATACAGGAAGATGGCTAGAACACAGGAGGAAGATACGGAGGAAGGGTAAAGGGACAAGCAGAACCAGATACACACAAGGTATTTACTATGAAGTAGCGAGTGGACACAAAACTCACAAACAGAAGTACAGAGACAACGAGTTGGAGTTAGGTGCAGGTACAGATACTGCAGGAAAAGGGAAGGTATGGACATAGAGACAAACAGGTAACAGGCTACGATATAGTTCAGACAGGAACTGCTACTGCAATGAGCTACAAGAACGAGACTGGGTATACAGCCCCCAGAGTGGCGGAAGCAGACTAGAAGTCAGAGATAACAGGCCTGGGTATACAGCCCACAGAGTGGCGGAAACAGCTTAGAAGACAGAAATAGCAGGCCTGGGTATGCAGCCCCCAGGGTGGCAGAAACAGACAAGATAACAGGCCTTGGTATGCGGCCCCCAGGGTGGCAGAAACAGACAAGATACAAGACAAGACCTGGCAACACAGAGGCAAGGAGCACACTGAAAGTTAGTGTTGATCAGGCACCTCCTTCTCGGTGGAGGGGGTTTAAATATCCAGTGTCTCACAGCAATAGGCTGGGGTCGCATAAGGAGTGCGCCCACTGCAGCTATAAGAATCAGGAATTAAACGTGCCGCCGCCCTAAGCAATCAAACAAGAGACATGCACACAGCATGAACTAGAGCAAGGTTTGCAGGCTGGACTGATGGGTAAGATTGCGGCCTTGCATGGTTTGAGGTGGTGCACTATGCAAACACGCCGCCATGGATGTTACACTGGTGTTGTAGTGTGCTTCCCTAGTAATTCGGTCAAGAAGTTTGAGCAAGAAGATGTGGCTGTTGGTTGTGGCACATTTTCACCTTGGTCACGGCCCCGTCCTCTACACACACCGTCACCAGAACATCCAGTTCCACGTCCCTAGCCACGCGCCTTGCCCATTGTAAATGAAAAAAGGAGATTAGAACCTTGGAAGAGGAAAACCACAGTTCTATTTCTTTGGCATACACCAGAATCGTTTAAACAGATAGATTTGTGTCTGAACAGTCAGGGAGACACTATTACTGTTTTTTTTACGGAAAAAATGACAAAAGCAGGATAGTACAGAGATTTGAACCGTGGAACTGCAAAACCACAGTTCTAGTTATGTGGCCAACACCAGAATCTTTTAAACAGATATATTGGTGTCTGAACAGTCAGGGAGACACTATTACTGTTTTTTTTTATGGAAAAACGGCCAAAAGCTGGATAACACAGAGATTTGAACCGTGGGACTGCAAAACCACAGTTCTAGTTATCTGGCCTACACCAGAATCCTTTAAACAGATATATTGGTGCCTGAACAGTCAGGGAGACACTATTACTGGGTTTTTTTATGGAAAAATGGCCAAAAGCTGGATAATGCAGAGATCTGAACTGTGGAACTGCAAAACCAAAGTTCTAGTTATCTGGCGTACACCAGACTCTTTTGAACAGATATATTGGTGTCTGAACAGTCAGGGAGACACTATTACTGTTTTTTTTTATGGAAAAAATGCCAAAAGCAGGATAATACAAAGATTTGAACCGTGGAACTGCAAAACCAAAGTTCTAGTTATCTGGCCTACACCAGACTCTTTTAAAAAGATACAGTATATTGGTGTCTGAACAGTCAGGGAGACACTATTACTGTTTTTTTTATGGAAAAAATGCCAAAAGCAGGATAATACAGAGATTTGAACTTTGGAACTGCAAAACCACAGTTCTAGTTATGTGGCCTACAGAAGAATCTTTTAAACAGATATATTTGTGTCTGAACAGTCAGGGAGACACTATTACTGGGTTTTTTTTACGGAAAAACGGCCAAAAGCTGGATAATACAGAGATTTGAACCGTGGAACTGCAAAACCACAGTTATAGTTATGTGGACTACACCAGAATCTTTTAAACAGATATATTTGTGTCTCAACAGTCAGCAAGACACTATTACTGTTTTTCTGTACCGAAAAAATGCCAAAAGCAGGATAATAAAGAGATTTGAACCGTGGAACTGCAAAACCAAAGTTCTAGTTATCTGGCCTACACCAGACTCTTTTAAACAGATACATTGGTGTCTCAACAGTCAGGGAGACACTATTACTGTTTTTTTTTACGGGAAAAATACCAAGAGCAGGATAATACAGAGATTTGAACTGTGGAACTGCAAAACCAAACTTCTAGTTATCTGGCCTACACCAGAGTCTTTAAACAGATATATTGGTGTACAATCTGACTGAGAAAAAAAAAATACAGGATTTAGATTAAAAAAAAAGGATTTTTCCTGGCCCCTGAGACCGGGGGATAAGTCTAGCAATTTGACCGGCAGGAGCACACAGGACTGTAATTCACTGTTTGTTGGTATAACCACTGCGTCTCCTATACAGCCTGCCTGCCTGCCTGATAACTGGGATGGATATTAGTCCTGAGAAGGACTGTTTGTTTGATTTGGCAGGCTTTTGAGACCCTACACTACCTCTTTCGCACTATATATCTCTCCCTAACTCAGCAGCACTGACCCCACACTGTCTGATCCCGGGCGACTGCGTCCAAGATGGCGGCGCCCGGCTTTAAATACTCGAGGTGACGCTGTGCGGCCAGCCAATCATTGTAATGCCCACAAACAACATGGCTGCATTACAGTGACTGGCTGGCAATCCCTCCCTTAATATGCTGTACTGCATGGCTCTTGTAAGGGGCACTGCAAGTTCCTCCGTCCTAATTTTTGGCAGCTTTTGCTTGGAAGGCATAGGCAAAGACTATGGGAGACCCACTCCCCAATAATGGGAATAATGTTTTTAATATGCTGTACTGCATGGCTCTTGTAAGGGGCATTGCAAGTTCCTCCGTTCTAATTTTTGGCAGCTTTTTCTTGGAAGGCATAGGCAAAGACTATGGGAGACCCACTCCCCAATAATGGGAATAATGTTTTTAATATGCTGTACTGCATGGCTGTTGTAAGGGGCATTGCAAGTTCCTCCATCTTAACTTTTAGCAGCTTTTGCTTGGAAGGCATAGGCAAAGACTATGGGAGACCCACTCCCCAATAATGGGAATAATGTTTTTAATATGCTGTACTGCATGGCTCTTGTAAGGGGCATTGCAAGTTCCTCCGTCCTAATTTTTGGCAGCTTTTGCTTGGAAGGCATAAGCAAAGACTATGGGAGACCCACTCCCCAATAATGGGAATAATGTTTTTAATATGCTGTACTGCATGGCTCTTGTAAGGGGCATTGCAAGTTCCTCCGTCCTAATTTTTGGCAGCTTTTGCTTGAAAGGCATAGGCAAAGACTATGGGAGACCCACTCCCCAATAATGGAAATAATGCTTTTAATATGCTGTACTGCATGGCTCTTGTAAGGGGCATTAAAACTGTCTTGTTAAGCCACTGTGACCTCCACGTCTCTTCCAAAGGTCATTGATATTGTCTTTTTATTCCACTGGGACCTCCACCACTCTTCCAAGGGGCATTGATATTGTCTTTTTATTCCACTGCGTCCTCCACCACTCTTCCAAGGGGCATTGATATTGTATTTTTATTCCACTGCAACCTCCACCACTCTTCCAACTGGCATTGATATTGTCTTTTTATTCCACTGGGACCTCCACGTCTCTTCCAAGGGGCATTAAAACCATCTTGTTAACCTATTGTGACTTCCACGTCTCTTCCAAGGGGCATTAAAACCGTCTTGGTAAACCACTCTGAACTCCACACCTCTTCCAAGGGGCATTAAAATGTTCTTTTTAATTACCTCTAACCTCCACGACTCTTCCAACGGGCATTGCATTTCCTCCTAATTTTAATCAGCTTTTGCTTTTCAATGCATAGGCAAACACGAAGGGAAACCCACTCCCCAATAATGGGTTGAAGGTTTTTAGTATGCTGTAAGGGGCATTGCAATTCCTCATACTTTTTTGAAAGCCTTCCATTCACTGCTTAGGCCAACAGTGTACAGGAGACCCAGTTGCTATAAATGGAAAAAACGGTTTAGTTAAGGCCCTCTGACCTCCTTGTCACTTCCAAGGGGCATTGGAGTGCCTTGAAATTTTTGATAGGCATTGCACTCACTGTATGCCCTATAACTATGTAGCCGAACTGCTCCTTTTGGTACAGAAACATATCCTACAAGACATGTGTGGTTGACTGGCCTGATATTGATGTGAATGGTCCCTGTTCCTCCTGCTCTTTCTCCTTTGCCACCACCTCATCCATCATTCATCACCTGAAGTTTTGTTTTAATGGGAGTCATAGAACTGGGATAGTAGCAGGAAAACATCCAGCAATCCTCAGAGGAGGTAGGATATGTGCCAAAACGCTGACCACCTCAGGCCTAGCCGCTACTACATACATGTGCTTGCATTCCAAGGAACAGAAAGCTAAGGAGATGGATGGCCCCATGATCATGAATAATTTACTCATTGTGTAGGAGGCCGACCACTACTGCTGTCTACCTTCTGAACTTTGTGTTGAAGCCTGATTGACCCAGGACCCGCAATCCTCTATGTCTGGAGGACGTGTTGCATCCCAGTGTCCAACTGTGTCCCAGCTTACACAATATTAACCCAATGTGAAGGTGTCAGTGAGGTGGACCATCCCTGGCCACATTCACTTGTCCACGTGTTTGTGGTTAGGCTGTCCTTCCCACTAAATGCACTGGGGAGGGCACACTCTAATGTTTTTGCATGTTCGCTTGTGTATAAGGTGCACCGGGACAAATAGGGGTGGCTGGGGAACGTTTATGGACACCCGGCTGACCCCAGGTGGCTGGGGACCGTGTGTGGGCACCCGGCCGCAGGGCGGCTGGGACCGAGTATGGACACCCGGCCGCCGGGCGGCTGGGGACTGAGTATGGATACCCGGCCGCGGACGCAGCCATGAAGTGGTGGCCAGATTCCGCCTCCACATGCCTAAAAGGCCCAATTTCAAGTGAAAGCAAGCAGTATGGTATTGCAGCCTGGGGGTGGGTGGGTGGCAGGCTGCATACTTGCACTTGCATTGCAAGGAATGGGGGAGGTACAATTGAACACTGCCCTGGGACAAGGACTTGCACAGGGATAGTTGCAAGTCTGCATCTTCTGATGCGGCAAGGATCACTTCTGATGGGCACACTTTTAGGCAGTGACCTGGGTGTCAGAGATGCTTCCAGGGGTCTTCCCCATGCTGTTCGCATGTCTTTTCAGCACTCTATGCATGTGTCACACAGCACATGGCCAGATAAGGTTGGAAAATGTTGTTTCCCGGTGAATGCATTTGTCACGGTTGAAAGCAATACAAAAGTGCAAAAACTCATAAAAAATGCTACTTATGAACATAGCCCAAGGTGTGGAGGAGTATTTTTGTTTTTGATTATTTATTTTACCTTATACACAAGTCTTTACCCTGGAAAGGATATTCTTTAACATATTTCACAGGAAAACAGTTTCAGTTTCGTTTTTGAACATTTTATTGTGAGCCCGTAAAAGTGGCTTAATACCTCTGACAACGTTGTTGACAGCAGTGACCTGGGGGTCAGAAATGCTTCCTGGGGCAATCCCAAAGCTGTCCCCATGTCATTTGAGCACTGTCACTATCGTTTTTGGCACTTTTTAGGCTTTATACAGACTGCCGGGGGTGCCGCCGCAAAAATGCTCGGGTCTCTCATAGACTAACATTGGGCTTCTTTGCTTGGGTCGATCACCAGAGTATCATGGTGAGCTCGGCCCGAGTTTCGAGCACCCGAGCATTTTAGTGGTCGCTCAACACTAATAGGATCCATTAATATGAAGCCAGGTGTCTGACCTTGGGCTTTTGGTGGGCAAAAAACTTGGAGATAATACATTTCCTATATTGGGGGATTTTTTAGCCACAAAATTAATTCCTTCCTTAAGGATGTTCTGAAGTGCTTTGTTCTGAAACGCAGCAAATCTACATATACCTGCGGGTTTGCTGCGTTTCAATGTTCCTCAATGGCAGCGAATTTGCAGCGTAATCGCGGTAGAAATGGTCATGCTGCGTTTTGCAAAGCAGTGCGAATTTGGCGCGCAAAGTAGCGCATCATATGCACAGCACATCCAAATTCACATTGCTTTGCACGGCAGACTGTTTTACAAGCGTTAAAACGCCGCAAAAACGCTACAAAAACGCTACGTGGGCACATAGCCTAAAGGTTATTGGTATAGATAAGGTGCAAAGACAAATATGTGGAGGAGATAGAGGCAAGCTTCTCTTTGCCAGAGAAGCCTCATGGATTCTCAAACTTAACTCTCGCATTCCCAATGGTCTCAATTTTCGCAATGATCTAATGTACATTTTTTGATACTTTTTTCTAATGGTGTACCTAATTTGCCAGCATACCATGCACATAAGTTTAATTTATGCTTATTATTGAGCAATTATCCTCAGGAGGATTTTAATTCACCAATGAACTTCCTGTTCTTTGTTGTCTCCACCCTATTTTCTCTTTTGTTTTCAGTCCATATGTATATATATGTCTTTTAACTATAGCAATGTAACCTATGATTAAGAACCCCTGTTTAGTTCGAAACACGTAAGGTCTGCCTTACATATGGAGCTTTTTTAATGGAAGTAATAAAATGGACGTTTTAACTTTACATTTCTTGTGATGGATACGGAGAAGGTGCTGGAGTTTTTCTATTCTACTTCCTAGAAAGTTGAATGTGCTGACAACAAAATCACACACAAATCATCAATGGAAATCAAATTTATTAACCAATGGAGGCCTGAATTTGGAGTCACCCCCAAAATTAAAATGGAAAAACACACTACAGGCTGATCCAACTTTGATGTAATGTCCTTAAAACAAGTCAAAATGAGGCTCATTATTGTGTGTGGCCTCCACATGCCTGTATGACCTCCCTACAACGCCTGGGCATGCTCCTGATGAGGTTGTGCATGGTCTCCTGTGGGATCTCCTCCCAGACCTGGTATAAAGCATCCGCCAACTCCTGGACAGTCTGTGGTGCAACGTGACGTTGGTGGATGGAACGAGACATGATGTCCCAGATGTACTCAATCGGATTCCGGTCTGGGGAACAGGCGGGCCCGTCTATAGCTTCAATGCCTTCATCTTGCAGGAACTGCTAACACACTCCAGCCACATGAGGTCTGGAATTGTCCTGCATTAGGAGGAACCCAGGACCAACCGCACCAGCATATGGTCTCATGTGTGTCTGTATACACAACTATGTGTGTGTGCATTTATACGTGTGTGTGTGTGTGTGTGTATATGTACAGCTCTGGCAAAAATTAAGAGACCACTGCAAAATTTTCATTTTCTCTGATTTTTCTCTTTATAGGTATATTTCGGAGTAAAATGCAGATTGTTGTTTTATTCTATAAACTACTGACAACATGTCTCCGAAATTCAAAGCTAAAAATGTTGTATTTATTTGCAGCAAATGAGAAATCGTCAAAATAATAAAAAAGAAACAGTGCTTTCAGACCTCAAATAATGCAAAGAAAACAAGTTCTTTTTCATTTTAGAAACAACAATACTCATGTTTTAACTCAGGAAGAGTTCAGAAATCAATATTTGGTGCAATAACCATGATTTTTAATCACGGCTTTCATGCCTCTTGGCATGCTTTCCATCAGTCTTTCACACTGTTTTTGGGTGACCTTATGTCACTCCTGGCACAACAGTTCTTCTTTGTTTGATGGCTTGTGACTATCCATCATCCTCTTGATTACATTCCAGAGGTTTTCAATGGGGTTCAGGTCTGGAGATTGGGCTGGCCATGACAGGGTCTTGATGTGGTTCTCCTTCATCCACATATTGATTAACCTAGCTGTGTGGCATGGGGCATTGTCCTGCTGCAAAAAACAGTCCTCAGAGTTGAGGAAGCAAGTGTTTTTCAAGGATAACCTTGTATGTGGCTTGATTCATACATCCTTCGCAAAGATTAACCTGCCCAATTCCAGCCTTGCTGACGCATCCCCAGCTCATCACCGATCCTCCACCACATTTCACAGTGGGTGCAAGACACTGTGGCTTGTATGCCTCTCCAGGTTTCCGTCTAACCATTAGACGACCAGGTGTTGGGCAAAGCTGAAAATTAGACTCATCAGAGAAGATTGCCTTACTGCTGTCCTCTATGGTCCAATCCTTATGGTCTTTGCAAACTTCAGCCTGGCTCTCCTTTGCTTCTCATTGATTAAAGGCTTTTTTCTAGGTTTACATGACTTGAGGCCTGCCTCTAGGAGCCTGTTACAAACTGTTCTTGCCGTGCACTTCACCCCAGCTGCCATTTGCCATTCCTTTTGTAGGTCACTTAATGTCATCCTGCAGTTGCTGAGTGACATTCGAATAAGATGACGGTCATCCCGGTCAGTGGAGAGACGGTTTCGCCCTCTGCCGGTCTGTAGCTTTGTTGTCTCCAATGTCTGCTGCCTGATCTTGTTGTAATGGACTGCCATCTTTGAAATTTTAAGGATGGAGGCAACATGACGCTCACTGCATCTCCCTGCTAGTAAAGCCAGAATCGAGCCCTTCTTTTCCTCATTCAAGACTTTTCTTTTCAACTCCTTTGTCATGGTTAAAAGTTATATTTTCATTCAAATTACTTTTGGGCTATTTCTAGCACTTGTTTTGCCATCCAGCTTGTCCTATTGCAAGAGGATTTGTGAAGACCACAGCAGTGTTTTTAATAAGATTTGGTTCAGGTGATCACCTAATCAGAAGCACATTAAGTAGAATGAGGTATACTTTGGTTGGAATTCAACTGACACTGGAATGGAATGGCTGTCAGACATGTAGAGATGGGAATTTTTAGAAAACTGTGCAGTGGTCTGCAATGTATGTATATATATATATATATATATATATATATGTGTGTGTGTGTGCATAAAAAAAAAAAAATATATATATATATATATATATATATATATATATATATATATATATATATATATGTGTGTGTGTGTGTATATATACATACACATACACACGATATATGCGTGCCCACATCATATTGTAAAATTGCACCATCTGGAGCTCATTGGGCAGCTTTTATTGATTAAAAACATCAATTTAAAAAATAAAACGTCCCCCACCCCTCTTTTTTGTACCAGTGAAAGGTTAAACAGACAGTTGGGAGGCTTTTTTTTTTAAATAAAATGATTAATCACGTAAATTGTGTGTGTGTGGGATGGGGAGGGGTATTTAATTACATGATTTTTGTGTGTGTATTTTTAATTTTATTACCGGGTTAGTAATGGGGGTGTCTGACAGACGCCTTTCCATCACTAACCCCAGTGCTTGATGCCTGCGGACATTACATAGCTGTCATCAACCCTAAATACCATGCACTCAAACACACACATATATATAATAATATATATATTATAATATATATATATACACACACGCACACACACGTGTATACACACACACACAAGTATATATACACACACATACATGTACACACATGTATATATATATATATATATATATACACACACACACACATATATACACACACACACATATATATACAAACGTGTATATATATACAAACACACACACACACATATGCAGGCCTGGACTGATAATTAGAGATGAGCGTTGTTCTACTCGAACTGTTCGCCAATCTCAAATTCGAGCTGTTTTGGGCGGTGTTCGAGCCGTTCGGCGAACACGAACAATTTGAGAAAAATTCGGCTGTTCGAGGTTATGTTCGATAACTGTTCGTGCACCAAAATCATAACTGGATTTTTTCTCAGTAATGATGAAAATTAATGTTAATACGCAGTTTGAGTGTACAACGGGGTGGGGGGAGGGGCAGGGGATGGATCTCTGCAGGAACAATGAAGATCTCCATTTTTTTTTTCTCTTTCCCGCATTTACTGTGGGGAGGTGCAATCTGTCAGCCTATCAGCAGCGCACACACGGAGCGAAGTGCTTTTTTTCACACAAGCAAGGGCATGTGTCATTAGCAGTGTATGTCACATGTCCTTGCCCTATAAGACCAAGCCATTTTCCCCGTCGCCACCATTTTCTCACTGCTGCAGCTGCGTGTTAGACGGCACCGCTGTTGCTGTGTGCGCTATACCTTGTTAATTTCAAGCCAATTTTCGCACAAATCTACAGATAGCTTGGGAGTAGGGAATAGAGATGAGCGTTGTTCTACTTGAACTGTTCGCCAATCTCAAATTCGAGCTGTTTTGGGCGGTGTTCGAGCCGTTCGGCGAACACGAACAATTTGAGAAAAATTCGGCTGTTCGAGGTTATGTTCGATAACTGTTCGTGCACCAAAATCATAACTGGATTTTTTCTCAGTAATGATGAAAATTAATGTTAATACGCAGTTTGAGTGTACAGCGGGGTGGGTGGAGGGGCAGGGGATGGATCTCTGCAGGAACAATGAAGATCTCCATTTTTTTTTCTCTTTCCCGCATTTGCAGTGGGGAGGTGCAATCTGTCAGCCTATCAGCAGCGCACACACGGAGCGAAGTGCTTTTTTTCACACAAGCAAGGGCATGTGTCATTGGCAGTGTATGTCACATGTCCTTGCCCTATAAGACCAAGCCATTTTCCCCGTCGCCACCATTTTCTCACTGCTGCAGCTGCGTGTTAGACGGCACCGCTGTTGCTGTGTGCGCTATACCTTGTTAATTTCAAGCCAATTTTCGCACAAATATACAGATAGCTTGGGAGTAGGGAATAGTTGTGATTGCAGTCCTTTTAAGGACTAGGTTACAGCATTTCCTACGACTTTTATCAGGGAGGTCTGTGCTCTTAAATAGATAGGTTGTGGGAGTAAAGACTAATTGTAATTGGAGTCCTTTTCAGGACTAGGTTACATGAGTTCCTATCAGTTTTTGCCAGGCAGGTCTGTGCCAGTGCTGTGCAAGTTTTTTTCACAGCATTTGGCTGAATCTAGCAAAGCTAATCCTTTTTGGCCTATTGCAGAGTGTGTTAGTCAGTGGAGTAGCCTATCTGTGTTGCAAGATATAACACCTGTGTATAGAATACCAATTTTTTTACTGCACCTAGTGAAGTAAAATCTTTTGGGCATAGCATCATTCTATTAGTCCATCTATACTGACCTCCATCAGGTTGCAAACTGAATATAATTTTTTTCTGCATCTAGCTCTGAAAAAATATTTGGGCTTCTAGCAGTGTGTGGGACTTGGTCTATTAGTCCATCTATACTGACCTCCATCAGGTTGCAAATTAAAAATAATTTTTTTCTTCATTTAGCTCTGAAAAAATATTTGGGCTTCTAGCAGTGTGTGGGACTTGTTCTATTAGTCCTTCTATACTGACCTCCAGCAGGTTGCAAATTGAATATAATTTTTTTCTGCATCTAGCTCTGAAAAAATAGTTGGGCTTCTAGCGGTGTGTGGGACTTGGTCTATTAGTCCATCTATACTGACCTCCATCAGGTTGCAAATTAAAAATAATTTTTTTCTGCATCTAGCTCTGAAAAAATATTTGGGCTTCTAGCAGTGTGTGGGACTTGGTCTATTAGTCCATCTATACTGACCTCCATCAGGTTGCAAATTAAAAATAATTTTTTTCTGCATCTAGCTCTGAAAAAATATTTGGGCTTCTAGCAGTGTGTGGGACTTGGTCTATTAGTCCATCTATACTGACCTCCATCAGGTTGCAAATTAAAAATAATTTTTTTCTGCATCTAGCTCTGAAAAAATATTTGGGCTTCTAGCGGTGTGTGGGACTTGGTCTATTAGTCCATCTATACTGACCTCCATCAGGTTGCAAATTAAAAATAATTTTTTTCTGCATCTAGCTCTGAAAAAATATTTGGGCTTCTAGCAGTGTGTGGGACTTGTTCTATTAGTCCATCTATACTGACCTCCATCAGGTTGCAAATTAAAAATAATTTTTTTCTGCATCTAGCTCTGAAAAAATATTTGGGCTTCTAGCAGTGTGTGGGACTTGTTCTATTAGTCCATCTATACTGACCTCCATCAGGTTGCAAATTAAAAATAATTTTTTTCTGCATCTAGCTCTGAAAAAATATTTGGGCTTCTAGCGGTGTGTGGGACTTGGTCTATTAGTCCATCTATACTGACCTCCATCAGGTTGCAAATTAAAAATAATTTTTTTCTGCATCTAGCTCTGAAAAAATATTTGGGCTTCTAGCAGTGTGTGGGACTTGGTCTATTAGTCCATCTATACTGACCTCCATCAGGTTGCAAATTAAAAATAATTTTTTTCTTCATTTAGCTCTGAAAAAATATTTGGGCTTCTAGCAGTGTGTGGGACTTGTTCCATTAGTCCTTCTATACTGACCTCCAGCAGGTTGCAAATTAAAAATAATTTTTATCTGCATCTACAGTACCTCTGAAAAAATATTTGGGCTTCTAGCAGTGTGTGGGACTATTTGTATTAGTCCATCTATACTGACCTCCATCAGGTTGCAAATTCAAAATAATTTTTTTCTGCATCTAACCCAGCCAATAGTTTTGGCCTAATACCACAGTTTGGCCACTCAGCTCTGCTCGGTTACCATCCATTGTTTTTTTGTGCAAACAACTCCAGAGTTGTGAATTAGTTAACCACCAAAATGAGTGGAAAAAGGCCTGCTGCTGGTGGAAAGGGGAATAGGTGTGTTGGGAAGGGTAAAAAAGGTTGCGTCCGTGGGGTAGGTGTTAAAGCAACAGTAACATCTGCAGAAGAAAGACCATCTTCCAGCCAAACTAAAATGTCTACTTCTTTTAGCGGACAATGTGATAAGATCCCTTTCTTACGGCCACGCCAATCGCTACAAATTCCAGATGAGGCACAAAAACAGCAGGTGCTTCAACGGATATCAAGTGCTCCTTTAAGTGGGCTCTCCTCCACATCAACTTCAACATCACAAATACTCCAGTCCTCAAAGGTGTCACCCAAATCGCACTTGCTTCCTCACAGCTCCCAAATCTCCAGCTGCCCGTCTGAGTATGAGGTAGAACAGATGGTTGAGTCTGCAGAGCTGTTTACTCATACTATAGCCTGGGAATCAGAGGTCGACTCCAGCGCTTCTGTGAATCCAGACGAGGAAATGATCTGCACTGATGCCCAGAATCTTTATGAGTCGGATCCAGGACCAGACGCAGAAGGTTCTGACCATAATGTAGACCCTCGTTCCCAAACTGTAACTCCTGTTGGTGGAGACAATGAGGAAGACGATGATAAGACTCAAATACCTGATTGGAGCGACAACTTTAGTTTTTTGTCAGGGCAGGAACAGGTTGGCTCTGAGGACGACGGGTGTGATAACGCACAGGGTGATGATGATGAGGTCGGAGATCCCACTTACTGTCAACCCACAGTCAGCCAAGAGATGAAGTCAGCAGAGGAGGTGGAGGAAGATGCTAGTGACGACGAGGTCAGGTTGCGCCTTCCTGGACAGAGACGTAGTACTGGAAGCACGTCAACAACTGCATCCTCAAACACAACTCTGCCTCTCACCACAAGTCGTGGTGGCTCTTCAGGTCGCATGGGTGCTAAGCCTTGCATAGCCTGGGCATTTTTTCAGATCGATAAAGATGACCCAACTCGTGTTATCTGTAACATTTGTCAGCAAAAGCTAAGTAGAGGCCAAAAAATACATAGTTTGAGTACTTCATGCATGAACCGGCACATGGACATGAAGCATAAGTTGCAGTGGGAAGCTCAGTGTGCTACAATGCGGCCTAGCCGGCCGGGCCAATCACCGTCTGCCATATCTTGTGCATCCGCGGCCTCTTCATCCTCTGTGACTGGGGGGACAGCAGTCACACCTATTTTGGGGCGCAGACCTGCCACCTCTTTACCCGCAACAGCCAGCGTGATTGGCAGGTCATCATTTTCTGTGGAGGTGGTAACACCAGCTGGTGTTGAGCGCTGTCCGACATCGATAGCACCACCTTTGGATCAAGGTAACCTAACATGTCCGCCTGCATCTTCCTCACAGACCGGCAGTTTGCCGGGGACACCCTTATCAACCCCGTCTAAGCACAATAGCCAGCCCTCGGTCCCTCAGATGTGGACAAGTAAAAGACCATTTCCTCCTAGCCATGAGAAAGCTAAGAGGTTGAATTTCACCATCTGCAAGCTCTTGGCTACAGAAATGCTGCCTTTCCGCCTGGTGGACACAGAGGATTTTCGAGACCTTATGTCCGTCGCAGTGCCCCAGTACCAGATGCCCAGTCGGCACTACTTCTCAAAGAAAGGTGTGCCTGCGCTCCACCAGCATGTCGCACACAACATCACCGCTTCTTTGAGAAACTCTGTGTGTGACAGGGTGCATTTCACCACAGACACTTGGACGAGTAGGCATGGACAGGGGCGTTACATGTCGCTGACTGGGCACTGGGTAACTATGGTGACAGCAGGACAAGGGGCTGCTGTCCAAGTCTTGCCGTCCCCACGAGTTGTGCGTCAATCCTCTTTATGTCAAAGTTCCTCCACTGCTTCTACCTCCTCAACCTCCTCTCGGTCTTCCACCTGCACCCAACCCTGTCTGGTCATGCCACAAGCTTTCTACCTGCGCAGAAGGGATCCTGCACACCTCCTTACTATGCTGGCAGTAGGGCTCAACGTCATCAGGCGGTTTTTACATTGAAATGTCTGGGAAATGTGAGTCACACAGCTGAGGAGTTGTGGTCAGCTCTGGAGAACCAATTTCATGAATGGTTGTCTCCACTGGACCTGAAACCAGGGAAGGCCGTGTGCGACAATGCTGCAAACCTGGGTGCGGCCCTTCGCCGGGGCAATTTCACACACGTGCCTTGTATGGCTCACGTGTTGAACCTGGTTGTCCAGCAATTTTTAGCCCACTATCCTAGACTAGATGGCCTTCTGCAGAGGGCACGGTCGCTGTGTGCTCACTTCCGCCGTTCGCATCCCGCAGCTCAGCGACTTACATCTCTACAGAAGTCGTTGGGCCTGCCACTTCACCGGCTAAAATGCGATGTGCCTACCCGGTGGAATTCAACTCTGCACATGTTGCAGCGACTGTGGCAGCACCGACAAGCCCTGGTGCAATACGTTCTGACGTATAGCCTGGGCCAACGAGATTCAGAGGTGGGGCAAATCACGCTGGAGGAGTGGTCTCAGATCAGGGACCTATGCACCCTTCTGCACAGTTTTGAAATGGCGACGAAGATGTTTAGTGCTGACGATGCCATTATCAGCATGACTATTCCGGTGATTTACATGCTGGAGCACATGTTAAACAGAATTCGGAGTCAGGTGGTGGCACAAGAGGAGGTGGAGGAAGTAGAGGAGGAGGAGTTGTATGCGGAAGGGCTAACATCTGCAAGGTCCAGACGGTCGGCAGCACCAAGGCGGCAGGCATGTTAGGGTGGGGGAGATGGTTTTACCAGGGCGCATGGTAGCAGCCAAACTAGTGAGGAAGGTGCAGGAGCCCAGGAAGAAGTGGAGGACGAACTGATGGAAGACTCATCAGATGAGGGAGACCTTGATCACATTTCTGTTGTGCGAGGTTGGGGGGAGAGGACAGAGGAAGGAAGCATGATTGTTACCTCGCCACCAACACAACAGGGACTTGGTGCTCCTGGATGCGCAACACACATGAGTGCCTTCTTGCTGCACTACCTGCAACATGACCCTCGAATTGTGAGAATTAGAAATAATCCTGACTACTGGGTTGCCACACTGTTAGATCCCCGGTACAAAAGTAAATTTGCCGAAATTATTTCTGCCATAGAAAGGGATGCACGCATGCAGGAGTATCAGCAGAGACTGTTGCAGAATCTTACATGTGCTTTTCCACAAAATACCAGTGGTGCACGTAGTGAATCTCACAGTTCCAACTTGCCAACCGTGGGACCGTCAAGTGTTCAGCACTCAAACCGTAACAGAACCACAGTATCTGCTGGTAACATCAATTTTGCGGAATCATTTCACCACTTTTTTAGCCCATCCTTTGCAAGGCCACAGGAGACAAGAAGTCTGACACATAGTCAACGCCTAGAGACGATGGTACAGGAGTATCTCCAAGTAAACATTGAAGCCACGACTGTGTCACTGGACCCTTGCTCTTTTTGGGCTTCCAATCTGGATAAATGGCCGTAGCTAGCCACTTACGCCTTGGAGATCTTGTCATGCCCCGCAGCCAGCGTTCTGTCTGAACGTGTGTTCAGCGCTGCTGGTGGTGTGCTGACAGATAAGCGCACGCGGCTCTCCACTGATAATGTAGACAGACTCACGTTCATAAAGATGAACAAATCATGGATCCGAAACGACTTTTCTACCCCTGTGTCATCCTGGGGAGAGTAAAAGCTTGATGATTGGTTAAAATCACCCTACCAACCGTTTTAAGCTTTCAAATTACTAATCATGTTTATCTGTATCTTGACTGGAAAATAATTTGGGCTTTGTAGCAGTGTGCAGCACTGATCCTATTAGGCCATCTATACTAAAGCTTCACCAGATTTAAAATTAAAAATAATTTTTAGCTGCATCTAGCCCGGAAAATAATTTTGGGGCTCCGAGATGCGCAAGGCACATAAGTGCCTTCTTGCTGCACTACCTGCAGGATGACCCTCATATTGTCAGAATTCGAAGTAATCATGACTACTGGGTTGCCACACTCTTAGATCCCCCAAACTTTTCGATCAACCTTTTCATTTTAATAAAGACCAAAAAAATGGTCATTTTTGAAATTATAAGCATTAGCAGGTTGTTAGAAACTGAAATCAAACAGTTTTCAACTCAAAACTTTATTCTAGGTGATGTTACATTTTCACATAGGACCCCTTGTTCGAAAGGAGCTTCTGAACTCTCTCGTCCATTGAATTTGTCAGGTTTTGGATGGTTTCTGCTTCAATTGTTTTGCATGAGGACAGAATACCCTCCCAGAGCTGTTGCTTAGATGTGAACTGCCTCCCGCCATCATAGACACTCTTTTTAATGATGCTCCAAAGGTTCTGAATGGGGTAGAGGTCAGGGGAGCATGGGGGTCACACCATAAGTTTGTCCCCTTTTATGCCCATATCAGCCAGAGATGCAGATGTTTTATGTGCAGCATGAGATGGTGCATTATCATGCAGAAAAATGATCTTGCTGTGAAATACACGGTTCTTCTTCTTGAACCATGGCAGGAAGTGCTGTTTGAGAAAATCCACATACATTATGGAGTTCATCTTTAGCGCCTTCAGGGATCCTAAAGGGGCCGACAATCTCTCTCCCCATGATTCCAGCCCAAAACATTACTCCACCTCCTCCTTGTTGGCGCTGTAGCCGTGTTTGCGTGGGGTGTCCATCAACCAGCCATCCTCCACTCCATCCATCTGGACCATCGAGCGCTGCACGGCACTCATCCGTGAACAAAACAGTTTTGAAATCAGTCTTCATGTAATGTTTGGCCCACTGGAGCCGTTTCTGCTTGTGTGAAGTGGATAGAGGAGGTCGACAGGATGGCGCATGCACAGCTGCAAACCTCTGAAGGACCCTGCATCTTGTTGTTCGGGGGACGTTGGAGGCACAAGCAGCTTCAAAAACTTGTTTGCTGCTATGACAAGGCTTTTTTGCCGCTGCTCTTTCAACCTGACGTAATTGCCTGTAGGAAAGAGTCCTCAATTTGCCCTTATCAGCACGCACACGTGTGTACTGTGAATCAGCTACATACTTCTTGATTGCCAAGACACTTCATCCTGATCATCGCACAATGTTGATTGTAGTCATGCCTTGACCTAAACACTCCACAATTTGTTGCTTCTCAGCAGCCGACACATCCTTTTTCTTTCCCATTTTGGCAGAAAATGTAGGCTGCTTAATAATGTGAGAGAGCCTTCTTAAGTAGTCTTGCCTTTCATTGGACACACCTGCCAAACTAATTAGCACAGGTGTCTGCAATTGCTTACAGTGATATAAAGAGCCCTGACACACATCACCATCAATGAGTTTAACTGACAAACAAACAAATTCTTCCCTTATCACTCCTAAACACTTTTTGTATAATAATTTGGAACGCAGTGTACATGTGCTTTTCCACAAAACACCAGTGGTTCACGTAGTGAATCTTACAGTTCTAACTTGCCAACCGTGGTCTGTATGGAGTTGTTCAATAAAGGGCCCAAAATTAAGATAACATAGATGGGAGAGGTCTCTATGAATAGGAATTCCTAAGTATTTGATACCCTGTGAGGGCCAGGCAAAGGGAAAGTTGGATGGATGGAATCCTATATGGATTTGGGGAGGGAGACATCGAGGGCCTCAGACTTCGCTGCATTGATTTTAAAATTTTACCATGTAACAAAGTGATCTATTTCAGCCATAACAGCATGGATGGATATATGTGATTGAGTGATATATACTAGGACATCATCAGCAAATAGAGAGCACTTGTACTCGGTGCCTCCCACCTCAATCCACCTAATATTGGGGTTATGGCGAATTGATGAGAGCAGGTGCTCCGTCACTAGGATGTATAAGAGAGGGGACAGAGGACATCACTGCCTTGTCCCATTGGTGATTGTGAAAGGTGATGAAAATGTTCTGACGCACACCCTGGGCCTTGGGACACCCGGAGCCGGACCCTTTTTGGTGGATGCTGGTGGTTGTAGTCTTCGTGGCGGCGACCCAGTTCCGTGGCTCAGGGCGGTCAAACCAGTGGCGGAACTATTTATGTGGTTTTCATGTTTAAATGTCCGACTACGCCACCCGTGGATTGCGGTCAGAGTGAATCGCCGCTACAGGGCAGACCACTGAGGCTGGTGTTGTGGGTGCAGCAGAGCGTAGCATAACTCCCCACGGGAGGAGTATAGCCTCAGGGCAGTGTATGCGGAGGATGGGGGTGATGGTGCAGGGCAGCAGCAGTAACGACACAGAGTCAGTGATGCAGTTCAGGGCCTTTACTCACAGTTCTTATTATCCAGACCACGTCTGCAGGTAACGGCTGCCCACGTCGTACTGTGCTCACCAGGTGAGGGGCTCAGACAACTCCCAGATAACTTTGGAGCACTTCACAGGACCCCCTTTGTGTGTCCTTTGTCTGGCCTTTCTTACCAACACTTCTGTCCGGCTGCCTCGGGCCTCCTCTTGGTAAATTTGGCGCCAGTTTCCCTGACCCTATGTGGTGCTTTCCTAGCGGGTGTAGCGAGGGGCTGCGCCACATAAAATGTCAGAGCCTCCGGTTTCTAGCTGAGGGTCGTTTCCTGCCTCCACTAGTTCGGGGACCGGTCTCCCCCTTTGGCCTGACCCCTCCACGCAGGTGGATTCGGGCGTGCGGTGGCGACTCGCCCGTCCGCACCCCTGGGATCCCTTCATTCCTCGTTCCTGGAGCCTTCTCCGCTCCTCTTCCTTCCTTCTCCCTCTTCCAGGCCTGGGCCTCTGTTACTAGGCCCGCCTCCGGAGCAGAGCTCATGCAGAGCCCCTGCTCCCTGCCACTTCTGCTCAGACTTCTCTGCACTGAACTAAGATGGTGCCCAACTTTTATACTCCCTTCTCAATGCACCCAGGAACTGCTTCCTCCCTGCTCCTGCACTACAGGGTTCCCCTTCCTCAGTGTTCCCTCCCCCCACTCCAGCCAGGGACAGGGACTGTCGTGCCCATCTCAGGGGCATATTGGTCGCCCTGCCCCACGGCAATGTGGTGTAATGCATGCAGGTGTCGGGTCCTGATCCACACTCCATCCTTACCTGAGAGTGAGATATCACACCTCTGGGTGAGGTGAAATACGTCTGTAGCAACCGAGCCCTCAGGGTGCTACAGTTCCATTTATCTTCAGCCTAGGTGACGTATTGCGATACAGGGCCGTGATTTTGGCTATAAAAGGGTCCCCTAGACCCCTACCCCAAGCTTTTTAAGAGAATCATATATGGCGTGCCAGGAGACTCTATGGAATGCTTTCTCAGCATCCAACGAGAGTATCTAATTACAAATTTTTAACTGCATCTAGCCCAGGAAATACTTTGTGCCTAGTAGCAGTGTCTGCTAGTGAGCGGATTATGCCGGCTGTTAAGCAAGCTGCACCACCTGTAGTTTAGACACTTAATTTTTTCTAAGGAAATGCTTCGGGACCATGGGATACTTAGTGAAGAGCATCAGGAGGCACCCCAAGGCATAGGGGCTGGGACTGGCAGTAGGATGCCTTGCGGTGGACAGCCGAGCTCGATCCTTATAAAAGCTTTTTAACTGCAGCAGCTTTAGTGGACGCTACTGGAGCTGGAATTACCGCGGCTGCTGGCATGAGACTTGCCCTCCAATAGATCCTTGTAAATGGATTTAAAGTGTATTCATTCAAATTAGAGAGACAATTTAAATTAAAAATCTTAGAGCTGCCTCCACCACAGGGGGGCTTGCTTGACCCACCAGCGGACAGGCACCAGTATTGGGAGAGGGGGGCTGGCCGTCAGGGTTCACCGCGGCTCTGGCACAAACCCGGCGACACGGAGGTGGCACGGGCAGGAGCGGACTGGCCGTGTCGGCTTCTCACTTTTTGGATTTTAGAAGGGCATGACATGCCTATATCTGTGTCTCCCCCTCCTTTTACTCCTCCACCTCTTTTATTTTCGCATGACTATATGTACTTGTCACTTTTCCATGTGTTAGTTATGTCTTCTGAGCAGTTTGTCAGCTTTTGGACACCTTTGAAGGTGTTTTCTATGTGTTTCTATGTGCTTTTGTTTGCCTGCCATTGGTTTTAACGGTGTTCGAAGGTGTTCGACGAACAGTTCGACGAACAGTTCGGCGTACACACGGGTGTTCGACGAACCGAACCGAACTCGAACACTACGGGGGTGGCTCAACACTAGTAGGGAATAGTTGTGATTGCAGTCCTTTTAAGGACTAGGTTACAGCATTTCCTATCACTTTTATCAGGCAGGTCTGTGCTCTTAAATAGATAGATTGTGGGAGTAAAGACTAATTGTAATTGGAGTCCTTTTCAGGACTAGGTTACATCAGTTCCAATCAGTTTTTGCCAGGCAGATCTGTGCCAGTGCTGTGCAAGTTTTTTTCACAGCATTTGGCTGAATCTAGCAAAGCTAATCCTTTTTGGCCTATTGCAGAGTGTGTTAGTCAGTGGAGTAGCCTATCTGTGTAGAATACCAATTTTTTTACTGCACCTAGTGAAGTAAAATCTTTTGGGCATAGCATCATTCTATTAGTCCATCTATACTGACCTCCATCAGGTTGCAAATTGAATATATTTTTTTCTGCATCTAGCTCTGAAAAAATATTGGGCTTCTAGCTGTGTGTGGGACGTGTTGTATTAGTCCATCTATACTGACCTCCATCAGGTTGCAAACTGAATATATATATTTCTGCATCTACCTCTGAAAAAATATTGGGCTTCTAGCTGTGTGTGGGACTTGTTCTATTAATCCATCTATACAGACCTCCATCAGGTTGCAAACTGAATATATTTTTTTCTGCATCTACCTCTGAAAAAATATTGGGCTTCTAGCTGTGTGTGGGACTTGTTGTATTAGTCCATCTATACTGACCTCCATCAGGTTGCAAACTGAATATATTTTTTTCTGCATCTACCTCTGAAAAAATATTGGGCTTCTAGCTGTGTGTGGGACTTGTTCTATTAATCCATCTATACAGACCTCCATCAGGTTGCAAACTGAATATATTTTTTTCTGCATCTACCTCTGAAAAAATATGTGGCCTTCTAGCAGTGTGTGGGACTTTCTCTATTAGTCCATCTATACTGACCTCCATCAGGTTGCAAACTGAATATAATTTTTTCCTGCATCTAGCTCTGAAAAAATATTTGGCCTTCTAGCAGTGTGTGGGACTTTCTCTATTAGTCCATCTATACTGACCTCCATCAGGTTGCAAATTAAAAATAATTTTTATCTGCATCTACAGTACCTCTAAAAAAATATTTGGGCTTCTAGCTGTGTGTGGGACTTGTTCTATTAGTCCATCTATACTGACCTCCATCAGGTTGCAAATTGAATATAATTTTTATCTGCATCTAGCTCTGAAAAAATATTTGGCCTTCTAGCAGTGTGTGGGACTTTCTCTATTAGTCCATCTATACTGACCTCCATCAGGTTGCAAATTAAAAATAATTTTTATCTGCATCTAGCTCTGAAAAAATATTGGGCTTCTAGCTGTGTGTGGGACTTGTTGTATTAGTCCATCTATACTGACCTCCATCAGGTTGCAAATTAAAAATAATTTTTATCTGCATCTACAGTACCTCTGAACAAATATTTGGGCTTCTAGCTGTGTGTGGGACTTGTTCTATTAGTCCATCTATACTGACCTCCATCAGGTTGCAAATTGAATATAATTTTTATCTGCATCTAGCTCTGAAAAAATATTTGGCCTTCTAGCTGTGTGTGGGACTTTCTCTATTATTCCATCTATACTGACCTCCATCAGGTTGCAAATTAAAAATAATTTTTATCTGCATCTAGCTCTGAAAAAATATTTGGCCTTCTAGCAGTGTGTGGGACTTTCTCTATTAGTCCATCTATACTGACCTCCATCAGGTTGCAAATTAAAAATAATTTTTATCTGCATCTACCTCTGAAAAAATATGTGGGCTTCTAGCTGTGTGTGGGACTTGTTCTATTAATCCATCTATACAGACCTCCATCAGGTTGCAAACTGAATATAATTTTTTTCTGCATCTAGCTCTGAAAAAATATTTGGCCTTCTAGCAGTGTGTGGGACTTGTTCTATTAGTCCACCTATACTGACCTCCATCAGGTTGCAAATTCAAAATAATTTTTGTCTGCATCTAGCTCTGAAAAAATATTTGGCCTTCTAGCAGTGTGTGGGACTTTCTCTATTAGTCCATCTATACTGACCTCCATCAGGTTGCAAACTGAATATATTTTTTTCTGCATCTACCTCTGAAAAAATATTTGGGCTTCTAGCTGTGTGTGGGACTTGTTCTATTAGTTCATCTGTACTGACCTCCATCAGGTTGCAAATTGAATATAATTTTTTTCTGCATCTAACCCAGCCAATAGTTTTGGCCTAATACCACAGTTTGGCCACTCAGCTCTGCTCTGTTCCCATCCATTGTTTTTTTGTGCAAACAACTCCAGAGTTGTGAATTAGTTAACCACCAAAATGAGTGGAAAAAGGCCTGCTGCTGGTGGAAAGGGGAATAGGCGTGTTGGGAAGGGGAAAAAAGGTTGTGTCCGTGGGGTAGGTGTTAAAGCAACAGTAACATCTGCAGAAGAAAGACCATCTTCCAGCCAAACTAAAATGTCTACTTCTTTTAGCGGACAATGTGATAAGATCCCTTTCTTACGGCCACACCAATCGCTACAAATTCCAGATGAGGCACAAAAACCGCAGGTGCTTCAACGGATATCAAGTGCTCCTTTAAGTGGGCTCTCCTCCACATCAACTTCAACATCACAAATACTCCAGTCCTCAAAGGTGTCACCCCAATCGCACTTGCTTCCTCACAGCTCCCAAATCTCCAGCTGCCCGTCTGAGTATGAGGTAGAACAGATGGTTGAGTCTGCAGAGCTGTTTACTCATACTATAGCCTGGGAATCAGAGGTCGACTCCAGCGCTTCTGTGAATCCAGACGAGGAAATGATCTGCACTGATGCCCAGAATCTTTATGAGTCGGATCCAGGACCAGACGCAGAATGTTCTGACCATAATGTAGACCCTCATTCCCAAACTGTAACTCCTGTTGGTGGAGACAATGAGGAAGACGATGATAAGACTCAAATACCTGATTGGAGCGACAACTTTAGTTTTTTGTCAGGGCAGGAACAGGTTGGCTCTGAGGACGACGGGTGTGATAACGCACAGGGTGATGATGATGAGGTTGGAGATCCCACTTACTGTCAACCCACAGTCAGCCAAGAGATGAGGTCAGCAGAGGAGGTGGAGGAAGATGCTAGTGACGACGAGGTCAGGTTGCGCCTTCCTGGACAGAGACGTAGTACTGGAAGCACGTCAACAACTGCATCCTCAAACACAACTCTGCCTCTCACCACAAGTCGTGGTGGCTCTTCAGGTCGCATGGGTGCTAAGCCTTGCATAGCCTGGGCATTTTTTCAGATCGATAAAGATGACCCAACTCGTGTTATCTGTAACATTTGTCAGCAAAAGCTAAGTAGAGGCCAAAAAATACATAGTTTGAGTACTTCATGCATGAACCGGCACATGGACATGAAGCATAAGTTGCAGTGGGAAGCTCAGTGTGCTACAATGCGGCCTAGCCGGCCGGGCCAACCACCGTCTGCCATATCTTGTGCATCCGCGGCCTCTTCATCCTCTGTGACTGGGGGGACAGCAGTCACACCTGTTTTGGGGCGCAGACCTGCCACCTCTTTACCCGCAACAGCCAGCGTGATTGGCAGGTCATCATTTTCTTTGGAGGTGGTAACACCAGCTGGTGTTGAGCGCTGTCCGACATCGATAGCACCACCTTTGGATCAAGGCAACCTAACATGTCCGCCTGCATCTTCCTCGCAGACCGGCAGTTTGCCGGGGACACCCTTATCAACCCCGTCTAAGCACAATAGCCAGCCCTCGGTCCCTCAGATGTGAACAAGTAAAAGACCATTTCCTCCTAGCCATGAGAAAGCTAAGAGGTTGAATTTCACCATCTGCAAGCTCTTGGCTACAGAAATGCTGCATTTCCGCCTGGTGGACACAGAGGATTTTCGAGACCTTATGTCCGTCGCAGTGCCCCAGTACCAGATGCCCAGTCGGCACTACTTCTCAAAGAAAGGTGTGCCTGCGCTCCACCAGCATGTCACACACAACATCACTGCTTCTTTGAGAAACTCTGTGTGTGACAGGGTGCATTTCACCACAGACACTTGGACGAGTAGGCATGGACAGGGGCGTTACATGTCGCTGACTGGGCACTGGGTAACTATGGTGACAGCAGTACAAGGGGCTGCTGTCCAAGTCTTGCCGTCCCCACGAGTTGTGCGTCAATCCTCTTTATGTCAAAGTTCCTCCACTGCTTCTGCCTCCTCAACCTCCTCTCGGTCTTCCACCTGCACCCAAAGCCAGTCTGGTCATGCCACAAGCTTTCTAACTGCGCAGAAGGGATCCTGCACACCTCCTTACTATGCTGGCAGTAGGGCTCAACGTCATCAGGCGGTTTTTACATTGAAATGTCTGGGAAATGTGAGTCACACAGCTGAGGAGTTGTGGTCAGCTCTGGAGAACCAATTTCATGAATGGTTGTCTCCACTGGACCTGAAACCAGGGAAGGCCATGTGCGACAATGCTGCAAACCTGGGTGCGGCCCTTCGCCGGGGCAATGTCACACACGTGCCTTGTATGGCTCACGTGTTGAACCTGGTTGTCCAGCAATTTTTAGCCCACTATCCCAGACTAGATGGCCTTCTGCAGAGGGCACGGTCGCTGTGTGCTCACTTCCGCCGTTCGCATCCCGCAGCTCAGCGACTTACATCTCTACAGAAGTCGTTGGGCCTGCCACTTCACCGGCTAAAATGCGATGTGCCTACCCGGTGGAATTCAACTCTGCACATGTTGCAGCGACTGTGGCAGCACCGACAAGCCCTGGTGCAATACGTTCTGACGTATAGCCTGGGCCAACGAGATCCAGAGGTGGGGCAAATCACGCTGGAGGAGTGGTCTCAGATCAGGGACCTATGCACCCTTCTGCACAGTTTTGAAATGGCGACGAAGATGTTTAGTGCTGACGATGCCATTATCAGCATGACTATTCCGGTGATTTACATGCTGGAGCACATGTTAAACAGAATTGGGAGTCAGGTGGTGGCACAAGAGGAGGTGGAGGAAGTAGAGGAGGAGGAGTTGTATGCGGAAGGGCTAACATCTGCAAGGTCCAGACGGTCGGCAGCACCAAGGCGGTAGGCATGTGAGGGTGGGGGAGATGGTTTTACCAGGGCGCATGGTAGCAGCCAAACTATTGAGGAAGGTGCAGGAGCCCAGGAAGAAGTGGAGGACGAACTGATGGAAGACTCATCAGATGAGGGAGACCTTGATCACATTTCTGTTGTGCGAGGTTGGGGGGAGAGGACAGAGGAAGGAAGCATGATTGTTACCTCGCCACCAACACAACAGGGACTTGGTGCTCCTGGATGCGCAACACACATGAGTGCCTTCTTGCTGCACTACCTGCAACATGACCCTCGAATTGTGAGAATTAGAAATAATCCTGACTACTGGGTTGCCACACTGTTAGATCCCCGGTACAAAAGTAAATTTGCAGAAATTATTCCTGCCATAGAAAGGGATGCACGCATGCAGGAGTATCAGCAGAGACTGTTGCAGAATCTTACATGTGCTTTTCCACAAAATACCAGTGGTGCACGTGGTGAATCTCACAGTTCCAACGTGCCAACCGTGGGACCGTCAAGTGTTCAGCACTCAAACCGTAACAGAACCACAGTATCTGCTGATAACATCAATTTTGCAGAATCATTTCACCACTTTTTTAGCCCATCCTTTCAAGGCCACAGGAGACAAGAAGTCTGACACATAGTCAACGCCTAGAGACGATGGTACAGGAGTATCTCCAAGTAAACATTGAAGCCACGACTGTGTCACTGGACCCTTGCTCTTTTTGGGCTTCCAATCTGGATAAATGGCCGGAGCTAGCCACTTACACCTTGGAGATCTTGTCATGCCCCGCAGCCAGCGTTCTGTCTGAACGTGTGTTCAGCGCTGCTGGTGGTGTGCTGACAGATAAGCGCACGCGGCTCTCCACTGATAATGTAGACAGACTCATGTTCATAAAGATGAACAAATCATGGATCCGAAACGACTTTTCTACCCCTGTGTCATCCTGGGGAGAGTAAAAGCTTGATGATTGGTTAAAATCACCCTACCAACCGTTTTAAGCTTTCAAATTACTAATCATGTTTATCTGTATCTTGGCTGGAAAATAATTTGGGCTTTGTAGCAGTGTGCAGCACTGATTCTATTAGGCCATCTATAATAAGCTCCACCAGATTTAAAATTACTAATCATGTTTATCTGTATCTTGACTGGAAAATAATTTGGGCTTTGTAGCAGTGTGCAGCACTGATCCTATTAGGCCATCTATACTAAAGCTTCACCAGATTTAAAATTAATAATAATTTTTAGCTGCATCTAGCCCGGAAAATAATTTTGGGACTCCGAGAGGCGCAAGACACATAAGTGCCTTCTTGCTGCACTACCTGCAGCATGACCCTCATATTGTCAGAATTCGAAGTAATCATGACTACTGGGTTGCCACACTCTTAGATCCCCCAAACTTTTCGATCAACTTTTTCATTTTAATAAACACCAAAAAAATGGTCGTTTTTGAAATTATAAGCATTAGCAGGTTGTTAGAAACTGAAACAAACAGTTTTCAACTCAAAACTTTATTCTAGGTGATGTTACATTTTCACATAGGACCCCTTGTTCGAAAGGAGCTTCTGAACTCTCTCGTCCATTGAATTTGTCAGGTTTTGGATGGTTTCTGCTTCAATTGTTTTGCATGAGGACAGAATACCCTCCCAGAGCTGTTGCTTAGATGTGAACTGCCTCCCGCCATCATAGACACTCCTTTTAATGATGCTCCAAAGGTTCTGAATGGGGTAGAGGTCAGGGGATCATGGGGGTCACACCATAAGTTTGTCCCCTTTTATGCCCATATCAGCCAGAGATGCAGATGTTTTATGTGCAGCATGAGATGGTGCATTATCATGAAAAAAATGATCTTGCTGTGAAATACACAGTTCTTCTTCTTGAACCATGGCAGGAAGTGCTGTTTGAGAAAATCCACATACATTATCGAGTTCATCTTTAGCGCCTTCAGGGATCCTAAAGGGGCCGACAATCTCTCTCCCCATGATTCCAGCCCAAAACATTACTCCACCTCCTCCTTGTTGGTGCTGTAGCCGTGTTTGCGTGGGGTGTCCATCAACCAGCCATCCTCCACTCCATCCATCTGGACCATCGAGCGCTGCACGGCACTCATCCGTGAACAAAACAGTTTTGAAATCAGTCTTCATGTAATGTTTGGCCCACTGGAGCCGTTTCTGCTTGTGTGAAGTGGATAGAGGAGGTCGACAGGATGGCACATGCACAGCTGCAAACCTCTGAAGGACCCTGCATCTTGTTGTTCGGGGGACGTTGGAGGCACCAGCCTCCAACGTCCCCCGAACAACAGGATGCAGAGTCCTCAATTTGTCCTTATCAGCACACACACGTGTGTACTGTGAAACAGCTACATACTTCTTGATTGCCAAGACACTTCATCCTGATCATCGCACAATGTTGATTGTAGTCATGCCTTGACCTAAACACTCCACAATTTGTTGCTTCTCAGCAGCCGACACATCCTTTTTCTTTCCCATTTTGGCAGAGAATGTAGGCTGCTTAATAATGTGAGACAGCCTTCTTAAGTAGTCTTGCCTTTCATTGGACACACCTGCCAAACTAATTAGCACAGGTGTCTGCAATTGCTTACAGTGATATAAAGAGCCCTGACACACATCACCATCAATGAGTTTAACTGACAAACAAACAAATTCTTCCCTTATCACTCCTAAACACTTTTTGCATAATAATTTCTAACACAGTGTACATGTGCTTTTCCACAAAACACCAGTGGTTCACGTAGTGAATCTTACAGTTCTAACTTGCCAACCGTGGTCTGTATGGAGTTGTTCAATAAAGGGCCCAAAATTAAGATAACATAGATGGGAGAGGTCTCTATGAATAGGAATTCCTAAGTATTTGATACCCTGTGAGGGCCAGGCAAAGGGAAAGTTGGACTGGATGGAATCCTATATGGATTTGGGGAGGGAGACATCGAGGGCCTCAGACTTCGCTGCATTGATTTTAAAATTTGACCATGTAACAAACTGATCTATTTCAGCCATAACAGCATGGATGGATATATTTGATTGAGTGATATATACTAGGACATCATCAGCAAATAGAGAGCACTTGTACTCGGTGCCTCCCACCTCAATCCACCTAATATTGGGGTTATGGCGAATTGATGAGAGCAGGTGCTCCGTCACTAGGATGTATAAGAGAGGGGACAGAGAACATCCCTGCCTTGTCCCATTGGTGATTGTGAAAGGTGATGAAAATGTTCTGACGCGCTCCCTGGGCCTTGGGACACCCGGAGCCGGACCCTTTTTGGTGGATGCTAGTGGTTGTAGTCTCCGTGGCGGCGACCCGGTTCCGTGGCTCAGGGCGGTCAAACCAGTGGCGGAACTATTTATGTGGTTTTGATGTTTAAATGTCCGACTACGCCACCCGTGGATTGCGGTCAGAGTGAACCGCCGCTCCAGGGCAGACCGCTGAGGCTGGTGTTGTGGGTGCAGCAGAGCGAAGCATAACTCCCCACGGGAGGAGTATAGCCTCAGGGCAGTGTATGCGGAGGATGGGGGTGATGGTGCAGGGCAGCAGGAGTAACGACACAGAGTCAGTGATGCAGTCCAGGGCCTTTACTCACAGTTCTGATTATCCAGACCACGTCTGCAGGTAACGGCTGCCCACGTCGTACTGTGCTCACCAGGTGAGGGGCTCAGACAACTCCCAGATAACTTTGGAGCGCTTCACAGGACCCCCTTTGTGTGTCCTTTGTCTGGCCTTTCTTACCAACCCTTCTGTCCGGCTGCCTCGGGCCTCCTCTTGGTAAACTTGGCGCCAGTTTCCCTGACCCTATGTGGTGCCTTCCTAGCGGGTGTAGCGAGGGGCTGCGCCACATAAAATGTCACAGCCTCCTGTTTCTAGCTGAGGGTCGTTTCCTGCCTCCACTAGTTTCGGGGACCGGTCTCCCCCTTTGGCCTGACCCCTCCACGCAGGTGGATTCGGGCGTGCGGTGGCCACTCGCCCGTCCGCACCCCTGGGATCCCTTCGTTCCTCGTTCCTGGAGCCTTCTCCGCTCCTCTTCCTTCCTTCTCCCTCTTCCAGGCCTGGGCCTCTGTTACTAGGCCCACCTCCGGAGCAGAGCTCATGCAGAGCCCCTGCTCCCTGCCACTTCTGCTCAGACTTCTCTGCACTGAACTAAGATGGTGCCCACCTTTTATACTCCCTTCTCAATGCACCCAGGAACTGCTTCCTCCCTGCTCCTGCACTACAGGGTTCCCCTTCCTCAGTGTTCCCTCCCCCCACTCCAGCCAGGGACAGGGACTGTCGTGCCCATCTCAGGGGCATATTGGTCGCCCTGCCCCACGGCAATGTGGTGTAATGCATGCAGGTGTCGGGTCCTGATCCACACTACATCCTTACCTGAGAGTGAGATATCACACCTCTGGGTGAGGTGCAATACCTCTGTAGCAACCGAGCCCTCAGGGTGCTACAGTTCCATTTATTTTCAGCCTAGGTGACGTATTGCGATACAGGGCCGTGATTTTGGCTATAAAAGGGTCCCCTAGACCCCTACCCCAAGCTTTTTAAGAGAATCATATATGGCGTGCCAGGAGACTCTATGGAATGCTTTCTCAGCATCCAACGAGAGTATCTAATTACAAATTTTTAACTGCATCTAGCCCAGGAAATACTTTGTGCCTAGTAGCAGTGTCTGCTAGTCAGCGGATTATCCCGGCTGTTAAGCAAGCTACACCACCTGTAGTTTGGACACTTCATTTTTTCAAAGGAAATGCTTCGGGACCACGGGATACTCAGTGAAGAGCATCAGGAGGCACCCCAAGGCATAGGGGCTGGGACTGGCAGTAGGATGCCTTGCGGTGGACAGCCGAGCTCAATCCTTATAAAAGCTTTTTAACTGCAGCAGCTTTAGTGGACGCTACTGGAGCTGGAATTACGTGGCTGCTGGCATGAGACTTGCCCTCCAATAGATCCTTGTAAATGGATTTAAAGTGTATTCATTCAAATTAGAGAGACAATTTAAATTAAAAAGCTTAGAGCTGCCTCCACCACAGGGGGGCTCGCTCGACCCACCAGCGGACAGGCACCAGTATTGGGAGAGGGGGGCTGGCCGTCAGGGTTCACCGCGGCTCTGGCACAAACCCGGCGACGCGGAGGTGGCACGGGCAGGAGCGGACTGAACGTGTCGGCTTCTCACTTTTTGGATTTTAGAAGGGCATGACATGCCTATATCTGTGTCTCCCCCTCCTTTTACTCCACCTCTTTTCTTTTCGCATGACTATATGTACTTGTCACTTTTCCATGTGTTAGTTGGGTCTTCTGAGCAGTTTGTCAGCTTTTGAACACCTTTGAAGGTGTTTTCTATGTGTTTCTATGTGTTTTTGTTTGCCTGCCATTGGTTTTAACGGTGTTCGAAGGTGTTCGACGAACAGTTCGACGAACAGTTCGGCGAACACACGGGTGTTCGACGAACCGAACCGAACTCGAACACTACGGGGGTGGCTCAACACTACTGATAATCTGCCTTATCTGGCAGATGCCCGGTGGGCCGGTCTGTTAGGTCGTAAAATGGGCTGCCTGGCTACAGTTGTCAGTGTACCATTGTGTAGCAGTGAGTCCTGCATTCTGTGGAGTCTGAGGTTGTCTGCTTATCTACTTATCTTTATGGTAGATAAATAAGCAAAATGACTGGACAACTCAGAGTTCTAAGAGTTTAGGAAGGTTACTCCACAAAGCATCTGGACACAGATTTGACAAGCAGGTCTCCTATATCATGCTCTAATTAGTAGCTTCTAATGCTCCTGGTTGCAGAGTTTGCCCTGAAGTTCATCATTGTCAGAACAGACATTCATACACAGGTATATAAGTGCCAACCTCCTGCAGTATTTACTGGAAAAATACTAATGTGGTCACAAAATGACAGTGTCCATGAAGCAGAGCTGAACTGTGTTCAGTTGGCAATGATACCAGAAGTGACAAGGTGACTGGCTGAGAAGCTCCTATTGATACTTGCTCATGGCAGCTGCAATTTGAGATGGCCTTTTAATTTTGTGGATGATGGGCTCAGAAATTAGGTGATGTTCACATCAAGCATACAAGCTATCAACCACACTAAATATATCCATAGGGTCAGTGATATAAATTGAAGTTCAGGGGTCCAAATGCAAAATCTCCAACGGGACCCTGGCAATCATGGGCCTCTAATAGTATTGGTCTTCTCATAAGGGCTTAAAGGACCCCTTAGACTCCATGGCCTGCGTGAGACTGCAAGCCCTGAACCAATTGGAGTTACGCCCCTGCCTAGGGCTCCACTCAACAAGCAGAGCCAAAAAGGATGTACTTTTGTCCTGATTTTTCTGGTTTACTGTATTTTTTTTTCTTGTGTTTTGTAATAGCTTAGTATAGTACTCTATTTCATATAAAGGCCCCAATTCATTAAGACTGGTGTTTTGTATGCCAGCCTTAATGAGGAGAGTGAAGGAATAAGATGTGCCGAATTCCTTAAGAAGCACAAGCCACTTATTGAATTTGGCACATTTACTGAGGCATCTCTGTTCACCTTGCCAGAAATGTTACTCCAGTCAGAGGCTGTAGTAATACTTTTGGTGTAAGAAACGCTCCCAGTTTATATGAATTTTTTAATGTGTTTTCTACAATCATCTTTAAAAAACAAACATACCTGGTTTCAAGGGTTTACCATGACAGAGAAGAGCCAGAAGACCACAGCGTCTGAGTTCACATACTCCTGGATTGAATAGAAGCACTTCTCCCTCTTATTAAATGATGCTGGCTTCTTACAGCAGTTCAGGAGTTAAATTGATCAACCTCGAGTCTCTGTAGCTTCCTTCCTGGAAGTTCTCAGATTGCCAGTGTTAAGTCTTGTACTGCCTGGTGAGGAGTGGAGGATTCATTGTTCGGTAGAGGCAGGAGCGGACACTGACTGCTTGGGGCCCCTGACCAAGAAATGTGTCTGGGCTTCCCACCTTTTATGGCGACAAAGCTACACATGTGTATATAGAGTCACACACACATATATACCTCTTACATGGCCTCCTTTATTATGTATATTGCCATCCCTTATTACACAGTGCCCTCTCTTGTTATGTACAGCACCGTCCCTTATATATTGGATTATTTATAGCCCCTGTCTTTATTACATACCGTCCTCTCTTGTTAGATGTATAATGCAATGGGAAAGCTTCTTTTCTGATGGAGGAGCTGATGGACTGGTCTTCGGGTCACCTGCTGCTCCATCAGCAGTCATTGTATATCTAATAAGAGACAACTATGTAATTAAATGAGGGCGCTGTGACTGACAAAAGTAACAAGAATACGCTATGTAAGGGACAGCACTGTACATAACTGCAGAGGAAGCTATATACTAAGAGATGGCACCATATATAACTAGAGAGGATGGTAGGTAATAAGGGAGGGTGTTATACATAATAAAAGAGGAAGCTACAAGTATATAAATAAGGATGGCACTATACATAATAAGTGAATACACTATATACTAAGGGACTGTGCTATACATAATAAGGCTATATTCCTGCATCCGTGTGCAGTGTCGGTGTGCTGCCTGCTTTTACAGATGCATTAAGCATGTCCTATTCTAATCCTCAAAATCAGATCAAAACAGGACGTTCTCTGACCCTCACAGATCTCATTCTCAAATCCGTGATTTTTATGGATGTGTGAATAGATCTATAAAAGTCTACGAGTCCGTGGACCATACAATAAAAAAATCTGGCAGCACACGGACATTTCACACAAATGTGAGAATGCAGCCTAAGGGATTTTACAGATAACATTATGACTCCAAGTCAAACAGTGCAGATACAGAATAATATTTACATCCAGGCACTTACCACTGATGTCTCATCTGATCAGAGTCGGTTTCTGCTGCTTCTTCTCCATCTGGTCAGACCTTCATGTCAACATCTCCCAGCTACGACTTGTCTTGTCACGATTTTCTCCAGCCTAGAAAATAGCAAGGTCACATACAGTACAGACCAAAAGTTTGGACACACCTTCTCATTTAAAGATTTTTCTGCATTTTCATGACTATGAAAATTTTACATTCACACTGAAGGCATCAAAACTATGAATTAACACATGTGGAATTATATACTGAACAAAAAAGTGTGAAACAACTGAAAATGTGTATTTTATTCTAGGTTCTTCAAAGTAGCCACCTTTTGCTTTGATGACTGCTTTGCACACTCTTGGCATTCTCTTGATGAGCTTCAAGAGGTAGTCACCTGAAATGGTTTTCACTTCACAGGTGTGCCCTGTCAGGTTTAATAAGTGGGATTTCTTGCCTTATAAATGGGGTTGGGACCATCAGTTGTATTGTGCAGAAGTCTGGTGGATACACAGTTGATAGTCCTACTGAATAAACTGTTAGAATTTGTATTATGGCAAGAAAAAAAGCAGCTAAGCAAAGAAAAATGAGTGGCCATCCTTACTTTAAGAAATGAAGTTCAGTCAGTCCGAAAAATTGGGCAAACTTTGAAAGTGTCCCCAAGTGCAATTTCAAAAACCATCAAGCGCTACAAATAAACTGGCTCACATGAGGACCGCCGCAGGAAAGGAAGACCAAGACTCACCTCTGCTTCTGAGGATAAGTTTATAAGAGTCACCAGCCTCAGAAACCGCAGCTTAACAGCAGCTCAGATTAGAGACCAGATCAATGTCACACAGAGTTCTAGCAGCAGACACATCTCTACAACAACTGTTAAGAGGAGACTTTGAGCAGCAGGCCTTCATGGTAAAATAGCTGCTAGGAAACCACTGCTAAGGACAGGCAACAAGCAGAAGAGACTTGTTTGGGCTAAAGAACACAAGGAATGGACATTAGACCAGTGGGAATCTGTGCTTTGGTCTGATGAGTCCAAATTTGAGATCTTTGGTTCCAACCACCATGTCTTTGTGTCTTTGTGCGACAAAGAAAAGGTGAACGGATGGACTCTACATGCCTGGTTCCCACCGTGAAGCATGGAGGAGGAGGTGTGATGGTGTGGGGGTGCTTTGCTGGTGACACTGTTGGGGATTTATTCAAAATTGAAGGCATACTGAACCAGCATGGCTACCACAGCATCTTGCAGCGGCATGCTATTCCATCCGGTTTGCGTTTAGCTGGACCATCATTTATTTTTCAACAGGACAATGACCCCAAACACATCTCCAGGCTGTGTAAGGGCGATTTGACCAAGAAGGAGAGTGATGGGGTGCTACGCCAGATGACCTGGCCTCCACAGTCACCAGACCTGAACCCAATCGAGATGGTTTGGGGTGAGCTGGACCACAGAGTGAAGGCAAAAGGGCCAACAAGTGCTAAGCATCTCTGGGAACTCCTTCAAGATTGTTGGAAGACCATTTCCGGTGACTACCTCTTGAAGCTCATCAAGAGAATGCCAAGAGTGTGCAAAGCAATCATCAAAGCAAAACGTGGCTACTTTGAAGATATATGTATACACACACACACATATATAATATACACACATATATGTATATACTGTATACACACACACACATATATATGTATACACACATATGTGATGTGTGTGTATACATATATGTGTGTGTGTAAATATGTGAGTGTGTGTATATACACACATATATATATATATATGCTTATATATATATATATATATGTGTGTGTGTATATATATATATACATGTGTATATATACACACTCATATATATTTATACATATACACACATGTATACACTGTGTGCAGAATTTTTAGGCAAGTTGTATTTTAGAGGATTATTTTTATTATTGATCAACAACTTTGTTCTCAATCAACACAAAAGACTCATAAATATCCAAGCTTAATATTTTTGGAAGTTGGAGTGGGCTTTTTTTCGATTTGGCTATCTTAGAAGGATATCTGTTTTTGCAGGTAACTATTACTGTGCAGAATTATTAGGCAACTTAATAAAAACCAAATATAATCCCATCTCACTTGTTTATTTTCACCAGGTAAACCAATATCAGTGCACAAAATTTAGAAATAAACATTTCTGGCATGCAAAAAGAAAAACCCAAAAAATTAGTGATCTATATAGCCACCTTTCTTTACGATGATACTCAACAGCCTTCCATCCATAGATTCTGTCAGTTGCTTGGTCTGTTTTCGATCAACATTGCGTGCAGCAGCCACCACAGCCTCCCAGACACTGATCCGAGAGGTGTACTGTTTTCCCTCCCTGTAGATCTCACATTTTATGATGGACCACAGGTTCTCTATGGGGTTCAGATCAGGTGAATAAGGGGGCCATGTCATTATTTTTTCTTCTTTTAGACCATTACTTGCCAGCCACGCTGTGGAGTAGTTGGATGCATGTGATGGAGCATTGTCCTGCATGAAAATCATGTTTTTCTTGAACGATACCGACTTCTTCCTGTACCACTGCTTGAAGAAGTTGTCTTCCAGAAACTGGCAGTAGGTCTGGGAGTTGAGCTTCACTCCATCCTCAACCCGAAAAGGTCCCTCAAGTTCATCTTTGATGATACCAGCCCATACCAGTACCCCACCTCCATCTTGCTGGCATCTGGGTCGAAGTGGAGCTCTCTACCCTTTACAGATCCAGCCTCTGGCCCATCCATCTGGCCCATCAAGAGTCACTCTCATTTCATCAGTCCATAAAACCTTTGAAAAATCAGTCTTAAGATATTTCTTGGCCCATTCTTGATGTTTTATCTTATGTTTCTTGTTCAAAGGTGGTCGTTTTTCAGCCTTCCTTACCTTAGCAATGTCCCTGAGTATCACACACCTTGTGCTTTTTGATACTCCAGTAACATTGCAGCTCTGAAATATGGCAAAACTGGTGGCGAATGGCATCTTGGCAGCTTCACGCTTGAGTTTCCTCAATTCATGGGCAGTTATTTGGCGCCTTTTTTGGCCAACACGCTTCTTGCGACCCTGTTGGCTATATGCCATGAAACGCTTGATTGTTCGGTGATCACGCTCCAAAAGTTTGGAAATTTCAAGACTGCTGCATCCCTCTGCAAGACATCTCACAATTTTGGACTTTTCAGAGCCCGTCAAATCTCTCTTCTGACCCATTTTGCCAAAGGAAAGGAAGTTGCCTAATAACTAAGCACACCTAATATAGGGTGTTGATGTCATTATTCAACACCCCTCCTCATTACAGAGATGCACATCACCAGATTTACTTAATTGATAGTTGGCTCTCAAGCCTATGCAGCTTGGAGTAGGACAATATGTATAAAAAGTACAAAGTGATCAAAATACCCATTTGCCTAATAATTCTGCACACGGTGTACATGTGTGTGTGTATATATACATATATATACATGTATGTGTGTGTATATATACATGTGTGTGTGTGTATATACATATGTATATATACAGTACAGACCAAAAGTTTGGACACACCTTCTCATTTAAAGATTTTTCTGTATTTTCTTGACTATGGAAAATGTACATTCACACTGAAGGCATCAAAACTATGAATTAACACATGTGGAATTATATACTTAACAAAAATGTGTGAAACAACTGAAAATATGTCTTATATTCTAGGTTATATTCTAGGTTATATTCTAGGTTCTTCAAAGCAGCCACCTTTTGCTTTGATGACTGCTTTGCACACTCTTGGCATTCTCTTGATGAGCTTCAAGAGGTAGTCACCGGAAATCGTCTTCCAACAATCTTGAAGGAGTTCCCAGAGATGCTTAACACTTGTTGGCCCTTTTGCCTTCACTCTGCGGTCCAGCTCACCCTGAACCATCTCGATTGGGTTCAGGTCATCTGGCGTAGCACCCCATCACTCTCCTTCTTGGTCAAATAGTCCTTACACAGCCTGGAGGTGTGTTTGGGGTCACTGTCCTGTTGAAAAATAAATGATGGTCCAACTAAACGCAAACCGGATGGAATAGCATGCCGCTGCAAGATGCTGTTGTAGCCATGCTGGTTCAGTATGCCTTCAATTTTGAATAAATCCCCAACAGTGTCACCAGCAAAGCACCCTTACACCATCACACCTCCTCCTCCATGCTTCACGGTGGGAACCAGGCATGTAGAGTCCATCTGTTCACCTTTTCTGTGTCGTTTTTGGGTCATTTTCCTGTTGTAGGATGAAATTGGCTCCAATCAAGCGCTGTCCACAGGGTATTGCATGGCATTGCAAAATGGAGTGATAGCCTTCCTTATTCAAAATCTCATTTACCTTGTACAAATCTCCCACTTTACCAGCACCAAAGCAACCCCAGACCATCACATTACCTCCACCATGCTTGACAGATGGCGTCAGGTACTCTTCCAGCATCTTTTCAGTTGTTCTGCGTCTCACAAATGTTCTTCTGTGTGATCCAAACACCTCAAACTTTGATTCGTCTGTCCATAAAACTTTTTTCCAATCTTCCTCTGTCCAATGTCTGTGTTCTTTTGCCCATAATAATCTTTTTCTTTTATTAGCCAGTCTGAGATATGGCTTTTTCTTTGCCACTTTGCTCTGAAGGTCAGCATCCCGGAGTCGCCTCTTCACTGTTGATGTTGACACTGGCGTTTTGTGTATACTATTTAATGAAGCTGCCAGTTGAGGAGCTGTGAGGTGTCGATTTCTCAAACTAGAGACTATAATGTACTTGTCTTGTTGCTCAGTTGTGCAGCGGGGCCTCCCACTTCTCTTTCTACTCTGGTAAGAGCCTGTTTGTGCTCTCCTCTGAAGGGAGTAGTACACACCATTGTAGGAAATCTTCAGTAGGAAATCTTCAGTTTCTTGGCAACTTCTCGCATGGAATAGGCTTCATTTCTAAGAACAAGAATAGACTGTCGAGTTTTACATGAAAGTTCTCTTTTTCTGGCCATTTTGAGAGTTTCATAGAACAAACAAATGTAATGCTCCAGATTCTCAAAGGAAGGTCAATTTTATAGCTTCTCAAATCAGCCAAACTGTTTTCAGCTGGGCTAATATACTTGTGCAAGGGTTTTCTAGGGTTTTCTAAACAGCCTTCTTACACAGTTAGCAAACACAATGTACCATTAAAACACTGGAGTGGTGTTTGTTGGAAATGGGCCTCTATACACCTATGTAGATATTGCAATAAAAACAAGACGATTGCAGCTAGAATAGTCATTTACCACATTAACAATGTATAGAGTGTATTTCTGATTCATTTAATGTTAGCTTCATTGAAAAAAATGTGCTTTTCTTTCAAAAATAATGAAATTTCTAAATGACCCCAAACTTTTGAACGGTAGTGTGCGTATGTATGTATGTATGTTTATGTATATACACTGCTCAAAAAAATAAAGGGAACACTCAAATAATACATCCTAGATATGAATGAATGATATATTCTTATTGAATATTTTATTCTGTACAAAGTTTAATGGGCTGACAACAAAATTACACAAAAATCGGTGGATGGAGGGAGAAATGATGTCCCAGATGTGCTCAATCGGATTCAGGTCTGGGGAATGGGTTGGCCAGTCCATAGCTTCAATGCTTTTATCTTGCAGGAACTGCTGACACACTCCAGCCACATGAGGTCTAGCATTGTCCTGCATTAGGAGGAACCCAGGGCCAACCACACCAGCATATGGTCTCACAAGGGGTCTGGGGATCTCTTCTTGGTACCTAATGGCAGTCAGGTTACCTCTGGCGAGCACAAGAAGGGCTGTGCGGCCCTCCAAAGAACTGCCACCCCACACCATTACTGACCCACTGCCGAACCGGTCATGCTGAAGGACGTTGCAGGCAGCAGATCGCTCTTCACGGCGTCTCCAGACTCTGACATGTATGTCACATGTACTCAGTGTGAACCTGCTTTCATCTGTGAAGAGCACAGGGTGCCAGTGGCGACTTTGCCAATCCTGGTGTTCTGTGGGAAATTCCAAGCGTCCTGCATGGTGTTGGGCTGTGAGCACAACCCCCATCTGTGGACGTCGGGCCCTTATACCACCCTCATGGAGTCAGTTTCTAACCGTTTGTGCAGACACATGCACATTTGTGACCTGCTGGAGGTCATTTTGCAGGGCTCTGGCAGTGCTCCTCCTGTTCCTCCTTGCACAAAGGCGGAGGTAGTGGTCCTGCTGCTAGGTTGTTGCCCTCCTACGGCCCCCTCCACATCTCCTGGTGTACTGGCCTGTCTCCTGGTAGCGCCTCCAGCCTCTGGACACTACGCTGACAGACACAGCAAACCTTCCCACAGCTCGCATTGATGTGCCATCCTGGATGAGCTGCACTACCTGAGCAAATTCTGCGGGTTGTAGAGTCCATCTCATGCTACCACGAGTGTGAAAGCACAACCAACATTCAATTGACCAAAACATTAGCCAGAAAGCAATGGTACTGAGATGTGGTCTGTGGTCCCCACCTGCAGAACCACTCCTTTATTGAGGGTGTCTTGATAATTGCCAATAATTTCCATCTATTGTCTATTCCATTTGCACAACAGCATGTGAAATTGATTGTCAATCAGTGTTGCTTCCTAAATGGACAGTTTGATTTCACAAAAGTTTGACTTACTTGGAATTATATTCTGTTGTTTAAGTGTTCCCTTTATTTTTTTGAGCATTGTGTATGTATATGAATATATATACAACCCCTGGCAAAAATTATGGAATCACTGGGCTCGGAAGATGTTCATTGAGTTGTTTAATGTTGTTGAAAAAAAGCAGATCACAGACATGGCACAAAACTAAAGTCATTTCAAATGGCAACTTTATGGCTTTAAGAAACACTAAAAGAAATCAAGATTAAAAATGTGGTACTCAGTAAGGGTAATTTTTTTCAGACCAAGCAGAGGGAAAAAATTATGGATTCACTCAATTCTGAGGAAAAAATTATGGAATCACCCTGTAAGTTTTCATTTCCAAAACTAACACCTGCATCAAATTAGATCTGCTCATTAGTCTGCATCTAAAAAGGAGTGATTACACCTTGGAGAGCTGTTGCACCAAGTGGACTGACATGAATCATGGCTCCAACACGAGAGATGTCAATTGAAACAAAGGAGAGGATTACAAACTCTTAAAAGAAGGTAAATCATCACGCAATGTTGCAAAAGATGTTGGTTGTTCACAGTCAGCTGTGTCTAAAATCTGGACCAAATGCAAACAACATGGGAAGGTTGTTAAAGGCAAACATACTGGTAGACCAAGGAAGACATCAAAGCGTCAAGACCAGAAACTTAAAGCAATATGTCTCCAAAACAGAAAATGGACAAAACAAATGAGGAACGAATGGGAGGAAACTGGAGTCAATGTCTGTGACCGAACTGTGAGAAACCACCTAAAGGAAATGGAATTTACATACAGAAAAGCTAAACATTAGTCATCATTAACACCTAAACAGAAAAAAACAAGGTTACAATGGGCTAAGGTAAAGCAATAGTGGACTATGGATGACTGGATGAAAGTCATATTCAGTGATGAATTGCGAATCTGTATTGGGCAAGGTGATGATGCTGGAACTTTTCTTTGGTGCCGTTCCAATGAGATTTATAAAGATGACTGCATGAAGAGAACATGCAAATTTCCCCAGTCATTGATGATATGGGTCTACATGTCAGGTAAAGGCACTGGGGAGATGGCTGTCATTACATCTTCAATAGATGCCCAAGTTTACATTGATATTTTGGACAGTTTTCTTATCCCATCAATTGAAAGGATGTTTGGGGATGATGGCATCATTTTTCAAGATGATAATGCATCCTGCCATAGAGCAAAAACTGTGAAAACATTCCCTGAAAGAAGACACATAAGGTCAATGTCATGGCCTGCAAATAGTCCTGATCTCAATCCAATTGAAAATCTTTGGTGGAAGTTGAAGAAAATGGTCCATGACAAGGCTCCAACCTGCAAAGCTGATCTGGCAACAGCAATCAGAGAAAGTTGGAGCCAGATTGATGAAGAGTACTGTTTGTCACTCATTAAGTCCATGCCTTAGAGACTGCAAGCTGTTATTAAAGCAAGAGGTGGTGCAACAAAATACTAGTGATGTATTGGAGTATTCTTTTGTGTGTTTGTTTTTCATGATTCCATAATTTTTTCCTCAGAATTGAGTGATTCCATAATTTTTCCCTCTGCTTGGTCTGTGTAAAGGGAAGTGTCCTAGGTTGTACATGTATATATGTATCTGTATGCTAACCATGCTTGCAGATAAGTATACATGTATATATTGGCCTCACATCTCCCTATGTGTTTCAGTCTGTTTGCTGCTGCTGGGGGGAGGATCAACAGAATGTCCAGCCATGTACTAAAACAGGTTTGGCTGGACATGAACAAAGACCTTAGCCAGTGGGCGAGGAATAATACCTCATTTGCTGTGCTGGACCTAAAACCCAAGAGCCCACATGTGCTAAGCCCCTTTTGGACTCTTGGAGACGATGGACACAACACATGGCTGAGTATCTATCTTCTCCTGTAACTCTTTATTTACTAGCCCTACATACCCTGTACTAACCCTCCTAGATATTGATATCCTTGTATTCTATATATAGGGAAAGTTAGTATAGTTGGGTGGGCCGCATGAGTGATTAGGAAACATGGGTGGAAAATAGGGTATTGGGAATTGTAGATTGTTATTATTATTGTGTACTGTGTTAGTGGGATAAATAGTAGTATATTAACTGTAGACTTTTGTGTAATAGATACTTTTTATTAGCACACTGTTTTGTCTCAGTTGGTATATAGTATAAGGCACAGATAACTACTGGATATTAATTATTAATAGTCAAGTTTGATGTTAATAGTTAATATCGGACCTCAATAGAGGTGTAGGAGAGTTCCCCATTAATAACTGATATTTTTGGAGGGAATCTCGTCCTTTAACAGACTGAAAAATATTACCCTTACTGAGTACCACATTTTTTTTCTTGATTTCTTTTAGTGGTTCTTAAAACCCTAAAGTTGCCATTTGAAATGACTTTAGTTTTGTATATAAAGAAGGTAAAATCCGGTGCCACATGCGATAAATCCTTTTATTCCAAAAATAAAAATCACAACATGTCCCTAGGAGGGGAACAACTGGACACGTTTCGAGGACACAGCCCCTTAATTGAGGAATACAACTGGACAACATCACATGTTATCCAATTACAGTCCTCATGCCAAGACATATGATTAATGGCCTGCATTAGATGCTTTGTATCTTTTATCATACCTGGTGATCCCTCCAGTAAGACACGTAATCTGGAATCCACTCACCCTGAAAGTCTCTCATGGAGGGAATGTATACCCGCCACGATTGGCCTCAGGGGAGGCGGAAACACAGACTTATGCGTCTTAGGGGGGGCATGAAAAATCGGGATTACAGGCTGGTCAAGAGACAAAAAATCCTTCATCTTGGAATCAATGGCTCCAAGAGCTACTCCTTCCTCCAGTAGCTTGTTTAATTTTAATGTAAATTTTTTTGTGGGATCAGAGACTAAGGGGCGGTAGGTGGTGGAATCAGATAATATATCTTCTACCAGTTTTTATATAATCCTGAATCCAAAATCACCACCGACCCCCCTCTTGTCTGAAGGTCTAATGACAATGTTAGAATTAGCCCTTAGGGAGATTATTGTTTCCCTTTCCCTTTTGGAAAGATTATTTGATACTCTCAATTTTCCATCATCCAAAAGATCATTTAGATCCCTTTCCATTGCGGCTTGAAAGGAATCCATAGCTGGTATCCTCGCCGCGATGGGATAATAATTTTCATTGGATGTAGTAAAATTGGATATTTCCAAATCATTTCTGAATTTCATACATTTTTTGATCTCAACATTATTTTCCAAATGGTGTAAATCCTTGACACACATGATTTCCTGTAACCCCATATGTAATGGATACCAGTCAGACAATATAGGAGGGACACAAACATGATCCGTAGAGACCTGAAGGATGTTTCTATCATAGAAATGTCTTTTAACTGCTAAATTCCTTGTGAACTTGTTTACATCCTTCAATGTTTGAAATAGATCAGCATTTTTATTAGGTACAAAATTTAAACCTTTCTCCAAACTTTAAGCTCATGTTCAGAAAAAATGCAAGCAGATAAATTGTGAACAGAGACTATATCTATGTTATTTATTTCCTGTATTTTTTTTTTCCTCCTTCTCCGTGAGCGCCGCTTCGGCCTTTGTTGTCGTTTTTTGAAACAGTACAGTCATGGCCAAAAGTATTGAGAATGAGACAAATAGTAATTTTTCCAAAGTTTACGGCTTCATTTTTTGTAATGGCAATTTGCATATACTCCTGAATGTCAAAGAGTGATCAGCTTAACAGCAATTACTGTACTTGCAAAGTCAATATTTGCCCAGAAAATAAACTTTAACCCCCAAAACACATTTCAACATCATTGCAGTCCTGCCTTAAAAGGAGCAGCTAACATCGTTTTAGTGATTGATCCATTAACACAGGTGTGGGTGTTGATGAGGACAGGGCTGGCGATCAATCAGTCATGATTAAGTAAGAATGACATCACTGGACACTTTAAAAGGAGGCTGGTTCTTGGTATCATTGTTTCTCTTCAGTTAACCATGGTTATCTCTAAAGAAACACGTGCAGCCATCATTGCACTGCACAAAAATGGCCTAACAGGGAAGAGTATCGCAGCTACAAAGATTGCACCTCAGTCAACAATCTATCGCATCATCAAGAACTTCAAGGAGAGAGCTTCCATTGTTGTCAAAAAGGCTCCAGGGCGCCCAAGAAAGACCAGCAAGCTGCGGGATCGGACTACCAGCAGTGCCGAGCTTGCTCAGGAATGGCAGCAGGCTGGTGTGAGTGCTTCTGCACGCACTGTGAGGCGGAGACTCTTTGAGCAAGGGCTGGTTTCAAGGAGGGCAGCAAAGAAGCCACTTCTCTCCAGAAAAAACATCAGGGACCGACTGATATTCTGCAAAATGTACAGGGAGTGGACTGCTGAGGACTGGGGCAAAGTCATTTTCTTTGATGAATCAAATTTTCGATTGTTTGGGACATCTGGAAAACAGCTTATTCGGAGAAGAAGAGGTGAGCGCTACCACCAGTCTTGTCTCATGCCAACTGTAAAGCATCCTGAAACCATTCATGTGTGGGGTTGCTTCTCAGCCAAGGGAATCGGCTCACGCACAGTCTTGCCTAAAAACACAGCCATGAATAAAGAATGGTACCAGAATGTCCTCCAAGAGCAACTTCTCCCAACCGTCCAAGAGCAGTTTGGCGCCCAACAATGCCTTTTCCAGCATGATGGAGCACCTTGCCATAAAGCAAAGGTGATAACTAAATGGCTCATGGAACAAAACATAGAAATTTTGGGTCCATGGCCTGGAAACTCCCCAGATCTTATTCCCATTGAGAACTTGTGGTCAATCATCAAGAGACGGGTGGACAAACAAAAACCAACAAATTCTTGCAAAATGCAAGCATTGATTATTCAAGAATGGACTGCTATCAGTCAGGATTTGGTCCAAAAGTTGATTGAGAGCATGCCAGGGAGAATTACAGAGGTCTTGAAGAAGAAGGGACAACACTGCAAATATTGACTTGCTGCATTAACTCATTCTAACTGTCAATATAACCTATTGGTACTCATAATATGATTGCAATTATATTTCTGTATGTGATATAAACATCAGACAAACACTAATAAAAACCAGAGGCCAGCAGATCATGTGAAAATATAATTTTGGTGTCATTCTCAAAACTTTTGGCCATGACTGTAGATGTTGAGGCATATCTGGTATATCATGCTCTAAAAGAGCCATTCCCATCCTGACCAGAAACCGACACATCTGATTCATCTGTGCTTACTGATGAGACAGGTGAAGAAAAACTCACTTGTCCAGGTAGATTTCTCAAAATGGATTTTATGGTGCCTCATTTTGTGGAATTTTTAGGATTTTTAGGTGTGCTAGTGGCAGATGAAAAACGAGTTTTTCCAGGAGTATGATGTTTCCATGCATAGACAGAATCACTCTCATAGTCTTTTAGATCCCGTTTATACTTGGAACTTTTTAAATCAATGATAGTCTTTTCAAGTTCATCGATTTTTTTTATGCATATTCTCATATAGTGATTTTTTTTTCTTTTGTGTGTTTTTTTTCCCCTAAGTTTATATCTGAATATTCTATGTGAATTCGTTGCATGCAAATCTTGTCTAAGTAGGAGTTAATATCCTAACTTGTATACTAATCTATCACACATGTTTAGGGGTGGTCACAGTTTTTATTATAAATGTGTTGTTTTTTAATTCATTTGTATACTGACGATTAAAGGGCTGTGTTCTCGAAACGCGTCCAGTTGTTCCCCTCCTAGGGACATGTTGTGATTTTTACTTTTGGAATAAAAGGATTTATCGCATGTGGCACCGGATTTTACCTTCTTTATATATCCTTGCAAGTGTATGCTGGACACTAATCCGTGAGCCTGGGATTCCTGTGAGTATCAGGTTATATGATCTAATTATCTTTTTTCACTTTAGTTTTGTGCCATGTCTGTGATCTGCTTTTTTTCAACAACATTAAACAACTGAATGAACATCCTCTGAGCCCGGTGATTCCATAATTTTTGCTAGGGGTTGTGTGTACTGTATTTTTCGGACGATAAGACGTACTTTTTTCCCCCCAAATTTGGGAGGAAAATGGGGGGTGCGTCTTATGGTCCGAATGCAACTTACCGGTGGTGGTGGAGCAGGATCGCAGGGCTGTGGCGGAAGAAGAAGTGAGGCGGGCCGGTATCTGGCTGGGGGCCGGGGCCGGTGCATTGCTGTGAGCGGAGTGGCAGAGCAGTGTGAGCGGATTGCGGTGGCCGCTGCCATGTTCCTGAAGATGTGCTCTACAGGAAAATGGCTGCCGGAGCCGGCGCATGCACTCTGCCGAGTCGGTGGCCATTTTTCTGTAGAGCACAGCTTCATAAAGATGGCCGCGGCCACCGGAAGCTGCTCACTCTGCTCTCCCACTCCGCTCACAGCAATACACCGGCCACGGTACCCGGCCAGGCTCGGCCCCCAGCCAGACACCGGCCTGCCTCACCTCTTCGTCCGCCACTGCCCTGCGATCCCGCTCCACCACCACAGCAATACACCGGCCCTGGCACCAGGCCACCAGCACCCCAGCCCCCCAGCACCCCAAGTATGAGGCCAAGAGGACCAGGGCACCAGACCACGAGCACCCCAGGTACCAGGCCACCAGCCCCCAGCACCCCAGGTACCGGCCCCCAGCACCCCAGGTACCAGGCCACCAGCAACAGGCCACCAGTATCCCAGGCCACCAGCACCCCAGGTACCAGGCCACCAGCACCTCGGTCCCCAGGCACCAGCACCAGGCCACCAACAGCCCAGGTACCAGGCCCCCAGGCACGAGCACCCCAGGTACCAGGCCACGAGCACCCCGGCCCCCAGTACCTGAAGTACCAGGCCCTCAGCACCCCAGGTACCAGGCACCAGGCCACCAGCACCCTGGCCCCCAGCACCCCAGCGCTAGGTACCAGCACCAGGCCCCCAGCACCCCAGGTACCAGGGCACCAAGCCCCCAGCGCCAGGCCCCTAGCCACCAGGTACCAGCATGCCTCCACTTCCGCCGGCTTCCTGAAGGACCCTGCCTCCTGTGACCCCAGCTCCACCTCCCCCCCAGGTAAGATACCTATTCAGACCTCTTCTTCCACTGCCGTCCTGCGATCCCGCTCCACCACCACAGCATTACACCGACCCCGGCAACAGGCCCTCAGCACCCCAGCCCCCCAGCACCCCAGGTACGAGGCCACCAGGACCAGGGCACCAGAGCCCCACACCCCAGGTGCAAGGCCCCCAGGTACCAGGCCACTGGCCCCCAGCACCCCAGGTACTGGCCCCTAGCACCCCAGGTACCGGCCCCCAGCACCACAGGTACCAGGCACCAGCACCCCAGGTTCCAAGCCCCCAGCACCCCAGGTACCAGGCCACCAGTATCCCAGGCACCAGCACCCCAGGTACCAGGCTACTAGGACCCCGGCCCCCAGGCACCAGCACCCCAGGTACCAAGCCACCAGCACCCCGGCCCCCAGCACCCCAGGTACCAGGCCACCAGAACCACAGGTACTAGGCACCAGGCCACCAGCACCCTGGCCCCCAGCACCCCAGAGCCAGGCACCAGCACCAGGCCCCCAGCACCCCAGGTATCTGGCCACCAGCACCCCAGGTACTAGGCACCAGGCCACCAGCACCCTGGCCCCCAGCACCCCAGCGCCAGGCACCAGCACAAGGCCCCCAACACCCCAGGTATCAGGGCACCAAGCCCCCAGCGCCAGGCCCCACCAGGTACCAGCATGCCTCCACTTCCGCCGGCTTCCTGAAGGACCCTGCCTCCTGCGACCCCAGCTCCACCACCCCACCAGGTAAAAGCAGGGGAGGAGAGGGGGGAATATGATAATTTATCACAGAGGCGGCGATTTAGGGGAATAATAAGCAGATAGGAGGGGATTGCTTGGCGTCCCCTGGAATACAGAGTTAGTAAAAACACATTTCTCTGCAATCAGACCTCTACTATGGGCAATACAGGTATGTATAGACTTACGTTTCTATCACCTGTATGCCCAAAGTAGAAGTCTGATATCGCCCAGGGGGTGACAGATTCCCTTTAAGTAGACATGTTCTTTGACTATGCAAAATTTCTATCTGTCGCTTGTTCCAATTTTATATAAGATTTACTGTAAGTGATTGGAATTCACCTGAATCTTATATCCAAACATGTAAACAGATACATCACATCTTGAACATGACTTTCACAAATCTCATACATTTTAGACATGTACTATATAGTTTATAAGGAACCTGAAAGCTGATTCATGCTGCCCAACCATGGGAAGCATAAGTCATACACTGGTTATTTCATTTCAGCCAGGTATTTTGTATCATGAAACGCTGCAGTGTTTCAGAGGACACATACAGTGGGTACGGAAAGTATTCAGACCCCTTTAAATTTTTCACTCTTTGTTTCATTGCAGCCATTTGGTAAATTCTAAAAAGTTCATTTTTTTCTCATTAAAGTACACTCTACACCCCATCTTGACTGAAAAAAAAACAGAAATGTAGAAATTTTTGCAAATTTATTAAAAAAGAAAAACTGAAATATCACATGGTCATAAGTATTCAGACCCTCAGACCCTTTGCTCAGTATTGAGTAGAAGCACCCTTTTGAGCTAGTACAGCTATGAGTCTTCTTGGGAATGATACAACAAGTTTTTCACACCTGGATTTGGGGATTCTCTGCCATTCTTCCTTGCAGATCCTCTCCAGTTCCGGCAGGTTGGATGGTGAACGTTGAAGAGGTTTTCATCCAGGATATCTCTGTACTTGTCCGCATTCATGTTTCCTTCAATTGCAACCAGTCGTCCTGTCCCTGCAGCTGAAAAACACCCCCATAGCATGATGCTGCCATCACCATGTTTAATTGTTGGGATTGTATTAGGCAGGTGATGAGCAGTGCCTGGTTTTCTCCACACATACCACTTAGAATTATCACCAAAAAGTTCTATCTTCGTCTCATCAGACCAGAGAATCTTATTTCTCATAGTCTAGGAGTCCTTCATGTGTTTTTGAGCAAACTCTATGCGGGCTTTCATATGTTTTATACTAAGGAGAGGCTTCCATCGGGCCACTCTGCCATAAAGGCCCGATTGGTGGAGGGCTGCAGTGATAGTTGACTTTGTGGAACTTTCCCCCATCTTCCTACTGCGTCTCTGGAGCTCAGCCACAGTGATCTTGGGGTTCTTCTTTACCTATCCCACCAAGGCTCATCTCCCATGATTGCTCAGTTTGTCTGGACAGCCAGGTCTAGGAAGACTTCTGGTGGTCCAAAACTTCTTCCATTTAAGGATTATGGAGGCCACAGTGCTCTTAAGAGCCTTGAGTAATGCAGAAATTCTTTTGGAACCTTGGCCAGATCTGTGCCTTGCCACAATTCTGTCTCTGAGCTCCTTGGGCAGTTCCTTTGAGCTCATGATTCTCATTTGGTGTGACATGCACTGTGAGCTGTGAGGTCTTATATAGACAGGTGTGTGCCTTTCCAAATCAAGTCCTATCAGTTTAATTAAACACAGTTGGACTCCAATGAAGGAGTAGAACCATCTCAAGGAGGATCACAAGGAAATGGACAGCATGTGACTTAAATATGAGTGTCTGAGCAAAGTGTCTGAATACTTATGACTAGTGATGAGCGAGCATGCTAACTACTGTTCGGTGCTCGCCCGAGCATCTCACTGCTCGAGATTCTCGGCGCTCACCGAATATTTCCGGGGTTGCTCGGTGGGAGCTTGGGTCCCTTCCCTGCATTTTTGGCGCTCTTTAGATCAACAATCAACATGCAGGGATTGTTTGCCACACACTGTAATGCCGCAGCCATGTTGTTTGTGGCATTACAATGATTGGCTGGCCGCACAGCGTCATCAGGTCTATATCAGACCTGGCGCCTCCATACTCGTCACAGTCATTCCGGAATCAGAAAGTGTAAGGAGAGCTGCTGCTGAGCTAGGGAGAGATTTGCTTGTTTCTAATTAGTGTAGGTATACCAGACTATATTAGAGACACATATCCATCTCAACTAACAGTCCTTCTGAGGACTAATCCAGCTGCAGAGATATCAGTGCTAGGCAGGCAGGCATGGTATATAGCAGACTGCAGTGCACATAGCAAGAGGGTCCATTCCAGTTCTGTCTGCTGCAGCTCCAGACAGGAAGAGGTGGAGACGGAGCCTGCTGTGAGCTGCGAGGCGTGTGTTTGGTGTGTGGAGAGAGCTCCTGGGAAGAGAGGTTTTTTCCATCTGGGACTTTTTGTTTGCCCCCTTCCCAGGGAAAAAAGCTCGTGGTGGGACTGGCCTCCGGGGCTGGGCCCCCTGCTCCCACCTCCCGGTTTAAGCTGGCGGGGGGGTGGGAGGAACACCAACCCGGCTAAGGCTGCAAGATCAGGCCAAGTACCCTATATTTATTATGCAACTTTGCTTTACATTTATATATAATGATGGTAGGGTATGAGATATATTTTTGTCTTTTGTAGGTTTTGCTTCTTTTTGCTAGTGTGAACATGCTCCTATTTCTTACATGTCTACCATCTTAGACCTCAGTTCATATTGCTTGGTTTTTTAAGATCAGGCCAAGGTAGCAAGGGTTCCGGCATGAGGACCTGGAGGACCCCCGAGGCTACAACCGTGGCATGCCCCCTGACGAAGGCCTGCCGAAACACGTGTAGGGGTGACACTATAAAGCCCCCCTCTTTCGCCCTCTTTTACTTACCATCGTTACTTGCAATTTGGGTAACTATTGGCCGTTTACTTATATATTTTGCTTTTCATTTCCTATAGGCTCTACTTACCCTTTTCTTGTATACTATCAGATATTTGGGAATTGTCTCTTCTGGTGTTGCTACTGATGTATGTATTTGTGGTGTTATTATTATACACCCTTGAACTGCTATCTACATTGGGTTACTGTGGGGGCTCTTTGGTGTCCTTTGTTTTTTAATTACATATGTGGCACCTTGTGCCTTTAAGCTCTTTAATGAACTATTTTTGTATATTCTTGATATGTGCCTTCAATAAAATTATATTTTTTCTATGCTTATCTGGGGCTTTGTTGTCGCTTTCCTTTTTCTCTTATTTTTTCAAGATCAGGCCAAGGCAGCAAGGGTTCCGGCATGAGGACCTGGAGGACCCCCGAGGCTACGACCGCGGCAGCTCCTCCCTCCGGAGGTAGGTCGAGTACGAGCAGAGGTGCTGCAGCGGTGCCCCTTTATTTGGGTACCAAGGTGGCGAGGGAGGCAACCGTCACCTATGCCTCCCGTATCCATGTGCACCTCTGCGAGTATGAGGACGCCTCAAAGAAGCTAAGATCCCTCTGGGGGGAGTTGAGGATAGCTCAGGAGAGGTCCGAGAGGGCCTTTGGCAGCAAGAAGCCTGAGCTATCTGCCGCGGTCCGGAAGATCAAACGTGCCATTCAAGAGCTGGAATACCGCAGATGCATCATCTTGGCGGTCAGTGGACCCTTTAAGGAGAAACTGGAGAATGATGACCGGTTCAGAGCCATGACCGGTGGGGCTCTGGAGGGGTAGCAGGGCCCCGGCCTGGCAGTGCAGGAGGAAGAAGTATGCGTTGAGGAGGTTGCACCCTACCCACCGCCTGGTGTCCTGGTAAGTGATCTCCAGGCATCGCATAGCGGGATAGCCCATGAGCAGATGGCTCTCCCGTTTGATTCTGGCCCTTCAGAGGGCAGCGGGAGCGAGGATGAGAAGGATGGTAGTAGTAGCAGTGAGGGGGGCTGCCTCATCATGCAGCAGATCCAGCAGATCGAGTCCCCGGCACGTTTTGGTCAGCTTGCGTTCGGGGACGAGATCTGCGAGGATGAGGCACCTGGGAGGGGGATGAAGAGAAAAGCAAAAAAAAAGATGAGAAAAACATCAGTTGCACACAAGTTTGTGTATGTCCCCCTCTCTGGGGCCCCCCTGTCCCGTTGTGCGGCACCCGCCACAAACCCCGGCTTGGACTCTGTTGTGGGTCCGCAGCGAGGGAGGGTGGAGAATATAGGCCATGGCACGCAGAGCGCTGCCTCTGTTTGTGGTAATGGAGGCAGTGGATCAGAGGTGTCTGATATGGAGCATGGCGCGGAGGGCGGCCCGACGGTGGGTGTCATCTGTGTTTGTGCTCGGGCTGGATCCCCTGTAAGAGGGGGGTCTGGCCTGGCACCTGGTGCACCTGCTGGCATGCAGGGAGTGGCATGTACATCTGCCACTGCCTCCTGCGCTGCCGGCGGCGCACCGACAGCCGGGGCCGCACCTCCAGCGGCGTGTGCTGGGGTGTCTGGGTCCCTCACACACGGATCCGCTAATTATGGATCATTTTTAGGGACCCAGGCAACTGGTAAGGTAAAGGGCACGGGGCCTGTGGCTCCAACAGAGCTGGCTCATAAGGGAAAGGTGGGGCCTGCACCCCTGGCGGGATCAGCGGCGAGGTCGGGGCCCCCTGCGCAGGGGCCCAGTAATGGGTCAGCCCGGGGGGTGCTGAGGGGGAGTGGCCTAGCCTGGGGCTGGCCGCCGGAGATGGTGTGGCCAGGTTATATGTGGCCAAGGGTGTGATGTTAGGGGGTGCTGTGCCCCTGAGAGCTGGTGCCGCTGGTCCAGGGGCCCCATGTGAGTAGACCCGGTTCTGGGTCAGTTTCGGGGGTCCCAGTGCAGCCGGCTTCGGGGGGCGCGGCCTCCCTGTCATCCATGGCGCCGGTTGGAGTGGCCTCGGAGGCCTCCACCGTGCTGCCTGGTGTGGGGGACGTGGCCTCAAGTTGGCGTGGCTTCAAGTTGGCGTGGCTTAGCGCTGACAGCTACTAAGAGTGCAGCAAAAGTCACTGCTGAGAGCAGTAGTGCCACAGCTGTGGCGGACAATAGAGGGGGTGCCTGCCTGTCGGGGTCCTCTGTGTCCATAGGCTAATCTGGGGCAATGGCTCCGGCAAAAATGGCAGCAGCACCTGGCTCCCAAAACCCCTCGGCAGGGAATGTGCTGCCAGCAGGTGGCGGCAGTAATAATGCAGCAAGCAATGCCGAAGACAAAACTGGTGGTAAAAAGTGTGCCCAGAAACAAAAAAACTGTGACCCCAGTGTGCATGTGAGTGGGAGTGGGGCGAGTGGGGTAACTGTTGACATGGATGGGGATGCCGTGGGTATGGATGTGTCTGTGGTTGAGGATACGAGTGTTGGTGTGTCTGTGGCAGGGAGTAAGAAGGGTATGTCTGTTGGTAGTGGGGGGAGTGGGGACAGTGCTGGTCCATCTGCTCCCCCGGCAGCTAGTCCCCGGAGTTTTGCAGGGGTAGTAGCCGGGGCCTCGGGGTCTTCTCGGGGGGCTTCCTCACCTCTGGACCTCAGGGATAGTGACTTGCGACGCCATTTCCTGGAGACCCTCAAGAAGGGAGAACGGACGATCGAGTTAGAGGGAAGAGAGGTGGTCCTGGCCTTTTGGCTGGATAGACATGGCCTGGCCGCCTTCCAAGATAAAAGGGAGGGGGAGACAGTGTGTTCCCTTCCGACAGCCGGGCAGGGGGTGACCAGGAGGAATGTGATCCTTCTTCGGTGGAGGGGCAGTGAAGCGTGCCCGTCAAGAGCGAGGTTCGTGGAGCTCCTCCTGAAGATGAACTTCAGGGCGACTGACATCTTTGCCCTAATCCATCCTTTTGGTACCCCCATCTTCGACATCAGTTTTGTTCGGCCAGAGGGCCTAGAGCTTTTCTGGTCGAATTTTGGACTCGTGAAGGGGGAGTCCGGCTGGCGAGACTTTGCCGTGCAGGCGGTGTCTCGCCAAAACGGAGTAAAGAGAGTGACCGTTCTACCCAATAACGAGTCACTCTCTGGTATTGACATCGTGACAAGGCTTTCTCGCTATGGAGAGGTCATGGACGTCCCAAAGAAGAACAGGGACGAGTTTGGCTTTTGGTCAGGGGGCTGGACCTTCATGATGAGGTTGAAGGTCTCAGGCGGTACTGTCACCCACATTCCCTCCTCAGCATTTCTGGAGAGGGACAAGATCCTGATCTTCTACCAGGGGCAACCAAAGGTCTGCCACAGGTGCGGTGAACCCCGCCACTTCAGCGTGGGCTGCAAGGTGCAGAAATGTGCCTTGTGTGGCGGGGTAGGTCATCTTGCCGCGGCCTGTGGTGACATTAGGTGTCACCTGTGTGGTGACCGTATAGCCACTGCCCCCGCTCCTTTTCTAACACCATCTCTGGTCAGGCCAGGGAGAGCCGTGGGGGGGGGGGTCCCCAGTGGTGCATCCTCTGCTGGAGCTGGAGGTGGGGGCGGGAGAGGAGCTGAGGGGCCAGTGAGGGAAGGCGAGGCCAGTACATCTGCCCACCAGTGGCATCAGGTGAGGCACCGTGGCGGTAGGGGGCAGGATAAGTCTCAGGCGACTGGGGTGATGTCTGTCCCCTCCCCAAAGCGGCAACCGGAGCCCCTGAGGCCCTGGGGGAGGAGGCGGTGAGTGAGGAGATCAAGAGGATGGAGAGGGAGGAGGCGGCTGCTTCTTCATGAGGGGACAGGAGCTCTGGCTCATTAATATCTATGGTCGACAGTCAAAGTGGGACCATATATGTCTCTTCCTGAAGATAAAGCCCTATCTTTTTTATGAGCTGGCAGGTGGTCTTCTGTGGGGACTTTAATACTATAATTAGATCCCGTGATAGCGGAGGCCCCGGAGACCGAAGGCTGGCTTTTGATAGTAATACCATTAATAGCATAGCAAGCGAAGCTCGCCTGGTGGATGTCCACATCCGGCACACCCCAGGTCATGGGGGTTTCACCTTTCATAGGGGTAGTTGTAGGTCTAGGTTAGATAGGTTTTTTTTAAAGGAAGAAGCCGTCTCTTCTGCAGTGTCCGCTGTTGAGGTGGAATTCTCCGATCACTGTTTCATTTTCTTTTCCGTGAATGTTATAGAGACTCCCCGGATAGGGAGAGGCCTATGGAATCTGAATTCATCCCTGTTGGAAGAAGCGGATGTAAGACAATCCTTTGAGGAATTTCTTCAGAGCCAGGTACCTCTCTTGGGTCTCTGTAGCAGTAAGTCTGAGTGGTGGGAGATCTTCAAAAGAAGGGTTGCGGGGTTCTTCCATCAGCTCTCGAGCCTCAGAGGCCTGAACAGGTACCGCCTGTATCGGGAGTTTGGGAGGAAACTCGAGCAGCTCGTCTCGACTGTAGGGGACCGTGAGGAAATCTCCAGGGTGAAGGCCTTGCTCAAGGGGTGCCAGTATGATAGGCACACATCCTTAATTTTTAAGAGGGATTTCGGGAAGTACCGCTCGCCCGACCCCTACAGGAACTGCAGGATGTCAATGGGTTGTAAGATGGTAACAGGACTGATCGACAGTTCGGGATCCCTGAGCAGATCCAAATCAGGGATCCTGGAGGTGGTCAGATCCTTCTACTCGCACCTCTTGGGGAGGAGGGATCCAGATCAGGATGAGATGTCGGCTTTCCTGGCTGAAACCATCCCTGAGCCAGGGGATGACCCCTCTCTTCATGTTTTGGCAGAAGCAATCAGGGAAGAGGAAGTGAGATGGGCCATTGATGGACTCCGGCCCAAAAAATAACCCGGTCCGGATGGCTTAACATCCGAGTTTTACAGGACTTTTAGGGACTTTTTGGTCCCCCTGATGACTGAGGTTTTTAATGAATGTCTCTCCTGGGACATTCTGCCCGGTTAAATGAGGAAGTCCACCATGATTATTCTGTCGAAGGGTAAAGACTCGTCCCGTATTGAGAATTGGCGTCCCATAGCGCTTCTCAATACGGACCAAAAGATTCTGGTAAAGGTGCTTTTTAATCAGTTGGTGAAATTTGCGCCCTGGCTCCTTTCGGGGGCCCAACACTGCTCTGTTCCAGGCCGCAGTACTTTTAGTGCTGTGCTCGGTGTCCGAGAGGCAGTGGAGCAGAGCAGGGCAGGTCGCTGGAAGGGTTACTTGCTGTCCTTAGACCAGGCGAAGGCCTTTGACCGGGTTAACCATGAGTACCTCTGGTCCGTCCTTCTGAGGTACGGTCTGCCTGGGAGGTTTGTTGATTGGTTGAGAGTGTTATACAATGGGGCAGAGACTTTTCCGCTCGTGAACGGATGGGTCGGACACCCTTTTGAGGTGAAGTCTGGTGTCCGCCAGGGCTGTCCTCTGAGCCCACTGTTATACGTGTTCTCGAACGACCCCTTTTTAAGGAGGGTGGAGCGCGGACCGTTGGTGGGAGTCGGGATGGAGCGGGCGGAGCCAGAGGCCACCTTGAGGGTTGTGGCGTACGCCGACGATGTTTCCCTTTTTGTATCCTCGAGAGAGGAGGCAGACTGGGTCATGTCTGAGGTTGAGCGCTTCTCGGTGGCATCTGGGTCCATGATCAACCAGGATAAGTGTGAGAGTCTCTGGCTGGGAGGGGGAGATCCAAGTTTTGATCTCCCGGACACCCTTCCAGGGCCTCAGGCCACAGCAAAAATTTTAGGCATCAGTTTCGGCCCGGGGGACTATCCCCAGCAAAATTCGGAGGGCAGACTTAAGATCGCCGCCCAGAAGGTGGACCAGTGGAAGGGTTGGTCCTTGACCCTGAGGGAAAGGGTTAGCCTGGCCAAAGGTTATTTGCTCCCTTTATTAATATACCTGGGCAGCGTCTGCATCTTGCCAGAGCCTCTTTGGACGCGGGTCTACATCCTGTTCTTCCAACTATTATAGGGGAATAGACTGAACCTAATCAAGAGGGAGCAGGAACTCTGATGACCGGGATTGTCCCCGCAAGGAGTGTGGCGGCATGCTTGAAAGCATGGATCACTTCCTGCTTCAGTGTCCCTTTAATACAGAGATCTACAGTAGGGTGGGTGCTTCCATTGGCTGGCCTAGGCTGGCGGGCCTATCCTATGCGGAGTGGGCCTATGGGGCATTCTGGTCCCTTGGTGGCCGAGATCGGGGCACTGTTTTCTTAGTTAGTTTAGTGACTAGGTTCTACACGTGGAACGCACGGTGTTTAGTGTCCACCCAGCTGAAAGCCCTCCCCCGGGAAGAGGTGATTAGGAACATCCGGGGTGACCTGGCAAAAGTGCGCTCGCTGGAGTATGAGAGGCTGGGTGCAGGGAGGGCCTCCCTTCTATGGAGGGGGTTCTCATTTAATGTGCCCTAGGGAGAGTTAGGTTCTGTGTGCTTGTGATAGGGTGAGTTTAGTCTTTTTATCTTTATTTGTAGGGTCAGATAGATGTTTAGGGACAGGGAGGGACAGATTGGGACAGTCTTTAGGGACAGGTAGTTAGTATTAGGTTGGTAGTGAGGGTCAGTGAGGGACAGGTAGGGACAGGTGGGGAAAGATCGGTAGGGTGGTAGGGACAGTTTTTTCTTTTTCTTTATTAGAGAGGGATAGGTTGCTGTGTGGTAGATTAGGGTGAGAGCCTCTGTAGTCTCCAGTTCCCGGTGGTGGGCTATTACCCTCACGTGTAGTTTTTTGTTTTATGGTATTGGAACCCATATATAGGGCTTGCAAGCACCGAACTTGGGTCTGATTTTGGTTCATGGTTGTTGTTTATGGTAATGTGATTACGTTATTAGGTTTATTGTAATGTTATAAAGTTGTGTATATTATTTTTTCTATGTATGTGTATTATGATGTGTGTGTGTGTGGGGGGGGGTTTAGTGTAGGTTGAGTGGAGGGATTCAGGGGGGAGGGGGGAAGGGTTTGGTGGATGGGTTGGTGATATGGACATCCTAAAATGGATGAAAAAAGGGCAAAAGGACCTGGTATCTTTGTGGGCCGCAAACTTTAGTGGGACCCTGGTGTGATGAGGCCACAGACTGTCGTGGGACCTTGGGTGTTGGGAGTGGGAAAATTTAGTTTAGGTTAGTAACAAAAAAAAAGTTTGCTGTGTATTAAGCTTTCGGCCAGGTGGCCTATTTCTTTAAATTTTTGGCAGTGGGCCAGTTTGTTGTATTCTTTTGGGGGGTTAGTTATTAATGCATGGGTATGAATGTGAGTGAATGTTGGAAGGGGATATTTTGGTTATAAAAAAAAAAAAGTTAAGGTCTTCCCTTGCTGGGGGGGATTTTGGGAAAATGGCCATTTTATGTTCTATGAACATTGCAGGACATTTTTGCTTTATAAGTTTAACTGGACATTATAATTTTGGACTTGTTGGGGTTTCCTTTGGGTTGTGTTTTGTTGGGGTTTTGCATTTTGTTCTTTTTATAATGTGTATTTATGGTTTGTTTTATACTTTTATAATAAAATAGTTCCAGTTCTGTCTGCTGCAGCTCCAGACAGGAAGAGGTGGAGGCGGAGCCTGCTGTGAGCTGCAAGGACTTCTTGGCTGTGTGGAGAGAGCTCCTGGGAAGGGAGGTTTTTTCCATCTGGGACTTTGTCTGCCCCTTCCCAGGAAAGCAGGCTTGCTTGTGGATTAGCCTCCGGGGCTGGGCCCCCGGCACCTGCCCCCCGGTCCAATCCGGCGGGGGGTGGGAGGAATACCATCCCGGCTAGGATGACCAGGTCCAGACAAGGCAAGGGGTCCGGCATGAAGACCAGAAGTACCCCCGATGCCATGGCCGCGGCGGCTCCTCCCCCCAGAGGTAGGTCGAGTGTGAGCAGGGGTGCTGCAAGGGTGCCCCTTGAGTGGGGCACCAAGAGGGCGAAGGAGTCGACTGTCAGCTATGGCTCCCGCATCCATGCGCACCTCTGCGAGTATGAGGATGCCTCAAAGAAGCTAAAATCCCTCTGGGGGGAGTTGAGGGTAACTCAGGAAAGGTCCGACAGGGCCTCTAGCAGCAAAAAGCCTGAGCTATCCGCAGCGGTCAGGAAGATTAAGAAGGCCATTCAGGAGGTGGGGAGCCGGCAGTGTGCCATCCTGGCCGGAAGTGGGCCATTCTGGGAGAAACTTGAAAACGACGACCGGTTCAGAGCCATGGCCGGTGGATCTCTGGAGGGGTCAAGGAGCTCCAGCCAGTTGGTGGTGGTGGAGGAGGAGGAAGAGGACTGCAAGGAGGAAGTCACGCCCTACCCATCAACTGGTGGCCTGGTAAGTGATCTCCAGGCATCGCATAGCTGAATTGCCCCTGAGCAGATGGCTCTCCCGTCTGAGTCTAGCCCTTCAGAGGGCAGCGGGAGCGAAGGGGAGGATGAGGATGACGGTAGTAGTATAGAGTGGGGCTGCCTCGTCATGAAGCAGATCAGGCAGATCGAGTCCCCGGTACGTTTTAACCAGCTGACGTTCCGGGACGAGATCTGCGAGGACGAGGCAACCGGGAGGGGGTTGAAGAGGAAGAAAAAAAAAGCTAAGAAAAAGAAAACATCGGTAACACATACATTTGTGTATGTCCCCCTCTCTGGGGCCCCCCGGTCCCGTTGTGTGGCACCCGCTACCCACACCGGCTCGGGCTCTTTTGTGGGTCCACAGTGAGGGAGCGGGGAGACTGTAGGCCATGGCACGCAGAGCGCCACCTCTGTTTGTAATAATGAAGGTGGTGTGTTGGATGTGTCTGACATGGAATATGGCACGGAGGGCAGCCTGGCGGCAGGCAAAACCAGTGGAGGTGCTCAGGCTGGGTCCCCTGTGAGAGAGGGGGCTTGCCTGGCACCCGGTGTGCCTGCTGGCATGCGGGGGGTGATGAGCGTAACTGCCGCTGCCACCCGCACTGCTGGCGGCACTCGGGCAGCCGGGGCCGTATCTCCGTCGGCGTGTGCTGGGGTGTCTGGGTCCCCCACTCACGGATCCGCTAAAAATGGATCACCTTTGGGGACCCAGGCACCTGGTAAAGCACCTGGCAAGGCAAAGAGTGCGGGGCCTGCGGCTCTGGCAGAGCTGGCTCGTAATAAGAAGGTGGTGGGGCCTGCTCCCCTGGCGGGGTCCGCAGCAAAGTCGGGGTCCCCGGCGCAGGGGCCCAGTAATGGGTCAGCGCTGGGGGCTCCGCCGCTGGTGGACACTGAGGGGGAGTGGCCTAGCCTGGGTCCGGCCGCCGGAGTTGCCGTGGCCAAGCTCTTTGTGGCCAAGGGTGTGACGCTAGGGAGTGCTGTGCCCTGGGAACTGGTGCCGCTGGACCAGGGACCCCTGAGAGTAGACCCGGCTCCGGGTCGGCTTTGGGGGTCCCGGCGTGGCCGGTTTTGGGGGGCGTGGCCTTCCTGGCATCCCCTGGGAGTGGCCTCAGAGGGCCGCAATGTGCAGCCCATCTTCTCGCTCGACCTTTCTGTCCCAATTAATAGGGGACCGCATAACACCACTATTGAACACAGAGCAGTGTGAAAAAGTTATTGGTTGGATAGCAGATAATGCTTCCAGTCACTTAGCCACCACCACCCTATCTTCGACACGGTCAAGTCTCAGTAGCTGTGAGTCTGGACGCATATTCCTCACTCTGATACTCTTTCCTCCCCCCTTGCCAAATGTCCAAAGACAGCTGATCCCATACTTGGACACTCAGAGGAGCTGTTCACTTTTCCATTTATACATTCGCACCTCTTGCCTTGTCCACTTGAAGTGGGGCAAGAGGAGAGTGCATGTAGCGACGCCAAAATATTTTATCAGCCACGGTCATATGAAAGCGACGGTGGTAAAGTGTCACAAGAGGTAGACGATGATGAAACACAATTGCCAGAAAGTCAGGAGGAGGACCAGAGTGTGGAAGTGGAAGACGAGGTGGTGGATGATATAGTAACTGACCCAACCTCGCAGGAGGACATGCAGAGCAAGGACAGCAGCACACAGGAGGAGGGAGGCAGAGCACCCCAACAGGCAGGAATAAGCAGTGTGGTGGCCGCAGACAGAAGGCGAGCAACCGTTCCCCATAACACGAACATGACAGAAGTTGCCAGTACAACTGTTAGGTCTTCCCGAGTCTGGTTGTTTATTAAAGACTCTGCCGATAACCTCAGAAAGGCCATTTGTACCACCTGCCAGGCCAGCATCAGCAGGGGTAGCAAAACTACCAGCCTGACTACCAACAGCATGATCAGGCACATGGCAGAAAAGCACTCGACTTTGTGGGCCGAATCTCAGGTTCCAGGAACAGTGTCTGAGGGTGACACCACTGCTTCTCCGCTTTTGTGCGTGCAAGCCAATCCTCTGTCCATAGTGCATGCGAAGATGCCTCCTGCTCTGCACCTGTCTTTGCACACTCTCAACTAGTACCATCAGCAAGCACGTCCTTGTCCCAGTGCAGCGTTCAGTAGAACATACCCCAGTCCTTGGAATGCAAGCGCAATTATGTAGCCAACGCCTCACAGACCAAACTACTAAATTACTACATCTTGCAAATGCTTGCACTCAAAATGTTGCCTTTTATGTTCGTGGAGACAGCAAAGTGGCAACAGGCTGTACTGAAGCTAATATGCTTAGGTAACAAACCGCATAATGGTGAAGATTTGTGGACAGCTCTGAAAGAGCAGGCAGATCTGTGGTTGACACCTGTGAGCCTACAGCCAGGCATGTTCTAGTTTGACAATGGCCGGAACCTGGTGATGGCTCTGAGGTGAGGCGAGCTCACATATGTGCCATGCCTGGCCCATGTGCTTAACCTCGCAGTTCAGCGGTTTCTCAAAACGTGCCCGGATCTATCGGTTCTGCTTGTCAAAGTACGCCGCCTGTGTGCCCATTTTAGAAAGTCAGCTACAGCTTCCGGCGCCCTTGCCGTGCTTCAGCAGCGCTTGCAGCTTCCAGCTCACCGACTGGTGTGTGATGTTCTGATGCGTTGGAACTCTACACTGCAGATGTTGGGAAGGATTTGTGAGCAGAAGAGGGCAGTTGTTGTGTACCAGCATCAACAAGGCCGTCGGTATTCACTTCAGACTCCACACAAAAGACCTCAGGAGTAGACATGGATGTCAGACATATGTACCATCCTCCAAAACTTTGATAACTCCACCAAGATGGTGAGCGGCGATGACACCATAATTAGAATCACCATCCCGCTTCTCTGTCTTCTGAAATGCTCTCTGCTCACAATCAAAGAGGATGCATTGCAGGCGGAGCACGATGAGATGGAGCAAGGAACCATACAGGGTGATTACACACAGCCACGCCTCATCTCATCCCAACGTGGATTGGGTGACAATGAGTAAGAGGAGGAAGAGGAGGAGGAAGAACAGGAGCTAGTTTCATGCGCTATAGTCGGTACTACCTGCACAACTGTCATACCGTCTGTTCAGCGTGAATGGCCTGAGTTCAGGGAGGAGGAGGAGAAGAGCATTGTCAGTCTTCCTCTCGGTCTTGCATAGTGGGAGGTGGTGCACTATGCAAGCACACCGCCAGGGATGTTACAAGGAGGAAGAACAGGAGCTGGTATCATGCGCTGTAGACGATAGTACCTGTACAACAGTCATACCGTCGGTTCAGCGTGGGTGGCCTGAGGACAGGGGGGAGGAGGAGGAGAGCATGGTCAGTCGTCATCTTGGTGAGGAGACGGAAGTCTTGCCTGTTAGCAGTCTGGCACACATGGCTGAGTTTATATTACGCTGCCTTTCCCGTGACCCTCACGTTCTCAAAATTTTGGGTGACAGTCATTACTGGTTGGTTACACTTCTAGATCCACGCTACAAGGAGAACCTTATATCTCTTATTCCAGGGGCGGACAGGTCTGCAAAAATGGGACAGTACCAGAAGGCCCTTGTTGCGGAACTATTTAAAAAATTCCCATCTGAAAACGCTGGCGGCAGAGGTCACAGTTCGTTGGACAACCAAGGAGTACAGGCAAGAGAGACACAACTCCAATCCAGCAGAGGCAGGGGAACACTGTCAAAGTTCTGGGAGAGTTTTCTCAGCTCCTCCCATCGCGCAGGCCCTGAGGCGCGGGGTACTCTTACAAGGAGTGTAAAGTTTGGGAAGATGCTGAGGGAGTACCTTGCCGACCGTACCAACATCCTCCGTGATTCCTTTGTGCCTTATAATTACTGGGTATCCAAGCTGGACACGTGACATGAACTGGCTCTCTATGCCTTGGAGGTCCTAGCCTGCCCTGCCGTTAGCGTTTTATCAGAGCGGGTTTTTAGTGTCGCTGGTGGAATTATAACTGATAGGCGCATCCGCCTGTCAACTGAAAATGCTAACAGGCTGACTTTTTTAAAAATGAACAAGACCTGGATTGGGCCAGACCGCAACACCACTGAATGATAGCAGCGTAACATAAACTCAAATCCAGTGTCCTTTTTTGGGAGGTGTATTCCCATGCACCTTTTCACACCCACACATGGGTGTACGCTTCCTGATTTTGGCTATTTGCTCTTGTCCTTCTCCTTCTCCTCATCTTTATCCTCCACCACCATATCACCAGGGTGACGGTGGTCCATGATGCAACACTCACATCATTTTTTTAAAGGGTGTTTATGATGCCCATAAAAAAAATTTTTATACAGTATGTTCATGCATACCCCCAGGGGTAAATGTTTGTCAGCCCATACACTTAGTGCATGGGCATTACAAGTATAGGAGACCCACTCCTTTCTAATGGGAACATTTTTTTTGAGGCCCTCTACGTCTCTTCCAAGGGGTATTGGAGTGCCTCCCAATTTTTGGCAGCCCTTGCATTCACTGCATAGGCAAACAGTATGGAAGGCCTACTTCCTAATAATGGGAAAATTGTTTTCAGGAGGCCCTCCTCTAAGGGGTTTTGGTGTGCGTCCAAATTTGGCCAGCCCTGCCACTCACTGCATACGCAATAACAGTATAGGAGACCCACTCTTTAGTAATGGGAACAACAAAGCATAGCCGGCTGAGGGCTCTCTAACAATAGTGAGGGCTGACTGCTGGCCCTTTAAGGATAGGCTGCCTGATGGCCCTATAAAAATAGGCTTTGTGGCTTTCAGAGTCCCTCCTTCATAAATGAAACAGGATGTGTCTGATCTTGTCTCACACACCACATGGCCAGATAAGGTTGTAAAATGTTAAAATGACATTTCCCGGTGAATGCATTTTTCACGGTTGAAAGCAATACAAAAGTGCAAAAAACGCATCAAAAACGCTATGTGTGAACATAGCCCAAGATGTAGAGGAGTATTTTTGTTTTTGGTTATTTATTTTTCCTTATATACAAGTCATTACCCTGGATAGGATGTTCCTTAACATATTTCCCTGGAAAATTCATTTTGGTTTTGTTTTTGTATGTTTTATTGTGAGTCCGTAAAAGTGGCACAATACCTCTGACAACGTTGTTGACAGCAGTGACCTGGGAGTCAGAAATGCTTTCAGGGCTCTTCCCCATGCTGTTCCCATGTCATTTGAGCACTGTTCCCATCGATTTGGGCAATTTTTAGGCCCTCTGCAGACCGCCGGGGGGAGCCGCCTGAAAAATGCTCGAGTTTCCCATAGACTTGCATTGGCTCATTGCTCGAGTCGAGCACCCGAGCATTCCAATTTGCTCGACCCAAGCATCGAGCACCAGAGCATTTTAGTACTCGCTCATCACTACTTATGATCATGTGATATTTCAGTTTTTCTTTTTTAATAAATTTGCAAAAATTTCTACATTTCTGTTTTTTTTCAGTCAAGATGAGGTACAGAGTGTACTTTAATGAGAAAAAAAAAACTTTTTAGAATTTACCAAATGACTGCAGTGAAACAAAGAGTGAAAAATTTAAAGGGGTCTGAATTCTTTCCGTACCCACTGTATGCTTAAAAGGAACCTGTCAGCTGCCTTAACACCCTTTAATCATGATTGTATTTCAAACATTGTAATGCATCTTTTTTACGGCCTAGCGATTGGTAGATAAATATAAAACAAACTTTAAACGTGAGCTCGCTGTATGCAAATCAGTGGATAAGCAGTCGGGGGGAATTGATTTCCCTGTACTAAATCGTCCTCTAATCATGCAAGCGAGTCCCTGTGACCATGTGTGACATGATTTTCAAGAGATACGCCACTCTGCCTATCTCGCCCATGCTTGCAATATTCTGATTCCCTGGGCATGAGCAGTGCCCTGATCGCATTGAGTGTATACCCAGCTTCATCTAAGTTACAGATTTTTTTTTAATATCTTTCCAACAATAAATAAAGTACATCATGAGCTTCCAAGTTTTTAGCTTTTCTTTTAGCCTGAGATACTGACTTTCTTCACCAAAGTTCAACATGCCACACAAAAAAGAGCACATGAATGTGATCTATAGCAAAGCCTCTTTACGAACACTAGGGACCCTAACAAACCTTTCTTCATACTCCCAGACGAAAAGGCCACAGCAAGGGAGTGTGTGTTATCCCATCACCAAAGAGTAGTGAGACCTTGTCTTGCTGAGGACTTTATACTGGGCTGCTACCCCAGTGTCATTCGAGAGCCACAGACTGAGCCTGCTTTCTCCCTAAAAGGTTAAAACAAAAAGGTGAGAATCTGATTCCAGAGCTTGTTTTAAATGAAAGTGGACATTACCAGTGTGAGACATGTAACTAACACAACAGTAGAACTGATAGTTGTCTTCTTGCAAACACATTTACTGCAGCTCTCATAGCTGTGGCGTATTACAACACTAGCTGCCTGCGGCCTGTGAAATGGAAGCTGAAGCACTGAGAGTACACCTGCAGATATAATGTGTCAGTTCTAGTGATGAGCGAGCACTAAAATGCTCGGGTACTCGTTTTTCGGGTCGAGCAAATTGGAATGCTCGAGTGCTCAGACCGAGTAACGAGCCCAATGTAAGTCTATGGGAAACTCGAGCATTTTTCCGGCAGCTCCCTCTGGTGGTCTGCAGAGGGCCTAAAAATTGCCCAAATCGATGGGAACAGTGCTCAAATGACATGGGATCAGCATGGGGAAGACCCATGGAAGCATTTTGGACACCCTTGTCACTGCTGTCAACAATGTTGTCAGAGGTATTTCGCCACTTTTGCGGACTCACAATAAAACATGCAAAAAAGAAACCATAATGGATTTTCCTGGGAAAAATGTTAAGGAACATCTTTTCTAGGGCAATGACTCGTATATAAGGCAAAATAAATAAACAAAAATACTCCTCCACACCTTGGGCTATGTTCACACGTAGCGTTTTTGATGCACTTTTGCATTGCTTTCAACCAAGACAAAAAATGGCTGCAATACTATACTGCCAAATTTTTGACAGCTGCTTGCAATTAAAATGTGGCCTTTTAGGCTCATGGAGGCAGAAGCTGTCCAAGACCTCATGGCAGCGGTGGTCGGTTGTCCATACTCGGTCCCAACCGCCACTATTTCTCCCGGTGTCGTCTCCACCTTCCACAAGCAGAGGTCCCACAACATTACCCGTGCCCTCCCCAGTGCACTTACTGGGAAGGACCTAACCACAAACACGTGGACAAGTGAATGTGGCCGGGGACGGTACCGAGCCAATCCACAGCTTGTCGGTGAGAGTTATATTTCACAACAGCCATATTCTTTAGCTCGGTGAAAGGACTTGGGAAACCATATCTACTCCAGCTGTCATTTCTCCCAGGAAGTCCTCTAATGCAGCTTGTCGCATAAGCAATGGCAGCCCGTCCAACATCAGCACGCACTTGTCGTTGGTGCTTTGACACACAAACATCTTTCTTTGCCTTTTAATTTCATGACTACAGAGTTGGGCAATGGCCTGATCTGCAATGCGGTTTGAGAAATAACATGCAATTAAGCACGTCCAATCCACATTAAAAAAAGCAGCCATAGAGTGTCCGGGAACCTTCCCACACACTTTTCTTAGCCACGGCTGCTTCTCGGCAGGGTTGGATGGACCCACCAGAGAACCAAAGACTCCTACGGTGGGCCCTGGCTTCTCCATCAGGAGAGTTCATAGTGCAGTGGTGAGGCAAAGATGATGATAGAGGCCACCATTTGCTTAAGTATGCAGCCAGCCACCTACCCATCCACAGGCCGCAATAGTAAGCTGCCAGATTTCTGGGCAGCTGCGTGCACTTGAAAAGTGGCCTTTTAGGCTCATGGAGGCAGAAGCTTTTCACAACCTCATGGCAGCAGCAGCCGCATGTCCATACTCTGTCCCCAGCTACCACTATTTCTCCCGGTATCATCTCCGCCTTCCCCAAGCAAGGGTCCCTGAAGATTACTGCTGGTACTTTTCTGTGAGAATCTGCTTGCCTCCTACCAGCCTGGAATATTTCCAGTGAACTATGGTAGGACGCCATGGTATTAGCACTGCCCCCAGTACCAGTAGCAAAGCCATCCCCAATTTCCTTCTCAGAAATTTTATTTGGTAGACTGAGTGGCTGCCCAAATACATTAGTTTCTCACAAAGGAGCTGAAGATAGAGTGGCAGTAGGTGCAAGTTTATCCAGCCTGTTAGATCTCACAGGGTGAATGGCAGCACATTGGCTCAGTGGTTAGCACTGAAGCCTTGCAGCGCTGGGATCCTGGGTTCAAATCCCAGCAAGGACAACATCAGCAAGGATTTTGTATGTTCTCCTTGTGTTTGCGTGGGTTTCCACCTCAGTAAAAAAAAGAGCCATATTTTCCGGGAACCTTCCCACACACTTTCTTAGCCAGGATTGCTTCTCGGCAGGGTTGGACGGTCCCACCAGAGAATCCTCGGGTGGGCCCTGGTTTCTTCTTCAGGAGAGGTCATGATAGTGCAAACTTTTCAGCAGAAAGGTGAGCCCTCAGAATCAAATCCTCTAGTGGGCTTAATGTTTTTCAGTTTGAAACTGCTTCTCAGTGGGGGTTTAATTCACCACAGCCATATTCTTTACCTCGGTGAAAGGACTGGCATAGAGAGAAACCGAATCTACTCCTGCTGTCATTTCTCCATCGCCAGGTTCTGCCCATTGTCACACACGACCATGCCTGGCTGTATGTTCAGCGGTGAGAGACACAGATCAGGTTGCTGTGTTACAGCTTTCAAGAACTCTGTAGCGGTGGCCGGTTAGTCACCTAAACATATTAGCTTCAGCACAGCCTGTTGCTGCTTGGTCGAGACATTGCTGCAGTGCTTCAAGCTTGTGACTAATGTGGTCATTTCGGAGATGGATGCTGAAGAGGAAGAGGAGGTGCAGGAGCAGTAGAATGTGGGGGCAACCCTGATTGATCCAGGGCCCACAATCCTTGGTGTCGGGAGGACATGTTCCATCCCAAGGTCCGACCCGACTGGGTCTCGACTTCCACTATATTAACCCAGTGTGTTTTCTGCGAGATGTACCGTCCCTGCCCACAAGCACTTGTCCACGTGCCCCTGGTTAGGTGGACTTTCCCAGTAACGGTGTTGTTGAGGGCATGTCTAATATTGTGGGACACGTGCTCGTGCAATGCTGGGATGGCACATCGGGAGAAATAGTGGCAGCTGGGGACCAAGTACCGAGGGATGGCCGCCGCGATCAGGTTGCAGAAAGCTTCCGTCTCCATGAGACTAAAAGGCAACATTTTGAGCGCAAGAATTCGTGAAATGTGTGAATTTAGTAGTGTGACCTGTGAGGCGTTAGCTGCGTATTTGCGCTTGTGTTCCAAGGACTGGGGTAGGTACAACTGAACACTGCGCTGGGACAAGGTCGTGGACCTGCTTCCTAATGGTGCCACTTGAGCGTGTGCAATGACAGGTTCAGGACGGGAGGCATCTTGGCATGCACCATGGACAGGGGATTGGCGTGCACACACAACAGCGGAAGAAGCAGTGGTGTCACTCGCAGATATTGCTGCTGGACCCTGGAGTTCGGCCCACTTAGTCGGGTGCTTTGCTGCCATGTGCCTGATCATTCTGGTGGTGGTCAGGCTGGTAGTTTTCCTACCCCTGTTGATGCTGGCCTGGCTGGTGATGCAAATGGCCTTTTTGGGGTTATTTGCAGACTCTTTAAAAAATAACCAGACTTGAGAAGACCTAACAGTTGTATTGGCAACTTCCGTCGTATTGGCGTTATGAAGAATGCTTTCCCGCATTGTGTCTGCAGCCACCACACTGCTTCTTCCTGCCTGTTGTGGTGCTATGCCTCACTCCCCCTGAGTGCTGCTGTCCTCGGTCTGCGTGTCCCCCTGCCAGGTCGGATCAGTTACTATATCATACACAACCTCATCTTCCAATTCCACACCCTGGTTCTCCTCCTGAATTTCTGGCAATTGTGTCTCATCATCATCCACCTCTTGCAACAGTAATTGCACTTTACCACCGTTGCCTTCATGTGACTGTGGCTGCTCCAATATTTGGGCATCGCTACACGCGTTCTCCTCTTGACTCGCTTGAAGCTGGCCGGGCGAGATGCCGATTCTACAAATGGAAAAGTGAACAGCTCTTCGGAGTGTCCAAGTGTGGCATCAGTTGTCTCCGGGCACTCAGCATGGTGAGAGGAAGGAGGATCAGGGTGAGGAATATGCAGTCCAGACTCACGGCTACTGAGACTAGACAGTGTGGAAGACAGGGTGGAGGTGGTGGTGGCCAAGTGACTGGAAGCATTATCTGTATCCAACCAATAACCTTTTCACACTGTTCTGTGTTCAATAGTGGTGCTCTGCAGTCCCCTAGTAATTGGGATAGGAAGGTCGAGCGAAAAGAAGTGGGAGTTTGTTGTGGCACAATTTCACCTTGCCCACAGCCACGTCCTTGGCCTCTGCATGCACTATCACAATCAACTCCACTTCCCCGTCCCTTGCCACTCACCTTGCACATTTTTAATGGAGGACAATAATTTCAACGTTCACGAGAAATGGCTGATTTTGGAACGCAGTTATATGTTATATGTCTGACAGATAACCACGATTTTAAATAGCAGGCCTTTAATTTACTTATATTTTTCTACACGGAGACCTAGTGTGAATAGCTTCACCGACACACTGCAACAGAATGGAAAAGGAGGCCAATATTTTCCATGTTCAGTTCAAATTTCTGGATTTTTATTGCTGTAATATGGAACAGATCTGGTTTTATTCTGCAGTGAGCAGAAAAATGGTGTACTCTGGATTGCTTTTTAAGCAAATAACCAGGATTAGGATAAAAAAAAGTTTTCCCTGATATCTGGGGCTGTCTAGAAATATCTGCAATTATTATAGCAGCAGCTGACAGGTCGTTCAATGGACCCTCTTTTGCTGTATTATACACTGCAGTCTGCCACATACCCTGCCTGCCTAGCACTGATTATATGCAGCTGGATTAGTCCTCAGAAGGACTGTTGGTTCAGATTGATATAGATATATTTTGTGGAATACCTATAAAACTATGAACAAGCAAATCTCTCCCTGATGCAGCAGCAGCTCTCCCTACTCTGCCTGATTTCGGGGTAGACTGTGACGAGCATGGCAGCGCCAGGTCTTATATACTCCTAATGATGCTGTGCAGCCAGCCAATCACTCTAATGCGTCAAACATGCAGGGAGGGGACCCGAGTTCCCGCTGAGCAACCTGGAAATACTCACCGAGCTCGTAAAGCACAGTGATGCTCAGGCGAGTACTGAGCAGTGGCGAGCGCATTCTCTCATTACTAGTCAGTTCTGATCACACGCAGCTCTGCAGTGCAATCAGGAGAGCAAAGAGCAGCCATTACATGTCTCACACTGATAACGCCTCCTTTTATTTAAAATAAACTCTGGAGGCAGATTCTCATGGAGATTTATGTCCAACCCATAGCCTGTAACAGCTCATTTACATATAATAAAAATGTGGATTTCTATGGAATAAGACAATAGGTCACAAATATTAAGGTATGTGTTATGACTAGAGATGAGGGAACATGCTCTCCACTGCTCGGTACTCGCTCGAGCATCACTGTGCTCGACAACCTCGGGGCTCGTCGAGTATTTCCAGGTTGCTCAGGCGAGAACTCGGGTCCATGATGGTGCATGCAGAGGCTGAGGACGTGGTCGTGGGTAAGCTGAAATTGTGCCACAACAAACACCCACATCTTGTTGCTCGACCTTTCTGTCCCAATTACAAGGGGACCGCAGTACACTACTATTGAACACAGAGCAGTGTCAAAAGGTTGTTGGTTGGATAGCAGATAATGCTTCCAGTCACTTTGCCACCACCACTACCACCCTGTCTTCCACATGGTCAAGTCTCAGTAGCCATGAGTCTGGACCGCATATTCCTCAACCTGATCCTCCTTCCTCCCACCATGCCGAGTGCCCGGAGACAACTGATCCCACAATTGGACACTCTGAAGAGCTGGTCACTTTTCCATTTGTAGATTTGGGCTTCTCGCTCGGCCAGCTTCAAGCGAGTCAAGAGGAGAACGTGTGTAGCGATGCCCAAATATTGGAGCAGCCACGGTCACATGAAGGCAACAGTGGGAAAGCGCAATTACTGTTGCAAGAGGTGGATGATGATGATGATGAGACACAATTGCCAGGAAGTCAAGAGGAGGACCAGGGTGTGGAATTGGAAGACGAGGTGGTGTATGATATAGTAACTGACCCAACCTGGCAAGGGGACACACAGGGCGAAGACAGCAGCACACAGGAAGAGAGAGGTGTAGCACCACAAAAGGCAGGAAGAAGCAGTGTTGTGGCCGCAGACACAAGGCTGGCAACCGCTCCTCATAACACCAACACAACAGAATTTGCCAATACAACTGTTAGGTCTTCCCGAGTCTGGTTGTGTTTTAAAGACTCTGCAGATAACCCCAAAAAGACCATTTGCATCACCTCCCAGGCCAGCATCAGCAGGGGTAGCAAAACTACCAGCCTGACCACCACCAGCATGTTTAAGCCCATGGCACCAAAGCACCTAAGTGAGCCAAACCTCAGGGTCCAGAAACAGTGTCTGCGGGTGACACCACTGCTTCTTCCACTGTTGTGCATGAATGCTAATCCCCTGTCCATGGCGTATGCCAAGATACCTCCACTCCTGCATCTGTCGTTGCACACTCTCAACTAGCACCATCAGCAAGCATGTCCACGTCCTTGTCCCAGGGCAGCATTCAGTTGTACCTACCCCAGTTCTTGGAACGCAAGGGCAAATACGCAGCCAACTCCCCACAGGCCACACTACTAAATTCACACATTTTGCGAATGCTTGCGCTCGAAATGTTGCCTTTTAGGCTCATGGAAACGTAAGCGTTCCGCAACCTGATGGTGGTGGCCGTCCCTCTGTACTCGGTCCCCAGCCACCACTATTTCTCCCGGTGTGCCATCCCCGAATTACGCGAGCACGTGTCCCACAACATTAGCCGTGCCCTCAACAACACAGTTACTGGGAAAGTACACCAAACCACAGACATGTGGACAAGTGCTTGTGGGCAGGGACGGTACATCTCACTGACGGCACACTGGGTTAATATAGTGGAAGCCCAGAGCCAGTCAGACCTTGGGACGGAACACATACTCCCTATGCCGAGGATTGCGGGCCCTGGGTCAATCAGAGTTGCCCCCACATTCTACAGCTCCTGCACCTCCTACTCTTCTTCAGCCTCCATCTCTGAAATGACCACATCAGTTGCAAGCTGGAAGCACTGCCTCGGCCAAGCGGCAACAGGCTGTGCTGACGTAATATGCTTAGGTGACAAACCGCACAATGCTGAAGAGTTGTGGACAGCTCTGAAAGAGCAGGCAGATCTGTCGCTCACACTGCTGACCCTACAGCCAGGCATGGTTGTGTGTAGCAATGGCCAGAACCTGGTGGCAGCTCTGAGGCGAGGCAAGCTCCCACATATACCATGCTTGGCCCATGTGCTTAACCTCATGGTTCAGCAGTTTATCAAAAACTACCTGGATCTGACGAATCTGCTTGTCAAAGAACACCGCTTGTGTGCCCATTTAAGAAAGTCAGCTATAGCTTCCACCGCCCTGGCCGTGCTTCAGCAGCGTTTGCAGCATCCTGCTCACCGACTGATCTGCAATGTCCCCATGCATTGGAACTGTACATGGCAGATGTTGGGAAGGATTTGTGAGCAGAAGAGGGAAGTTGTTGAGTACCAGCATCAACAAGGCCATCGGTATTCAGTTCAGACCTCAGAAGTGGATGTGGATGTCAGACATATGTACCATCCTCCAAAACTTTGAGCACTCCACCAAGATTTTGAGCGGCGATAATGCCATAATTAGCATCATCATCCCACTTCTCTGTCTTCTGAATCGCTCTCTGCTCTCAATTAAAGAGGATGCATTGCAGACAGAGCACAATGAGAGGGAGCAAAGAACCATACAGGGTGATTCCACATAGCCCAGGCTCATTTCATCCTAATGTGGATTGGGTGACAATTAGGAAGAGGAGGAGGAAGAAATGGAGCTAGCTTCCTGCGCTATACACAGTACTACCTGCACAACTGTCATACCGTTGTTAAGCGTGGGTGTCCTGAGTACAGGGAGGAGGAAGAATAAAAGTGGGATGAGGAGGAGAGCATGGTCAGTCGTCCTCTTGGTGATGACATGGAAGACTTGCCTCTTTGCAGTCTGGCACACATGGCTGAGTTTATGTTACAATGCCTTTCCCGTGACCCTCGCATTGTCCATATTTTGGGTGACAGTCATTACTGGTTGGTGACACTTCTAGACCCACACTACAAGGAGAACTTTTTGTCTCTTTTTCCCACACAGGACAGGCCTAATAAAATGGGGCAGTACTTGAAGGCCCGGGTGCGGAATTATTAAAAAAATTCCCATCTGAAAACGCTGGTGGCAGAGGTCACAGTTCGTTGGACAACCAAAGAGTACAGGTGAGAGAGACACAAATGCTATCCAGAAGAGGCTGGGGAACACTGTCAAAGTTCTGGGACAGTTTTCTCAGACCCTCCCATCGCACAGGCCCTGAGACGTGGGGTACTCTCCCAAGGTGGGAAAGATGGTGAGGGAGTACCTTGAAAACATACCGACGTCCTCCGTGATTCCTCTATGCCTTATAATTATTGGGTATCCAAGCTGGACACGAGGCATGAACTGGCTCTCTATGCCTTGGAGGTCCTGGCCTAAACTGCTTCTAGCATTTGATCAGAGCGGGTTTTTAGTGTCGCCGGTGCAATTATAACCGATAGGCGCATTCGCCTGTCAACTGAAAATGCTAACAGGCTGACTTTTATAAAAATGAACAAGGCCTGGATTGGGCCAGACCTCAACACCATCGAATGATAGCAGCGTAACATAAACTCAAAAACAGTGGTTTTTTTTAGGAGGTCTAACTCTATTCCCATGCACCTCTGTCTTCACACCCAGACAAGGGTATACGCTTCTGATTTTGTCTATTTTATCTTGTCCACCTCCTTCTCCTCATCCTCCACATCCTCCTTCATATCACCACCATATCTACCATATCACCATATCTAAGCCTCTTGCAAGGGGCATTGGAGTTCCTCCAAATTTTTGGCAGTCATTGCATTCACTGCATAGGCAAACAGTATGGAAGACCAATTTCCTATTAATAGGAACATTGTTTTTAGGATGTCCTCTGACTACAACATCTATTGCAAGGGGCATTGGAGTGCCTCCAAATTTTTGGCAGGCGTTGCATTCACTGCATAGGCAAACAGTATGGGAGACCCACTTCCTAATAATGGAAACATTGTTTTCAGGAGGCCCTCCGACCTCTACGTCTCTTACAAGGGGCATTGGAGTTTCTACAAAGTTTTGGCAGCCGTTAAATTCAATGAATAGGCAAACAGTATGGGAGACCCACTTCCTAATAATGGGCACATGATTTTCAGGAGGCCCTCCGACCTCTATGTCTTTTGTATGGGGCATTGGAGTGCCTCCAAGTTTTTGAAGCTGTTGCATTCACTATATAGGCAAACAGTAAGGGAGACCCACTTCCTAATAATGGGAACATTGTTTTCAGGAGGCCCTCCGACCAGTAGGGCTCTTGCAAGGGGTATTGGAGTGCCTCCAAGTTTTTGACAGCCATTGCATTCATTATATGGGCAGACAGTATGGGAGACTCCCTTCCTAATAATGGGAACATTGTATTCAGGAGGCCCTCTGAACACTACATCTCTTGCATGGGGCATTGAGTTCCTACAAATTTTTGACAGCCGTTGCATTCAATGCATAGGCAAACAGTATGGAAGACCCACTTCCTAATAATGGGAACATTGTATTGAAGAGGCCCTCCAACCTCCACGTCTCTTGCAAGGTGCATTGGAGTTCCTTCAAATTTTTGCCAGCCATTGCATTCACTGCATAGGCAAACAGTATGTGAGATCCACTTCATAATAATGGGAACAATATTTTCAGGAAGCCCTCCAACTTCTACGTCTCTTGCAAGGGGCATTGGAATTCCTCCAAATTTTTGGCAGCCATTGCATTCACTGCATAGGCAAACAGTATGGGAGACCTACTTCTTAATAATGGGAACATTATTTTCAAGAGGCCCTCCGACCTCCACGTCTCCTGCAAGGCGCATTGCTGTTTCTTCACATTTTTGGCAGCCATTCCATTCACTGCATAGGCAAACAGTATGGGAGACTCACTTCCTATTAATGGGAACATTGTTTTCAGTAGGCCTTCTGACTTCTACGTCTCTTGCAAAGGGCATTGGAGTTCCTCCAAATTTTCAGCAGCCGTTGCTTTCACTGCATAAACAAACAGTATGGGAGACCCACTTCCTAATAATTTGAACATTGTTTTCAGGAGGCCCTCCAACCTCTATGTCTTTTGCAAGGGGCATTGGAGTGCCTCTAAATTTTTGCAGCCGTTGTATTTTCTGCATAGGCAAACAGTAAGGTAAACCCACTTCCTAATAATGGGATTATTGTTTTCAGGTGGCCCTCTAACCTTGGTCGCTTGCAAGGGGCATTGAAGTGCCTACAAATTTTTGACAGTCATTGCATTCACTACATAGGCAAACAGTATGGGAGACCCACTTCCTAATAATTTGAACATTGTTTTCAGGAGGCCCTCCAACCTCTACGTCTTTTGCAAGTGGTATTGGAGTTCCTCCAAATTTTTGGCAGCCGTTGCATTCACTGCATAGACAAACAGTATGGGAGACTCACTTCCTAATAATGGATACATTGTTTTCAGAAGGCCCTCCGACCTCTATGTCTTTTGCAAGGGGCATTGGAGTTCCTCCAAATTTTTGTCAGCCGTTGCATTCACTGCATAGGCAAACAGCATGGGAGACCCACTTCCTAATGATGAGAAAATTGTTTTCAGAAGGCCCTCTGACCTCTACATCTTTTGAAAGGGGCATTGGAGTTCCTCCAAATTTTTGTCAGCCGTTGCATTCACTGCATAGGCAAACAGCATGGGAGACCCACTTCCTAATGATGAGAAAATTGTTTTCAGAAGGCCCTCTGACCTCTACATCTTTTGCAAGGGGCATTGGCGTTCCTCCCATTTTTTGGCAGCCGTTGCATTCACTGCATAGGGAAACAGAATGGGAAACTCACTTCCTAATAATGGATACATTGTTTTCAGAAGGACCTCCGACCTCTATGTCTTTTGCAAGAGGCATTGGAGTGCCTCTAAATTTTTGCAGCCATTGTATTTACTGCATAGGCAAACAGTAAGGGATACCTACTTCCTAATAATGGGAGTATTGTTTTCAGGATGCCCTCCGACCTCTATGTCTCTTGCAAGGGGCATTGAAGTGCCTACAAATTTTTGCAGCCATTGAATTCACTACATAGGCAAACAGTAGGGGAGACTCACTCCCTAGAAATGGGAGCATTGTTTTCAAGAGGCCTTCTGACCTCTATGTCTCTTGCAAGGGGCATTGGAGTGCCTACAATTTTTTGACAGCCATTGCCTTCACTACATAGGCAAACAGTATGGGACACCCATTTCCTAATAATGGAAACATTGTTTTCACGAGGCCCTCCGACCAGTAGGTCTCTTGCAAGGGGTATTGGAGTGCCTCCAAGTTTTTGGCAGCCATTGCATTCACTGCATGGGCAGACAGTATGGGAGACCCATTTCCTAATAATGGGAACATTGTTTTCAGGAGGCCCTCTGACCACTACATCTCTTGCATGGGGCATTGAAGTGCCTCCAAATTTTTCGCAGCTGTTGCATTCATTGCATAGGCAAAAAGTATGGGAGACCCACTTCCTAATGATGAGAAATTTGTTGTCAGGAGGCCCCCTGACCTCTTCATCTTTTGAAAGGGGCATTGGAGTTCCTCCAAACTTTTGGCAGCAGTTGAAATCACTGCATAGGCTAACAGTATGGGAGACTCACTTCCTAATATTGGATACATTGTTTTCAGGAGGCACTCTGACCTCTACGTCTCTTTCAAGGGGCATTGGAGTTCCTCCAAATTTTTGGCAGCCATTGCATTCACTGCATAGGCAAACTGTATGGAAGACCCATTTCTTATTAATAGGAACATTGTTTTTAGGATGTCCTCTGACCGCTACATCTTTTGTAAGGGGCATTGGAGTTCCTCCAAATTTTTGGCAACTGTTGCATTCAATGCATAGACAAACAGCATGGGAGACCCACTTCATAATAATGGTAACATTGTTTTCAGGAGGCCCGTTGACCTCTACGTCTCTTGAAAGGGAAATTGGAGTGCCTCCAAATTTTTGACAGCCGTTGCAATCACTGTATATGCAAATAGTATGGGAGACCCACTTCCTAATGATGGGAACATTGCTTTTAGGAAGCCCTCCGACCTCTACGTCTCTTGCAAGGGTCATTGTGGCAGATCCACTTCCTAATAATGGGAACATTGTTTTGAGGAGTCCCTCCGACCTCTACGTCTCCTGCAGGAGACATTGGAGTTCCTTCAAATTTTTGGCAGCCATTGCATTCACTGCATAGGTAAACAGTATAGGAGACCCACTTCCTAATAATGGAAACATTGTTTTCAGGAGGCCCTCCGACCTCTACATCTCTTGCAAAGGGCATTGGAGCTCCTCCAAATTTTTGGCAGCCGTTGCATTCACTGCACAGGCAAACACTATGGGAGACCCACTTCCTAATAATGGGAACATTGTTTTCAAGAGGCCCTCCGACCTCCACGTCTCTTTCAAGGGGCATTGGATTGCCTCCAAATTTTTATTAGCCATTGCATTCAGTGCATAGGCAAACAGTATGGGAGGCCCACTTCCTAATAATGGGAACATTGTTTTAAGGAGGCCCTCTGACTTTTAGGCCTCTTGCAAGGGGCATTGGAGTGCCTCCAAATTTTTGGCAGCCTTAGCTTTGACTGCACAGGCAAACAATCTTGTAGATCCACTTCCTAATAATGGGAACATTGTTTTCAAGAGGCCCTCTGACCTGTAGATCTTTTGCAAGGAGCATTGGAGTTACCCCAAATTTTAGCAGCCATTGCATTGACTGCATAGTTAAACAGTATGGGAAACCCACTTCCTATTAATGGGAACATGGTTTTCAGGAAGCCCTCCAACCTTTACGTTTCTTGCAAGGGGCATTGGAGTTCCTTCAAATTTTTGGCAACTGTTGCATTCACTGGATAGGCAAACAGTATGGGAGACCAACTTTCTAATAATAGTAACATTGTTATCAGTAGGCCCTCCGACCTGTAGATCTTTTGCAAGGGGAATTGGAGTTCCTCCAAATTTTAGCAGCCATTGCATTCACTGCATAGGCAAACAGTATAGGAGACCCACTTCCTAATAATGGGAACATGGTTTTCAGGAGGCTATCCAACCTCTACGTCTTTTGCAAGGAGCATTGTGTCAGATCCACTTCCTAATAATGGGAATATAGTTTTCAGGAGGCCCTCCAACCTGTAGATCATTTGCAAGGGGCATTGGAGTTCCTCCAAATTTTAGCAGCCGTTGCATTCACTGCTTAAGCAAACAGTATAGGAGACCCACTTCCCAATGAAGGTAACATTGTTTTCAGGAGGCCCTCCGACCTTTTTGAATTTTGCAAGGGGCAATGGAGTGCCTCCAAATTTTTGGCAGCCGTTGCACTCACAGCATAGGCAAACAGTATGGGAGACCCACTTACTAATAATGGGAGCATTGTTCTCAGGAGGCCCTCTGACCTCTATGTCTTTTTCAAGGGGCATTGAAGTGCCTCCAAATTTTTGGCAGCTGTTGCATTCACTGGATTTTCAAACACTATGGGAGACCACTTCCTAATAATGGGAACATTGTTTTCAGGAGGCCCTCCGACCTGTAGATCTTTTGCAAGGGGCATTGGAGTTCCTCCAAATTTTTGGCAGCCATTGCATTCACTGCATAGGCAAACAGTATGGAAGACCCATTTCTTATTAATAGGAACATTGTTTTTAGGATGTCCTCTGACCGCTACATCTTTTGCAAGGGGCATTGGAGTTCCTCCAAATTTTTGGCAACTGTTGCATTCAATGCATAGACAAACAGCATGGGAGACCCACTTCATAATAATGGTAACATTGTTTTCAGGAGGCCCGTTGACCTCTACGTCTCTTGAAAGGGAAATTGGAGTGCCTCCAAATTTTTGACAGCCGTTGCAATCACTGTATATGCAAATAGTATGGGAGACCCACTTCCTAATGATGGGAACATTGCTTTTAGGAAGCCCTCCGACCTCTACGTCTCTTGCAAGGGTCATTGTGGCAGATCCACTTCCTAATAATGGGAACATTGTTTTGAGGAGTCCCTCCGACCTCTACGTCTCCTGCAGGAGACATTGGAGTTCCTTCAAATTTTTGGCAGCCATTGCATTCACTGCATAGGTAAACAGTATAGGAGACCCACTTCCTAATAATGGAAACATTGTTTTCAGGAGGCCCTCCGACCTCTACATCTCTTGCAAAGGGCATTGGAGCTCCTCCAAATTTTTGGCAGCCGTTGCATTCACTGCACAGGCAAACACTATGGGAGACCCACTTCCTAATAATGGGAACATTGTTTTCAAGAGGCCCTCCGACCTCCACGTCTCTTTCAAGGGGCATTGGATTGCCTCCAAATTTTTATTAGCCATTGCATTCAGTGCATAGGCAAACAGTATGGGAGGCCCACTTCCTAATAATGGGAACATTGTTTTAAGGAGGCCCTCTGACTTTTAGGCCTCTTGCAAGGGGCATTGGAGTGCCTCCAAATTTTTGGCAGCCTTAGCTTTGACTGCACAGGCAAACAATCTTGTAGATCCACTTCCTAATAATGGGAACATTGTTTTCAAGAGGCCCTCTGACCTGTAGATCTTTTGCAAGGAGCATTGGAGTTACCCCAAATTTTAGCAGCCATTGCATTGACTGCATAGTTAAACAGTATGGGAAACCCACTTCCTATTAATGGGAACATGGTTTTCAGGAAGCCCTCCAACCTTTACGTTTCTTGCAAGGGGCATTGGAGTTCCTTCAAATTTTTGGCAACTGTTGCATTCACTGGATAGGCAAACAGTATGGGAGACCAACTTTCTAATAATAGTAACATTGTTATCAGTAGGCCCTCCGACCTGTAGATCTTTTGCAAGGGGAATTGGAGTTCCTCCAAATTTTAGCAGCCATTGCATTCACTGCATAGGCAAACAGTATAGGAGACCCACTTCCTAATAATGGGAACATGGTTTTCAGGAGGCTATCCAACCTCTACGTCTTTTGCAAGGAGCATTGTGTCAGATCCACTTCCTAATAATGGGAATATAGTTTTCAGGAGGCCCTCCAACCTGTAGATCTTTTGCAAGGGGCATTGGAGTTCCTCCAAATTTTAGCAGCCGTTGCATTCACTGCTTAAGCAAACAGTATAGGAGACCCACTTCCTAATGAAGGTAACATTGTTTTCAGGAGGCCCTCCGACCTTTTTGAATTTTGCAAGGGGCAATGGAGTGCCTCCAAATTTTTGGCAGCCGTTGCACTCACAGCATAGGCAAACAGTATGGGAGACCCACTTCCTAATAATGGGAGCATTGTTCTCAGGAGGCCCTCTGACCTCTATGTCTTTTTCAAGGGGCATTGAAGTGCCTCCAAATTTTTGGCAGCTGTTGCATTCACTGGATTTTCAAACACTATGGGAGACCCACTTCCTAATAATGGGAACATTGTTTTCAGGAGGCCCTCCGACCTGTAGATCTTTTGCAAGGGGCATTGGAGTTCCTCCAAATTTTAGCAGCCGTTGCATTCACTCCATAGGCAAACAGTATGGGAGACCCACTCCTTTTTAATGGGAACAAGTCGTACTCGTTACTATTGTCGAGCTCCATGTGTCTTTAAATTGTTAGTGAGGTTTTTCCTAAAATTTGGCAGCTGTTGTACTTTCTGCATACCATATAACTGGATAGCAAACACTCTTTTTTGTAAAGGGAACATGTCGTTACTGTGACCCAGCTCTATGTGTCTTTAAATAGTGGGGTTTTTCTTAAATTTTGGCAGGCGTTGTTAGATGAGATATAGCCTATAATGTAAAGCTTGTAGCTAAATACTTATGTGTTGTCAAGCATCATTTTTAAAAATGTATAAAGGCTTTGCTGTTTTATTTCCATGGAGGATAGAAGAATAGGATAGATATAACATCACAGTGTAGCAGGAAGCATGATGACAATATATGGTGCTGACTGTGAAAGGGTTTCACCACAGAAATTCTTTGTAAAGTGTTAAAAATAAAACTTAGTTTTTTGCTTTGTTGAGGTGGGAATTAAGTGGCCACCTTCTAGATAAAGGTCAAGTGTGAAAGGCTTTTCAGTAGGAGATAAAAAGGATTGTTCAGATGGATATAGTGCAATGGCTTAGTCTTTGATAAGTAATATTTCCTTCTTACAATCCATTGTGGGAAGCTGGGTTGAGGCCAAATGGAATTCTCTCAGCAATCGTGAATTCCCATTAAACTGTGACTAGACTCAAGAGACCATTGACCATTTCAAAGACACAGCTTGTGCCCATAAGAGGTACTATTATTGCAACGATTCTAACACAGGTATCATGTGAAGTATTTCCGATATGGCAAAAAGATAAGGAAAACTAAATCTTGTTAAAAGTCTAGAATTATACTTTTTCAACCCGAAGAGTTGGTTTTTAAAGCAAAACAACAGTAATTCAAGGATATATTTTTGTTCTATATATTGGTATTGTTTCCTGCCTTCACTCATGTTCTGCTTATTTGTTAAAACTTGTTAATGAGTATCTGTAACAGAAAACTACTGGGATTACTGACAGATTTCTCTGGGTTATTTATTTTCTTAAATCAACTGAAGTGACAGTTTTAGTGTTCACAAGCAAAATACTGTACGGTATATTACTGAAAGTATTAAAAAAATGTACAGCATTATGTCAGTATTAACATTTATTTACACACAATGTAACATACATTTAAAAAGCACAGAAACAGTTATATTACTAAATTATTTTTTATTACTTATTTATTTTACTTTCTTATATAGAGCCATCATATTCCATAGCGCTTAACGGACATTATCATCATTGGCTACTCTGGGGCTCCCAATCTAAATTCCCTATTAGCATGTATTTGTTGTTATATCATTATGCCATGCTCAGCTTGTAACGTTTCCTGTTAGTTTTTAATTAGAATGACTATAAATTATAGCTGTGTCCGAGATCTTGAAGTGTGTCTCTTCCAGAACACAAAATTTAATTTTTACCACCCCGCTCCGTTGTTCAATCTTCAAAAGGTGGATGAATAAACATCTACTTGTCCAGACTGTCAGACCAAAGTGAGAAAAATGAAAGGACTATCACTTATTTAATAAGTACAATCCCCAACCCCCGTACCTTAATTGTAACATATCACCACCACAGGAGGCTGAAATATGCCAAGACCTGGAAGCTTAACTATGACCAAGAAAATCACAAGTGGAGCCATTGAGTGGATATTTTTTCTTTTTTTTTAAGCAGCGGCATGTGGATGAGATTAGAAAAAGCTCATCCAGTTGGCTAGTATTGAAAATCTCTGAAATACCATAAAATCGAAGTGAGATGAAGTAGTATGTCTTACCTGATGAGGTGGATCCTTAAAGCCTTTGGTCCAGATGAGAAGACGGAAAGCAGAAAGGACTGATGACCTTGATGAACATTGAGAATTGGCCAGAGTAACGAAGGCTGTAGAGGCTGGATTGCAGCTGGAGCAATGGAGGCTGAAATGGACTACAGGAAAGTCAGAGATTGATCTAGTAGAGTAGTGGAACAGATGAGCTTGATAGGTCTAGAGACTCATCTTTGGTGAAGTAGCAGAGCCCAGTGATATAGCAGAGCCTGGTATGTCTGGAGACACATGGAGTGTAGTCTGATGTTTCACATGCACTCATAAACTTGAATGGCTGCGCGTAATTATGGCGCCACTCGCAGCATACTGTGATTTTATTCTCATGCCGAATTGGCAAACAGCAGATCAACACTGCCCCATAGTCTAATATTTTACCAAGTGCGATCCAATAAAACATTGGATAGCACTCATCCGATGAATATGCTCGTGTGAGTGAGTCCTTATGGTAATGTCTAGCAATGTAGCAGAGTGGGGTCTGTCAGCAGACACACATGGTAATGGAGCAGAGCCCAGCAACTTAGTGGAGCCCACTTGTTATAGTGTAGTAGATTCCAGGGGTCTTAGCAGAACTAAATATGTCAGAAGGCACCTCAGTAGTAAAGAGCTATGATGTGGCGGAGCCAAGATGTTGTACCAGAGCTAAGTATGTCAGATGGCATTGATAGCAAAAACAGTAAAGTTGCTGAATATTAATTATTCTAGCTTTTTCAAAATATTTTTATTACATTACATCAAATGATATTTTTTATAATTCATTTACAGTGCACTGGACACGGTAACATTTTCATTTTTCGGGTTCTGGCAGGTCAATTGTAGCATTTAATGAACATGGTAAAAAAAAAAAAAAAAAACTATTGTGGAATTGCACTTTTTTGCAATTTCACCGCACTTGGACTTTTTTCCCCATTTTCCAGTACACTATATGGTAAAAAGAATAGTGTCATTCAAAAGTACAACTCGTCCTACAAAAAACAAGCCACATGGCCATGTTGATGGGAAAATAAAAAAGTTATAGCTCTGAAAGGGGAGCAAAAACGAAAATGCAAAAATAAAAAGTACCAACGTCGTGAAGGGTTTAAAGGGAATCTATTACAAGGTCTTTGCTACCCTATCTGAAAGCATGCTGATATAGGGACAGAAAATCTTATTCAGCAATGTATCACTTACTGGGCTGTTTGATATAATTTTGATAAAAATACTGTTCTATATGCTGCAGATCTAGCAGTTCTCTGAATGTTGAGCTCTGTATCACCCCGCCCACACCACTGATTTGCAGCTGGGGTGGGGTTGTACAGAGCTCATGCATATGGAAGACTACCTGGCAGCAAATTTACCAATCCTCTAATGATAATCTTCTTCTGATAAAACAGTGATTTTTATCATAAATGCTAAGGAAATCAAGAGTTTAACCCCTCTACAACCTTAGATGTATACATAGGTCAAGGTCGCCTGGTACTTAACGACCATGGATATTTTGATATGTCATGGCGATCGCTCACGCAGGGGCTGTGCACGCTCAGTCGCCACTGGGTGTCAGCTTATTCTGACAGCTGACACCCAGCGCTCAGTGCCAGGAGCAGTGCCCGCACCGCTCCTGGCACATTAATCACTTATACTGCATGAGGAATGGCGTAAAAAACAAATAAAAAAAAATCTTCAACTGCTGTTAATTTGTTCATTCTGTCTCCCAAAGATCACAGTAAAGGAACACAGTAGCTTAGCTACCGGAGGGGGTAGAGGGAGCGATGACTCTACAATCTTAGGGGCCCACCCGGAGCTACGCCAGTGTAACTGTACAGTTAAACTCTGGGGCATAGCAGGGACACTCGATGTCCCTGCCCGACCAGCGGCCACTATGGGGCCCTTGAGCATGGGGGACCCCAATGCCAGCATCAGGCCCCCCCGATCATCACTGCATGTTCAGTGATGAGAGAAGGAGCGCGACGCTCCCTCTCCCATCAGTCACCCTCTGCGTCTGACGTCACTGATGTCATCGCTTGGTGCGCGGCCCGCTGTTCTGCGATGTACGTGCGCTGGGAGCAGCGGGGGGACGAGGAGGAGAGGTGAGTATTGTGTTTATTTTTTTCCTATGAGGTGCATTATACAACCCCTGGCAAAAATGATGGAATCACCAGGCTCGTAGGATGTTCATTCAGCTGTTTAATGTTGTTGAAAAAAAGCAGATCACAGACATGGCACAATACTAAAGTAATTTCAAATGGCAACTTTAGGGCTTTACGAAACACTAAAAGAAATCAAGATTAAAAATGTGGTACTCAGTAAGGGTAATTTTTTCAGACCAAGCAGAGGGAAAAAATTATGGAATCACTCAATTCTGAGGAAAAAATTAAGGAACCATGAAAAACAAACACACAAAAGAACACTCCAATAAATCACTAGTATTTTGTTGCACCACCTCTAGCTTTAATAACTGCTTGCAGTCTCTGAGGCATGGACTTAATGAGTGACAAACAGTACTCTTCATTAATCTGGCTCCAACTTTCTCTGATTGCTGTTGCCAGATCAGCTTTGCAGGTTGGAGTCTTGTCATGGACCATTTTCTTCAACTTCCACCAAAGATTTTCAATTGGATTGAGATCCGGACTATTTGCAGGCCATGACATTGACCTTATGTGTCTTCTTTCAAGGAATGTTTTCACAGTTTTTCTCTATGGCAGGATGCATTATCATCTTGAAAAATGATGTCATCATCCCCAAACATTCTTTCAATTGATGGGATAAGAAAAGTGTCCAAAACATCATTGTAAACTTGGGCATTTATTGAAGATGTAATGACTGTTATGATCTGCTACAAGCACTAAGGAAAGACAGGAGATCTGTCCCTGCAATAGAACTAAGCTGGATCCCTACGATGTAATGGGGAACCTGATCCTGCGATCAGACCCGCTAAAGTCCTCGGCTAGTCTGAACGAAGACCTATAGATGTGAGGAAGGGATCCCTACAAGAACTAGGGACTGGGAGAAAGATGGACACCTCCTAGCAGAAATTGTAGCAGAAAAGACAAACAAACAACAAAGAACATAGAGGTCCGAAGACCTAGCAAAACTGACTGAGAAAGGTGACAGAGCACCAAGCTAGCTCAAGAGTAGAAATTACAATGAAGTCCAGCAAGGCCAGGAGGGCGGAGCAGGATTAAATAGGCAAAAAAGGTCATGTGACCAGCAAACTAGAAAAAAACTAACAGGAGAGTTCTAACAATGACAGCCATCTCCCCAGTGCCTTTACCTGACATGCAGCCCCATATCATCAATGACTGTGGAAATTTCCATGTTATCTTTATGCAGTCATCATTATAAATCTCATTGGAACAACACCAAACAAAAGTTCCAGCATCATCACCTTGCCCAATACAGATTCGCGATTCATCACTGAATATGACTTTCATCCAGTCATCCACAGTCCACGATTGCTTTTCCTTAGCCCATTGCAACCTTGTTTTTTCTGTTTAGGTGTTAATGATGGCTTATATTTAGCTTTTCTGTATGTAAATCCCATTTCCTTTAGGTGGTTTCTTTCAGTTCGGACACAGACCTTGACTCCAGTTTCCTCCCATTCGTTCCTTATTTGTTTTGTTGAGCATTTCTTGTTTTGGAGACATATTGCTTTAAGTTTCCGGTCTTGATGCTTTGATATCTTCCTTGATCTACCAGTGTGTTTGCCTCTAACAACCTTCCCATGTTGTTTGTATTTGGTCCAGATTTTAGACACAGCTGACTGTGAACAACCAACATCTTTTGCAACATTGCATGATGATTTACCTTCTTTTAAGAGTTTGATAATCCTCTCCTTTGTTTCAATTGATATCTCTCGTGTTGGAGCCATGATTCATGTCAGTCCATTTGGTGCAACAGCTCTCCAAGGTGTAATCACTCCTTTTTAGATGCAGACTAACGAGTAGATCTAATTTGATGCAGGTGTTAGTTTTGGAAATGAAAATTTACAGGGTGATTCCATAACTTTTTCCTCAGAATTGAGTGATTCCATAATTTTTTCCCTCTGCTTGGTCTGAAAAAAATTACCCTTACTGAGTACCACATTTTTTATCTTGATTTCTTTTAGTGTTTCTTAAAGCCCTAAAGTTGCCATTTGAAATTACTTTAGTTTTGTGCCATGTCAGTGATCTCCTTTTTTTTCAACAGCATTAGACAACTGAATGAACATCCTCCGAGCCTGGTGATTCCATAATTTTTGCCAGGGGTTGTACTACAGACTGCCTATGGAGTGCATTATACTACAGACTGCCTATGGGGTGCATTATACTATTGTCTGCCTATGGGATTAATTATACTATAGTCTGCCTATGGGGTGCACTATACTATAGTCTGCCTATGGGGTGCACTATACTATAGTCTGCCTATGGGGTGCATTATACTATGGGGTGCAATATTCTATAGTCTGCCTATGAGGTGCTTTATACTACAGACTGCCTATGGGGTGCATTATTCTATAGTTTGCCTATGGGGTGTATTATGCTATACTCTGCCTATGGGGTGAATTATACTATAGTCTGCCTATGGGGTGCATTATTCTATAGTCTGCCTATGGGGTGCATTATTCTATAGTCTGCCTATGGGGGTGCATTATACTATAGTCTGCCTATGGGGGTGCATTATACTATATTGAGGTACATTATACTATATGGAGGCCTATGGGGTGCATTATACTATATGGAGGACTATGGGGAGTGCATTATACTATATGGAGGACTATGGTGAGTACATTATACTATATATAGAGTCTGCCTATGGGGGTGCATTATACTATATATAGGCTATTTATACAGTGTTGGGATTACAGTTGAGGTCATACAGTGTGGGAGATAATGTGGGGTCTTTTAACATTGTGGGGACCATCATACAGTGTTTGAGACATCAGTTTGGAGGCTACTAAGGGGTCAGTATACTGTGTGCGGGGTACTATACAGTGAGGGTGAATTATACTTTGTATAAGAGAGCATCATACTGTGTAGAGTGGAGCTGTACAGGAGGGGAGACTCAGGACATTATTAAATGTTAAGTGGGCACTTATCATTATAGGGGAACTCAGGTTATTGTGACAGTCAAAGGGGCACACAGGGGGCATTATTACTTTCAAGGGGGCAAATGTGGGCACTGTTTTCTAGGGCACTTGCACACGGCATTACTATATTCTGGAGGTTTGCTTTACCATCAAGAGAGCACACAGCAGGTGGAGTAATAGGGACACAAACAGCAACAGTGGCTCAGTATTGGAGTATCAGCAGGATGAGAAGTTTTTGTTGGTTGGGAATAGATGGGGACGGTGCCTGAAATGTAAGGAGTCAAATGTGTCTTTGTTGTGATCTCTGCAGATGAATCCTGGATGGAGAAGTTGTCGTGTCAGTCTTGCCCAGATGAAAAAGACGGGAAAAGTAAACAATTTAATCAGAAAGAATGTCAGCTATAAGTCACTATATATAACTGTGCTGTGATCTCTTATATGTTCTTTAGGGCGAGCATCTATCAATATATGTCACCATTTGGCGGTAATATCAGTGCTGGTCTTTGTATAGAGATTATTTTCAATAACAGTGTAATGGGGCTCAGGGTGGCAGTCATGGGCGAGGATCGCTTCTTTGACACCCCGGCCCGCTACAGGAAATATTGTACTGTGTGGTTGCATGTGCAACGATGCTTTGAGATCTGAGATCTCCACAATCCCTGTTAATGCGCTGGGTGCAGAACTGTCCCGTTTAACCCTCTCAGTCAAGAAGCCAAACCAGCTGTTATAAACAGTGTTCTTTTTATGCACAAACAGGTGAACTTAGAGTAGCAGGTTATGCATTCTTCATCACTTGCCACACAGTACTCAGGCTCTATTCTCAGAGTTACAGTCTGCACTTTGTTTCTGGCAACAGGTACAGCACAGTAGTGAGGAGAGATCTTAAATGCCTGCATTTTCTTAGGGGTAGAGTCATACGGGTCCACGTGCGTCATTATGCCCTGATCCCCTGTGTCCTTGCTTATATCAGTCCCAGGGGCCACTCATAGAGATGTGCTCCCTGTTTCAGTACCCACAGCAGGGCAATGCCTTGTCTCAAGGTCCCTTTTTCGCTGGACAGTACGCTTCAGTACCCACAGCAGGACGCTATCTCATCCCAAGGTCCCCTTTCTCGCTGGCCAGTATGTTTCCTGGACTTCTAAGCTTTTCTGAAGGTTTCCCCACTTGCCTGTGTCGTCCTGCTGCCTCTGTAACTAGATCCTTGTCCTCATGAGCCTTGTAGTTCCACACCAGGAACAATCTGTCTTTCCTCTTTCTCTTACTTTTCTAGACTGACTAAAATGTATCCCTTCTCTCAGAATCCACAAAACTCCCTCCCACTATGGGTTGTACTTCTAATTAACCCTCAAACTGTCTTTGTGTCTGATGTCTCTATCTGGGCAGATTTCACCTACATTCTATACCAGAGTGAAAAGAAAGACAGTGACATCTTGTGGCCTCCGGTCAACACTGCAGCCCATAGGGAAATAACCATTAAATACATAGCAGTAACATGCATGTAAAATACATTCAACCAACAGAAATATCAGAGGACTGAGATGCCATCCTCACCACCCTTACAACAGCGTGGTCATCTGCTGAGGTTCTCCTACATCCACTATCTGGGTGCGCCACCATAGTTGTATTCAGGGTTACCTGATTAAGGGCTCACTCAGAAGTTTTGCCCCCGTTGAACCAAAACCCTAGCTACGCCTCTGCTCGGCTCACATTTATCCTGCTGTAGTGTGAACATTAAAATTGATATTTTGAGTCCATATTGAAATGTACAGAATGTATTCAAACCAGCATTGGTCTGGTCAGGTATTCAGAATTAGATAAGGCTCATTCTGTTATTCTGGATCTCTTTGCAGCATTTGACACTGTGGATCACCAGCTCCTCCTCACGGTGCTCCACTCTATCAGGCTCAAGGACACTGTTCTCTCTTGGTTCTCCTCCTCTCTCTCTGATCGCTCCTTCACTGTGTCTTTTGTCGGCTCCTCTTCCTCCTCTTTTACCCTTACTGTCGGGGCTCCTCAATGATCGGTCCTAGGCTCTCTCTTTTTCTCCTTATACACCAGTAGATTTGGTTTCCAGTACCATCTCTATGCTGAAGACACCAAATTATACACATCGTCTCCTGACCTCACCCCTGAATTATTACAAGACACCAGCGATTGTCTTTCCGCCATCTCTAACATTATGTCCTCCCTCTATCTGAAACTGAACTCATCAAAAACTGAACTTCTTGTGTTTCCTCCCTCCACTAACCTACCTATGCCCAATATTGCCATCTCCGTGTGTGGCTCCACCATTACTCCCCAGTAACAGGCCTGCTGTTTCGGGGTCATACTTGATTCAGATCTTTCCTTCTCTCCCCATATCCAATCACTCGCCCGCTCATGCCATCTCCACCTCAAATCACGTAAAAATTAATTCATCGCACACTCATAGGAAGTTTTGCTTTTTAGTGCCAATTTATTCATACAAATGAAATGTAGGAAAAATAACAGTGGTGAAGGCGACAATAGGTAGACGTTTCGGCCACACTGGCCTTATTCATTAAGTCGCTATTGTATCAAGTTTGTTTTAGTAGGAAGGCACCATAGAATGTAGAGAGAAGTTCCAGTCAGAAGCTTAACAAAAGACAGGGGTTCATCAGTCTGTGGAGAGCTGCAGTTCCTGTATCAGGGGTGTCTCTAGATGGGGAGTCCCATAAATGGTAGAAGTGGATGGCACAGGCAGCGTTCCCAACAGCCTAAAAAAGTGTGAATCAACTGAAAATATGTCTTATATTCTAGGTTCTTCAAAGTAGCCAGATTTTGCTTTGATGACTGCTTTGCACACTCTTGGCATTCTCTTGATGAGCTTCAAGAGGTAGTCATCGGAAATGGTTTTCATTTCACAGGTGTGCCCTGTCAGATTTAATAAGTGGGATTTCTTGCCTTATAAATGGGGTTGGGACCATCAGTTGTGTTGTGCAGAAGTCTGGTGGATACACAGCTGATAGTCCTACTGAATAGACTGTTAGAATTTGTATTATGGCAAGAAAAAAGCAGCTAAGTAAAGAAAAATGAGTGGCCTTCATTACTTTAAGAAATGAAGGTCAGTCAGTCTGAAAAATTGGGAAAACTTTGAAAGTGTCCCCAAGTGTAGTTGCAAAAACCATCAAGCTCTACAAAGAAACTGGCTCACATGAGTACCGCCCCAGGAAAGAAGACCAAGAGTCACCTCTGCTTCTGAGGATAAGTTTATCCGAATCATCAGCCTCAGAAATCGCAGGTTAACAGCAGCTCAGATTAGAGACCAGGTCAATGCCACACAGAGTTCTAGCAGCAGACACATCTCATCAACAACTGTTAAGAGGAGACTTTGTGCAGCAGGCCTTCATGGTAAAATAGCTCCTAGGAAACCACTGCTAATGACAGGCAACAAGCAGAAGAGACTTGTTTGGGCTAAAGAACACAAGGAATGGACATTAGACCAGTGGAAATCTGTGCTTTGGTCTGATGAGTCCGACGCAGAAAAGGTGAAAGGATGGACTCTATATGCCTGGTTGCCACGGTGAAGCATGGAGGAGGAGGTGTGATGGTGTGGGGGTGCTTTGCTGGTGACACTGTTGGGGATTTATTCAAAATTGAAGGCATACTGAACCAGCATGGCTACCACAGCATCTTGCAGCTGCATGCTATTCCATCCGGTTTGGGTTTAGTTGGACCATCATTTATTTTTCAACAGGACAATGACCCCAAACACACCTCCAGGCTGTGTAAGGGCTATTTGACCAAGAAGGAGCGTGATGGGGTGTTACGCCAGATGACCTGGCCTCCACAGTCACCAGACCTGAACCCAATCGAGATGGTTTGGGGTGAGCTGGACCGCAGAGTGAAGGCAAAAGGGTCAACAAGTGCTAAGCATCTCTGGGAACTCCTTCAAGATTGTTGGAAGACCATTTCCAGTGACTACCTCTTGAAGCTCATCAATAGAATGCCAAGAGTAGTGTTGAGCCACCCCCGTAGTGTTCGAGTTCGGTTCGGTTCGTCGAACACCTTCGAACACCATTAAAACCAATGGCAGGCAAAAAAAAACACCTGGAAACACATAGAAAACACCTACAAAGGTGTCCAAAAGCTGAAAAACTGCTCAGAAGACACAACTAATGTAGTGCCGGCGTCCCTGCCCTCTGCTAGGCAGGGACGCTGTTCCCCTCACCGCTCTGCTCCGTGCCCGGCGTCCCTCTCCCGCTCTGCTGGCAGCGCGCGCTCCTTACCGGCCACTGTGCTTAGGGCGCGCGCGCGCGCCCTCCCTCCCTCTTAAAGGGGCCGCGCGCGCCGTCCTAAGGAGTCCCCGGCCAATGGCCGGAGGACTTTACCATATATAAGGCACCTCCTCCAAAATGGAGGTGCCCGAGCAATGTTGTTGCACTGTTCACTACTCTGCTTCAGCCCTCAGGTCCCGTTGCCAGTTACCTGCCAGTTACCTGCCAGATTCCTGCCTGATTATCTGCTACCTGCCTGCTAGTCTGAGGTCCGACGGTCTGCCTTGCTACTCCTGTCAGTCTGTCTAAGAACCAGCCTGCCCGCTCACCTGGGAGCGCACACCAGCCACCTGCCTGCTTGCCTGAGGTCCGACGGTCTGCCTTCCTACTCCCGTCAGTCTGTCTATGGACCAGCTTGCCCGCTCACCTGGGAGCGCTCACCTGCTACCTGCCTGCTAGTCTACCTGGAGGCTCCGCCGTCACATGCTGTGACCACCTGCCTGTCCAGTGACTCCTGCTCGCTCACCTGGGAGCGCTCATCTGCTGCCTGTCTGCTAGCCTACCTGGAGGCTCTGCCGTCACGTGCTGTGACCACCCGCCTGTCCAGAGACTTCTGCCCGCTCTCCTGGGAGTGCTCATCTGCCGCCTGTCTGTTGGTCTTTCTGGAGGCTCCGCCGTCACATGCTGTGACCACCCGTTTATCCAGAGACTCTCGCCTGCTCACCTGGGAGCTCAAGTCTACCATCAGCCGCCACAGGTCGTACCAACCCTTTACCCAGAGACTGCCCCGGTCACTTGCCGTGACCACCTGCCCGTTCACCGAGAGACTGCCCCAGTCACTTGCCGTGATCTCCTGCCCGTTCTTCCAGAGACTGTCCCGGTCACTTGCCGTGACCATCTGCCCGTTCACCCAGAGACTGCCCCAGTCACTTGTCGTGATCTCCTGCCCGTTCTTCCAGAGACTGTCCCGGTCACCTGCTGTGACTGCCTGCCTGGTCGCCACCTGCTCCCTTACAAGGACTGCCCCCTTGTATAGTAGCTCAGAGGTTCCGCCTCCCAGACCCGTTACAGTTTGCTCGGGCCATGGAACCCGGTGGCACCCAAGCTCCCTCGCTCTCGGACCTCTGTCATGAACTGTCCCGTCAGAGGTCCCAACAGGAGTCCATCCTGGGTCACCTGCGGAATGTCAATTCTCGCCTGGACACTCTGACTGCTCCACCAGCAACCACCGCCAGTGCCATGACTCGCAACCCGGCAGCTCCGCTGCCCACCAATACCATGGTATCCTACCCCGGACCCCGGCTTTCTGCACCTCCTCGCTTCGGAGGCGACCCCGCCCAGGCTCGGGGCTTCATTAATCAGTGCACCCTGCACTTAGAACTATTGTCCCACCAGTTTAACTCCGACCGGGAAAAAATTGCCTTCATCATGTCCCATCTCACCGGGGAGGCCCTGGCCTGGCTAAATCCTCTATGGGAGAGAGGAGACCCCCTGGTGCCCGACCTGCCTGCCTTCCTCACGGCTTTCCGGAAAGTCTTCGATGAACCCGGACGGAAGACCTCATCCGCATCGTCTCTGCTACGCCTCCGTCAGGGAAGTCTCACCGTGGGCCAATATGCCATACGGTTCCGTACCCTTGCCTCGGAGCTGGCCTGGGATAACGACGCTCTGGTATCCGTCTTCTGGGAGGGTCTGTCCGGCCGTATTAAAGATGAACTTGCCGGTCGGGACGTTCCTACCACTCTCGATGACCTAATAACTCTTGCCACCCGGATTGACCTACGGTTCCAGGAGCGTGCCAAAGAGGTCACCCGTGAGAGGAGGTTTCCACGTCTAGCTCCTACTTTTCAGAAACCCGTCACTCCCTCCGTCTCTCCCCAGGTACACTCTCCTGAGCCTATGCAGGTCGACCAGACCAAGATGGTCAAAACCCGTCAGGACTTACGCCGTGCCGAGGGGAGCTGCTTCTACTGTGGCAGTAAGGAGCACCGGATCCGTGCCTGCCCAGAGAGGTCGGGAAACGCCTGTGTCTAGGTTCGCTCAGAGAGGTCGACCTAGACAAGAATAAATCCTCTCCATCTCTGCTGCTGTCAGTTTCAATCGTCTGCGGGGAGAACCGTTATTTCGAACTAGCCCAACTGGACTCTGGAGCAGCCGGGAATCTTATTTCACAGTCCCTGGTAGAGAAGTACCGCATCCCCACCAAACCTCTGGCTGTACCCTTGTCTGTTGCTGCCGTGGATGGGGGTCTCTTACCACGCCCCATCCAACTCATCACCGAATCCATTACTCTGCAAGTGGGAATGCTGCATTCTGAGAGTATCTCCTTTCATGTTCTGCCTGGACTCTCTCACGCCCTCCTGCTAGGTCTACCTTGGCTCCAGAGACATGCACCCGTGCTTGACTGGCAGACCGGAGAAGTCCTTCGCTGGGTACAGGACTGCCATAAGACCTGTCTGGTTCCCGTCCATCCCGTCCGTCCTTCTCCTACCCCAGCTAATCTACCTGGACTTCCGATTCCTTATTGGTCTTATGCTGATGTCTTTAATAAAAAGGAAGCAGAGACACTACCTCCTCATAGACCATACGACTGCCCTATCGACTTGTTACCCGGTACTACTACTCCCCGTGGGCGTATTTATCCATTATCCGCTGCTGAGACCCGGTCGATGTCCGAATATATTGAGGAGAATCTGGCCAGGGGATTCATCCGGAAGTCTACCTCCCCGGCGGGAGCAGGCTTCTTCTTCGTAAAAAAGAAGGACGGCTCTCTCCGTCCCTGTATAGACTATAGAGGCCTTAACCAGATCACGGTGAAAAATAAGTACCCCCTTCCGCTCATTCCGGAGTTATTTGATCGTCTGAGAGGGGCTAGAATCTTCACCAAACTGGACCTCCGTGGGGCTTACAACCTGGTTCGTATCCGTCAGGGGGATGAATGGAAGACGGCATTCAACACCCGGGACGGCCACTATGAATATCTGGTAATGCCCTTTGGCCTCTGTAACGCTCCTGCCGTCTTTCAAGAGTTGGTCAATGACATCTTCCGGGACCTTCTCTACTCCTGCGTAGTGGTGTACCTGGACGACATCTTGGTCTTCTCTCCGGATCTCCAGACTCACCGGAGGGATGTTCGTCAGGTCCTGCTCAGGCTCAGGCAGAACCATCTCTACGCTAAATATGAGAAGTGCCTCTTTGAGCAGACCTCGCTTCCGTTTCTGGGCTACATTATCTCTCAGACCGGCCTACAAATGGATCCTGAGAAACTGTCTGCCATCGAGAAATGGCCCCGACCAGAGGGGTTGAAGGCTATTCAACGGTTCCTGGGCTTCGCCAACTATTACCGCCTCTTCATCCCGCACTTCTCTTCCCGGACTGCCCCAATTTCCGCGCTCACCCGTAAGGGTACTAATCCCAAAGAGTGGCCGCCCGAAGCAGAGGAGGCCTTTCTTTCCCTAAAACAGGCCTTCTCTTCCGCCCCGGTGCTGCATCGCCCGGACGGCAACAAGCAGTTCTTCCTGGAAGTTGACGCCTCCTCCTCTGGAGCCGGAGCGGTACTTACTCAAAAATCATCTTCCGGGAGAATGGTAACTTGTGGCTTCTTCTCCAAACTCTTCTCCTCTTCTGAGCGCAACTATTCCATAGGAGACCGAGAGTTATTGGCCATCAAGCTGGTGTTGGAGGAGTGGCGTTACCTACTCGAGGGGGCTCTTCATCCGGTAATAATTTACACTGACCACAAGAACTTGGCTTACCTCCAGCATGCCCAGAGACTTAACCCGCGCCAAGCCCGGTGGTCCTTGTTTTTTGCTCGCTTTGATTTTGTTCTTCATTTTCGCCCGGCTGACAAAAACGTCAAAGCAGACGCCTTGTCCCGATCCTTTCTGGTGTCCGATCTTGAGGAAGAACCTAAACATATCATCGATCCCGCCAGAGTAATGCAGGTGGCTCCCGTGAGTCTAAATCGTCTCCCTCCCGGTAAGACGTTTGTTTCAGTACCTGATCGGGAGAAGATCCTACACTGGGGCCATTCGTCTAAACTAGCTGGCCACGCCGGTCAGAAAAAGACCCTCCAGCTTATTGCCCGGAACTATTGGTGGCCTACCCTGCACAAGGACATAATAGACTTTGTTTCTGCCTGTGTGTCCTGCGCCCGCAACAAAGTCCCGAGACATCTGCCAGCCGGACGCCTCCTTCCGCTTCCTGTACCTGCTGCCCCCTGGCAGCATATAGCAATGGACTTTATAACAGATCTTCCCGTCTCTGCCGGTTGAACGGTCATTTGGGTGGTCGCTGACCGCTTTTCCAAGATGGCTCACTTTATTCCCCTGCCAGGCCTTCCGTCTGCACCCGAGCTGGCTAAAGACTTTATCCGCCACATCTTCCGTCTTCATGGCCTGCCCCTCCACATCGTGTCGGATCGTGGGGTACAGTTCACCTCACGTTTCTGGAGAGCCACTTGTAAACTACTAGACGTCACCCTGGACTTCTCTTCCGCTTACCACCCACAGTCCAATGGTCAAGTGGAGCGGATCAATCAGAACCTGACAAGTACCTCCGGCACTTCGTTAATGCCCACCATTGTGACTGGGTGGATCTCCTACCATGGGCCGAGTTCTCTTATAATAATCACGAGAGCGAATCCTCCTCCAAATCCCCGTTTTTTGTAGTCTTTGGTCAGCATCCTCGGATTCCTTTTCCTGTCTCCACCTCTGTGGACAACCCGGGTGCGGAATCTCTCGTTAGCAAATTTTCCTCCATATGGGAGAGTACCCGGTCCGCACTCCTTCTGTCATCCGAGCGTATGAAAAGACACGCTGACAAAAAACGCCTGGATCCTCCACAATTTCGTCCAGGAGATAAAGTCTGGCTCTCATCTAAATATGTTCGACTCAAGATACCTTCTTACAAGTTAGGGCCTCGGTTCATCGGTCCTCTGGAGGTCATCAGTCAGATCAACCCGGTGGCCTATAAATTGAAACTCCCGGCCAACTTACGGATCCCTAACTCCTTCCATGTATCTCTCCTCAAACCCGTGGTGCTTAACTCTTTTTCCAAGTCTACAGGTACGCCTCCTGCTCCGGTTTCTGCTGAGGACGAGTTTGAGGTAGAGAACATTCTTGCCACCAAAAGGGTAAGAGGAAAGACCTTTTTTCTGGTAGATTGGAAGGGGTTTGGTCCTGAGGAGAGAACGTGGGAGCCCCGGGAGAACATCCATGCCCCTCTCATCCTAGCTAAATTTCTATCTGGCCTAAAAAAGGGGGGGCCTAAAGGGGGGGGTACTGTAGTGCCGGCGTCCCTGCCCTCTGCTAGGCAGGGACGCTGTTCCCCTCACCGCTCTGCTCCGTGCCCGGCGTCCCTCTCCCGCTCTGCTGGCAGCGCACGCTCCTTCCCGGCCACTGTGCTTAGGGCGCGCGCGCGTGCCCTCCCTCCCTCTTAAAGGGGCCGCGCGCGCCGTCCTAAGGAGTCCCCGGCCAATGGCCAGAGGACTTTACCATATATAAGGCACCTCCTCCAAAATGGAGGTGCCCGAGCAATGTTGTTGCACTGTTCACTACTCTGCTTCAGCCCTCAGGTCCCGTTGCCAGTTACCTGCCAGTTACCTGCCAGATTCCTGCCTGATTATCTGCTACCTGCCTGCTAGTCTGAGGTCCGACGGTCTGCCTTGCTACTCCTGTCAGTCTGTCTAAGGACCAGCCTGCCCGCTCACCTGGGAGCGCACACCAGCCACCTGCCTGCTTGCCTGAGGTCCGACGGTCTGCCTTCCTACTCCCGTCAGTCTGTCTATGGACCTGCTTGCCCGCTCACCTGGGAGCGCTCACCTGCTACCTGCCTGCTAGTCTACCTGGAGGCTCCGCCGTCACATGCTGTGACCACCTGCCTGTCCAGTGACTCCTGCTCGCTCACCTGGGAGCGCTCATCTGCTGCCTGTCTGCTAGCCTACCTGGAGGCTCTGCCGTCACGTGCTGTGACCACCCGCCTGTCCAGAGACTTCTGCCCGCTCTCCTGGGAGCGCTCATCTGCCGCCTGTCTGTTGGTCTTCCTGGAGGCTCCGCCGTCACATGCTGTGACCACCCGTTTATCCAGAGACTCTCGCCTGCTCACCTGGGAGCTCAAGTCTACCATCAGCCGCCACAGGTCGTACCAACCCTTTACCCAGAGACTGCCCCGGTCACTTGCCGTGACCACCTGCCCGTTCACCCAGAGACTGCCCCAGTCACTTGCCGTGATCTCCTGCCCGTTCTTCCAGAGACTGTCCCGGTCACTTGCCGTGACCATGTGCCCGTTCACCCGGAGACTGCCCCAGTCACTTGTCGTGATCTCCTGCCCGTTCTTCCAGAGACTGTCCCGGTCACCTGCTGTGACTGCCTGCCTGGTCGCCACCCGCTCCCTTACAAGGACTGCCCCCTTGTATAGTAGCTCAGAGGTTCCGCCTCCCAAACCGTTACAACTAACACATGGAAAAGTGACAAGTCCATATAGTCATGCGAAAAGAAAAGAGGTGGAGGAGTAAAAGGAGGGGGAGACACAAATTTAGGCATGTCATGCCTTTCTAAAACCAAAAAAGTGCGAAGCCGACATGGCCAGTCCGGACCTCTGTGTCGCCGGGTTTGTGCCAGAGCCGTGGTGGACCCTGACGGCCAGTCCCCCTCTCCCAATACTGGTGCCTGTCCACTGGTGGGTCGAGCGAGCCCCCCTGCGGTGGAGGCAGGTCTAATCTTTTTAATTTAAATTGTCTCTCTAATTTGAATGAGTACACTTTAAATCCTTTTGCAAGGATCTATTGAAGGGCAAGTCTCATGCCAGCAGCCACGGTAGCAGGAAGAGGAAGAGGCGGAGTCTGCCATGTGCTGCTGTGTTTGAGGTGTGGAGAGAGCTCCTGGGAAGGGAGGTTTTGTTTTTCCATCTGGGACTTCTTGTCTGCCCCCTTCCCAGGAAAGCAGGCTTGCATGGGGACTGGCCTCCGGTGCTGGGCCCCCGGCTCCCACCTCCCGGTCCATGCCGGTGGGGGGTGGGAGGAACACCACTTCGGCTAAGGCAGCAACATCAGGCCAAGCACCTGGCGAGGGGTCTAGCATGAGGACCAGGCTGAGGAGGAACCCTGAGGCCATGACCGCGGCGGCGGCTCCTTCCCCCAGAGGTGGGTCGAGTGCGAGCAGAGGTGCTGCGGAGGTGCCCCCTGATTGGGGCACCAAGGTGGCAAAGGAGGCTACCATCAGCTATATCACCTGTGTCCACGAGCACCTCTGTGTGTATGAGGAAGCCTCAAAAAAGCTAAGATCCCTCTGGGGGGAGTTGAGAGCAGCTCAGGGGAGGTCCAAGAGGGCCTCCAGCAGCAAGAAGCCTTCGCTGTCTGCCGCGGTCCGGAAGATCAAGCTGGCCAAAAATGAGTTGGAGGATTGGAGATGTACCATCTTGGCAGGCAGCGGACCCTTTAAGGAGAAGCTCAAGAATGAGGACCGGTTCAGAGCCTTGACCGGTGGGGCTCTGGAGGGGTCTCAGAGCCCCAGCCAGGTGGTGGAGGACATGGAGGAAGAGGAGGCATGCCCTGAGGAGGTCGCGTCCTACCCACTGTCTGTTGGCCTGGTAAGTGATCTCCAGGCGTCGCATAGCGGGATAGCCCCCCAGCAGATGGCTCTCCCATCTGATTCCTTCCCTTCAGAGGGCAGCGGGAGCGAGGGGGAGGATGAGGAGGAGGGGAGTAGTAGTGAGGGGGGGCTGCCTCATCAGGAAGCAGATCCAGCAGATCGAGTCCCCGTTTCATTTTGGTCAGCTAACATTCGGGGATGAGATCTGCGAGGAGGAGGCACCTGGGAGGGGTAAGAAGAGGAAGGCGAAGAAAAGGCAGAAGAAAACTCCGGTCGCACATAAGTTTGTGTATGTCCCCCTCCCTGGGGCCCCCCTGCCCATTGTGTGGCACCCGCTACCCACCCCGGCACGGGCCCTGTTGTGGGTCCGCAGCAAGGGAGCGGGGAGAATATAGGCCATGGCACGCAGAGCGCTGCCTCTGTTGGTAATAATGGAGGCAGTGGGGCGGATGTGTCTGACATGGAGCATGGCGCGAAGGGTGGTCCATCGGTGGTTAACATCAGTGGTGGTGCTCAGGCTGGACCCCCTGTGAAAGGGGGGTCTGGTCTGGCACCTGGTGCACCTGCCCGTGTGCGGGGGGTGGTGGGTGCATCTGCTGCTGCCCCTAGCACTGCTGGTGGCGCACCGACAACCGGGGCCGCATCTTCGGCGGCGCGTGCTGGGGTGTCTGAGTCCCTCACACATGGATCCGCTAAAACTGGATCACTTTTGGGGGCCCAGGTACCTGCTAAGCTCAAGGGCGCTGGTCCTGCGGCTCCGGCAGAGCCGGCTCATAAAAAGGTGGGGTCTGCTCTCCTGGCGGGGTCCGCGGCAAAGTCGGGGCCCCCTGCGCAGGAGCCCATTAACGGGTCTGTGCGGGGGGCTCCGCCGCCGGTGGATGCCGAGGGGGAGTGGCCTAACCTGGGGCCAGCCGCCGGAGCCAGGCTCTTTGCAATCAAAGGTGTGACGCTGGGGGGTGCTGAGCCCCTGGGAGCTGGTGCCGCGAGTCAAGGGGCCCCCGTGATTAGACCCGGTTCTGGGTCGGCTTCGGGGCTCTGGCGCAGCCGGCTTCAGGGGGCGTGGCCTCCCTGGCATCTGCTGCACCAGTGGGCGTGGCCTCAGAGGACCTCTCTGTTCCTTCGGTGCAGGGGCGTGGTCTCGAGGGCAAGCCCCACCCCCGTGTGTGGCTCCGCCCGAAGAGGGGCTAAGTGCCAACGGCGCGGCCAGCTGGGAGCAGTGGTGCCACAGCCGCAGTGGAAAGCAGCAAAAAAGAAGCCTGTCGGTCGGAGTCCCCTGCGTCTGGGGGTTTACCAGGGGCAGGGGCTCCGGCTGTGAGGGTGTCAGGAGAAGCAGGACTGGTCGGAGTTACTCCTGTTTCACTTCCCGTCTCACTTCCTGTGGGTGGAACAGGAGGCTCTGCCAGTGATGCAGGAACTATGCTGCTAAAGCCTTGTAGTGTCATTCTTAAAGGGCCAGTAGCACCTGGCAAGCAGAACCCCCCGGCAGGGAAGGTGCCTCAAATTGGAGGTAAAGCCTCACAAAAACTAAAACATTGTGACCCCAGTGTGCATGGGAGTGGGAGTGGGGTGAGTGGGGTGAATGTTGACATGGATGTGGATTGTGTGGGGATGGATGTGTCTGCGGCTGTGGATACGAGTGTTGGTATGTCTGTGGCAGGGGGAGAGAGTGGAGTGGCTGGTAGTAGTGGGGGGCTTGGGGAAGGGGCTGGTCCATCTGCCCCCCGCTGCGAGCCCCCGGTCTTTTGCAGGGGTGGTAGCCGGGGCTTTGGGGGTTCCTCTGGGGGCTTCCTCACCTCTGGACCTCAGACTTGCGACGCTGTTTCTTGGAGGCCCTCAAAAAGGGAGAGCGGACGATCGAGGTAGAGGGAAGAGAGGTGGACCTGGCCTTTTGCCTGGATAGACATGGCCTGGCCGCCTTCCAAGATAAAAGGGAGAGGGAGACGGTATGGTCCCTCCCGACAGCCGGGCAGGGGGTGGCCAGGAGGAATGTGGTCCGTCTTCGGTGGAGGGGCAGTGAAGCGTGCCTGCCGAGAGCAAGGGTCATGGAGCTCCTCCTGAAGATGGACTTCAGGGCGACCGACATCTTTGCCCTAATCCATCCTTTTGGTACCTCCATCTTCGACATCAGTTTTGTTCGGCCAGAGGGCCTAGAGCTTTTCTGGTCGAATTTTGAACTGGTGAAGGGGGAGCCCGGCTGGCGAGACCAAAATGGTGTTAAGAGAGTGACCGTTCTGACCAACAACGAATCACTCTCTGGAGTGGATATAATGACGTGGCTGTCCCGTTATGGGAAGGTCACGGACGTCCCAAAAAAGAACAGGGACGAGTTTGGCATTTGGTCAGGGGGCTGGACCTTCATGGTGAAGTTGAAGGTTTCAGGCGGTACTGTCACCCACATCCGCTCCTCAGCATTCCTGGGCAGGGACGGGATCCTGGTATTCTACCAAGGGCAACTGAAGGTCTGCCACAGGTGCGGTGATCCTCGCCACTTCAGCGCGGGCTGCAAGGTGCAGAAATGTGCCTTGTGTGGTGGGGTAGGTCATCTTGCCGCAGCCTGTAGTGACATTAGGTGTCACCTGTGTGTTGATCTAGGTCACCCGTATAGCCGCTGCCCCCGCTCCTTTTCTAATACCATCTCTGGTCAGGCAGGGGAGAGCCGTGGGGTGGTCCCTGGCGGTGCATCATCTGCTTGAGCCGGAGGTGGGGGCAGGAGAGGAGCTGAGGGGCCTGTGAGGGATGGCGAGGCCGGTACATCCGCCCACCAATGGCAGCAGGTGAGGCGCCGTGGGGGTAGGGGGCAGGATAAGCCTCAGGCAACTGGGGTGATGACTGTCCCCTCCCCAGAAGCGGCAGCCGGAGCTCCTGAGGCCCTGGGGGAGGAGGCGGTGAGCGAGGAGATCAGGAGGATGGAGAGGGAGGAGGTGGCTGCTCCCGGGGACTCCTCCCAGTATGAAAGTCTGGACGAGGAGGTGGTGGAGCAGCCTAAAAGATCAGGTGACAGTAAGACTGGTAAGAGTCGGAATCGGAGGAACAGAAAAGGGGCAAAAACATCTAAGGCCCCCCCCTGGCCGCTAAGGTGCCGACGGAAGGGCTCACCGGCTCCCCTCTGATTCCCCTCTCCAACCGGTTCCAAACCCTTGACGACTCTGCTGGGTCGGAGGTCGAGGGTGAGGGACCGGCAGTAATGTCTGGGGTGCCTTCAGGGAATGGCGGGGTCCGTCCTCCGGGGGACTCAGTTTCCCCTGGGGGGGGACTGCCCCGGGGTCCGGAGGTGAGGAACGCGTTACGAGGAAGGAGGTGTCCGGACAGATGGATACCTTGGTATCACTTAAGAGGAGGGGAAACTCGGGCTCCTCCTCGGATGGTGAAGGGAAGAAATCTGGGGGTATGGTAAAGAATAAGGCCATCTAACTCAATCACCCATGATGGCGGAACCTACCCCGTTGACTCTGGCATCGATTAATGTTGCCAGTATTAAGTCAGATGCGGCTAGATTCACGGCCTTTGATTTTTTCACCCGAGTTGAGGCTGATATTTTATTTTTGCAGGAGACCAGACTAACGGACATGGGGGCCATTTACGAGGCACGGAGGGAGTGGAGGTGCGGGCCCTCATACTGGTCTCTTGCGGCCGAGACGTATAGCGGGGTAGCTGTCCTTTTTAAGGCCGCTTCGGTGGAATGCAGATGGGTGATTGAGATAGAAATGGGGAGGTGCTTGGTCCTTGACATATTCATGAGGGGACAAGAGCTCCGGCTTATTAATATCTATGGCCCACAGTCTAAGTGGGACCGTAAGTGTCTCTTTTTACGAGCCGGCAGGTGGTCTTCGGTGGGGACTTTAACACTGTAACTAGGTCCCGTGATAGGGGAGGCCCCGGTGACCAGCTGGCTTATGATAGTATAGCCCTGAATAGTATAATGAGTGAAGCTCGCCTGGTGGATGTCCACATCCGGCACACCCCAGGTCATGGGGGATTCACCTTTTATAGGGGTAGTAGTAGGTCCAGGATAGATAGGTTTTTTTTAAAGGAGGAGGCCGTCTATACTGCAGTGTCCGCTGTTGAGGTGGAATTCTCCGACCACTGTTTAATTTTCTTTTCCTTGAATGTTACAGAGACCCCCCGGATGGGGAGAGGCCTATGGAAGCTGAATTCGTCCCTGTTGGAAGAAGCGGAGGTGAGACAATCCTTTGAGGAGTTTCTTCAGAGCCAGGTACCACTTTTGGGTCTCTGTAGCAGTAAGTCTGAGTGGTGGGAGATCTTCAAAAGAAGGGTCGCAAGGTTCTTCCGTCAGCTCTCGAGCCTCAGAGTCCTGAACAGGTACCGCCTGTATCAGGATCTGGGGAGGAAACTTGAGCAGCTCGTCTCGACTGGAGGGGACCGTGAGGAAATCTCCAGGGTGAAGGCCTTGCTCAAGAGGTGTCAGTATGATAGGCACACGTCCTTCGTTTTTGAGAGGGATTTTGGGAAGTACCGCTCACCCGACCCCTACAGTAACTGCAGGATGTCAGTTAATTGCAAAGTGGTAACGGGACTGATCGCCAGTACAGGATCCCTGAACAGATCCAAATCAGGGATCCTGGAGGTGGTCAGATCCTTCTACTCACACCTCTTGGGGAGGAGGGATCCTGATCGGGATGAGATGTCGGCTTTCCTGGCTGAAGCCATCCCTGAGCCAGGGGATGACCCCTCTCTTCATTTTTTGACAGAGGTGATCAGGGAAGAGGAAGTCAGACAGGCCATTGATGGGCTCCGGCCCAAGAAATCGCCTGGTCCGGATGGCTTAACATCCGAGTTTTTCAGGACTTTTAGGGACTCTTTGGTGCCCCTCATGACTGAGGTGTTTAATGATTGTCTCTCCTCGGACATTCTGCCTGATTCAATGAGGAAGTCTGCCCTGATTATTCTGTCAAAGGGTAAAGGCTCTTCCCGTATTGAGAATTGGCATCCCATAGCGCTTCTCAATACGGACCGAAAGGTTCTGGCAAAGGTGCTTTTTAATCGGTTGGTGAATTTTGCGCCTTGGCTCCATTCGGGGGCCCAGCAATGCTTTGTTCCAGGCCGCAGTACTTTTAGTGCTGTGCTCGGTGTCTGAGAGGCAGTGCAGCAGAGTACGGCAGGTCACTGGAAGGGGTACTTCCTGTCTTTAGACGAGGCGAAGGCCTTTGACCGGGTTAACCATGAGTACCTCTGGTCCGTCCTTCTGAGGTACGGTCTGCCCGGGCGGTTTGTTGATTGGTTAAGAGTGTTATACAATGGGGCAGAGACTTTTCTGTTTGTGAACGGTTGGGTTGGACACCCTTTTGAGGTGAAGTCTGGTGTCCGCCAGGGCTGTCCTCTGAGCCCACTGTTATACGTGTTCGCGATCGACCCCCTTCTAAGGAGGGTGGAGCGCGGACCGTTGGTGGGAGTCGGGATGGACCGGGCGGAGTCAGAGACCACCTTGAGGGTAGTGGTGTATGCCGATGAAGTTTCCCTTTTTGTATCCTCGAGAGAGGAGGCGGATTGGGTCATGTCTGAGGTTGAGCGCTACTCGGTGGCATCCAGGTCCATGATCAACCGGGATAAGTGTGAGAGTCTCTGGCTGGGAGGGGGAGATCCAAGTTTTGATCTCCCGGACACCCTTCCAGGGCCTCAGGCCACAGCAAAAATTCTAGGCATCAGTTTCGGCCCGGGGGATTATCCCCAGCAAAACTGGGAGGGCAGACTGAAGATTGCCGCCCAGAAGGTGGATCAGTGGAAGGGTTGGTCCTTGACCCTGAGGGAAAGGGTTAGCCTGGCCCAGGGGTATTTGCTCCCTTTACTAATATACCAGGGCAGCGTTTGCATCTTGCCAGAGCCTCTTTGGACATGGGTCTACAGCCTGTTCTTCCAGCTATTGTAGGGGAATAGGCTGAACTTAATCAAGAGGGAGGTCACGTACCGCACGAGGAGACTAGGAGGGTTGGGTATGGTCAACCCAGTGGTGTTTTTAGTAAACACCTTTCTTAAGGCTAACATCGCCAACCTCTGGTTAGGGAGGGCTGCTCCGTGGGTATTCTCCTGTTGGGGGTGGTTTCAGCCTTTCATCCAGGAATGGGAGACGGGAGGGCAGGTGAAGGACCTGCGAACGCCTCATGGGCATCTTCCGGCTTACACTACCCCAGTTCTGAAGGTGATCCGCCGGTGGGGTCTGGGAGTGTGAGAGATCAGGACCTTGTCGAGAAAACTACTTGACAATAGGGTTCTGTTGACCCACTTCCAGAAGCCCATGGCGCTCAAGGATTGCCCAAGCTGGGACCTGGAGGTGGGGCTCGGGCTTTTGAACTCAAAACCGATCCCCGTGAAGTTTTGGGACTTGGCTTGGCACTGCTTCCATGGGAGACTGTGTGTGAGGGACAACCTGAAGTACAGGAACTCAGATGACCAGGATTGTCCCCGCGAGGAGTGTGGCGGCATGCTTGAAAGCATGGAGCACTTCCTGCTTCGGTGTCCCTTTAATACAGAGGTCTACAGCAGGGTGGGTGCTTCCATTGGCTGGCCTCGGCTGGCAAGCCTTTCCTATGCAGAGTGGGCCTATGGGGCATTCAGGTCCCTTGGTGGCCGAGATCGGGGCACGGTTTTCTTAGTTAGCTTAGTGACTAGGTTTTACACATGTAACGCACGGTGTTTAGTGTCCACCCAGCAGAAAGCTCTCCCCAGGGAGGAGGTGATTAGGAACATCCTGGGTGACCTGGCGCTCGCTGGAGTACGAGAGGCTGGGTGCAGGGAGGGCCTCCCTTCTATGGAGCGGGTTCTCATTTAATGTGCCCTAGGGATAGTTAGGGTCCTGTGTGCTTGTTTATAGGGTGAGTTTAGTCCTTTTTATATTTATTTGTAGGGACAGATAGATGTGTAGGGACAGATGGGGATAGTCTTTATGGTCAGGCAGTTAGTATTAGGTTGGTAGTGAGGGCCAGTGAGGGACAGGTAGGGATAGATAGGGAAAGATTGGTAGGGACTAGTGTTGAGCCACCCCCGTAGTGTTCGGGTTCGGTTCGGTTCGTCGAACACCGGGATGTTCGAGGAACTGTTCGTCGAACTGTTCGTCGAACACCTTAGAACACCGTCGAACACCGTTAAAACCAATGGCAGGCAAACAAAAACACATAGAAACACATAGAAAACACCTGCAAAGGTGTCCAAAAGCTGACAAACTGCTCAGAAGACACTCTATTTAAAAAAGCCGGCCGGCAAATTCAGCAGCGGCATACACCGGTACCCGACAATTTAGACAAGCAGGAATAGAGCATCACACATAGATTAGATAGATAGAAACATGTCACTCACACATATAAGAAGCACAGTGACAGTGTTGGTTACTTCACTTGTCATTTAGTGTAAAGGATTTATTAAAAAAAATATTAGTGTTTTCATGCACCGTCTCTTTAAAAAAGCCGGCCGGCAATTCAGCAGCGGTACCCGACAATTTAGAACAGAAAGATAGAGCATCACACATAGATTAGATAGATAGAAACATGTCAGTCACATATATATGAAGTACAGTGATAGTGTTGGTTACTGTACTTGTCATTTAGTATTAAAATAAAGGATTTATTATTAAAAAAATTGGCGTGGGGTTCCCCTTAATCTTAGGCTCTAGCGGAGGTTAAGCAGACGGCTGGGGCAGATGTTTGAAGCCTGGGAAGGGGGTAATACCCACGGAGCTTCCCAGGCTACTAATATCAGCCCCCAGCTGAATACATAGCCTTTACTAGCTATTAAAATGGGGGACCCCCCAAAAAAAATGACGTGGGGTCCCCCCTAATTTAATAGCTAGCAAAGGCTAGGCAGACAGCTGGGGGCTGATATTAATAGCCCAGGAAGGGAGCCATGAATATTGGCCCCCTCCCAGGCTAGAAACACCAGCCGTCAGCCGCCCCAGAAATGGCGCATTCATAGGATGCGCCAATTCTGGCACTTAGCCTCGCTCTTCCACGCTGCCCTGGTGCGGTGGCAGGGGGTAATAGGGTTGGGGTTGATGTCAGCTTATAATGCCAGCTGACATCAAGCCCAGGTTAGTAATGGAGAGGCGTCTATAAGACACCCCCATTACTAACCCCATAGTCAAAGTTAAAAAAAACACAAACACCCAGAATAAAGTCCTTTAATTGAAATAAAGACACAATCCTTTATTGTTCTAAATTAAACCATACTTACCATCACGCCCATTCCAGCTGAAGCCAACGATCTCCTGCAATAAAAGAAAAATAATAAAGCAACCTCATCCTTACCTTTCCATGGTTCCCACGACAGCTTCAGCTCTGCTACATCGAGATGACAGGCTGGACCGCAGCAGAACGCTGCCATCCAGCCTGTCATCCCGCAGACACTGAGAAGCGCAGGCTTGCTTGCGCTGCTCAGCGTCTCTCTGTGACGACATCCAGATGAGCCGAGTTCATGTCCAATGAACTCGGCTCACCTCATGCACGTCACTGACAGCGTGGGAAAATTCTCACGCTGAAGCGCTGATTGCAGGAGAATTTTCCCACGCTGTCAGTGACGTGCAGGAGGTGAGCTGAGTTCATTGGACATGAGCTCACCTCATGCACATCACTGACAGCGTGGGAGAATTCTCCTGCACTCAGCACTTCAGCGTGAGAATTTTCCCACGCTGTCAGTGACGTGCATGAGGTGAGCCGAGTTCATTGGACATGACCTCGGCTCATCTGGATGCCGTCACAGCGAGACAGTGAGGAGCGCAAGCATGCCTGCGCTTCTCAGTGTCTGCGGGATGACAGACTGGATGGCAGCGTTCTGCTGCTGTCCAGCCAGTCATCTCGATGTAGCAGAGCTGAAGCTGTCGTGGGAACCATGGAAAGGTAAGGATGAGGTTGGTTTATTATTTTTCTTTTATTGCAGGAGATCGTTGGCTTCAGCTGGAATGGGTGTGATGGTAAGTATGGTTTAATTTAGAACAATAAAGAATTGTGTCTTTATTTCAATTAAAGGACTTTATTCAGGGTGTTGTGTTTTTTTTAAATACTTTACTAGAAATTCATGGCGGTCATGTCTAATACTGGCGTGACACCATGAATTTTGGGCTTGGGGCCAGCTGATAATACCAAGCTGGCCCTAACCCCTTTATTACCCAGTGAGCCACCGCACCAGGGCCCTGGATGAGTTGGGTACAGCGCCAGAAGATGGCGCTTCTATGAACGCGCCATTTTCCGGGGTGGCTGCGGACTGCAATTTGTAGCGGGGGGGGGGCCCAGAAAGCTTGGGCCTCCCTGCGCTGCAGATTCCAGCCCCCAGCTGCCTAGTTGTACCTGGCTGGACACAAAAATAGGGCGAAGCCCCACTTCAATTTTTTTCAATTATTTCATGAAATTCATGAAATAATTAAGAAAAAAAGGGCTTCCCTATATTGTTGTGTCCGGCCAGGTACAAATAGGCAGCTGGTGGATGGGGGCAGCCCGTTCCTGCCTGCTGTACCTGGCTGGACACAAATATAGTGCGAAGCCCCACTTCAATTTTTTTTAATTATTTCATGAAATTCATGAAATAATTAAGAAAAAAAGGGCTTCCCTATATTGTTGTGTCCGGCCAGGTACAAATAGGCAGCTGGTGGATGGGGGCAGCCCGTTCCTGCCTGCTGTACCTGGCTGGACACAAATATAGTGCGAAGCCCCACTTCAATTTTTTTAAATTATTTCAGGAAATTCATGAAATAATTTAAAAAAAATTGACGTGGGGCTTCGCACTATATTTGTGTCCAGCCAGGTACAGCAGGCAGGAACGGGCTGCCCCCAACCACCAGCTGCCTATTTGTACCTGGCCGGACACAACAATATAGGGAAGCCCTTTTTTTCTTAATTATTTCATGAAATAATTTAAAGAAAATTGACGTGGGGCTTCGCCCTGTTTTTGTGTCCAGCCAGGTACAACTAGGCAGCTGGGGGCTGGAATCCACAGCGCAGGGAGGCCCAAGCTTTCTGGGCCACCCCCGCTGCAAATTGCAGTCCGCAGCCACCCCGGAAAATGGCGCGTTCATAGAAGCGCCATCTTCTGGCGCTGTACCCAACTCATCCAGGGCCCTGATGCGGTGGCTCACTGGGTAATAAAGGGGTTAGGGCCAGCTTGGCATTATCAGCTGGCCCTAAGCCCGAAATTCATGGGGTCACGCCAATATTAGACATGACCACCATGAATTTCTAGTAAAGTATTTAAAAAAAACACAACACCCAGAAAAAAGTCCTTTAATTGAAATAAACACACAATTCTTTATTGTTCTAAATTAAACCATACTTACCATCACGCCCATTCCAGCTGAAGCCAACGATCTCCTGAAATAAAAGAAAAATAATAAAGCAACATCATCCTTACCTTTCCATGGTTCCCATGACAGCTTCAGCTCTGCTACATCGAGATGACAGGCTGGACCGCAGCAGAACGCTGCCATCCAGCCTGTCATCCCGCAGACACTGAGAAGCGCAGGCTTGCTTGCGCTCCACAGTGTCTCTCTGTGAGGGCATCCAGATGAGCCGAGTTAATGTCCAATGAACTCGGCTCACCTCATGCACGTCACTGACAGCGTGGGAAAATTCTCCTGCACTCAGCGCTTCAGCGTGGGAGAATTCTCACACTGAAGCGCTGAGTGCAGGAGAATTCTCCCACGCTGTCAGTGACGTGCAGGAGGTGAGCTGAGTTCATTGGACATGAGCTCACCTTATGCATGTCACTGACAGCATGGGAAAATTCTCCTGCACTCAGCGCTTCAGCGGGAGAATTCTCACGCTGAAGCGCTGAGTGCAGGAGAATTCTCCCACGCTGTCAGTGACGTGCAGGAGGTGAGCTGAGTTCATTGGACAAGAGCTCACCTTATGCACGTCACTGACAGCATGGGAGAATTCTCCTGCACTCACCGCTTCAGCTTGAGAATTTTCCCACGCTGTCAGTGACGTGCATGAGGTGAGCCGAGTTCATTGGACATGAACTCGGCTCATCTGGATGTCGTCACAGAGAGACGCTGAGCAGCGCAAGCAAGCCTGCGCTTCTCAGTGTCTGCGGGATGAGAGGCTGGATGGCAGCGTTCTGCTGCGGTCCAGCCTGTCATCTCGATGTAGCAGAGCTGAAGCTGTCGTGGGAACCATGGAAAGGTAAGGATGAGGTTGCTTTATTATTTTTCTTTTATTGCAGGAGATCGTTGGCTTCAGCTGGAATGGGCGTGACGGTAAGTATGGTTTAATTTAGAACAATAAAGGATTGTGTCTTTATTTCAATTAAAGGACTTTATTCTGGGTGTTTGTGTTTTTTTTAACTTTGACTATGGGGTTAGTAATGGGGGTGTCTTATAGACGCCTCTCCATTACTAACCTGGGCTTGATGTCAGCTGGCATTATAAGCTGACATCAACCCCAACCCTATTACCCCCTGCCACCGCACCAGGGCAGCGTGGAAGAGCGAGGCTAAGTGCCAGAATTGGCGCATCCTATGAATGCGCCATTTCTGGGGCGGCTGACGGCTGGTGTTTCTAGCCTGGGAGGGGGCCAATATTCATGGCTCCCTTCCTGGGCTATTAATATCAGCCCCCAGCTGTCTGCCTAGCCTTTGCTAGCTATTAAATTAGGGGGGACCCCACGTCATTTTTTTTGGGGGGTCCCCCATTTTAATAGCTAGTAAAGGCTATGTATTCAGCTGGGGGCTGATATTAGTAGCCTGGGAAGCTCCGTGGGTATTACCCCCTTCCCAGGCTTCAAACATCTGCCCCAGCCGTCTGCTTAACCTCCGCTAGAGCCTAAAATTAAGGGGAACCCCACGCCAATTTTTTTAATAATAAATCCTTTATTTTAATACTAAATGACAAGTACAGTAACCAACACTATCACTGTACTTCATATATATGTGACTGACATGTTTCTATCTATCTAATCTATGTGTGAAGCTCTATTCTGTCTGTTATAAATTGTCGGGTACCGCTGCTGAATTGCCGGCCGGCTTTTTTAAAGAGACGGTGCATGAAAACACTATTATTTTTTTTGATAAATCCTTTACGCTAAATGACAAGTACAGTAAGCAACACTGTCACTGTACTTCGTATATATGTGGCTGACATGTTTCTATCTATCTAATCTATGTATGATGCTCTATTCTGTCTGTTATAAATTGTCGGGTACCGCTGCTGAATTGCCGGCCGGCTTTTTTAAAGAGACAGTGCATGAAAACACTATTATTTTTTTAAATAAATCCTTTACACTAAATGACAAGTACAGTAATCAACACTGTCACTGCACTTCTTATATATGTGACTGACATGTTTCTATCTATCTAATCTATGTGTGATTCTCTATTCCTTCTATTCTAAATTGTCGGGTACCGCTGCTGAATTGCCGGCTGGCTTTTTTAAAGAGACGGTGCATGAAAACACTATTATTTTTTTTGATAAATCCTTTACGCTAAATGACAAGTACAGTAAGCAGCACTTTCACTGTACTTCGTATATATGTGGCTGACATGTTTATATCTATCTAATCTATGTGTGAAGCTCTATTCTTTCGGTTCTAAATTGTCGGGTACCGGTGTATGCCGCTGCTGAATTGCCGGCTTTTCATGTTTCACTGTTGGCACTGTTCCCATCGATTTGGGCAATCACTGTAATGCCACAACCACCATGGCTGTGGCATTACAGTGAGTGGCAGACAATCCCTGCATAATTGGTGCTCTAAATAGCGCCAGACATGCAGGACACGCTTTTGGTGCACGAACAGTTATCGAACATAACCTCGAACAGCCGAATTTTTTGCAAATCGTTCGGGTTCGTCGAACAACTCGAACACCGCCCAAAACAGCTCGAATTTGAGATTGGCGAACAGTTCTAGTCGAACACCGCTCATCTCTAGTAGGGACAGATTTTTCTTTTCTTTATTAGAGAGTGTCAGGGTGTTTTGAAGTAGGTCAGGGTGAGGGCCTTCGCAGTTTCCAGTTTCCCGGTGGTGGGCTGTTACCCTCACTTTGTAGCTTTTTGTTTTTGGTATTTGAACCCGTATATAGGGCTTGCAGGCACCAAACTTGGGTCTGATTCTGGTTTATGATAATGTAATAGGTGTTGTTATAAGATGTTGTAAAGTTGTGTATATTATTTTGTATGTTTATGGTTATCATGTATATTATTCCTGTAAGTGTGTGAGGGGTTTAGTTTAGGTTGGGTGGGGGGCTTCAGGGGGAAGGGTTTTTGGGGTTAGGTTGGGGGGGGTGTGGAATCATGGACGTCCTGAAGTGGATGAAAAGGCAAAAGGACCTGTTTTTTTCTGGCCACAAACTTTAGTGGGACCCTTGTGTGATGTGATAAGGCCACAAACTCTAGTGGGACCTTGGGTGTCGGGTGTGGGTATTTTAGTTCAGGTTTTGTTATATTATTATTAAAAAAATGTAAAAAAATGAAAAATTCTAAAAAAAACAAACAAAAAATTTAAAAATTTAAAAAAAAAAATTCGTGTGCAGTGTTGTGTCGGCCAAAAGGCCTACTTTTCTCTTTTTCGGCAATGGGCAAAGTTTTCAGTTCTCTTTTTTGTGGTTTGGCATGAGTGTTTAAGAGTGAATGTGTGTATGTTAGGAAGGGGTAAAGGAAAAAAAGGAGAATCAAGGCCTTCCCTTGCTGAGGGGTGTTTTGAGCAAGAGGTATTGCTTTAGTGGACATTTTTCTTGAAAAAGATTGCTGGACTTTGTGTTTTGGGCTTTTTTGGGGTTTCCTTGGGGATTTGTTTACTGAGGCTTATATTTGTATGTTGTTGTTTTTGTTGTGTTTTGTACTTTTATATAAAATAAAAAAAGAGTTCCAGCTCCAGTAGCGTCCACTAAAGCTGCTGCAGTTAAAAAGCTTTTATAAGGATCGAGCTCGGCGGTCCACCGCAAGGCATCCTACCGCCAGTCCCAGCCCCTGTTCCTTGGGGTGCCTCCCTGATGCTCTTCGCTGAGTGTCCCGGGGGCCCAAACCATTTCCTTTGAAATAATTAAGTGTCCAAACTACAGGTGGTGTAGCTAGCTTAACAGCTGGGATAATCCGCTGACTAGCAGACACTGCTAATAGGCACAAAGTATTTCCTGGGCTAGATTCTCTCCCGTCTATGTTTTCTTAATATTGGGCCCTTTATTGAACAACTCCATACAGACCACGGTTGGCAAGTTAGAACTGTAAGATTCACTACGTGAACCACTGGTATTTTGTGGAAAAGAACATGTACACTGTGTTCCAAAATATTATGCAAAAAGTGTTTAGGAGTGATAAGGTAAGAAATTTTTTGTTTGTCAGTTAAACTCATTGATGGTGATGTGTGTCAGGGCTCTTTATATCACAGTAAGCAATTGCAGACACCTGTGCTAATTAGTTTGGCAGGTGTGTCCAATGAAAGGCAAGACTACTTAAGAAGACTGTCCCACATTATTAAGCAGCCTACATTTTCTGCCAAAATGGGAAAGAAAAAAGATGTGTCGGCTGCTGAGAAGCAACAAATTGTGTAGTGTTTAGATCAAGGCATGACTACAATCAACATTGCCAAGACACTTCATCCTGATCATCGCACAATCAAGAAGTATGTAGCTGATTCACAGTACACTTGTGTGCGTGCTGATAAGGGAAAATTGAGGACTCTTTCCTACAGGAAATTACGTCAGGTTAAAAGAGCAGCGGCAAAAAAGCCTTGTCATAGCAGCAGACTAGTTTTTGAAGCTGCTGGTGCCTCCAACGTCCCCCGAACAACAAGATGCAGGGTCCTTCAGAGGTTTGCAGCTGTGCGTAAGCCATCCTGTCGACCTCCTCTATCCACTGTACACAAGCAGAAACGGCTCCAGTGGGCCAAACAATACATGAAGACTGAGTTCAAAACTGTTTTGTTCACCGATGAGTGCCGTGCAATGCTCGATGGTCCAGATGGATGGAGTGGAGGATGGCTGGTTGATGGACACCCCATGCAAACACGGCTACAGCGCCAACAAGGAGGAGGTGGAGTAATGTTTTGGGCAGGAATCATGGGGAGAGAGATTCTCGGCCCCTTTAGGATCCCTGAAGGGGTAAAGATGAACTCCATAATGTATGTGGAGTTTCTCAAACAGTACTTCCTGAAATGGTTCAAGAAGAAGAACATTGTATTCCACAGCAAGATCATTTTCATGCATGATAATACACCGTCTCATGCTGCACATAACACATCTGCATCTCTGGCTGATATGGGCATAAAAGGGGACAAACTTATGGTGTAACCCCCATGCTCCCATGACCTCAACCCCATTGAGAACCTCTGGAGCATCATCAAAAGGAGTGTTTATGATGACAGGAGGCAGCTCACATCAAAGCAACAGCTCTGGGAGGGTATTCTGTCCTCATGCAAAACAATTGATGCAGAGACCATCCAAAACCTGACAAATTCAATGGACGAGAGAGTTCAGAAGCTCGTTTCGAACAAGGGGTCCTATGTGCAAATGTAACATCACCTAGAATAAAGTTCTGAGTGGAAATCTGTTTGATTTCAGTTTCTAATAACCTGCTAATGCTTATAATTTCAAAAATGAGCATTTTTTGGTTCTTTATTAAAATGAAAAGGTTGATCGAAAAGTGTGGGGGATCTAAGAGTGGGCAACCCAGTAGTCAGGGTTATTTAGAATTCTGACAATCTGAGGGTCATGTTGCAAGTAGTGCAGCAAGAAGGCACTCATGTGTCTTGCGCATCTAGGAGCCCCAAAATTATTTTCCGTGCTAGATGCAGCTAAAAATTATTATTAATTTGAAAGCTGGTGGAGCTTAGTATAGATGGCCTAATAGAATCAGTACTGCAAACTGCTTCAAGGCCCAAATTATTTTTCAGCCAAGATACAGATAAACATGATTAGTAATTTTAAATCTGGTGGAGTTTAGTATAGATGGCCTAATAGAATCAGTACTGCACACTGCTACAAGGCCCAAATTATTTTCCAGCTAAGATACAGATAACATGATTAGTAATTTGAAAGCTTAAAACGGTTGGTGAGGTGATTTTAACAAATCATCAAGCTTTTACACTCCCCAGGATGACACAGGGGTAGAAAAGTCGTTTCGGATCCATGATTTGCTCATCTTTATGAACGTGAGTCTGTCTACATTATCAGTGGAGAGCTGCATGCGCTTATCTGTCAGCACAACACCAGCAGCGCTGAACACACGTTCAGACAGAACGCTGGCTGCAGGGCATGACAAGATCTCCAAGGCGTAAGTGGCGAGCTCAGGCCTTTTATCCAGATTGGAAGCCCAAAAAGAGCAAGGGTTAAGTGACACAGTCATGGCTTCAATGTTTACTTGGAGATACTCCTGTACCATCGTCTCTAGGCGTTGACTATGTGTCAGACTTCTTGTCTCCTGTGGCATTGCAAAGGATGGGCTAAAAAAGTAGTGAAATGATTCCGCAAAATTGATGTTACCAGCAGATACTGTGTTTCTGTTACGTTTTGAGTGCTGAACACTTGACGGTCCCACGGTTGGCAAGTTGGAACTGTGAGATTCACAACGTGCACCACTAGTGTTTTGTGGAAAATCAAATGTAAGATTCTGCAACAGTCTCTGCTGATACTCCTGCATGCGTGCATCTCTTTCTATAGCTGGAATAATTTCTGTAAATTTACTTTTGTACCGGGGATCTAACGGTGTGGCAACCCAGTAGTCAGGATTATTTGTAATTCTCACAATTCGAGGGTCATGTTGCAGGTAGTGCAGCAAGAAGGCACTCATGTGTTTTGCGCATCCACGAGCACCAAGTCCCTGTTGTGTTGGTGGAGAGGTAACAATCATGCTTCCTTCTTCTGCCCTCTCCCCCCAACCTCGCACAACAGAAATGTGATCAAGGTCTCCCTCATCTGATGAGTCTTCCATCAGTTCGTCCTCCACTTCTTCCTGGGCTCCTGCACCTTCCTCACTAGTTTGGCAGCTGCCATGCGCCCTGGTAAAACCATCTCCCCCACCCTCACATGCCTGCCGCCTTGGTGCTGCCGACCGTCTGGACCTTGAAGATGTTAGCCCTTCCGCATACAACTCCTCCTCCTCTACTTCCTCCTCCTCCTCTTGTGCCACCACCAGACTCTGAATTCTGTTTAACATGTGCTCCAGCATGTAAATCACCGGAATAGTCATGCTGATATTGGAATCGTCAGCACTAAACATCTTCGTCACCATTTCAAAACTGTGCAGAAGGGTGCATAGGTCCCTGATCTCAGACCACTCCTCCAGCGTGATTTGCCCCACCTCTGGATCTCGTTGGCCCAGGCTATACGTCAGAACGTATTGCACCCGGGCTTGTCGGTGCTGCCACAGTCGCTGCAACATGTGCAGAGTTGAATTCCACTGGGTAGGCACATCGCATTTTAGCCGGTGAAGTGGCAGTCCCAACGATTTCTGCAGAGATGTAAGTCACTGAGCTGCGGGATGCAAATGGCGGAAGTGAGCACACAGCGACCGTGCCCTCTGCAGAAAGCGATCTAGTCCGGGATTGTGGGCTAAAAATTGCTGGACAACCAGGTTCAACACGTGAGCCATGCAAGGCACGTGTGTGACATTGCCCCGGCGAAGGGCCGCACCCAGGTTTGCAGCATTTTCGCACACGGCCTTCCCTGGTTTCAGGTCCAGTGGAGACAACCATTCATGAAACTGGTTCTCCAGAGTTGACCACAACTCCTCAGCTGTGTGACTCACATTTCCCAGACATTAAAAAGTAAAAACTGCCTGATGACGTTGAGCCCTGCTGCCAGCATAGTAAGGAGGTGTGCAGCATCCCTTCTGCGCAGTTATAAAGCTTGTGGCATGACCAGACAGGCTTTGGGTGCAGGTGGAGGACTGAGAGGAGGTTGAGGAGGCAGAAGCAGTGGAGGAACTTCGAGATAAAGAGGATTGAAGCACAACTCGTGGGGACAGCAAGAATTGGACAGCAGCCCCTTGTCCTGCTGTCACCATAGTTACCCAGCGCCCAGTCAGTGACATGCAACGCCCCTGTCCATGCCTACTTGTCCAAGTGTCTGTGGTGAAATGCACCCTGTCACACACAGAGTTTCTCAAAGAAGCGGTGATGTTGTGTGCGACATGCTGGTGGAGCGCAGGCACACCTTTCTTTGAGAAGTAGTGCCGACTGGGCATCTGGTACTGGGGCACTGCGACGGACATAAGGTCTCGAAAATCCTCTGTGTCCACCAGGCGGAAAGGTAGCATTTCTGTAGCCAAGAGCTTGCAGATGGTGAAATTCAACCTCTTAGCTTTCTCATGGCTAGGAGGAAATGGTCTTTTACTTGTCCACATCTGAGGGACCGAGGGCTGGCTGTTGTGCTTAGACGGGGTTGAGAAGGGTGTCCCCGGCAAACTGCCGGTCTGTGAGGAAGATGCAGGCGGACATGTTAGGTTGCCTTGATCCAAAGGTGGTGCTATCGATGTCGGACAGCGCTGAACACCAACTGGTGTTTCCACCTCCAAAGAAAATGATGACCTGCCAATCACGCTGGCTGTTGCGGGTAAAGAGGTAGCAGGTCTGCAGCCCAAAACAGGTGTGACTGCTGTCCCCCCAGTCACAGAGGATGAAGAGGCCGCTTTTGCACAAGATGTTGCAGACGGTGGTTGGCCCGGCCAGCTAGGCCGCATTGTAGCACAGTGAGCTTCCCACTGCAACTTATGCTTCATATCCATGTGCCGGTTCATGCATGAAGTACTCAAACTATGTATTTCTTGGCCTCTACTTAGCTTTTGCTGACAAATGTTACAGATAACACGAGTTGGGTCATCTTTATCGATCTGAAAAAATGCCCAGGCTATGCAAGGCTTAGCACCCATGTGACCTGAAGAGCCACAACGACTTGTGGTCAGAAGCAGAGTTGTGTTTGAGGATGCAGTTGTTGACGTTCTTCCAGTACTACGTCTCTGTCCAGGAAGGTGCAACCTGACCTCGTCGTCACTAGCATCCTCCTCCACCTCCTCTGCTGACCTCATCTCTTGGCTGACTGTGGGTTGACAGTAAGTGGGATCTCCAGCCTCGTCATCATCACCCTGTGTGTTATCACACTGGTCGTCCTCAGAGCCAACCTCTTCCTGCCCTGACAAAAAAATAAAGTTGTCGCTCCAATCAGGTATTTGAGTCTCATTATCATCTTTCTCATTGTCTCCACCAACTGGAGTTACAGGTTGCCAACGAGGGTCTACATTATGGTCAGAACCTTCTGCGTCTGGTCCTGGATCGGACTCATAAAGATTCTGGGCATCAGTGAAGATCATTTCCTCGTCTGGATTCAAAGAATGTCTGGAGCCGACCTCTGATTCCCAGGCTATAGTATGAGTAAACAGCTCTGCAGACTCAACCATCTGTTCTACCCCATACTCAGACGGGCAGCTGGAGACTTGGGAGCTGTGAAGAAGCAAGTGCGATTGGGGTGACAACTCTGAGGACTGGAGTATTTGTGATGTTGAAGTTGAGGTGGAGGAGAGCCCACTTAAAGGAGCACTTGATATCTGTTGAAGCACCTGCTGTTTTTGTGCCTCATCTGGAATTTGTAGCGATTGGCGTGGCCGTAAGAATGGGATCTTATCACATTGTCCGCTAAAAGAAGTAGACATCTTAGTTTGGCTGGAAGATGGTCTTTCTTCTGCAGATGTTACTGTTGCTTTAACACTTACCCCACGGACACAACCTTTTCTTCCTTCCCAACACGCCTATTCCCCTTTCCACCAGCAGCAGGCCTTTTTCCACTCATTTTGGTGGTTAACTAATTCACAACTCTGGAGTTGTTTGCACAAAAAACAATGGATGTGAACCGAGCAGAGCTGAGTGGCCAAACTGTGGTATTAGCCCAAAAGTATTGGCTGGGCTAGATGCAGATAAAAATTATTTTGAATTTGCAACCTGGTGGAGGTTAGTATAGATGGACTAATAGAACCAGTCCCACACACTGCTACAAGCCGAAATATTTTTTCAGAGCTAGATGCAGATAAAAATTATTTTGAATTTGCAACCTGGTGGAGGTTAGTATAGATGGACTAATAGAACAAGTCCCACACACTGCTACAAGCCGAAATATTTTTTCAGAGCTAGATGCAGATAAAAATTATTTTGAATTTGCAACCTGGTGGAGGTTAGTATAGATGGACTAATAGAACAAGTCCCACACACTGCTACAAGCCGAAATATTTTTTCAGAGCTAGGTGCAGATAAAAATTATTTTGAATTTGCAACCTGGTGGAGGTTAGTATAGATGGACTAATAGAACCAGTCCCACACACTGCTACAAGCCGAAATATTTTTTCAGAGCTAGATGCAGATAAAAATTATTTTGAATTTGCAACCTGGTGGAGGTTAGTATAGATGGACTAATAGAACAAGTCCCACACACTGCTACAAGCCGAAATATTTTTTCAGAGCTAGGTGCAGATAAAAATTATTTTGAATTTGTAACCTGGTGGAGGTTAGTATAGATGGACTAATAGAACAAGTCCCACACTCTGCTACAAGCCAAAATATTTTTTCAGAGCTAGATGCAGATAAAAATTATTTTGAATTTGCATCCTGGTGGAGGTTAGTATAGATGGACTAATAGAACAAGTCCCACACACTGCTACAAGCCCAAGCCCAAATATTTTTTCAGAGCTAGATGCAGATAAAAATTATTTTGAATTTGCAACCTGGTGGAGGTTAGTATAGATTGAATAAAAGAACAAGTCCCACACACTGCTACAAGCCCAAGCCCAAATATTTTTTCAGAGCTAGATGCAGATAAAAATTATTTTGAATTTGCAACCTGGTGGAGGTTAGTATACATGGACTAATAGACTGATGCTATGCCCAAAAGGTTTTACTTCACTAGGTGCAGTAAAAAAAATTGTATTCTATACACAGGTGGTGTAGCTTGCAACACAGATAGGCTACCCCACTGACTAACACACACTGCAAGAGGCCAAAAAGGATTTGCTTTGCTAGATTTAGACAAATGCTGTGAAAAAAACTTGCACAGCACTGGCACAGACCTGTCTGGCAAAAAGTGATAGGAACTGATGTAACCTAGCCCAGAAAAGGACTGCAATTACAATTAGTCTTTACTCCCAACCTATGTATTTAAGATCACAGACCTGCCTGATAAAAGTCGTAAGAAATGATGTAACCTAGTCCATAATAGGACTGCAATCACAACTATTCCCTACTCCCAAGCTATCTGTAGATTTGTGCGAAAATTGGCTTGAAATTAACACTGAAAGTATAGCGCACACAGCAACAGCCATGCCGTCTAACACGCAGCTGCAGCAGTGAGAAAATGGTGGCGACGGGGAGAATGGCTGGGTCTTATAGGGCAAGGACATGTGACATACACTGCCAATGACACATGCCCTTGTTTGTGTGAAAAAAAGCACTTCGATCCATGTGTGCGCTGCTGATAGGCTGACAGATTGCACCTCCCCACTGTAAATGCGGGAAAGAGAAAAAAAAATGGAGATCTTCATTATTTCTGCAGATATCCATCCCCTGCCCCTCCCCCCGCCCCGCTGTACACTCAAACTGCGTATTAACATTAATTTTCAGCATTACTGAGAAAAAATCCAGTTATGATTTTGGTGCACGAACAGTTATCGAACATAACCTCCAACAGACAAATTTTTTTCAAATTGTTCGTGTTCGCCGAACGGCTGGAACACCGACCAAAACAGCTCGAATTTGAGATTGGCGAACAGTTCGAGTCAAACACCGCTCATCTCTAGCCAAGAGTGTACAAAGCAGTCATCAAAGCAAAAGGTGGCTACTTTGAAGAACCTAGAATATAAGACATATTTTCAGTTGTTTCACACTTTTTTGTTAAGTATAGAATTCCACATGAGTTAATTCATAGTTTTGATGCATTCAGTGTGAATGTACAATTTTCAAAGTCATGAACATACACAAAAATCTTTAAATGAGAAGGTGTGTCCAAACTTTTGGTCTGTGCTGTATACTGTATGTCTGTATATGTTTGTTTGTATGCGTGACTGCGTGCGGCCTCCCGCTGTCTTTGGGGGGAGCGCCGTGCGGCCTCCCGCTGTGTATACATGGCAACGTGCGGCCTCCTGCTGTGTATAGATGGCTACATGCAGCCTCCCGCTGTATATAGATGGCTATGTGTGTCCTCCCGCTGTGTATACATGGCAACGTGCGGCCTCCTGCTGTGTATAGATGGCTACGTGCAGCCTCCCGCTGTATATAGATGGCTATGTGTGTCCTCCTGCTGTGTATAGATGGCTACATGTGGCCTCCTGCTGTGTGTAGATGGCGCCGTGCGGCCTCCCGCTGTGTATAGATGGCTATGTGCAGCCTCCAGCTGTATGTAGATGGCTACGTGCGGCCTCCTGCTGTTTATAGATGGCTATGTGCAGCCTCCCGCTGTGTATAGATGGCTATGTGCGGCCTCCTGCTGTGTATAGATGGCTACGTGCGGCCTCCCGCTGTATATAGATGGCTACGTTCAGCCTCCTGCTGTATATAGATGGCTACGTTCAGCCTCCTGCTGTGTATAGATGGCTACTTGCAGACTCCTGCTGCTTATAGATGGCTACTTGCGGCCTCCCGCTGTGTATAGATGGCTACGTGTGGCTTCCTTCTGTGTATAAACGGCTACGTGCGGCCTCCTGCTCTGTATAAATAGCTACGTGCGGCCTCCTGCTGAATATAGATGGCTACGTGCGGCCTCCCGCTGTATACAGATGGCGCCGTGAGACCTCCCGCTGTGTATAGATGGCTACGCGCGGCCTCCCGCTGTGTATAGATGGCTGCATGAGGCTTCCCGCTGTGTATAGATGGCTATGTGCGGCCTCCCGCTGTGTATAGATGGCTACGTGCGGCCTCCTGCTGTGTATAGATGGCTATGTGCAGCCTCCCGCTGTGTATAGATGGCTATGTGCGGCCTCCTGCTGTGTATAGATGGCTACGTGTGGCCTCCCGCTGTATATAGATGGCTACGTGCAGCCTCCTGCTGTGTATAGATGGCTACGTGCAGCCTCCTGCTGCTTATAGATGGCTACTTGTGGCCTCCCACTGTGTATAGATGGCTACGTGCGACTTCCTTCTGTGTATAGACGGCTATGTGCGGCCTCCCGCTCTGTATAGATAGCTACGTGCGGCCTCCTGCTGAATATAGATGGCTACGTGCGGCCTCCCGCTGTATACAGATGGCGCCGTGAGGCCTCCCGCTGTGTATAGATGGCTACGTGCGGCCTCCCGCTGTGTATAGATGGCTGCGTGAGGCTTCCCGCTGTGTATAGATGGCTATGTGCGGCCTCCCGCTGTGTATAGATGGCTACGTGTGGCCTCCTGCTGTGTATAGATGGCTACATGCAGCCTCCCGCTGGGTATAGATGGCACCATATGGCCTCCCGCCGTGTATAGATGGGTACGTGTGCTCAATATTGAGTCATACAATTAATGTAAGGCTATGTGCCCACGATGCAGAAATGCTCCGGATTTTTTTGGGGCGTTTCTGCATCTCCCTGGCTGAAAAAACGCATGCGGATTTTACATGCGTTTTTCCTGCCAGGGACAAGCGGAAGTGAAGCGTTCTTCACATGCATTTCTGCATGCGGGTTGACAAGCGCTTTCCAAGCGATCTTAGCATCACTTGGAAAGTGCTTGACAACTTGGTCACACTATATAAATCCATGCAACTAGTGTGACCGTAAAAGAATGGTAAAAAATAAATATATAATTACCTTCTGATGGCCTGCCGACGTCAGCGGTCGCGTGACCCGTCACATGACTAAATGACGTCACGGCAGGTCCTTTTCAGACCATAGCGAGCTGCCGGCAAGCCAGGACGCATTGGATATAGACATCGGGGGCCATCAGAAAGTAAGTATAATATTTATTTTTTATTTTATTCTTTTTGTACAGGTTCTACCCGGGTCCGGAGGATAGTCTCCTCTTCTCCAAACCCGGGTACCATCCACACATTGAAACGCATGGAATCCGCATGTAGAGATGCAGTGATGCAGATTCCATGCGTTCCAATGCAAGTCAAAGGCGGCGAAAACGCCGCGCTTCTGCAAAATAATTGGTAATGCTGTGGATTTTTCCACAATGATAATCCACAGCGGAAATTTCCGCAGCATGTGCACAGCACATGCGGATTATCATTGGGGAACATGGCAGACCTTCTACCAAGTGTTTTTTAAGCGTTTCTGCAGCGGAACTGCCGCTGCGGAAACGCTTAAAAAAGGCATAGTGGGCACACAGCCTAAAAAAAATTAATATTGTGCCAAATTAATTTCATGTGAACTATCACATGATTTATCACAGGGGATCATGTGACATGTGATACATCAAGAGTGTGTGTGTGTGTGTATGTGTGTGGGGGGGGGGCCGCGCCTTCTAAACTGCCCGGGGCCCTTGCTACTCTTAATCCACCCCTGTCTGTAGCGCTGAGAGGCTGCCTAATATATGGGTGCGTGTCTACAGAAGCTGGGCACAACATACTGGTCACTACAACATACTGGTCACTAAAACGTACTGGCCGCTACAATGTACTGGTGACTGCAACCTACTGGGGACTAAAATGTACTGGACACTACAATGTACTGGTGACTACAATATACTCGGGACTGAAACGGCAGTTTGCAATTTTCACTCCGCAACATCCCCTGCTGCTTGCTTCTGGAAAACACCCATGGAGTCAAGATCATCACTACACCTGTAATCAAATTCCCAAAGGAGTATAATTTTCAAAGTAGGGTCACAGGTTCTGCTCTTTTAGCACTTAGTGGCTCTGTCTATGGAGTAGTGTTGAGCCACCCCCATAGTGTTCGAGTTCGGTTCGGTTCGTCGAACACCCGTATGTTCCCCGAACTGTTCGTCAGACACCTTCGAACACCGTTAAAACCAATGGCAGGTAAACAAAAACACATAAAAACACATAGAAAACACCTTCATAGGTGTCCAAAAGCTGACAAACTGCTCAGAAGACACAACTAACACATGGAAAAGTGACAAGTACATATAGTCATGCGAAAAGAAAAGAGGTGGAGGAGTAAAAGGAGGGGGAGACACAGATATAGGCATGTCATGCCCTTCTAAAACCAAAAAAGTGCGAAGCCGACACGGCCAGTCCGTTCCTGCCCGTGCGACCTCCGTGTCGCGGGGTTTGTGCCAGAGCTGCGATGGACCCTGACGGCCAGCCCCCCTCTCCCAATACTGGTGCCTGTCCGCTGGTGGGTCGAGCGAGCCCCCCTGCGGTGGAGACAGGTCTAATCTTTTTAATTTAAATTGTCTCCCTAATTTGAATGAGTACACTTTAAATCCTTTTACAAGGATGTATTGGAGGGCAAGTCTCATGCCAGCAGCCGCGGTAATTCAAGCTCCAGTAGCGTCCACTAAAGCTGCTGCAATTAAAAAGCTTTTATAAGGATCGAGCTTGGCGGTCCACCGCAAGGCGTCCTACCGCCAGTCCCAGCCCCTGTGCCTTGGGGTGCCTCCCCGATGCTCTTCACTGAGTGTCCCAGGGGCCCGAACCATTTCCTTTGAAAAAATTAAGTGTCCAAACTACAGGTGGTGTTGATTGCTTAACAGCTGGGATAATCCGCTGACTAGCAGACACTGCTACTAGGCACAAAGTATTTCCTGGGCTAGATGCAATTAAAAATTTGTAATTAGATACTCTCGTTGGATGCTGAGAAAGCATTCCATAGAGTCTCCTGGCACGCCATATATTATTCTCTTAAAAAGCTTGGGGTAGGGTTCTAGAGGACCCTTTTATAGGCAAAATCACGGCCCTGTATCGCAATACGTCACCTAGGCTGAAGATAAATGGAACATTTTCATCACCTTTCATAATCACCAATGGGACAAGACAGGGATGTCCTCTGTCCCCTCTCTTATACATCCTAGTGATGGAGAACCTGCTCTCATCAATTCGCCATGACCCCAATATTAGGTGGATTGAGGCGGGAGGCATCGAGAACAAGTGCTCTGCATTTGCTGATGATGTCCTAGTATATATCACTCAATCACATATATCCATCCCTGCTGTTATAGCTGAAATAGATCACTTTGTTACATGGTCAAATTTTAAAATCAATGCAGCGAAGTCTGAGGCCCTCGATGTCTCCCTCCCCAAAACCATACAGGATTCCATCCAGTCCGACTTTCCCTTTGCCTGGCACTCACAGGGTATCAAATACTTAGGGATTCGTATTCATAGAGACCTCTCCCGTCTATGTTATCTTAATTTTGGGCCCTTTATTGAACAACTCCATACAGACCACGGTTGGCAAGTTAGAACTGTAAGATTCACTACGTGAACCACTGGTGTTTTGTGGAAAAGCACATGTACACTGTGTTCCAAATTACTATGCAAAAAGTGTTTAGGAGTGATAAGGTAAGAATTTTTTTGTTTGTCAGTTAAACTCATTGATGGTGTTGTGTGTCAGGGCTCTTTATATCACTGTAAGCAATTGCAGACACCTGTGCTAATTAGTTTGGCAGGTGTGTCCAATGAAAGGTAAGACTACTTAAGAAGGCTGTCCCACATTATTAAGCAGCCTACATTTTCTGCCAAAATGGGAAAGAAAAAGGATGTGTCGGCTGCTGAGAAGCAACAAATTGTGGAATGTTTAGGTCAAGGCATGACTACAATCAACATTGCCAAGACACTTCATCCTGATCATCAAGAAGTATGTAGCTGATTCACAGTATTCACGTGTGCGTGCTGATAAGGGAAAATTGAGGACTCTTTCCTACAGGCAATTACGTCAGGTTAAAAGAGCAGTGGCAAAAAAGCCTTGTCATAGCAGCAGACAAGTCTTTGAAGCTGCTGGTGCCTCCAACGTCCCCCGAACAACAAGATGCAGGGTCCTTCAGAGGTTTGCAGCTGTGCGTAAGCCATCCTGTCGACCTCCTCTATCCACTGTACACAAGCAGAAATGGCTCCAGTGGGCCAAACAATACATGAAGACTGACTTCAAAACTGTTTTGTTTACCGATGAGTGCCGTGCAACGCTCGATGGTCCAGATGGATGGAGTGGAGGATGGCTGGTTGATGGACACCCCATGCAAACACGGCTACGGCACCAACAAGGAGGAGGTGGAGTAATGTTTTGGGCTGGAATCATGGGGAGAGAGATTGTCGGCCCCTTTAGGATCCCTGAAGGGGTAAAGATGAACTCCATAATGTATGTGGAGTTTCTCAAACAGCACTTCCTGCCATGGTTCAAGAAGAAGAACCGTGTATTCCACAGCAAGATCATTTTCATGCATGATAATGCACCGTCTCATGCTGCACATAACACATCTGCATCTCTGGCTGATATGGGCATAAAAGGGGACAAACTTATGGTGTGACCCCCATGCTCCCCTGACCTCAACCCCATTGAGAACCTCTGGAGCATCATAAAAAGGAGTGTCTATAATGGCGGGAGGCAGTTCACATCTAAGCAACAGCTCTGTGAGGGAATTCTGTCCTCATGCAAAACAATTGAAGCAGAAACCACCCAAAACCTGTCAAATTCAATGGACGAGAGAGTTCAGAAGCTCCTTTCGAACAAGGGGTCCTATGTGCAAATGTAACATCACCTAGAATATAGTTTTGAGTTGAAAACTGTTTGATTTCAGTTTCTAATAACCTGCTAATGCTTATAATTTCAAAAATGACCATTTTTTGGTTCTTTATTAAAATGAGAAGGTTGATCGAAGAGTGTGGGGGATCTAAGAGTGTGACAACCCAGTAGTCAGGATTATTTAAAATTCTGACAATCTGAGGGTCATGATGCAGGTAGTGCAGCAAGAAGGCACTCATGTGTCTTGCGCATCTAGGAGCCCCAAAATTATTTCCCGGGCTAGATGCAGCTAAAAATTATTATTAATTTGAAAGCTGGTGGAGCTTAGTATAGATGGCCTAATAGAATCAGTACTGCAAACTGCTACAAGGCCCAAATTATTTTCCAGCCAAGATACAGATAAACATGATTAGTAATTTTAAATCTGGTGGAGTTTAGTATAGTTGGCCTAATAGAATCAGTACTGCAAACTGCTACAAGGCCCAAATTATTTTCCAGCCAAGATACAGATAAACACGATTAGTAATTTTAAATCTGGTGGAGTTTAGTATAGATGGCTTAATAGAATCAGTACTGCACACTGCTACAAGGCCCAAATTATTTTCCAGCCAAGATACAGATAAACATGATTAGTAATTTGAAAGCTTAAAACGGTTGGTGAGGTGATTTTAATAAATCATCAAGCTTTTACTCTCCCCAGGATGACACAGGGGTTGAAAAGTCATTTCGGATCCATGATTTGTTCATCTTTATGAAAGTGAGGCTGTCTACATTATCAGTGGAGAGCCGCGTGCGCTTATCTGTCAGCACACCACCAGCAGCGCTGAACACACGTTCAGACAGAACGCTGGCTGCGGTGCATGACAAGATCTCCAAGGCGTAAGTGGCGAGCTCCGGCCATTTATCCAGATTGGAAGCCCAGAAAGAGCAAGGGTCCAGTAACACAGTCATGGCTTCAATGTTTACTTGGAGATACTCCTGTACCATCGTATCTAGGCGTTGACTATGTGTCAGACTTCTTGTCTCCTGTTGCCTTCCAAAGGATGGGTTAAAAAAGTGGTGAAATGATTCCGCAAAATTGATGTTACCAGCAGATACTGTTTCTGTTACGTTTTGAGTGCTGAACACTCGACGGTCCCACGGTTGGCAAGTTGGAACTGTGAGATTCAGTACGTGCACCACTAGTGTTTTGTGGAAAAGCACATGTAAGATTCTGCAACAGTCTCTGCTGATACTCCTGCATGCGTGCATCTCTTTCTATGGCACCAATAATTTCTGCAAATTTACTTTTGTACCAGGGATCTAACAGTGTGGCAACCCAGTAGTCAGGATTATTTCTAATTCTCACAATTCGAGGGTCATGTTGCAGGTAGTGCAGCAAGAAGGCACTCGTGTGTTGCGCATCCAGGAGCACCAACTCCCTGTTGTGTTGGTGGCGAGGTAACAATCACGCTTCCTTCCTCTGCCCTCTGCCCTCTCCCCCCAACCTCGCACAACAGAAATGTGATAAAGGTCTCCCTCATCTGATGAGTCTTCCATCTGTTCGTCCTCCACTTCTTCCTGGGCTCCTGCACCTTCCTCACTAGTTTGGCTGCTACCATGCGCCCTGGAGAAAATCATCTCCCCCACCCTCACATGCCTGCCACCTTGGTGCTGCCGACCGTCTGGACCTTGCAGATGTTAGCCCTTCCGCATACAACTCCTCCTCCTCTACTTCCTCCACCTCCTCTTGTGCCACCACCTGACTCCGAATTCTGTTTAACATGTGCTCCAGCATGTAAATCACCGGAATAGTCATGCTGATAATGGCATGTCTGTGGTGAAATGCACCCTGTCACACACAGATTTTCTCAAAGAAGCGGTGATGTTGTGTGCGACATGCTGGTGGAGCGCAGGCACATCTTTCTTTGAGAAGTAGTGCCGACTGGGCATATGGTACTGGGGCACTGCGATGGACATAAGGTCTCGAAAATCCTCTGTGTCCACCAGGCGGAAAGGCACATTTCTGTAGCCAAGAGCTTGCAGATGGTGAAATTCAACCTCTTAGCTTTCTCATGGCTAGGAGGAAATGGTCTTTTACTTGTCCACATCTGAGGGACCGAGGGCTGGCTGTTGTGCTTAGACGGGGTTGAGAAGGGTGTCCCCGGCAAACTGCCGGTCTGTGAGGAAGATGCAGGCGGACATGTTAGGTTGCCTTGATCCAAAGGTGGTGCTATCGATGTTGGACAGCGCTGAACACCAGCTGGTGTTTCCTCCTCCAAAGAAAATGATGACCTGCCAATCACGCTGGCTGTTGCGGGTAAAGAGGTGGCAGGTCTTCGTCCCAAAACAGGTGTGACTGCTGTCCCCCCAGTCACAGAGGATGAAGAGGCCGCGGATGCACAAGATGTGGCAGACGGTGGTTGGCCCGGCCGGCTAGGCCACATTGTAGCACAGTGAGCTTCCCACTGCAATATATGCTTCATATCCATGTGCCGGTTCATGCATGAAGTACTCAAACTATGTATTTTTCGGCCTCTGCTTAGCTTTTGCTGACAAATGTTACAGATAACACGAGTTGGGTCATCCTTATTGATCTGAAAAAATGCCCAGGCTATGCAAGGCTTAGCACCCATGCGACCTGAAGAGCCACTACGACTTGTGGTCAGAGGCAGAGTTGTGTTTGAGGTTGCAGTTGTTGACTTGCTTCCAGTACTACGTCTCTGTCCAGGAAGGCACAACCTGACCTCGTCATCACTAGCATCCTCCTCCACCTCTGCTGACCTCATCGACTGGCTGACTGTGGGTTGACAGTAAGTGGGATCTCCAACCTCGTCATCATCACCCTGTGTGTTATCACACCCGTCGTCCTCAGAGCCAACCTCTTCCTGCCCTGACAAAAAACTAAAGTTGTCGCTCCAATCAGGTACTTGAGTCTCATCATTGTCTTCCTCATTGTCTCCACCAACAGGAGTTACAGTTTGGGAACGAGGGTCTACATTATGGTCAGAACCTTCTGCGTCTGGTCCTGGATCCGACTCATAAAGATTCTGGGCATCAGTGCAGATCATTTCCTCGTCTGGATTCACAGAATCTCTGCAGCCGACCTCTGATTCCCAGGCTATGAGTAAACAGCTCTGCAGACTCAACCATCTGTTCTACCCCATACTCAGACGGGCAGCTGGAGACTTGGGAGCTGTGAAGAAGCAAGTGCGATTGGGGTGACAACTCTGAGGACTGGAGTATTTGTGATGTTGAAGTTGAGGTGGAGGAGAGCCCACTTAAAGGAGCACTTGATATCCGTTGAAGCACCTGCTGTTTTTGTGCCTCATCTGGAATTTGTAGCGATTGTCGTGGCCATAAGAAAGGGATTTTATCACAATGTCCGCTAAAAGAAGTAGACATCTTAGTTTGGCTGGAAGATGGTCTTTCTTCTGCAGATGTTACTGTTGCTTTAACACCTACCCCACGGACACAACCTTTGTTTCCCTTCCCAACACGCCTATTCCCCTTTACATCAGCAGCAGGCCTTTTTCCACTCATTTTGGTGGTTAACTAATTGACAACCCTTGAGTTGTTTGCACAAAAAACAATGGATGGGAACCGAGCAGAGCTGAGTGGCCAAAACTGTGGTATTAGCCCAAAAGTATTGGCTGGGTTAGATGCAGATAAAAATTATTTTGAATTTGCAACCTGGTGGAGGTTAGTATAGATGGACTAATAGAACAAGTCCCACACACTGCTACAAGCCCAAGCCCAAATATTTTTTCAGAGCTAGATGCAGATAAAAATTATTTTGAATTTGCAACCTGGTGGAGGTTAGTATAGATGGACTAATAGAACAAGTCCCACACACTGCTACAAGCCAAAGTCAAATATTTTTTCAGAGCTAGATGCAGATAAAAATTATTTTGAATTTGCAACCTGGTGGAGGTTAGTATAGATGGACTAATAGAACAAGTCCCACACACTGCTACAAGCCCAATCCCAAATATTTTTTCAGAGCTAGATGCAGATAAAAATGATTTTTAATTTGCAACCTGGTGGAGGTTAGTATAGATGGACTAATAGAACAAGCCCCACACACTGCTACAAGCCCAAGCCCAAATATTTTTTCAGAGCTATATGCAGATAAAAATTATTTTGAATTTGCAACCTGGTGGAGGTTAGTATAGATGGACTAATAGAACAAGTCCCACACACTGCTACAAGCCCAAGCCCAAATATTTTTTCAGAGCTATATGCAGATAAAAATTATTTTGAATTTGCAACCTGGTGGAGGTTAGTATAGATGGACTAATGGAACAAGTCCCACACACTGCTACAAGCCCAAGCCCAAATATTTTTTCAGAGCTAGATGCAGATAAAAATTATTTTGAATTTGCAACCTGGTGGAGGTTAGTATAGATGGACTAATAGAATGATGCTATGCCCAAAAGGTTTTACTTCACTAGGTGCAGTAAAAAAATTTGTATTCTATACACAGGTGGTGTAGCTTGCAACACAGATAGGCTACTCCACTGACTAACACGCACTGCAAGAGGCCAAAAAGGATTTGCTTTGCTAGATTTAGCCAAGTGCTGTGAAAAAAACTTGCACAGCACTGGCACAGACCTGCCTGGCAAAAAGTGATAGGAACTGATGTAACCTAGCCCTCAAAAGGACTGCAATTACAATTATTCTTTACTCCCAACCTATCTATTTAAGAGCACAGACCTGCCTGATAAAAGTGATAGGAACTGATGTAACCTAGCCCTGAAAAGGACTGCAATTACAATTAGTTTTTTCTCCCAACCTATCTATTTAAGAGCACAGACCTGCCTGATAAAAGTCGTAGGAAATGATGTAAACTAGTCCTCAAAAGGACTGCAATCACAACTATTCCCTACTCCCAAGCTATCTGTAGATTTGTGCGAAAATTGGCTTGAAATTAACACTGTAAGCATAGCGCACACAGCAACAGCCGTGACGTCTAACACTCAGCTGTAGCAGTGAGAAAATGGTGGCGACGGGGAAAGTGGCTGGGTCTTATAGGGCAAGGACATGTGACATACACTGACAATGACACGTGCCCTTGCTTGTGTGAAAAAAAGCAGTTCGCTCCGTGTGTGCGCTGCAGATATGCTGACAGATTGCACCTCCCCACTGTAAATGCGGGAAAGAGAAAAAAAATGGAGATCTTCATTATTTATGCAGAGATCCATCCCCTGCTCCTCCCCCCACCCCGCTGTACACTCAAACTGCGTATTAACATTAATTTTCAGCATTACTGAGAAAAAATCCAGTTATGATTTTGGTGCACGAATAGTTATCGAACATAACCTCGAACAGCCGAATTTTTTTCAAATTGTTCGTGTTTGCCGAACGGCTCGAACACGGCCCAAAACAGCTCGAATTTGAGATTGGCGAACAGTTCGAGTCGAACACAGCTCATCTCTACTATGGAGTCTGCAAACTATTCTAGGAAAATCTGCGCTCCAGGAGGCAAATAGCACTCAATCCCTCCCGATTTTCGTCGTATGGCTAAGCAGTATTTTACAGCCACATATAGGGTATTTCTACATTCAGCAGAAATTGTGGGACCCATTTTGGTGACAATTTTACCCATTTCCCAGTGTGAAAATGTAAAATCTAGGTCTAAAACAAAATTTTGCTGACAAAAATGTATTTATTCTTTCTTCACCGCCCAATGGTATAAAACTCTGTGAGGCACATGTGGTTTCAACATGCTCACTGCACCGCTAGATGAATTCATTGAGAGGTGTAGCTTGTAAAATGGGGTCTCTTATGTATGGTTCTGCTGTTCTGGCACCTCAGGGGCTCTGCCAATGTGCCATGGCACAGTCAAATTAGTTCAGCAAAATCTGAACTGTAATATTGTGCTCCTTCCCTTCTGAACTTTCCCATGTGCCTCAAAAGTAGTTTTTGACCACATATGGGATATCAGCGTACTCAGGAGAAATTGCACAACAAATTTTGGGGTCCATTTTCTCCTGCTATCCTTGGAAAATGAGGAATTTGGGGGCTAAAGCAAATTTTGTGTGGGAAAAATATATTTTTTTTCATTTTCACAGATCAACATTGTAAAATTCTGTGAAGCACCTGTGGGTTCAAGGTGCTCACAACACATCTTCATAATTTTTTAAGGGGTCTAGTTTCCAAAATGCGGTCACTTGTGGGGGGTTTCCATAGTTTAGGCACATCAGGGTCTCTCTAAAATGCGACATGCACCCGCAGACCATTCCATCAAAGTCTGCATTCCAAACCACCACTTCTTCTTTTCTGAGCTCGGCCGTGCGCCAAACAGTAGTTCACTCGCACATATGGGGTATCTGCGAACTCAGGAGAAGTTTCACAGGAAATTTTTGGTTTCATTTTCTCCTGTTACCCTTGTGAAAATTTAAAAATTAGTGTTAAAAGAACATTTTTGTGGGAAAAATGTGATTTGTTATTTTCACAACTCTACTTTATTAACTTCTGTGAAGCACCCTGGGTGGTTCAGTGTGCTCACCACACATCTATATAAGTTCCCTGAGGGAGTTCGTTTCCAAAATGGTGTCACTTGTGGGGGGTTTCCACTGTTTAGGCACATCAGGAGCTATCCAAATGCAACATGGCATCCGCTAATTGTTCCAGCAAATTTTGCATTCAAAAAGTCAAATGGCGCTCCTTCCCTTCCAAGCCCTGCTGTGCAACCAAACAGTAGTTTTCCTTCACATACTGGGTATTGGTGTACTCACGAGTTACCTTTATGAAAATGCAAAATTTGGGACCAAAAAAACATTTTTATGCGAAAAATGTGATACTTTTATTTTCACAGCTCAATGTTATAAACTTCTGTGAAGCACCTGGCGGTTCAAGGGGCTCACCACACATCTGGATAAGTTCTATGAGGGGTTTAGTTTCCAAAATGGTGTCACTTGTGGGGGGGTTTCATTGTTTAGGCACATCAGGTGCTCTCCAAATGAGAAATGGCATTCACTAATTATTCCAGAAAATTTTGCATTCAAAAAGTCAAATGGCTCTCCTTCTAAGCTCTGCCATGTGCCCAAACAGTGGTTTTCCCCCACATATAACACATTGGCATGCTCAGGAGAAATTTCAAAACAAATTTTGGGTCCATTTTTTGCTGTTAACCTTGCAATAATAAAAAATTGGGTATAAAGTAAAAGTTTTGTGAATAAAGTTAAATGTTAATTTTTTCTTCCATATTCCAAAAATTCCCATGAAGCACCTGAAGGATTGATAAACTTGTTGAATATTTTTTTGAGCACCTTGAGTGGTGCAGTTTTAGAATGGTGTCACTTTTGGGTATTTCTTGTCGTATAGACCCCTCAAGGTCACTTCAAATGTGATGTGGTCCCTAAAAAAAATGGTATTGTAAATTATGTTGAAAAATGAGAAATCACTGGTTATTTTTTAACCCTTATAACTTCCTAACAAAAAAAATTGTGTCAAAAATTGTGCTGATTGCTACATTTTTGCCAATATTCAGCTTTTTTCACATATAAATGCAAAAAATATTGAACAAATGTTACCATCATCATGAAGTACAATATGTTACGTAAAAACAATCTCAGTATCTGTGGAATTCGTTGAAGCGTTCTAGAGTTATTACCTCATGGCAGGAACAAAATAATGTTTGTAGATTTGTGGGGTGGGGTGCATGCACATGTCCTCTTCAGCAATGTGTCCTATTCGACAAGTGTCTGACAGTCACTTCAATGGCAGTCAATCAGGGCAGGAGCCGGGTAACCCACACTTTGTACTCTCTTCCAACTATGCACTTTATTCCTGCATCCATATTCCTGTGTGCTTTTTTCATCCACATTCACTGCCCCATCTCCCCTCCATCACCACTCATCCACATCTGCCCCTTACTCCTTCCCTCTCCCATGTACAGCTCTCATGCTATTTTGAACTTCCTGAAAAAGTCTTATCCAAAGGTATTGCACAAGAAACCATGTCATAAATCCAAAAACTATCTGCTCTTTCTCTTTTTACTGCTACTACTCATTTCAGGGGATATCTCCCCTAACCCCGGTCCACCCTCCACCAACCTCAACCTCTTCCTCCCCTCACTTTGAAACCCTGCTAACCTTATTATCATCAGCTGTACTCCTTCATCTCCCTCATTCAACTGTGCACTGTGGAATTCACGGTCTGTATGCAACAAGCTTCCCTTCCTGCACAACTACTTTCTGACGAACTCTCTCAATCTGCTGGCCCTCACTGAAACCTGGATCCAGGATTCTGACACTGTCTCCCCACCGCTATTTCTCATGGTGGTTTGCATTTTTCCCATTCCCCGAGACCTGCGAACTGACTTGGTGGTGGGGTCGGCATACTCCTGTCCCCACAATTCACCTTCCAGGTCATCCCCCCAGTTCCATCACTCTCCTTCCCTTCTTTTGAGGTCCACACCATCAGCCTCTTCCATCTCCTCTCCCTCAGAGTAGCGGTCGTATACCGTCCCCCAGGCTCACCCACCCAGTTCCTTGACCATTTTTCTGCCTGGCTGCCGCACTTCATGTCCTCAGATTTACCAACCCTTATCCTGAGAGACTTCAACATCCCCATAAACAGCCCCACCTCCTCATCTGCATCCCAGCTTCTATCTTTAACCACTTCTCTTGGCCTCTCACAGCTTTCAACCTCTGAGACACACAAAGACGGAAACACCCTTGATCTGGTCTTTGTCCGGCTTAGTTCAATCCCCCACTTAAATAACTCCCCTCTTCCCCTCTCTGATAATAACATTCTCTCCTTCACACTCACAAATCCTCGCCCGCCCCAGCACACTCTTACCTATCACATATTCAGAAATCTACAAGCCATTAACCCTCATACACTTACAGACTCCCTTCACTCATCACTGTCCCCAATCTCCTCTTTTTCCTGTCCTGATCTGGCTGTAAATCACTACAATGACACTCTCAGAAGCACGCTGGACCAAGTAGCGCCCCTCATCCTCAGAACCTCTAAACGCATAGTAAAACAGCCCTGGCTCACACCGCAAACCCGTTTTCTCCACTGTTGCTCTAGAAGCACCAAACGCCTATGGAGTAAAACTCGCACACTAGAAAACTTTATCCACTATAAATTTATGTTAAAAACATATAACTCTGCACTTCACCTCGCCAAACAGACCTACTTCGCCACCCTGATCTCCTCATTATCCAACAACCCCAAAAAACTCTTCGATAGTTATCAGTCCCTCCTCAGTCCTAAAGCGCAGACCTCCAATCACGGACATTTGTCAGGAAATCAGCTCCCAGCCAACAAGTGCCGTGACTCCCATCCTTCCCCACATCTCCTCTGGATCACTCTCCACATTTGACCCAGTCACAGAAGACGAAGTCTCCAGGCTCCTCTCTTCTTCTCATCCCACTACATGCACCACTGACCCCATCCCCTCACATCTACTCCAGTCTCTTTCTTCTGTTGTCACTACTCACCTAACTAAAATCTTCAACCTCTCCCTCTCTTCTGGTATCTTCCCCTCCTCCTTCAAACACTCCATCATTACTCCATTATTAAAAAATCCCTCTCTTGACCCTTCCTGCACAAACAACTACAGACCAGACTCCAATCTTCCCTTCATCTCTAAACTCCTGGAGCGCCTGGTCTACTCCCGCCTTACCAGTTACCTTTCCACTCACTCTATTCTAGACCCATCACAGTTTGGCTTCCGCCCCCTACATTCTACAGAAACTTCACTCATCAAAGTAACCAATGACCTTCTGAAAGCAAAACTTAATGGTGACCACTCTCTGCTCATTCTTCTTGACCTCTCTGCAGCTTTTTACACCGTTGACCACCACCTCCTACTCTCTATGCTCCACTCAATCGGCATAAAGGACACTGCTCTCTCCTGGTTCTCATCCTACCTATCTGACCACTCTTTCAGTGTATCGTTCACTGGTTCCACTTCTCCCCCCCTTCCTCTCACTCTTGGGGTTCCTCAGGGTTCAGTCCTTGGCCCTCTTCTCTTCTCTCTCTACACAGCGCCAATTGGACAGACCATCAGCAAATTTGGTTTTCAGTACCATCTTTATGCTGATGACACACAACTATACACCTCATCCCCTGACCTTACTCCCACTGTACTACAGAACACCAGTGACTGTCTGGCCGCAGTTTTTAACATCATGTCTGCTCTCTGTCTGAAACTCAACCTTTCCAAAACTGAACTTCTTCTGCTCCTGCAGTCTACTCACCTCCCTAAATCTGACATCTCTCTCTCCGTGTGTGGCACCACAATAACGCCGAGCCAGCAGGCGCGTTGTCTGGGCATTGTGTTTGACACCAATCTCTCCTTCACCTTCCGTATACAATCTCTTGCCTGCTCTTGTCGCTTTCACCTGAAGAACATCTCTAGAATCTGCCCCTTTCTCACCTTGGAAACAAAAAAAACCCTCACTGTTGCCCTGATCCATTCCCACCTTGACTACAGTAACTCTTTATTAATTGGCCTCCCCCTCACTCAACTTTCCCCTCTCCAGTCCATCCTTAATGCTGCAGCCAGGGTCATCTATTTGGCCAACCGTTACTCAGACTCCTCCGCTCTGTGCCAGTCATTGCACTGGCTGCCCATGAATTATAGGATCCAATTTAAATTCCTTGTTTTCACCCACAAAGCTCTCCACAATGTGGCACCCCCCTACATCTCCTCCCTCATTTCTGTTTATCAGCCTACCCGTTCTCTACGCTCCGCAAGCGACTTTCGACTAACATCCACACTAATCCGTACCTCCCACTCCCGGCTTCAAGACTTCTCCCGAGCTGCACCTATTCTTTGGAATGCTCTACCCCAAGAAATTAGAATGAACCACAACTTACACAGTTTTAGGCGCTCCCTAAAAACACACCTATTTAGGGTGGCCTATCACGTTCCCTAATCAAAGTCCTTTTATATTCTTATAGCCCATCCCTTATTTCTCCAAACATAACCAAAAAGCACTACAGATGCTGGATGGTGATGAGCTCATGCAGCCTTTATCTATCCCTCATCCCCTCAAGATGGCTGGATCATCCTTGTAAATAAGCCATTGTACTTTGTGTCACCCCCACCTCACTGTAGATTGTAAGCTCTTATGAGCAGGGTCATCATTATTTTTGCTGTAATTATTGTACTATCTCTAGCTATGTTACTTATGACTGTTGTATATGAACCTCTGAATTGTTAAGCGCTGCGGAATATGTTGGCGCTATATAAATAAAGATTATTATTATTATTATTTGTAGTTATCAAACACCTGTTTCTGGGATAGAGATAGTATGAGGCTGCAACTTTGGATTTATACAGGCCTTGTGCTATCAACACCTGTGGGTCAGACAAGCAAGTGTATTTGGGGGAGACAGTTCAAGACAGCCTCGTCGCTTCAAATATGGTTTGTATGATAACTAAAATTTTTAAAAGTTATTTAAGCAAATAGATATTAACCAATAAGAAATAGACAAGTATATCGGTGTGACTCTATTGTATTCTAAGAGTATAAAAAGTTCAGTGATGTACAATACGATAGACAATGCTTATGACCAATGCATTGTCCACTTGCTGCAAGACAAAAATAAAAAACTACCTTGTTCAGGATGACACCGTTACTTGGTAGATAATTTTTCTAACAAAAACTAAGCAGCCCACTAAGTGACACATCACTGCAATCAGGGTCTCTGTCTCTACATTGTGCTGCTATCAGATTAGGTGGCATTAACTTGTATCAGATTCCTTTTACTACCTTACTCTTGTTTGTCGGAACATGCAAATAAATGAACAGTGAATACACATAATAATTGCAACAAAAGTACCTTAATCACTATTGGTCTCAGAATATTGTAGCTAGAGGATAGCTAGCAGGGCATGTGCCTTTGGTGTTAAGGGGGGTGACAACAAGTAGCTCTGCCTTGGCCATGTTATTTAGGTACAGAGTTATGGCAGTAAACTGAATATTTGACTCATTAGAAGGAAAAACATGTGAAAACATCACTTTATTATTAATCACAAATTGACATTAATCAAAAACAAAGTGTATAATATAAAATATAAATACAGAGTGAGAAATTTGATCACAAATATGGTATCATTACAGTGTTCATAACATATTACACATTAATAACTAAAGATTCATGTAATTCACCATAAATAATGTTTATTAAAACCAATAACTTACAGATGAAAATTATACTTTATTAAAATGTAATACTTCAGTGCCCAGGACAGAGATAAGCAAATATTGTGAAATTCAAATTCACCACAGGAGAAATTTAGCAAAAATGTAATACAATACAATTCGATTCACTGAAAGACATAAGTATTGCAGAGCTTCCAATTGGAAGCGACATGCACAGCAGAAGGAGGCACAGGAGCATGAGGGTGTTTCTGAAGCTAGGTCAATGATTATGAGGGAGAAGAGGAACCATGCGGGGGCACCGGCAATGAGTGTTACAGTTTTCACAGTTCAGAGGTTACCAGTAGAGCACAGTTTGTATGGCTGAGTCTTTTTCCATCTCCAGAGTCACTGGGTAAGTCTCTCTCTACTGTAGATTGTAAGCTTTTATGGCTAATGTAAGCTCTTATGATCAGCGGGGCTCTCTCTCTCTCTTCACTCCCCCATGTGTGTTTTCAAAGCAATTACAAGCTTTCCAGTATTGAGATTTGAAAAGAAAGGATCCCTCTTGGAATCTACATCAAAAATAAGGGATATAGGTGGTAGAAAATGACATTTTGCCTGAAGAAGGGGCTAGAACAGCTCTGAAACGCGTAGCAAGCAAGCCAATAATCTTTTAAACAGTTAACATTGCGTTTGATCTCCGGCAGGGCTATGTTCTACCACGTATATCCCCTATATTTGATCCAGTATTGAAATTTGTGAAAACTCAGTTGCTGCAAATCAAATTATTGGGGAAAATGCAGCAAAGCCAGCAAATTCATATTTTTAAAGATCTGCTTACCTCTATTGTAAACACCAGAATTCTGGCGTAAAACACCTTAAAAGTTACAAAATTTTGGAGCAACAAAGGGTTGCAAAAAAATTCTGCGACTCTTTATTTCTTCACTCCAGTTTTGGGTAACTCTACAAAAATTGATGGAGCTGGGGCGGAATTTTGGAATAGGAATGCCCACCTGTCTAATTCATGATCAGTTGTGGCATACCTCATGCTAGAAATGTTACTCCATTCCTTAACTGGAGTAAGATTTTGGAGAGGCTCACAGACACACACGCCACTTGTAAGATGTGACTAATTCATTAAGTGGTGTGTGCCTTTTAAAGACTTAAGTGACTCTTACTCCAACACACCCCTTGGTTAAAACTGGCTTGTACAATGCCTGTCTAAATTGGAGCTGTGGTGCATAAACAGTAGAACACTTTTACTCAGAAATTGTACTTAATATATGTTAGTGTACACTTGCATGTAAGTACCGTTTTCTAAAAAAGTACATAATTAATTATAGTTGGTGAATGAACTACAGTATGCAGGAACAAAGTAACAATTTTAGCCTTTGCATGGATCCAGTACATAAATACTCAACACAAATGTATTGCTAAATTATTAATGCAGAATAGCAAGCCATAATTACATAGTTTACAATAGTTATGTTGTTATCCTATAGCTACCACTATTAAGACTATTTATTATTCAATGCATTTGCCAATGAGCTAATTTACAAAGCTATATGTGGTTTTCAACTGGAGAGTCTGAAGTTCATTGCAGCTCAGACAATGAACTTAATTTAGTTTTTCAGCTGCTTGAATTAAATACTGTTCTGAAGATAATTATTCAAAATAATTGCTTGTTCCTCTCTTCTTGTTTTATTATTAAAACCTAACATGAGTATATCACCACGGCTGGTGAGTAGAGGGTTAAACAGTATTATGTCTCTTTAGTGCAATGACAAACCTTAAATGGCCATTTTGATTTCAGCAAACTTTGCATAAATCATTAGAAGATGCAATTATAAGAAACTTTTTTTTAATTAATCTCAGCAGAGAAATATCTTCTGCCACTTTCTCTAACTTCCTGTATTCATCATCATTCACTCAAAAATAAATATAAGTATTGGGGGACCGGCGGAGATGAGCACAGAGTAGGACGTGTTTGTCTCAGCTCTGCATGTTAGAGACCTGGAGCCCTCATATATGCCTATTTAAAGAACTTTGATCGCTTGGGAAAGCTACTAGATCCCTCCCTAACACCAACTGGATTATTTTGGGACATTTTTTGAGGTATTTTGGACATAAAATGCCTTTTCCTGAAGAGAAAAAAAGAAACTGCTGACCCACAGCGGTGACGGACACAACGCAAGACTGTACAGCCTATGGTGACCAACAGTATCTATACCATCTCTCCTCCGGATCCTGGGAAGCTAAATGCTGCCCCAAAAATTAACTATATATCATCATTAAACCCCGAAGACCTGGAGGAAGACCAAACCATACAAGTTTGTGACCCCCCTGGAGCTGTCACCAAGAAGATTGAAGAAGCCTCGCAACAGCTGCAACAGCCGCTTCCAAGAGACTTCACCGCAAGTTTCCAGCTTCCTCCGGACCCAGGGATGTCTTTCTCTTCTTCCTCCTTCATCCGGGATCTATCAGAGATGTCCCCCTCAGGTAAAGGTGGCCTAGATAAGGCCATAAAGTAAAAGAACCCCCAGATGAGGCAGGTGCTGAGGTGCCGGTCACTGGATCCGAAGCTGCAGCGGTGAGCATTACCCCACAGCCGCAGCATTCAGCCTCGCGCACCCGCCAACAGGAGATAGCCCCAAGGGCCCCACAAACATCCCCACACCATGCATTAATCGAGCAAATAGCATTAAAAAGCTGTCACAGCACTTCAGCAACTCTGGCATTGCCATGCCAACCGCAATGCCCTCTCAGGCACAACTTACAAATGAAGCTGGCATTTCTTTTTCTCTTAAGAAGTGTCTCCCCCCTAAACAGAAAAATTCCCCACAAATTAATAAAATTGATAAGGGGAAAAACTCTACCAATAAACAAGAATTTACACCTCAAAGCAAAACAGTGCTCTATATCCCTATGCAACAATCTATAAAAGGGTTACCAATAAATCCATCATCTAAGGGACCACATAAGGATAAATCTATTGCTAAAGACCTAAATAAATCTTTTTTTATTGACGAAAGATGCTCTGGAACAAAAAGGAAAGATTGGTCAGAAAGCAATAAAAATAATAAGTTTGTCCCCCTGTCCATGTCTGATTGTGATGACGAATCAGAGGACTCTTCTCCTATCCCTACACCACATAAACAAAAACTCAGGATAGATGTATATACCCCGCCTCATCTGGCAGCTTCAGCCCCCCTGACTTCAACCCTATGGTCGATCAATCCTCTCAGCCAGATATTGCACCGATTAATCTATCTCCCTCTGAACTCTACATTTGTAGCTGTTTTAAATCAGCCATATCTTTAATGGATATTAATCTCAACAAGAGGTTTGACATGCGCCAAAGCTCAATAACGGAAATTAAAACGAATGCCGAAGCAACAGAAAAAAAAGTGAATACCATTTCAACCAGACAAGACAACCTGGAAGAATCTAATACTGCCCTAAAATCTGAAATCAAATTTAATCGAACAAGAAGATAGAAATAGATGCAATTATTTGAAATTCAGGGGGATCCAAGAACAGGTTTCACCATCTGACCTTGCTGTTATGATAGGCTACAAGCACTAAGGAAAGACAGGAGATCTGTCCCTACAATAGAACTAAGCTAGATCCCTACGATGTAACGGGGAACCTGATCCTGCGATCAGACCCGCTAAAGTCCTCAGCTAGTCTGAACGAAGACCTATAGATGTGAGGGAGGGATCCCTATAAGAACTAGGGACTGGGAGAAAGATGGACACCTCCTAGCAGAAATTGTAGCAGTAAAAAGACAAACACACAACATAGAACATAAAGGTCAAAAGACCTAGCTAAACTGACTGAGAAAGGTAACAAAGCACCTGGCTAGCTTAAGAGTAGAAATTACAATGAAGTCCAGCATGGCTAGAAGGGCGGAGCAGGATTAAATAGGCATAAAGGTCATGTGACCAGCAAAATAGAAAAAACCTAACAGGAGAGTTCTAACAGTACCCCCTCTTCTAAGAGGATCCTCCGGATCCCCTAGGCCCGGGCTTATCCGGAAACCTCTTGTGAAACGCTCTGACAAGTCTGGAAGCAGAAACATCATCCGACCTCACCCATGAGTTATCCTCGGGACCGAAACCCTTCCAAGCGATGAGATACTGCAAACTCCTCCTATACCGTCTAGAATTAAGGATGCGGGAAAATTCATATTCCCCGTCCTCCACCACCGGAGGAACAGTGGCAGTGGCATCTCTATCTGATACATCAGCTTTTTTCAATAGAGAAACATGAAACACCGGATTAATCTTCCAGGAGGTAGGAACTTCCAACCTATAAGCAGATTGGTTAACTACCTGAAGCACCTTAAAGGGCCCTACAAACTTGGGACCCAATTTTTTAGAAGGAATCCTCAACCGCAGATTCTTAGAGGACAACCAAACCATGTCACCAACTGTAAACAAAACCTCTTGACATTTCCTGTCAAAGTACCTCTTAGATTTTTGTTAGCCTCCTGAAGATTACCAGGCACATCCGTCCAAACTCTCTCCCAATCACCGGAAAAACTCTCCTCCTCAGGCACAGCCGATACCAATTTGGAGAATGACCCGAAAGACGGATGTCTCCCAGAACAACAAAAAAAGGTGAACACCCAGCAGAGGAGGATGTATGGTTGTTAAGAGCAAATTCAGCAAGCGGCACCCCTCTTGATTGTCTGCCACAAAACAACGCAAGAACTGCTCAATATTAGTGTTGAGCCACCCCCGTAGTGTTCGAGTTCGGTTCGGTTCGTCGAACACCCGTGTGTTCGCCGAACTGTTCGTCGAACTGTTCATCGAACACCTTCGAACACCGTTAAAACCAATGGCAGGCAAACAAAAACACATAGAAACACATAGAAAACACCTTCAAAGGTGTCCAAAAGCTGACAAACTGCTCAGAAGACATAACTAACACATGGAAAAGTGACAAGTACATATAGTCATGCGAAAATAAAAGAGGTGGAGGAGTAAAAGGAGGGGGAGACACAGATATAGGCATTAGAGATGAGCGGTGTTCGACTAGAACTGTTCGCCAATCTCAAATTCGAGCTGTTTTGGGCGGTGTTCGAGTTGTTCGACGAACCCGAACGATTTGCAAAAAATTCGTCTGTTCGAGGTTATGTTCGATAACTGTTCGTGCACCAAAAGCGTGTCCTGCATGTCTGGCGCTATTTAGAGCACCAATCATGCAGGGATTGTCTGCCACTCACTGTAATGCCACAGCCAAGGTGGTTGTGGCATTACAGTGATTGCCCAAATCGATGGGTACAGTGCCAACAGTGAAACATGAAAAGCCGGCAATTCAGCAGCGGCATACACCGGTACCCGACAATTTAGAACCGAAAGAATAGAGCTTCACACATAGATTAGATAGATATAAACATGTCAGCCACATATATACGAAGTACAGTGAAAGTGCTGCTTACTGTACTTGTCATTTAGCGTAAAGGATTTATCAAAAAAAATAATAGTGTTTTCATGCACCGTCTCTTTAAAAAAGCCGGCCGGCAATTCAGCAGCGGTACCCGACAATTTATAACAGACAGAATAGAGCTTCACACATAGATTAGATAGATAGAAACATGTCAGCCACATATATACGAAGTACAGTGACAGTGTTGCTTACTGTACTTGTCATTTAGCGTAAAGGATTTATCAAAAAAAATAATAGTGTTTTCATGCACCGTCTCTTTAAAAAAGCCGGCCGGCAATTCAGCAGCGGTACCCGACAATTTATAACAGACAGAATAGAGCTTCACACATAGATTAGATAGATAGAAACATGTCAGTCACATATATATGAAGTACAGTGATAGTGTTGGTTACTGTACTTGTCATTTAGTATTAAAATAAAGGATTTATTATTAAAAAAATTGGCGTGGGGTTCCCCTTAATTTTAGGCTCTAGCGGAGGTTAAGCAGACGGCTGGGGCAGATGTTTGAAGCCTGGGAAGGGGGTAATACCCACGGAGCTTCCCAGGCTACTAATATCAGCCCCCAGCTGAATACATAGCCTTTACTAGCTATTAAAATGGGGGACCCCCCAAAAAAAATGACGTGGGGTCCCCCCTAATTTAATAGCTAGCAAAGGCTAGGCAGACAGCTGGGGGCTGATATTAATAGCCCAGGAAGGGAGCCATGAATATTGGCCCCCTCCCAGGCTAGAAACACCAGCCGTCAGCCGCCCCAGAAATGGCGCATTCATAGGATGCGCCAATTCTGGCACTTAGCCTCGCTCTTCCACGCTGCCCTGGTGCGGTGGCAGGGGGTAATAGGGTTGGGGTTGATGTCAGCTTATAATGCCAGCTGACATCAAGCCCAGGTTAGTAATGGAGAGGCGTCTATAAGACACCCCCATTACTAACCCCATAGTCAAAGTTAAAAAAAACACAAACACCCAGAATAAAGTCCTTTAATTGAAATAAAGACACAATCCTTTATTGTTCTAAATTAAACCATACTTACCGTCACGCCCATTCCAGCTGAAGCCAACGATCTCCTGCAATAAAAGAAAAATAATAAAGCAACCTCATCCTTACCTTTCCATGGTTCCCACGACAGCTTCAGCTCTGCTACATCGAGATGACAGGCTGGACCGCAGCAGAACGCTGCCATCCAGCCTCTCATCCCGCAGACACTGAGAAGCGCAGGCTTGCTTGCGCTGCTCAGCGTCTCTCTGTGACGACATCCAGATGAGCCGAGTTCATGTCCAATGAACTCGGCTCACCTCATGCACGTCACTGACAGCGTGGGAAAATTCTCACGCTGAAGCGGTGAGTGCAGGAGAATTCTCCCACGCTGTCAGTGATGTGCATAAGGTGAGCTCATGTCCAATGAACTCAGCTCACCTCCTGCACGTCACTGACAGCGTGGGAGAATTCTCCTGCACTCAGCGCTTCAGCGTGAGAATTCTCCCACGCTGAAGCGCTGAGTGCAGGAGAATTTTCCCACGCTGTCAGTGACGTGCATGAGGTGAGCCGAGTTCATTGGACATTAACTCGGCTCATCTGGATGCCCTCACAGAGAGACACTGTGGAGCGCAAGCAAGCCTGCGCTTCTCAGTGTCTGCGGGATGACAGGCTGGATGGCAGCGTTCTGCTGCGGTCCAGCCTGTCATCTCGATGTAGCAGAGCTGAAGCTGTCATGGGAACCATGGAAAGGTAAGGATGATGTTGCTTTATTATTTTTCTTTTATTTCAGGAGATCGTTGGCTTCAGCTGGAATGGGCGTGATGGTAAGTATGGTTTAATTTAGAACAATAAAGAATTGTGTGTTTATTTCAATTAAAGGACTTTTTTCTGGGTGTTGTGTTTTTTTTAAATACTTTACTAGAAATTCATGGTGGTCATGTCTAATATTGGCGTGACCCCATGAATTTCGGGCTTAGGGCCAGCTGATAATGCCAAGCTGGCCCTAACCCCTTTATTACCCAGTGAGCCACCGCATCAGGGCCCTGGATGAGTTGGGTACAGCGCCAGAAGATGGCGCTTCTATGAACGCGCCATTTTCCGGGGTGGCTGCGGACTGCAATTTGCAGCGGGGGTGGCCCAGAAAGCTTGGGCCTCCCTGCGCTGCGGATTCCAGCCCCCAGCTGCCTAGTTGTACCTGGCTGGACACAAAAACAGGGCGAAGCCCCACGTCAATTTTCTTTCAATTATTTCATGAAATAATTAAGAAAAAAAGGGCTTCCCTATATTGTTGTGTCCGGCCAGGTACAAATAGGCAGCTGGTGGTTGGGGGCAGCCCGTTCCTGCCTGCTGTACCTGGCTGGACACAAATATAGTGCGAAGCCCCACGTCAATTTTTTTTAAATTATTTCATGAATTTCCTGAAATAATTAAAAAAAATTGAAGTGGGGCTTCGCACTATATTTGTGTCCAGCCAGGTACAGCAGGCAGGAACGGGCTGCCCCCAACCACCAGCTGCCTATTTGTACCTGGCCGGACACAACAATATAGGGAAGGCCTTTTTTTCTTAATTATTTCATGAATTTCATGAAATAATTTAAAAAAAAGTACGTGGGGCTTCGCCCTATTTTTGTGTCCAGCCAGGTACAACTAGGCAGCTGGGGGCTGGAATCTGCAGCGCAGGGAGGCCCAAGCTTTCTGGGCCCCCCCCCGCTACAAATTGCAGTCCGCAGCCACCCCGGAAAATGGCGCGTTCATAGAAGCGCCATCTTCTGGCGCTGTACCCAACTCATCCAGGGCCCTGGTGCGGTGGCTCACTGGGTAATAAAGGGGTTAGGGCCAGCTTGGTATTATCAGCTGGCCCCAAGCCCAAAATTCATGGGGTCACGCCAGTATTAGACATGACCGCCATGAATTTCTAGTAAAGTATTTAAAAAAAACACAACACCCAGAATAAAGTCCTTTAATTGAAATAAAGACACAATTCTTTATTGTTCTAAATTAAACCATAGTTACCATCACACCCATTCCAGCTGAAGCCAACGATCTCCTGCAATAAAAGAAAAATAATAAACCAACCTCATCCTTACCTTTCCATGGTTCCCACGACAGCTTCAGCTCTGCTACATCGAGATGACTGGCTGGACCGCAGCAGAACGCTGCCATCCAGTCTGTCATCCCGCAGACACTGAGAAGCGCAGGCATGCTTGCGCTCCTCACTGTCTCGCTGTGACGGCATCCAGATGAGCCGAGGTCATGTCCAATGAACTCGGCTCACCTCATGCACGTCACTGACAGCGTGGGAAAATTCTCACGCTGAAGTGCTGAGTGCAGGAGAATTCTCCCACGCTGTCAGTGATGTGCATGAGGTGAGCTCATGTCCAATGAACTCAGCTCACCTCCTGCACGTCACTGACAGCGTGGGAAAATTCTCCTGCAATCAGCGCTTCAGCGTGAGAATTTTCCCACGCTGTCAGTGACGTGCATGAGGTGAGCCGAGTTCATTGGACATGAACTCGGCTCATCTGGATGTCGTCACAGAGAGACGCTGAGCAGCGCAAGCAAGCCTGCGCTTCTCTGTGTCTGCGGGATGACAGGCTGGATGGCAGCGTTCTGCTGCGGTCCAGCCTGTCATCTCGATGTAGCAGAGCTGAAGCTGTCGTGGGAACCATGGAAAGGTAAGGATGAGGTTGCTTTATTATTTTTCTTTTATTGCAGGAGATCGTTGGCTTCAGCTGGAATGGGCGTGATGGTAAGTATGGTTTAATTTAGAACAATAAAGGATTGTGTCTTTATTTCAATTAAAGGACTTTATTCTGGGTGTTTGTGTTTTTTTTAACTTTGACTATGGGGTTAGTAATGGGGGTGTCTTATAGACGCCTCTCCATTACTAACCTGGGCTTGATGTCAGCTGGCATTATAAGCTGACATCAACCCCAACCCTATTACCCCCTGCCACCGCACCAGGGCAGCGTGGAAGAGCGAGGCTAAGTGCCAGAATTGGCGCATCCTATGAATGCGCCATTTCTGGGGCGGCTGACGGCTGGTGTTTCTAGCCTGGGAGGGGGCCAATATTCATGGCTCCCTTCCTCTGCTATTAATATCAGCCCCCAGCTGTCTGCCTAGCCTTTGCTAGCTATTAAATTAGGGGGGACCCCACGTCATTTTTTTTGGGGGGTCCCCCATTTTAATAGCTAGTAAAGGCTATGTATTCAGCTAGGGGCTGATATTAGTAGCCTGGGAAGCTCCGTGGGTATTACCCCCTTCCCAGGCTTCAAACATCTGCCCCAGCCGTCTGCTTAACCTCCGCTAGAGCCTAAAATTAAGGGGAACCCCACGCCAATTTTTTTAATAATAAATCCTTTATTTTAATACTAAATGACAAGTACAGTAACCAACACTATCACTGTACTTCATATATATGTGACTGACATGTTTCTATCTATCTAATCTATGTGTGATGCTCTATCTTTCTGTTCTGAATTGTCGGGTACCGCTGCTGAATTGCCGGTCGGCTTTTTTAAAGAGACAGTGCATGAAAACACTATTATTTTTTTAAATAAATCCTTTACACTAAATGACAAGTACAGTAAGCAACACTATCACTGTACTTATTATATATGTGACTGACATGTTTCTATCTATCTAATCTATGTGTGAAGCTGTATTCTTTCTGTTCTAAATTGTCGGGTACAGATGCTGAATTGCCGGCCGGCTTTTTTAAAGAGACGGTGCATGAAAACACTAATATTTTTTTTAATAAATCCTTTACACTAAATGACAAGTGCAGTAACCAACACTGTCACTGTGCTTCTTATATGTGTGACTGACATGTTTCTATCTATCTAATCTATGTGTGATGCTCTATTCCTTCTTGTCTAAATTGTCGGGTACCGGTGTATGCCGCTGCTGAATTTGCCGGCCGGCTTTTTTAAAGAGAGTGTCTTCTGAGCAGTTTGTCAGCCTTTGGACACCTTTGCAGGTGTTTTCTATGTGTTTCTATGTGTTTTTGTTTGCCTGCCATTGGTTTTAACGGTGTTCGACGGTGTTCTAAGGTGTTCGACGAACAGTTCGACGAACAGTTCCTCGAACATCCCGGTGTTCGACGAACCGAACCGAACCCGAACACTACGGGGGTGGCTCAACACTAATAGGCATGTCATGCCCTTCTAAAATCCAAAAACTGAGAAGCCGACACGGCCAGTCCGCTCCTGCCCGTGCCACCTCCGTGTCGCCGGGTTTGTGCCAGAGCCGCGGTGAACCCTGATGGCCAGCCCCCCTCTCCCAATACTGGTGCCTGTCCGCTGGTGATTCGAGCGAGCCCCCCTGTGGTGGAGGCAGCTCTAAGCTTTTTAATTTAAATTGTCTCTCTAATTTGAATGAATACACTTTAAATCCATTTACAAGGATCTATTGGAGGGCAAGTCTCATGCCAGTAGCCGCGTAATTCCAGCTCCAGTAGCGTCCACTAAAGCTGCTGCAGTTAAAAAGCTTTTATAAGGATCGAGCTCGGCTGTCCACCGCAAGGCATCCTACTGCCAGTCCCAGCCCCTATGCCTTGGGGTGCCTCCTGATGCTCTTCACTAAGTATCCCATGGTCCCGAAGCATTTCCTTTGAAAAAATTAAGTGTCTAAACTACAGGTGGTGTAGCTTGTTTAACAGCCGGGATAATCCGCTGACTAGCAGACACTGCTACTAGGCACAAAGTATTTCCTGGGCTAGATGCAGTTAAAAATTTGTAATTAGATACTCTCGTTGGATGCTGAGAAAGCATTCCATAGAGTCTCCTGGCACGCCATATATGATTCTCTTAAAAAGCTTGGGGTAGGGGTCTAGGGGACCCTTTTATAGCCAAAATCACGGCCCTGTATCACAATACGTCACCTAGGCTGAAGATAAATGGAACTGTAGCACCCTGAGGGCTCGGTTGCTACAGACGTATTGCACCTCACCCAGAGGTGTGATATCTCACTCTCAGGTAAGGATGGAGTGTGGATCAGGACCCGACACCTGCATGCATTACACCACATTGCCGTGGGGCAGGGCGACCAATATGCCCCTGAGATGGGCACGACAATCCCTGTTCCTGGCTGGAGTGGGGGGAGGGAACACTGAGGAAGGGGAACCCTGTAGTGCAGGAGCAGGGAGGAAGCAGTTCCTGGATGCATTGAGAAGGGAGTATAAAAGGTGGGCACCATCTTAGTTCAGTGCAGAGAAGTCTGAGCAGAAGTGGCAGGGAGCAGGGGCTCTGCATGAGCTCTGCTCCGGAGGCGGGCCTAGTAACAGAGGCCCAGGCCTGGAAGAGGGAGAAGGAAGGAAGAGGAGCGGAGAAGGCTCCAGGAACGAGGAATGAAGGGATCCCAGGGGTGCGGACGGGCGAGTCGCCACCGCATGCCCGAATCCACCTGCGTGGAGGGGTCAGGCCAAAGGGGGAGACCGGTCCCCGAACTAGTGGAGGCAGGAAACAACCCTCAGCTAGAAACCGGAGGCTCTGACATTTTATGTGGCGCAGCCCCTCGCTACACCCGCTAGGAAGGCACCACATAGGGTCAGGGAAACTGGCGCCAAGTTTACCAAGAGGAGGCCCGAGGCAGCCGGACAGAAGTGTTGGTAAGAAAGGCCAGACAAAGGACACACAAAGGGGGTCCTGTGAAGTGCTCCAAAGTTATCTGGGAGTTGTCTGAGCCCCTCACCTGGTGAGCACAGTACGACGTGGGCAGCCGTTACCTGCAGACGTGGTCTGGATAATAAGAACTGTGAGTAAAGGCCCTGAACTGCATCACTGACTCCGTATCGTTACTGCTGCTGCCCTGCACCATCACCCCCATCCTCCGCATACACTGCCCTGAGGCTATACTCCTCCCATGGGGAGTTATGCTACGCTCTGCTGCACCCACAACACCAGCCTCAGCGGTCTGCCCTGTAGCGGCGGTTCACTCTGACCACAATCCACGGGTGGCGTAGTCGTACATTTAAACATCAAAACCACATAAATAGTTCCGCCACTGGTTTGACCGCCCTGAGCCACGGAACCGGGTCGCCGCCACGAAGACTACAACCACCAGCATCCACCAAAAAGGGTCCGGCTCCGGGTGTCCCAAGGCCCAGGGGGTGAGTCAGAACATTTTCATCACCTTTCACAATCACCAATGGGACAAGGCAGGGATGTCCTCTGTCCCCTCTCTTATACATCCTAGTGACGGAGCACCTGCTCTCATCAATTCGCCATAACCCCAATATTAGGTGGATTGAGGTGGGAGGCACCGAGTACAAGTGCTCTCTATTTGCTGATGATGTCCTAGTATATATCACTCAATCACATATATCCATCCATGCTGTTATGGCTGAAATAGATCACTTTGTTACATGGTCAAATTTTAAAATCAATGCAGCGAAGTCTGAGGCCCTCGATGTCTCCCTCCTCAAATCCATATAGGATTCCATCCAGTCCAACTTTCCCTTTGCCTGGCCCTCACAGGGTATCAAATACTTAGGAATTCCTATTCATAGAGACCTCTCCCATCTATGTTATCTTAATTTTGGGCCCTTTATTGAACAATTCCATACAGACCACGGTTGGCAAGTTAGAACTGTAAGATTCACTACGTGAACCGCTGGTGTTTTGTGGAAAAGCACATGTACACTGCGTTCCAAATTATTATGCAAAAAGTGTTTAGGAGTGATAAGGGAAGAATTTGTTTGTTTGTCAGTTAAACTCATTGATGGTGATGTGTGTCAGGGCTCTTTATATCACTGTAAGCAATTGCAGACACCTGTGCTAATTAGTTTGGCAGGTGTGTCCAATGAAAGGCAAGACTACTTATGAAGTCTCTCTCACATTATTAAGCAGCCTACATTTTCTGCCAAAATGGGAAAGAAAAAGTATGTGTCGGCTGCTGAGAAGCAACAAATTGTGGAGTGTTTAGGTCAAGGCATGACTACAATCAACATTGTGCGATGATCAGGATGAAGTGTCTTGGCAATCAAGAAGTATGTAGCTGATTCACAGCACACACGTGTGCGTGCTGATAAGGTCAAATTGAGAACTCTTTCCTACAGGCAATTACGTCAGGTTGAAAGAGCAGCGGCAAAAAAGCCTTGTCATAGCAGCAGACAAGTTTTTCAAGCTGCTTGTGCCTCCAACGTCCCCCGAACAACAAGATGCAGGGTCCTTCAGAGGTTTGCAGCTGTGCATACGCCATCCTGTCGACCTCCTCTATCCACTTCACACAAGCAGAAACGGCTCCAGTGGGCCAAACATTACATGAAGACTGATTTCAAAACAGTTTTGTTCACGGATGAGTGCCGTGCAGCGCTCGATGGTCCAGATGGATGGAGTGGAGGATGGCTGGTTGATGGACACCCCACGCAAACACGGCTACAGCGCCAACAAGGAGGAGGTGGAGTAATGTTTTGGGCTGGAATCATGGGGAGAGAGATTGTCGGCCCCTTTAGGATCCCTGAAGGCGCTAAAGATGAACTCCATAATGTATGTGGATTTTCTCAAACAGCACTTCCTGCCATGGTTCAAGAAGAAGAACCGTGTATTTCACAGCAAGATCATTTTTCTGCATGATAATGCACCATCTCATGCTGCACATAAAACATCTGCATCTCTGGCTGATATGGGCATAAAAGGGGACAAACTTATGGTGTGACCCCCATGCTCCCCTGACCTCTACCCCATTCAGAACCTTTGGAGCATCATTAAAAGGAGTGTCTATGATGGTGGGAGGCAGTTCACATCTAAGCAACAGCTCTGGGAGGGTATTCTGTCCTCATGCAAAACAATTGAAGCAGAAACCATCCAAAACCTGACAAATTCAATGGACGAGAGAGTTCAGAAGCTCCTTTCGAACAAGGGGTCCTTGAAAATGTAACATCACCTAGAATAAAGTTTTGAGTTGAAAACTGTTTGATTTCAGTTTCTAACAACCTGCTAATGCTTATAATTTCAAAAATGACCATTTTTTTGGTATTTATTAAAATGAAAAGGTTGATCGAAAAGTTTGGGGGATCTAAGAGTGTGGCAACCCAGTAGTCATGATTACTTCGAATTCTGACAATATGAGGGTCATGCTGCAGGTAGTGCAGCAAGAAGGCACTTATGTGTCTTGCGCATCTCGGAGCCCCAAAATTATTTTCCGGGCTAGATGCAGCTAAAAATTATTTTTAATTTTAAATCTGGTGAAGCTTTAGTATAGATGGCCTAATAGGATCAGTGCTGCACACTGCTACAAAGCCCAAATTATTTTCCAGTCAAGATACAGATAAACATGATTAGTAATTTGAAAGCTTAAAACGGTTGGTAGGGTGATTTTAACCAATCATCAAGCTTTTACTCTCCCCAGGATGACACAGGGGTAGAAAAGTCGTTTCGGATCCATGATTTGTTCATCTTTATGAACGTGAGTCTGTCTACATTATCAGTGGAGAGCCGCGTGCGCTTATCTGTCAGCACACCACCAGCAGCGCTGAACACACGTTCAGACAGATCGCTGGCTGCAGGGCATGACAAGATCTCCAAGGCGTAAGTGGCTAGCTCCGGCCATTTATCCAGATTGGAAGCCCAAAAAGAGCAAGGGTCCAGTGACACAGTCGTGGCTTCAATGTTTACTTGGAGATACTCCTGTACCATCGTCTCTAGGCGTTGACTATGTGTCAGACTTCTTGTCTCCTGTGGCCTTGCAAAGGATGGGCTAAAAAAGTGGTGAAATGATTCCGCAAAATTGATGTTACCAGCAGATACTGTGGTTCTGTTACAGTTTGAGTGCTGAACACTTGACGGTCCCACGGTTGGCAAGTTGGAACTGTGAGATTCACTACGTGCACCACTGGTATTTTGTGGAAAAGCACATGTAAGATTCTGCAACAGTCTCTGCTGATACTCCTGCATGCGTGCATCCCTTTCTATGGCAGGAATAATTTCTGCAAATTTACTTTTGTACCGGGGATCTAACAGTGTGGCAACCCAGTAGTCAGGATTATTTCTAATTCTCACAATTCGAGGGTCATGTTGCAGGTAGTGCAGCAAGAAGGCACTCATGTGTGTTGCGCATCCAGGAGCACCAAGTCCCTGTTGTGTTGGTGGCGAGGTAACAATCATGCTTCCTTCCTCTGTCCTCTCCCCCCAACCTCGCACAACAGAAATGTGATCAAGGTCTCCCCCATCTGATGAGTCTTCCATCAGTTCGTCCTCCACTTCTTCCTGGGCTCCTGCACCTTCCTCACTAGTTTGGCTGCTACCATGCGCCCTGGTAAAACCATCTCCCCCACCCTCACATGCCTGCCGCCTTGGTGCTGCCGACCGTCTGGACCTTGCAGATGTTAGCCCTTCCGCATACAACTCCTCCTCCTCTACTTCCTCCACCTCCTCTTGTGCCACCACCTGACTCCGAATTCTGATTAACATGTGCTCCAGCATGTAAATCACCGGAATAGTCATGCTGATAATGGCATCGTCAGCACTAAACATCTTCGTCGCCATTTCAAAACTGTGCAGAAGGGTGCATAGTTCCCTGATCTGAGACCACTCCTCCAGCGTGATTTGCCCCACCTCTGAATCTCGTTGGCCCAGGCTATACGTCAGAACGTATTGCACCAGGGCTTGTCGGTGCTGCCACAGTCGCTGAAACATGTGCAGAGTTGAATTCCACCGGGTAGGCACATCGCATTTTAGCCGGTGAAGTGGCAGGCCCAACGACTTCTGTAGAGATGTAAGTCGCTGAGCTGCGGGATGCAAACGGCGGAAGTGAGCACACAGCGACCGTGCCCTCTGCAGAAGGCCATCTAGTCTGGGATAGTGGGCTAAAAATTGCTGGACAACCAGGTTCAACACGTGAGCCATACAAGGCACGTGTGTGACATTGCCCCGGCGAAGGGCCGCACCCAGGTTTGCAGCATTGTCGCACACGGCCTTCCCTGGTTTCAGGTCCAGTGGAGACAACCATTCATGAAATTGGTTCTCCAGAGCTGACCACAACTCCTCAGCTGTGTGACTCACATTTCCCAGACATTTCAATGTAAAAACCGCCTGATGACGTTGAGCCCTACTGCCAGCATAGTAAGGAGGTGTGCAGGATCCCTTCTGCGCAGTTAGAAAGCTTGTGGCATGACCAGACAGGCTTTGGGTGCAGGTGGAAGACCGAGAGGAGGTTGAGGAGGCAGAAGCAGTGGAGGAACTTTGACATAAAGAGGATTGACGCACAACTCATGGGGACGGCAAGACTTGGACAGCAGCCCCTTGTCCTGCTGTCACCATAGTTACCCAGTGCCCAGTCAGCGACATGTAATGCCCCTGTCCATGCCTACTCGTCCAAGTGTCTGTGGTGAAATGCACCCTGTCACACACAGAGTTTCTCAAAGAAGCGGTGATGTTGTGTGCGACATGCTGGTGGAGCGCAGGCACACCTTTCTTTGAGAAGTAGTGCCGACTGGGCATCTGGTACTGGGGCACTGCGACGGACATAAGGTCTCGAAAATCCTCTGTGTCCACCAGGCGGAAAGGCAGCATTTCTGTAGCCAAGAGCTTGCAGATGGTGAAATTCAACTTCTTAGCTTTCTCATGGCTAGGAGAAAATGGTCTTTTACTTGTCCACATCTGAGGGACCGAGGGCTGGCTATTGTGCTTAGACGGGGTTGATAAGGGTGTCCCCGGCAAACTGCCGGTCTGTGAGGAAGATGCAGGCGGACATGTTAGGTTGCCTTGATCCAAAGGTGGTGCTATCGATGTCGGACAGCGCTCAACACCAGCTGGTGTTCCCACCTCCAAAGAAAATGATGACCTGCCAATCACGCTGGCTGTTGCGGGTAAAAAGGTGGCAGGTCTGCGCCCCAAAACAGGTGTGACTGCTGTCCCCCCAGTCACAGAGGATGAAGAGGCCGCGGATGCACAAGATATGGCAGACGGTGGTTGGCCCGGCCGGCTAGGCCGCATTGTAGCACACTGAGCTTCCCACTGCAACTTATGCTTCATGTCCATGTGCCGGTTCATGCATGAAGTACTCAAACTATGTATTTTTTGGCCTCTACTTAGCTTTTGCTGACAAATGTTACAGATAACACGAGTTGGGTCATCTTTATCGATCTGAAAAAATGCCCAGGCTATGCAAGGCTTAGCACCCATGCGACCTGAAGAGCCACCACGACTTGTGGTGAGAGGCAGAGTTGTGTTTGAGGATGCAGTTGTTGACGTGCTTCCAGTACTACGTCTCTGTCCAGGAAGGCGCAACCTGACCTCGTCGTCACTAGCATCTTCCTCCACCTCCTCTGCTGACCTCATCTCTTGGCTGACTGTGGGTTGACAGTAAGTGGGATCTCCAACCTCATCATCATCACCCTGTGCGTTATCACACCCGTCGTCCTCAGAGCCAACCTGTTCCTGCCCTGACAAAAAACTAAAGTTGTCGCTCCAATCAGGTATTTGAGTCTTATCATCGTCTTCCTCATTGTCTCCACCAACAGGAGTTACAGTTTGGGAATGAGGGTCTACATTATGGTCAGAACCTTCTGCGTCTGGTCCTGGATCCGACTCATAAAGATTCTGGGCATCAGTGCAGATCATTTCCTCGTCTGGATTCACAGAAGCGCTGGAGTCGACCTCTGATTCCCAGGCTATAGTATGAGTAAACAGCTCTGCAGACTCAACCATCTGATCTACCTCATACTCAGACGGGCAGCTGGAGATTTGGGAGCTGTGAGGAAGCAAGTGCGATTGGGGTGACACCTTTGAGGACTGGAGTATTTGTGATGTTGAAGTTGATGTGGAGGAGAGCCCACTTAAAGGAGCACTTGATATCCGTTGAAGCACCTGCTGTTTTTGTGCCTCATCTGGAATTTGTAGCGATTGGCGTGGCCGTAAGAAAGGGATCTTATCACATTGTCCGCTAAAAGAAGTAGACATTTTAGTTTGGCTGGAAGATGGTCTTTCTTCTGCAGATGTTACTGTTGCTTTAACACCTACCCCACGGACACAACCTTTTTTCCCCTTCCCAACACGCCTATTCCCCTTTCCACCAGCAGCAGGCGTTTATCCACTCATTTTGGTGGTTAACTAATTCCCAACTCTGGAGTTGTTTGCACAAAAAAACAATGGATGGTAACCGAGCAGAGCTGAGTGGCCAAACTGTGGTATTAGGCCAAAACTATTGGCTGGGTTAGATGCAGAAAAAAATTATATTCAATTTGCAACCTGATGGAGGTCAGTATAGATGGACTAATACAACAAGTCCCACACACAGCTAGAAGCCCAATATTTTTTCAGAGGTAAATGCAGAAAAAAATATATTCAGTTTGCAACCTGATGGAGGTCAGTATAGATGGACTAATAGAGAAAGTCCGACACACTGCTAGAAGGCCAAATATTTTTTCAGAGCTAGATGCAGAAAAAAATTATATTCAGTTTGCAACCTCATGGAGGTCTGTATAGATGGATTAATAGAACAAGACCCACACACAGCTAGAAGCCCAATATTTTTTCAGAGGTAGTTGCAGAAAAAAATATATTCAGTTTGCAACCTGATGGAGGTCAGTATAGATGGACTAATACAACAAGTCCCACACACAGCTAGAAGCCCAATATTTTTTCAGAGGTAGATGCAGAAAAAAATATATTCAGTTTGCAACCTGATGGAGGTCAGTATAGATGGACTAATACAACAAGTCCCACACACAGCTAGAAGCCCACATATTTTTTCAGAGGTACTGTAGATGCAGATAAAAATTATTTTTAATTTGCAACCTGATGGAGGTCAGTATAGATGGACTAATAGAGAAAGTTCGACACACTGCTAGAAGGCCAAATATTTTTTCAGAGCTAGATGCGGAAAAAAATTATATTCAGTTTGCAACCTGATGGAGGTCAGTATAGATGGACTAACAGAGAAAGTCCCACACACTGCTAGAAGGCCAAATATTTTTTCAGAGCTAGATGCAGAAAAAAATTATATTCAGTTTGCAACCTGATGGAGGTCTGTATAGATGGATTAATAGAACAAGACCCACACACAGCTAGAAGCCCAATATTTTTTCAGAGGTAGATGCAGAAAAAAATATATTCAGTTTGCAACCTGATGGAGGTCAGTATAGATGGACTAATACAACAAGTCCCACACACAGCTAGAAGCCAAATATTTTTTCAGAGGTAGATGCAGAAAAAAATATATTCAGTTTGCAACCTGATGGAGGTCAGTATAGATGGACTAATACAACAAGTCCCACACACAGCTAGAAGCTCAAATATTTTTTCAGAGGTACTGTAGATGCAGATAAAAATTATTTTTAATTTGCAACCTGATGGAGGTCAGTATAGATGGACTAATAGAGAAAGTCCGACACACTGCTAGAAGGCCAAATATTTTTTCAGAGCTAGATGCAGAAAAAAAATATATTCAGTTTGCAACCTGATGGAGGTCAGTATAGATGGACTAACAGAGAAAGTCCCACACACTGCTAGAAGGCCAAATATTTTTTCAGAGCTAGATGCAGAAAAAAATTATATTCAGTTTGCAACCTGATGGAGGTCTGTATAGATGGATTAATAGAACAAGACCCACACACAGCTAGAAGCCCAATATTTTTTCAGAGGTAGATGCAGAAAAAAATATATTCAGTTTGCAACCTGATGGAGGTCAGTATAGATGGACTAATACAACAAGTCCCACACACAGCTAGAAGCCCAAATATTTTTTCAGAGGTACTGTAGATGTAGATAAAAATTATTTTTAATTTGCAACCTGATGGAGGTCAGTATAGATGGACTAATAGAGAAAGTCCGACACACTGCTAGAAGGCCAAATATTTTTTCAGAGCTAGATGCAGAAAAAAATTATATTCAGTTTGCAACCTGATGGAGGTCAGTATAGATGGACTAATAGAATGATGCTATGCCCAAAAGATTTTACTTCACTAGGTGCAGTAAAAAAATTGGTATTCTATACACAGGTGGTATATCTTGCAACACAGATAGGCTACTCCACTGACTAACACACTCTGCAATAGGCCAAAAAGGATTAGCTTTGCTAGATTCAGCCAAATGCTGTGAAAAAAACTTGCACAGCACTGGCACAGACCTGCCTGGCAAAAACTGATAGGAACTGATGTAACCTAGTCCTGAAAAGGACTCCAATTACAATTAGTCTTTACTCCCACAATCTATCTATTTAAGAGCACAGACCTCCCTGATAAAAGTCGTAGGAAATGCTGTAACCTAGTCCTTAAAAGGACTGCAATCACAACTATTCCCTACTCCCAAGCTATCTGTATATTTGTGCGAAAATTGGCTTGAAATTAACAAGGTATAGCGCACACAGCAACAGCGGTGCCGTCTAACACGCAGCTGCAGCAGTGAGAAAATGGTGGCGACGGGGAAAATGGCTTGGTCTTATAGGGCAAGGACATGTGACATACACTGCCAATGACACATGCCCTTGCTTGTGTGAAATTAAGCACTTCGCTCCGTGTGTGCGCTGCTGATAGGCTGACAGATTGCACCTCCCCACTGCAAATGCGGGAAAGAGAAAAAAAAATGGAGATCTTCATTGTTCCTGCAGAGATCCATCCCCTGCCCCTCCCCCCACCCCGCTGTACACTCAAACTGCGTATTAACATTAATTTTCATCATTACTGAGAAAAAATCCAGTTATGATTTTGGTGCACGAACAGTTATCGAACATAACCTCGAACAGCCGAATTTTTCTCAAATTGTTCGTGTTCGCCGAACGGCTCGAACACCGCCCAAAACAGCTCGAATTTGAGATTGGCGAACAGTTCGAGTAGAACAACGCTCATCTCTACTCAACATCCTGATTCTTCCTTACTGTCTGGCCATTAGACTCAGGATGATATCCAGATGAAAACGACAAATGAACTCCCAACCTGTCACAAAAGGCACGCCAAAAACGAGCCACGAACTGAGGTCCCCTATCAGAAACAATGTCAGTAGGAACACCATGGAGTCTGACAATTTCCTTGACAAAGGCCTTAGCGAGTGTCTTAGCGCAGGGCAGTTTGATGAAGGGAACCAAGTGACACATCTTGCTAAAACGGTCCATGACCACCCAGATGACCGTGAAACCCTCAGAGGAGGGAAGGTCAGTAATAAAGTCCATAGCCAGATGTGTCCAAGGTGCACTAGTAACCTCCACAGGGCAAAGCAACCCCGCAGAAGGAGTATGAGAAGACTTAGATCTAGCACACACAGTACATTGACGCACCCACTTAATGACTTCCTTCTGCCATCCAGGCCACCAAAAACTGCGACCCACAAGTCTCTTGGTCTCAGAAATTCCTGGATGACCTGCCAACCGAGACTCATGACACTCAACAAACAAATCTCTCCTAAAGGTCCTAGGCACAAACAACCTCCCATGGGGAGTGTTAGATGGGGCATTCTCCTGTGCTTTAAGAATCTCATCTTCCAAAACGGAGTCCAATGCAGCAATCACAACACCTTCTTGTAAAATGCTCTCCTCCTCCTCAGCACCGACCATGGGAGAAAAGCTGCGAGACAACGCATCAGCTTTAACATTCTTGGTACCCGGGATGTACGTAACGGAAAAATTAAACCGCGAAAAAAAAAGTGCCCACCTAGCCTGACGGGCATTCAAGCGCTTGGCAGCATCAAGATAGATCAGATTTTTATGATCAGTGAAAACCTGAATGGGAAATTCAGCCCCTTCCAAGGGATGACGCCAGTGTTCAAATGCGAGTTTAATAGCCAGCAATTCCCGATTACCAATATCGTAATTAAGTTCAGTCTCAGAAACTTTTTTTGAAAAAAAGGCACAGGGATGTACTCCATCCTTGTTTTCCTGAGACAACACCGCACCGACCCCCACAGAAGAATCATCAACCTCAACCAAAAACGGCTTAGTCACATCAGGCTACATAAGGATGGGGGCAGAGCTGAACCTCTCCTTTAGAAACACAAACGCTTCAATGGCCTCAGCAGTCCACTGAACTGTATTAGCACCTTTCCTGGTGAGATCGGTCAGTGGTTTAACAATAATAGAAAAAATTTTAATGAATTTTTTGTAATAATTGGTGAAATCCAGAAACCTCTATATTGATTTCAAACCAATAGGCCTAGGCCATTCCTGCACAGCTTGAACTTTCACCGGGTCCATCTCAAAGCCCTCGCTGGAGATAGTGTAGCCCAAAAAACTAATTCTCTGTACAGCGAATTCACATTTCTCTAGCTTAGCAAAAAGCGAATTGTCAATTAATAACTGTAATACCTCACGTACGCTCCGCCAATGAGACTCCAGATCAGGCGAATAAATCAAACTGTCATCCAAATACACAACCACATTTTTGCCGATCAAAGGTCTAAGGATGTCATTAATAAGATTCTGAAAAAATGCTGGTGCATTGGTAAGACCAAAAGGCATAACCAGATTCTCAAAATGACCCACAGGAGTGTTAAAAGCAGTCTTCCATTCATCACCCTCCTTCATGCGCAACAAATTGTATGCCCCCCGGAGATCAATTTTAGAGAACCACTTGGCCCCCACTAACTGGTTAAACAAATCAGGAATCAATGGCAGTGGGTAGGAATTACATACAGTAATTTTATTAATCTCGCGAAAGTCCAGACAAGGACGTAAACCGCCGTCCTTTTTTTTAGCAAAAAAAAATCCAACAGCCACAGGTGACTTAGAGGGTCTGATATGACCGGCGGCCAAGCTCGTCTGTATGTATTCCTCCAAAGCCTTTCTCTCAGGAATAGTAAGATTAAATAAACGACTTTTAGGAAGAGTCGCTCCAGGGACAAATTCAGTGGTACAATCATAGTCTCTATGGGGAGGCAAAATTTGCGACTCCTCCTCAGAAAAAACTTTCCAAAAATCCTGAATAGGTACAGGTAATTCCCCTTTATCCACAGCAGCAATGCACCCGTTACAACACTTGTCATAACACTTCGGGCTCCAGGACTTAATTTCATTAGTAGACCAATCCAGTACAGGATTGTGCAATTTTAACCAGGGTAACCCCAAAATTACTGGAGAAGGCAAATTATTTAATACTACCAAATCCAAATTTTCTTGGTGAATACCATTAATAGTGAGGGGAAATTCATATACCTTGTGAGTAACACATTTCAAGGGAGAGCCATCGACAGAAACCACGGCAATAGGGGATGACCAAGGTTTGGGTTTTAATTTAAGTTTTTCCAAGAATCCCCCATCAATCACATTCAGAGAAGAACCAAAATCCACAAATACCCGAAATTCAATTAATTCTTCCTGAGCTGCAGTAGTAGCAGAAAGAAATACCCCCTTAGTGTTTAAACAGGCTATACGGGCATAACTGACCTTTTTTTTTTTATTTGTTCATACGAAGCACACAGTTCTTAATGAAATGGTCAGATTTTCCGCAATAAAAGCACAAACCTTCAGAAAACCTGCGGTCTTTTTCCTGAGAGCGGGGTGACATCGCCCCAATCTCCATCGGCTCTCCAATGTCAGTACAGACCCTCTCAAGACTAGGAGCTGACATGGCAAAGGATTTACTCTCATTAACCCTTGCACGCAGTCTCCTGTCCACCCGTATAGCTAATTGCATTGCCTCCTGCAAGTTTCCAGGTGTGGGATAAGCAATAAGCAGATCCTTAACCCTTTCACCTAGCCCAGCAAAAAACAAACTTTTCAGAGCTGAATCGTTCCACCCTACCTGAGCAGACCACCGACGGTAGTGAGTACAATAATTTTCCACATTACATGATCCCTGTCTCAAAAGTCTCAATTCCGTCTCAGCTGATGAGACACGATCAGGATCATCATACAACAACCCCAAAGCAGAAAAAAAAATATCCACTGATCTAAAGCACGGATCACTAGGTTGGAGAGAAAAGGCCCATCCCTGAGGTTCTTGGCGCAAAAGTGACATTATGAACCCTATGCGCTGTGATTCATCACCAGAGGATCTGGGTCTCAAACGAAAATACAATAAACAAGCATTTTTAAAGGAAAAAAATCTTGTTGTTCATCAAAAAATAAATCAGGCAATCGTACCTTTGGCTCCACAAAATGCGCTCCAGAACAGCTACTCACGTGTTGTTGGAGCTCGGCCTGTTAGAACTCTCCTGTTAGGTTTTTTTTAGTTTGCTGGTCACATGACCATTTTTGCCAATTTAATCTGGCTCCGCCCTCCTGGCCTTGCTGGACTTCATTGTATTTACTACTCTTGAGCTAGCTTGGTGCTCTGTTACCGTTCTCTGTTAGTTTTGCTAGGTCTTCTGACCTCTATGCTTTTTGTTGTGTGTTTGTCTTTGACTGCTACTATTTCTGTTAGGAGGTGTCCAACTTATCCCAGTCCCTAGTTCTTGTAGGGATCCCTCCCTCACATCTATAGGTCTTCGTACAGACTAGCCGAGGACTTTAGCGGGTCTGATCGCAGGATCAGGTTCCCCGTTACATCGTAGGGATCTAGTTTAGTTATATTGTAGGGACAGATCTCCTGTCTTTCCTTAGTTCCTGTAGCAGATCATAACAGTAAGTCCAGCCTAAAAAAAAAAAATAATAATAATTTTTTCTAAGGAAAGACCTCCAGTTTTCCATCATGGTCTCGGTTCAAGATTAGGCTCAACGCTTGCAGGGACTCTCTCTGGAGGTGGACAAGCTCCAACAACACGTGAGTAGCTGTTTTGGAGCACATTTTGTGGAACCAAAGGTACGTCTGCCTGATCTATTTTTTGGCGAACAACAAGATTTTTTTTCTTTTAAAAATGCTTGTTTATTGTATTTTCGTTTGAGACCCGGATCCTCTGGTGATGAATCACAGCGCATAGGGTTCATAATGTCACTTTTGCGCAAAGATCCTCAGGGATGGGCCTTCTCTCTCCAACCTAGTGATCCGTGCTTTAGATCAGTGGATAGTTTTTTTTCTGCTTTGGGTTTGTTGTACGGTGATCCTGATCGTGTCTCATCTGCTGAGTCTGAATTGAGACGTCTGAGGCAGGGATCAGGTAATGTGGAAAAATATTGTTCTCACTTCCGTCGGTGGTCTTCCCAGGTGGGGTGGAACGATTCAGCTTTGAAAAGCTTGTTTCTTGCAGGGCTTGGTGAAAGGGTTAAGGATTTACTGATTGCTTATCCCACACCTGGAAACTTGCAGGAGGCAATGCAATTAGCTATACGGGTGGACAGGAGACTGCGTGGAAGGGTTAATGAGAGCAAATCCTCTGCTATGTCAGCTCCGAGTCCTGAGAGGGTCTGTGCTGACAAAGGAGAGCCGATGGAGATTGGGGCGATGGCACCCCGCTCTCAGGAAAAAGACCGCAGGCTTTCTGAAGGTTTGTGCATCTATTGCGGAAATTCTGGTCATTTTATTAAGAACTGTGTGCTTCGTATGAAGAAAGAAAAAAAAATGGTCAGTCATGCACGAATAGCCTGTTTAAATTCTAAGGGAGTATTCCTATCTGCTACTACTGCTGCTCAGGATGAATTAATTGAATTTCGGGTTTTTGTGGATTGCGGTTCTACTCTGAATGTGATTGATGGGGGATTCTTGGAAAAACTTAAATTAAAACCTAAAACTTTGTCATCCTCTATTACTGTGGTTTCTGTTGATGGCTCTCCCTTGAAGAGTGTTACTCATAAGGTCTGTGAATTTCCCCTCACTATTAATGGTATTCATCAAGAGAATTTGGATTTGGTAGTATTAAATAATTTGCCTTCTCCAGTAATATTGGGGTTGCCCTGGTTAAAATTGCACAATCCTGTACTGGATTGGTCTACCAAAGAAATTAAGTCCTGGAGCCCTAAGTGTTATGACAAGTGTTGTAACGGGCGCATTGCTGCTGTGGATAAAGGGGAATTACCTGTACCTATTCAGGATTTTTGGAGAGTTTTTTCTGAGGAGGAGTCACAAATTTTGCCTCCCCATAGAGACTATGATTGTACCATTGAATTTGTCCCTGGAGCGACTCTTCCTAAAAGTCGTTTATTTAATCTTACTATTCCTGAGAGAAACACTTTGGAGGAATACATACAGACAAGCTTGGCCGCCGGTCACATTAGGCCTTCCAAGTCTCCTGTGGCTGTTGGATTTTTTTTTGTTAAAAAAAAAGATGGCGGGTTATGTCCTTGTCTGGACTTTCGTGAGATTAATAAAATTACTGTACGCAATCCTTACCCACTGCCATTGATTCCTGATTTATTTAACCAGTTAGTGGGGGCCAAGTGGTTCTATAAAATTGATCTCTGGGGGGCATACAATTTGTTGCGCATGAAGGAGGGTGATGAATGGAAGACTGCTTTTAACACTCCTGTGGGTCATTTTGAGAATCTGGTTATGCCTTTTGGTCTTACCAATGCTCCAGCATTTTTTCAGAATCTTATTAATGACATCCTTAGACCTTTAATCGGCAAAAATGTGGTTGTGTATTTGGATGACATTCTGATTTATTCGCCTGATCTGGAGTCTCATTGGCAGAGCGTACGTGAGGTTTTACAGTTATTAATGGACAATTCGCTTTTTGCTAAGCTAGAGAAATGAGAGTTCGCTGTACAGAGAATTAGTTTTTTGGGTTACATTATCTCCAGTGAAGGTTTTGAGATGGATCCGGTTAAAGTTCAAGCTGTGCAGGAATGGCCTAGGCCTATTGGTTTGAAATCGATACAGAGGTTTTTGGGTTTCGCCAATTATTACAGAAAATTCCTAAAAAATTTTTCTATTATTGTCAAACCGCTGACTGATCTCACCAGGAAAGGTGCTAATGCGGTTCAGTGGACTTCTGAGGCCATTGAGGCTTTTGTGCTTCTTAAGGAGAGGTTCACCTCTGCTCCCATCCTTATTCAGCCTGATGTGACTAAGCCGTTTTTGGTTGAGGTTGATGCTTCCTCTGTGGGGGTCAGTGCGGTGTTGTCTCAGGAAAATAAGGATGGAATACATCCCTGTGCCTTTTTTTAAAAAAAAATTTCTGAGACTGAACTTAATTACGATATTGGTAATCGGGAATTGCTGGCTATTAAACTCGCATTTGAACACTGGCGTCACCTCTTGGAAGGTGCTGAATTTCCCATTCAGGTTTTCACTGATCATAAAAATCTGATCTATCTTGATGCTGCCAAGCGCTTGAATGCCCGTCAGGCTAGGTGGGCACTTTTTTTTTTGCGGTTTAATTTTTCCGTTACGTACATCCCGGGTACCAAGAATGTTAAAGCGGATGCTTTGTCTCGCAGCTTTTCTCCCATGGTCGGTGCTGAGGAGGAAGAGGAGAGCATTTTACAAGAAGGTGTTGTGATTGCTGCTTTGGACTCCGTTTTGGAGGATGAGATTCTTAAAGCTCAGGAGAATGCCCCATCTAACACTCCCCATGGGAGGTTGTTTGTGCCTAGGACCTTTAGGAGAGATTTGTTTGTTGAGTGTCATGAGTCTCGGTTGGCAGGTCATCCAGGAATTTCTGAGACCAAGAGACTTGTGGGTCGCAGTTTTCGGTGGCCTGGATGGCAGAAGGAAGTCATTAAGTGGGTGCGTCAATGTACTGTGTGTGCTAGATCCAAGTCTTCGCATGCTCCTGCTGCAGGGTTGCTTTGCCCTCTGGAGGTTCCTAGTGCACCTTGGACACATCTGGCTATGGACTTTATTATTGACCTTCCCCCCTCTGAAGGTTTCACGGTCATCTGGGTGGTCGTGGACCGTTTTAGCAAGATGTGTCACTTGGTTCCCTTCATCAAACTGCCTTGCGCTAAGACACTCGCTAAGGCCTTTGTCAAGGAAATTGTCAGACTACATGGTGTTCCTACTGACATTGTTTCTGATAGGGGACCTCAGTTCGTGGCTCGTTTTTGGCGTGCCTTTTGTGACAGGTTGGGAGTTCATTTGTCGTTTTCATCCGGATATCATCCTGAGTCTAATGGCCAGACAGAAAGGAAGAACCAGGATGTTGAGCAGTTCTTGCGTTGTTTTGTGGCAGACAATCAAGAGGGGTGGTCTGAGTTTCTGCCACTTGCTGAATTTGCTCTTAACAACCATACATCCTCTTCTGCTGGGTGTTCGCCTTTTTTTTGCGGTTCTGGGAGACATCCGTCTTTTGGGTCATTCTCCAAATTGGTATCGGCTGTGCCTGAGGAGGAGAGTTTTTCCGGTGATTTGGAGAGAGTTTGGACGGATGTACGTGGTAATCTTCAGGAGGCTAACAAAAAAATCTAAGAGGTACTTTGATAGGAAACGGCAAGAGGTTTTGTTTGCTGTTGGTGACATGGTTTGGTTGTCCTCTAAGAATCTGCGATTGAGGATTCCTTCTAAAAAATTGGGTCCCAAGTTCGTAGGGCCCTTTAAGGTGCTTCAGATAGTTAACCAATCTGCTGTTAGGTTGGAGGTTCCTACCTCCTGGAAGATTAACCCGGTGTTTCATGTTTCTCTGTTGAAAAGAGCTGACGTGTCGGATGATGACGCCTCTGCCACTGTTCCTCCGGTGGTGGAGGACGGGGAATATGAAATTTCCCGCATCCTAAATTCTAGACGGTATAGAGGGAGTTTGCAGTATCTCGTCGCTTGGAAGGGTTTCGGACCTCAGGATAACTCATGGGTGAGGGCGGATGATGTTTCTGCTTCCAGACTTGTCAGAGCGTTTCACAGGAGGTTTCCTGATAAGCCTGGGCCTAGGGGATCCGGAGGATCCTCTTAGAAGAGGGGGTACTGTTAGAACTCTCCTGTTAGGTTTTTTTTAGTTTGCTGGTCACATGACCATTTTTGCCTATTTAATCTGGCTCCGCCCTCCTGGCCTTGCTGGACTTCATTGTATTTACTACTCTTGAGCTAGCTTGGTGCTCTGTTACCGTTCTCTGTTAGTTTTGCTAGGTCTTCTGACCTCTATGCTTTTTGTTGTGTGTTTGTCTTTGACTGCTACTATTTCTGCTAGGAGGTGTCCAACTTATCCCAGTTCCTAGTTCTTGTAGGGATCCCTCCCTCACATCTATAGGTCTTCGTACAGACTAGCCGAGGACTTTAGCGGGTCTGATCGCAGGATCAGGTTCCCCGTTACATCGTAGGGATCTAGTTTAGTTATATTGTAGGGACAGATCTCCTGTCTTTCCTTAGTTCCTGTAGCAGATCATAACACGGCCACCTCCAGAGAGAGTCCCTGCAGGCGTTGAGCCAAATCCTGAACCGACACCTTGATGGAAACTGGAGGTCTTTCCTTAGAGATATTTTTGGGCTGGACTTACTGTTATGATAGGCTGCAAGCACTAAGGAAAGCCAGGAGATCTGTCCCTACAATAGAACTAAGCTAGATCCCTACGATGTAACAGGGAACCTGATCCTGCGATCAGACCTGCTAAAGTCCTCAGCTAGTCTGAACAAAGACCTATAGATGTGAGGGAGGGATCCCTACAAGAACTAGGGACTGGGAGAAAGATGGACACCTCCTAGCAGAAATTGTAGCAGTAAAAAGACAAACACACAACATAGAACATAAAGGTCAAAAGACCTAGCTAAACTGACTGAGAAAGGTAACAAAACACCTGGCTAGCTTAAGAGTAGAAATTACAATGAAGTCCAGCATGGCCAGAAGGGCGGAGCAGGATTAAATAGGCAAAAAGGTCATGTGACCAGCAAAATAGAAAAAACCTAACAGGAGAGTTCTAACTCTCGCTCCATACATTAGGGATATTATTCAAAAATTTTTTCCATCTATATCCAGTCTTGAACTTGTTCTAAACCGAACACATAGATTACAAAAGCCAAAGTCCATTCCCAAAGATTTACCAAGAGACGCAATAACTAGATTTCATTTTTACGAGACTAAAGAAAGACCACAAGACCCTCCCTTCCCCATTTGAAAAAAATAAGATTTTCCCTGATTTCTCTGGGGAAACCTTAAGTTTTAGAAAGTCCCTAGGAGACATAACCCTAACCCTGAAACAAAATGACATTTCCTATAAATGGGGCTTCCTCATGATACTCCTGTATTTCTTTAAGGGGAAAACTTACACCATCACAAACATTGAAGAAGGATGGTCTTTTATAAAAGACAAAAACCTCATGAGAGAAGGCGACGGTCAAACTTGACTTTTCATAACCTCTGATTTGGCCCTTGTTTTCTTTTAAGGAGGATTCTAATACATCATACACAACGCGCACATATTTTAACTAGCTGTGCACTATGGATGCGAATTTGACTATTATAATTTTTCCTCAAGGCTTTATCCGCAACCTCATATCTGCAATCCAGGTTTCCATCCCCTTTTTTGTTGAGGTTAGAAGTTGGGATTTTATTTTCATATTCACCCTGCTCTAACCCCTCAGTCAATTCTGAGAATTTATCAAATGTCTGAGTATTTGTTTTTTTTAATCTTTCTTGTTGTTACTTTTTGTCTCTCATGGTTATATTTTAGGCTAAGATTTGACAAAGTTGTCATTAATGTTTTTGTAATAATATATTTTATTAAGGTTCTGCTGGTGATAAGTCTATTATCTAATTTCTTGTACTATGGCTTTAAAATTTTTATCTTTAAATGTAAAGGGACTTAATAGTCCCATTAAAAGACACTCTGCTTGAAGAGAAGCCATTCAGTCAAGAGCAGACTTAGTCACTTTTCAAGAAACCAAATTTAAAAATAAAAACCCACCTAAATTCAACCACAAACAATTCCCGTTTACCTTCATATCTTCTTCTCCAGTAAAGAAAGCTGGTGTTCTCACGGCTATAAGAGATACTATTTCATTTCATTTTGTCGAAGAAATAATAGATTTAAATGGCAGGTTTCACATATTAATGTGTGAACTAGACTCAGTATTACAATAGTTAATATCTACGCTCCCAATGTTAGCCAAATAAATTTTCTTAATAAATTATTCAAGAAAGTAAATAAAGCACAAAAAGGAACCCTAGTTATTTTGGGCGATTTCAACATCATTCCGAATAAAAATCTTGACTCTACAGCTACAAATAGGATTAAAATGCTTTCATTAGAAAATTGGTTAGCAAAAGAACGATTCTATGATGTGTTTCGATGCTTGAACTCTTCCTCAAGGGAATATACCTTTTACTCAAACCACCACAAATCATACTCAAGGACTGATATATTCCTTACAAATCTCTCGTCTATTCAGAAATTCACAGAAGCCTCTATCGAACAAATTACTTGGTTCGATCACGCCCCTATATTAGGTAAATTAAAATTTACATCACCCAAATTTCCAACTAAGGAATGGAAGGGAAATTCCTTTTTCTTTAAACATCCAAAGTATAAGAAAATAATAAATAATGCACTGTCTCTTTATTTTAAAGAAAATAATTCTTCTGATACTTCTCCATCCAATCTCTGGAATGCCCATAAGGCTGTTATCCATGGAATTTTTATACAATTAAATGCAGCTCATCAAAAAAAACAAAGAACAAGTTAAAGAAATCACAAAGTAAATAATGATTGAAGAAAAAATCCAACAGGAAAACCCATCCATCACAACCCACACTAACTTAGTAAAATTTAGTATCAGAATTTAAAGCTCTACTTTTAAAAGATTATGACAAAATTAATACATTTTCTAGACAAAATTTTTATTTATCTTTTAACAAGATGTCCAAACTCACTGCAAATAGAGTAAAAAGTCAGCGTCTTAAAACTAGAATAAAATCAATAAAGATTGGAGACTCTTGTTTTCATAATCCACAAAATATTGGGGAACAATTTGGAAAATATTATTCCAACTTATACAACCTTAAAGATGACCCATTAACCAACACCCCAATCTAGAAGATATTCAAAAATTTCTATCCAAAATCTCTCTTCCCAAATTAAACTTAAATCAACTCAATTTCCTAAATGACTTATTTACTAAAGAAGAAATTATTGCAGCTATTTCTAATTTAAAAGATCACAAAACCCCTGGCCCGGATGGATACCCCAACGAATATTATAAGACTTTCCAACATCATTTATGTCAACCCCTCCTATCCTTTTTTTCATCTGCATCTGCCTACGGCTCATTCCTAAAAGAATCTCTCCATGTAAATATTACAGTTATTCCCAAACTTAATAGTGACCCGGAAGTAATTCAGAATTATCGACCCATTTCTCTCCTCAATGTAGATGTGAAATTATATGCTAAAATTATAACTGAAAGATTAAAAAATATCATACCAGACTTAATACACTCTGACCAGGTCGGTTTTGTTAAAAACAGACAAGCTCCTGACGGTACTAGGAAAATTATTAATTTAAATCTTTAATTGGAAATAATAATAAAATTCCTTCAATTCTCCATTCAATAGAAGCCGAAAAAGCATTTGATGGTTTAAATTGGGAATATATGACAGCAGCTCTTATGAAATTCGGTTTTGAAGGTAGAATATTAAATTAAATTTTAGCTCTTTATTCTTCTCCGTCAGCCAAAACTTCTGTTAATAATCACAATTCCAAAATTTTTTCCCTTATGAACAGTACACGTCAAGGATGCCCCCTCTCCCCTTTATTATTTATTTTATCTACAGAACCATTCGCCGAACTAATTCGTCTAAATAATAATATTAAAGGCATCCCTTCGAAAATGAGGCAATACAAGTTGAGCTTATATGCAGATGACATTTTACTAACCATTACATATCCGCTAAACTCCCTTAGAGAATAACTAAAATTAATTGAAAATTTCTCTCTCATTTCATATTATAAAATAAATCAAAAAAAGTCAAAATTTCTTAGCTTTAATCTAGACCTAAAACTACAAAATATTATTAAAAGTGAATTTCCCTTTTCATGTGAAGAGTTCAAGCTAGATTTTTTGGGTATTAAAGTTACGAATCCTTTGAAGCGGATGATGGATACAAGCCTTATGGAGATTTTTAAAGAAAATCAGAAATCCCTGGATAATTATGGAAAAACTGAAACCTCCTGGATGGGTAAGATAATATATAAAATGATGACCCTCCCTAAACTTTTATATATCTTTAGAACTATTCCTCTTACTATAACACCGACATGGATTCAAATATTCCAAAAACAGATTTCAGATTATCTCTGGAATAAGAAACATCCAAGAATTAACAGAAATCTTCTTTTCAAAAGCAGGGATAAGGGAGGAATGGCTCTTCCCAATCTACAAGCTTACTATGAAGCCAATATTATCTTACAGAGTAAAAAATGGTTTCATAGAAATAATACATATAACTGGGTCTCATTGGAAGAGGAATCTAATGGAGGTTATCCTCTTTCATCTTTAATTTTAATTAATTTATTTACTTTAGACCTTCCTCTTCCAATGCATCCACTTCTTAAAGCCACAATTTTACAGTGGAGAAAACTCTTTAAGCTTGCATCAGACAAAATATGCCCATTTTCTCCTGATAAGATCCCTTTATCCATTTTTAATTCGCTTATCCCAAAATTTCCTTTTGTGAAATGGCTTCATTTAAGTATTAAAAATTGCTCCTCTATTCTCACAGGCCCTAATAAAAATGTCCTTTTAAATGTTCAATCTTTAAAAGTCCTTTATGGCCTCCCAGAAGAGGAGCTCTTTAATCTATTGGAACTAAGAAAAGTTTTGAAGAATAAGCTATCCCTACCTTTGTTGTTGTCACGCTTTATTATTACATTGTTTGACCACCCTTCCTCTGAAATCATCTGAAATATGGAAAACATCTATATTCTACTTAATAAAGATCTGGAATTTACTAAATCAATTCACATTCTGAAAAAGGAAACGGACCTAAATAAAAAAAATTCTAATATAGAATGGCAGAAAGCCTTGAAATCTACATCTAAATTCCTGGTTAATGCAAACTTACAAGAAAATTATTTCAAGATCTTCTCTCTGTGGTATTTAACCCCCGTTAGACATAAGAAATTCTTTCCATCCCATTCTAATTTATGTTGGAGGAATTGTGGGCTCAAAGGAAATATTTTTCATGTTTTCTGGACCTGTCCAAAAATCAGCACATTATGGAAAAAGGTTTACGATTTCATTTATGATTTGGGGAAACATAGAGTTCAACTATCTCCTCAGCTTTCTCTATTTTCACTAGAATCAGATAACCTCCCCAAAGAAATTAAGCAAATTACTCTACACATTTTCGCAGTAGTTAGATTACTTATTGCTACTAAATGGAAATCGGAAGATATTCCATCTATAAACAACATTTTGGACAGAGTCTCTGAGCACAACACTTTTGAGCTCGCATTTGCCCTCAAAAACAATTCCTATGTTAAATGTAACTCTAAATGGTCAATATGGAATTCACATTTCCTATCCAGAGCAGAATTAGTCTTATAAGACAAATCTAGATATCACCACCAGCATATTTAGTTATTTATTTATTTTTACAAGTTTATTTTATTGGATATTTGTCAATAATTGTGTAACATCCATGAGAAATAACTCTCAGAAGACTTTTCCATTTTTCTTCCCCTTTAGTTTCCCACACATCTTTTCCCTGATTCCTCCTCTTCCCTTTTTCTTTCCTTTAATATTTACCCCCCTCTTCCTCACCACCCCCCTATCTTAAGGCCTTATTCCCCTCCCCCTTTTTTTTCCTTTTCTTTCCGCTTCCTTATTCATAACTAATATTTTGTGTGATTTAAACTCAAGTAATTTTCAAATATTTTGTTGAGTCCCTAAAATATAATCTTAATCTATATGTTCTTTTATTCATATTCTATTTGTATTATATATTCTATAAGATTGGAAGCTCCTATTTCCCTACCCTTATATTGTTAAAATAATTTAATAAAGATTATTTAAACAAAATAAAATAAAATAAATATAAAATCTGTCTTACTCAAGCCAAGATAGAATGCTATCTAACTGAGAGATCAAATTACACCTGTCAATTGAAGTCTATGCAGAGGGAAGAGCAGTATAGAGGGGTGAGATAAAAGCAGAGAGACATTACTGCAGCTTCAAGTAAATTACTTATTTTACCACAAAATTGGGCTTACTACTACACTGCTCAGTGCTGCTGTACAAGCTCCTCTATGCTGCTGCTGCTTCTGATGGTGTGCTACATAGAGACAGAAGAGCAAGAGTCATTCATATTTGTGTGTACTGTGTATGGGAGACATCATAGTATCTAGTTTTTACCCTCTAGCTCAGAGGCAACTGAAAATTATATATTGAGCCTGTAGAGGGGAAACTAGTGAAAAAGACAGAATATATGTCATATTTTGAACGCAGTGCTATTCCTTATATTGGTTGCCACTTATAGGCAGGTATGTTTAGTGCTTGGTGGTAATAAATTAATTCTAACATATCTCATTAGTAAAAACCAAGGGGACTTTTCTTGTAATGAAATCCAGTTCATTATTTCATATAGAGAAATAGACATTATGTACACTGTTTCAATGTTTTAAAGCTTGGTGTTGGTTTAATAGAGTAATCAAAATGACATATTACCTGAATCACCAGTGTTTCTGCCTTATGAAAATCTTTCTCATGCTTGAAGCTAGTCACTGAGTGACATGTGTATGTCAATTCTACAGTTTATTCTGAAAAGTCATCTGAAATTCTATGTCAGATGTGCTTTAATATAATCTTTCAATACAATATTGGTAGATGAAGCTAGACATTGATATGTTTGCTAACTTTTGTCTCCAGAGAAATTACGTGGCTCTAAGATCAAAGATAGTCTAAAACGGGAACGAATTGTGACTTTTGGATATGGCACAGTTTAGGGTGTAATATAACCAAGCTCAGAGAACTATGATATAACTTTCAAATGACATTCAAAACTTTAATGTATGCTGAGCATCATTGACTAAATGATGAGTGTTGGCTAAAGATGAGCAAACACATTCAGTTTTTTCAAATTCGGTAGGAACATTTCACATTGAGACTCGTGATCGGATCCCCAAGCGTTTTTACTCAAAATCTGCAAAATTTGGCCAAATTGCAATAAATGATCACATTTCTGCTAGTGTATTTTCTAGGACTTTGGCTAGGGTAGTGGTGCTGTATAATGAGCGAGGGGGTCAAGTTTAATGAGGGGAGGGGAAGGGGAGAGGTCAGAGTAGCAGCGGACTGTTAATCTTAATTTTTTTTGTCACGCCTTTGTCAGCCAGTGTACTCTCAGAACGTGTCTTTAGCACTGCTGGTGGTGTACTGACGGATAAACGCATCCGGCTGTCCCCTGAAAGTGTGGACCACCTAACTTTCATAAAGATGAACAAGTCATGGATCTCCAAGGACTTTTGCACCCCAATCGCAGACTGTGCTGACTAGGTGATGGTAAAACCTACAAGAAGCAAAATGAAAATAGGGTTCTATCCCGAACTCTAGAGTAGGTTCTGTCCCGAACGGGTTCACCTTGTCACTGGTGGGATAGCTTTCATACTATTTTTGATCAAAAACAGTGTTACTAGGAACCCTATTTTATTTGAATGCACTTGCTTTTTATTTATTTACAGCAGGGTTTATTTTCATTTTGCTTCTTGTAGGTTTTTCTGATTCATAGCCATTGTGAAACATGCATTTATGTGCTGCATGTATACCATTTTAAACCAAGCTGAAATTTTGTGGGGGGGTTTTTTGACAAGGTGATGGTGTAGTTTTTAGTGTGCTGCATTGATCTCACATTATTGCAGTCTGTGACATCTTTGTCATGGCTTCTGTGCCTGCTGTTGCTGCTGCTGATGTTACCAATAATTTTTGGAAATGTGGAGACTCCTGGTTGGGTCTCCATCTGGTGTGTTTCCTGTAGTGGAAGGGGTGTCAGTGCCCCATCATACTAGTTCTACTCTGGTGAAATTGATGCCACTTTGATGGTGTCTGCCCCTAATTTTTTGAAATGTGGTGACTCCTGATTGGATCTTCATCTGATGGGTTGGCTGTAGTGGAATGGGTGTCAGTTCACATTATACTAGTTCTACTCTACTGAAATTGATGCCACTTTGGTGGTGTCTGGCCCTAATTTTTTGAAATGTGGAGACTCCTGATTGGATCTCCTTCTGGTAGGTTAGCTGTAGTGGAAGGGGTGTCAGTCACCATTATACTATTTCTACTTGAGCAAAATTTATGCCACTTTAGTTTTGATTTTTTTGAAATGTGGAGACTCCAAGTTGGGTCTTCTTCATGTGTGTTGCCTGTAGCAGTAGCGCTCCCAGACCAGCAGGCTTGCACTTACTTTTAGTTAACTATCCTTCAATTTTTCTAGCAATAGCAGGCTTCAAAACTTACATTTATGCCACCTGAGTGTGGCTGAGTAGAAAAGCAGCTTGAGCTGTTGCATGTGGTATCAAGGCTTCCAGCACAGCAGACCTACACCGATCCCTCACCCACATCTTCTTAATTTGAAGTTGAATTCAAAGCTGTAAATGCTGGCCCAGACCCTGATACCTCATGCAAGGCTAATGGCTGACTGCTGCTGTGCCATAATAAAATTTGTACTGTGGGTCAATTGATACCTTTTTTCCTGGCATCTGCCCTAATTTGAGCTGTTTTGTCAGCTTTTGGGCTCCTTTGATGGTGTTGTCTATGCGTTTGCTTTTGCCTCCCATTGAATCCAATGGGATTCGGATATGTTCGACTAACCGTTCGGCGGACATCGGGAAGTTCACCGAGCAAAAACGAACCGAACCTTCAAAGGTTCGCTCATCTCTAGTGTTGACGTAAATGTGTATGTACCTGGGGAACTTAGAGGCCAGATTGGCTGATACTTATTTTATGTGGAAATTTCAGCAAAGCATGGACTATACTTGACTGTTTGACTGATATAAAAGGCAGCACCTTCCCTATAATTGTATGTTTTCCTGTGCTCTTATTTTACTTAGTATTTTATTATTATAAATCACTATTTAATAATTTACTATTAACTGTCAGCACAAAACAAAATATATGTTTGTTCAACTTTTTGTTTGAAACTAGAAAATACTATATTATTAATGTCAGCACACAATATATATTTTATTTTACCATTTACTTACAATACATTTTATAGACCATTCATAAGAAGTTGCTATAGCGAGGCTCTGTGGTTGTTTTCAGGCTCGCATAATTTCATCTACAATAGCAGTGTAAAAAGTACAGTCTTGAATGGACTGGTTGAACTAAAGCAGAAGCTTAATTTGCTTCCCTGCTAAACACACACAATGGTGCTAACTGCATGAGGGCACTGGCACCTGCTGAGAAATAGACTGAACACTGGCCATTTCAGTACATTAGAAGGTCCATTAATGGCGCTGCTCTGACTCTCGCTAGCATTGTGAAAACTTCTGTCTCTCTTATGAGTTAAAATGGGCATTGCACAGCCAATTGGAGATATTTACTATTTCTCTGTGGTTGGCTTTGTGATTTCTCTAGACACTAAACGTTAGTTCTATTAAAAGCTACATAACAATATACAATAATATTCACAGTGTGCCAAAATATACTGGGAAGGGCTGGTTACTGTAATTTTGCTTATTGTAACAGGTTATAATGGAGGTAAGCCATATACATCTCAATAAAAAAATATTGAATAAAATAGCCATGATGATCACTAAATAAAAGATGCGGTATCTCTAAGCAAATGTATTGAGGGGAATATTTGATCAACTCATTTATCAATATAGGATGAAACATGTTATGATGGATGTTATATCGGGAGTTGCTGAAACAATATTCACAAACATTGACTAATTACTGTCTGATTCCTGAATAAATTGAATTCAAATTGCAGGATCCAGTCCAGTGGCCATGTCAGTACTATGGGGCAATCAGATCAGCCTTGCAAACCGCCTGCTACATGACAGCATCCCCGGTTCCTCTGTTCATTAGCTAGTGACTGGTGCAATGAAATTTTTGCTGCATGACACAAAAGTGATGTTGCACCAGGTTGATTAATCAAAAGAAGAGACAAAAAGAAGGCTGATAGGCGAAAGGTGGTTTTCAGGACTCCCATCTGATGTACACAGATTACAGACATGGCAGCTGGACAGGGTCCTGCGAGTCAATCTTCAAAATATTTACTTGGAATTTAGGGATTCGTTGCGCTAAACTAAATTCAGGGCACAGGGGAAAGAAGATCTCTAAAGATATAATTTGATATTGAACATTGGGATGGACAGGGCCATCAGAGTACTAGAAAATACTTTAGGTTCCTCTGCTGGAACCAGGCTCTAACAAAATATTTGCACTCTTAGGGCCAAGAGAAGACAAAGCCATTTAGAGAAGAAATACACCCAATTCTTATGGACAATCTCCCTTTAAACAGCCTATTTTTTATATTTCTAGTATGAGCGTAAATTTGGAAAATGTTGTCTTATAAATAAGTTAATCTAGAAGTGAACAAAATTATGATGTAGCGATTGGGTTAACCAGAATACAAGTGTACTGAAATTTTCATTCTGTTAGTAATTTCCTTGTGTAGTGACCTGAGCAGTAATATTACTGTTTAATTAGGTACCTACTGTGAAAAATATTGTAAGTTGACCACATTTATATGTTTTCTTAAATTACTTCATACAGTTCTGAGATTATTAAAGCAGATCTCATGTAAAAAAAATAACAAGAAATGGCAATATTTGTTTTTCACTATTAAGGAACACAGGCAAAATAAACTGAAAAAGACATAGCTTGATGTTCATTACATTAAAAAGTAAAAATGTGTTTGTCTTTTCCTACACTATCATATAAATGTAATTATGTAGATGTATTATGTGAAGACAATGCATTTGTGCCTTATTTCACATTTTTTTTGCATTTGTGTCTTATTCTTCTTTTAATTTGGACCTTAATTTGCATGTTTTTTACAGTCTATTTTGTATTTCTTGTTTAGTTTTTTTTTACGAATGTCATTGTTGATGGGGTTTGAGGTTTCCAGATGTTTTTGGTTGAATAATCAATTGTTACTGTGGCGCCCATGTCTATAGCCCCACAAAATGCCTGCATGTGTAATATAATTCAAATTTATTGCCAGCAATGGTGAGGGATAAGTTCTCTGCTGTTTTCATTACATACACACATTGTTACCCGATCCCTTACTGAAGGACTGTACACTTTTGCAAACCAGGAAGTTGTACACGATCCCTTGGAGAGAAGAGGTGCTTCAGTGGTAGTTGTAGTGTGTGTGAGGAAGAAGGAGCATCATGGAGTTCTCTGTGCAAGGGAGAGAAGTTTACTCTCTGCATGTAAAAGCTGCACAAGGCAGGGTCCAGTCCCTGCAGCCCAGAGACTTCCGGAGTCTGTGCTAAACTGTGAGTCTGCTCGGTCTTCATATAACGAGCAGTGAAGTGTTTACCCGGGAGCTCAGCAACCGCATGGAATCAAAGACACTGCTGCCAGAGAAAATGAGTGTTCTGACACGATTCATGTTGCCTGCTCGCTGGAAGGGATCACAGATCCAGTAACTGTTCACCTTGGACCCCTGGGGATCCAAGGAATCATCTGCCCTCTAATCATCTAATCTATAATTAGCAGCAGGAAGTCTGCATAAACTCACAGCAGAGAGTCTGAACCCTCACCATGCAGGTCTGTCCAAAACCCTGTATGTGAATTGTACAGAAGCTTCTGGAACTGTTTGCAGAACTCCAGTAAAAGGTACAAACTGGTTATTACCCTGTCTCAAGCTGATTATTTCATGCTGTGTCAATCCTGTTCCAAATCCCCTGGGAGCCAGCCCTGGTTGGGAAGGGTTAATAATCTGGCACTGCTCATCACCACCTAACTCCCACGGGCTCTCATCAGTGCCCGGCCATACCAGGCCGAACATCCCAATTGGCGTCACAAACCTTTTTTATTATTTTATTATTAACCTCCACAATTGATAAAGACTGGCACGCATCCCCGGTTGGATCATACCAGCACTCGGACCGCCGTGCACAAGTACTGTGACTGCAGCAGTCCGGCCGGGGCGGCACATCACTATTTAAAAAGTTTAAAAAAAATTATTCAAATGTACTACAGCCTCCCATCCCTCATCCCCCTTCCCTGGAGTAATTTTAAATATGACTATCATTTTTTTTCCAAAAATCTTCAACATTTTAGTGGATCATGTGACGGTTTAGGCTAAAGAGTCACAAAAATGGCTAAAGGCAAAAATAAAGACAATAAATAATTACATTTTAACCCCTTTCTGATGTGAGGCGTAATAACATGTCCCTGTGCCCTGGACCTTAATGACCAGGTATGTATTATTACACAGAGGCTGTGGGGGCGCAATCGCCACCAGGTGTCTGCTGATTCTGGCTTTCAGTGCCAATACTGTAGTACATTTGTAGTATTGGGAGACTGTAGTACATTTGAATAACATTTTTTAAACTTTTTAAATAGTAATGTGCCGCCCGGGCCGGACCGCTGCAGTCACGGTACTGGTGCACGGCTGTCTGAGTGCTGGTATGGTCGGACCGGGGACACGCGCCATTCTTTATCAATTGTGGAAGTTAATAATAAAATAATAAAAAAGGTTGTGACGCCAGTTGGGATGTTCGGCCTGGTATGGCCGGGTATTGATGAGTTCACACCACCATCAGATGGTCTCAAAAAATTTAAACATTCCCACAGACTTGCCATTTGCAACTAAAAACCCTAACTTTGATCACTTTGACTTATCATTAGGAGGCATCACCCCTTCCACCTCATGAACAAATGTCTCTTAAATGTTGTGCCTCTTGTCTTATGAATTAATTTGTAACATGGCCTGAAGAAGGAGCCTCTGTGCTCTGAAAGCTTGCATATATATTTTTTTTTTTTTCTGGTTAGCCAATAAAGGTATCACTCTGAGAATACTTTTGTCATTTTTGCGCATAAAACTATTTACATCGATTTTTCTGGCTAACACGGTACCACAATATAAGGTGTCTCTGAACAGTAGAACAATGTACCACAACTCCAGAGTCTGCTAAATCTTTCTGAAGGTCTTTTGCAGTCAAGCAGGTGTTCTGATTTGCCTCTCTTGCAATCATCCAAACAGCTCTCACTGAAATTTTGCTTGATTTTCCAGACCTTATCTTGACCTCCACTGTTCCTTTTAACTGCCATTTCTTAATTACATTTCGAACTGAGGAAAGGGCAACTTAAAAATGCTTTGTTCTCTTTTTATAGCCTTCTCCTGCTTTGTTGGCCTCCACCATTTTTATTTTCAGAGTGCTAGGCAGCTGCTTAGAAGAACCCATGGCTGCTGATTTTTGTCACAAGGTTAGAGGAGACTGGGGTTTTATAAAACTGGGAAATTTGCCTCACCTGGCCTTTCCTAAGAATGATAGTGAACAAGCCATGACCCTAACAGGCTAATTGATGTTTGAAACCTAGTTTAAAGTTATCTGAGCACGCAAATCTCAGGGATGCCAAAATTTTTGCATCAGCCCATTTTCCTTTATGTACTTTTTAAAATGTAAAAAATGACAATGTTTTCTTTATTAAACTACAAAGGAAATGTATCATCTTTAACTTAGGGACTTTTAGAGATCATTTCATCTTCAACTTGCTTAACTGTTCAATATAATATAATAATTTTGACCAGGGATGCCCAAACTTTTACAAGCCACCATTTGGGATCTATGGATAAAGGACAAATCAGCACAGATATTACTAACAAATGTGAAATTTCTATTTAGGTTTGGTAATGAGTTGGTTAGGTAATAGAGTAGCAGTAGCAGTTCAACATGATGGACGATGTATTTCAGTGAAAAGGGAAATTACTGTAGGTAAGGTATTTAGACTTTCCTATTTACAGAAATCAGTTATTTTCTATTTATGAGCGGCTTTATGCATCACAATTTAATAAAGTATAAGACAAGATTGATTGTATAAATCACTAAAGATGTAACGGGTCCGGGAGGCGGAACCTCTGAGCTACTATACAAGGGGGCGGCCCTTGTAAGGGAGCGGGTGGCAGTCTCCGGGTGAACGGACAGGGAGTTACGGCAAGTGATCAGGGCAGTCTCTGGGTAAGGGGTAGGTACGACCTGTGATGGCAGAACCTCCGGGTAGGCTAGCAGGCAGATGGTAGACGTGTGCTCCCAGGTGAGCAAGCGAGAGTCTCTGGAATAGCAGGTGGTCACGGCACGTGACGGCGGAATCTCCGGGCTGGCAGGCAGGTAGGTAACGGAGAAGCGCTCCCAGGTGAGCGGGCAAGAGTCTCTGAGATAGCTGGTGGTCACAGCACGTGACAACGGAGCCTCCAGGCTGGCAAGCAGGCAGGTAGCGGAGAAGCGCTCCCAGGTGAGCGGGCAAGCTGGTCCATAGACAGACTGACCGGAGTTGTAAGGCAGACCGTCGGACCTCAGGCAAACAGGCAGGTAGCTGATGTGCGCTCCCAGGTGAGCGGACAAGTTGGTCCTTAGACAGACTGACCGGAGTTGTAAGGCAGACCGTCGGACCTCAGGCAGGCAGGCAGGTAACAAGTATTCAGGCAGGAATCAGGCAGGTAACTAGCAGGAAACTGGCGGGAAACTGGCAGGTAACTGGCAGGTAACTGGCAACGGGACCTGAGGGCTGAAGCACAGGTGAGACACAGGTGCAAACAACATTGCTCGGGCACCTCCATTTTGGAGGAGGTGCCTTATATATGATGAAGTCCTCCGGCCATTGGCCGGGGACTCCTTAGGACGGCGCGCGCGGCCCCTTTAAGAGGAGGGGAGCGCGCGCGCGCGCGCCCTAAGCACAGGGGCCGGGAAGGAGCGCGCGCTGAGAGCAGAGCGGGAGGAGGACGCCGGGAAGGAGCGCGCGCTGACAGCAGAGCGGGGAGAGGACGCCGGGCACGGAACAGAGCGGTGAGAGGAGCAGCGTCCCTGCCTAGCAGAGGGCAGGGACGCCAGCGCTACAAAAGATATAAATCGATTGTATTCTCTATGACATATATTCTGAATGATTTTGGATGGAGGAATTCAAAACATTAGTTTATATACGGACTAACTTTATACTTTTATACTTGATGCTATATTTAAAGGGGTTGTTAAGTACTTTTAAAAATATGCCTATGTGTTTTAATGATAAATAGAATCTTCTTTCTAATTACCTCCTGGTGCTCTTTCTGCCTGTGAGCGGTGCTATCACTGGCAGCTCACAGGCAGCACATGACCCCGGCTGCAGCCGGCTCTGACATCCGTTGATGTCACGACAAGTCCAAGGGTCCCTCATCCGCGTTCCACTGGTGGCTTCTGGGTTGTAGGCGGGGTTACCCCGCTCGTCACACCCGGCATCCACCGCGCACTCTCCCTGTCCCCATTCATTGGAAAAGCGTGCGGTGGATGCTGAGTGTGACGGGGAAATAACCCTGCCCACAACCCAGCATCCACCGACGTGATATCAGCGAAGGGTCACTTGCTGGCATATTTTTAAAAGTACTGGACAACCCTTTTAATTAGCAAGTATGAAACTTAATTGCTACAGTGGCTTGCGACAGTATTCACCCCCTTGGCTTTTTAACTATTTTGTTACATTCTAACCTGTGTTTAAATATCTTTGTAATCCCATTTGTGTGTAATACATCAGCACTAAATAGTCTAAGTTGTTGAAGTGAAGTGAGAAAAATATAGGCATAAATTAAATTTATGGGATCAAATAACTAAAAATTATCATGTGCATATGTATTCACCCCTTTTTCTATAAAGCCCCTAAAAATTTCTGGCGCAAGCAATTACTGTCATAAGTCACATGCTTAGTCAAAGGAAGTCCATCTTTGTGCAATATAAGTGTCACATGGTCTGTCAGTATATACACACCTTTTCTGAAAGGCTATAGAGGCTGCAACACCATTAAGCAAGAGACACCACTAACCAAGCAACACCATGAAGACCAATGAGCTCTCCAAACATGGGGACAAAGTTGTTGAGAAGTACAAGTCAGGTTTGGGCTATAAAAAAATATCCCAATCTTTGATGATTCCTCAGAGCACCATCAAATTCATTATCATCAAGTGGAAAAAATGGTACCACAACAAACCTGCCAAGAGAGGGCCACCCATCAAAACTCTCAGCCTGGGCAAGGAGGGCATTAATCAGATAATTAACATAGAGACCAAAAGTAACCCTGAAGGAGCTGCAGAGCTCCCAAGCAAAGACTGGAGTATCTGTCTATATGACCACAATAAGCCATACACTCCATGGAGGTGACCGTCATGGAAGAGTGGGCAGAAGAAAGCCTTTACTTACACACAAAATTGTAAAGCTCGTTTTGAGTTTGCCAAAAGACTTGTGAGAGACTCCTCAAATGTATGGAGGAAGGTGCTGTTGTCAGATGAAATAAACATTTAACCAAGATAAACGCTATGTCTGGCCCCAAACCAACACAGCTCATCACCCCAAGAACACTATCCCCACTCTGAAACATGGTGGTGGCACCATTATGCTGTGGGGATGTTTTTCAGCAGTAGGAACAGGGAAAATGGTCAGAGTCAAGGGGAAGATGGATGGTGTGAAATAGATTTGAATCTCTTCTGCACTCTGCCTGGGTAGGCTATTACTGAAAAATGCATATAGGCTATTGGACTACTTATATATTGTGGTAGGACGACTCGTTCGGCCACTTCTGGAAGTAGACTCAGGATCCTGGGTTTTCTTTGCAGGCTTTATCAACAGCAGAAAGCTCTGAATGCCAGCAAAATAAATACAGCCTTACTTGGCTAAACAACAAAACAAAAGATAAACTATAGCACAGTTCATATATGTGTGTGCGGGTCGCTCACACAAGTTATGTCCAGCCTTCAGCTCCCTCCTGAGCTATGGCTGTCCAGTCTGGAGACCTTGCCTTTCCAAACATAACTCAGAGAAAAAAAACAGGACTGAACATTTAAACGTTGTTCAGCCACACACGGAGATGGAGGTATATGGAATGATGTCCCTCCCATCGCAATGTCATTCCCCTAAAACAACACCCTTTAAGTGAGTTAACCCACCAGCATATAACATGCTGGCAGAAAGTCCATTGGTTTCAGTTCACACAGGCTAGCAACCAGTGCGACACATACTGTACCTCCCCTTATAGATCATACCAGTGACTCTGTCACAATATTTTCATACATAATTTGATATGGGGTTTACCTAGTGATCTCTAATTATGATTCCTGATATATGTATGTCCACCTACCCTGTTTTATGTCTTGATCTCCTATTTTATTTGGCATAATATGCTGCTTTACTCTTGGTGATGATTAAGCACTCGGCACTTTACATTTCTGTGCAGGAGGGTCCTATCTCCTTATATATTGTCCTGTTTTTATTGATTTTTCTACTCTTTATGACTCCTCATGTTTAATAAAATTGATTTTTTGTCTATATCGTATACTCCAGTTTCTCCTTTGTTTGCTCATGACAACATATACAGCACAGTTCATGCACAAAAACTTATCAACGTGTTTGAATTAATTAATGTTTCACATACAGTGAAGGAAATAATTATTTGATCCCTAGTAGTGATGAGCAAGTATGTTCTGTTAACCCTTTCACCGAGTATGCTTGGACGAGCACCGAGTATTTACAACGTGCTCGGTGATATGTTTAAATCACTCCCGCGTGCATGATTTGCGATGGTTTGACAGCTTTAATACATGTGAGGAATGTGTAAGAAGCAGACATTCCTTACATCTATTAAAGCTGTCAAACAGTTGCAAACCATGCACACGGGAGTGATTCAAACATATCACCGAGCACACTGTCAATACTAGGTGCTCGCCCGAGTATACTCGGCGAAAGGGTTAACAAAACATTCTCGCTCATCACTAATCCCTTGCTGTTTTATTATCTAATTTATACAATGTGATTTTCTTGATCTTTTTGGGGATATTCTATCTCTCAATGTTAAAATTAACCTAACCTTAAAATTATAGACTGTTCATGTCTTTGTCAGTGGGCAAACTTACAAAAACAGCAAGGGATCAAATAATTATTTCCTTCACTGTATATCACCGATATCTAACCATTCAACGGAACATGCTTACTGTTAACTTCGATGTTATTAAACTTTTGCAGATTTTTTTAGATTTAACATTTGCTATAAAATATAGATGAGCAAATCAATTCTAATTTTATCAAAATTTGAAGAAGTTAATGAAACTGACAATTTAGTATAATATGTGATTCGCTTCACAGAATTGGCTACAGCTATTTTACGCATTAGTGAGAGGACATCACAGCTCAAAGCTTACCCATAGAGATAGAGAAGAATGACTACTGGATTGTCAAGTTTTTAGACCTTTGCTGTTTAAATCAAAATCATGAATTTTTTTCCTGCTTCTGAAAGTGATTTAAAATTGGTGTTTTACCAGGATAAGCTATGTTCCCTACACAGGATAAAATGCTATTGTCATAAAAAATGTTCAAATTTGGTATTACAGCTGAAATAAGTCATAGTTGTCTTTTTTTTGCTCACCCACCCAAACACAAATTCTCTATCACTATTTTTAGTCAATCTTAATGCTGACTAAAAGAAAAATAAAATTTTCACAATTGTCTTGGGTCATCTAAAACAATATATTGAGTAGAGATGAGCGAACAGAGCGCGCGCTGACAGCAGAGCGGGGAGAGGACGCCGGGCACGGAACAGAGCGGTGAGAGGAGCAGCGTCCCTGCCTAGCAGAGGGCAGGGACGCCAGCGCTACAGTACCCCCCCCTTTAGGCCCCCCCTTTTTTAGGCCAGACAGAAATTTAGCTAGGATGAGAGGGGCATGGATGTTCTCCCGGGGCTCCCACGTTCTCTCCTCAGGACCAAACCCCTTCCAATCTACTAGAAAAAAGGTCTTTCCTCTTACCCTTTTGGTGGCAAGAATGTTCTCTACCTCAAACTCGTCCTCATCAGAAACCGGAGCAGGAGGCGTACCTGTAGACTTGGAAAAAGAGTTAAGCACCACAGGTTTGAGGAGAGACACATGGAAGGAGTTAGGGATCCGTAAGTTGGCCGGGAGTTTCAATTTATAGGCCACCGGGTTGATCTGACTGATGACCTCCAGTGGGCCGATGAACCGAGGCCCTAACTTATAGGAAGGGATCTTGAGCCGGACATATTTGGACGAGAGCCAGACTTTATCCCCAGGGCGGAATTGAGGAGGGTCCAGACGTTTTTTGTCAGCGTGTCTTTTCATACGCTCGGAAGACAGAAGGAGTGCGGACCGGGTACTCTCCCATATGGAGGAAAATTTGTTAACAAGAGATTCCGCAGCCGGATTGTCCGCCGAGGTGGAGACGGGAAACGGGATCCGAGGATGCTGACCGTAGACTACAAAAAACGGGGATTTGGAGGAAGACTCGCTCTCGTGATTGTTGTACGAGAATTCGGCCCATGGCAGGAGATCCACCCAGTCAGAATGGTGGGCATTAACGAAGTGCCGAAGGTAACTGGTCAGGTTCTGATTGATCCGCTCCACTTGACCATTAGACTGTGGGTGGTAAGCGGAGGAGAAGTCCAGGGTGACGTCCAGCAATTTACAAGTGGCTCTCCAGAAACGGGAAGTGAACTGTACCCCACGATCCGACACGATGTGACGGGGCAGGCCATGAAGACGGAAGATGTGGCGGATAAAGTCTTTAGCCAGCTCGGGTGCAGACGGAAGACCTGGCAGTGGAATGAAGTGAGCCATCTTGGAGAAGCGGTCAGCGACCACCCAAATGACCGTACAACCAGCAGAGACGGGTAGATCAGTAATGAAGTCCATCGCTATATGCTGCCAGGGGGCAGCAGGTACTGGCAGAGGTAGGAGGCGGCCGGCCGGCAGGTGTCTCGGAACTTTGTTGCGGGCGCAGGACACACAGGCAGAAACAAAGTCTATTACATCCTTGTGCAGGTTAGGCCACCAGTAGTGCCGGGTAATAAGCTGGAGGGTCTTTTTCTGACCGGCGTGGCCAGCTAGTTTAGACGAATGACCCCAGTGTAGGATCTTCTCCCGATCAGGTACAGGTACGAATGTCTTACCAGGAGGAAGACGATTTAGACTCACGGGAGCCACCTGCATTACTCTGGCGGGATCGATGATATGTTTCGGATCCTCCTCGAGATCAGACACCAGAAAGGACCGAGACAAGGCGTCCGCCTTGACGTTTTTGTCAGCCGGGCGAAAATGAAGGACAAAATCAAAACGAGCAAAAAACAAGGACCACCGGGCTTGGCGCGGGTTAAGTCTCTGGGCATGCTGGAGGTAAGCCAAGTTCTTGTGGTCAGTGTAAATTATTACCGGGTGAAGAGCCCCCTCGAGCAGGTAACGCCACTCCTCCAATGCCAGTTTGATGGCCAATAACTCTCGGTCTCCTATGGAATAGTTGCGCTCAGAGGAGGAGAAGAGTTTAGAGAAGAAGCCACAAGTTACCATCCTCCCGGAAGATGATTTTTGAGTAAGTACCGCTCCGGCTCCAGAGGAGGAGGCGTCAACCTCCAGGAAGAACTGTTTGTTGCCATCTGGGCGATGCAGCACCGAGGCGGAAGAGAAGGCCTGTTTAAGGGAAAGAAAGGCCTCCTCTGCTTCGGGTGGCCACTCTTTGGGATTAGTACCTTTACGGGTGAGCGCAGAAATTGGAGCCGTCCGGGAAGAGAAGTGTGGTATGAAGAGGCGGTAGTAGTTGGCGAAGCCCAGGAATCGCTGAATGGCCTTCAACCCCTCCGGTCGGGGCCATTTCTCGATGGCAGACAGTTTCTCAGGATCCATTTGTAGGCCGGTCTGAGAGATAATGTAGCCCAGAAACGGAAGCGAGGTCTGCTCAAAGAGGCACTTCTCAAATTTAGCGTAGAGATGGTTCTGCCTTAGCCTGAGCAGGACCTGACGAACGTCCCTCCGGTGAGTCTGGAGATCCGGAGAGAAGACCAAGATGTCGTCCAGGTACACTACTACGCAGGAGTAGAGAAGGTCCCGGAAGATGTCATTGACCAACTCTTGAAAGACGGCAGGAGCGTTACAGAGACCAAAGGGCATTACCAGGTATTCATAGTGGCCGTCCCGGGTGTTGAATGCCGTCTTCCATTCATCCCCCTGACGAATACGAACCAGGTTGTACGCCCCACGAAGGTCCAGTTTGGTGAAGATCCTAGCCCCCCTCAGGCGATCAAATAATTCTGGAATGAGCGGAAGGGGGTACTTATTCTTCACCGTGATCAGGTTTAGGCCTCTATAGTCTATACAGGGACGGAGAGAGCCGTCCTTCTTTTTAACGAAAAAGAAGCCTGCTCCCGCCGGGGAGGTAGATTTCCGGATGAATCCTCTGGCCAGATTCTCCTCAATATATTCGGACATTGACCGGGTCTCAGCAGCGGATAAAGGATAGATACGCCCACGGGGAGGAGTAGTACCGGGTAGCAGATCGATGGGACAGTCGTATGGTCTATGTGGTGGTAATGTCTCTGCCTCCTTTTTATTAAAGACATCTGCATAAGACCAATAAGGAATCGGAAGTCCAGGTAGATTAGCTGGGGTAGGAGAGGGACGGACGGGATGGACGGGAACCAGGCAGGTTTTATGACAGTCTTGTCCCCAGCGAAGGACCTCTCCGGTTTGCCAGTCTAGCACGGGTGCATGTCTCTGGAGCCAGGGCAGACCTAGCAAGAGGGCGTGAGAGAGTCCAGGCAGAACATGAAAGGAGATACTTTCAGAATGCAGCATTCCCACCTGCAGGGTAATGGATTCGGTGATGAGTTGAATGGGGCGAGGTAAGAGGCCCCCACCCACGGCAGCGACAGACAAGGGTACAGCCAGAGGTTTGGTGGGGATGCGGTATTTCTCAACCAGGGACTGTGAAATAAGGTTCCCGGCTGCTCCAGAGTCAAGTTGGGCTAGTTCGAAATAACGGTTCTCCCCGTAGATGATCGAAACTGACAACAGCAGGGATGGAGAGGATTTATTCTTGTCTAGGTGGACCTCTCTGAGCGAACCTAGACACAGGCGTTTCCCGACCTCTCCGGGCAGGCACGGATCCGGTGCTCCTTACTGCCACAGTAGAAGCAGCTCCCCTCGGCACGGCGTGAGTCCTGACGGGTTTTGACCATCTTGGTCTGGTCGACCTGCATAGGCTCAGGAGAGTGTACCTGGGGAGAGATGGAGGGAATGACGGGTTTCTGGAGAGTAGGAGCTAAACGTGGAATCCTTCTCTCACGGGTGACCTCTTTGGCACGCTCCTGGAACCGTAGGTCAATCCGGGTGGCAAGGGTTATTAGATCATCGAGAGAGGTAGGAATGTCCCGACCAGCAAGTTCATCTTTAATACGACCGGACAGACCCTCCCAGAAGACGGATACCAGAGCGTCGTTATCCCAGGCCAGCTCCGAGGCAAGGGTGCGGAACCGTATGGCATATTGGCCCACGGTGAGACCCTCCTGACGGAGGCGTAGCAGAGAGGATGCGGATGAGGTCTTCCGTCCGGGTTCGTCGAAGACTTTCCGGAAAGCCGAGAGAAAAGCAGGCAAGTTGGACACCAGGGGGTCTCCTCTCTCCCATAGAGGATTTAGCCAGGCCAGGGCCTCCCCGGTGAGATGGGACATGATAAAGGCAATTTTGGCCCGGTCGGAATTAAACTGATGGGACAAAAGTTCAAAGTGCAGGGTGCACTGATTTATGAAGCCCCGAGCCTGGACGGGGTCGCCTCCGAAGCGAGGAGGTGCAGAGAGCCGGGGTCCGGGGTAGGATACCATAGTATTAGTGGGCAGCGGAGCTGCCGGTTTGCAAGATATGGCACTGGCGGAGGTTGTTGGTGGATCAGACAGAGTGTTCAGGCGAGTATTAACATTCCGCAGGTGACCCAGGATGGCCTCCTGTTGGGACCTCTGACGGGACAGTTCAAGACAGAGGTCCGAGAGCGAGGGAGCTTGGGTGCCACCGGGTTCCATGGCCCGAGCAAACTGTAACGGGTCCGGGAGGCGGAACCTCTGAGCTACTATACAAGGGGGCGGCCCTTGTAAGGGAGCGGGTGGCAGTCTCCGGGTGAACGGACAGGGAGTTACGGCAAGTGATCAGGGCAGTCTCTGGGTAAGGGGTAGGTACGACCTGTGATGGCAGAACCTCCGGGTAGGCTAGCAGGCAGATGGTAGACGTGTGCTCCCAGGTGAGCAAGCGAGAGTCTCTGGAATAGCAGATGGTCACGGCACGTGACGGCGGAATCTCCGGGCTGGCAGGCAGGTAGGTAACGGAGAAGCGCTCCCAGGTGAGCGGGCAAGAGTCTCTGAGATAGCTGGTGGTCACAGCACGTGACAACGGAGCCTCCAGGCTGGCAAGCAGGCAGGTAGCGGAGAAGCGCTCCCAGGTGAGCGGGCAAGCTGGTCCATAGACAGACTGACCGGAGTTGTAAGGCAGACCGTCGGACCTCAGGCAAACAGGCAGGTAGCTGATGTGCGCTCCCAGGTGAGCGGACAAGTTGGTCCTTAGACAGACTGACCGGAGTTGTAAGGCAGACCGTCGGACCTCAGGCAGGCAGGCAGGTAACAAGTATTCAGGCAGGAATCAGGCAGGTAACTAGCAGGAAACTGGCGGGAAACTGGCAGGTAACTGGCAGGTAACTGGCAACGGGACCTGAGGGCTGAAGCACAGGTGAGACACAGGTGCAAACAACATTGCTCGGGCACCTCCATTTTGGAGGAGGTGCCTTATATATGATGAAGTCCTCCGGCCATTGGCCGGGGACTCCTTAGGACGGCGCGCGCGGCCCCTTTAAGAGGAGGGGAGCGCGCGCGCGCGCGCCCTAAGCACAGGGGCCGGGAAGGAGCGCGCGCTGAGAGCAGAGCGGGAGGAGGACGCCGGGAAGGAGCGCGCGCTGACAGCAGAGCGGGGAGAGGACGCCGGGCACGGAACAGAGCGGTGAGAGGAGCAGCGTCCCTGCCTAGCAGAGGGCAGGGACGCCAGCGCTACAAAAGATATAAATCGATTGTATTCTCTATGACATATATTCTGAATGATTTTGGATGGAGGAATTCAAAACATTAGTTTATATACGGACTAACTTTATACTTTTATACTTGATGCTATATTTAAAGGGGTTGTTAAGTACTTTTAAAAATATGCCTATGTGTTTTAATGATAAATAGAATCTTCTTTCTAATTACCTCCTGGTGCTCTTTCTGCCTGTGAGCGGTGCTATCACTGGCAGCTCACAGGCAGCACATGACCCCGGCTGCAGCCGGCTCTGACATCCGTTGATGTCACGACAAGTCCAAGGGTCCCTCATCCGCGTTCCACTGGTGGCTTCTGGGTTGTAGGCGGGGTTACCCCGCTCGTCACACCCGGCATCCACCGCGCACTCTCCCTGTCCCCATTCATTGGAAAAGCGTGCGGTGGATGCTGAGTGTGACGGGGAAATAACCCTGCCCACAACCCAGCATCCACCGACGTGATATCAGCGAAGGGTCACTTGCTGGCATATTTTTAAAAGTACTGGACAACCCTTTTAATTAGCAAGTATGAAACTTAATTGCTACAGTGGCTTGCGACAGTATTCACCCCCTTGGCTTTTTAACTATTTTGTTACATTCTAACCTGTGTTTAAATATCTTTGTAATCCCATTTGTGTGTAATACATCAGCACTAAATAGTCTAAGTTGTTGAAGTGAAGTGAGAAAAATATAGGCATAAATTAAATTTATGGGATCAAATAACTAAAAATTATCATGTGCATATGTATTCACCCCTTTTTCTATAAAGCCCCTAAAAATTTCTGGCGCAAGCAATTACTGTCATAAGTCACATGCTTAGTCAAAGGAAGTCCATCTTTGTGCAATATAAGTGTCACATGGTCTGTCAGTATATACACACCTTTTCTGAAAGGCTATAGAGGCTGCAACACCATTAAGCAAGAGACACCACTAACCAAGCAACACCATGAAGACCAATGAGCTCTCCAAACATGGGGACAAAGTTGTTGAGAAGTACAAGTCAGGTTTGGGCTATAAAAAAATATCCCAATCTTTGATGATTCCTCAGAGCACCATCAAATTCATTATCATCAAGTGGAAAAAATGGTACCACAACAAACCTGCCAAGAGAGGGCCACCCATCAAAACTCTCAGCCTGGGCAAGGAGGGCATTAATCAGATAATTAACATAGAGACCAAAAGTAACCCTGAAGGAGCTGCAGAGCTCCCAAGCAAAGACTGGAGTATCTGTCTATATGACCACAATAAGCCATACACTCCATGGAGGTGACCGTCATGGAAGAGTGGGCAGAAGAAAGCCTTTACTTACACACAAAATTGTAAAGCTCGTTTTGAGTTTGCCAAAAGACTTGTGAGAGACTCCTCAAATGTATGGAGGAAGGTGCTGTTGTCAGATGAAATAAACATTTAACCAAGATAAACGCTATGTCTGGCCCCAAACCAACACAGCTCATCACCCCAAGAACACTATCCCCACTCTGAAACATGGTGGTGGCACCATTATGCTGTGGGGATGTTTTTCAGCAGTAGGAACAGGGAAAATGGTCAGAGTCAAGGGGAAGATGGATGGTGTGAAATAGATTTGAATCTCTTCTGCACTCTGCCTGGGTAGGCTATTACTGAAAAATGCATATAGGCTATTGGACTACTTATATATTGTGGTAGGACGACTCGTTCGGCCACTTCTGGAAGTAGACTCAGGATCCTGGGTTTTCTTTGCAGGCTTTATCAACAGCAGAAAGCTCTGAATGCCAGCAAAATAAATACAGCCTTACTTGGCTAAACAACAAAACAAAAGATAAACTATAGCACAGTTCATATATGTGTGTGCGGGTCGCTCACACAAGTTATGTCCAGCCTTCAGCTCCCTCCTGAGCTATGGCTGTCCAGTCTGGAGACCTTGCCTTTCCAAACATAACTCAGAGAAAAAAAACAGGACTGAACATTTAAACGTTGTTCAGCCACACACGGAGATGGAGGTATATGGAATGATGTCCCTCCCATCGCAATGTCATTCCCCTAAAACAACACCCTTTAAGTGAGTTAACCCACCAGCATATAACATGCTGGCAGAAAGTCCATTGGTTTCAGTTCACACAGGCTAGCAACCAGTGCGACACATACTGTACCTCCCCTTATAGATCATACCAGTGACTCTGTCACAATATTTTCATACATAATTTGATATGGGGTTTACCTAGTGATCTCTAATTATGATTCCTGATATATGTATGTCCACCTACCCTGTTTTATGTCTTGATCTCCTATTTTATTTGGCATAATATGCTGCTTTACTCTTGGTGATGATTAAGCACTCGGCACTTTACATTTCTGTGCAGGAGGGTCCTATCTCCTTATATATTGTCCTGTTTTTATTGATTTTTCTACTCTTTATGACTCCTCATGTTTAATAAAATTGATTTTTTGTCTATATCGTATACTCCAGTTTCTCCTTTGTTTGCTCATGACAACATATACAGCACAGTTCATGCACAAAAACTTATCAACGTGTTTGAATTAATTAATGTTTCACATACAGTGAAGGAAATAATTATTTGATCCCTAGTAGTGATGAGCAAGTATGTTCTGTTAACCCTTTCACCGAGTATGCTTGGACGAGCACCGAGTATTTACAACGTGCTCGGTGATATGTTTAAATCACTCCCGCGTGCATGATTTGCGATGGTTTGACAGCTTTAATACATGTGAGGAATGTGTAAGAAGCAGACATTCCTTACATCTATTAAAGCTGTCAAACAGTTGCAAACCATGCACACGGGAGTGATTCAAACATATCACCGAGCACACTGTCAATACTAGGTGCTCGCCCGAGTATACTCGGCGAAAGGGTTAACAAAACATTCTCGCTCATCACTAATCCCTTGCTGTTTTATTATCTAATTTATACAATGTGATTTTCTTGATCTTTTTGGGGATATTCTATCTCTCAATGTTAAAATTAACCTAACCTTAAAATTATAGACTGTTCATGTCTTTGTCAGTGGGCAAACTTACAAAAACAGCAAGGGATCAAATAATTATTTCCTTCACTGTATATCACCGATATCTAACCATTCAACGGAACATGCTTACTGTTAACTTCGATGTTATTAAACTTTTGCAGATTTTTTTAGATTTAACATTTGCTATAAAATATAGATGAGCAAATCAATTCTAATTTTATCAAAATTTGAAGAAGTTAATGAAACTGACAATTTAGTATAATATGTGATTCGCTTCACAGAATTGGCTACAGCTATTTTACGCATTAGTGAGAGGACATCACAGCTCAAAGCTTACCCATAGAGATAGAGAAGAATGACTACTGGATTGTCAAGTTTTTAGACCTTTGCTGTTTAAATCAAAATCATGAATTTTTTTCCTGCTTCTGAAAGTGATTTAAAATTGGTGTTTTACCAGGATAAGCTATGTTCCCTACACAGGATAAAATGCTATTGTCATAAAAAATGTTCAAATTTGGTATTACAGCTGAAATAAGTCATAGTTGTCTTTTTTTTGCTCACCCACCCAAACACAAATTCTCTATCACTATTTTTAGTCAATCTTAATGCTGACTAAAAGAAAAATAAAATTTTCACAATTGTCTTGGGTCATCTAAAACAATATATTGAGTAGAGATGAGCGAACATATTTGGAAAACGTTAGCCATTTTATAATTCGGCACGAACATTGCACATTCGGATACGTGATCGGACACCTGAGCGTTTTTACTTAAAATCGGCAAAAATCAGTAAAGGTGCGGGAAATGATCGCGTTTCCACTGCAGTATTTTTATCACTTTGGCTAGGATAGTGGTGTATGATGAGCGGGGGTAAGTGTTCAATGAGGGGAGGGAATGGGGGAGGTCAGAGTTAATCTATTTTTTTTTTCTTAACTTAATGTGTGCAAATTCTGGCAAGTCAATCAGGGCACAGGAACCATCCACAATGTCCACACACAAAGGCTTGTGCCATTGGCTGCTGAAGTCTCATGTGCCTCTCCATATAAAGAGCGGACATGTTGTTTTAGTGCCATTTTGTTAGTATAACAGCGCAGAGAAGATGCTCCTGATGCTGGTCCTGGATACTGAAAGAATTTAAATAGTTAGCTAGGTGGTTGCTTCTAAGTTAGACAGTTTAAATCCATAGGATCCTGTGTGGCTGGGAAATCGACCTTCCAGCAGATCAATCGTTTTTGCTATTAGTGAGGTCCAGACAGAGACAGTAGGGCACATTTCAGCATAGAACTCTGTTGTGCACTGCTTATATTGTGCTCCATGCACAAGTACACCTTTGAATCTCTAATTTTTTCTGTTCCTAACGTGCTACATTAAGCAAGCCATATCTCAGCTTGAAATTTTTTGGCGCATATATTCTGCTGTATACAGGCCTCGTCCACAGTAAAAAATCTAATTTCTTATGTTACTAATGAGATACAGCATGCCACATCTCAGCTTGTAATTTTCTGGCGGTGAAATTCAGCTGTATGCAAAAGCTCGTTCACAGTAAAAAATCAAATTTTTTGTTGCTAATAGCATGCTCCAACCACACTATCTGAACAACATTAGTGAGAAAAGCGAGGTCGTGGAGGAACGGGAAATAGGATTGGTGCGCCAGGTGTATGTGGGGTAGGTGGTAATGTTAGTGAAAGTTCTAGTGAACCAATACCGTCACTTCCAATCCAAAGACAACTGACAACTTCTGATACTGGATGGGCTACTCCACTCCCTTTCTTTGGCAGCCGCACAGTGATATGCCTTGTTGATAAGGGCCAGAAAGAGCCTGTGCACCAGTGGATGGCAAGCGCTGCAACAAGTGGCCTCTCCTCCTCTTCCTCCACCTCAACATCACACACAGTACAGTCCTCAGAGGTAGCACCCCAATTACCCTTGTTTCCCTCTGCGACACAACTCTCCAACTGCCCAAATGACTGTAGGGAACCACAGATGGGCTAGTCTGCAGAGCTGTTCACACATTCTATGCCATGGGCATCAGAGGTCTGCTCCAAAGATTCACAGACTTAAGAGGAGGAAAGCATCTGCACCGATGCCCAAATATTTGGATCCGGGGCAGGATGAAGTAGGGTCCAAGCAGAATCTTGATCCTCGTCACCAGATGTTAACCACCATGGGGGAGGTGATCCTGATGAGACTCAGATACCTAAGGCTCACTCGGAATGTACTGTGCTGTCAGGGACCGGACAAAGAGAAGGGTGACTTTAAGGGCGAGGAATGGGAGAACAGAGAGAATGATGATGAGGTTGTAGATCCCACTTGGTGTGAACACAAAGGCACGCAGCTGAATAGCTCATATGAGGAGGTGGAGGAGGAGCAAGACAAGGAGGATACATTGTGCCCTACTGCACAGACACGGAGTGATACAACCACGACAAGCACTGCATCCTTAGCCACAACTGTGGCTGTGGTCAGCAGCGCTCACGGGTCTGCTGCTCACAGGGGCGGGAAGGGTTGCTAGCCTTAACCTTTTTTGACACTGCAAAGGATGAGCCAACTCATGTTATCTGCCAGCTTTGCAAAAAAGATTCAGTAGAGGGAAAAATTGCAATCATTTTACTACTACATGCATGATCCGTCACATGCAAGATCAACATGCATTACTCTGGCAATCTCATGAAGATAAAATGCAGGCCATTGACCCTCACCAACCATCAGCCACCCCATTAACTGCATCTGCTGCTTCTTCCTCTTCCGTCACTGAGCCAAGTGTTCTCACGCAGGTCTCTGACCGCAAAGCATATGCTTGTTTACCTGCTACAGTAAGGCTGAGTGAGAGTCCGTCAGCTGTAACAGAAGTGGACATACCTGCTGTTTTTGCTTCACTGAGCACACCACATCTTTCTCAATCCACCGTAACATCCGCGCCTACACCTCACTCACGGTCCAGCAGTTTGTCGTGTTCACCCTACTCCACAGTTTCTCATCACTGCCGCCAGCCCTCGGTCCCGCAGTTGTGGTCTAGCAAAAGATTATCCTCCTACACATGACAAAGCTAAGAGGTTGAACTCCACCAACTCCAATCTGTTGGCCACAGAAATGCTGCCTTTTCGCCTGGTGGATACAGACAATTTCCGAAAGCTATTAATTCTCTAAGAAAGCTATGCCTGTGTTACACCAGCATGTTGCAGACAACATCACCCATTCCTTGACTAAATCTAAGTTTGCCAGGGTGAATTTCACCACAGACACCTGAACGAGTAAACATGGCCAGGGGCGTTACATCTCGCTGACTGGCCACAGGGTGACTCTGGTGGCTGTGGGGGCAGGCTGAGAAGGGGCTGCTCCACAAGTCTTGGAATCCCCAAGGTTTGCTGGACAAACCTCTGTATCTAACACTTACTCCACTGCTTCTGCCTCCTCCCCCTCCTCTAGGGCCTCCACCAATGCCCTCATCCTCTGCTTTAATGACACACGCGTTCCAACAGTGCAGAGAGAATCCCCACTACTTCTGTACTTCACAGCCAGGGCTCACCACAATCAGGCAGTGTTAAAATTAATATGCCTTGGAGATCACAGTCATACAGCTGAAAAGTTGCGCACAACTATCCAGGCCGAGTTTGAGCAATGGCTGTCACCGCTGGACCTGTAGCCAGGGAGCCTAAGAAACATGCATTCCTCACATGTATTAAAGCTGTCAAACAGTCGCAAATCATGAGCATGGAGTGACTGAACACCCAAACATGCTGAAGATACTCGGAAAACACCCAAGGATGCTCGTAAATCTCAAGTAGCGAGCATGCTTGCTCATCACTAATAACAATGTTACTAAGTTCCAGACTGTCGTCACACAGGTGACTGCCAAGGAAGGGCGGATTACAGCGATCTTGGGAGGTTGGTGATACCAGACAAACTGTTCGCGAAGGTGCAGAAGCCAAGGAAGAAATCGAGTAGGAAGAAGTGATGGATGAGAAAAAGTCAGGAGATGAAGAGGATAATCATGTCCTCTCTGTTTTCCATGTTTGGTGGGAGGGGACCGAGGAAACAAGCATCAGTGTTACCCAGCAACCAACACAACATGGGCTTGGATCTCATGTAAGAGTCCGATGTAATGCACACGCCCGGGCTGAGCGGCATGTCCGTGTGATTCCACTGGACCGTGCCGGAGAGTGAATGCCTGGAGGGGCGTAACTAGGTATTCACCCGATCCGACCAGGGTCGCACGACGGCAAACGACGCCAGTGCACCAAGGAGGAACCGAACAGAGGGACCAGGTGCTACTCCAGGACAGACCCCGGACACGGCTGTTGACCCACAGAGGGGAATACAGGAACAGACTGGTTAGGCTGGCACAACTGGTATGCAGGCAGGCGGGTATGCAGGCAGGGGGGAACAGGCAAGCACGGCTAGAGTGCAGACAGGAAGGCACTAGCAGGTAGGAACACAGGCAGGATAGGACCCAGTACACACTGGGACTCTGGAACAGAACCACAGATGTGGCGGACAAACACAGCAGAGTGAGGCCGCCCAGAGAGGTGAGCATGAGCAGGGCAGGACGAGACCGCCCGGAGCGGTGAGCAAGAGCAGAGCAGGACGAGACCGCCCGGAGCGGTGAGCAAGAGCAGAGCAGGACGAGACCGCCCGGAGCGGTGAGCAAGAGCAGAGTAGGACGAGACCGCCCGGAGTGGTGAGCAAGAGCAGAGCAAAACGAGACCGCCAGGAGCGGTGAGCAAGAGCAGAGCAGGACGAGACCGCCTGGAGCGGTGAGCAAGAGCAGAGCAGGACGAGACCGCCTGAAGCGGTGAGCAAGAGCAGAGCAGGACGAGACCGCCTGGAGCGGTGAGCAAGAGCAGAGCAGGACGAGACCGCCTGGAGCGGTGAGCAAGAGCAGAGCAGGACGAGACCGCCTGGAGCGGTGAGCAAGAGCAGAGCAGGACGAGACCGCCTGGAGCGGTGAGCAAGAGCAGAGCAGGACGAGGCCGCCTGGAGCGGTGAGCAAGAGCAGAGCAGGACGAGGCCGCCTGGAGCGGTGAGCAAGAGCAGAGCAGGACGAGGCCGCCTGGAGCGGTGAGCAAGAGCAGAGCAGGACAAGGCCGCCTGGAGCGGTGAGCAAGAGTAGAGCAGGACGAGGCCGCCTGGAGCGGTGAGCAAGAGTAGAGCAAGACTGCTGGAGCAGTGAGCAAAAGGATAAGAGCGGAGCGAGACAACCGGAGCAGTGAGCAAAAGGGTCAGAGCGGAGCAAGGCTGCCGAAGCAGTGAGCAAAAGGGTCAGAGCGGAGCAAGGCTGCCGGAGCAGCGAGCAAAAGGGTCAGAGCGGAGCAAGGCTGCCGGAGCAGCGAGCAAAAGGGTCAGAGCGGAGCAAGGCTGCCGGAGCAGTGAGCAAGGCAGAGCAGGCTAGAACCGTCGGAGCGGTGAGCAAGGCAGAGCAGGGGGACAGGGCTCTGTTCACACGGAACAGACAGGAAGGGAAAGACAGAGCCAGATACCCACAGGGTACTTGCAGAGAAGTAGCGAGTGGACCACAAACTCACAAACGGGAGTACAGAGACAACAAGCAGGAGTTAGGTACGAGTTCAGACTCTGCAGAAAAAGGAAAGGAACGGACATAGAGAAAAAACAGGTAAAAGATAGGAGAGAGTTCAGACTGGAACTGAGTGTACGGAGGAGACCGACACTGCAGCGGAATACAGGAGCGGGTCTGGGAATATGGCCCCTAGAAGGCGGGAGGAACAGGATAGGAGCGTGTTCAGACAGGCCTGGAAATATTGCCTCCAGGATAGGCAGACAAGAGAACACAGAACGGGACCTGGCACCTTCAGAGTGAAAGCACACACTGAATGAAACACAATGCCCAGGCAGGGATTGATTGGGGCAGCTGGGTTAAATACCAGGTGACAGACAGCAATAGGCTGAGGACGCACAAGGGGTGTGACCCACAGCAGGTACAAAAAGCAGGAAGTGATCGGGCGCCGCCCTTAAGCAGCAGAAACAGACACAAACAGACAGCATGGAGGGAAGCCAGAGAGACATTCTGGACTGGAGATCAAGTGCGCGCTCTTGCACAGTGGGAGATGGACCACTATGCAAGGACGCCGCCAGGTATGTTACACCCGACACATGAGCGCCTTCTTGCTGCACTATTTCCAACATGATCCCCTTATAGTTAGGATACAAAATAGTGCTTACTACTGGGTTGCCACTTGTCTTCAGCACTGCTGGAGGTGTCCTGACGGATAAGCGAAGCCGGCTGTTCCCTGAAAGTGTAGACCGCCTAACTTTCATCAAGATGAACAAGTCATGGATATCCAAGGACTTTTTCACCCCAATCGCAGACTGTGCAGATAAGGTTCGTGGTTCCTGTGCCTGCTGTTTCTGCTGCTACTGCTGATGTTAACAATAATTTTTTTGAAATGTGGAGACTCCTGGTTGGATCTCCAACTTGTGTTTTGGCTGTAGTGGAAGGTTGTTGGTCCCAATTATACTATTTCTATTCTAGTGAAATTGATGTCACTTTGGTGGTGTCTGCCCCTAATTTTTGGAAATGTGGCTACTACTGATTGAGTCTCCATCTGCTTGATTTGCTATAGTTGAAGGGCTGTCAGTGTCCCATTATACTAGTTGTACTCTTTTGAAATTGATGCTACTTTGGTGGTGTCTGTCCCTAATTTTTGGAAATGTAGAAATTCCTGATTGGGTCTTCATCTGCTGGGCTGGCTATAGTGGAACAGGTGTTAGTGGCCCATTATTCTAGTTCTACTCTAGTGAAATTGATGCCATTTTGGTGGTGTCGCGCCCTAACATTTGGAAATGTGGAGACTTCAGATTGTGTCTTCATCTGCTGGGTTGGATGTAGTGGAAGGGGTGTCAGTGGCCTATTATACTAGTTCTACTCTAGTGAAATTGATGCTACTTTGGTGGTGTCTGCTCCTAATTTTTGGAAATGTGAAGACTCCATCTGCTTGGTTGGCTGTAGTGAAAGGGGCGTCAGTGGCTCATTATACTAGTTCTACTCTGCTGAAATTGATGCCACTTTGGTGGTGTCTGCCCTTAATTTTTGGAAATGTGGAGACTCCTGATTGGGTCTCCATCTGGTGGGTTGGCTGTATTGGAAGAGGTGTCGGTCCCTATTATACTATTTCTACTCTAGTGATATTGATGCCATTTTGGTGGTGTCTGCCCCTAATTATAGAAAATGTGGAGACTCCTGATTGGTTCTCCATCTGCTTGGTTGGCTCTAGTGGAAGGGCTGAGAGTGCCCCATTATACTAGTTGTACTCTTTTAAAATTGGTGCTACTTTGGTGGTTTTTGTCCCTAATATTTGGAAATGTAGAGATTCCTTATTGGGTCTCCATCTGCTGGGTTGGATGTAGTGGAAGGGCTGTCAGTGCCCCATTATACTGGTTCTACTCTAGTGAAATTGATGCCACTTTGGCGGTGTCTGCCCCTAATATTTTGAAATGTGGAGATTCCTGATTGGGTCTCCATTTGCTTGATTGGCTGTAGTGGAAAGGGTGTAAGTGACCCATTATACTAGTTCTACTCTAGTGAAATTGATGCCACTTTGGTGGTGTCTGCCCCTAATTATTGGAAATGTGGAGACTCCTGATTGGGTCTCCATTTGCTAGGTTGGCTGTAGTGAAAGAGGTGTCGGTCTCCATTATACTATTTCTACTCTAGTGAAATTGATGCCACTTTGGTGGTGTCTGCCCCAAATTTTTGGAAATGTGGAGAATCCAAGTTGCGTCTCCATCTGGTGTGTTTCCTGTAGTGGAAGAGGTGTGGGTCCCCATTATACTATTTCTACTCTAGTGAAATTGATGTCACTTTGGAGGTGTCTGCCCCTAATTTTTTGAAATGTGGCTACTTCTGATTGGGTCTCTATCTGTTGGATTGACTATAGTTGAAAGACTGTCAGTGCCCCATTATACTAGTTGTACTCTTTTGAAATTGATGCTACTATGGTGGTGTCTGCCCCTAATTTTTTGAAATGTGGAGACTTCTGATTGGGTCTCCATCTGCTTGGTTGGATGTAGTGGAAGGGGTGTCAGTGGCCTATTATACTAGTTTTACTCTACTGAAATTGAGGCCACTTTGGTGGTGTCTGCCCCTAATTTTTGGAAATGTGGAGACTCCTGATTGTGTCTCCATTTGCTTGGTTGGCTCTAGTGGAAGTGGTTTCAGTGGCCCATTATACTAGTTCTACTCTGGTACAATTGATTCCACTTTTGTGGTGTCTGCCCGTAATTAATGGAAATTTGGAGACTACTGATTGGGTCTCCATTTGCTGGTTTGGCTGTAGTGGAAGTGTTGTCAGTCCCAATTATACTATTTCTATTCTAGTGAAATTGATGCCACTTTGGTGGTGACTGCCCCTAATTTTTGGAAATGTGGCTACTACTGATTGAGTCTCCATCTGCTTGATTGGCTATAGTTGAAGGGCTGTCAGTGCCCCATTATACTAGTTGTACTCATTTGAAATTGATGCTACTTTGGTGGTGTCTGTCCCTAATTTTTGGAAATGTAGAAATTCCTGATTGGATCTTCATCTTCTGGACTGGCTAAAGTGGAACAAGTGTTAGTGGCCCATTATTCTAGTTCTACTCTAGTGAAATTGATGCCATTTTGGTGGTGTAGGGCCCTAATTTTTGGAAATGTGGAGACTTCTGATTGTGTCTTCATCTGCTGGGTTGGATGTAGTGGAAGGGGTGTCAGTGGCCTATTATACTAGTTGTACTCTAGTGAAATTGATGCTACTTTGGTGGTGTCTGCTCCTAATTTTTGGAAATGTAGAGATTCTTAATTGGGTCTCCACCTGCTGGGCTGGCTGTAGTGGAAAGGGTGTCAGTCGTTCATTATAAAAGTTCTACTCTGGTGAAATTGATGCCACTTTGGTGGTGTCTGCCCCTAATTTTTGGAAATGTGGAAACTCCTGATTTGGTCTCCATCTTCTGGGTTGGCTGTAGCGAAAGAGGTGTCGATCCCCATTTTACTATTTCTACTCTAGTGAAATTGATGCCACTTCGGCGGTGTCTGCCCTAATTTTTAGAAATGTGGAGAATCCAAATTGGGTCTCCATCTGGTGAGTTTCCTGTAGTGGAAGAGGTGTCGGTCCCCATTCTACTATTTCTATTCTAGTGAAATTGATGCCACTTAGGCGGTGTTTGCCCCTAATTTTTGGAAATGTGGAGACTACTGATTGGGTCTCCATGTGCTTGGTTGACTCTAATGGAAGAGGTGTCGGTCCCTATTATACTATTTCTACTCTAGTGAAATTGATGGCACTTTGGTGGTGTCTGCCCCTAATTTTTGGAAATGTGTGGACTCCTGATTGGGTCTCTATCTGCTGGGTTGGCTGTAGTGGAAGAGGAGTTGGACCCCATTATACTATTTATACAGTTCTATGAAAAAGTTTGGGCACCCCTATTAATCTTAAGCTTAATGTTTTATAAAAATTGGTGTTTTTGCAACAGCTATTTCAGTTTGATATATGTAATAACTGTTGGACACAGTAATGTTTCTGCCTTGAAATTAGGTTTATTGTACTAAAAGAAAATGTGCAATCTGCATTCAAACAAAATTTGACAGGTGCATAAGTATGGGCACCTCACCAGAAAAGTGACATTAATATTTAGTAGATCCTCCTTTTGCAAAAATAACAGCCTCTAGTCACTTCCTGTAGCTTTTAATGAGTTCCTGGATCCTGGATGAAGGTATTTTTGACCATTCCTCTTTACAAAACAATTCCAGTTCAGTTAAGTTTGATGGTCGCCAAGCATGGACAGCCCTCTTCAAATGATCCCACAGATGTTCAACGATATTCAGGTCTGGGGACTGGGATGGCCATTCCAGAACATTGTAATTGTTCCTCTGCATGAATGCCTGAGTAGATTTGGAGCGGTGTTTTGGATCATTGTCTTATGAAAGATCCATCCCCTGCATAACTTCAACTTTGTCACTGATTCTTGAACATTATTGTCAAGAATCTGCTGATAATGAGTGGAATCCATGTGTCCCTCAACTTTAACAAGATTCCCGGTGCCGGCATTGGCCACACAGCCCCAAAGCATGATGGAACCTACGCCAAATTTTACTGTGAGTAGCTAGTGTTTGTCTTGAATGCTGTGTTTTTTTGCCGCCATGCACAATGCCTTTTTGTATGACCTCCCACCATGCCGAGTGCCCGGAGACAACTGATCCCACACTTGGACACTCAGAAGAGCTGTTCACTTTTCCATTTGTAGATTCGGGCCTCTCGCCTGGCCAGCTTCAAGTGAGTCAAGAGGAAAACGCGTGTATCGATGCACAAATATTGGAGCAGCCACGGTCAGACGAAGGCGACGGTGGTAAAGTGCAATTACTGTCGCAAGAGGTGGATGATGATGATGATGAGACACAATTGCCAGAAAGTCAGGAGGAGGACCAGGGTGCGGAAGTGGAAGACGAGGTAGTGGATTATATAGTAACTGAGTCAAGCTGGCAGGGGGACACACAGAGCAAGGACAGCAGCACACAGGGGGAGGGAGGCATAGCACCACAACAGGCAGGAAGAAGCAGTGTGGTGGCCACAGACACAAGGTGGGAAAGCATTCCTCATAACGCCAACACGAAGGAAGTTGCCAGTACAACTGTTAGGTCTTCCCGAGTCTGGTTATTTTTTAAAGACTCTGCAGATAACCCCTAAAAGGTCGTTTGCACCACCTGCCAGGCCAGCATCAGCAGGGGTAGCAAAATTAGCAGCCTGACCACCACCAGCATGATCAGGCACATGGCAGCAAAGCACCTGATTAAGTGGGCTAAACCCCAGGGTCCAGCAACAGTGTCTGCGGGTGATACCACTGCTTGTTCAGCTGTTGTGCATGCACGCCAATCCCCTGTCCATGGCACAAGCTAAGATGCCTCCCGCGCCTGCACCTGTCATTGAACACTCTCAACTAGCACCATCAGCAAGCATGTCCACGTCCTTGTCCCAGTGCAGCGTTCAGTTGTCCCTACCCCAGTCCTTGGAACGCAAGCGCAAATACGCAGCCAATGCCCCACAGCCCACACTACTAAACTCACACATTTTGCAAATGCTTGCTCTCGAAATGTTGCCTTTTAGGCTCGTGGAGACGGAAGCTTTCCGCAACCTGATGGCGGCGGCCATCCCTCGGTACTCGTCCCCAACCGCCACTATTTCTCCTGGTGTTCTGTCTCCGCATTACACGAGCATGTGTCCCACAATATTAGACGTGCCCTCAACAACGCAGTTACTGGGAAAGTCCACCTAACCACGGACACGTGGACAAGTGCTTGTGGGCAGGGATGGTTCATCTCACTGACGGAACACTGGGTTAATTTAGTGGAGGCCGGGACCCAGTCATACTGTGGGATGGAACTCGTCCTCCTGACGTCGAGGATTAAGGGCCCTGGGTCAATCAGGGTTTCCCCTACATTCTACAGCTCTTGCACCTCCTTCTCCTCCTCCTCTTCAGCATCCATCTCCGAAATGACCATATTAGTTGCAAGCTGGAAGCACTGCAGCACTGCCTCGGCCAAGCTGCAACAGGCTGTGCTGAAACTAATATGCTTAGGTGACAAACCACACAATGCTGAAGAGTTGTGAACAGCTTTGAAAGAGCAGTCAGATCTGTGTCTGAGACCGCTGACCCTAGAGCCAGGCATGGTCGTGTGTGACAGTGGCTGGAATCTGGAGGTGGCTCTGAGGTGAGGCGAGCTCACACACGTACCATGCCTGGCCCATGTTCTTAACCTTGTGGTTCAGTGATTTCTCAAAACCTACCCGGATCTGTCGGATCTGCTTGTCAAAGTACGCCGCCTGTGTGTCCATTTTAGAAACTCAGCTACAGGTTCCGCCGCCCTTGCAGTGCTTCAGCAGCATTTGCAGCTTCCAGCTCACAGACTGACAATGAGGAAGAGGAGGAGGAGGAAGAACAGTAACTACTTTCCTGCGCTATAGACAGTACTACCTGCACAACTGTCATACCGTCTGTTCAGCATGGCCTGAGGACAGGGAGGAGGAGAAAGAGGAAGTGAATGAGGAGGAGAGCATGGTCAGTTGTCCTCTTGGTTAGGACACGGAAGTCAAGTCTTGCCTATTTGCAGTCTGGCACACATAGCCGAGTTTATTTTACGCTGCCTTTCACATGACCCTAGCATTGTCCATATTTTGGGTGACAGTCATTACTGGTTGTGATGCTTCTAGCCCCACGCTGCAGGGAGAAATTTCTGACTCTAATTCCCTTGCTGGACAGGCCTAATAAAATGGTGCAGTATGAAAAGGCCCTTGTTGCGGAATTATTAAAAAAATTCCCATCTGAAAACGCTGGCGCAGAGGTCACAGTTCATTGTCAAGCAAGGAGTACAGGCAAGAGAGCCACAAATGCAATCCAGCAGAGGCAGGGGAACACTGTTAAAGTTCTGGGACAGTTTTCTCAGACCCTCCCATCGCACAGGCCCTGAGGCGCAGGGTACTCTCCCAAGGAGTGTAAAGTTTCGGAAGATGGTGAGTGAGTACCTTGCTGACCGTACCAACATTCTCCGTGATTCCTCTGTGAATTATAATTAGTGTTGAGCCACCCCCGTAGGGTTCGGTTCGTCGAACACCCGTGTGTTCGCCGAACTGTTCGTCGAACTGTTCGTCGAACACCTTCGAACACCGTTAAAACCAATGGCAGGCAAACAAAAACACATAGAAACACATAGAAAACACCTTCAAAGGTGTCCAAAAGCTGACAAACTGCTCAGAAGACACAACTAACACATGGAAAAGTGACAAGTACATATAGTCATGCGAAAAGAAAAGAGGTGGAGGAGTAAAAGGAGGGGGAGACACAGATATAGGCATGTCATGCCCTTCTAAAATCCAAAAAGTGAGAAGCCGACACGTTCAGTCCGCTCCTGCCCGTGCCACCTCCGTGTCGCCGGGTTTGTGCCAGAGCCGCGGTGAACCCTGACGGCCAGCCCTCCTCTCCCAATACTGGTGCCTGTCCACTGGTGGGTCGAGCGAGCCACCCTGTGGTGGAGGCAGCTCTAAGCTTTTTAATTTAAATTGTCTCTCTAATTTGAATGAATACACTTTAAATCCATTTACAAGGATCTATTGGAGGGCAAGTCTCATGCCAGCAGCCGCGTAATTCCAGCTCCAGTAGCGTCCACTAAAGCTGCTGCAGTTAAAAAGCTTTTATAAGGATCGAGCTCGGCTGTCCACCGCAAGGCATCCTACTGCCAGTCCCAGCCCCTATGCCTTGGGGTGCCTCCTGATGCTCTTCACTGAGTATTCCGTGGTCCTGAAGCATTTCCTTTGAAAAAATTAAGTGTCCAAACTACAGGTGGTGTAGCTTGCTTAACAGCTGGGATAATCCGCTGACTAGCAGACACTGCTACTAGGCACAAAGTATTTCCTGGGCTAGATGCAGTTAAAAATTTGTAATTAGATACTCTCGTTGGATGCTGAGAAAGCATTCCATAGAGTCTCCTGGCACGCCATATATGATTCTCTTAAAAAGCTTGGGGTAGGGGTCTAGGGGACCCTTTTATAGCCAAAATCACGGCCCTGTATCACAATACGTCACCTAGGCTGAAGATAAATGGAACTGTAGCACCCTGAGGGCTCGGTTGCTACAGAGGTATTGCACCTCACCCAGAGGTGTGATATCTCACTCTCAGGTAAGGATGGAGTGTGGATCAGGACCCGACACCTGCATGCATTACACCACATTGCCGTGGGGCAGGGCGACCAATATGCCTCTGAGATGGGCACGACAGTCCCTGTCCCTGGCTGGAGTGGGAGGAGGGAACACTGAGGAAGGGGAACCCTGTAGTGCAGGAGCAGGGAGGAAGCAGTTCCTGGGTGCATTGAGAAGGGAGTATAAAAGGTGGGCACCATCTTAGTTCAGTGCAGAGAAGTCTGAGCAGAAGTGGCAGGGAGCAGGGGCTCTGCATGAGCTCTGCTCCGGAGGCGGGCCTAGTAACAGAGGCCCAGGCCTGGAAGAGGGAGAAGGAAGGAAGAGGAGCGGAGAAGGCTCCAGGAACGAGGAATGAAGGGATCCCAGGGGTGCGGACGGGCGAGTCGCCACCGCACGCCCGAATCCACCTGCGTGGAGGGGTCAGGCCAAAGGGGGAGACCGGTCCACGAAACTAGTGGAGGCAGGAAACGACCCTCAGCTAGAAACCGGAGGCTGTGACATTTTATGTGGCGCAGCCCCTCACTACACCCGCTAGGAAGGCACCACATAGGGTCAGGGAAACTGGCGCCAAGTTTACCAAGAGGAGGCCCGAGGCAGCCCGACAGAAGGGTTGGTAAGAAAGTCCAGACAAAGTACACACAAAGGGGGTCCTGTGAAGCGCTCCAAACTTATCTGGGAGATGTCTGAGCCCCTCACCTGGTAAGCACAGTACGACGTAGGCAGCCGTTACCTGCAGACGTGGTCTGGATAATAAGAACTGTGAGTAAAGGCCCTGGACTGCATCACTGACTCCGTGTCGTTACTGCTGCTGCCCTGCACCATCACCCCCATCCTCCGCATCCACTGCCCTGAGGCTATACTCCTCCCGTGGGGAGTTATGCTACGCTCTGCTGCACCCACAACACCAGCCTCAGCGGTCTGCCCTGCAGCGGCGGTTCACTCTGACCGCAATCCACGGGTGGCGTAGTCGGACATTTAAACATCAAAACCACATAAATAGTTCCGCCACTGGTTTGACCACCCTGAGCCACGAAACCGGGTCGCCGCCACGAAGACTACAACCACCAGCATCCACCAAAAAGGGTCCGGCTCTGGGTGTCCCAAGGCCCAGGGTGTGCATCAGAACATTTTCATCACCTTTCACAATCACCAATGGGACAAGGCAGGGATGTCCTCTGTCCCCTCTCTTATACATCCTAGTGACGGAACACCTGCTCTCATCAATTCGCCATAACCCCAATATTAGGTGGATTGAGGTGGGAGGCACCGAGTACAAGTGCTCTCTCTTTGCTGATGATGTCCTAGTATATATCACTCAATCACATATATCCATCCATGCTGTTATGGCTGAAATAGATCACTTTGTTACATGGTCAAATTTTAAAATCAATGCAGCGAAGTCTTTGGCCCTCGATGTCTCCCTCCCCAAATCCATATAGGATTCCATCCAGTCCAACTTTCCCTTTGCCTGGCCCTCACAGGGTATCAAATACTTAGGAATTCCTATTCATAGAGACCTCTCCCATCTATGTTATCTTAATTTTGGGCCCTTTATTGAACAACTCCATACAGACCACGGTTGGCAAGTTAGAACTGTAAGATTCACTACGTGAACCACTGGTGTTTTGTGGAAAAGCACATGTACACTGTGTTCCAAATTATTATGCAAAAAGTGTTTAGGAGTGATAAGGGAAGAATTTGTTTGTTTGTCAGTTAAACTCATTGATGGTGATGTGTGTCAGGGCTCTTTATATCACTGTAAGCAATTGCAGACACCTGTGCTAATTAGTTTGGCAGGTGTGTCCAATGAAAGGCAAGACTACTTAAGAAGGCTGTCTCACATTATTAAGCAGCCTACATTTTCTGCCAAAATAGGAAAGAAAAAGGATGTGTCGGCTGCTGAGAAGCAACAAATTGTGGAGTGTTTAGGTCAACGCATGACTACAATCAACATTGTGCGATGATCAGGATGAAGTGTCTTGGCAATCAAGAAGTATGTAGCTGATTCACAGTACACACGTGTGCGTGCTGATAAGGGCAAATTGAGGACTCTTTCCTACAGGCAATTACGTCAGGTTAAAAGAGCAGCGGCAAAAAAGAGTTGTCTTAGCAGCAGACAAGTTTTTGAAGCTGCTGGTGCCTCCAACGTCCCCCGAACAACAAGATGCAGGGTCCTTCAGAGGTTTGCAGCTGTGCATACGCCATCCTGTCGACCTCCTCTATCCACTTCACACAAGCAGAAACGGCTCCAGTGGGCCAAACATTACATGAAGACTGATTTCAAAACTGTTTTGTTCACGGATGAGTGCCGTGCAGCGCTCGATGGTCCAGATGGATGGAGTGGAGGATGGCTGGTTGACGGACACCCCACGCAAACACGGCTACAGCGCCAACAAGGAGGAGGTAGAGTAATGTTTTGGGCTGGAATCATGGGGAGAGAGATTGTCGGCCCCTTTAGGATCCCTGAAGGCGCTAAAGATGAACTCCATAATGTATGTGGATTTTCTCAAACAGCACTTCCTGCCATGGTTCAAGAAGAAGAACCGTGTATTTCACAGCAAGATCATTTTTTTGCATGATAATGCACCATCTCATGCTGCACATAAAACATCTGCATCTCTGGCTGATATGGGCATAAAAGGGGACAAACTTATGGTGTGACCCCCATGCTCCCCTGACCTCTACCCCATTCAGAACCTCCGGAGCATCATCAAAAGGAGTGTCTATGATGGCGGGAGGCAGTTCACATCTAAGCAACAGCTCTGGGAGGGTATTCTGTCCTCATGCAAAACAATTGAAGCAGAAACCATCCAAATCCTGACAAATTCAATGGACAAGAGAGTTCAGAAGCTCCTTTCGAACAAGGGGTCCTATGTGAAAATGTAACATCACCTAGAATAAAGTTTTGAGTTGAAAACTGTTTGATTTCAGTTTCTAATAACCTGCTAATGCTTATAATTTCAAAAATGACCATTTTTTGGGTCTTTATTAAAATGAAAAGGTTGATCGAAAAGTTTGGGGGATCTAAGAGTGTGGCAACCCAGTAGTCATGATTACTTCGAATTCTGACAATATGAGGGTCATGTTGCAGGTAGTGCAGCAAGAAGGCACTTATGTGTCTTGCGCATCTCGGAGCCCCAAAATTATTTTCCGGGCTAGATGCAGCTAAAAATTATTATTGATTTTAAATCTGGTGGAGCTTAGTATAGATGGCCTAATAGGATCAGTGCTGCACACTGCTACAAAGCCCAAATTATTTTCCAGTCAAGATACAGATAAGCATGATTAGTAATTTGAAAGCTTAAAACGGTTGGTAGGGTGATTTTAACCAATCATCAATCTTTTACTCTCCCCAGGATGACACAGGGGTAGAAAAGTCGTTTCGGATCCATGATTTGTTCATCTTTATGAACGTGAGTCTGTCTACATTATCAGTGGAGAGCCGCATGCGCTTATCTGTCAGCACACCACCAGCAGCGCTGAACACACGTTCAGACAGAACGCTGGCTGCGGGGCATGACAAGATCTCCAAGGCGTAAGTGGCTAGCTCCGGCCATTTATCCAGATTGGAAGCCCAAAAAGAGCAAGGGTCCAGTGACACAGTCATGGCTTCAATGTTTACTTCGAGATACTCCTGTACCATCATCTCTAGGCGTTGACTATGTGTCAGACTTCTTGTCTCCTGTGGCCTTGCAAAGGATGGGCTAAAAAAGTGGTGAAATGATTCCGCAAAATTGATGTTACCAGCAGATACTGTGGTTCTGCTACGGTTTGAGTGCTGAACACTTGACGGTCCCACGGTTGGCAAGTTGGAACTGTGAGATTCACTACGTGCACCACTGGTGTTTTGTGGAAAAGCACATGTAAGATTCTGCAACAGTCTCTGCTGATACTCCTGCATGCGTGCATCCCTTTCTATGGCAGGAATAATTTCTGCAAATTTACTTTTGTACCGGGGATCTAACAGTGTGGCAACCCAGTAGTCAGGATTATTTCTAATTCTCACAATTCGAGGGTCATGTTGCAGGTAGTGCAGCAAGAAGGCACTCATGTAAATCACCGGAATAGTCATGCTGATAATGGCATCGTCAGCACTAAACATCTTCGTCGCCATTTCAAAACTGTGCAGAAGGGTACATAGGTCCCTGATCTGAGACCACTCCTCCAGCTTGATTTGCCCCACCTCTTGATCTCGTTGGCCCAGGCTATACGTCAGAACGTATTGCACAAGGGCTTGTCGGTGCTGCCACAGTCGCTGCAACATGTACAGAGTTGAATTCCACCGGGTAGGCACATCGCATTTTAGCCGGTGAAGTGGCAGACCCAACGACTTCTGTAGAGATGTAAGTCGCTGAGCTGCGGGATGCGAACGGCGGAAGTGAGCACACAGTGACCGTGCCCTCTAGAAGGCCATCTAGTCTGGGATAGTGGGCTAAAAATTGCTGGACAACCAGGTTCAACACGTGAGCCATACAAGGCACGTGTGTGACATTGCCCCGGCGAAGGGCCGCACCCAGGTTTGCAGCATTGTCGCACACGGCCTTCCCTGGTTTCAGGTCCAGTGGAGACAACCATTCATGAAATTGGTTCTCCAGAGCTGACCACAACTCCTCAGCTGTGTGACTCACATTTCCCAGACATTTCAAAGTAAAAACCGCCTGATGACGTTGAGCCCTACTGCCAGCATAGTAAGGAAGTGTGCAGGATCCCTTCTGCGCAGTTATAAAGCTTGTGGCATGACCAGACAGGCTTTGGGTGCAGGTGAAAGACCGAGAGGAGGTTGAGGAGGCAGAAGCAGTGGAGGAACTTTGACATAAAGAGGATTGACGCACAACTCGTGGGGATGGCAAGACTTGGACAGCAGCCCCTTGTCCTGCTGTCACCATAGTTACCCAGTGCCCAGTCAGCGACATGTAACGCCCCTGTCCATGCCTACTCGTCCAAGTGTCTGTGGTGAAATGCACCCTGTCACACACAGAGTTTCTCAAAGAAGCGGTGATGTTGTGTGCGACATGCTGGTGGAGCGCAGGCACACCTTTCTTTGAGAAGAAGTGCCGACTGGGCATCTGGTACTGGGGCACTGCGACGGACATAAGATCTCGAAAATCCTCTGTGTCCACCAGGCGGAAAGGCAGCATTTCTGTAGCCAAGAGCTTGCAGATGGTGAAATTCAACCTCTTAGCTTTCTCATGGCTTGGAGGAAATGGTCTTTTACTTGTCCACATCTGAGGGACCGAGGGCTGGCTATTGTGCTTAGACGGGGTTGATAAGGGTGTCCCCGGCAAACTGCCGGTCTGTGAGGAAGATGCAGGCGGACATGTTAGGTTGCCTTGATCCAAAGGTGGTGCTATCGATGTCGGACAGCGCTCAACACCAGCTGGTGTTACCACCTCCAAAGAAAATGATGACCTGCCAATCACGCTGGCTGTTGCGGGTAAATAGGTGGCAGGTCTGCGCCCCAAAACAGGTGTGACTGCTGTCCCCCCAGTCACAGAGGATGAAGAGGCCGCGGATGCACAAGATATGGCAGACGGTGGTTGGCCCGGCCGGCTAGGCCGCATTGTAGCACACTGAGCTTCCCACTGCAACTTATGCTTCATGTCCATGTGCCGGTTCATGCATGAAGTACTCAAACTATGTATTTTTTGGCCTCTACTTAGCTTTTGCTGACAAATGTTACAGATAACACGAGTTGGGTCATCTTTATCGATCTGAAAAAATGCCCAGGCTATGCAAGGCTTAGCACCCATGCGACCTGAAGAGCCACCACGACTTGTGGTGAGAGGCAGAGTTGTGTTTGAGGATGCAGTTGTTGACGTGCTTCCAGTAATACGTCTCTGTCCAGGAAGGTGCAACCTGACCTCGTCGTCATTAGCATCTTCCTCCACCTCCTCTGCTGACCTCATCTCTTGGCTGACTGTGGGTTGACAGTAAGTGGGATCTCCAACCTCATCATCATCACCCTGTGCGTTATCACACCCGTCGTCCTCAGAGCCAACCTGTTCCTGCCCTGACAAAAAACTAAAGTTGTCGCTCCAATCAGGTATTTGAGTCTCATCATCATCTTCCTCATTGTCTCCACCAACAGGAGTTACAGTTTGGGAATGAGGGTCTACATTATGGTCAGAACCTTCTGCGTCTGGTCCTGGATCCGACTCATAAAGATTCTGGGCATCAGTGCAGATCATTTCCTCGTCTGGATTCACAGAAGCGCTTGAGTCGACCTCTGATTCCCAGGCTATAGTATGAGTAAACAGCTCTGCAGACTCAACCATCTGTTCTACCTCATACTCAGACGGGCAGCTGGAGATTTGGGAGCTGTGAGGAAGCAAGTGCGATTGGGGTGACACCTTTGAGGACTGGAGTATTTGTGATGTTGAAGTTGATGTGGAGGAGAGCCCACTTAAAGGAGCACTTGATATCCGTTGAAGCACCTGCTGTTTTTGTGCCTCATCTGGAATTTGTAGCGATTGGCGTGGCCGTAAGAAAGGGATCTTATCACATTGTCCGCTAAAAAAAGTAGACATTTTAGTTTGGCTGGAAGATGGTCTTTCTTCTGCAGATGTTACTGTTGCTTTAACACCTACCCCACGGACACAACCTTTCTTCCCCTTCCCAACACACCTATTCCCCTTTCCACCCGCAGCAGGCCTTTTTCCACTCATTTTGGTGGTTAACTAATTCACAACTCTGGAGTTGTTTGCACAAAAAAACAATGGATGGGAACCGAGCAGAGCTGAGTGGCCAAACTGTGGTATTAGGCCAAAACTATTGGCTGGGTTAGATGCAGAAAAAAATTATATTCAATTTGCAACCTGATGGAGGTCAGTATAGATGGACTAATAGAACAAGTCCCACACACAGCTAGAAGCCCAAATATTTTTTCAGAGGTAGATGCAGAAAAAAATTGTATTCAGTTTGCAACCTGATGGAGGTCAGTATAGATGGACTAATAGAACAAGTCCTACACACAGCTAGAAGCCCAAATATTTTTTCAGAGGTAGATGCAGAAAAAAAATATATTCAGTTTGCAACCTGATGGAGGTCAGTATAGATGGACTAATAGAGAAAGTCCCACACACTGCTAGAAGGCCAAATATTTTTTCAGAGCTAGATGCAGACAAAAAATTATTTTTAATTTGCAACCTGATGGAGGTCAGTATAGATGGACTAATAGAGAAAGTCCCACACACTGCTAGAAGGCCAAATATTTTTTCAGAGCTAGATGCAGATATAAATTATTTTTAATTTGCAACCTGATGGAGGTCAGTATAGATGGACTAATAGAGAAAGTCCCACACACTGCTAAGAAGGCCAAATATTTTTTCAGAGCTAGATGCAGAAAAAAATTATATTCAGTTTGCAACCTGATGGAGGTCAGTATCGATGGACTAATAGAACAAGTCCCACACACAGCTAGAAGGCCAAATATTTTTTCAGAGGTAGATGCAGATAAAAATTATTTTTAATTTGCAGCCTGATGGAGGTCAGTATAGATGGACTAATAGAGAAAGTCCCACACACTGCTAGAAGGCCAAATATTTTTTCAGAGCTAGATGCAGACAAAAAATTATTTTGAATTTGCAACCTGATGGAGGTCAGTATAGATGGAATAATAGAGAAAGTCCCACACACTGCTAGAAGGCCAAATATTTTTTCAGAGCTAGATGCAGACAAAAAATTATTTTTAATTTGCAACCTGATGGAGGTCAGTATAGATGGACTAATAGAGAAAGTCCCACACACTGCTAGAAGGCCAAAATATTTTTTCAGAGCTAGATGCAGATAAAAATTATTTTTAATTTGCAATCTGATGGAGGTCAGTATAGATGGACTAATAGAGAAAGTCCCACACACTGCTAGAAGGCCAAATATTTTTTCAGAGCTAGATGCAGAAAAAAATTATATTCAGTTTGCAACCTGATGGAGGTCAGTATAGATGGACTAATAGAACAAGTCCCACACACAGCTAGAAGCCCAAATATTTTTTCAGAGGTAGATGCAGAAAAAAATTATATTCAGTTTGCAACCTGATGGAGGTCTGTATAGATGGATTAATAGAACAAGTCCCACACACAGCTAGAAGCCCAAATATTTTTTCAGAGGTAGATGCAGAAAAAAATTATATTCAGTTTGCAACCTGATGGAGGTCTGTATAGATGGATTAATAGAACAAGTCCCACACACAGCTAGAAGCCCAATATTTTTTCAGAGGTAGATGAAGAAAAAAAATATATTCAGTTTGCAACCTGATGGAGGTCAGTATAGATGGACTAATAGAGAAAGTCCCACACACTGCTAGAAGGCCAAATATTTTTTCAGAGCTAGATGCAGACAAAAAAATTATTTTTAATTTGCAACCTGATGGAGGTCAGTATAGATGGACTAATAGAGAAAGTCCCACACACAGCTAGAAGGCCAAATATTTTTTCAGAGTTAGATGCAGATAAAAATTATTTTTAATTTGCAGCCTGATGGAGATCAGTATAGATGGACTAATAGAGAAAGTCCCACACACTGCTAGAAGGCCAAATATTTTTTCAGAGCTAGATGCAGACAAAAAATTATTTTGAATTTGCAACCTGATGGAGGTCAGTATAGATGGACTAATAGAGAAAGTCGCACACACTGCTAGAAGGCCAAATATTTTTCAGAGCTAGATGCAGACAAAAAATTATTTTTAATTTGCAACCTGATGGAGGTCAGTATTGATGGACTAATAGAGAAAGTCCCACACACTGCTAGAAGGCCAAATATTTTTTCACAGCTAGATGCAGATAAAAATTATTTTTAATTTGCAACCTGATGGAGGTCAGTATAGATGGACTAATAGAGAAAGTCCCACACACTGCTAGAAGGCCAAATATTTTTTCAGAGCTAGATGCAGAAAAAAATTATATTCAGTTTGCAACCTGATGGAGGTCAGTATAGATGGACTAATAGAACAAGTCCCACACACAGCTAGAAGCCCAAATATTTTTTCAGAGGTAGATGCAGATAAAAATTATTTTTAATTTGCAACCTGATGGAGGTCAGTATAGATGGACTAATAGAGAAAGTCCCACACACTGCTAGAAGGCCAAATATTTTTTCAGAGCTAGATGCAGACAAAAAATTATTTTGAATTTGCAGCGTGATGGAGGTCAGTATAGATGGACTAATAGAACAAGTCCCACACACTGCTAGAAGCCCAATTATTTTGTCAGAGCTAGATGCAGAAAAAATTATATTCAGTTTGCAACCTGATGGAGGTCAGTATAGATGGTCTAATAGAACAAGTCCCACACACTGCTAGAAGCCCAAATATTTTTTCAGAGCTAGATGCAGAAAAATTTTTTATTCAATTTGCAACCTGATGGAGGTCAGTATAGATGGACTAATAGAATGATGCTATGCCCAAAAGATTTTACTTCACTAGGTGCAGTAAAAAAATTGGTATTCTATACACAGGTGGTATATCTTGCAACACAGATAGGCTACTCCACTGACTAACACACTCTGCAATAGGCCAAAAAGGATTAGCTTTGCTAGATTCAGCCAAATGCTGTGAAAAAAAACTTGCACAGCACTGGCAAAGACCTGCCTGGCAAAAACTGATAGGAACTGATGTAACCTAGTCCTGAAAAGGACTGCAATTACAATTAGTCTTTACTCCCACAATCTATCTATTTAAGAGCACAGACCTGCCTGATAAAAGTCATAGGAAATGCTGTAACCTAGTCCTTAAAAGGACTCTAATCACAACTATTCCCTACTCCAAAGCTATCTGTAGATTTGTGCGAAAATTGGCTTGAAATTAACAAGGTATAGCGCACACAGCAACAGCGGTGCCGTCTAACACGCAGCTGCAGCAATGAGAAAATGGTGGCGACGGGGAAAATGGCTTGGTCTTATAGGGCAAGGACATGTGACATACACTGCCAATGACACATGCCCTTGCTTGTGTGAAAAAAAGCACTTCGCTCCGTGTGTGCGCTGCTGATAGGCTGACAGATTGCACCTCCCCACTGTAAATGCGGGAAAGAGAAAAAAAATGGAGATCTTCATTATTCCTGCAGAGATCCATCCCCTGCCCCTCCCCTCACCCCGCTGTACACTCAAACTGCGTATTAACATTAATTTTCATCATTACTGAGAAAAAATCAAGTTATGATTTTGGTGCACGAACAGTTATCGAACATAACCTCGAACAGCCGAATTTTTCTCAAATCGTTCGTGTTCGCCGAACGGCTCGAACACCGCCCAAAACAGCTCGAATTTGAGATTGGCGAACAGTTCGAGTCGAACAACGCTCATCTCTAATTATAATTATTGGGTATCCAAGCTGGACACGTGACATGAACTGACTCTCTACGCCTTGGAGTTCCTGGCCTACCCTGTCGCTAGCGTTTTGTCAGAGCAGGTTTACTGGTGGAATTATAACCAATAGGCGCATTCGCCTGTCAAATGAAAATGCTGACAGGCTGACTCATAAAAATGAACAAGGGCTGGATTGGGCCAGACTTCTTAACACCTCCGAATGATAGCAGAGTAACATAAACTCAAATACAGTGATTTTTTTCGGGAGGTCTAACTCTATTCCCATGAATATCTGTCTTCACACCCAGACATGGGTATACGCTTCCTGATTTTGTCTATTTGCTCTTGTCCTTCTTCTTCTCTGCATCCTTATCCTCCACCACCATATCACTACCATATCAACATATCTACATCTCTTGCAAGGGCATTGGAGTTCCTCAAAATTTTTGGCAGCTATTGATTCACTGCATAGTCAAACAGTATGGGAGACACTTTCTAATAATGTGAACATTGTTTTCAGGAGGCCCTCCGACATTTACGTCTCTTGAAAAGGCATTGGAGTTCCTCCAAATTTTTGACAGCCATTGCTTCACTGCATAGGCAAACAGTATGGGAGACACACTTCCTAATAAAGGAAACATTGTTTTCAGGAGGCCCTCTGACCTGTACGTCTCTTTCAAGGGGCATTGGATTTCCTCCCAATTTTTGGCAACCGTTGCATTCACTGCATACTTTTTAACTGTATAGCAGACCTTCTCTTTTCTAATGGGAACATGTTGTTACTGTGGCCCAGCTCTATGTGTCTTTAAATTTTTAGTGGAATTTTTCCAAAATTTTGGCAGCCCTTGCAGTCACAGCATGGGCATTACCATTATAGGAGACTCGCTCCTTTATAATGGGAACATTTTTTTTACTGAGTCCCTCCTCTATGTCTCTTCAAAGGGGTATTGGGTTGCGGCCAAATTTTTGGCAGTCCTTGCAGTCACTGCATACACAATAACAGTATAGGAGACCCACTCGTTAATAATGGGAACAACAAAGCATAGCCAGCCGATGGCTCTCTAACAATAGAGAGGTCCGACTGCTGGCCCTTTCAGAATAGTAAGGGCTGGCTGATGACCCTATAAAAATAGGCTTTGTGACTTTCAGAGTCCCTCCATCATCAATGAAACAAGATGTGTCGGATTATGTGTCACACACCACATAGCCAGATAAGGTTGTAAAATGGTAAAATGACATATCCCGGTGAATGCATTTGTCTTAAAAAATAACGTAAAAAAATAAAATAAAAATAAAATAAAAACATAGTAGGATTTTTGTTTAGTTTAAAAAACAGACTCTCCAATGTAACCTCAATGTAATCACATTGTTCAGCTCCTGCACCTTCTCCTCCAGTTCGGCCTCCATCTCCGAAATGACCACATTAGTCAAAAGCTGAAAGCACTACAGCACTACCTTGACAAAGCGGCAACAGGTTGTGCTGAAGATAACATGGTTAATGCTTAGGTGACAAACCGCCTACCGCTGCAGAGTTGTTGAAAGCTGTAACACAGCAGCCTGATCTGTGGCTCTCACCATTGAACATACAGCCAGGCATGGTCGTGTGTGACAATGGGCAGAACCTGGCGATGGAGAAATGACAGTCGGAGCACTAGTGCCCACCGGAGGAGTCTCCGGTTCTTTGGTGGGCCCGTCCAACTCCGCCAAGAAGGCTGCTTTTTTAATGTGGATTGGACGTACTTATGCATGTTATTTCTCAAACCGCATTGCAGATCAGGCCATTGCCCAACTCTGTAGTCATGAAACTAAAGGCGCAAAGAAGCACTACCGACAAGTGTGAGCTGATATTGGATGGGCTGCCATTGCTTATGCAACAAGCTGCATTAGAAGACTTCCAGGAAGAAATGACACCCAGAGTAGAAACGTTTTTCCTCTATACCAGTCCTTTCACTGAGCTAAAGAATATGGCTTTGGTGAAATACAACTGTCACTGAGAAGCAGTGTCAAACTGAAAAACATTGGGCCCACCAGAGGATTTGATTCTGAGGGCTCAACTTTCTCCCCCACTCAAGAGCCCCATAGCAGCTGCAAAATTTGTGCCTATCATGAACTCTCCTAATGGAGAAGCCAGGGCCCACCTGAGGATTCTCTGGTGGGCCCGTCCAACCCTGCCGAGAAGCAGCCCTGGCTAAGATATGTGTTCGGGAAGATTCTCGGACACTCTATGGCTGCATTTTTAATGTGGACTGGCTCCGTACCGTCCCTGGCCACATTCACCTGTCCACATGTTTGTGATTAGGCGGTACTTCCCACCTAAGTGCACTGGGGAGGGCACGGGTAATGTTGTGGGACTTGTGCTTGTGGAAGGCGGAGATGACACCGGAAGAAATAGTGACGGCTGGGGACCAAGTATGGACACCCTGCCACCACCACGGGGTTGTGGAAAGCTTCTGCCTCCATGAGCCTAAAACGCCACATTTCAAGTGCAAGCAGCTGTCAAAAATTTGGCAGTATAGTATTGCACCCTGTGGGTGCGTGGCTGGCTGCATACTTGCGCTTGCATTCCAAGGAATGGGGTAGGAACAACAGAATGCTGCTCTGGGACAAGGACGTGGACAGTGATTGTTGCAAGTCTGCATTGACAGGTGCATGGTGGGAGGCATCTTCGCATGCGCCAAGTATCACTTATGATGGGCACACTTTTAGACAGTGACCTGGAGTCAGAGATGCTTCCAGGGGTCTTCCCCATGCTGTTCCCATATCTTTTCAACATTGTATGCATGTGTCTGATGATGTGTTACACACCACATGGCCAGATAAGGTTGTAAAATGTTAAAATTACATTTTCCAGTGAATGCATTTGTCTTGGTTGAAAGCAATGCAAAACTGCAAACACGCATCAAAAACACTACGTGTGAACATAGCCCAAAGTGTGGTTATTTATTTTGCCTTATACACAAGTCATTACCCTGGAAAGGATGTTCTTTAATATATTTCCCAGGAAAATCCATTTTGGTTTCGTTTTTGCATGTTTTATTGTGAGTCCGTAAAAGTGGCGTAATACCTCTGACAACATTGTTTACAGCAGTGACCAGGTAGTCAGAAATGCTTCCGGGGGTCTTCCCCATGCTGTTCTCATGTCATTTGAGCACTGTTCCCATCGATTTGGGCAATTTTTATGCCCTCTGCAGACGGCCAGGGGGAGCCGCCAGAAAAATGTCTGAGTTTCCCTTAGACTTACATTGGGCTCGTTACTAGGTCTGAGCACTCGAGCATTCCAATTTTCTTGACTCAAACAACGAGCAGCCAAGCATTTTAGCGCTTGCTCATTACTATTCTCCATCTCTTGGACTGGCTGTAGTTGAAGGGGTGTCAGTGCCCCATTATATTAGTTGTACTCTTTTGAAATTGATGCTACTTTGGTGGTGTCTGCCCCTAATTTTTGGAAATGTAGAGATTCCTTATTGGGTCTCCATCTGCTGGGTTGGCTGTAGTGGAAGGCTTGTCAGTAGCCCATTATACTAGTTCTACTCTTTTAAAATTGATGCTACTTTGGTGGTGTCTGGCCCTAATTTTTGGAAATGTGGAGACTCCTGATTGGGTCTCCATCTGCTTGGTTGGCTGTAGTGGAAGAGGTGTCATTCCCCATTGCTCTATTTCTACTCTAGTGAAATTGATGCCACTTTGTTGGTGTCTTGCACTAATTTTTGGAAATGTGGAGACTCCTGATTGGGTCTCCATCTGGTGAGTTTCCTGTAGTGGAAGAGGTGTCGGTCCCCATTATACTATTTCTACTCTAGTGAAATTGATGTCACTTTGGAGGTGTCTGCCCCTAATTTTTTTAAATGTGGCTACTACTGATTGGGTCTCTATCTGTTGGATTGGCTATAGTTGAAAGACTGTCAGTGCCCCATTATACTAGTTGTACTCTTTTGAAATTGATGCTACTATGGTGGTATCTGCCCCTAATTTTTGGAAATGTGGAGACTCCTGATTGTGTCTCCATCTGCTGGGTTGGGTCCAGTGGAAGGGGTGTCAGTGCCTCATTATATTAGCTTTACTCTAGTGAAATTGATGCCACTTTGGTGGTGTCTGCCACTAATTTTTGGAAATGTGGAGACTCGAGGTTGGTTCTCTTTCATGAGTGTTGCCGGAAGCAATAGGGCTCCCAGATGGCAGGCCTCCACTTACTTTCAGTTAAATACCTGTGTTACTATCCTTAAATTTTTGTACCAATAGTACTCTATGAATCTGATGTTTGTATCACCAGAGTGTGGCTGAACAGTAAAGCAGCTTCAGCTGTTGCATGTGGTATCAGGGCTCCCAGCACAGCAGGCCTACACCGATCCCTCACCCACCTTGTCTTAATTTAAAGTTAAATTTAAACCTAGAAATGGTGGCCCAGACCCTGATACCTCAGGCATGGCCCATGACTGGCTGTTGCTGTACCATTATAACATGTGTACTGTGGGTCAATTGATGCCAATTTTCCTGGTGTCTGCCCCTAATTTGAGCTTTTTTGGCAGCTTTTGGGTCCTTTTGAAGGTATTGTGTATGTGTTTGGTTTTGCCTCCCATTGCATGCAATGGAATTCCGATATGTTCGACGAACTGTTCGACGAATTGTTCGGAGAATATCAGGAAGTTTGACGATCTGAAATGAATCGAACCTTGAGAGCTTCACTGAGGACCTTCTCAGTGTCTGTGGCATGGCAAGCTGGATGGCAGCGTTCTGCTGCGGTCCAGCCTGTCATCTCGATGTAGCAGAGCTGAAGCTGTCCTGGGAACCATGGAAAGGTAAGGATGAGGTTGGTTTATTATTTTATTTTTACTGCAGAAGACATTGGCTTCAACTGGAATGGGCGTGACAGTAAGTAGAGTTTAATTTAGAACATTAAAGAATTGTGTCTTTATTTCAATTAAAGGACTTCATTCTGGGTGTTTGTGTTTTTTTTTAACTTTCACTATGGGGTTAGTAATGGGGGTGTCTTATAGATGCCTCTCCATTACTAACCTGGGCTTGATGTCAGCTGGCATTGTAAGCTGACATCAACCCCAACCCTATTACCCCACTGCCACCGCTACAGGGCAGTGGGAAGAGCGAGGCTAAGTGCCAGAATTGGAGCATCCTACGGATGCGCCATTTCTGGGGCAGCTGACGGCTGGTGTTTCTAGCCTGGGAGGTGGCCAATATTCATGGCACCCTTCCTGGCCTATTAATATCAGCCCCCAGCTGTCTGCCTAGCCTTTGCTAGCTATTAAAATAGTGGAGACTCCACGTCATTTTTTGGGGGGGTCCCCCATTTTAATAGCTAGTAAAGGCTAGGTATTCAGCTGGGGGCTGATATTAGTAGCCTGGGAAGCTCCGTGGGTATTACCCCCTTCCCAGGCTTTAAACATCTGCCCAAGCCGTCTACTTAACCTCCGCTAGAGACTAAAATTACGGGGAACCCCACGCCAATTTTTTTTTTAATAAATCCTTTAACACTATATGACAAGTACAGTAATCAACACTATCACTGTACTCTATTCTTTCTGTTCTAAATTGTCCGGTACCGATGATGAATTGCCAGCCGGCTTTTTTAAAGAGACGGGTGCATGAAAACACTATTATTTTTTTTAATAAATCCTTTAACACTAAATGACAAGTACAGTAACTAACACAGTCACTGTACTTCTTATATATGTGACTGACATGTTTCTATCTATCTAATCTATGTGTGATGCTCTATTCTTTCTGTTCTAAATTGTCGGGTACCGGTGTATGCCGCTGCTGAATTGCAGGCTTTTCATGTTTCACTGTGAGCACTGTTCCCATCGATTTGGGCAACCATTGTAATGCCACAACCACCATGGCTGTGGCATTACAGTGAGTGGCAGACAATCCCTGCATGATGTGAAAAAATCCAGTTACGCTTTTGGTGCACGAACAGTTATCGAACATAACCTCGAACAGCTGAATTTTTTGCAAATCGTTTGCGTTCGTCGAACGACTCGAACACCGCCCAAAACAGCTTGAATTTGAGATTGGCGAACAGTTCTAGTCGAACACCGCTCATCTCTACTGCTCTGGCTTCAATAGTGGTGTTCCGCGGCCCCTAGAAATTGACGTGGGTGTTTGTTGTGCTCCCTCAGCAGGCACAGTTTCATCTTGCTCACGGCCTTTGCGTGCATCATCATCATCACCATAATGTCCACTTCCCCGTCGCTTGACTCGTGTCAATTTTAAATGGAGTTTAAGATTTGTCACGTTGCCAAAAATGTCTGTATTATTACCGCAGTAATTTAGGATCACGTCTGATGAGATGACCACAGTTTTAGTGCCCTTGGAGTCAGAGATGCTTCTAGCCCCAGTGGTCTTCCCCATGCTGTTCCCATGCCACACATCACATGGCCAGATAAGGTTGTAAAATGTTAAAATGACATTTCCCGGTGAATGCATTTGTCTTGGTTGAAAGCAAAGCAAAAGTGCAAAAATGCTACGTGTGAACATAGCTCAAGGTGTGGAGGAGCATTTTTGTTTTTTTATATTTATTTTGCCTTATATACAAGTCATTATTCTGGAAAGGATGTTCCTTAACTAGTGTTGAGCAAGCACTAATATGCTCGGGTGCTCGAAGCTCGGGCCGAGCTCACTGTGATACTCGGGTGCTCGACCCAAGCAACGAGCCAAATGTTAGTCTATGGAAGACCCAAGCATTTTTGCGGCGGCACCCCCGGCAGTCTGTAGAAAGCCTAAAAAGTGCCCAAAACAATAGTGACAGTGCTCAAATGACATGGGGACAGCATGGGGATCGCCGCAGGAAGCATTTCTGACCCCCAGGTCACTGCTGTCAACAACGTGGTCAGAGGTATTAAGCCACTTTTACGGGCTCACAATAAAATGTTCAAAAACGAAAGTGAAACTGTTTTCCTGTGAAATATGTTAAGGAACATCCTTTCCAGGGTAAAGACTTGTGTATAAGGTAAAATAAATAACCAAAAACAAAAATACTCCTCCACACCTTGGGCTATGTCCACAAGTTACATTTTTAATGCGTTTTTGCACTTTTGTATTGCTTTCAACCGTGACAAATGCATTCACTGGGAAATGTCATTTTAACATTTTGCAACCTTATCTGGCCATGTGCCATCGGTCCCAACGCCTAGCAGTTGTATCTCGGGTGTTTGTGCCTAGCAGTATGAAGTATAGGTTGCGGAGGGAGTCAGAGCTCTGTCAGCCTAAGTCCAAGATGCATCGCACTGAGCATGCCCGTGACATGGCGGACCGTGATTGGTGGTTCGGGAGCCAGCTGATCCGGTGACCTGGCACCGCCTGATTGGTCACGGGTGACGTCACCAATGGTGCGAAGGTGGGCAGGGCTTAATCTTTAAAAGGCCCGCCCACAAACATGGCGGCGCACTCTGATCTTTGAGCAGTGGTGGTGTGGTGTGTACTCTTTGGCGTTTGAGCTCCCCGTGAGCTGTAGAGGAAATAGGCAGGTCTAGTGGAAATAGGCAGGTTAGTGGAAACAGGCAGGCGGCTTCGCCCGGCAGTCTGGCTCTGACTCGGGGGTCGCCATACACCCCGAGCCATCTGCAGACACCGTATTCCCGGTACCGCCTGTGAGCCACGTGGACCTAGTCTCCTCAGTCGGATAGCACGCCGGCTGAGAGCACGTATACCCGGCGGGTATCACACCCACACCCTAGCGCCTACTGCGTAGCCCCTGTGTAGTTAACAGGGCTACAGCTACATCCCTGGTCGCACATCTTCCATGCAGTTAAAAATTTGTAATTAGATACTCTCGTTGGATGCTGAGAAAGCAATCCATAGAGTCTCCTGGCACGCCATATATTATTCTCTTAAAAAGCTTGGGGTAGGGGTCTAGGGGACCCTTTTATAGCCAAAATCACGGCCCTGTATCGCAATACGTCACCTAGGCTGAAGATAAATGGAACTGTAGCACCCCGAGGGCTTGGTTGCTACAGAGGTATTGCACCTCACCCAGAGGTGTGATATCTCACTCTCAGGTAAGGATGGAGTGTGGATCAGGACCCCGACACGTGCATGCATTACACCACATTTCCGTGGGGCAGGGCGACCAATATGTCTCTGAGATGGGCACGACAGTCCCTGTCCCTGGCTGGAGTGGGGGGAGGGAACACTGAGGAAGGGGAACCCTGTAGTGCAGGAACAGGGAGGAAGCAGTTCCTGGGTGCATTGAGAAGGAAGTATAAAGGGTGGGCACCATCATAGTTCACTGCAGAGAAGTCTGAGCAGAAGTGACAGGGAGCAGGGGCTCTGCATGAGCTCTGCTCCGGAGGCGGGCCTAGTAACAGAGGCCCAGGCCTGGAAGAGGGAGAAGGAAGGAAGAGGAGCGGAGAAGGCTCCAGGAACGAGGAATGAAGAGATCCCAGGGGTGCGGACGGGCGAGTCGCCACACCGCATGCCCGAATCCACCTGCGTGGAGGGGTCAGGCCAAAGGGGGAGACCGGTCCCCGAAACTAGTGGAGGCGGGAAACGACCCTCAGCTAGAAACCGGAGGCTGTGACATTTTATGTGGCGCAGCCCCTCGCTACACCCGCTAGGAAGGCACCACATAGGGTCAGGGAAACTGGCGCCAAGTTTACCAAGAGGAGGCCCAAGGCAGCCGGACAGAAGCGTTGGTAAGAATGCCAGACAAAGGACACACATAGGGGGTCCTGTGAAGCGCTCCAAAGTTATCTGGGAGTTGTCTGAGCCCCTCACCTGGTAAGCACAGTACGACGTGGGCAGCCGTTACCTGCAGAAGTGGTCTGGATAATAAGAACTGTGAGTAAAGGCCCTGGACTGCATCATTGACTCCGTGTCGTTACTGCTGCTGCCCTGCACCATCACCCCCATCCTCCACATGCACTGCCCTGAGGCTATACTTCTCCCGTGGGGAGTTATGCTACGCTCTGCTGCACCCACAACACCAGCCTCAGTGGTCTGCCCTGCAGCGGCGGTTCACTCTGACCGCACTCCACGGGTGGCGTAGTTGGACATTTAAACATCAAAACCACATAAATAGTTCCGCCACTGGTTTGACCGCCCTGAGCCACGGAACTGGGTCGCCGCCATGGAGACTACAACCACCAGCATCCACCAAAAAGGGTCCGGCTCCGGGTGTCCCAAGGCCCAGGGGGCGCATCAGAACATTTTCATCATCTTTCATAATCACCAATGGGACAAGGCAGGGATGTCCTCTGTCCCCTCTCTTATACATCCTAGTGACGGAGCACCTGGTCTCATCAATTCGCCATAACCCCAATATTAGGTGGATTGAGGTGGGAGGCACCGAGTACAAGTGCTCTCTATTTGCTGATGATGTCCTAGTATATATCACTCAATCACATATATCCATCCCTGCTGTTATGGCTGAAATAGATCACTTTGTTACATGGTCAAATTTTAAAATCAATGCAGTGAAGTCTGAGGCCCTCGATGTCTCCCTCCCAAAATCCATGCAGGATTCCATCCAGTCCAACTTTTCCTTTGCCTGGCCCTCACAGGGTATCAAATACTTAGGAATTCCTATTCATAGAGACCTCTCCCGTCTATGTTAGCTTAATTTTGGGCCCTTTATAGAACAACTCCATACAGACCACGGTTGGCAAGTTAGAACTGTAAGATTCACTACGTGAACCACTGGTGTTTTGTGGAAAAGCACATGTACACTGTGTTCCAAATTATTATGCAAAAAGTGTTTAGGAGTGATAAGGGAAGAATTTGTTTGTTTGTCAGTTAAACTCATTGATGGTGATGTGTGTCAGGGCTCTTTATATCACTGTAAGCAATTGCAAACACCTGTGCTAATTAGTGTGGCAGGTGTGTCCAATGAAAGGCAAGACTACTTAAGAAGGCTGTCCCACATTATTAAGCAGTCTACATTTTCTGCCAAAATGGGAAAGAAAAAGGATGTGTCGGCTGCTGAGAAGCAACAAATTGTGGAGTGTTTAGGTCAAGGCATGACTACAATCAACATTATGCGATGATCAGGATGAAGTGTCTTGGCAATCAAGAAGTATGTAGCTGATTCACAGTACACACGTGTGCGTGCTGATAAGGGCAAATTGAGGACTATTTCCTACAGGCAATTACGTCAGGTTAAAAGAGCAGCGGCAAAAAAGTCTTGTCATAGCAGCAGAAAAGTTTTTGAAGCTGCTGGTGCCTCCAACGTCCCCCGAACAACAAGATGCAGGGTCCTTCAGAGGTTTGCAGCTGTGCGTACGCCATCCTGTCGACCTCCTCTATCCACTTCACACAAGCAGAATCGGCTCCAGTGGGCCAAACATTACATGAAGACTGATTTCAAAACTGTTTTGTTCACGGATGAGTGCCGTGCTACGCTCGATGGTCCAGATGGATGGAGTGGAGGATGGCTGGTTGATGGACACCGCAAGCAAACACGGCTACAGCTCCAACAAGAAGGAGGTGGAGTAATGTTTTGGGCTGGAATCATGGGGAGAGAGATTGTCGGCCCCTTAGGATCCCTGAAGGGGTAAAGATGAACTCCATAATGTATGTGGAGTTTCTCAAACAGCACTTCCTGCCATGGTTCAAGAAGAAGAACCGTGTATTCCACAGCAAGATCATTTTTTATGCATGATAATGCACCATCTCATGCTGCACATAACACATCTGCATCTCTGGCTGATATGGGCATAAAAGGGGAAAAACTTATGCTGTGACCCCCATGCTTCCCTGACCTCTACCCCATTCAGAACCTCTGGAGCATCATCAAAAGGAGTGTCTATGATGGCGGCAGGCAGTTCACATCTAAGCAACAGCTCTGGGAGGGTATTCTGTCCTCATGCAAAACAATTGAAGCAGAAACCGTCCAAAACCTGACAAATTCAATGGACGAGAGAGTTCAGAAGCTCCTTTCGAACAAGGGGTCCTATGTGCAAATGTAACATCACCTAGAATAAAGTTTTGAGTTGAAAACTGTTTGATTTCAGTTTCTAATAACCTGCTAATGCTTATAATTTCAAAAATTACAATTTTTTTTGTCTTCATTAAAATGAAAAGGTTGATCAAAGAGTGTGGGGGATCTAAGAGTGTGGCAACCCAGTAGTCAGGATTACTTCGAATTCTGACAATCTGAGGGTCATGTTGCAGGTAGTGCAGCAAAAAGGCACTTATGTGTCTTGCGCATCTCGGAGCCCCAAAATTATTTTCCGGGCTAGATGCAGCTAAAAATTATTATTAATTTTAAATCTGGTGGAGCTTAGTATAGATGGCCTATTAGAATCAGTGCTGCACACTGCTACAAAGCCCAAATTATTTTCCAGCCAAGATACATATAAACATGATTAGTAATTTGAAAGCTTAAAACGGTTGGTGAGGTGATTTTAACCAATCATCAAGCTTTTACTCTCCCCAGGATGACACAGGGGTAGAAAAGTCGTTTCGGATCCATGATTTGTTCATCTTTATGAACGTGAGTCTGTCTACATTATCAGTGGAGAGCCGCGTGCGCTTATCTGTCAGCACACCACAAGCAGCGCTGAACACACGTTCAGACAGAACGCTGGCTGCGGGGCATGACAAGATCTCCAAGGCGTAAGTGGCTATCTCCGGCCATTTATCCAGATTGGAAGCCCAAAAAGAGCAAGGGTCCAGTGACACAGTCATGGCTTCAATGTTTACTTGGATATACTCCTGTACCTTCGTCTCTAGGCGTTGACTATGTGTCATACTTCTTGTCTCCTGTGGCCTTGCAAAGGATGGGCTAAAAAAGTGGTGAAATGATTCCGCAAAATTGATGTTACCAGCAGATACTGTGTTTCTGTTATGGTTTGAGTGCTGAACACTCGACGGTCCCACGGTTGGCAAGTTGGAACTGTGAGATTCACTACGTGCACCACTGGAGATTTGTGGAAATGCACATGTAAGATTCTGCAACAGTCTCTGCTGATACTCCTGCATGCGTGCATCCCTTTCTATGGCAGGAATAATTTCTGCAAATTTACTTTTGTACCGGGGATCTAACAGTGTGGCAACCCAGTAGTCAGGATTATTACTAATTCTCACAATTCGAGGGTCATGTTGCAGGTAGTGCAGTAAGAAGGCACTCATGTGTGTTGCGCATCCAGGAGCACCAAGTCCCTGTTGTGTTGGTGGCGAGGTAACAATCATGCTTCCTTCCTCTGTCCTCTCCCCCCAACCTCGCACAACAGAAATGTGATCAAGGTCTCCCTCATCTGATGAGTCTTCCATCAGTTCGTCCTCCACTTCTTCCTGGGCTCCTGCACCTTCCTCACTAGTTTGGCTGCTACCATGCGCCCTGGTAAAACCATCTCCCCCACCCTCACATGCCTGCCGCCTTGGTGCTGCCGACCGTCTGGACCTTGCAGATGTTAGCCCTTCCGCATACAACTCCTCCTCCTCTACTTCCTCCACCTCCTTTTGTGCCACCACCTGACTCCGAATTCTGTTTAACATGTGCTCCAGCATGTAAATCACCGGAATAGTCATGCTGATAACGGCATCGTCAGCACTAAACATCTTCGTCGCCATTTCAAAACTGTGCAGAAGGGTGCATAGGTCCCTGATCTGAGACCACTCCTCCAGCGTGATTTGCCCCACCTCTGGATCTCGTTGGCCCAGGCTATACATCAGAACGTATTGCACCAGGGCTTGTAGGTGCTGCCACAGTCGCTGCAACATGTGCAGAGTTGAATTCCACCGGGTAGGCACATCGCATTTTAGCCGGTGAAGTGGCAGGCCCAACGACTTCTGTAGAGATGTAAGTCGCTGAGCTGCGGGATGCGAACAGCGGAAGTGAGCACACAGCGACCGTGCCCTCTGCAGAAGGCCATCTAGTCCGGGATAGTGGGCTAAAAATTGCCGGACAACCAGGTTCAACACGTGAACCATACAACGCACGTGTGTGACATTGCCCCGGTGAAGGGCCACACCCAGGTTTGCAGCATTGTCGCACACGGCCTTCCCTGGTTTCAGGTCCAGTGGAGACAACCATTCATGAAATTGTTTCTCTGGAGCTGACCACAACTCCTCAGCTGTGTGTCTCACATTTCCCAGACATTTCAAAGTAAAAACCGCCTGATGACGTTGAGCCCTACTGCCAGCATAGTAAGGGGGTGTGCAGGATCCCTTCTGCGCAGTTAGAAAGCTTGTGGCATGACCACACAGGCTTTGGGTGCAGCTTTAGGACCGAGAGGAGGTTGAGGAGGCAGAAGCAGTGGAGGAACTTTGAGATAAAGAGGATTGACGCACAACTCTTGGGGACGGCAAGACTTGGACAGCAGCCCCTTGTCCTGCTGTCACCATAGTTAACCAGTGCCCAGTCAGCGACATGTAACGCCCCTGTCCATGCCTACTCGTCCAAGTGTCTGTGGTGAAATGCATCCTGTCACACACAGTTTCTCAAAGAAGCGGTGATGTTGTGTGCGACATGCTGGTGGAGCGCAGGCACACCTTTCTTTGAGAAGTAGTGCCGACTGGGCATCTGGTACTGGGGCACTGCGACGGACATAAGGTCTCGAAAATCCTCTGTGTCCAAGAGGGCGGAAAGGCAGAATTTCTGTAACCAAGAGCTTGCAGATGGTGAAATTCAACCTCTTAGCTTTCTCATGGCTAGGAGGAAATGGTCTTTTACTTGTCCACATCTGAGGGACCGAGGGCTGGCTATTGTGCTTAGACGGGGTTGATAAGGGTGTCCCCGGCAAACTGCCGGTCTATGAGGAAGATGCAGGCGGTCATGTTAGGTTGCCTTGATCCAAAGGTGGTGCTATCGATGTTGGACAGCGCTCAACACCAGCTGGTGTTACCACCTCCAAAGAAAATGATGACCTGCCAATCACGCTGGCTGTTGCGGGTAAAGAGGTGGCAGGTCTGCGCCCCAAAACAGGTGTGACTGCTGTCCCCCCAGTCACAGAGGATGAAGAGGCCGTGGATGCACAAGATATGGCAGACGGTGGTTGGCCCGGCCATCTAGGCCACATTGTAGCACAGTGAGCTTCCCACTGCAACTTATTCTTCATGTCCATGTGCCGGTTCATGCATGAAGTACTCAAACTATGTATTTTTTGGCCTCTACTTAGCTTTTGCTGACAAATGTTACTGATAACACGAGTTGGGTCATCTTTATCGATCTGAAAAAATGCCCAGGCTATGCAAGGCTTAGCACCCATGCGACCTGAAGAGCCACCACGACTTGTGGTGAGAGGCAGAGTTGTGTTTGAGGATGCAGTTGTTGATGTGCTTCCAGTACTACGTCTCTGTCCAGGAAGGCGCAACCTGACCTCGTCGTCACTAGCATTCTCCTCCACCTCCTCTGCTGACCACATCTCTTGGCTGACTGTGGGTTGACAGTAAGTGGGATCTCCAACCTCATCATCATCACCCTGTGCGTTATCACACCCGTCGTCCTCAGAGCCAACCTGTTCCTGCCCTGATAAAAAACTAAAGTTGTCGCTCCAATCAGGTATTTGAGTCTCATCATCGTCTTCCTCATTGTCTCCACCAACATGAGTTACAGTTTGGGAATGAGGGTCTACATTATGGTCAGAACCTTCTGCGTCTGGTCCTGGATCCGACTCATAAAGATTCTGGGCATCAGTGCAGATCATTTCCTCGTCTGGATTCACAGAAGCGCTGGAGCCGACCTCTGATTCCCAGGCTATAGTATGTGTAAACAGCTCTGCAGACTCAACCATCTGTTCTACCTCATACTCAGACGGGCAGCTGGAGATTTGGGAGCTGTGAGGAAGCAAGTGCGATTGGGGTGACACCTTTGAGGACTGGAGTATTTGTGATGTTGAAGTTGATGTGGAGGAGAGCCCACTTAAAGGAGCACTTGATATCCATTGAAGCACCTGCTGTTTTTGTGCCTCATATGGAATTTGTAGCGATTGGCGTGGCCGTAAGAAAGGGATCTTATCACATTGTCCGCTAAAAGAAGTAGACATTTTAGTTTGGCTGGAAGATGGTCTTTCTTCTGCAGATGTTACTGTTGCTTTAACACCTACCCCACGGACACAACCTTTTTACCCTTCCCAACACGCCTATTCCCCTTTCCAATAGCAGCAGGCCTTTTTCCACTCATTTTGGTGGTTAACTAATTCACAACTCTGGAGTTGTTTGCACAAAAAAACAATGGATGGGAACCGAGCAGAGCTGAGTGGCCAAATTATGGAATTAGGCCAAAACCATTGGCTGGGTTAGATGCAGAAAAAATTTATATTCAACTTGCAACCTGATGGAGGTCAGTATAGATGGACTAATAGAACAAGTCCCACACACTGCTAGAAGCCCAAATATTTTTTCAGAGCTAGATGAAGAAAAAAATTATTTTTAATTTGCAACCTGTTGGAGGTCAGTATAGATGGACTAATAGACCAAGTCCCACACACTGCTAGAAGCCCAAATATTTTTTCAGAGCTAGATGCAGAAAAAAATTATATTCAATTTGCAACCTGATGGAGGTCAGTATAGATGGACTAATAGAACAAGTCCCATACACTGCTAGAAGCCCAAATATTTTTTCAGAGCTAGATGCAGAAAAAAAAATTTTTTAATTTGCAACCTGATGGAGGTCAGTATAGATGGACTAATAGACCAAGTCCCACACACAGCTAGAAGCCCAAATATTTTTTCAGAGCTAGATGCAGAAAAAAAATATTTTTAATTTGCAACCTGATGGAGGTCAGTATAGATGGACTAATAGAACAAGTCCCACACACTGCTAGAAGCCCAAATATTTTTTCAGAGCTAGATGCAGAAAAAATATATTTTTAATTTGCAACCTGATGGAGGTCAGTATAGATGGACTAATAGAACACGTCCCACACACTGGTAGAAGCCCAAATATTTTTTCAGAGCTAGATGCAGAAAAAAAGTATATTCAATTTGCAACCTGATGGAGGTCAGTATAGATGGACTAATAGAACAAGTCGCACACACTGCTAGAAGCCCAAATATTTTTTCAGAGCTAGATGCAGAAAAAAAATATTTTTAATTTGCAACCTGATGGAGGTCAGTATAGATGGACTAATAGACCAAGTCCCACACACTGCTAGAAGCCCAAATATTTTTTCAGAGCTAGATGCAGAAAAAAATTATATTCAATTTGCAACCTGATGGAGGTCAGTATAGATGGACTAATAGAACAAGTCCCACACACTGCTAGAAGCCCAAATATTTTTTCAGAGCTAGATGCAGAAAAAAAATATTTTTAATTTGCAACCCGATGGAGGTCAGTATAGATGGACTAATAGACCAAGTCCCACACACTGCTAGAAGCCCAAATATTTTTTCAGAGCTAGATGCAGAAAAAAAATATTTTTAATTTGCAACCTGATGGAGGTCAGTATAGATGGACTAATAGACCAAGTCACACACACTGCTAGAAGCCCAAATATTTTTTCAGAGCTGGATGCAGAAAAAAATTATATTCAATTTGCAACCTGATGGAGGTCGGTATAGATGGATTAATAGACCAAGTCCCACGCACTGCTAGAAGCCCAAATATTTTTTCAGAGCTAGATGCAGAAAAAAATTATATTCAATTTGCAACCTGATGGAGGTCAGTATAGATGGACTAATAGAACAAGTCCCACACGCTGCTAGAAGCCCAAATATTTTTTCAGAGCTAGATGCAGAAAAAAATTATATTCAATTTGCAACCTGATGGAGGTCAGTATAGATGGACTAATAGAACAAGTCCCACAAACTGCTAGAAGCCCAAATATTTTTTCAGAGCTAGATGCAGAAAAAAAATATTTTTAATTTGCAACCTGATGGAGGTCAGTATAGATGGACTAATAGACCAAGTCCCACACACTGCTAGAAGCCCAAATATTTTTTCATAGCTAGATGCAGAAAAAAAATATATTCAATTTGCAACCTGATGGAGGTCAGTATAGATGGACTAATAGAACAAGTCCCACACACTGCTAGAAGCCCAAATATTTTTTCAGAGCTAGATGCAGAAAAAAAATATTTTTAATTTGCAACCTGATGGAGGTCAGTATAGATGGACTAATAGACCAAGTCCCACACACTGCTCGAAGCCCAAATATTTTTTCAGAGCTAGATGCAGAAAAAAATTATATTCAATTTGCAACCTGATGGAGGTCAGTATAGATGGACTAATAGACCAAGTCCCACACTCTGCTAGAAGCCCAAATATTTTTTCAGAGCTAAAAGCAGAAAAAAATGATATTCAATTTGCAACCTGATGGAGGTCAGTATAGATGGACTAATAGAACAAGTCGCACACACTGCTAGAAGCCCAAATATTTTTTCAGAGCTAGATGCAGAAAAAAAATATTTTTAAATTGCAACCTGATGGAGGTCAGTATAGATGGACTAATAGACCAAGTCCCACACACTGCTAGAAGCCCACATATTTTTTCAGAGCTAGATGCAGAAAAAAATTATATTCAATTTGCAACCTGATGGAGGTCAGTATAGATGGACTAATAGAACAAGTCCCACACACTGCTAGAAGCCCAAATATTTTTTCAGAGCTAAATGAAGAAAAAAATTATTTTTAATTTGCAACCTGTTGGAGGTCAGGATAGATGGACTAATAGACCAAGTCCCACACACTGCTAGAAGCCCAAATATTTTTTCAGAGCTAAATGCAGAAAAAAATTATATTCAATTTGCAACATGATGGAGGTCAGTATAGATGGACTAATAGAACAAGTCCCACACACTGCTAGAAGCCCAAATATTTTTTCAGAGCTAGATGCAGAAAAAAAATATTTTTAATTTGCAACCTGATGGAGGTCAGTATAGATAGACTAATAGACCAAGTCCCACACACTGCTAGAAGCCCAAATATTTTTTCAGAGCTAGATGCAGAAAAAAATTATTTTTAATTTGCAACCTGATGGAGGTCAGTATAGATGGACTAATAGACCAAGTCCCACACACTACTCGAAGCCCAAATATTTTTTCAGAGCTAGATGCAGAAAAAAATTATATTCAATTTGCAACCTGATGGAGGTCAGTATAGATGGATTAATAGACCAAGTCCCAAACACTGCTAGAAGCCCAAATATTTTTTCAGAGCTAGATGCAGAAAAAAATTGTATTCAATTTGCATCCTGATGGAGGTCAGTATAGATGGACTAATAGAACAAGTCCCACACACTGCTAGAAGCCCAAATATTTTTTCAGAGCTAGATGCGGAAAAAAATTATATTCAATTTGCAACCTGATGGAGGTTAGTATAGATGGACTAATAGAAAAAGTCGCACACACTGCTAGAAGCCCAAATATATTTTCAGAGCTAGATGCAGAAAAAAATTATATTCAATTTGCAACCTGATGGAGGTCAGTATAGATGGACTAATAGAACAAGTCCCACACACTCCTAGAAGCCCAAATATTTTTTCAGAGCTAGATGAAGAAAAAAATTCTTTTTAATTTGCAACCTGATGGAGGTCAGTATAGATGGACTTATAGACCAAGTCCCACACACTGCTAGAAGCCCAAATATTTTTTCAGAGCTAGATGCAGAAAAAAAATATTTTTAATTTGCAACCTGATGGAGGTCAGTATAGATGGACTTATAGACCAAGTCCCACACACTGCTAGAAGCCCAAATATTTTTTCAGAGCTAGATGCAGAAAAAAAATAATTTTAATTTGCAACCTGATGGAGGTCAGTATCGATGGACTAATAGACCAAGTCCCACACACTGATCGAAGCCCAAATATTTTTTCAGAGCTAGATGCAGAAAAAAATTATATTCAATTTGCAACCTGATGGAGGTCAGTATAGATGGACTAATAGACCAAGTCCCACACACTGTTAGAAGCCCAAATATTTTTTCAGAGCTAGATGCAGAAAAAAAAAATTTTTAATTTGCAACCTGTTGGAGGTCAGTATAGATGGACTAATAGACCAAGTCCCACACACTGCTAGAAGCCCAAATATTTTTTCAGAGCTAGATGCAAAAAAAAATTATATTCAATTTGCAACCTGATGGAGGTCAGTATAGATGGACTAATAGAACAAGTCCCACACACTGCTAGAAGCCCAAATATTTTTTCAGAGCTAGATGCAGAAAAATTTTTTATTCAATTTGCAACCTGATGGAGGTCAGTATAGATGGACTAATAGACCAAGTCCCACACACTGCTAGAAGCCCAAATATTTTTTCAGAGCTAGATGCAGAAAAAAAATATTTTTAATTTGCAACCTGATGGAGGTCAGTATAGATGGACTAATAGAACAACTCCCACACACTGCTAGAAGCCCAAATATTTTTTCAGAGCTAGATGCAGAAAAAAAATATTTTTAATTTGCAACCTGATGGAGGTCAGTATAGATGGACTAATAGACCAAGTCACACACACTGCTAGAAGCCCAAATATTTTTTCAGAGCTGGATGTAGAAAAAAATTATATTCAATTTGCAAACTGATGGAGGTCAGTATAGATGGATTAATAGACCAAGTCCCACACACTGCTAGAAGCCCAAATATTTTTTCAGAGCTAGATGCAGAAAAAAATTATATTCAATTTGCAACCTGATGGAGGTCAGTATAGATGGACTAATAGACCAAGTCACACACACTGCTAGAAGCCCAAATATTTTTTCAGAGCTGGATGCAGAAAAAAATTATATTCAATTTGCAACCTGATGGAGGTCGGTATAGATGGATTAATAGACCAAGTCCCACGCACTGCTAGAAGCCCAAATATTTTTTCAGAGCTAGATGCAGAAAAAAATTATATTCAATTTGCAACCTGATGGAGGTCAGTATAGATGGACTAATAGAACAAGTCCCACAAACTGCTAGAAGCCCAAATATTTTTTCAGAGCTAGATGCAGAAAAAAAATATTTTTAATTTGCAACCTGATGGAGGTCAGTATAGATGGACTAATAGACCAAGTCCCACACACTGCTAGAAGCCCAAATATTTTTTCATAGCTAGATGCAGAAAAAAAATATATTCAATTTGCAACCTGATGGAGGTCAGTATAGATGGACTAATAGAACAAGTCCCACACACTGCTAGAAACCCAAATATTTTTTCAGAGCTAGATGCAGAAAAAAAATATTTTTAATTTGCAACCTGATGGAGGTCAGTATAGATGGACTAATAGACCAAGTCCCACACACTGCTAGAAGCCCAAATATTTTTTCAGAGCTAGATGCAGAAAAAAAATATTTTTAATTTGCAACCTGATGGAGGTCACTATAGATGGACTAATAGACCAAGTCCGACACACTGCTAGAAGCCCAAATATTTTTTCAGAGCTAGATGCAGAAAAAAATTATATTCAATTTGCAACCTGATGGAGGTCAGCATAGATGCATTAATAGACCAAGTCCCACACACTGCTAGATGCCCAAATATTTTTTCAGAGCTAGATGCAGAAAAAAATTATATTCAATTTGCAACCTGATGGAGGTCAGTATAGATGGACTAATAGAACAAGTCCCACACACTGCAAGAAGCCCAAATATTTTTTCAGAGCTAGATGCAGAAAAAAAAATTTTTAATTTGCAACCTGTTGGAGGTCAGTATAGATGGACTAATAGACCAAGTCCCACACACTGCTAGAAGCCCAAATATTTTTTCAGAGCTAGATGCAAAAAAAAATTATATTCAATTTGCAACCTGATGGAGGTCAGTATAGATGGACTAATAGAACAAGTCCCACACACTGCTAGAAGCCCAAATATTTTTTCAGAGCTAGATGCAGAAAAATTTTTTATTCAATTTGCAACCTGATGGAGGTCAGTATAGATGGACTAATAGACCAAGTCCCATACACTGCTAGAAGCCCAAATATTTTTTCAGAGCTAGATGCAGAAAAAAAATATTTTTAATTTGCAACCTGATGGAGGTCTGTATAGATGGACTAATAGAACAAGTCCCACACACTGCTAGAAGCCCAAATATTTTTTCAGAGCTAGATGCAGAAAAAAAATATTTTTAATTTGCAACCTGATGGAGGTCAGTATAGATGGACTAATAGACCAAGTCACAAACACTGCTAGAAGCCCAAATATTTTTTCAGAGCTGGATGCAGAAAAAAATTATATTCAATTTGCAAACTGATGGAGGTCACTATAGATGGATTAATAGACCAAGTCCCACACACTGCTAGAAGCCCAAATATTTTTTCAGAGCTAGATGCAGAAAAAAATTATATTCAATTTGCAACCTGATGGAGGTCAGTATAGATGGACTAATAGAACAAGTCCCACACACTGCTAGAAGCCCAAATATTTTTTCAGAGCTAGATGCAGAAAAAAAATATTTTTAATTTGCAACCTGATGGAGGTCAGTATAGATGGACTAATAGACCAAGTCACACACACTGCTAGAAGCCCAAATATTTTTTCAGAGCTGGATGCAGAAAAAAATTATATTCAATTTGCAAACTGATGGAGGTCAGTATAGATGGATTAATAGACCAAGTCCCACACACTGCTAGAAGCCCAAATATTTTTTCAGAGCTAGATGCAGAAAAAAATTATATTCAATTTGCAACCTGATGGAGGTCAGTATAGATGGACTAATAGAAAAAGTCCCACACACTGCTAGAAGCACAAATATTTTTTCAGAGCTAGATGCAGAAAAAAATTATTTTTAATTTGCAACCTGATGGAGGTCAGTATAGATGGACTAATAGACCAAGTCCCACACACTGCTCGAAGCCCAAATATTTTTTCAGAGCTAGATGCAGAAAAAAATTATATTCAATTTGCAACCTGATGGAGGTCAGTATAGATGGACTAATAGACCAAGTCCCACACACTGCTAGAAGCCCAAATATTTTTTCAGAGCTAAAAGCAGAAAAAAATGATATTCAATTTGCAACCTGATGGAGGTCAGTATAGATGGACTAATAGAACAAGTCGCACACACTGCTAGAAGCCCAAATATTTTTTCAGAGCTAGATGCAGAAAAAAAATATTTTTAAATTGCAACCTGATGGAGGTCAGTATAGATGGACTAATAGACCAAGTCCCACACACTGCTAGAAGCCCACATATTTTTTCAGAGCTAGATGCAGAAAAAAATTATATTCAATTTGCAACCTGATGGAGGTCAGTAAAGATGGACTAATAGAACAAGTCCCACACACTGCTAGAAGCCCAAATATATTTTCAGAGCTAGATGCAGAAAAAAATTATATTCAATTTGCAACCTGATGGAGGTCAGTATAGATGGACTAATAGAACAAGTTGCACACACTGCTAGAAGCCCAAATATTTTTTCAGAGCTAGATGCAGAAAAAAAATATTTTTAATTTGCAACCTGTTGGAGGTCAGTATAGATGGACTAATAGACCAAGTCCCACACACTGCTAGAAGCCCAAATATTTTTTCAGAGCTAGATGCAAAAAAAAATTATATTCAATTTGCAACCTGATGGAGGTCAGTATAGATGGACTAATAGAACAAGTCCCACACACTGCTAGAAGCCCAAATATTTTTTCAGAGCTAGATGCAGAAAAAAATTATATTCAATTTGCAACCTAATGGAGGTCAGTATAGATGGACTAATAGACCAAGTCCCATACACTGCTAGAAGCCCAAATATTTCTTCAGAGCTAGATGCAGAAAAAAAATATTTTTAATTTGCCACCTGATGGAGGTCAGTATAGATGGACTAATAGACAAAGTCACACACACTGCTAGAAGCCCAAATATTTTTTCAGAGCTGGATGCAGAAAAAAATTATATTCAATTTGCAACCTGATGGAGGTCAGTATAGATGGATTAATAGACCAAGTCCCAAGCACTGCTAGAAGCCCAAATATTTTTTCAGAGCTAGATGCAGAAAAAAATTATATTCAATTTGCAACCTGATGGAGGTCAGTATAGATGGACTAATAGAAAAAGTCCCACACACTGCTCGAAGCCCAAATATTTTTTCAGAGCTAGATGCAGAAAAAAATTATATTCAATTTGCAACCTGATGGAGGTCAGTATAGATGGACTAATAGACCAAGTCCCACACTCTGCTAGAAGCCCAAATATTTTTTCAGAGCTAAAAGCAGAAAAAAATGATATTCAATTTGCAACCTGATGGAGGTCAGTATAGATGGACTAATAGAACAAGTCGCACACACTGCTAGAAGCCCAAATATTTTTTCAGAGCTAGATGCAGAAAAAAAATATTTTTAAATTGCAACCTGATGGAGGTCAGTATAGATGGACTAATAGACCAAGTCCCACACACTGCTAGAAGCCCACATATTTTTTCAGAGCTAGATGCAGAAAAAAATTATATTCAATTTGCAACCTGATGGAGGTCAGTATAGATGGACTAATAGAACAAGTCCCACACACTGCTAGAAGCCCAAATATTTTTTCAGAGCTAAATGAAGAAAAAAATTATTTTTAATTTGCAACCTGTTGGAGGTCAGGATAGATGGACTAATAGACCAAGTCCCACACACTGCTAGAAGCCCAAATATTTTTTCAGAGCTAAATGCAGAAAAAAATTATATTCAATTTGCAACATGATGGAGGTCAGTATAGATGGACTAATAGAACAAGTCCCACACACTGCTAGAAGCCCAAATATTTTTTCAGAGCTAGATGCAGAAAAAAAATATTTTTAATTTGCAACCTGATGGAGGTCAGTATAGATAGACTAATAGACCAAGTCCCACACACTGCTAGAAGCCCAAATATTTTTTCAGAGCTAGATGCAGAAAAAAATTATTTTTAATTTGCAACCTGATGGAGGTCAGTATAGATGGACTAATAGACCAAGTCCCACACACTACTCGAAGCCCAAATATTTTTTCAGAGCTAGATGCAGAAAAAAATTATATTCAATTTGCAACCTGATGGAGGTCAGTATAGATGGATTAATAGACCAAGTCCCAAACACTGCTAGAAGCCCAAATATTTTTTCAGAGCTAGATGCAGAAAAAAATTGTATTCAATTTGCATCCTGATGGAGGTCAGTATAGATGGACTAATAGAACAAGTCCCACACACTGCTAGAAGCCCAAATATTTTTTCAGAGCTAGATGCGGAAAAAAATTATATTCAATTTGCAACCTGATGGAGGTTAGTATAGATGGACTAATAGAAAAAGTCGCACACACTGCTAGAAGCCCAAATATATTTTCAGAGCTAGATGCAGAAAAAAATTATATTCAATTTGCAACCTGATGGAGGTCAGTATAGATGGACTAATAGAACAAGTCCCACACACTCCTAGAAGCCCAAATATTTTTTCAGAGCTAGATGAAGAAAAAAATTCTTTTTAATTTGCAACCTGATGGAGGTCAGTATAGATGGACTTATAGACCAAGTCCCACACACTGCTAGAAGCCCAAATATTTTTTCAGAGCTAGATGCAGAAAAAAAATAATTTTAATTTGCAACCTGATGGAGGTCAGTATCGATGGACTAATAGACCAAGTCCCACACACTGATCGAAGCCCAAATATTTTTTCAGAGCTAGATGCAGAAAAAAATTATATTCAATTTGCAACCTGATGGAGGTCAGTATAGATGGACTAATAGACCAAGTCCCACACACTGTTAGAAGCCCAAATATTTTTTCAGAGCTAGATGCAGAAAAAAAAAAATTTTAATTTGCAACCTGTTGGAGGTCAGTATAGATGGACTAATAGACCAAGTCCCACACACTGCTAGAAGCCCAAATATTTTTTCAGAGCTAGATGCAAAAAAAAATTATATTCAATTTGCAACCTGATGGAGGTCAGTATAGATGGACTAATAGAACAAGTCCCACACACTGCTAGAAGCCCAAATATTTTTTCAGAGCTAGATGCAGAAAAATTTTTTATTCAATTTGCAACCTGATGGAGGTCAGTATAGATGGACTAATAGACCAAGTCCCACACACTGCTAGAAGCCCAAATATTTTTTCAGAGCTAGATGCAGAAAAAAAATATTTTTAATTTGCAACCTGATGGAGGTCAGTATAGATGGACTAATAGAACAACTCCCACACACTGCTAGAAGCCCAAATATTTTTTCAGAGCTAGATGCAGAAAAAAAATATTTTTAATTTGCAACCTGATGGAGGTCAGTATAGATGGACTAATAGACCAAGTTACACACACTGCTAGAAGCCCAAATATTTTTTCAGAGCTGGATGCAGAAAAAAATTATATTCAATTTGCAAACTGATGGAGGTCAGTATAGATGGATTAGTAGACCAAGTCCCACACACTGCTAGAAGCCCAAATATTTTTTCAGAGCTAGATGCAGAAAAAAATTATATTCAATTTGCAACCTGATGGAGGTCAGTATAGATGGACTAATAGAAAAAGTCCCACACACTGCTAGAAGCACAAATATTTTTTCAGAGCTAGATGCAGAAAAAAATTATTTTTAATTTGCAACCTGATGGAGGTCAGTATAGATGGACTAATAGACCAAGTCCCACACACTGCTCGAAGCCCAAATATTTTTTCAGAGCTAGATGCAGAAAAAAATTATATTCAATTTGCTACCTGATGGAAGTCAGTATAGATGGACTAATAGACCAAGTCCCACACACTGCTAGAAGCCCAAATATTTTTTCAGAGCTAAAAGCAGAAAAAAATGATATTCAATTTGCAACCTGATGGAGGTCAGTATAGATGGACTAATAGAACAAGTCGCACACACTGCTAGAAGCCCAAATATTTTTTCAGAGCTAGATGCAGAAAAAAAATATTTTTAAATTGCAACCTGATGGAGGTCAGTATAGATGGACTAATAGACCAAGTCCCACACACTGCTAGAAGCCCACATATTTTTTCAGAGCTAGATGCAGAAAAAAATTATATTCAATTTGCAACCTGATGGAGGTCAGTAAAGATGGACTAATAGAACAAGTCCCACACACTGCTAGAAGCCCAAATATATTTTCAGAGCTAGATGCAGAAAAAAATTATATTCAATTTGCAACCTGATGGAGGTCAGTATAGATGGACTAATAGAACAAGTTGAACACACTGCTAGAAGCCCAAATATTTTTTCAGAGCTAGATGCAGAAAAAAAATATTTTTAATTTGCAACCTGTTGGAGGTCAGTATAGATGGACTAATAGACCAAGTCCCACACACTGCTAGAAGCCCAAACATTTTTTCAGAGCTAGATGCAAAAAAAAATTATATTCAATTTGCAACCTGATGGAGGTCAGTATAGATGGACTAATAGAACAAGTCCCACACACTGCTAGAAGCCCAAATATTTTTTCAGAGCTAGATGCAGAAAAAAATTATATTCAATTTGCAACCTAATGGAGGTCAGTATAGATGGACTAATAGACCAAGTCCCATACACTGCTAGAAGCCCAAATATTTTTTCAGAGCTAGATGCAGAAAAAAAATATTTTTAATTTGCAACCTGATGGAGGTCAGTATAGATGGACTAATAGAACAAGTCCCACACACTGCTAGAAGCCCAAATATTTTTTCAGAGCTAGATGCAGAAAAAAAATATTTTTAATTTGCCACCTGATGGAGGTCAGTATAGATGGACTAATAGACCAAGTCACACACACTGCTAGAAGCCCAAATATTTTTTCAGAGCTGGATGCAGAAAAAAATTATATTCAATTTGCAACCTGATGGAGGTCAGTATAGATGGATTAATAGACCAAGTCCCACACACTGCTAGAAGCCCAAATATTTTTTCAGAGCTAGATGCAGAAAAAAATTATTTTCAATTTGCAACCTGATGGAGGTCAGTATAGATGGACTAATAGAAAAAGTCCCACACACTGCTAGAAGCACAAATATTTTTTCAGAGCTAGATGCAGAAAAAAATTATTTTTAATTTGCAACCTGATGGAGGTCAGTATAGATGGACTAATAGACCAAGTCCCACACACTGCTCGAAGCCCAAATATTTTTTCAGAGCTAGATGCAGAAAAAAATTATATTCAATTTGCAACCTGATGGAGGTCAGTATAGGTGGACTAATAGACCAAGTCCCACACACTGCTAGAAGCCCAAATATTTTTTCAGAGCTAAAAGCAGAAAAAAATGATATTCAATTTGCAACCTGATGGAGGTCAGTATAGATGGACTAATAGAACAAGTCGCACACACTGCTAGAAGCCCAAATATTTTTTCAGAGCTAGATGCAGAAAAAAAATATTTTTAAATTGCAAGCTGATGGAGGTCAGTATAGATGGACTAATAGACCTAGTCCCACACACTGCTAGCAGCCCACATATTTTTTCAGAGCTAGATGCAGAAAAAAATTATATTCAATTTGCAACCTGATGGAGGTCAGTATAGATGGACTAATAGAACAAGTCCCACACACTGCTAGAAGCCCAAATATTTTTTCAGAGCTAAATGAAGAAAAAAATTATTTTTAATTTGCAACCTGTTGGAGGTCAGGATAGATGGACTAATAGACCAAGTCCCACACACTGCTAGAAGCCCAAATATTTTTTCAGAGCTAGATGCAGAAAAAAAATATTTTTAATTTGCAACCTGATGGAGGTCAGTATAGATAGACTAATAGACCAAGTCCCACACACTGCTAGAAGCCCAAATATTTTTTCAGAGCTAGATGCAGAAAAAAATTATTTTTAATTTGCAACCTGATGGAGGTCAGTATAGATGGACTAATAGACCAAGTCCCACACACTACTCGAAACCCAAATATTTTTTCAGAGCTAGATGCAGAAAAAAATTATATTCAATTTGCAACCTGATGGAGGTCAGTATAGATGGATTAATAGACCAAGTCCCAAACACTGCTAGAAGCCCAAATATTTTTTCAGAGCTAGATGCAGAAAAAAATTATATTCAATTTGCATCCTGATGGAGGTCAGTATAGATGGACTAATAGAACAAGTCCCACACACTGCTAGAAGCCCAAATATTTTTTCAGAGCTAGATGCGGAAAAAAATTATATTCAATTTGCAACCTGATGGAGGTCAGTATAGATGGACTAATAGAAAAAGTCGCACACACTGCTAGAAGCCCAAATATTTTTTCAGAGCTAGATGCAGAAAAAAATTATATTCAATTTGCAACCTGATGGAGGTCAGTATAGATGGACTAATAGAACAAGTCCCACACACTCCTAGAAGCCCAAATATTTTTTCAGAGCTAGATGAAGAAAAAAATTCTTTTTAATTTGCAACCTGATGGAGGTCAGTATAGATGGACTTATAGACCAAGTCCCACACACTGCTAGAAGCCCAAATATTTTTTCAGAGCTAGATGGAGAATAAAAATATTTTTAATTTGCAACCTGATGGAGGTCAGTATCGATGGACTAAGAGACCAAGTCCACACACTGCTCGAAGCCCAAATATTTTTTCAGAGCTAGATGCAGAAAAAAATTATATTCAATTTGCAACCTGATGGAGGTCAGTATAGATGGACTAATAGACCAAGTCCCACACACTGTTAGAAGCCCAAATAATTTTTCAGAGCTAGATGCAGAAGAAAATTATATTCAATTTGCAACCTGATGGAGGTCAGTATAGATGGACTAATAGACCAAGTCCCACACACTGCTAGAAGCCCACATATTTTTTCAAAGCTAGATGCAGAAAAAAATTATATTCAATTTGCAACCTGATGGAGGTCAGTAAAGATGGACTAATAGAACAAGTCCCACACACTGCTAGAAGCCCAAATATATTTTCAGAGCTAGATGCAGAAAAAAATTATATTCAATTTGCAACCTGATGGAGGTCAGTATAGATGGACTAATAGAACAAGTTGAACACACTGCTAGAAGCCCAAATATTTTTTCAGAGCTAGATGCAGAAAAAAAATATTTTTAATTTGCAACCTGTTGGAGGTCAGTATAGATGGACTAATAGACCAAGTCCCACACACTGCTAGAAGCCCAAACATTTTTTCAGAGCTAGATGCAAAAAAAAATTATATTCAATTTGCAACCTGATGGAGGTCAGTATAGATGGACTAATAGAACAAGTCCCACACACTGCTAGAAGCCCAAATATTTTTTCAGAGCTAGATGCAGAAAAAAATTATATTCAATTTGCAACCTAATGGAGGTCAGTATAGATGGACTAATAGACCAAGTCCCATACACTGCTAGAAGCCCAAATATTTTTTCAGAGCTAGATGCAGAAAAAAAATATTTTTAATTTGCAACCTGATGGAGGTCAGTATAGATGGACTAATAGAACAAGTCCCACACACTGCTAGAAGCCCAAATATTTTTTCAGAGCTAGATGCAGAAAAAAAATATTTTTAATTTGCCACCTGATGGAGGTCAGTATAGATGGACTAATAGACCAAGTCACACACACTGCTAGAAGCCCAAATATTTTTTCAGAGCTGGATGCAGAAAAAAATTATATTCAATTTGCAACCTGATGGAGGTCAGTATAGATGGATTAATAGACCAAGTCCCACACACTGCTAGAAGCCCAAATATTTTTTCAGAGCTAGATGCAGAAAAAAATTATTTTCAATTTGCAACCTGATGGAGGTCAGTATAGATGGACTAATAGAAAAAGTCCCACACACTGCTAGAAGCACAAATATTTTTTCAGAGCTAGATGCAGAAAAAAATTATTTTTAATTTGCAACCTGATGGAGGTCAGTATAGATGGACTAATAGACCAAGTCCCACACACTGCTCGAAGCCCAAATATTTTTTCAGAGCTAGATGCAGAAAAAAATTATATTCAATTTGCAACCTGATGGAGGTCAGTATAGGTGGACTAATAGACCAAGTCCCACACACTGCTAGAAGCCCAAATATTTTTTCAGAGCTAAAAGCAGAAAAAAATGATATTCAATTTGCAACCTGATGGAGGTCAGTATAGATGGACTAATAGAACAAGTCGCACACACTGCTAGAAGCCCAAATATTTTTTCAGAGCTAGATGCAGAAAAAAAATATTTTTAAATTGCAAGCTGATGGAGGTCAGTATAGATGGACTAATAGACCTAGTCCCACACACTGCTAGCAGCCCACATATTTTTTCAGAGCTAGATGCAGAAAAAAATTATATTCAATTTGCAACCTGATGGAGGTCAGTATAGATGGACTAATAGAACAAGTCCCACACACTGCTAGAAGCCCAAATATTTTTTCAGAGCTAAATGAAGAAAAAAATTATTTTTAATTTGCAACCTGTTGGAGGTCAGGATAGATGGACTAATAGACCAAGTCCCACACACTGCTAGAAGCCCAAATATTTTTTCAGAGCTAGATGCAGAAAAAAAATATTTTTAATTTGCAACCTGATGGAGGTCAGTATAGATAGACTAATAGACCAAGTCCCACACACTGCTAGAAGCCCAAATATTTTTTCAGAGCTAGATGCAGAAAAAAATTATTTTTAATTTGCAACCTGATGGAGGTCAGTATAGATGGACTAATAGACCAAGTCCCACACACTACTCGAAACCCAAATATTTTTTCAGAGCTAGATGCAGAAAAAAATTATATTCAATTTGCAACCTGATGGAGGTCAGTATAGATGGATTAATAGACCAAGTCCCAAACACTGCTAGAAGCCCAAATATTTTTTCAGAGCTAGATGCAGAAAAAAATTATATTCAATTTGCATCCTGATGGAGGTCAGTATAGATGGACTAATAGAACAAGTCCCACACACTGCTAGAAGCCCAAATATTTTTTCAGAGCTAGATGCGGAAAAAAATTATATTCAATTTGCAACCTGATGGAGGTCAGTATAGATGGACTAATAGAAAAAGTCGCACACACTGCTAGAAGCCCAAATATTTTTTCAGAGCTAGATGCAGAAAAAAATTATATTCAATTTGCAACCTGATGGAGGTCAGTATAGATGGACTAATAGAACAAGTCCCACACACTCCTAGAAGCCCAAATATTTTTTCAGAGCTAGATGAAGAAAAAAATTCTTTTTAATTTGCAACCTGATGGAGGTCAGTATAGATGGACTTATAGACCAAGTCCCACACACTGCTAGAAGCCCAAATATTTTTTCAGAGCTAGATGGAGAATAAAAATATTTTTAATTTGCAACCTGATGGAGGTCAGTATCGATGGACTAAGAGACCAAGTCCACACACTGCTCGAAGCCCAAATATTTTTTCAGAGCTAGATGCAGAAAAAAATTATATTCAATTTGCAACCTGATGGAGGTCAGTATAGATGGACTAATAGACCAAGTCCCACACACTGTTAGAAGCCCAAATAATTTTTCAGAGCTAGATGCAGAAGAAAATTATATTCAATTTGCAACCTGATGGAGGTCAGTATAGATGGACTAATAGAACAAGTCCCACAGACTGCTAGAAGCCCAAATATTTTTTCAGAGCTAGATGAAGAAAAATATTATTTTTAATTTGCAACCTGTTGGAGGTCAGTATAGATGGACTAATAGACCAAGTCCCACACACTGCTAGAAGCTCAAATATTTTTTCAGAGCTAGATGCAGAAATTTTTTTTATTCAATTTGCAACCTAATGGAGGTCAGTATAGATGGACTAATAGAACAAGTCCCACACACTGCTAGAAGCCCAAATATTTTTTCAGAGCTAGATGCAGAAAAAAATTATATTCAATTTGCAACCTGATGGAGGTCAATATAGATGGACTAATAGAACAAGTCCCACACACTGCTAGAAGCCCAAATATTTTTTTTCAGAGCTAGATGCAGAAAAAAATTATATTCAATTTGCAACCTGATGGAGGTCAGTATAGATGGACTAATAGAACAAGTCGCACACACTGCTAGAAGCCCAAATATTTTTTCAGAGCTAGATGCAGAAAAAAAATATTTTTAATTTGCAACCTGATGGAGGTCAGTATAAATGGACTGATAGACCAAGTCCCACACACTGCTAGAAGCTCAAATATCTTTTCAGAGCTAGATGCAGAAAAAAATTATATTCAATTTGCAACCTGATGGAGGTCAGTATAGATGGACTAATAGAACAAGTCCCACACACTGCTAGAAGCCCAAATATTTTTTCAGAGCTTAATGCAGAAAAAAATTATTTTTAATTTGCAACCTGTTGGAGGTCAGTATAGATGGACTAATAGACCAAGTCCCACACACTGCTAGAAGCCCAAATATTTTTTCAGAGCTAGATGCAGAAAAAAATTATATTCAATTTGCAACCTGATGGAGGTCAGTATAGATGGACTAATAGAACAAGTCCCACACACTGATAGAAGCCCATATATTTTTTCAGAGCTAGATGCAGAAAAAAATTATTTTTAATTTGCAACCTGATGGAGGTCAGTATAGATGGACTAATAGACCAAGTCCCACACACTGCTAGAAGCCCAAATATTTTTTCAGAGCTAGATGCAGAAAAAAAATATTTTTAATTTGCAACCTGATGGAGGTCAGTATAGATGGACTTATAGACCAAGTCCCACACACTGCTAGAAGCCCAAATATTTTTTCAGAGATAGATGCAGAAAAAAATTATATTCAATTTGCAACCTGATGGAGGTCAGTACAGATGGATTACTAGACCATGTCCCACACACTGCTAGAAGCCCAAATATTTTTTCAGAGCTGGATGCAAAAAAAAATTACATTCAATTTGCAACCTGATGGAGGTCAGTATAGATGGATTAATAGACCAAGTCCCACACACTGCTAGAAGCCCAAATATTTTTTCAGAGCTAGATGCAGAAAAAAATTATATTCAATTTGCAACCTGATGGAGGTCAGTATAGATGGACTTATAGACCAAGTCCCACACACTGCTAGAAGCCCAAATATTTTTTCAGAGCTAGATGAAGAAAAAAATTCTTTTTAATTTGCAACCTGATGGAGGTCAGTATAGATGGACTTATAGACCAAGTCCCACACACTGCTAGAAGCATAAATATTTTTTCAGAGCTAGATGGAGAATAAAAATATTTTTAATTTGCAACCTGATGGAGGTCAGTATCGATGGACTAAGAGACCAAGTCCCACACACTGCTCGAAGCCCAAATATTTTTTCAGAGCTAGATGCAGAAAAAAATTATATTCAATTTGCAACCTGATGGAGGTCAGTATAGATGGACTAATAGACCAAGTCCCACACACTGTTAGAAGCCCAAATATTTTTTCAGAGCTAGATGCAGAAGAAAATTATATTCAATTTGCAACCTGATGGAGGTCAGTATAGATGGACTAATAGAACAAGTCCCACAGACTGCTAGAAGCCCAAATATTTTTTCAGAGCTAGATGAAGAAAAATATTATTTTTAATTTGCAACCTGTTGGAGGTCAGTATAGATGGACTAATAGACCAAGTCCCACACACTGCTAGAAGCTCAAATATTTTTTCAGAGCTAGATGCAGAAAATTTTTTTATTCAATTTGCAACCTAATGGAGGTCAGTATAGATGGACTAATAGAACAAGTCCCACACACTGCTAGAAGCCCAAATATTTTTTCAGAGCTAGATGCAGAAAAAAATTATATTCAATTTGCAACCTGATGGAGGTCAATATAGATGGACTAATAGAACAAGTCCCACACACTGCTAGAAGCCCAAATATTTTTTTTCAGAGCTAGATGCAGAAAAAAATTATATTCAATTTGCAACCTGATGGAGGTCAGTATAGATGGACTAATAGAACAAGTCGCACACACTGCTAGAAGCCCAAATATTTTTTCAGAGCTAGATGCAGAAAAAAAATATTTTTAATTTGCAACCTGATGGAGGTCAGTATAAATGGACTGATAGACCAAGTCCCACACACTGCTAGAAGCTCAAATATCTTTTCAGAGCTAGATGCAGAAAAAAATTATATTCAATTTGCAACCTGATGGAGGTCAGTATAGATGGACTAATAGAACAAGTCCCACACACTGCTAGAAGCCCAAATATTTTTTCAGAGCTTAATGCAGAAAAAAATTATTTTTAATTTGCAACCTGTTGGAGGTCAGTATAGATGGACTAATAGACCAAGTCCCACACACTGCTGGAAGCCCAAATATTTTTTCAGAGCTAGATGCAGAAAAAAATTATATTCAATTTGCAACCTGATGGAGGTCAGTATAGATGGACTAATAGAACAAGTCCCACACACTGATAGAAGCCCATATATTTTTTCAGAGCTAGATGCAGAAAAAAATTATTTTTAATTTGCAACCTGATGGAGGTCAGTATAGATGGACTAATAGACCAAGTCCCACACACTGCTAGAAGCCCAAATATTTTTTCAGAGCTAGATGCAGAAAAAAAATATTTTTAATTTGCAACCTGATGGAGGTCAGTATAGATGGACTTATAGACCAAGTCCCACACACTGCTAGAAGCCCAAATATTTTTTCAGAGATAGATGCAGAAAAAAATTATATTCAATTTGCAACCTGATGGAGGTCAGTACAGATGGATTACTAGACCATGTCCCACACACTGCTAGAAGCCCAAATATTTTTTCAGAGCTGGATGCAAAAAAAAATTACATTCAATTTGCAACCTGATGGAGGTCAGTATAGATGGATTAATAGACCAAGTCCCACACACTGCTAGAAGCCCAAATATTTTTTCAGAGCTAGATGCAGAAAAAAATTATATTCAATTTGCAACCTGATGGAGGTCAGTATAGATGGATTAATAGAACAAGTCCCACACACTGCTAGAAGCCCAAATTTTTTTTCAGAGCTAGATGCAGAAAAAAATTATTTTTAATTTGCAACCTGATGGAGGTCAGTATAGATGGACTAATAGACCAAGTCTCACACACTGCTTGAAGCCCAAATATTTTTTCAGAGCTAGATGCAGAAAAAAATTATATTCAATTTGCAACCTGATGGAGGTCAGTATAGATGGACTAATAGAACAAGTCGCACACACTGCTAGAAGCCCAAATATTTTTTCAGAGCTAGATGCAGAAAAAAAATATTTTTAATTTGCAACCTGATGGAGGTCAGTATAGATGGACTAATAGACCAAGTCCCACACACTGCTAGAAGCCCAAATATTTTTTCAGAGCTAGATGCAGAAAAAAATTATATTCAATTTGCAACCTGATGGAGGTCAGTATAGATGGACTAATAGACCAAGTCCCACACACTGCTAGCGTCCCAATTATTTTTTCAGAGCTAAAAGCAGAAAAAAATTATATTCAATTTGCAACCTGATGGAGGTCAGTATAGATAGACTAATAGAACAAGTCGCACACACTGCTAGAAGCCCAAATATTTTTTCAGAGCTAGATGCAGAAAAAAATATTTTTATACTGCAACCTGATGGAGGTCAGTATATATGGACTAATAGACCAAGTCCCACACACTGCTAGAAGCCCAAATATTTTTTCAGAGCTAGATGCAGAAAAAAAATATTTTTAATTTGCAACCTGATGGAGGTCAGTATAGATGGACTAACAGACCAAGTCCCACACACTGCTAGAAGCCCAAATATTTTTTCAGAGCTAGATGCAGAAAAAAATTATATTCAATTTGCAACCTGATGGAGGTCAGTACAGATGGATTAATAGACCATGTCCCACACACTGCTAGAAGCCCAAATATTTTTTCAGAGCTGGATGCAGAAAAAAATTACATTCAATTTGCAACCTGATGGAGGTCAGTATAGATGGATTAATAGACCAAGTCCCACACACTGCTAGAAGCCCAAATATTTTTTCAGAGCTAGATGCAGAAAAAAATTATATTCAATTTGCAACCTGATGGAGGTCAGTATAGATGGATTAATAGAACAAGTCCCACACACTGCTAGAAGCCCAAATATTTTTTCAGAGCTAGATTCAGAAAAAAATTATTTTTAATTTGCAACCTGATGGAGGTCAGTATAGATGGACTAATAGACCAAGTCCCACACACTGCTAGAAGCCCAAATATTTTTTCAGAGCTAGATGCAGAAAAAAATTATTTTCAATTTGCAACCTGATGGAGGTCAGTATAGATGGACTAATAGACCAAGTCCCACACACTGCTAGAAGCCCAAATATTTTTTCAGAGCTAAAAGCAGAAAAAAATTATATTCAATTTGCACCCTGATGGAGGTCAGTATAGATGGACTAATAGAACAAGTCGCACACACTGCTAGAAGCCCAAATATTTTTTCAGAGCTAGATGAAGGAAAAAATTATTTTTAATTTGCAACCTGTTGGAGGTCAGTATAGATGGTCTAATAGACCAAGTCCCACACACTGCTAGAAGCCCAAATATTTTTTCAGAGCTAGATGCAGAAAAAAATTATATTCAATTTGCAACCTGATGGAGGTCAATATAGATGGACTAATAGAACAAGTCCCACACAATGCTAGAAGCCCAAATTTTTTTTCAGAGCTAGATGCAGAAAAAAATTATATTCAATTTGCAACCTGATGGAGGTCAATATAGATGGACTAATAGACCAAGTCCCACACACTGCTAGAAGCCCAAATATTTTTTCAGAGCTAAAAGCAGAAAAAAATGATATTCAATTTGCAACCTGATGGAGGTCAGTATAGATGGACTAATAGAACAAGTCGCACACACTGCTAGAAGCCCAAATATTTTTTCAGAGCTAGATGCAGAAAAAAAATATTTTTAAATTGCAAGCTGATGGAGGTCAGTATAGATGGACTAATAGACCTAGTCCCACACACTGCTAGCAGCCCACATATTTTTTCAGAGCTAGATGCAGAAAAAAATTATATTCAATTTGCAACCTGATGGAGGTCAGTATAGATGGACTAATAGAACAAGTCCCACACACTGCTAGAAGCCCAAATATTTTTTCAGAGCTAAATGAAGAAAAAAATTATTTTTAATTTGCAACCTGTTGGAGGTCAGGATAGATGGACTAATAGACCAAGTCCCACACACTACTAGAAGCCCAAATATTTTTTCAGAGCTAAATGCAGAAAAAAATTATATTCAATTTGCAACATGATGGAGGTCAGTATAGATGGACTAATAGAACAAGTCCCACACACTGCTAGAAGCCCAAATATTTTTTCAGAGCTAGATGCAGAAAAAAAATATTTTTAATTTGCAACCTGATGGAGGTCAGTATAGATAGACTAATAGACCAAGTCCCACACACTGCTAGAAGCCCAAATATTTTTTCAGAGCTAGATGCAGAAAAAAATTATTTTTAATTTGCAACCTGATGGAGGTCAGTATAGATGGACTAATAGACCAAGTCCCACACACTACTCGAAACCCAAATATTTTTTCAGAGCTAGATGCAGAAAAAAATTATATTCAATTTGCAACCTGATGGAGGTCAGTATAGATGGATTAATAGACCAAGTCCCAAACACTGCTAGAAGCCCAAATATTTTTTCAGAGCTAGATGCAGAAAAAAATTATATTCAATTTGCATCCTGATGGAGGTCAGTATAGATGGACTAATAGAACAAGTCCCACACACTGCTAGAAGCCCAAATATTTTTTCAGAGCTAGATGCGGAAAAAAATTATATTCAATTTGCAACCTGATGGAGGTCAGTATAGATGGACTAATAGAAAAAGTCGCACACACTGCTAGAAGCCCAAATATTTTTTCAGAGCTAGATGCAGAAAAAAATTATATTCAATTTGCAACCTGATGGAGGTCAGTATAGATGGACTAATAGAACAAGTCCCACACACTCCTAGAAGCCCAAATATTTTTTCAGAGCTAGATGAAGAAAAAAATTCTTTTTAATTTGCAACCTGATGGAGGTCAGTATAGATGGACTTATAGACCAAGTCCCACACACTGCTAGAAGCCCAAATATTTTTTCAGAGCTAGATGGAGAATAAAAATATTTTTAATTTGCAACCTGATGGAGGTCAGTATCGATGGACTAAGAGACCAAGTCCCACACACTGCTCGAAGCCCAAATATTTTTTCAGAGCTAGATGCAGAAAAAAATTATATTCAATTTGCAACCTGATGGAGGTCAGTATAGATGGACTAATAGACCAAGTCCCACACACTGTTAGAAGCCCAAATATTTTTTCAGAGCTAGATGCAGAAGAAAATTATATTCAATTTGCAACCTGATGGAGGTCAGTATAGATGGACTAATAGAACAAGTCCCACACACTGCTAGAAGCCCAAATATTTTTTCAGAGCTAGATGAAGAAAAAAATTATTTTTAATTTGCAACCTGTTGGAGGTCAGTATAGATGGACTAATAGACCAAGTCCCACACACTGCTAGAAGCCCAAATATTTTTTCAGAGCTAGATGCAGAAAATTTTTTTATTCAATTTGCAACCTAATGGAGGTCAGTATAGATGGACTAATAGAACAAGTCCCACACACTGCTAGAAGCCCAAATATTTTTTCAGAGCTAGATGCAGAAAAAAATTATATTCAATTTGCAACCTGATGGAGGTCAATATAGATGGACTAATAGAACAAGTCCCACACACTGCTAGAAGCCCAAATATTTTTTTTCAGAGCTAGATGCAGAAAAAAATTATATTCAATTTGCAACCTGATGGAGGTCAGTATAGATGGACTAATAGAACAAGTCGCACACACTGCTAGAAGCCCAAATATTTTTTCAGAGCTAGATGCAGAAAAAAAATATTTTTAATTTGCAACCTGATGGAGGTCAGTATAGATGGACTGATAGACCAAGTCCCACACACTGCTAGAAGCTCAAATATCTTTTCAGAGCTAGATGCAGAAAAAAATTATATTCAATTTGCAACCTGATGGAGGTCAGTATAGATGGACTAATAGAACAAGTCCCACACACTGCTAGAAGCCCAAATATTTTTTCAGAGCTTAATGCAGAAAAAAATTATTTTTAATTTGCAACCTGTTGGAGGTCAGTATAGATGGACTAATAGACCAAGTCCCACACACTGCTAGAAGCCCAAATATTTTTTCAGAGCTAGATGCAGAAAAAAATTATATTCAATTTGCAACCTGATGGAGGTCAGTATAGATGGACTAATACAACAAGTCCCACACACTGATAGAAGCCCAAATATTTTTTCAGAGCTAGATGCAGAAAAAAATTATTTTTAATTTGCAACCTGATGGAGGTCAGTATAGATGGACTAATAGACAAAGTCCCACACACTGCTAGAAGCCCAAATATTTTTTCAGAGCTAGATGCAGAAAAAAAATATTTTTAATTTGCAACCTGATGGAGGTCAGTATAGATGGACTTATAGACCAAGTCCCACACACTGCTAGAAGCCCAAATATTTTTTCAGAGATAGATGCAGAAAAAAATTATATTCAATTTGCAACCTGATGGAGGTCAGTACAGATGGATTACTAGACCATGTCCCACACACTGCTAGAAGCCCAAATATTTTTTCAGAGCTGGATGCAAAAAAAAATTACATTCAATTTGCAACCTGATGGAGGTCAGTATAGATGGATTAATAGACCAAGTCCCACACACTGCTAGAAGCCCAAATATTTTTTCAGAGCTAGATGCAGAAATAAATTATATTCAATTTGCAACCTGATGGAGGTCAGTATAGATGGATTAATAGAACAAGTCCCACACACTGCTAGAAGCCCAAATATTTTTTCAGAGCTAGATGCAGAAAAAAATTATTTTTAATTTGCAACCTGATGGAGGTCAGTATAGATGGACTAATAGACCAAGTCTCACACACTGCTCGAAGCCCAAATATTTTTTCAGAGCTAGATGCAGAAAAAAATTATATTCAATTTGCAACCTGATGGAGGTCAGTATAGATGGACTAATAGAACAAGTCGCACACACTGCTAGAAGCCCAAATATTTTTTCAGAGCTAGATGCAGAAAAAAAATATTTTTAATTTGCAACCTGATGGAGGTCAGTATAGATGGACTAATAGACCAAGTCCCACACACTGCTAGAAGCCCAAATATTTTTTCAGAGCTAGATGCAGAAAAAAATTATATTCAATTTGCAACCTGATGGAGGTCAGTATAGATGGACTAATAGACCAAGTCCCACACACTGCTAGCGTCCCAATTATTTTTTCAGAGCTAAAAGCAGAAAAAAATTATATTCAATTTGCAACCTGATGGAGGTCAGTATAGATAGACTAATAGAACAAGTCGCACACACTGCTAGAAGCCCAAATATTTTTTCAGAGCTAGATGCAGAAAAAAATATTTTTATACTGCAACCTGATGGAGGTCAGTATATATGGACTAATAGACCAAGTCCCACACACTGCTAGAAGCCCAAATATTTTTTCAGAGCTAGATGCAGAAAAAAAATATTTTTAATTTGCAACCTGATGGAGGTCAGTATGGATGGACTAACAGACCAAGTCCCACACACTGCTAGAAGCCCAAATATTTTTTCAGAGCTAGATGCAGAAAAAAATTATATTCAATTTGCAACCTGATGGAGGTCAGTACAGATGGATTAATAGACCATGTCCCACACACTGCTAGAAGCCCAAATATTTTTTCAGAGCTGGATGCAGAAAAAAATTACATTCAATTTGCAACCTGATGGAGGTCAGTATAGATGGATTAATAGACCAAGTCCCACACACTGCTAGAAGCCCAAATATTTTTTCAGAGCTAGATGCAGAAAAAAATTATATTCAATTTGCAACCTGATGGAGGTCAGTATAGATGGATTAATAGAACAAGTCCCACACACTGCTAGAAGCCCAAATATTTTTTCAGAGCTAGATGCAGAAAAAAATTATTTTTAATTTGCAACCTGATGGAGGTCAGTATAGATGGACTAATAGACCAAGTCTCACACACTGCTCGAAGCCCAAATATTTTTTCAGAGCTAGATGCAGAAAAAAATTATATTCAATTTGCAACCTGATGGAGGTCAGTATAGATGGACTAATAGAACAAGTCGCACACACTGCTAGAAGCCCAAATATTTTTTCAGAGCTAGATGCAGAAAAAAAATATTTTTAATTTGCAACCTGATGGAGGTCAGTATAGATGGACTAATAGACCAAGTCCCACACACTGCTAGAAGCCCAAATATTTTTTCAGAGCTAGATGCAGAAAAAAATTATATTCAATTTGCAACCTGATGGAGGTCAGTATAGATGGACTAATAGACCAAGTCCCACACACTGCTAGCGTCCCAATTATTTTTTCAGAGCTAAAAGCAGAAAAAAATTATATTCAATTTGCAACCTGATGGAGGTCAGTATAGATAGACTAATAGAACAAGTCGCACACACTGCTAGAAGCCCAAATATTTTTTCAGAGCTAGATGCAGAAAAAAATATTTTTATACTGCAACCTGATGGAGGTCAGTATATATGGACTAATAGACCAAGTCCCACACACTGCTAGAAGCCCAAATATTTTTTCAGAGCTAGATGCAGAAAAAAAATATTTTTAATTTGCAACCTGATGGAGGTCAGTATAGATGGACTAACAGACCAAGTCCCACACACTGCTAGAAGCCCAAATATTTTTTCAGAGCTAGATGCAGAAAAAAATTATATTCAATTTGCAACCTGATGGAGGTCAGTACAGATGGATTAATAGACCCTGTCCCACACACTGCTAGAAGCCCAAATATTTTTTCAGAGCTGGATGCAGAAAAAAATTACATTCAATTTGCAACCTGATGGAGGTCAGTATAGATGGATTAATAGACCAAGTCCCACACACTGCTAGAAGCCCAAATATTTTTTCAGAGCTAGATGCAGAAAAAAATTATATTCAATTTGCAACCTGATGGAGGTCAGTATAGATGGATTAATAGAACAAGTCCCACACACTGCTAGAAGCCCAAATATTTTTTCAGAGCTAGATTCAGAAAAAAATTATTTTTAATTTGCAACCTGATGGAGGTCAGTATAGATGGACTAATAGACCAAGTCCCACACACTGCTCGAAGCCCAAATATTTTTTCAGAGCTAGATGCAGAAAAAAATTATATTCAATTTGCAACCTGATGGAGGTCAGTATAGATGGACTAATAGACCAAGTCCCACACACTGCTAGAAGCCCAAATATTTTTTCAGAGCTAAAAGCAGAAAAAAATTATATTCAATTTGCACCCTGATGGAGGTCAGTATAGATGGACTAATAGAACAAGTCGCACACACTGCTAGAAGCCCAAATATTTTTTCAGAGCTAGATGAAGAAAAAAATTATTTTTAATTTGCAACCTGATGGAGGTCAGTATAGATGGACTAATAGACCAAGTCCCACACACTGCTAGAAGCCCAAATATTTTTTAAGAGCTAGATCCAGAAAAAAAAATATTTTTAATTTGCAACCTGATGGAGGTCAGTATCGATGGACTAATAGACCAAGTCCCACACACTGCTCGAAGCCCAAATATTTTTTCAGAGCTAGATGCAGAAAAAAATTATATTCAATTTGCAACCTGATGGAGGTCAGTATAGATGGACTAATAGAACAAGTCCCACACACTGCTAGAAGCCCAAATATTTTTTCAGAGCTAGATGAAGGAAAAAATTATTTTTAATTTGCAACCTGTTGGAGGTCAGTATAGATGGACTAATAGACCAAGTCCCACACACTGCTAGAAGCCCAAATATTTTTTCAGAGCTAGATGCAGAAAAAAATTATATTCAATTTGCAACCTGATGGAGGTCAATATAGATGGACTAATAGAACAAGTCCCACACACTGCTAGAAGCCCAAATTTTTTTTCAGAGCTAGATGCAGAAAAAAATTATATTCAATTTGCAACCTGATGGAGGTCAATATAGATGGACTAATAGAACAAGTCCCACACACTGCTAGAAGCCCAAATATTTTTTCAGAACTAGATGAAGAAAAAAATTATTTTTAATTTGCAACCTGTTGGAGGTCAGTATAGATGGACTAATAGACCAAGTCCCACACACTGCTAGAAGCCCAAATATTTTTTCAGAGCTAGATGCAGAAAAAAATTATATTCAATTTGCAACCTGATGGAGGTCAGTATAGATGGACTAATAGACCAAGTCCAACACACTGCTAGAAGCCCAAATATTTTTTCAGAGCTAGATGCAGAAAAAAATTATATTCAATTTGCAACCTGATGGAAGTCAGTATAGATGGACTAATAGAACAAGTCCCACACACTGCTAGAAGCCCAAATATTTTTTCAGAGCTAGATGAAGAAAAAAATTATTTTTAATTTTCAACCTGTTGGAGGTCAGTAGAGATGGACTAATAGACCAAGTCCCACACACTGCTAGAAGCCCAAATATTTTTTCAGAGCTAGATGCAGAAAAAAATTATATTTAATTTTCAACCTGATGGAGGTCAGTATAGATGGACTATTAGAACTAGTCCCACACACTGCTAGAAGCCCAAATATTTTTTCAGAGCTAGATGCAGAAAAAAATTATATTCAATTTGAAACTTGATGGAGGTCAATATAGATGGACTAATAGAACAAGTCCCACACACTGCTAGAAGCCCAAATATTTTTTCAGAGCTAGATGCAGAAAAAAATTATATTCAATTTGCAAACTGATGGAGGTCAGTATAGATGGACTAATAGAACAAGTCGCACACACTGCTAGAAGCCCAAATATTTTTTCAGAGCTAGATGCAGAAAAAAAATATTTTTAATTTGCAACCTGATGGAGGTCAGTATAGATGGACTGATAGACCAAGTCCCACACACTGCTAGAAGCTCAAATATTTTTTCAGAGCTAGATGCAGAAAAAAATTATATTCAATTTGCAACCTGATGGAGGTCAGTATAGATGGACTAATAGAACAAGTCCCACACACTGCTAGAAGCCCAAATATTTTTTCAGAGCTAGATGCAGAAAAAAATTATATTCAATTTGCAACCTGATGGAGGTCAGTATAGATGGACTAATAGAACAAGTCCCACACACTGCTAGAAGCCCAAATATTTTTTCAGAGTTAGATGAAGAAAAAAATTATTTTTAATTTGCAACCTGTTGGAGGTCAGTATAGATGGACTAATAGACCAAGTCCCACACACTGCTAGAAGCCCAAATATTTTTTCAGAGCTAGATGGAGAAAAAAATTATATTTAATTTGCAACCTGATGGAGGTCAGTATAGATGGACTAATAGAACAAGTCCCACACACTGCTAGAAGCCCAAATATTTTTTCAGAGCTAGATGCAGAAAAAAATTATTTTTAATTTGCAACCTGATGGAGGTCAGTATAGATGGACTAATAGACCAAGTCCCACACACTGCTAGAAGCCCAAATATTTTTTCAGAGCTAGATGCAGAAAAAAAATATTTTTAATTTGCAACCTGATGGAGGTCAGTATAGATGGACTAGTAGACCAAGTCCTACACACTGCTAGAAGCCCAAATATTTTTTCAGAGCTAGATGCAGAAAAAAATTATATTCAATTTGCAACCTGATGAAGGTCAGTACAGATGGATTAATAGACCATGTCCCACACACTGCTAGAAGCCCAAATATTTTTTCAGAGCTAGATGCAGAAAAAAATTACATTCAATTTGCAACCTGATGGAGGTCAGTATAGATGGATTAATAGACCAAGTCCACACACTGCTAGAAGCCCAAATATTTTTTCAGAGCTAGATGCAGAAAAAAATTATATTCAATTTGCAACCTGATGGAGGTCAGTATAAATGGATTAATAGAACAAGTCCCACACACTGCTCGAAGCCCAAATATTTTTTCAGAGCTAGATGCAGAAAAAAATTATATTCAATTTGCAACCTGATGGAGGTCAGTATAGATGGACTAATAGACCAACTCCCACACACTGCTAGAAGCCCAAATATTTTTTCAGAGATAAAAGCAGAAAAAAATTATATTCAATTTGCACCCTGATGGAGGTCAGTATAGATGGACTAATAGAACAAGTCGCACACACTGCTAGAAGCCCAAATATTTTTTCAGAGCTAGATGCAGAAAAAAAATATTTTTAAATTTCAACCTGATGGAGGTCAGTATAGATGGACTAATAGACCAAGTCCCACAAACTGCTAGAAACCCAAATATTTTTTCAGAGCTAGATGCAGAAAAAAATTATATTCAATTTGCAACCTGATGGAGGTCAGTATAGATGGATTAATAGACCAAGTCCCACACACTGCTAGAAGCCCAAATATTTTTTCAGAGCTAGATGCAGAAAAAAATTATATTCAATTTGCAACCTGATGGAGGTCAGTATAGATGGACTAATAGAACAAGCCCCACACACTGCTAGAAGCCCAAATATTTTTTCAGAGCTAGATGCAGAAAAAAATTATATTCCATTTGCAACCTGATGGAGGTCAGTATAGATGGACTAATAGACCAAGTCCCACACACTGCTAGAAGCCCAAATATTTTTTCAGAGCTAGATGCAGAAAAAATTATATTCAATTTGCAACTTGATGGAGGTCAGTATAGATGGACTAATAGAACAAGTCCCACACACTGCTAGAAGCCCAAATATTTTTTCAGAGCTAGATGCAGAAAAAAATTATTTTTAATTTGCAACCTGATGGAGGTCAGTATAGATGGACTAATAGACCAATTCCCACACACTGCTAGAAGCCCAAATATTTTTTCAGCGCTGGATGCAGAAAAAAATTATATTAAATTTGCAACCTGATGGAGGTCAGTATAGATGGACTAATAGAACAAGTCCCACACACTGCTAGAAGCCCAAATGTTTTTTCAGAGCTAGATGCAGTAAAAAAATATTTTTAATTTGCAACCTGATGGAGGTCAGTATAGATGGACTAATAGACCAAGTCCTACACACTGCTAGAAGCCCAAATATTTTTTCAGAGCTAGATGCAGAAAAAAATTATATTCAATTTGCATCCTGATGGAGGTCAGTACAGATGGATTAATAGACCATGTCCCACACACTGCTAGAAGCCCAAATATTTTTTCAGAGCTAGATGCAGAAAAAAATTAAATTCAATTTGCAACCTGATGGAGGTCAGTATAGATGGATTAATAGACCAAGACCACACACTGCTAGAAGCCCAAATATTTTTTCAGAGCTAGATGCTGAAAAAAATTATATTCATTTGCAACCTGATGGAGGTCAGTATAGATGGATTAATAGAACAAGTCCCACACACTGCTAGAAGCCCAAATATTTTTTCAGAGCTAGATGCAGTAAAAAAATATTTTTAATTTGCAACCTGATGGAGGTCACTATAGTTAGACTAATAGACCAAGTCCCACACACTGCTAGAAGCCCAAATATTTTTTCAGAGCTACATGCAGAAAAAAATTATATTCAATTTGCAACCTGATGGAGGTCAGTACAGATGGATTAATAGACCATGTCCCACACACTGCTAGAAGCCCAAATATTTTTTCAGAGCTAGATGCAGAAAAAAATTACATTCAATTTGCAACCTGATGGAGGTCAGTATAGATGGATTAATAGACCAAGTCCACACACTGCTAGAAGCCCAAATATTTTTTCAGAGCTAGATGCAGAAAAAAATTATATTCCATTTGCAACCTGATGGAGGTCAGTATAGATGGATTAATAGAACAAGTCCCACACACTGCTAGAAGCCCAAATATTTTTTCAGAGCTAGATGCAGAAAAAAGTTATTTTTAATTTGCAACCTGATGGAGGTCAGTATAGATGGACTAATAGACCAAGTCCCACACACTGCTCGAAGCCCAAATATTTTTTCAGAGCTAGATGCAGAAAAAAATTATATTCAATTTGCAACCTGATGGAGGTCAGTATAGATGGACTAATAGACCAAGTCCCACACACTGTTAGAAGCCCAAATATTTTTTCAGAGCTAAAAGCAGAAAAAAATTATATTCAATTTGCACCCTGATGGAGGTCAGTATAGATGGACTAATAGAACAAGTCGCACACACTGCTAGAAGCCCAAATATTTTTTCAGAGCTAGATGCAGAAAAAAAATATTTTTAAATTGCAACCTGATGGAGGTCAGTATAGATGGACTAATAGACCAAGTCCCACAAACTGCTAGAAGCCCAAATATTTTTTCAGAGCTAGATGCAGAAAAAAATTATATTCAATTTGCAACCTGATGGAGGTCAGTATAGATGGACTAATAGAACAAGTCCCACACACTGCTAGAAGCCCAAATATTTTTTCAGAGCTAGATGAAGAAAAAAATTATTTTTAATTTGCAACCTGTTGGAGGTCAGTATAGATGGACTAATAGACCAAGTCCCACACACTGCTAGAAGCCCAAATATTTTTTCAGAGCTAGATGCAGAAAAAAATTATATTCAATTTGCAACCTGATGGAGGTCAGTATAGATGGATTAATAGACCAAGTCCCACACACTGCTAGAAGCCCAAATATTTTTTCAGAGCTAGATGCAGAAAAAAATTATATTCAATTTGCAACCTGATGGAGGTCAGTATAGATGGACTAATAGAACAAGTCCCACACACTGCTAGAAGCCCAAATATTTTTTCAGAGCTAGATGCAGAAAAAAATTATATTCAATTTGCAACCTGATGGAGGTCAGTATAGATGGACTAATAGAACAAGTCCCACACACTGCTAGAAGCCCAAATATTTTTTCAGAGCTAGATGCAGAAAAAAATTATATTCAATTTGCAACCTGATGGAGGTCAGTATAGATGGACTAATAGAACAAGTCCCACACACTGCTAGAAGCCCAAATATTTTTTCAGAGCTAGATGCAGAAAAAAATTATATTCAATTTGCAACCTGATGGAGGTCAGTATAGATGGACTAATAGACCAATTCCCACACACTGCTAGAAGCCCAAATATTTTTTCAGCGCTAGATGCAGAAAAAAATTATATTAAATTTGCAACCTGATGGAGGTCAGTATAGATGGACTAATAGAACAAGTCCCACACACTGCTAGAAGCCCAAATATTTTTTCAGAGCTAGATGCAGTAAAAAAATATTTTTAATTTGCAACCTGATGGAGGTCAGTATAGTTAGACTAATAGACCAAGTCCCACACACTGCTAGAAGCCCAAATATTTTTTCAGAGCTAGATGAAGAAAAAAATTATTTTTAATTTGCAACCTGTTGGAGGTCAGTATAGATGGACTAATAGACCAAGTCCCACACACTGCTAGAAGCCCAAATATTTTTTCAGAGCTAGATGCAGAAAAAAATTATATTCAATTTGCAACCTGATGGAGGTCAGTATAGATGGATTAATAGACCAAGTCCCACACACTGCTAGAAGCCCAAATATTTTTTCAGAGCTAGATGCAGAAAAAAATTATATTCAATTTGCAACCTGATGGAGGTCAGTATAGATGGACTAATAGAACAAGTCCCACACACTGCTAGAAGCCCAAATATTTTTTCAGAGCTAGATGCAGAAAAAAATTATATTCAATTTTCAACCTGATGGAGGTCAGTATAGATGGACTAATAGAACAAGTCCCACACACTGCTAGAAGCCCAAATATTTTTTCAGAGCTAGATGCAGAAAAAAATTATATTCAATTTGCAACCTGATGGAGGTCAGTATAGATGGACTAATAGAACAAGTCCCACACACTGCTAGAAGCCCAAATATTTTTTCAGAGCTAGATGCAGAAAAAAATTATTTTTAATTTGCAACCTGATGGAGGTCAGTATAGATGGACTAATAGACCAATTCCCACACACTGCTAGAAGCCCAAATATTTTTTCAGCGCTAGATGCAGAAAAAAATTATATTAAATTTGCAACCTGATGGAGGTCAGTATAGATGGACTAATAGAACAAGTCCCACACACTGCTAGAAGCCCAAATATTTTTTCAGAGCTAGATGCAGTAAAAAAATATTTTTAATTTGCAACCTGATGGAGGTCAGTATAGTTAGACTAATAGACCAAGTCCCACACACTGCTAGAAGCCCAAATATTTTTTCAGAGCTAGATGCAGAAAAAAAATATTTTTAATTTGCAACCTGATGGAGGTCAGTATAGATGGACTAATAGACCAAGTCCCACACACTGCTCGAAGCCCAAATTTTTTTTCAGATCTAGATGCAGAAAAACATTATATTCAATTTGCAACCTGATGGAGGTCAGTATAGATGGATTAATAGACCAAGTCCCACACACTGCTAGAAGCCCAAATATTTTTTTTTCAGAGCTAGATGCAGAAAAAAATTATATTCAATTTGCAACCTGATGGAGGTCAGTATAGATGGACTAATAGAACAAGTCCCACACACTGCTAGAAGCCCAAATATTTTTTCAGAGCTAGATGCAGAAAAAAATTATATTCAATTTGCAACCTGATGGAAGTCAGTATAGATGGACTAATAGAACAAGTCCCACAAACTGCTAGAAGCCCAAATATTTTTTCAGAGCTAGATGCAGAAAAAAATTATATTCAATTTGCAACCTGATGGAGGTCAGTATAGATGGACTAATAGAACAAGTCCCACACACTGCTAGAAGCCCAAATATTTTTTCAGAGCTAGATGCAGAAAAAAATTATATTCAATTTGCAACCTGATGGAGGTCAGTATAGATGGACTAATAGAACAAGTCCCACACACTGCTAGAAGCCCAAATATTTTTTCAGAGCTAGATGCAGAAAAAATTATATTCAATTTGCAACCTGATGGAGGTCAGTATAGATGGACTAATAGAACAAGTCCCACACACTGCTAGAAGCCCAAATATTTTTTCAGAGCTAGATGCAGAAAAAAATTATATTCAATTTGCAACCTGATGGAGGTCAGTATAGATGGACTAATAGAACAAGTCCCACACACTGCTAGAAACCCAAATATTTTTTCAGAGCTAGATGCAGAAAAAAATTATTTTTAATTTGCAACCTGATGGAGGTCAGTATAGATGGACTAATAGACCAATTCCCACACACTGCTAGAAGCCCAAATATTTTTTCAGCGCTAGATGCAGAAAAAAATTATATTAAATTTGCAACCTGATGGAGGTCAGTATAGATGGACTAATAGAACAAGTCCCACACACTGCTAGAAGCCCAAATATTTTTTCAGAGCTAGATGCAGTAAAAAAATATTTTTAATTTGCAACCTGATGGAGGTCAGTATAGTTAGACTAATAGACCAAGTCCCACACACTGCTAGAAGCCCAAATATTTTTTCAGAGCTAGATGCAGAAAAAAAATATTTTTAATTTGCAACCTGATGGAGGTCAGTATAGATGGACTAATAGACCAAGTCCCACACACTGCTCGAAGCCCAAATTTTTTTTCAGAGCTAGATGCAGAAAAACATTATATTCAATTTGCAACCTGATGGAGGTCAGTATAGATGGATTAATAGACCAAGTCCCACACACTGCTAGAAGCCCAAATATTTTTTCAGAGCTAGATGCAGAAAAAAATTATATTCAATTTGCAACCTGATGGAGGTCAGTATAGATGGACTAATAGAACAAGTCCCACACACTGCTAGAAGCCCAAATATTTTTTCAGAGCTAGATGCAGAAAAAAATTATATTCAATTTGCAACCTGATGGAAGTCAGTATAGATGGACTAATAGAACAAGTCCCACACACTGCTAGAAGCCCAAATATTTTTTCAGAGCTAGATGCAGAAAAAAATTATATTCAATTTGCAACCTGATGGAGGTCAGTATAGATGGACTAATAGAACAAGTCCCACACACTGCTAGAAGCCCAAATATTTTTTCAGAGCTAGATGCAGAAAAAAATTATATTCAATTTGCAACCTGATGGAGGTCAGTATAGATGGACTAATAGAACAAGTCCCACACACTGCTAGAAGCCCAAATATTTTTTCAGAGCTAGATGCAGAAAAAATTATATTCAATTTGCAACCTGATGGAGGTCAGTATAGATGGACTAATAGAACAAGTCCCACACACTGCTAGAAGCCCAAATATTTTTTCAGAGCTAGATGCAGAAAAAAATTATATTCAATTTGCAACCTGATGGAGGTCAGTATAGATGGACTAATAGAACAAGTCCCACACACTGCTAGAAGCCCAAATATTTTTTCAGAGCTAGATGCAGAAAAAAATTATATTCAATTTGCAACCTGATGGAGGTCAGTACAGATGGATTAATAGACCATGTCCCACACACTGCTAGAAGCCCAAATATTTTTTCAGAGCTAGATGCAGAAAAAAATTACATTCAATTTGCAACCTGATGGAGGTCAGTATAGATGGATTAATAGACCAAGTCCACACACTGCTAGAAGCCCAAATATTTTTTCAGAGCTAGATGCAGAAAAAAATTATATTCCATTTGCAACCTGATGGAGGTCAGTATAGATGGATTAATAGAACAAGTCCCACACACTGCTAGAAGCCCAAATATTTTTTCAGAGCTAGATGCAGAAAAAAGTTATTTTTAATTTGCAACCTGATGGAGGTCAGTATAGATGGACTAATAGACCAAGTCCCACACACTGCTCGAAGCCCAAATATTTTTTCAGAGCTAGATGCAGAAAAAAATTATATTCAATTTGCAACCTGATGGAGGTCAGTATAGATGGACTAATAGACCAAGTCCCACACACTGTTAGAAGCCCAAATATTTTTTCAGAGCTAAAAGCAGAAAAAAATTATATTCAATTTGCACCCTGATGGAGGTCAGTATAGATGGACTAATAGAACAAGTCGCACACACTGCTAGAAGCCCAAATATTTTTTCAGAGCTAGATGCAGAAAAAAAATATTTTTAAATTGCAACCTGATGGAGGTCAGTATAGATGGACTAATAGACCAAGTCCCACAAACTGCTAGAAGCCCAAATATTTTTTCAGAGCTAGATGCAGAAAAAAATTATATTCAATTTGCAACCTGATGGAGGTCAGTATAGATGGACTAATAGAACAAGTCCCACACACTGCTAGAAGCCCAAATATTTTTTCAGAGCTAGATGAAGAAAAAAATTATTTTTAATTTGCCACCTGTTGGAGGTCAGTATAGATGGACTAATAGACCAAGTCCCACACACTGCTAGAAGCCCAAATATTTTTTCAGAGCTAGATGCAGAAAAAAATTATATTCAATTTGCAACCTGATGGAGGTCAGTATAGATGGATTAATAGACCAAGTCCCACACACTGCTAGAAGCCCAAATATTTTTTCAGAGCTAGATGCAGAAAAAAATTATATTCAATTTGCAACCTGATGGAGGTCAGTATAGATGGACTAATAGAACAAGTCCCACACACTGCTAGAAGCCCAAATATTTTTTCAGAGCTAGATGCAGAAAAAAATTATATTCAATTTGCAACCTGATGGAGGTCAGTATAGATGGACTAATAGAACAAGTCCCACACACTGCTAGAAGCCCAAATATTTTTTCAGAGCTAGATGCAGAAAAAAATTATATTCAATTTGCAACCTGATGGAGGTCAGTATAGATGGACTAATAGAACAAGTCCCACACACTGCTAGAAGCCCAAATATTTTTTCAGAGCTAGATGCAGAAAAAAATTATTTTTAATTTGCAACCTGATGGAGGTCAGTATAGATGGACTAATAGACCAATTCCCACACACTGCTAGAAGCCCAAATATTTTTTCAGCGCTAGATGCAGAAAAAAATTATATTAAATTTGCAACCTGATGGAGGTCAGTATAGATGGACTAATAGAACAAGTCCCACACACTGCTAGAAGCCCAAATATTTTTTCAGAGCTAGATGCAGTAAAAAAATATTTTTAATTTGCAACCTGATGGAGGTCAGTATAGTTAGACTAATAGACCAAGTCCCACACACTGCTAGAAGCCCAAATATTTTTTCAGAGCTAGATGAAGAAAAAAATTATTTTTAATTTGCAACCTGTTGGAGGTCAGTATAGATGGACTAATAGACCAAGTCCCACACACTGCTAGAAGCCCAAATATTTTTTCAGAGCTAGATGCAGAAAAAAATTATATTCAATTTGCAACCTGATGGAGGTCAGTATAGATGGATTAATAGACCAAGTCCCACACACTGCTAGAAGCCCAAATATTTTTTCAGAGCTAGATGCAGAAAAAAATTATATTCAATTTGCAACCTGATGGAGGTCAGTATAGATGGACTAATAGAACAAGTCCCACACACTGCTAGAAGCCCAAATATTTTTTCAGAGCTAGATGCAGAAAAAAATTATATTCAATTTTCAACCTGATGGAGGTCAGTATAGATGGACTAATAGAACAAGTCCCACACACTGCTAGAAGCCCAAATATTTTTTCAGAGCTAGATGCAGAAAAAAATTATATTCAATTTGCAACCTGATGGAGGTCAGTATAGATGGACTAATAGAACAAGTCCCACACACTGCTAGAAGCCCAAATATTTTTTCAGAGCTAGATGCAGAAAAAAATTATTTTTAATTTGCAACCTGATGGAGGTCAGTATAGATGGACTAATAGACCAATTCCCACACACTGCTAGAAGCCCAAATATTTTTTCAGCGCTAGATGCAGAAAAAAATTATATTAAATTTGCAACCTGATGGAGGTCAGTATAGATGGACTAATAGAACAAGTCCCACACACTGCTAGAAGCCCAAATATTTTTTCAGAGCTAGATGCAGTAAAAAAATATTTTTAATTTGCAACCTGATGGAGGTCAGTATAGTTAGACTAATAGACCAAGTCCCACACACTGCTAGAAGCCCAAATATTTTTTCAGAGCTAGATGCAGAAAAAAAATATTTTTAATTTGCAACCTGATGGAGGTCAGTATAGATGGACTAATAGACCAAGTCCCACACACTGCTCGAAGCCCAAATTTTTTTTCAGAGCTAGATGCAGAAAAACCTTATATTCAATTTGCAACCTGATGGAGGTCAGTATAGATGGATTAATAGACCAAGTCCCACACACTGCTAGAAGCCGAAATATTTTTTTTTCAAAGCTAGATGCAGAAAAAAATTATATTCAATTTGCAACCTGATGGAGGTCAGTATAGATGGACTAATAGAACAAGTCCCACACACTGCTAGAAGCCCAAATATTTTTTCAGAGCTAGATGCAGAAAAAAATTATATTCAATTTGCAACCTGATGGAAGTCAGTATAGATGGACTAATAGAACAAGTCCCACAAACTGCTAGAAGCCCAAATATTTTTTCAGAGCTAGATGCAGAAAAAAATTATATTCAATTTGCAACCTGATGGAGGTCAGTATAGATGGACTAATAGAACAAGTCCCACACACTGCTAGAAGCCCAAATATTTTTTCAGAGCTAGATGCAGAAAAAAATTATATTCAATTTGCAACCTGATGGAGGTCAGTATAGATGGACTAATAGAACAAGTCCCACACACTGCTAGAAGCCCAAATATTTTTTCAGAGCTAGATGCAGAAAAAATTATATTCAATTTGCAACCTGATGGAGGTCAGTATAGATGGACTAATAGAACAAGTCCCACACACTGCTAGAAGCCCAAATATTTTTTCAGAGCTAGATGCAGAAAAAAATTATATTCAATTTGCAACCTGATGGAGGTCAGTATAGATGGACTAATAGAACAAGTCCCACACACTGCTAGAAGCCCAAATATTTTTTCAGAGCTAGATGCAGAAAAAAATTATTTTTAATTTGCAACCTGATGGAGGTCAGTATAGATGGACTAATAGACCAATTCCCACACACTGCTAGAAGCCCAAATATTTTTTCAGCGCTAGATGCAGAAAAAAATTATATTAAATTTGCAACCTGATGGAGGTCAGTATAGATGGACTAATAGAACAAGTCCCACACACTGCTAGAAGCCCAAATATTTTTTCAGAGCTAGATGCAGTAAAAAAATATTTTTAATTTGCAACCTGATGGAGGTCAGTATAGTTAGACTAATAGACCAAGTCCCACACACTGCTAGAAGCCCAAATATTTTTTCAGAGCTAGATGCAGAAAAAAAATATTTTTAATTTGCAACCTGATGGAGGTCAGTATAGATGGACTAATAGACCAAGTCCCACACACTGCTCGAAGCCCAAATTTTTTTTCAGAGCTAGATGCAGAAAAACATTATATTCAATTTGCAACCTGATGGAGGTCAGTATAGATGGATTAATAGACCAAGTCCCACACACTGCTAGAAGCCCAAATATTTTTTCAGAGCTAGATGCAGAAAAAAATTATATTCAATTTGCAACCTGATGGAGGTCAGTATAGATGGACTAATAGAACAAGTCTCACACACTGCTAGAAGCCCAAATATTTTTTCAGAGCTAGATGCAGAAAAAAATTATATTCAATTTGCAACCTGATGGAAGTCAGTATAGATGGACTAATAGAACAAGTCCCACACACTGCTAGAAGCCCAAATATTTTTTCAGAGCTAGATGCAGAAAAAAATTATATTCAATTTGCAACCTGATGGAGGTCAGTATAGATGGACTAATAGAACAAGTCCCACACACTGCTAGAAGCCCAAATATTTTTTCAGAGCTAGATGCAGAAAAAAATTATATTCAATTTGCAACCTGATGGAGGTCAGTATAGATGGACTAATAGAACAAGTCCCACACACTGCTAGAAGCCCAAATATTTTTTCAGAGCTAGATGCAGAAAAAATTATATTCAATTTGCAACCTGATGGAGGTCAGTATAGATGGACTAATAGAACAAGTCCCACACACTGCTAGAAGCCCAAATATTTTTTCAGAGCTAGATGCAGAAAAAAATTATATTCAATTTGCAACCTGATGGAGGTCAGTATAGATGGACTAATAGAACAAGTCCCACACACTGCTAGAAGCCCAAATATTTTTTCAGAGCTAGATGAAGAAAAAAATTATTTTTAATTTGCAACCTGTTGGAGGTCAGTATAGATGGACTAATAGACCAAGTCTCACACACTGCTAGAAGCCCAAATATTTTTTCAGAGCTAGATGCAGAAAAAAATTATATTCAATTTGCAACCTGATGGAGGTCAGTATAGATGGATTAATAGACCAAGTCCCACACACTGCTAGAAGCCCAAATATTTTTTCAGAGCTAGATGCAGAAAAAAATTATATTCAATTTGCAACCTGATGGAGGTCAGTATAGATGAACTAATAGAACAAGTCCCACACACTGCTAGAAGCCCAAATATTTTTTCAGAGCTAGATGCAGAAAAAAATTATATTCAATTTGCAACCTGATGGAGGTCAGTATAGATGGACTAATAGAACAAGTCCCACACACTGCTAGAAGCCCAAATATTTTTTCAGAGCTAGATGCAGAAAAAAATTATATTCAATTTGCAACCTGATGGAGGTCAGTATAGATGGACTAATAGAACAAGTCCCACACACTGCTAGAAGCCCAAATATTTTTTCAGAGCTAGATGCAGAAAAAAATTATTTTTAATTTGCAACCTGATGGAGGTCAGTATAGATGGACTAATAGACCAATTCCCACACACTGCTAGAAGCCCAAATATTTTTTCAACGCTAGATGCAGAAAAAAATTATATTAAATTTGCAACCTGATGGAGGTCAGTATAGATGGACTAATAGAACAAGTCCCACACACTGCTAGAAGCCCAAATATTTTTTCAGAGCTAGATGCAGTAAAAAAATATTTTTAATTTGCAACCTGATGGAGGTCAGTATAGTTAGACTAATAGACCAAGTCCCACACACTGCTAGAAGCCCAAATATTTTTTCAGAGCTAGATGAAGAAAAAAATTATTTTTAATTTGCAACCTGTTGGAGGTCAGTATAGATGGACTAATAGACCAATTCCCACACACTGCTAGAAGCCCAAATATTTTTTCAGCGCTAGATGCAGAAAAAAATTATATTAAATTTGCAACCTGATGGAGGTCAGTATAGATGGACTAAAAGAACAAGTCCCACACACTGCTAGAAGCCCAAATATTTTTTCAGAGCTAGATGCAGTAAAAAAATATTTTTAATTTGCAACCTGATGGAGGTCAGTATAGTTAGACTAATAGACCAAGTCCCACACACTGCTAGAAGCCCAAATATTTTTTCAGAGCTAGATGCAGAAAAAAAATATTTTTAATTTGCAACCTGATGGAGGTCAGTATAGATGGACTAATAGACCAAGTCCCACACACTGCTCGAAGCCCAAATATTTTTTCAGAGCTAGATGCAGAAAAAAATTATATTCAATTTGCAACCTGATGGAGGTCAGTATAGATGGATTAATAGACCAAGTCCCACACACTGCTAGAAGCCCAAATATTTTTTTTTCAGAGCTAGATGCAGAAAAAAATTATATTCAATTTGCAACCTGATGGAGGTCAGTATAGATGGCTAATAGAACAAGTCCCACACACTGCTAGAAGCCCAAATATTTTTTCAGAGCTAGATGCAGAAAAAAATTATATTCAATTTGCATCCTGATGGAGGTCAGTATAGATGGATTAATAGACCAAGTCCCACACACTGCTAGAAGCCCAAATATTTTTTTTTCAGAGCTAGATGCAGAAAAAAATTATATTCAATTTGAAACCTGATGGAGGTCAGTATAGATGGACTAATAGAACAAGTCCCACACACTGCTAGAAGCCCAAATATTTTTTCAGAGCTAGATGCAGAAAAAAATTATATTCAATTTGCAACCTGATGGAGGTCAGTATAGATGGATTAATAGACCAAGTCCCACACACTGCTAGAAGCCCAAATATTGTTTTTTTCAGAGCTAGATGCAGAAAAAAATTATATTCAATTTGCAACCTGATGGAGGTCAGTATAGATGGACTAATAGAACAAGTCCCACACACTGCTAGAAGCCCAAATATTTTTTCAGAGCTAGATGCAGAAAAAAAATATTTTTAATTTGCAACCTGATGGAGGTCAGTATAGATGGACTAATAGACCAAGTCCCACACACTGCTAGAAGCCCAAATATTTTTTCAGAGCTAGATGCAGAAAAAAATTATATTCAATTTGCAACCTGATGGAGGTCAGTATAGATGGACTAATAGAACAAGTCCCACACACTGCTAGAAGCTCAAATATTTTTTCAGAGCTGGATGCAGAAAAAAATTATATTCAATTTGCAACCTGATGGAGGTCAGTATAGATGGATTAAGAGACCAAGTCCCACACACTGCTAGAAGCCCAGATATTTTTTCAGAGCTAGATGCAGAAAAAAATTATATTCAATTTGCAACCTGATGGAGGTCAGTATAGATAGACTAATAGAACAAGTCCCACACACTGCTAGAAGCCCAAATATTTTTTCAGAGCTGGATGCAGAAAAAATTTATTTTTAATTTGCAACCTGATTGAGGTCAGTTTAGATGGACTAATAGACAAGTCCCACACACTGCTAGAAGCCCAAATATTTTTTCAGAGCTAGATGCAGAAAAAAATTATATTCAATTTGCAACCTGATGGAGGTCAGTATAGATGGACTAATAGAACAAGTCCCACACACTGCTAGAAGCCCAAATATTTTTTCAGAGCTAAAAGCAGAAAAAAATTATATTCAATTTGCAACCTGATGGAGGTCAGTATAGATGGACTGATAGAACAAGTAGCACATACTGCTAGAAGCCCAAATATTTTTTTCAGAGCTAGATGCACAAAAAAAATATTTTTAAATTGCAACCTGATGGAGGTCAGTATAGATGGATTAATAGACCAAGCCCCACACACTGCTAGAAGCCCAAATATTTTTTCAGAGCTAGATGCAGAAAAAAATTATTTTTAATTTGCATCCTGTTGGAGGTCAGTATAGATGGACTAATAGACCAAGTCCCACACACTGCTAGAATCCCAAATATTTTTTCAGAGCTAGATGCAGAAAAAAATTATTTTTAATTTGCAACCTGATGGAGGTCAATATAGATGGACTAATAGACCAAGTCCCACACACTGCTAGAAGCCCAAATATTTTTTCAGAGCTAGATGCAGAAAAAAAATATTTTTAATTTGCAACCTGATGGAGGTCAGTATAGATGGACTAATAGACCAAGTCCCACACACTGCTCGAAGCCCAAATATTTTTTCAGAGCTAGATGCAGAAAAAAATTATATTCAATTTGCAACCTAATGGAGGTCAGTATAGATGGATTAATAGACCAAGTTCCACACACTGCTAGAAGCCCAAATATTTTTTCAGAGCTAGATGCGGAAAAAAATTATATTCAATTTGCAACCTGATGGAGGTCAGTATAGATGGACTAATAGAACAAGTCCCACACACTGCTAGAAGCCCAAATATTTTTTCAAAGCTAGATGCAGAAAAAAAATATTTTTAATTTGCAACCTGATGGAGGTCAGTATAGATGGACTAATAGACCAAGTCCCACACACTGCTAGAAGCCAAAATATTTTTTCAGAGCTAGATGCAGAAAAAAATTATATTCAATTTGCAACCTGATGGAGGTCAGTATAGATGGACTAATAGAACAAGTCCTTCACACTGCTAGAAGCCCAAATATTTTTTCAGAGCTAGATGAAGAAAAAAATTATTTTTAATTTGCAACCTGTTGGAGGTCAGTATAGATGGACTAATAGACCAAGTCCCACACACTGCTAGAAGCCCAAATATTTTTTCACAGCTAGATGCAGAAAAAAATTATACTCAATTTGCAACCTGATGGAGGTCAGTATAGATGGACTAATAGAACAAGTCCCACACACTGATAGAAGCCCAAATATTTTTTCAGAGCTAGATGCAGAAAAAAATTATATTCAATTTGCAACCTGATGGAGGTCAGTACAGATGGTTAATAAACCAAGTCCCACACACTGCTAGAAGCCCAAATATTTTTTCAGAGCTAGATGCAGAAAAAAATTATATTCAATTTGCAACCTGATGGAGGTCAGTATAGATGGACTAATAGAACTAGTCCCACACACTGCTAGAAGCCCAAATATTTTTTCAGAGCTAGAGGCAGAAAAAAATTATTTTTAATTTGCAACCTGATGGAGGTCAGTATAGATGTACTAATAGACCAAGTCCCACACACTGCTAGAAGCCCAAATATTTTTTCAGAGCTAGATGCAGAAAAAAATTATATTCAATTTGCAACCTGATGGAGGTCAGTATAGATGGACTAATAGAACAAGTCGCACACCCTGCTAGAAGACCAAATATTTTTTCAGAGCTAGATGCAGAAAAAAATTATATTCAATTTGCAACCTGATGGAGGTCAGTATAGATGGACTAATAGAACAAGTCCCACACACTGCTAGAAGCCCAAATATTTTTTCAGAGCTAGATGCAGAAAAAAATTATTTTTAATTTGCAACCTGATTGAGGTCAGTATAGATGGACTAATAGACAAGTCCCACACACTGCTAGAAGCCCAAATATTTTTTCAGAGCTAGATGCAGAAAAAAATTATATTCAATTTGCAACCTGATGGAGGTCAGTATAGATGGACTAATAGACCAAGTCCCACACACTGCTAGAAACCCAAATATTTTTTCAGAGCTAAAAGTAGAAAAAAATTATATTCAATTTGCAACCTGATGGAGGTCAGTATAGATGGACTAATAGAACAAGGAGCACACACTGCTAGAAGCCCAAATATTTTTTCAGAGCTAGATGCAGAAAAAAAATATTTTTAAATTGCAACCTGATGGAGGTCAGTATAGATGGACTAATAGACCAAGTCCCACACACTGCTAGAAGCCCAAATATTTTTTAGAGCTAGATGCAGAAAAAAATAATATTCAATTTGCAACCTGATGGAGGTCAGTATAGATGGACTAATAGAACAAGTCCCACACACTGCTAGAAGCCCAAATATTTTTTCAGAGCTAGATGAAGAAAAAAATTATTTTTAATTTGCAACCTGTTGGAGGTCAGTATAGATGGACTAATAGACCAAGTACCACACACTGCTAGAAGCCCAAATATTTTTTCAGAGCTAGATGCAGAAAAAAATTATATTCAATTTGCAACCTGATGGAGGTCAGTATAGATGGACTAATAGAACAAGTCCCACACACTGCTAGAAGCCCAAATATATTTTCAGAGCTAGATGCAGAAAAAAATTATATTCAATTTGCAACCTGATGGAGGTCAGTACAGATGGATTAATAGACCATGTCCCACACACTGCTAGAAGCCCAAATATTTTTTCAGAGCTGGATGCAGAAAAAAATTACATTCAATTTGCAACCTGATGGAGGTCAGTATAGATGGATTAATAGAACAAGACCCACACACTGCTAGAAGCCCAAATATTTTTTCAGAGCTAGATGCAGAAAAAATTTATTTTTAATTTGCAACCTGATGGAGGTCAGTATAGATGGACTAATAGACCAATTCCCACACACTGCTAGAAGCCCAAATATTTTTTCAGCGCTAGATGCAGAAAAAAATTATACTAAATTTGCAACCTGATGGAGGTCAGTATAGATGGACTAAAAGAACAAGTCCCACACACTGCTAGAAGCCCAAATATTTTTTCAGAGCTAGATGCAGTAAAAAAATATTTTTAATTTGCAACCTGATGGAGGTCAGTATAGTTAGACTAATAGACCAAGTCCCACACACTGCTAGAAGCCCAAATATTTTTTCAGAGCTAGATGCAGAAAAAAAATATTTTTAATTTGTAACCTGATGGAGGTCAGTATAGATGGACTAATAGACCAAGTCCCACACACTGCTCGAAGCCCAAATATTTTTTCAGAGCTAGATGCAGAAAAAAATTATATTCAATTTGCAACCTGATGGAGGTCAGTATAGATGGATTAATAGACCAAATCCCACACACTGCTAGAAGCCAAAATATTTTTTTTTCAGAGCTAGATGCAGAAAAAAATTATATTCAATTTGCAACCTGATGGAGGTCAGTATAGATGGCTAATAGAACAAGTCCCACACACTGCTAGAAGCCCAAATATTTTTTCAGAGCTAGATGCAGAAAAAAATTATATTCAATTTGCATCCTGATGGAGGTCAGTATAGATGGATTAATAGACCAAGTCCCACACACTGCTAGAAGCCCAAATATTTTTTTTTCAGAGCTAGATGCAGAAAAAAATTATATTCAATTTGAAACCTGATGGAGGTCAGTATAGATGGACTAATAGAACAAGTCCCACACACTGCTAGAAGCCCAAATATTTTTTCAGAGCTAGATGCAGAAAAAAATTATATTCAATTTGCAACCTGATGGAGGTCAGTATAGATGGATTAATAGACCAAGTCCCACACACTGCTAGAAGCCCAAATATTTTTTTTTCAGAGCTAGATGCAGAAAAAAATTATATTCAATTTGCAACCTGATGGAGGTCAGTATAGATGGACTAATAGAACAAGTCCCACACACTGCTAGAAGCCCAAATATTTTTTCAAAGCTAGATGCAGAAAAAAAATATTTTTAATTTGCAACCTGATGGAGGTCAGTATAGATGGACTAATAGACCAAGTCCCACACACTGCTAGAAGCCCAAATATTTTTTCAGAGCTAGATGCAGAAAAAAATTATATTCAATTTGCAACCTGATGGAGGTCAGTATAGATGGACTAATAGAACAAGTCCCACACACTGCTAGAAGCCCAAATATTTTTTCAGAGCTAAAAGCAGAAAAAAATTATATTCAATTTGCAACCTGATGGAGGTCAGTATAGATGGACTAATAGAACAAGTAGCACATACTGCTAGAAGCCCAAATATTTTTTTCAGAGCTAGATGCACAAAAAAAATATTTTTAAATTGCAACCTGATGGAGGTCAGTATAGATGGATTAATAGACCAAGCCCCACACACTGCTAGAAGCCCAAATATTTTTTCAGAGCTAGATGCAGAAAAAAATTATTTTTAATTTGCATCCTGTTGGAGGTCAGTATAGATGGACTAATAGACCAAGTCCCACACACTGCTAGAATCCCAAATATTTTTTCAGAGCTAGATGCAGAAAAAAATTATTTTTAATTTGCAACCTGATGGAGGTCAATATAGATGGACTAATAGACCAAGTCCCACACACTGCTAGAAGCCCAAATATTTTTTCAGAGCTAGATGCAGAAAAAAAATATTTTTAATTTGCAACCTGATGGAGGTCAGTATAGATGGACTAATAGACCAAGTCCCACACACTGCTCGAAGCCCAAATATTTTTTCAGAGCTAGATGCAGAAAAAAATTATATTCAATTTGCAACCTGATGGAGGTCAGTATAGATGGATTAATAGACCAAGTTCCACACACTGCTAGAAGCCCAAATATTTTTTCAGAGCTAGATGCAGAAAAAAATTATATTCAATTTGCAACCTGATGGAGGTCAGTATAGATGGACTAATAGAACAAGTCCCACACACTGCTAGAAGCCCAAATATTTTTTCAAAGCTAGATGCAGAAAAAAAATATTTTTAATTTGCAACCTGATGGAGGTCAGTATAGATGGACTAATAGACCAAGTCCCACACACTGCTAGAAGCCAAAATATTTTTTCAGAGCTATATGCAGAAAAAAATTATATTCAATTTGCAACCTGATGGAGGTCAGTATAGATGGACTAATAGAACAAGTCCTTCACACTGCTAGAAGCCCAAATATTTTTTCAGAGCTAGATGAAGAAAAAAATTATTTTTAATTTGCAACCTGTTGGAGGTCAGTATAGATGGACTAATAGACCAAGTCCCACACACTGCTAGAAGCCCAAATATTTTTTCACAGCTAGATGCAGAAAAAAATTATACTCAATTTGCAACCTGATGGAGGTCAGTATAGATGGACTAATAGAACAAGTCCCACACACTGATAGAAGCCCAAATATTTTTTCAGAGCTAGATGCAGAAAAAAATTATATTCAATTTGCAACCTGATGGAGGTCAGTACAGATGGTTAATAAACCAAGTCCCACACACTGCTAGAAGCCCAAATATTTTTTCAGAGCTAGATGCAGAAAAAAATTATATTCAATTTGCAACCTGATGCAGGTCAGTATAGATGGACTAATAGAACTAGTCCCACACACTGCTAGAAGCCCAAATATTTTTTCAGAGCTAGAGGCAGAAAAAAATTATTTTTAATTTGCAACCTGATGGAGGTCAGTATAGATGTACTAATAGACCAAGTCCCACACACTGCTAGAAGCCCAAATATTTTTTCAGAGCTAGATGCAGAAAAAAATTATATTCAATTTGCAACCTGATGGAGGTCAGTATAGATGGACTAATAGAACAAGTCGCACACACTGCTAGAAGACCAAATATTTTTTCAGAGCTAGATGCAGAAAAAAATTATATTCAATTTGCAACCTGATGGAGGTCAGTATAGATGGACTAATAGAACAAGTCCCACACACTGCTAGAAGCCCAAATATTTTTTCAGAGCTAGATGCAGAAAAAAATTATTTTTAATTTGCAACCTGATTGAGGTCAGTATAGATGGACTAATAGACAAGTCCCACACACTGCTAGAAGCCCAAATATTTTTTCAGAGCTAGATGCAGAAAAAAATTATTTTTAATTTGCATCCTGTTGGAGGTCAGTATAGATGGACTAATAGACCAAGTCCCACACACTGCTAGAATCCCAAATATTTTTTCAGAGCTAGATGCAGAAAAAAATTATTTTTAATTTGCAACCTGATGGAGGTCAATATAGATGGACTAATAGACCAAGTCCCACACACTGCTAGAAGCCCAAATATTTTTTCAGAGCTAGATGCAGAAAAAAAATATTTTTAATTTGCAACCTGATGGAGGTCAGTATAGATGGACTAATAGACCAAGTCCCACACACTGCTCGAAGCCCAAATATTTTTTCAGAGCTAGATGCAGAAAAAAATTATATTCAATTTGCAACCTGATGGAGGTCAGTATAGATGGATTAATAGACCAAGTTCCACACACTGCTAGAAGCCCAAATATTTTTTCAGAGCTAGATGCAGAAAAAAATTATATTCAATTTGCAACCTGATGGAGGTCAGTATAGATGGACTAATAGAACAAGTCCCACACACTGCTAGAAGCCCAAATATTTTTTCAAAGCTAGATGCAGAAAAAAAATATTTTTAATTTGCAACCTGATGGAGGTCAGTATAGATGGACTAATAGACCAAGTCCCACACACTGCTAGAAGCCAAAATATTTTTTCAGAGCTATATGCAGAAAAAAATTATATTCAATTTGCAACCTGATGGAGGTCAGTATAGATGGACTAATAGAACAAGTCCTTCACACTGCTAGAAGCCCAAATATTTTTTCAGAGCTAGATGAAGAAAAAAATTATTTTTAATTTGCAACCTGTTGGAGGTCAGTATAGATGGACTAATAGACCAAGTCCCACACACTGCTAGAAGCCCAAATATTTTTTCACAGCTAGATGCAGAAAAAAATTATACTCAATTTGCAACCTGATGGAGGTCAGTATAGATGGACTAATAGAACAAGTCCCACACACTGATAGAAGCCCAAATATTTTTTCAGAGCTAGATGCAGAAAAAAATTATATTCAATTTGCAACCTGATGGAGGTCAGTACAGATGGTTAATAAACCAAGTCCCACACACTGCTAGAAGCCCAAATATTTTTTCAGAGCTAGATGCAGAAAAAAATTATATTCAATTTGCAACCTGATGCAGGTCAGTATAGATGGACTAATAGAACTAGTCCCACACACTGCTAGAAGCCCAAATATTTTTTCAGAGCTAGAGGCAGAAAAAAATTATTTTTAATTTGCAACCTGATGGAGGTCAGTATAGATGTACTAATAGACCAAGTCCCACACACTGCTAGAAGCCCAAATATTTTTTCAGAGCTAGATGCAGAAAAAAATTATATTCAATTTGCAACCTGATGGAGGTCAGTATAGATGGACTAATAGAACAAGTCGCACACACTGCTAGAAGACCAAATATTTTTTCAGAGCTAGATGCAGAAAAAAATTATATTCAATTTGCAACCTGATGGAGGTCAGTATAGATGGACTAATAGAACAAGTCCCACACACTGCTAGAAGCCCAAATATTTTTTCAGAGCTAGATGCAGAAAAAAATTATTTTTAATTTGCAACCTGATTGAGGTCAGTATAGATGGACTAATAGACAAGTCCCACACACTGCTAGAAGCCCAAATATTTTTTCAGAGCTAGATGCAGAAAAAAATTATATTCAATTTGCAACCTGATGGAGGTCAGTATAGATGGACTAATAGACCAAGTCCCACACACTGCTAGAAGCCCAAATATTTTTTCAGAGCTAAAAGTAGAAAAAAATTATATTCAATTTGCAACCTGATGGAGGTCAGTATAGATGGACTAATAGAACAAGCAGCACACACTGCTAGAAGCCCAAATATTTTTTCAGAGCTAGATGCAGAAAAAAAATATTTTTAAATTGCAACCTGATGGAGGTCAGTATAGATGGACTAATAGACCAAGTCCCACACACTGCTAGAAGCCCAAATATTTTTTCAGAGCTAGATGCAGAAAAAAATAATATTCAATTTGCAACCTGATGGAGGTCAGTATAGATGGACTAATAGAACAAGTCCCACACACTGCTAGAAGCCCAAATATTTTTTCAGAGCTAGATGAAGAAAAAAATTATTTTTAATTTGCAACCTGTTGAAGGTCAGTATAGATGGACTAATAGACCAAGTCCCACACACTGCTAGAAGCCCAAATATTTTTTCAGAGCTAGATGCAGAAAAAAATTATATTCAATTTGCAACCTGATGGAGGTCAGTATAGATGGACTAATAGAACAAGTCCCACACACTGCTAGAAGCCCAAATATATTTTCAGAGCTAGATGCAGAAAAAAATTATATTCAATTTGCAACCTGATGGAGGTCAGTACAGATGGATTAATAGACCATGTCCCACACACTGCTAGAAGCCCAAATATTTTTTCAGAGCTGGATGCAGAAAAAAATTACATTCAATTTGCAACCTGATGGAGGTCAGTATAGATGGATTAATAGACCAAGTCCCACACACTGCTAGAAGCCCAAATATTTTTTCAGAGCTAGCTGCAGAAAAAAATTATATTCAATTTGCAACCTGATGGAGGTCAGTATAGATGGATTAATAGAACAAGTCCGACACACTGCTAGAAGCCCAAATATTTTTTCAGAGCTAGATGCAGAAAAAATTTATTTTTAATTTGCAACCTGATGGAGGTCAGTATAGATGGACTAATAGACCAAGTCCCACACACTGCTCGAAGCCCAAATATTTATTCAGAGATAGATGCAGAAAAAAATTATATTCAATTTGCAACCTGATGGAGGTCAGTATAGATGGACTAATAGAACAAGTCGCACACACTGCTAGAAGCCCAAATATTTTTCCAGAGCTAGATGCAGAAAAAAAATATTTTTAATTTGCAACCTGATGGAGGTCAGTATAGATGGACTAATAGAACAAGTCGCACACACTGCTAGAAGCCCAAATATTTTTTCAGTGCTAGATGCAGAAAAAAATATTTTTATATTGCAACCTGATGGAGGTCAGTATATATGGACTAATAGACCAAGTCCCACACACTGCTAGAAGCCCAAATATTTTTTCAGAGCTAGATGCAGAAAAAAAATATTTTTAATTTGCAACCTGATGGAGGTCAGTATAGATGGACTAACAGACCAAGTCCCACACACTGCTAGAAGCCCAAATATTTTTTCAGAGCTAGATGCAGAAAAAAATTATATTCAATTTGCAACCTGATGGAGGTCAGTACAGATGGATTAATAGACCATGTCCCACACACTGCTAGAAGCCCAAATATTTTTTCAGAGCTGGATACAGAAAAAAATTACATTCAATTTGCAACCTGATGGAGGTCAGTATAGATGGATTAATAGACCAAGTCCCACACACTGCTAGAAGCCCAAATATTTTTTCAGAGCTAGATGCAGAAAAAAATTATATTCAATTTGCAACCTGATGGAGGTCACTATAGATGGATTAATAGAACAAGTCCCACACACTGCTAGAAGCCCAAATATTTTTTCAGAGCTAGATTCAGAAAAAAATTATTTTTAATTTGCAACCTGATGGAGGTCAGTATAGGTGGACTAAAAGACCAAGTCACACACACTGCTCGAAGCCCAAATATTTTTTCAGAGCTAGATGCAGAAAAAAATTATATTCAATTTGCAACCTGATGGAGGTCAGTATAGATGGACTAATAGACCAAGTCCCACACACTGCTAGAAGCCCAAATATTTTTTCAGAGCTAAAAGCAGAAAAAAATTATATTCAATTTGCACCCTGATGGAGGTCAGTATAGATGGACTAATAGAACAAGTCGCACACACTGCTAGAAGCCCAAATATTTTTTCAGAGCTAGATGAAGAAAAAAATTATTTTTAATTTGCAACCTGATGGAGGTCAGTATAGATGGACTAATAGACCAAGTCCCACACACTGCTAGAAGCCCAAATATTTTTTCAGAGCTAGATGCAGAAAAAAAATATTTTTAATTTGCAACCTGATGGAGGTCAGTATAGATGGACTAATAGACCAAGTCCCACACACTGCTCGAAGCCCAAATATTTTTTCAGAGCTAGATGCAGAAAAAAATTATATTCAATTTGCAACCTGATGGAGGTCAGTATAGATGGACTAATAGACCAAGTCCCACACACTGCTAGAAGCCCAAATATTTTTTCAGAGCTAGATGCAGAAAAAAATTATATTCAATTTGCAACCTGATGGAGGTCAGTATAGATGGACTAATAGAACAAGTCCCACACACTGCTAGAAGCCCAAATATTTTTTTAGAACTAGATGAAGAAAAAAATTATTTTTAATTTGCAACCTGTTGGAGGTCAGTATAGATGGACTAATAGACCAAGTCCCACACACTGCTAGAAGCCCAAATATTTTTTCAGAGCTAGATGCAGAAAAAAATTATATTTAATTTGCAACCTGATGGAGGTCAGTATAGATGGACTAATAGAACAAGTCCCACACACTGCTAGAAGCCCAAATATTTTTTCAGAGCTAGATGCAGAAAAAAATTATATTCAATTTGCAAACTGATGGAGGTCAGTATAGATGGACTAATAGAACAAGTCGCACACACTGCTAGAAGCCCAAATATTTTTTCAGAGCTAGATGCAGAAAAAAAATATTTTTAATTTGCAACCTGATGGAGGTCAGTATAGATGGACTGATAGACCAAGTCCCACACACTGCTAGAAGCTCAAGTATTTTTTCAGAGCTAGATGCAGAAAAAAATTATATTCAATTTGCAACCTGATGGAGGTCAGTATAGATGGACTAATAGAACAAGTCCCACACACTGCTAGAAGCCCAAATATTTTTTCAGAGCTAGATGCAGAAAAAAATTATTTTTAATTTGCAACCTGTTGGAGGTCAGTATAGATGGACTAATAGACCAAGTCCCACACACTGCTAGAAGCCCAAATATTTTTTCAGAGCTAGATGCAGAAAAAAATTATATTCAATTTGCAACCTGATGGAGGTCAGTATAGATGGACTAATAGAACAAGTCCCACACACTGCTAGAAGCCCAAATATTTTTTCAGAGCTAGATGAAGAAAAAAATTATTTTTAATTTGCAACCTGTTGGAGGTCAGTATAGATGGACTAATAGACCAAGTCCCACACACTGCTAGAAGCCCAAATATTTTTTCAGAGCTAGATGGAGAAAAAAATTATATTTAATTTGCAACCTGATGGAGGTCAGTATAGATGGACTAATAGAACAAGTCCCACACACTGCTAGAAGCCCAAATATTTTTTCAGAGCTAGATGCAGAAAAAAATTATATTCAATTTGAAACCTGATGGAGGTCAATATAGATGGACTAATAGAACAAGTCCCACACACTGCTAGAAGCCCAAATATTTTTTCAGAGCTAGATGCAGAAAAAAATTATATTCAATTTGCAACCTGATGGAGGTCAGTATAGATGGACTAATAGAACAAGTCGCACACACTGCTAGAAGCCCAAATATTTTTTCAGAGCTAGATGCAGAAAAAAAATATTTTTAATTTGCAACCTGATGGAGGTCAGTATAGATGGACTGATAGATCAAGTCCCACACACTGCTAGAAGCTCAAATATTTTTTCAGAGCTAGATGCAGAAAAAAATTATATTCAATTTGCAACCTGATGGAGGTCAGTATAGATGGACTAATAGAACAAGTCCCACACACTGCTAGAAGCCCAAATATTTTTTCAGAGCTAGATGAAGAAAAAAATTATTTTTAATTTGCAACCTGTTGGAGGTCAGTATAGATGGACTAATAGACCAAGTCCCACACACTGCTAGAAGCCCAAATATTTTTTCAGAGCTAGATGCAGAAAAAAATTATATTTAATTTGCAACCTGATGGAGGTCAGTATAGATGGACTAATAGAACAAGTCCCACACACTGCTAGAAGCCCAAATATTTTTTCAGAGCTAGATGCAGAAAAAAATTATATTCAATTTGCAAACTGATGGAGGTCAGTATAGATGGACTAATAGAACAAGTCGCACACACTGCTAGAAGCCCAAATATTTTTTCAGAGCTAGATGCAGAAAAAAAATATTTTTAATTTGCAACCTGATGGAGGTCAGTATAGATGGACTGATAGACCAAGTCCCACACACTGCTAGAAGCTCAAGTATTTTTTCAGAGCTAGATGCAGAAAAAAATTATATTCAATTTGCAACCTGATGGAGGTCAGTATAGATGGACTAATAGAACAAGTCCAACACACTGCTAGAAGCCCAAATATTTTTTCAGAGCTAGATGCAGAAAAAAATTATTTTTAATTTCCAACCTGTTGGAGGTCAGTATAGATGGACTAATAGACCAAGTCCCACACACTGCTAGAAGCCCAAATATTTTTTCAGAGCTAGATGCAGAAAAAAATTATATTCAATTTGCAACCTGATGGAGGTCAGTATAGATGGACTAATAGAACAAGTCCCACACACTGCTAGAAGCCCAAATATTTTTTCAGAGCTAGATGAAGAAAAAAATTATTTTTAATTTGTAACCTGTTGGAGGTCAGTATAGAAGGACTAATAGACCAAGTCCCACACACTGCTAGAAGCCCAAATATTTTTTCAGAGCTAGATGGAGAAAAAAATTATATTTAATTTGCAACCTGATGGAGGTCAGTATAGATGGACTAATAGAACAAGTCCCACACACTGCTAGAAGCCCAAATATTTTTTCAGAGCTAGATGCAGAAAAAAATTATATTCAATTTGAAACCTGATGGAGGTCAATATAGATGGACTAATAGAACAAGTCCCACACACTGCTAGAAGCCCAAATATTTTTTCAGAGCTAGATGCAGAAAAAAATTATATTCAATTTGCAACCTGATGGAGGTCAGTATAGATGGACTAATAGAACAAGTCGCACACACTGCTAGAAGCACAAATATTTTTTCAGAGCTAGATGCAGAAAAAAAATATTTTTAATTTGCAACCTGATGGAGGTCAGTATAGATGGACTGATATATCAAGTCCCACACACTGCTAGAAGCTCAAATATTTTTTCAGAGCTAGATGCAGAAAAAAATTATATTCAATTTGCAACCTGATGGAGGTCAGTATAGATGGACTAATAGAACAAGTCCCACACACTGCTAGAAGCCCAAATATTTTTTCAGAGCTAGATGAAGAAAAAAATTATTTTTAATTTGCAACCTGTTGGAGGTCAGTATAGATGGACTAATAGACCAAGTCCCACACACTGCTAGAAGCCCAAATATTTTTTCAGAGCTAGATGCAGAAAAAAATTATATTCAATTTGCAACCTGATGGAGGTCAGTATAGATGGACTAATAGAACAAGTCACACACACTGCTAGAAGCCCAAATATTTTTTCAGAGCTAGATGCAGAAAAAAATTATATTCAATTTGCAACCTGATGGAGGTCAATATAGATGGACTAATAGAACAAGTCCCACACACTGCTAGAAGCCCAAATATTTTTTCAGAGCTAGATGCAGAAAAAAATTATATTCAATTTGCAACCTGATGGAGGTCAGTATAGATGGACTAATAGAACAAGTCGAACACACTGCTAGAAGCCCAAATATTTTTTCAGAGCTAGATGCAGAAAAAAAATATTTTAAATTTGCAACCTGATGGAGGTCAGTATAGATGGACTGATAGACCAAGTCCCACACACTGCTAGAAGCTCAAATATTTTTTCAGAGCTAGATGCAGAAAACAATTATATTCAATTTGGAACCTGATGGAGGTCAGTATAGATGGACTAATAGAACAAGTCCCACACACAGCTAGAAGCCCAAATATTTTTTCAGAGCTAGATGAAGAAAAAAATTATTTTTAATTTGCAACCTGTTGGAGGTCAGTATAGATGGACTAATAGACCAAGTCCCACACACTGCTAGAAGCCCAAATATTTTTTCAGAGCTAGATGCAGAAAAAAATTATATTCAATTTGCAACCTGATGGAGGTCAGTATAGATGGACTAATAGAACAAGTCCCACACACTGATAGAAGCCCAAATATTTTTTCAGAGCTAGATGCAGAAAAAAATTATTTTTAATTTGCAACCTGATGGAGGTCAGTATAGATGGACTAATAGACCAAGTCCCACACACTGCTAGAAGCCCAAATATTTTTTCAGAGCTAGATGCAGAAAAAAAATATTTTTAATTTGCAACCTGATGGAGGTCAGTATAGATGGACTAATAGACCAAGTCCTACACACTGCTAGAAGCCGAAATATTTTTTCAGAGCTAGATGCAGAAAAAAATTATATTCAATTTGCAACCTGATGGAGGTCAGTACAGATGGATTAATAGACCGTGTCCCACACACTGCTAGAAGCCCAAATATTTTTTCAGAGCTAGATGCAGAAAAAAATTACATTCAATTTGCAACCTGATGGAGGTCAGTATAGATGGATTAATAGACCAAGTCCACACACTGCTAGAAGCCCAAATATTTTTTCAGAGCTAGATGCAGAAAAAAATTATATTCAATTTGCAACCTGATGGAGGTCAGTATAGATGGATTAATAGAACAAGTCCCACACACTGCTAGAAGCCCAAATATTTTTTCAGAGCTAGATGCAGAAAAAAATTATTTTTAATTTGCAACCTGATGGAGGTCAGTATAGATGGACTAATAGACCAAGTCCCACACACTGCTCGAAGCCCAAATATTTTTTCAGAGCTAGATGCAGAAAAAAATTATATTCAATTTGCAACCTGATGGAGGTCAGTATAGATGGACTAATAGACCAAGTCCCACACACTGCTAGAAGCCCAAATATTTTTTCAGAGCTAGATGCAGAAAAAAATTATATTCAATTTGCAACCTGATGGAAGTCAGTATAGATGGACTAATAGAACATGTCCCACACACTGCTAGAAGCCCAAATATTTTTTCAGAGCTAGATGAAGAAAAAAATTATTTTTAATTTTCAACCTGTTGGAGGTCAGTAGAGATGGACTAATAGACCAAGTCCCACACACTGCTAGAAGCCCAAATATTTTTTCAGAGCTAGATGCAGAAAAAAATTATATTCAATTTGCAACCTGATGGAGGTCAGTATAGATGGACTAATAGAACAAGTCCCACACACTGCTAGAAGCCCAAATATTTTTTCAGAGCTAGATGCAGAAAAAAATTATATTCAATTTGAAACCTGATGGAGGTTAATATAGATGGACTAATAGAACAAGTCCCACACACTGCTAGAAGCCCAAATATTTTTTCAGAGCTAGATGCAGAAAAAAATTATATTCAATTTGCAAACTGATGGAGGTCAGTATAGATGGACTAATAGAACAAGTCGCACACACTGCTAGAAGCCCAAATATTTTTTCAGAGCTAGATGCAGAAAAAAAATATTTTTAATTTGCAACCTGATGGAGGTCAGTATAGATGGACTGATAGACCAAGTCCCACACACTGCTAGAAGCTCAAATATTTTTTCAGAGCTAGATGCAGAAAAAAATTATATTCAATTTGCAACCTGATGGAGGTCAGTATAGATGGACTAATAGAACAAGTCCCACACACTGCTAGAAGCCCAAATATTTTTTCAGAGCTAGATGAAGAAAAAAATTATTTTTAATTTGCAACCTGTTGGAGGTCAGTATAGATGGACTAATAGACCAAGTCACACACACTGCTAGAAGCCCAAATATTTTTTCAGAGCTAGATGCAGAAAAAAATTATATTCAATTTGCAACCTGATGGAGGTCAGTATAGATGGACTAATAGACCAAGTCCCACACACTGCTCGAAGCCCAAATATTTTTTCAGAGCTAGATGCAGAAAAAAATTATATTCAATTTGCAACCTGATGGAGGTCAGTATAGATGGACTAATAGACCAAGTCCCACACACTGCTAGAAGCCCAAATATTTTTTCAGAGCTAGATGCAGAAAAAAATTATATTCAATTTGCAACCTGATGGAAGTCAGTATAGATGGACTAATAGAACAAGTCCCACACACTGCTAGAAGCCCAAATATTTTTTCAGAGCTAGAAGAAGAAAAAAATTATTTTTAATTTGCAACCTGTTGGAGGTCAGTATAGATGGACTAATAGACCAAGTCCCACACACTGCTAGAAGCCCAAATATTTTTTCAGAGCTAGATGCAGAAAAAAATTATATTCAATTTGCAACCTGATGGAGGTCAGTATAGATGGACTAATAGAACAAGTCCCACACACTGCTAGAAGCCCAAATATTTTTTCAGAGCTAGATGAAGAAAAAAATTATTTTTAATTTGCAACCTGTTGGAGGTCAGTATAGATGGACTAATAGACCAAGTCCCACACACTGCTAGAAGCCCAAATATTTTTTCAGAGCTAGATGCAGAAAAAAATTATATTCAATTTGAAACCTGATGGAGGTCAATATAGATGGACTAATAGAACAAGTCCCACACACTGCTAGAAGCCCAAATATTTTTTCAGAGCTAGATGCAGAAAAAAATTATATTCAATTTGCAACCTGATGGAGGTCAGTATAGATGGACTAATAGAACAAGTTGCATACACTGCTAGAAGCCCAAATATTTTTTCAGAGCTAGATGCAGAAAAAAAATATTTTTAATTTGCAACCTGATGGAGGTCAGTATAGATGGACTGATAGACCAAGTCCCACACACTGCTAGAAGCTCAAATATTTTTTCAGAGCTAGATGCAGAAAAAAATTATATTCAATTTGCAACCTGATGGAGGTCAGTATAGATGGACTAATAGAACAAGTCCCACACACTGCTAGAAGCCCAAATATTTTTTCAGAGCTATATGAAGAAAAAAATTATTTTTAATTTGCAACCTGTTGGAGGTCAGTATAGATGGACTAATAGACCAAGTCCCACACACTGCTAGAAGCCCAAATATTTTTTCAGAGCTAGATGCAGAAAAAAATTATATTCAATTTGCAACCTGATGGAGGTCAGTATAGATGGACTAATAGAACAAGTCCCACACACTGCTAGAAGCCCAAATCTTTTTTCAGAGCTAGATGCAGAAAAAAATTATATTCAATTTGCAACCTGATGGAGGTCAATATAGATGGACTAATAGAACAAGTCCCACACACTGCTAGAAGCCCAAATATTTTTTCAGAGCTAGATGCAGAAAAAAATTATATTCAATTTGCAACCTGATGGAGGTCAGTATAGATGGACTAATAGAACAAGTCGCACACACTGCTAGAAGCCCAAATATTTTTTCAGAGCTAGATGAAGAAAAAAATTATTTTTAATTTGCAACCTGTTGGAGGTCAGTATAGATGGACTAATAGACCAAGTCCCACACACTGCTAGAAGCCCAAATATTTTTTCAGAGCTAGATGCAGAAAAAAATTATATTCAATTTGCAACCTGATGGAGGTCAGTATAGATGGACTAATAGAACAAGTCGCACACACTGCTAGAAGCCCAAATATTTTTTCAGAGCTAGATGCAGAAAAAAAATATTTTTAATTTGCAACCTGATGGAGGTCAGTATAGATGGACTGATAGACCAAGTCCCACACACTGCTAGAAGCTCAAATATTTTTTCAGAGCTAGATGCAGAAAACAATTATATTCAATTTGGAACCTGATGGAGGTCAGTATAGATGGACTAATAGAACAAGTCCCACACACTGCTAGAAGCCCAAATATTTTTTCAGTGCTAGATGAAGAAAAAAATTATTTTTAATTTGCAACCTGTTGGAGGTCAGTATAGATGGACTAATAGACCAAGTCCCACACACTGCTAGAAGCCCAAATATTTTTTCAGAGCTAGATGCAGAAAAAAAATTATATTCAATTTGCAACCTGATGGAGGTCAGTATAGATGGACTAATAGACAAGTCCCAAACACTGATAGAAGCCCAAATATTTTTTCAGAGCTAGATGCAGAAAAAAATTATTTTTAATTTGCAACCTGATGGAGGTCAGTATAGATGGACAAATAGACCAAGTCCCACACACTGCTAGAAGCCCAAATATTTTTTCAGAGCTAGATGCAGAAAAAAAATATTTTTAATTTGCAACCTGATGGAGGTCAGTATAGATGGACTAATAGACCAAGTCCTACACACTGCTAGAAGCCCAAATATTTTTTCAGAGCTAGATGCAGAAAAAAATTATATTCAATTTGCAACCTGATGGAGGTCAGTACAGATGGATTAATAGACCATGTCCCACACACTGCTAGAAGCCCAAATATTTTTTCAGAGCTAGATGCAGAAAAAAATTACATTCAATTTGCAACCTGATGGAGGTCAGTATAGATGGATTAATAGACCAAGTCCACACACTGCTAGAAGCCCAAATATTTTTTCAGAGCTAGATGCAGAAAAAAATTATATTCAATTTGCAACCTGATGGAGGTCAGTATAGATGGATTAATAGAACAAGTCCCACACACTGCTAGAAGCCCAAATATTTTTTCAGAGCTAGATGCAGAAAAAAATTATTTTTAATTTGCAACCTGATGGAGGTCAGTATAGATGGACTAATAGACCAAGTCCCACACACTGCTAAAAGCCCAAATATTTTTTCAGAGCTAGATGCAGAAAAAAATTATTTTTAATTTGCAACCTGATGGAGGTCAGTATAGATGGACTAATAGACCAAGTCCCACACACTGCTCGAAGACCAAATATTTTTTCAGAGCTAGATGCAGAAAAAAATTATATTCAATTTGCAACCTGATGGAGGTCAGTATAGATGGACTAATAGACCAAGTCCCACACACTGCTCGCAGCCCAAATATTTTTTCAGAGCTAGATGCAGAAAAAAATTATATTCAATTTGCAACCTGATGGAGGTCAGTATAGATGGACTAATAGACCAAGTCCCACACACTGCTAGAAGCCCAAATATTTTTTCAGAGCTAAAAGCAGAAAAAAATTATATTCAATTTGCACCCTGATGGAGGTCAGTATAGATGGACTAATAGAACAAGTCGCACACACTGCTAGAAGCCCAAATATTTTTCCAGAGCTAGATGCAGAAAAAAAATATTTTTAAATTGCAACCTGATGGAGGTCAGTATAGATGGACTAATAGACCAAGTCCCACACACTGCTAGAAGCCCAAATATTTTTTCAGACCTAGATGCAGAAAAAAATTATATTCAATTTGCAACCTGATGGAGGTCAGTATAGATGGACTAATAGAACAAGTCCCACACACTGCTAGAAGCCCAAATATTTTTTCAGAGCTAGATGAAGAAAAAAATTATTTTTAATTTGCAACCTGTTGGAGGTCAGTATAGATGGACTAATAGACCAAGTCCCACACACTGCTAGAAGCCCAAATATTTTTTCAGAGCTAGATGCAGAAAAAAATTATATTCAATTTGCAACCTGATGGAGGTCAGTACAGATGGATTAATATACCATGTCCCACACACTGATAGAAGCCCAAATATTTTTTCAGAGCTAGATGCAGAAAAAAATTACATTCAATTTGCAACCTGATGGAGGTCAGTATAGATGGATTAATAGACCAAGTCCACACACTGCTAGAAGCCCAAATATTTTTTCAGAGCTAGATGCAGAAAAAAATTATATTCAATTTGCAACCTGATGGAGGTCAGTATAGATGGATTAATAGAACAAGTCCCACACACTGCTAGAAGCCCAAATATTTTTTCAGAGCTAGATGCAGAAAAAAATTATTTTTAATTTGCAACCTGATGGAGGTCAGTATAGATGGACTAATAGACCAAGTCCCACACACTGCTCGAAGCCCAAATATTTTTTCAGAGCTAGATGCAGAAAAAAATTATATTCAATTTGCAACCTGATGGAGGTCAGTATAGATGGACTAATAGAACAAGTCCCACACACTGCTAGAAGCCCAAATATTTTTTCAGAGCTAGATGCAGAAAAAAATTATTTTTAATTTGCAACCTGATTGAGGTCAGTATAGATGGACTAATAGACAAGTCCCACACACTGCTAGAAGCCCAAATATTTTTTCAGAGCTAGATGCAGAAAAAAATTATATTCAATTTGCAACCTGATGGAGGTCAGTATAGATGGACTAATAGAACAAGTCCCACACACTGCTAGAAGCCCAAATATTTTTTCAGAGCTAAAAGCAGAAAAAAATTATATTCAATTTGCAACCTGATGGAGGTCAGTATAGATGGACTAATAGAACAAGTAGCACACACTGCTAGAAGCCCAAATATTTTTTCAGAGCTAGATGCACAAAAAAAATATTTTTAAATTGCAACCTGATGGAGGTCAGTATAGATGGACTAATAGACCAAGCCCCACAAACTGCTAGAAGCCCAAATATTTTTTCAGATCTAGATGCAGAAAAAAATAATATTCAGTTTGCAACCTGATGGAGGTCAGTATAGATGGACTAATGGAACAAGTCCCACACACTGCTAGAAGCCCAAATATTTTTTCAGAGCTAGATGAAGAAAAAAATTATTTTTAATTTGCATCCTGTTGGAGGTCAGTATAGATGGACTAATAGACCAAGTCCCACACACTGCTAGAATCCCAAATATTTTTTCAGAGCTAGATGCAGAAAAAAATTATTTTTAATTTGCAACCTGATGGAGGTCAATATAGATGGACTAATAGACCAAGTCCCACACACTGCTAGAAGCCCAAATATTTTTATCAGAGCTAGATGCAGAAAAAAAATATTTTTAATTTGCAACCTGATGGAGGTCAGTATAGATGGACTAATAGACCAAGTCCCACACACTGCTCGAAGCCCAAATATTTTTTCAGAGCTAGATGCAGAAAAAAATTATATTCAATTTGCAACCTGATGGAGGTCAGTATAGATGGATTAATAGACCAAGTTCCACACACTGCTAGAAGCCCAAATATTTTTTCAGAGCTAGATGCAGAAAAAAATTATATTCAATTTGTAACCTGATGGAGGTCAGTATAGATGGACTAATAGAACAAGTCCTTCACACTGCTAGAAGCCCAAATATTTTTTCAGAGCTAGATGAAGAAAAAATTTATTTTTAATTTGCAACCTGTTGGAGGTCAGTATAGATGGACTAATAGACCAAGTCCCACACACTGCTAGAAGCCCAAATATTTTTTCACAGCTAGATGCAGAAAAAAATTATACTCAATTTGCAACCTGATGGAGGTCAGTATAGATGGACTAATAGAACAAGTCCCACACACTGATAGAAGCCCAAATATTTTTTCAGAGCTAGATGCAGAAAAAAATTATATTCAATTTGCAACCTGATGGAGGTCAGTACAGATGGTTAATAGACCAAGTCCCACACACAGCTAGAAGCCCAAATATTTTTTCAGAGCTAGATGCAGAAAAAAATTATATTCAATTTGCAACCTGATGGAGGTCAGTATAGATGGACTAATAGAACAAGTCCCACACACTGCTAGAAGCCCAAATATTTTTTCAGAGCTAGATGCAGAAAAAAATTATTTTTAATTTGCAACCTGATGGAGGTCAGTATAGATGGACTAATAGACCAAGTCCCACACACTGCTAGAAGCCCAAATATTTTTTCAGAGCTAGATGCAGAAAAAAATTATATTCAATTTGCAACCTGATGGAGGTCAGTATAGATGGACTAATAGAACAAGTCCCACACACTGCTAGAAGCCCAAATATTTTTTCAGAGCTAGATGCAGAAAAAAATTATTTTTAATTTGCAACCTGATTGAGGTCAGTATAGATGGACTAATGGACAAGTCCCACACACTGCTAGAAGCCCAAATATTTTTTCAGAGCTAGATGCAGAAAAAAATTATATTCAATTTGCAACCTGATGGAGGTCAGTATAGATGGACTAATAGACCAAGTCCTACACACTGCTAGAAGCCCAAATATTTTTTCAGAGCTAGATGCAGAAAAAAATAATATTCAATTTGCAACCTGATGGAGGTCAGTATAGATGGACTAATAGAACAAGTCCCACACACTGCTAGAAGCCCAAATATTTTTTCAGAGCTAGATGAAGAAAAAAATTATTTTTAATTTGCAACCTGTTGGAGGTCAGTATAGATGGACTAATAGACCAAGTCCCACACACTGCTAGAAGCCCAATTATTTTTTCAGAGCTAGATGCAGAAAAAAATTATATTCAATTTGCAACCTGATGGAGGTCAGTATAGATGGACTAATAGAACAAGTCCCACACACTGCTAGAAGCCCAAATATATTTTCAGAGCTAGATGCAGAAAAAAATTATTTTTAATTTGCAACCTGATGGAGGTCAGTATAGATGGACTAATAGACCAAGTCCCACACACTGCTAGAAGCCCAAATATTTTTTCAGAGCTAGATGCAGAAAAAAAATATTTTTAATTTGCAACCTGATGGAGGTCAGTATAGATGGACTAATAGACTAAGTCCCACACACTGCTCGAAGCCCAAATATTTTTTCAGAGCTAGATGCAGAAAAAAATTATATTCAATTTGCAACCTGATGGAGGTCAGTATAGATGGATTAATAGACCAAGTCCCACACACTGCTAGAAGCACAAATATTTTTTCAGAGCTAGATGCAGAAAAAAATTATATTCAATTTGCAACCTGATGGAGGTCAGTATAGATGGACTAATAGACCAAGTCCCACACACTGCTAGAAGCCAAAATATTTTTTCAGAGCTAGATGCAGAAAAAAATTATATTCAATTTGCAACCTGATGGAGGTCAGTATAGATGGACTAATAGAACAAGTCCTTCACACTGCTAGAAGCCCAAAAATTTTTTCAGAGCTAGATGAAGAAAAAAATTATTTTTAATTTGCAACCTGTTGGAGGTCAGTATAGATGGACTAATAGACCAAGTCCCACACACTGCTAGAAGCCCAAATATTTTTTCACAGCTAGATGCAGAAAAAAATTATACTCAATTTGCAACCTGATGGAGGTCAGTATAGATGGACTAATACAACAAGTCCCACACACTGATAGAAGCCCAAATATTTTTTCAGAGGTAGATGCAGAAAAAAATTATATTCAATTTGCAACCTGATGGAGGTCAGTACAGATGGTTAATAGACCAAGTCCCACACACTGCTAGAAGCCCAAATATTTTTTCAGAGCTAAAAGCAGAAAAAAATTATATTCAATTTGCAACCTGATGGAGGTCAGTATAGATGGACTAATAGAACAAGTCCCACACACTGCTAGAAGCCCAAATATTTTTTCAGAGCTAGATGCAGAAAAAAATTATTTTTAATTTGCAACCTGATGGAGGTCAGTATAGATGGACTAATAGACCAAGTCCCACACACTGCTAGAAGCCCAAATATTTTTTCAGAGCTAGATGCAGAAAAAAATTATATTCAATTTGCAACCTGATGGAGGTCAGTATAGATGGACTAATAGAACAAGTCGCACACACTGCTAGAAGCCCAAATATTTTTTCAGAGCTAGATGCAGAAAAAAATTATATTCAATTTGCAACCTGATGGAGGTCAGTATAGATGGACTAATAGAACAAGTCCCACACACTGCTAGAAGCCCAAATATTTTTTCAGAGCTAGATGCAGAAAAAAAATATTTTTAATTTGCAACCTGAATGAGGTCAGTATAGATGGACTAATAGACAAGTCCCACACACTGCTAGAAGCCCAAATATTTTTTCGGAGCTAGATGCAGAAAAAAATTATATTCAATTTGCAACCTGATGGAGGTCAGTATAGATGGACTAATAGACCAAGTCCCACACACTGCTAGAAGCCCAAATATTTTTTCAGAGCTAAAAGTAGAAAAAAATTATATTCAATTTGCAACCTGATGGAGGTCAGTATAGATGGACTAATAGAACAAGCAGCACACACTGCTAGAAGCCCAAATATTTTTTCAGAGCTAGATGCAGAAAAAAAATATTTTTAAATTGCAACCTGATGGAGGTCAGTATAGATTGGCTAATAGACCAAGTCCCACACACTGCTAGAAGCCCAAATATTTTTTCAGAGCTAGATGCAGAAAAAAATAATATTCAATTTGCAACCTGATGGAGGTCAGTATAGATGGACTAATAGAACAAGTCCCACACACTGCTAGAAGCCCAAATATTTTTTCATAGCTAGATGCAGAAAAAAAATATTTTTAATTTGCAACCTGATGGAGGTCAGTATAGATGGACTAATTGACTAAGTCCCACACACTGCTCGAAGCCCAAATATTTTTTCAGAGCTAGATGCAGAAAAAAATTATATTCAATTTGCAACCTGATGGAGGTCAGTATAGATGGATTAATAGACCAAGTCCCACACACTGCTAGAAGCCCAAATATTTTTTCAGAGCTAGATGCAGAAAAAAATTATATTCAATTTGCAACCTGATGGAGGTCAGTATAGATGGACTAATAGAACAAGTCCTTCACACTGCTAGAAGCCCAAATATTTTTTCAGAGCTAGATGAAGAAAAAAATTATTTTTAATTTGCAACCTGTTGGAGGTCAGTATAGATGGACTAATAGACCAAGTCCCACACACTGCTAGAAGCCCAAATATTTTTTCACAGCTAGATGCAGAAAAAAATTATACTCAATTTGCAACCTGATGGAGGTCAGTATAGATGGACTAATAGAACAAGCAGCACACACTGCTAGAAGCCCAAATATTTTTTCAGAGCTAGATGCAGAAAAAAAATATTTTTAAATTGCAACCTGATGGAGGTCAGTATAGATGGACTAATAGACCAAGTCCCACACACTGCTAGAAGCCCAAATATTTTTTCAGAGCTAGATGCAGAAAAAAATAATATTCAATTTGCAACCTGATGGAGGTCAGTATAGATGGACTAATAGAACAAGTCCCACACACTGCTAGAAGCCCAAATATTTTTTCAGAGCTAGATGAAGAAAAAAATTATTTTTAATTTGCAACCTGTTGGAGGTCAGTATAGATGGACTAATAGACCAAGTCCCACACACTGCTAGAAGCCCAAATATTTTTTCAGAGCTAGATGCAGAAAAAAATTATATTCAATTTGCAACCTGATGGAGGTCAGTATAGATGGACTAATAGAACAAGTCCCACACACTGCTAGAAGCCCAAATATATTTTCAGAGCTAGATGCAGAAAAAAATTATTTTTAATTTGCAACCTGATGGAGGTCAGTATAGATGGACTAATAGACCAAGTCCCACACACTGCTAGAAGCCCAAATATTTTTTCAGAGCTAGATGCAGAAAAAAAATATTTTTAATTTGCAACCTGATGGAGGTCAGTATAGATGCACTAATAGACTAAGTCCCACACACTGCTCGAAGCCGAAAAATTTTTTCAGAGCTAGATGCAGAAAAAAATTATATTCAATTTGCAACCTGATGGAGGTCAGTATAGATGGATTAATAGACCAAGTCCCACACACTGCTAGAAGCCCAAATATTTTTTCAGAGCTAGATGCAGAAAAAAATTATATTCAATTTGCAACCTGATGGAGGTCAGTATAGATGGACTAATAGAAAAAGTCCCACACACTGCTAGAAGCCCAAATATTTTTTCAGAGCTAGATGCAGAAAAAAAATATTTTTAATTTGCAACCTGATGGAGGTCAGTATAGATGTACTAATAGACCAAGTCCCACACACTGCTAGAAGCCAAAATATTTTTTCAGAGCTAGATGCAGAAAAAAATTATATTCAATTTGCAACCTGATGGAGGTCAGTATAGATGGACTAATAGAACAAGTCCCTCACACTGCTAGAAGCCCAAATATTTTTTCAGAGCTAGATGAAGAAAAAAATTATTTTTAATTTGCAACCTGTTGGAGGTCAGTATAGATGGACTAATAGACCAAGTCCCACACACTGCTAGAAGCCCAAATATTTTTTCAGAGCTAGATGCAGAAAAAAATCATATTCAATTTGCAAACTGATGGAGGTCAGTATAGATGGACTAATAGAACAAGTCCCACACACTGCTAGAAGCCCAAATATTTTTTCAGAGCTAGATGCAGAAAAAAAATATTTTTAATTTGCATCCTGATGGAGGTCAGTATAGATGGACTAATAGACCAAGTCCCACACACTGCTAGAAGCCCAAATATTTTTTCAGAGCTAGATGCAGAAAAAAATTATATTCAATTTGCAACCTGATGGAGGTCAGTACAGATGGATTAATAGACCAAGTCCCACACACAGCTAGAAGCACAAATATTTTTTCAGAGCTAGATGCAGAAAAAAATTATATTCAATTTGCAAGCTGATGGAGGTCAGTATAGATGGACTAATAGAACAAGTCCCACACACTGCTAGAAGCACAAATATTTTTTCAGTGCTAGATGCAGAAAAAAATTAGATTCAATTTGCAACCTGATGGAGGTCAGTATAGATGGACTAATAGAACAAGGCCCACACACTGCTAGAAGCCCAAATATTTTTTCAGAGCTAGATGCAGAAAAAAAAATATTTTTAATTTGCAACCTGATGGAGGTCAGTATAGATGGACTAATAGAACAAGTCCCACACACTGCTAGAAGCCCAAATATTTTTTCAGAGCTAGATGCAGAAAAAAATTATTTTTAATTTGCAACCTGATGGAGGTCAGTATAGATGGACTAATAGAACAAGTCCCACACACTGCTAGAAGCCCAAATATTTTTATCAGAGCTAGATGCAGAAAAAAAATATTTTTAATTTGCAACCTGATGGAGGTCAGTATAGATGGACTAATAGACCAAGTCCCACACACTGCTCGAAGCCCAAATATTTTTTCAGAGCTAGATGCAGAAAAAAATTATATTCAATTTGCAACCTGATGGAGGTCAGTATAGATGGATTAATAGACCAAGTTCCCCACACTGCTAGAAGCCCAAATATTTTTTCAGAGCTAGATGCAGAAAAAAATTATATTCAATTTGCAACCTGATGGAGGTCAGTATAGATGGACTAATAGAACAAGTCCCACACACTGCTAGAAGCCCAAATATTTTTTCAAAGCTAGATGCAGAAAAAAAATATTTTTAATTTGCAACCTGATGGAGGTCAGTATAGATGGACTAATAGACCAAGTCCCACACACTGCTAGAAGCCAAAACATTTTTTCAGAGCTAGATGCAGAAAAAAATTATATTCAATTTGCAACCTGATGGAGGTCAGTATAGATGGACTAATAGAACAAGTCCTTCACACTGCTAGAAGCATAAATATTTTTTCAGAGCTAGATGAAGAAAAAAATTATTTTTAATTTGCAACCTGTTGGAGGTCAGTATAGATGGACTAATAGACCAAGTCCCACACACTGCTAGAAGCCCAAATATTTTTTCACAGCTAGATGCAGAAAAAAATTATACTCAATTTGCAACCTGATGGAGGTCAGTATAGATGGACTAATAGAACAAGTCCCACACACTGCTAGAAGCCCAAATATTTTTTCAGAGCTAGATGCAGAAAAAAATTATATTCAATTTGCAACCTGATGGACGTCAGTACAGATGGTTAATAGACCAAGTCCCACACACTGCTAGAAGCCCAAATATTTTTTCAGAGCTAGATGCAGAAAAAAATTATATTCAATTTGCAACCTGATGGAGGTCAGTATAGATGGACTAATAGAACAAGTCCCACACACTGCTAGAAGCCCAAATATTTTTTCAGAGCTAGATGCAGAAAAAAATTATTTTTAATTTGCAACCTGATGGAGGTCAGTATAGATGGACTAATAGACCAAGTCCCACACACTGCTAGAAGCCCAAATATTTTTTCAGAGCTAGATGCAGAAAAAAATTATATTCAATTTGCAACCTGATGGAGGTCAGTATAGATGGACTAATAGAACAAGTCGCACACACTGCTAGAAGCCCAAATATTTTTTCAGAGCTAGATGCAGAAAAAAATTATATTCAATTTGCAACCTGATGGAGGTCAGTATAGATGGACTAATAGAACAAGTCCCACACACTGCTAGAAGCCCAAATATTTTTTCAGAGCTACATGCAGAAAAAAATTATTTTTAATTTGCAACCTGATTGAGGTCAGTATAGATGGACTAATAGACAAGTCCCACACACTGCTAGAAGCTCAAATATTTTTTCAGAGCTAGATGCAGAAAAAAATTATATTCAATTTGCAACCTGATGGAGGTCAGTATAGATGGACTAATAGAACAAGCAGCACACACTGCTAGAAGCCCAAATATTTTTTCAGAGCTAGATGCAGAAAAAAAATATTTTTAAATTGCAACCTGATGGAGGTCAGTATAGATGGACTAATAGACCAAGTCCCACACACTGCTAGAAGCCCAAATATTTTTTCAGAGCTAGATGCAGAAAAAAATAATATTCAATTTGCAACCTGATGGAGGTCAGTATAGATGAACTAATAGAACAAGTCCCACACACTGCTAGAAGCCCAAATATTTTTTCAGAGCTAGATGAAGAAAAAAATTATTTTTAATTTGCAACCTGTTGGAGGTCAGTATAGATGGACTAATAGAACAAGTCCCACACACTGCTAGAAGCCCAAATATTTTTTCAGAGCTAGATGCAGAAAAAAATTATATTCAATTTGCAACCTGATGGAGGTCAGTATAGATGGACTATTAAAACAAGTCCCACACACTGCTAGAAGCCCAAATATATTTCCAGAGCTAGATGCAGAAAAAAATTATTTTTAATTTGCAACCTGATGGAGGTCAGTACAGATGGACTAATAGACCAAGTCCCACACACTGCTAGAAGCCCAAATATTTTTTCAGAGCTAGATGCAGAAAAAAAATATTTTTAATTTGCAACCTGATGGAGGTCAGTATAGATGGATTAATAGACCAAGTCCCACACACTGCTAGAAGCCCAAATATTTTTTCAGAGCTAGATGCAGAAAAAAATTATATTCAATTTGCAACCTGATGGAGGTCAGTATAGATGGACTAATAGAACAAGTCCCACACACTGCTAGAAGCCCAAATATTTTTTCAAAGCTAGATGCAGAAAAAAAATATTTTTAATTTGCAACCTGATGGAGGTCAGTATAGATGGACTAATAGACCAAGTCCCACACACTGCTAGAAGCCAAAACATTTTTTCAGAGCTAGATGCAGAAAAAAATTATATTCAATTTGCAACCTGATGGAGGTCAGTATAGATGGACTAATAGAACAAGTCCTTCACACTGCTAGAAGCCCAAATATTTTTTCAGAGCTAGATGAAGAAAAAAATTATTTTTAATTTGCAACCTGTTGGAGGTCAGTATAGATGGACTAATAGACCAAGTCCCACACACTGCTAGAAGCCCAAATATTTTTTCACAGCTAGATGCAGAAAAAAATTATACTCAATTTGCAACCTGATGGAGGTCAGTATAGATGGACTAATAGAACAAGTCCCACACACTGATAGAAGCCCAAATATTTTTTCAGAGCTAGATGCAGAAAAAAATTATATTCAATTTGCAACCTGATGGACGTCAGTACAGATGGTTAATAGACCAAGTCCCACACACTGCTAGAAGCCCAAATATTTTTTCAGAGCTAGATGCAGAAAAAAATTATATTCAATTTGCAACCTGATGGAGGTCAGTATAGATGGACTAATAGAACAAGTCCCACACACTGCTAGAAGCCCAAATATTTTTTCAGAGCTAGATGCAGAAAAAAATTATTTTTAATTTGCAACCTGATGGAGGTCAGTATAGATGGACTAATAGACCAAGTCCCACACACTGCTAGAAGCCCAAATATTTTTTCAGAGCTAGATGCAGAAAAAAATTATATTCAATTTGCAACCTGATGGAGGTCAGTATAGATGGACTAATAGAACAAGTCGCACACACTGCTAGAAGCCCAAATATTTTTTCAGAGCTAGATGCAGAAAAAAATTATATTAAATTTGCAACCTGATGGAGGTCAGTATAGATGGACTAATAGAACAAGTCCCACACACTGCTAGAAGCCCAAATATTTTTTCAGAGCTACATGCAGAAAAAAATTATTTTTAATTTGCAACCTGATTGAGGTCAGTATAGATGGACTAATAGACAAGTCCCACACACTGCTAGAAGCCCAAATATTTTTTCAGAGCTAGATGCAGAAAAAAATTATATTCAATTTGCAACCTGATGGAGGTCAGTATAGATGGACTAATAGAACAAGCAGCACACACTGCTAGAAGCCCAAATATTTTTTCAGAGCTAGATGCAGAAAAAAAATATTTTTAAATTGCAACCTGATGGAGGTCAGTATAGATGGACTAATAGACCAAGTCCCACACACTGCTAGAAGCCCAAATATTTTTTCAGAGCTAGATGCAGAAAAAAATAATATTCAATTTGCAACCTGATGGAGGTCAGTATAGATGGACTAATAGAACAAGTCCCACACACTGCTAGAAGCCCAAATATTTTTTCAGAGCTAGATGAAGAAAAAAATTATTTTTAATTTGCAACCTGTTGGAGGTCAGTATAGATGGACTAATAGAACAAGTCCCACACACTGCTAGAAGCCCAAATATTTTTTCAGAGCTAGATGCAGAAAAAAATTATATTCAATTTGCAACCTGATGGAGGTCAGTATAGATGGACTATTAGAACAAGTCCCACACACTGCTAGAAGTCCAAATATATTTCCAGAGCTAGATGCAGAAAAAAATTATTTTTAATTTGCAACCTGATGGAGGTCAGTATAGATGGACTAATAGACCAAGTCCCACACACTGCTAGAAGCCCAAATATTTTTTCAGAGCTAGATGCAGAAAAAAAATATTTTTAATTTGCAACCTGATGGAGGTCAGTATAGATGGATTAATAGACCAAGTCCCACACACTGCTAGAAGCCCAAATATTTTTTCAGAGCTAGATGCAGAAAAAAATGATATTCAATTTGCAACCTGATGGAGGTCAGTATAGATGGACTAATAGAACAAGTCCCACACACTGCTAGAAGCCCAAATATTTTTTCAGAGATAGATGCAGAAAAAAATTATATTCAATTTGCAACCTGATGGAGGTCAGTATAGATGGATTAATAGAACAAGTCGCACACACTGCTAGAAGCCCAAATATTTTTTCAGAGCTAGATGCAGAAAAAAAATATTTTTAATTTGCAACCTGATGGAGGTCAGTATAGATGGACTAATAGACCAAGTCCCACACACTGCTAGAAGCCAAAATATTTTTTCAGAGCTAGATGCAGAAAAAAATTATATTCAATTTGCAACCTGATGGAGGTCAGTATAGATGGACTAATAGAACAAGTCCCTCACACTGCTAGAAGCCCAAATATTTTTTCAGAGCTAGATGAAGAAAAAAATTATTTTTAATTTGCAACCTGTTGGAGGTCAGTATAGATGGACTAATAGACCAAGTCCCACACACTGCTAGAAGCCCAAATATTTTTTCAGAGCTAGATGCAGAAAAAAATTATACTCAATTTGCAACCTGATGGAGGTCAGTATAGATGGACTAATAGAACAAGTCCCACACACTGATAGAAGCCCAAATATTTTTTCAGAGCTAGATGCAGAAAAAAATTATATTTAATTTGCAACCTGATGGAGGTCAGTACAGATGATTAATAGACCAAGTCCCACACACTGCTAGAAGCCCAAATATTTTTTCAGAGCTAGATGCAGAAAAAAATTATATTCAATTTGCAACCTGATGGAGGTCAGTATAGATGGACTAATAGAACAAGTCCCACACACTGCTAGAAGCCCAAATATTTTTTCAGAGCTTGATGCAGAAAAAAATTATATTCAATTTGCAACCTGATGGAGGTCAGTATAGATGGACTAATAGAACAAGTCCCACACACTGCTAGAAGCCCAAATATTTTTTCAGAGCTAGATGCAGAAAAAAATATTTTTAAATTGCAACCTGATGGAGTTCACTATAGATGGACTAATAGACCAAGTCCCACACACTGGTAGAAGCCCAAATATTTTTTCAGAGCTAGATGCAGAAAAAAATTATATTCAATTTGCAACCTGATGGAGGTCAGTATAGATGGACTAATAGACCAAGTCCCACACACTGCTAGAAGCCCAAATATTTTTTCAGAGCTAAAAGCAGAAAAAAATTATATTCAATTTGCAACCTGATGGAGGTCAGTATAGATGGACTAATAGAACAAGTCCCACACACTGCTAGAAGCCCAAATATTTTTTCAGAGCTAGATGCAGAAAAAAATCATATTCAATTTGCAAACTGATGGAGGTCAGTATAGATGGACTAATAGAACAAGTCCCACACACTGCTAGAAGCCCAAATATTTTTTCAGAGCTAGATGCAGAAAAAAAATATTTTTAATTTGCATCCTGATGGAGGTCAGTATAGATGGACTAATAGACCAAGTCCCACACACTGCTGGAAGCCCAAATATTTTTTCAGAGCTAGATGCAGAAAAAAATTATATTCAATTTGCAACCTGATGGAGATCAGTACAGATGGATTAATAGACGAAGTCCCACACACAGCTAGAAGCCCAAATATTTTTTCAGAGCTAGATGCAGAAAAAAATTATATTCAATTTGCAACCTGATGTAGGTCAGTATAGATGGACTAATAGAACAAGTCCTTCACACTGCTAGAAGCCCAAATATTTTTTCAGAGCTAGATGAAGAAAAAAATTATTTTTAATTTGCAACCTGTTGGAGGTCAGTATAGATGGACTAATAGACCAAGTCCCACACACTGCTAGAAGCCCAAATATTTTTTCACAGCTAGATGCAGAAAAAAATTATACTCAATTTGCAACCTGATGGAGGTCAGTATAGATGGACTAATAGAACAAGTCCCACACACTGCTAGAAGCCCAAATATTTTTTCAGAGCTAGATGCAGAAAAAAATTATATTCAATTTGCAACCTGATGGAGGTCAGTATAGATGGACTAATAGAACAAGTCCCACACACTGCTAGAAGCCCAAATATTTTTTCAGAGCTAGATGCAGAAAAAAATCATATTCAATTTGCAACCTGATGGAGGTCAGTATAGATGGACTAATAGAACAAGTCCCACACACTGCTAGAAGCCCAAATATTTTTTCAGAGCTAGATGCAGAAAAAAATCATATTCAATTTGCAAACTGATGGAGGTCAGTATAGATGGACTAATAGAACAAGTCCCACACACTGCTAGAAGCCCAAATATTTTTTCAGAGCTAGATGCAGAAAAAAATTATATTCAATTTGCAACCTGATGGAGGTCAGTATAGATGGACTAATAGAACAAGTCCCACACACTGCTAGAAGCCCAAATATTTTTTCAGAGCTAGATGCAGAAAAAAAATATTTTTAATTTGCAACCTGATGGAGGTCAGTATAGATGGACTAATAGACCAAGTCCCACACACTGCTAGAAGCCCAAATATTTTTTCAGAGCTAGATGCAGAAAAAAATTATATTCAATTTGCAACCTGATGGAGGTCAGTATAGATGGACTAATAGAACAAGTCGCACACACTGCTAGAAGCCCAAATATTTTTTCAGAGCTAGATGCAGAAAAAAATTATATTCAATTTGCAACCTGATGGAGGTCAGTATAGATGGACTAATAGAACAAGTCCCACACACTGCTAGAAGCCCAAATATTTTTTCAGAGCTAGATGCAGAAAAAAATTATTTTTAATTTGCAACCTGAATGAGGTCAGTATAGATGGACTAATAGACAAGTCCCACACACTGCTAGAAGCCCAAATATTTTTTCAGAGCTAGATGTAGAAAAAAATTATATTCAATTTGCAACCTGATGGAGGTCAGTATAGATGGACTATTAGACCAAGTCCCACACACTGCTAGAAGCCCAAATATTTTTTCAGAGCTAAAAGTAGAAAAAAATTATATTCAATTTGCAACCTGATGGAGGTCAGTATAGATGGACTAATAGAACAAGCAGCACACACTGCTAGAAGCCCAAATATTTTTTCAGAGCTAGATGCAGAAAAAAAATATTTTTAAATTGCAACCTAATGGAGGTCAGTATAGATGGACTAATAGACCAAGTCCCACACACTGCTAGAAGCCCAAATATTTTTTCAGAGCTAGATGCAGAAAAAAATATTATTCAATTTGCAACCTGATGGAGGTCAGTATAGATGGACTAATAGAACAAGTCCCACACACTGCTAGAAGCCCAAATATTTTTTCAGAGCTAGATGAAGAAAAAAATTATTTTTAATTTGCAACCTGTTGGAGGTCAGTATAGATGGATTAATAGACCAAGTCCCACAAACTGCTAGAAGCCCAAATATTTTTTCAGAGCTAGATGCAGAAAAAAATTATATTCAATTTGCAACCTGATGGAGGTCAGTATAGATGGACTAATAGAACAAGTCCCACACACTGCTAGAAGCCCAAATATTTTTTCAGAGCTAGATGCAGAAAAAAAATATTTTTAATTTGCAACCTGATGGAGGTCAGTATAGATGGACTAATAGACCAAGTCCCACACACTGCTAGAAGCCCAAATATTTTTTCAGAGCTAGATGCAGAAAAAAAATATTTTTAATTTGCAACCTGATGGAGGTCAGTATAGATGGATTAATAGACCAAGTAGCACAAACTGCTAGAAGCCCAAATATTTTTTCAGAGCTAGATGCAGAAAAAAATTATATTCAATTTGCAACCTGATGGAGGTCAGTATAGATGGACTAATAGACCAAGTCCCACACACTGCTAGAAGCCAAAATATTTTTTCAGAGCTAGATGCAGAAAAAAATTATATTCAATTTGCAACCTGATGGAGGTCAGTATAGATGGACTAATAGAACAAGTCCCTCACACTGCTAGAAGCCCAAATATTTTTTCAGAGCTAGATGAAGAAAAAAATTATTTTTAATTTGCAACCTGTTGGAGGTCAGTATAGATGGACTAATAGACCAAGTCCCACACACTGCTAGAAGCTCAAATATTTTTTCAGAGCTAGATGCAGAAAAAAATTATACTCAATTTGCAACCTGATGGAGGTCAGTATAGATGGACTAATAGAACAATTCCCACACATTGATAGAAGCCCAAATATTTTTTCAGAGCTAGATGCAGAAAAAAATTATATTCAATTTGCAACCTGATGGAGGTCAGTACAGATGATTAATAGACCAAGTCCCACACACTGCTAGAAGCCCAAATATTTTTTCAGAGCTAGATGCAGAAAAAAATTATATTCAATTTGCAACCTGATGGAGGTCAGTATAGATGGACTAATAGAACAAGTCCCACACACTGCTAGAAGCCCAAATATTTTTTCAGAGCTTGATGCAGAAAAAAATTATATTCAATTTGCAACCTGATGGAGGTCAGTATAGATGGACTAATAGAACAAGTCCCACACACTGCTAGAAGCCCAAATATTTTTTCAGAGCTAGATGCAGAAAAAAATCATATTCAATTTGCAACCTGATGGAGGTCAGTATAGATGGACTAATAGAACAAGTCCCACACACTGCTAGAAGCCCAAATATTTTTTCAGAGCTAGATGCAGAAAAAAATAATATTCAATTTGCAAACTGATGGAGGTCAGTATAGATGGACTAATAGAACAAGTCCCACACACTGCTAGAAGCCCAAATATTTTTTCAGAGCTAGATGCAGAAAAAAAATATTTTTAATTTGCAACCTGATGGAGGTCAGTATAGATGGACTAATAGACCAAGTCCCACACACTGCTAGAAGCCCAAATATTTTTTCAGAGCTAGATGCAGAAAAAAATTATATTCAATTTGCAACCTGATGGAGGTCAGTATAGATGGACTAATAGAACAAGTCACACACACTGCTAGAAGCCCAAATATTTTTTCAGAGCTAGATGCAGAAAAAAATTATATTCAATTTGCAACCTGATGGAGGTCAGTATAGATGTACTAATAGAACAAGTCCCACACACTGCTAGAAGCCCAAATATTTTTTCAGAGCTAGTTGCAGAAAAAAATTATTTTTAATTTGCAACCTGATTGAGGTCAGTATAGATGGACTAATAGACAAGTCCCACACACTGCTAGAAGCCCAAATATTTTTTCAGAGCTAGATGCAGAAAAAAATTATATTCAATTTGCAACCTGATGGAGGTCAGTATAGATGGACTAATAGAACAAGCAGCACACACTGCTAGAAGCCCAAATATTTTTTCAGAGCTAGATGCAGAAAAAAAATATTTTTAAATTGCAACCTGATGGAGGTCAGTATAGATGGACTAATAGACCAAGTCCCACACACTGCTAGAAGCCCAAATATTTTTTCAGAGCTAGATGCAGAAAAAAATAATATTCAATTTGCAACCTGATGGAGGTCAGTATAGATGGACTAATAGAACAAGCAGCACACACTGCTAGAAGCCCAAATATTTTTTCAGAGCTAGATGCAGAAAAAAAATATTTTTAAATTGCAACCTGATGGAGGTCAGTATAGATGGACTAATAGACCAAGTCCCACACACTGCTAGAAGCCCAAATATTTTTTCAGAGCTAGATGCAGAAAAAAATAATATTCAATTTGCAACCTGATGGAGGTCAGTATAGATGGACTAATAGAACAAGTCCCACACACTGCTAGAAGCCCAAATATTTTTTCAGAGCTAGATGAAGAAAAAAATTATTTTTAATTTGCAACCTGTTGGAGGTCAGTATAGATGGACTAATAGACCAAGTCCCACACACTGCTAGAAGCCCAAATATTTTTTCAGAGCTAGATGCAGAAAAAAATTATATTCAATTTGCAACCTGATGGAGGTCAGTATAGATGGACTAATAGAACAAGTCCCACACACTGCTAGAAGCCCAAATATTTTTTCAGAGCTAGATGCAGAAAAAAATTATTTTTAATTTGCAACCTGATGGAGGTCAGTATAGATGGACTAATAGACCAAGTCCCACACACTGCTAGAAGCCCAAATATTTTTTCAGAGCTAGATGCAGAAAAAAAATATTTTTAATTTGCAACCTGATGGAGGTCAGTATAGATGGACTAATAGACCAAGTCCCACACACTGCTCGAAGCCCAAATATTTTTTCAGAGCTAGATGCAGAAAAAAATTATATTCAATTTGCAACCTGATGGAGGTCAGTATAGATGGATTAATAGACCAAGTCCCACACACTGCTAGAAGCCCAAATATTTTTTCAGAGCTAGATGCAGAAAAAAATTATATTCAATTTGCAACCTGATGGAGGTCAGTATAGATGGACTAATAGAACAAGTCCCACACAGTGCTAGAAGCCCAAATATTTTTTCAGAGATAGATGCAGAAAAAAATAATATTCAATTTGCAACCTGATGGAGGTCAGTATAGATGGAATAATAGAACAAGTCGCACACACTGCTAGAAGCCCAAATATTTTTTCAGAGCTAGATGAAGAAAAAAATTATTTTTAATTTGCAACCTGATGGAGGTCAGTATAGATGGACTAATAGACCAAGTCCCACACACTGCTAGAAGCTCAAATATTTTTCAGAGCTAGATGCAGAAAAAAATTATACTCAATTTGCAACCTGATGGAGGTCAGTATAGATGGACTAATAGAACAAGTCCCACACACTGATAGAAGCCCAAATATTTTTTCAGAGCTAGATGCAGAAAAAAATTATATTCAATTTGCAACCTGATGGAGGTCAGTACAGATGATTAATAGACCAAGTCCCACACACTGCTAGAATCCCAAATATTTTTTCTGAGCTAGATGCAGAAAAAAATTATATTCAATTTGCAACCTGATGGAGGTCAGTATAGATGGACTAATAGAACAAGTCCCACACACTGCTAGAAGCCCAAATATTTTTTCAGAGCTTGATGCAGAAAAAATTATTTTTAATTTGCAACCTGATGGAGGTCAGTATAGATGGACTAATAGACCAAGTCCCACACACTGCTAGAAGCCCAAATATTTTTTCAGAGCTAGATGCAGAAAAAAATTATATTCAATTTGCAACCTGATGGAGGTCAGTATAGATGGACTAATAGACCAAGTCCCACACACTGCTAGATGCCCAAATATTTTTTTCAGAGCTAAAAGCAGAAAAAAATTATATTCAATTTGCAACCTGATGGAGGTCTGTATAGATGGACTAATAGAACAAGTCCCACACACTGCTAGAAGCCCAAATATTTTTCAGAGCTAGATGCAGAAAAAAATCATATTCAATTTGCAACCTGATGGAGGTCAGTATAGATGGACTAATAGAACAAGTCCCACACACTGCTAGAAGCCCAAATATTTTTTCAGAGCTAGATGCAGAAAAAAATCATATTCAATTTGCAAACTGATGGAGGTCAGTATAGATGGACTAATAGAACAAGTCCCACACACTGCTAGAAGCCCAAATATTTTTTCAGAGCTAGATGCAGAAAAAAAATATTTTTAATTTGCAACCTGATGGAGGTCAGTATAGATGGACTAATAGACCAAGTCCCACACACTGCTCGAAGCCCAAATATTTTTTCAGAGCTAGATGCAGAAAAAAATTATATTCAATTTGCAACCTGATGGAGGTCAGTATAGATGGACTAATAGACCAAGTCCCACACACTGCTAGAAGCCCAAATATTTTTTCAGAGCTAGATGCAGAAAAAAAATATTTTTAATTTGCAACCTGATGGAGGTCAGTATAGATGGACTAATAGACCAAGTCCCACACACTGCTCGAAGCCCAAATATTTTTTCAGATCTAGATGCAGAAAAAAATTATATTCAATTTGCAACCTGATGGAGGTCAGTATAGATGGATTAATAGACTAAGTCCCACACACTGCTGGAAGCCCAAATATTTTTTCAGAGCTAGATGCAGAAAAAAATTATATTCAATTTGCAACCTGATGGAGGTCAGTATAGATGGACTAATAGAACAAGTCCCACACACTGCTAGAAGCCCAAATATTTTTTCAGAGATAGATGCAGAAAAAAATAATATTCAATTTGCAACCTGATGGAGGTCAGTATAGATGGAATAATAGAACAAGTCGCACACACTGCTAGAAGCCCAAATATTTTTTCAGAGCTAGATGAAGAAAAAAATTATTTTTAATTTGCAACCTGATGGAGGTCAGTATAGATGGACTAATAGACAAAGTCCCATACACTGCTAGAAGCTCAAATATTTTTTCAGAGCTAGATGCAGAAAAAAATTATACTCAATTTGCAACCTGATGGAGGTCAGTATAGATGGACTAATAGAACAAGTCCCACACACTGATAGAAGCCCAAATATTTTTTCAGAGCTAGATGCAGAAAAAAATTATATTCAATTTGCAACCTGATGGAGGTCAGTACAGATGATTAATAGACCAAGTCCCACACACTGCTAGAATCCCAAATATTTTTTCTGAGCTAGATGCAGAAAAAAATTATATTCAATTTGCAACCTGATGGAGGTCAGTATAGATGGACTAATAGAACAAGTCCCACACACTGCTAGAAGCCCAAATATTTTTTCAGAGCTTGATGCAGAAAAAATTATTTTTAATTTGCAACCTGATGGAGGTCAGTATAGATGGACTAATAGACCAAGTCCCACACACTGCTAGAAGCCCAAATATTTTTTCAGAGCTAGATGCAGAAAAAAATTATATTCAATTTGCAACCTGATGGAGGTCAGTATAGATGGACTAATAGACCAAGTCCCACACACTGCTAGATGCCCAAATATTTTTTTCAGAGCTAAAAGCAGAAAAAAATTATATTCAATTTGCAACCTGATGGAGGTCTGTATAGATGGACTAATAGAACAAGTCCCACACACTGCTAGAAGCCCAAATATTTTTCAGAGCTAGATGCAGAAAAAAATCATATTCAATTTGCAACCTGATGGAGGTCAGTATAGATGGACTAATAGAACAAGTCCCACACACTGCTAGAAGCCCAAATATTTTTTCAGAGCTAGATGCAGAAAAAAATCATATTCAATTTGCAAACTGATGGAGGTCAGTATAGATGGACTAATAGAACAAGTCCCACACACTGCTAGAAGCCCAAATATTTTTTCAGAGCTAGATGCAGAAAAAAAATATTTTTAATTTGCAACCTGATGGAGGTCAGTATAGATGGACTAATAGACCAAGTCCCACACACTGCTCGAAGCCCAAATATTTTTTCAGAGCTAGATGCAGAAAAAAATTATATTCAATTTGCAACCTGATGGAGGTCAGTATAGATGGACTAATAGACCAAGTCCCACACACTGCTAGAAGCCCAAATATTTTTTCAGAGCTAGATGCAGAAAAAAAATATTTTTAATTTGCAACCTGATGGAGGTCAGTATAGATGGACTAATAGACCAAGTCCCACACACTGCTCGAAGCCCAAATATTTTTTCAGAGCTAGATGCAGAAAAAAATTATATTCAATTTGCAACCTGATGGAGGTCAGTATAGATGGATTAATAGACTAAGTCCCACACACTGCTGGAAGCCCAAATATTTTTTCAGAGCTAGATGCAGAAAAAAATTATATTCAATTTGCAACCTGATGGAGGTCAGTATAGATGGACTAATAGAACAAGTCCCACACACTGCTAGAAGCCCAAATATTTTTTCAGAGATAGATGCAGAAAAAAATAATATTCAATTTGCAACCTGATGGAGGTCAGTATAGATGGAATAATAGAACAAGTCGCACACACTGCTAGAAGCCCAAATATTTTTTCAGAGCTAGATGAAGAAAAAAATTATTTTTAATTTGCAACCTGATGGAGGTCAGTATAGATGGACTAATAGACCAAGTCCCATACACTGCTAGAAGCTCAAATATTTTTTCAGAGCTAGATGCAGAAAAAAATTATACTCAATTTGCAACCTGATGGAGGTCAGTATAGATGGACTAATAGAACAAGTCCCACACACTGATAGAAGCCCAAATATTTTTTCAGAGCTAGATGCAGAAAAAAATTATATTCAATTTGCAACCTGATGGAGGTCAGTACAGATGATTAATAGACCAAGTCCCACACACTGCTAGAATCCCAAATATTTTTTCTGAGCTAGATGCAGAAAAAAATTATATTCAATTTGCAACCTGATGGAGGTCAGTATAGATGGACTAATAGAACAAGTCCCACACACTGCTAGAAGCCCAAATATTTTTCAGAGCTAGATGCAGAAAAAAATCATATTCAATTTGCAACCTGATGGAGGTCAGTATAGATGGACTAATAGAACAAGTCCCACACACTGCTAGAAGCCCAAATATTTTTTCAGAGCTAGATGCAGAAAAAAATCATATTCAATTTGCAAACTGATGGAGGTCAGTATAGATGGACTAATAGAACAAGTCCCACACACTGCTAGAAGCCCAAATATTTTTTCAGAGCTAGATGCAGAAAAAAAATATTTTTAATTTGCAACCTGATGGAGGTCAGTATAGATGGACTAATAGACCAAGTCCCACACACTGCTCGAAGCCCAAATATTTTTTCAGAGCTAGATGCAGAAAAAAATTATATTCAATTTGCAACCTGATGGAGGTCAGTATAGATGGACTAATAGACCAAGTCCCACACACTGCTAGAAGCCCAAATATTTTTTCAGAGCTAGATGCAGAAAAAAAATATTTTTAATTTGCAACCTGATGGAGGTCAGTATAGATGGACTAATAGACCAAGTCCCACACACTGCTCGAAGCCCAAATATTTTTTCAGAGCTAGATGCAGAAAAAAATTATATTCAATTTGCAACCTGATGGAGGTCAGTATAGATGGATTAATAGACTAAGTCCCACACACTGCTGGAAGCCCAAATATTTTTTCAGAGCTAGATGCAGAAAAAAATTATATTCAATTTGCAACCTGATGGAGGTCAGTATAGATGGACTAATAGAACAAGTCCCACACACTGCTAGAAGCCCAAATATTTTTTCAGAGATAGATGCAGAAAAAAATAATATTCAATTTGCAACCTGATGGAGGTCAGTATAGATGGAATAATAGAACAAGTCGCACACACTGCTAGAAGCCCAAATATTTTTTCAGAGCTAGATGAAGAAAAAAATTATTTTTAATTTGCAACCTGATGGAGGTCAGTATAGATGGACTAATAGACCAAGTCCCATACACTGCTAGAAGCTCAAATATTTTTTCAGAGCTAGATGCAGAAAAAAATTATACTCAATTTGCAACCTGATGGAGGTCAGTATAGATGGACTAATAGAACAAGTCCCACACACTGATAGAAGCCCAAATATTTTTTCAGAGCTAGATGCAGAAAAAAATTATATTCAATTTGCAACCTGATGGAGGTCAGTACAGATGATTAATAGACAAAGTCCCACACACTGCTAGAATCCCAAATATTTTTTCTGAGCTAGATGCAGAAAAAAATTATATTCAATTTGCAACCTGATGGAGGTCAGTATAGATGGACTAATAGAACAAGTCCCACACACTGCTAGAAGCCCAAATATTTTTTCAGAGCTTGATGCAGAAAAAATTATTTTTAATTTGCAACCTGATGGAGGTCAGTATAGATGGACTAATAGACCAAGTCCCACACACTGCTAGAAGCCCAAATATTTTTTCAGAGCTAGATGCAGAAAAAAATTATATTCAATTTGCAACCTGATGGAGGTCAGTATAGATGGACTAATAGACCAAGTCCCACACACTGCTAGATGCCCAAATATTTTTTTCAGAGCTAAAAGCAGAAAAAAATTATATTCAATTTGCAACCTGATGGAGGTCTGTATAGATGGACCAATAGAACAAGTCCCACACACTGCTAGAAGCCCAAATATTTTTCAGAGCTAGATGCAGAAAAAAATCATATTCAATTTGCAACCTGATGGAGGTCAGTATAGATGGACTAATAGAACAAGTCCCACACACTGCTAGAAGCCCAAATATTTTTTCAGAGCTAGATGCAGAAAAAAATCATATTCAATTTGCAAACTGATGGAGGTCAGTATAGATGGACTAATAGAACAAGTCCCACACACTGCTAGAAGCCCAAATATTTTTTCAGAGCTAGATGCAGAAAAAAAATATTTTTAATTTGCATCCTGATGGAGGTCAGTATAGATGGACTAATAGACCAAGTCCCACACACTGCTAGAAGCCCAAATATTTTTTCAGAGCTAGATGCAGAAAAAAACTTATATTCAATTTGCAACCTGATGGAGGTCAGTATAGATGGACTAATAGAACAAGTCGCACACAGTGCTAGAAGCCCAAATATTTTTTCAGAGCTAGATGCAGAAAAAAAATATTTTTAAATTGCAACCTGATGGAGGTCAGTATAGATGGACTAATAGACCAAGTCCCACACACTGTTAGAAGCCCAAATATTTTTCAGAGCTAGATGCAGAAAAAAATAATATTCAATTTGCAACCTGATGGAGGTCAGTATAGATCGACTAATAAAACAAGTCCCACACACTGCTAGAAGTCCAAATATTTTTTCAGAGCTAGATGCAGAAAAAAATTATTTTTAATTTGCAACCTGATGGAGGTCAGTATAGATGGACTAATAGACCAAGTCCCACACACTGCTAGAAGCCCAAATATTTTTTCAGAGCTAGATGCAGAAAAAAAATATTTTTAATTTGCAACCTGATGGAGGTCAGTATAGATGGACTAATAGACCAAGTCCCACACAATGCTCGAAGCCCAAATATTTTTTAAGAGCTAGATACAGAAAAAAATTATATTCAATTTGCAACCTGATGGAGGTCAGTATAGATGGATTAATAGACCTAGTCCCACACACTGCTAGAAGCCCAAATATTTTTTCAGAGCTAGATGCAGAAAAAAATTATATTCAATTTGCAACCTGATGGAGGTCAGTATAGATGGACTAATAGAACAAGTCCAACACGCTGCTAGAAGCCCAAATATTTTTTCAGAGTCAGATGCAGAAAAAAATTATATTAAATTTGCAACCTGATGGAGGTCAGTATAGATGGACTAATAGAACAAGTCGCACACACTGCTACAAGCCCAAATATTTTTTCAGAGCTAGATGCAGAAAAAAAATATTTTTCATTTGCAACCTGATGGAGGTCAGTATAGATGGACTAATAGACCAAATCCCACGCACTGCTAGAAGCCGAAATATTTTTTCAGAGCTAGATGCAGAAAAAAATTATATTCAATTTGCAACCTGATGGAGGTCAGTATAGATGGACTAATAGACCAAGTCCCACACAATGCTCGAAGCCCAAATATTTTTTAAGAGCTAGATACAGAAAAAAATTATATTCAATTTGCAACCTGATGGAGGTCAGTATAGATGGATTAATAGACCTAGTCCCACACACTGCTAGAAGCCCAAATATTTTTTCAGAGCTAGATGCAGAAAAAAAATATTTTTAATTTGCAACCTGATGGAGGTCAGTATAGATGGACTAATAGACCAAGTCCCACACACTGCTAGAAGCCCAAATATTTTTTCAGAGCTAGATGTAGAAAAAAATTATATTCAATTTGCAACCTGATGGAGATCAGTATAGATGGACTAATAGAAAAAGTCCCACACACTGCTAGAAGCCCAAATATTTTTTCAGAGCTAGATGCAGAAAAAAATTATATTCAATTTGCAACCTGATGGAGGTCAGTATAGATGGACTAATAGAACAAGTCCCACACACTGCTAGAAGCCCAAATATTTTTTCAGAGCTTGATGCAGAAAAAAATTATATTCAATTTGCAACCTGATGGAGGTCAGTATAGATGGACTAATAGAACAAGTCCCACACACTGCTAGAAGCCCCAATATTTTTTCAGAGCTAGATGCAGAAAAAAATTATATTCAATTTGCAAACTGATGGAGGTCAGTATAGATGGACTAATAGAACAAGTCCCACACACTGCTAGAAGCCCAAATATTTTTCAGAGCTAGATGCAGAAAAAAATTATTTTTAATTTGCAACCTGATGGAGGTCAGTATAGATGGACTAATAGACCAAGTCCCACACACTGCTAGAAGCCCAAATATTTTTTCAGAGCTAGATGCAGATAAAAATTATTTTTAATTTGCAACCTGATGGAGGTCAGTATAGATGGACTAATGGAACAAGTCCCACACACTGTTAGAAGCCCAAATATTTTTTCAGAGCTAGATGCAGAAAAAAATTATATTCAATTTGCAACCTTATGGAGGTCAATATAGATGGACTAATAAAATGATGCTATGCCCAAAACGTTTTACTTCACTAGGTGCAGTTAAAAAAAACTGGTATTCTATACACTGGTGGTGTAGCTAGCAACACAGATAGGCTACTCCACTGACTAACACACTCTGCAATAGGCCAAAAAGGATTAGCTTTGGTAGATTTAGCCAAATGCTGTGAAAAAAACTTTCACAGCACTGGCACAGACCTGCCTGGCAAAAATTGATAGTAACTGATGCAACTTAGTCCTGAAAAGGACTGCTATTACAATTAGTCTTTACTCCCAACCAATCTATTTAAGAGCACAGACCTGCCTGATATAAGTCGTAGGAAATGCTGTAACCTAGTCCTTAAAAGGACTGCAATCACAACTCTTCCCTACTCCCATGCTATCTGTAGATTTGTGTGAAAATTGGCTTTAAATTAACAAGGTATAGCGCACACAGCAACAGCGGTGCCGTCTAAAACGCAGCTGCAGCAGTGAGAAAATGGTGGCGACGGGGAAAATGGCTGGGTCTTATAGGGCAAGGACATGTGACATACACTGCCAATGACACATGCCCTTGCTTGTGTGAAAAAAAGCACTTCGCTCCGTGTGTGCGCTACTGATAGGCTGACAGATTGCACCTCCCCACTGTAAATGCGGGAAAGAGAAAAAAAAATGGAGATCTTCATTATTCCTGCAGAGATCCATCCCCTGCCCCTCCCCCCGCCCCGCTGAACACTCAAACTGCGTATTAACATTAATTTTCAGCATTACTTAGAAAAAATCAAGTTATGATTTTGGTGCATGAACAGTTATCGAACATAACCTCGAACAGCCGATTTTTTTTCAAATTGTTCGTGTTCGCCGAACGGCTCGAACAACGCCCAAAACAGTTCGAATTTGAGATTGGCGAACAGTTCGAGTCGAACAACGCTCATCTCTAGTCACAGTAGCTTAACAAAATGGTTTTAATGCCCCTTGGAAGAGTGGTGGAGGTTACAGTGGAATAAAAAGACAATATCAATGCCCCTTGGAAAAGTGGTGGAGGTCGCAGTAACTTAACAAGATGGTTTTAATGCCCCTTGGAAGAGTGGTGGGGGTCGCAGTGGAAAAAAAAGACAATATCAATGCCCCTTGGAAGAGTGGTGGAGGTCGCAGGGGAATAAAAAGACAATATCAATGCCCCGCGGAATAGACGTGGAGGTCACATTAGCTTAACAAGACGGTTTTAATGCCCCTCGGAAGAGACGTGGAGGTCACAGTAGCTTAACAAAATGGTTTTAATGCCCCTTGGAAGAGACGTGGAGGTTATAGTAGCTTAACCATACGGTTTTAATGACCCTTGGAAGAGTGGTGGAGGTTATAGTGGAAGAAAGAGACAATATCAATGCCCCTTGGAAGAGTGGTGGAGGTTATAGTGGAAGAAAGAGACAATATCAATGCCCCTTGGAAGAGTGGTGGAGGTCGCAGTAGCTTAACAAGATTGTTTTATTGCCCCTTGGAAGAGTGGTGGAGGTTGCAGTGGAATAAAAAGACAATATCAATGCCCCTTGGAAGAGTGGTGGAGGTCACAGTAGCTTAACAAGATGGTTTTAATGCCCCTTGGAAGATACGTGGAGGTCACAGTAGCTTAACAAGACAGTTTTAATGCCTCTTGGAAGGGTGGTGGAGGTTACAGTGGAATAAAAAGACAATATCAATGCCCCGTGGACGAGACGTGGAGGTCAAAGTAGCTTAACAAGACGGTTTTAATGCCCCTTGTAAGAGTGGTGGAGGTCGCAGTGGAATAAAAAGACAATATCAATGCCCCTTGAAAGAGTTGTGGAGGTCACAGTAGCTTAACAAGATGGTTTTAATGCCCCTTGGAAGAGTGGTGGAGGTTACAGTGGAATAAAAAGACAATATCAATGACCCCGTGGAAGAGACGTGGAGGTTATAGTAGCTTAACCATACGGTTTGAATGCCTCTTGGAAGAGTGGTGGAGGTTACAGTGGAATAAAAAGACAATATCAATGCCCCTTGGAAGAGTGATGGAGGTCGCAGTAACTTAACAAGATGGTTTTAATGCCCTTTGGAAGAGTGGTGGAGGTTATAGTGGAAGAAAGAGACAATATCAATGCCCCTTGGAAGAGTGGTGGAGGTCGCAGTAGCTTAACAAGATGGTTTTATTGCCCCTTGGAAGAGTGGTGGAGGTCGCAGTGGAATAAAAAGACAATATCAATGCCCCTTGGAAGAGTGGTGGAGGTCGCAGTAACTTAACAAGATGGTTTTAATGCCCCTTGGAAGAGTGGTTTGGGTCGCAGTGGAATAAAAAGACAATAACAATGCCACTTGGAAGAGTGGTGGAGGTCGCAGTGGAATAAAAAGACAATATCAATGCCCTGTGGAATAGACGTGGAGGTCACAGTAGTTAAACAAAATGGTTTTAATGCCCATTGGAAGAGACGTGGAGGTCACAGTAGCTTAACAAGACGGTTTTAATGTCCCTTGGAAGAGTGGTGGAGGTTACAGTGGAATAAAAATACAATATCAATGACCCCGTGGAAGAGACGTGGAGGTTATAGTAGCTTAACCATGCGGTTTGAATGCCCCTTGGAAGAGTGGTGGAGGTTACAGTGGAATAAAAAGACAATATCAATGCCCTTTGGAAGAGTGGTGGAGGTAGCAGTAGCTTAACAAGATGGTTTTAAAGCCCCTTGGAAGAGACGTGGAGGTCACAGTAGCTTAACAAGTCGGTTTTAATGCTTCTTGGAAGGGTGGTGGAGGTTACAGCGAAATAAAAACACAATATCAATGCCTCGTGTAAGAGACGTGGTGGTCAAAGTAGCCTAACAAGACGGTTTTAATGCCTCTTGGAAGGGTGGGGGAGGTTACAGTGGAATAAAAAGACAATATCAATGCCCCGTGGAAGAGACGTGGAGGTCAAAGTAGCTTAAAAAAACGGTTTTAATGCCCCTCGGAAGACACGTGGAGTTCACAGTAGCTTAACAAAATGGTTTTAATGCCCCTTGGAAGAGACGTGGAGGTCACAGTAGCTTAACAAGATGGTTTTAATGCCCCTTGGAAGAGTGGTGGAGGTTACAGTGGAATAAAAAGACAATATCTATGCCCCTTGGAAGAGTGGTGGAGGTCGCAGTAACTTAACAAGATGGTTTTAATGCCCCTTGGAAGAGTGGTGGGGGTCGCAGTGGAATGAAAAGACAATATCAATGCCCCTTGGAAGAGTGGTGGAGGTCGCAGTGGAATAAAAAGACAATATAAATGCCCCGTGGAATAGACGTGAAGGTCACAGTAGCTTGACAAGACGGTTTTAATGCCCCTCAGAAGAGATGTGGAGTTCACAGTAGCTTAACAAAATGGTTTTAATGCCCCTTGGAAGAGACGTGGAGGTCACAGTAGCTTAACAAGATGGTTTTAATGTCCCTTGGAAGAGTGGTGGAGGTTACAGTGGAATAAAAAGACAATATCAATGACCCCGTGGAAGAGACGTGGAGGTTATAGTAGCTTAACCATACGGTTTGAATGCCCCTTGGAAGAGTGGTGGAGGTTACAGTGGAATAAAAAGACAATATCAATGCCCTTTGGAAGAGTGGTGGAGGTCACAGTAGCTTAACAAGATGGTTTTATTGCCCCTTGGAAGAGACGTGGAGGTCACAGTAGCTTAACAAGTCGGTTTTAATGCTTCCTGGAAGGGTGGTGGAGGTTACAGCGGAATAAAAACAAAATATCAATGCCTCGTGTAAGAGACGTGGAGGTCAAAGTAGCTTAACAAGACGGTTTTAATGCCTCTTGGAAGGGTGGTGGAGGTTACAGTGGAATAAAAAGACAATATCAATGCTCCTTGGAAGAGTGGTGGAGGTCGCAGTAACTTTACCAGATGGTTTTAATGCCCCTTGGAAGAGTGGTGGGGGTCGCAGTGGAATAAAAAGACAATATCAATGCCCCTTGGAAGAGTGGTGGAGGTCGCAGTGGAAGAAAAAGACAATATAAATGCCCCGTGGAATAGACGTGATGGTCACAGTAGCTTGACAAGACGGTTTTAGTGCCCCTCGGAAGAGATGTGGAGTTCACAGTAGCTTAACAAAATGGTTTTAATGCCCCTTGGAAGAGACGTGGAGGTTACAGTGGAATAAAAAGACAATATCAATGACCCCGTGGAAGAGACGTGCAGGTTATAGTAGCTTAACCATACGGTTTGAATGCCCCCTGGAAGAGTGGTGGAGGTTACAGTGGAATAAAAAGACAATATCAATGCCCCTTGGAAGAGTGGTGGAGGTCGCATTAGCTTAACAAGATGGTTTTAATGCCTCTTGGAAGAGACGTGGAGGTCACAGTAGCTTAACAAGACGGTTTTAATGCCTCTAGGAAGGGTGGTGGAAGTTACAGTGGAATAAAAAGACATTATCAATGCCTTGTGGAAGAGACGTGGAGGTCAAAGTAGCTTAACAAGACGGTTTTTATGCCTCTTGGAAGGGTGGTGGAGGTTACAGTTTAACAAAAAGACGATATCAATGCCCCGTGGAAGAGACGTGGAGGTCAAAGTAGCTTAACAAAACGGTTTTAATGCCCCTCGGAAGACACGTGGAGGTCACAGTAGCTTAACAAAATGGTTTTAATGCCCCTTGGAAGAGACGTGGAGGTCACAGTAGCTTAACAAGATGGTTTTAATGCCCCTTGAAAGAGTGGTGGAGGTTACAGTGGAATAAAAAGACAATATCTATGCCCCTTGGAAGAGTGGTGGAGGTCGCAGTAACTTAACAAGATGGTTTTGATGCCCCTTGGAAGAGTGGTGGGGGTCGCAGTGGAATAAAAAGACAATATCAATGCCCCTTGGAAGAGTGGTGGAGGTCGCAGTGGAATAAAAAGACAATATAAATGCCCCGTGGAATAGACGTGAAGGTCACAGTAGCTTGACAAGACGGTTTTAATGCCCCTCGGAAGAGATGTGGAGTTCACAGTAGCTTAACAAAATGGTTTTAATGCCCCTTGGAAGAGACGTGGAGGTCACAGTAGCTTAACAAGATGGTTTTAATGTCCCTTGGAAGAGTGGTGGAGGTTACAATGGAATAAAAAGACAATATCAATGACCCCGTGGAAGAGACGTGGAGGTTATAGTAGCTTAACCATACGCTTGGAATGCCCCTTGGAAGAGTGGTGGAGGTTACAGTGGAATAAAAAGACAATATCAATGCCCCTTGGAAGAGTGGTGGAGGTCGCATTAGCTTAACAAGATGGTTTTAATGCCTCTTAAAAGAGACGTGGAGGTCACAGTAGCTTAACAAGACGGTTTTAATGCCTCTAGGAAGGGTGGTGGAGGTTAGAGTGGAATAAAAACACAATATCAATGCCTTGTGGAAGAGACGTGGAGGTCAAAGTAGCTTAACAAGACGGTTTTTATGCCTCTTGGAAGGGTGGTGGAGGTTACAGTGGAATAAAAAGACAATATCAATACCCCGTGGAAGAGACGTGGAGGTCAAAGTAGCTTAACAAGATGGTTTTAATGCCCCTTGGAAGAGTGGTGGAGGTCGCAGTGGAATAAAAAGACAATATCAATGCCCCTTGAAAGAGTTGTAGAGGTCACAGTAGCTTAACAAGATGGTTTTAATGCCCCTCGGAAGAGTGGTGGAGGTCGCAGTAGAATAAAAAGACAATATCAGTGCCCCTTGGAAGAGTGGTGGAGTTCGCAGAAGCTTAACAAGACGGTTTTAATGCCCCTTGGAAGAGACGTGGAGGTCACAGTAGCTTAACAAAACGGTTTTAATGCCCCTTGGAAGAGAAGGGGAGGTCACAGTAGCTTAACCATACAGTTTTAATGCCCCTTGGAAGAGACGTGGTGGTCACAGTAGCTTAACAAGATGGTTTTAATGCCCCTTAGAAGAGACATGGAGGTCACAGTAGCTTAACAAGATGTTTTTAATGCCCCTCGGTAAAGTGGCGGAGGTCGCAGTAGCTTAACAAGATGGTTTTAATGCCCCTTGGAAGGTACGTGGAGGTCTCAGTAGCTTAACAAGACGGTTTTAATGCCCCTTGTAAAAGTGGTTCAGGTTACACTGGAATAAAAAGACAATATCAATGCCCCTTGGAAGAGTGGTGGAGGTCGCAGTAGCTTAACAAGACAGTTTTAATGCCCCTTGGAAGAGTGGTGGAGGTTACAGTGGAATAAAAAGACAATATCAATACCCCTTGGAAGAGTAGTGGAGGTCGCAGTAGCTTAGCAAGATGGTTTTAATGCCTCTTGGAAGAGAGGTGGAGGTTATCGTGGAATAAAAAGACAATATCAATACCCCTTGGAAGAGTGGTGGAGGTCGCAGTAACTTAACAAGATGGTTTTAAAGCCCCTTGGAAGAGTGGTGGAGGTCGCAGTGGAATAAAAAGACAATATCAATGCCCCTTGGAAGAGTGGTGGAGATCGCAGTGGAATAAAAAGACAATATCAATGCCCCTTGGAAGAGTGGTGGAGTTCGCAGAAGCTTAACAAGACGGTTTTAATGCCCCTTGGAAGAGACGTGGAGATCACAGTAGCTTAACAAAATGGTTTTAATGCCCCTTGGAAGAGACGGGGAGGTCACAGTAGCTTAACCATACAGTTTTAATGCCCTTGGAAGAGACGTGGTGGTCACAACAGCTTAACAAGATGGTTTTAATGCCCCTTAGAAGAGACATGGAGGTCACAGTAGCTTAATAAGACGTTTTTAATGCCCCTCGGTAAAGTGGCGGAGGTCGCAGTAGCTTAACAAGATGGTTTTAATGCCCCTTGGAAGGTACGTGGAGGTCTCAGTAGCTTAACAAGACGGTTTTAATGCCCCTTGGAAAAGTGGTTCAGGTTACAGTGGAATAAAAAGACAATATCAATGCCCCTTGGAAGAGTGGTGGAGGTCGCAGTAGCTTAACAAGACAGTTTTAATGCCCCTTGGAAGAGTGGTGGAGGTTACAGTGGAATAAAAAGACAATATCAATACCCCTTGGAAGAGTGGTGGAGGTCGCAGTAGCTTAACAAGACGGTTTTAATGCCCCTTGGAAGAGTGGTGGAGGGTACCGTGGAATAAAAAGACAATATCAATGCCCCTTGGAAGAGTGGTGGAGGTCGCAGTAACTTAACAAGATGGTTTTAAAGCCCCTTGGAAGAGTGGTGGAGGTCGCAGTGGAATAAAAAGACAATATCAATGCCCCTTGGAAGAGTGGTGGAGATTGCAGCGGAATAAAAAGACAATATCAATGCCCCGTTTAATAGATATGGAGGTCACAGTAGCTTAACAAGACAGTTTTAATGCCCCTCGGAAGAGACGTGGAGGTCACATTAGCTTAACAAAATGGCTTTAATGCCCCTTTGAAGAGACGTGGAGGTCACAGGTAACTTAACAAGACGGTTTTAATGCCCCTTGGAAGAGTGGTGGAGGTTACAGTGGAATAAAAAGACAATATTAATGCCCCTTGGAAGAGTGGTGGAGGTCGCAGTAACTTAACAAGTTGGTTTTAATGCCTCTTGGAAGAGTGGTGGGGGTCGCAGTGGAATAAAAAGACAATATCAATACCCCTTGGAAGAGTGTTGGAGGTCGCAGTGGAATAAAAAGACAATATCAATGCCCTGCGGAATAGACGTGGAGGTCACAGTAGCTTATTAAGACGGTTTAATGCCCCTCGAAAGAGACGTGGAGTTCACAATAGCTTATCAAAATGGTTTTAATGCCCCTTGGAAGAGATGTGGAGGTCACAGTAGCTTAACAAGATGGTTTTAATGCCTCTTGGAAGGGTGGTGGAGGTTACATTGGAATAAAAAGACAATATCAATGCCCCGTGGAAGAGACGTGGAGGTCAAAGTAGCTTAACAAGACGGTTTTAATGCCCCTTGGAAGAGTGGTGGAGGTCGCAGTGGAATAAAAAGACAATATCAATGCCCCTTGAAAGAGTTGTGGAGGTCACAGTAGCTTAACAAGATGGTTTTAATGCCCCTTGGAAGAGTGGTGGAGGTCGCAGTGGAATAAAAGGACAATATCAATGCCCCTTGGAAGAGTGGTGGAGTTCGCAGAAGCTTAACAAGACAGTTTTAATGCCCCTTGGAAGAGACGTGGAGATCACAGTAGCTTAACAAAACGGTTTTAATGCCCCTTGGAAGAGACGGGGAGGTCACAGTAGCTTAACCATACAGTTTTAATGCCCCTTGGAAGAGACGTGGAGGTCACAGTAGCTTAACAAGATGGTTTTAATGCCCCATAGAAGAGACATGGAGGTCACAGTAGCTTAACAAGACGGTTTTAATGCCCCTAGGAAAAGTTGTTCAGGTTACAGTGGAATAAAAAGACAATATCAATGCCCCTTGGAAGAGTGGTGGAGGTCGCAGTAGCTTAACAAGACAGTTTTAATGCCCCTTGGAAGAGTGGTGGAGGTTACAGTGGAATAAAAAGACAATATCAAAACCCCTTGGAAGAGTGGTGGAGGTCGCAGTAGCTTAACAAGACGGTTTTAATGCCCCTTTAAGAGTGTTGGAGGTTACCGTGGAATAAAAAGATAATATCAATGCCCCTTGGAAAAGTGGTGGAGGTCGCAGTAACTTAACAATATGGGTTTAATGCCCCTTGGAAGAGTGGTGGGGGTCGAAGTGGAATGAAAAGACAATATCAATGCCCCTTGGAAGAGTGCTGGAGGTCGCAGTGGAATAAAAAGACAATATCAATGCCCCGTGGAATAGACGTGGAGTTCACAGTAGCTTAACAAGACGGTTTTAATGCCCCTCGAAAGAGACGTGGAGGTCACAGTAGCTTAACAAAATGGTTTTAATGCCCCTTGGAAGAGACGTGGAGGTTATAGTAGCTTAACCATACGGTTTTAATGCCGCTTGGAAGAGTGGTGGAGGTTATAGTGGAAGAAAGAGACAATATCAATGCCCCTTGGAAAAGTGGAGGAGGTCGCAGTAGCTTAACAAGATGGTTTTATTGCCCCTTGGAAGAGTGGTGGAGGTTGCAGTGGAATTAAAAGACAATATCAAAACCCCTTGGAAGAGTGGTGGAGGTCGCAGTAGCTTAACAAGACAGTTTTAATGCCCCTTGGAAGAGTGGTGGAGGTTACAGTGGAATAAAAAGACAATATCAAAACCCCTTGGAAGAGTGGTGGAGGTCGCAGTAGCTTAACAAGACGGTTTTAATGCCCCTTTAAGAGTGTTGGAGGTTACCGTGGAATAAAAAGATAATATCAATGCCCCTTGGAAAAGTGGTGGAGGTCGCAGTAACTTAACAATATGGTTTTAATGCCCCTTGGAAGAGTGGTGGGGGTCGAAGTGGAATGAAAAGACAATATCAATGCCCCTTGGAAGAGTGCTGGAGGTCGCAGTGGAATAAAAAGACAATATCAATGCCCCGTGGAATAGACGTGGAGTTCACAGTAGCTTAACAAGACGGTTTTAATGCCCCTCGAAAGAGACGTGGAGGTTATAGTAGCTTAACCATACGGTTTTAATGCCGCTTGGAAGAGTGGTGGAGGTTATAGTGGAAGAAAGAGACAATATCAATGCCCCTTGGAAAAGTGGAGGAGGTCGCAGTAGCTTAACATGATGGTTTTATTGCCCCTTGGAAGAGTGGTGGAGGTTGCAGTGGAATTAAAAGACAATATCAATGCCCCTTGGAAGAGTGGTGGAGGTCGCAGTAGCTTAACAAGATGGTTTTAATGCCCCTTGAAAGAGACGTGGAGGTCACAGTAGCTTAACAAGATGGTTTTAATGCCTCTTGGAAGGGTGGTGGAGGTTACAGTGGAATAAAAAGACAATATCAATGCCCCGTGGACGAGACGTGGAGGTCTAAGTAGCCTAACAAGACGATTTTAATGCCCCTTGGAAGAGTGGTGGAGGTCGCAGTGGAATAAAAAGACAATATCAATGCCCCTTAAAAGAGTTGTGGAGGTCACAGTAGCTTAACAAGATGGTTTTAATGCCCCTTGGAAGAGTGGTGGAGGTCTAAGTGGAATAAAAAGACAATATCAATGCCCCTGGGAAGAGACATGGAGGTCCCAGTAGCTTAACAAGACGGTTTTAATGCCCCTTGGAAGAGTGGTGGAGGTTATAGTGGAAGAAAGAGACAATATTAATGCCCCTTGGAAGAGTGGTGGAGGTCGCAGTAGCTTAACAAGATGGTTTTATTGCCCCTTGGAAGAGTGGTGAAGGTCGCAGTGGAATAAAAAGACAATATCTATGCCCCTTGGAAGAGTGGTGGAAGTCGCAGTAACTTAACAAGATGGTTTTAATGCCCCTTGGAAGAGTGGTTTGGGTCGCAGTGGAATAAAAAGACAATATCAATGCCCCTTGGAAGAGTGGTGGAGGTCGCAGTGGAATAAAAAGACAATATCAATGCTGTGTGGAATAGACGTGGAGGTCACAGTAGCTTAACAAGATGGTTTTAATGCCACTCGGAAGAGACGTGGAGGTCACAGTAGCTTCACAAATTGGTTTTAATGCCCCTTGGAAGAGACGTGGAGGTCACAGTAGCTTAACAATACGGTTTTAATGTCCCTTGGAAGAGTGGTGGAGGTTACAGTGGAATAAAAAGACAATATCAATGACCCCGTGGAAAAGACATGGAGGTTATAGTAGCTTAACCATACCTTAATCAAGGGGCATTCTCGGTTTTAATGCCCCTTGGAAGAGTGGTGGAGGTCGCAGTGGAATAACAAGACAATATCAATGCCCCTTGAAAGAGTTGTGGAGGTCACAGTAGCTTAACAAGATGGTTTTAATGCCCCTTGGAAGAGACGTGGAGGTCACAGTAGCTTAACAAGTCGGTTTTAATGCCTCTTGGAAGGGTGGTGGAGGTTACAGCGGAATAAAAACACAATATCAATGCCTCGTGTAAAAGACGTGGAGGTCAAAGTAGCTTAACAAGACGGTTTTAATGCCTCTTGGAAGGGTGGTGGAGGTTACAGTGGAATAAAAAGACAATATCAATGCCCCGTGGAAGAGACGTGGAGGTCAAAGTAGCTTAACAAGACGGTTTCAATGCCCCTCGGAAGACACATGGAGGTCACAGTAGCTTAACAAAATGGTTTTAATGCCCCTTGGAAGAGACGTGGAGGTCACAGTAGCTTAACAAGTGGGTTTTAATGCCTCTTGGAAGGGTGGTGGAGGTTACAGTGGAAAGAAAAGACAATATCAATGCCCCTTGGAAGAGTGGTGGAGGTCGCAGTAACTTAACAAGATGGTTTTAATGCCCCTTGGAAGAGTGGTGGGGGTCGCAGTGGAATAAAAAGAAAATATCAATGCCCTGTGGAATAGACGTGGAGTTCACAGTAACTTTTCAAAATGGTTTTAATGCCCCTCGGAAGAGACGTGGAGGTCACAGTAGCTTAACAAGATGGTTTTAATGCCTCTTGGAAGGGTGGTGGAGGTTACAGTGGAATAAAAAGACAATATCAATGCCCCGTGGAAGAGACATGGAGGTCAAAGTAGCTTAACATGATGGTTTTAATGCCCCTTGGAAGAGTGGTGGAGGTCGCAGTGGAATAAAAAGAAAATATCAATGCCCTGTGGAATAGACGTGGAGGTCACAGTAGCTTATTAAGACGGTTTTAATGCCTCTCGGAAGAGACGTGGAGGTCACAGTAGCTTAACAAGATTGTTTTAATGCCTCTTGGAAGGGTGGTGGAGGTTACAGTGGAATAAAAAGACAATATCAATGCCCCGTGGAAGAGACATGGAGGTCAAAGTAGCTTAACAAGACGGTTTTAATGCCCCTTGGAAGAGTGGTGGAGGTCGCAGTGGAATAAAAAGACAATATCAATGCCCCTTGAAAGAGTTGTGGAGGTCACAGTAGCTTAACAAGATGGTTTTAATGCCCCTTGGAAGAGTGGTGGAGGTCGCAGTAGAATAAAAGGACAATATCAATGCCCCTTGGAAGAGTGGTGGAGTTCGCAGAAGCTTAACAAGACGGTTTAAATGCCCCTTGGAAGAGACGTGGAGGTCACAGTAGCTTAACAAAACGGTTTTAATGCCCCCTGGAAGAGACGGGGAGGTCACAGTAGCTTAACCATACAGTTTTAATGCCCCTTGGAAGAGACGTGGTGGTCACAGCAGCTTAACAAGATGGTTTTAATGCCCCTTAGAAGAGACATGGAGGTCACAGTAGCTTAACAAGACGTTTTTAATGCCCCTCGATAAAGTGGCGGAGGTCGCAGTAGCTTAACAAGATGGTTTTAATGCCCCTTTTAAGGTACGTGGAGGTCTCAGTAGCTTAACAAGACGGTTTTAATGCCCCTTGGAAAAGTGGTTCAGGTTACAGTGGAATAAAAAGACAATATCAATGCCCCTTGGAAGAGTGGTGGAGGTCGAAGTAACTTAACAAGATGGTTTTAATGCCTCATGGAAGAGTGGTGGGGGTCGCAGTGGAATAAAAAGACAATATCAATACCCCTTGGAAGAGTGTTGGAGGTCGCAGTGGAATAAAAAGACAATATCAATGCCCTGTGGAATAGACGTGGAGGTCACAGTAGCTTATTAAGACGGTTTTAATGCCCCTTCGAAGAGTGGTGGAGGTTACAGTGGAATAAAAAGACAATATCAATGTCCCTTGAAAGAGTGGTGGAGGTCGCAGTAACTTAACAAGATGGATTTAAAGCCCCTTGGAAGAGTGGTGGAGGTCGCAGTGGAATAAAAAGACAATATCAATGCCCCTTGGAAGAGTGGTGGAGATCGCAGTGGAATAAAAAGACAATATCAATGCCCCGTTTAATAGATGTGGAGGTCACAGTAAGTTAACAAGACAGTTTTAATGCCCCTCGGAAGAGACGTGGAGGTCACAGTAGCTTAACAAAATGGTTTCAATGCCCCTTGGAAGAGACGTGGAGGTCACAGTAGCTTAACAAGATGGTTTTAATGCCCCTTGGAAGAGTGGTGGAGGTTACAGTGGAATAAAAAGACAATATCAATGCCCCTTGGAAGATTGATGGAGGTCGCAGTAACTTAACAAGATGGTTTTAATGCCTCTTGGAAGAGTGGTGGGGGTCGCAGTGGAATAAAAAGACAATATCAATACCCCTTGGAAGAGTGTTGGAGGTCACAGTGGAATAAAAAGACAATATCAACGCCCTGTGGAATAGACGTGGAGGTCAGAGTAGCTTATTAAGACGGTTTTAATGCCCCTCGGAAGAGACGTGGAGTTCACAGTAGCTTATCAAAATGGTTTTAATGCCCCTTGGAAGAGATGTGGAGGTCACAGTAGCTTATCAAGATGGTTTTAATGCCTCTTGGAAGGGTGGTGGAGGTTACAGTGGAATAAAAAGACAACATCAATGCCCCGTGGAAGAGACGTGGAGGTCAAAGTAGCTTAACAAGACGGTTTTAATGCCCCTTGGAAGAGTGGTGGAGGTCGCAGTGGAATAACAAGACAATATCAATGCCCCTTGAAAGAGTTGTGGAGGTCACAGTAGCTTAACAAAATGGTTTTAATGCCCCTTGGAAGAGTGGTGGAGGTCGCAGTGGAATAAAAAGACAATATCAATGCCCCTTGGAAGACTGGTGGAGTTCGCAGAAGCTTAACAAGACAGTTTTAATGCCCCTTGGAAGAGACGTGGAGAACACAGTAGCTTAACAAAACGGTTTTAATGCCCCTTGGAAGAGACGGGGAGGTCACAGTAGCTTAACCATACAGTTTTAATGCCCCTTGGAAGAGACGTGGAGGTCACAGTAGCTTAACAAGATGGTTTTAATGCCCCTTAGAAGAGACATGGAGGTCACAGTAGCTTAACAAGACGGTTTTAATGCCCCTCGGTAAAGTTGTGGAGGTCGCAGTAGCTTAACAAGATGGTTTTAATGCCCCTAGGAAGGTACGTGGAGGTCACAGTAGCTTAACAAGACGGTTTTAATGCCCCTTGGAAAAGTGGTTCAGGTTACAGTGGAATAAAAAGACAATATCAATGCCCCTTGGAAGAGTGGTGGAGGTCGCAGTAGCTTAACAAGACAGTTTTAATGCCCCTTGGAAGAGTGGTGGAGGTTACAGTGGAATAAAAAGACAATATCAAAACCCCTTGGAAGAGTGGTGGAGGTCGCAGTAGCTTAACAAGACGATTTTAATGCCCCTTGGAAGAGTGTTGGAGGTTACCGTGGAATAAAAAGATAATATCAATGCCCCTTGGAAAAGTGGTGGAGGTCGCAGTAACTTAACAAGATGGTTTTAATGCCCCTTGGAAGAGTGGTGGAGGTCGCAGTAGCTTAACAAGATGGTTTTAATGCCCCTTGGAAGAGACGTGGAGGTCACAGTAGCTTAACAAGTCAGTTTTAATGCCTCTTGGAAGGGTATTGGATGTTACAGCGGAATAAAAACACAATATCAATGCCTCGTGTAAGAGACGTGGAGGTCAAAGTAGCTTAACAAGACAGTTTTAATGCCTCTTGGAAGGGTGGTGGAGGTTACAGTAGCTTAACAAAATGGTTTTAATGCCCCTTGGAAGAGACGTGGAGGTCAAAGTAGCTTAACAAGATGGTTTTAATGCCCCTTGGAAGAGTGGTGGAGGTTACAGTGGAATAAAAAGACAATATCTATGCCCCTTGGAAGAGTGGTGGAGGTCGCAGTAACTTAACAAGATGGTTTTAATGCCTCTTGGAAGAGTGGTGGGGGTCGCAGTGGAATAAAAAGACAATATCAATGCCCCTTGGAAGAGTGGTGGAGGTCGCAGTGGAATAAAAAGACAATATAAATGCCCCGTGGAATAGACGTGGAGGTCACAGTAGCTTGACAAGACGGTTTTAATGTCCCTCGGAAGAGACGTGGAGTTCACAGTAGCTTAACAAAATGGTTTTAATGCCCCTTGGAAGAGACGTGGAGGTCACAGTAGCTTAACAAGATGATTTTAATGTCCCTTGGAAGAGTGGTGGAGGTTACAGTGGAATAAAAAGACAAAATCAATGCCCCTTGGAAGAGTGGTGGAGGTCGCATTAGCTTAACAAGATGGTTTTAATGCCCCTTGGAAGAGACGTGGAGATCACAGTAGCTTAACAAGACGGTTTTAATGCCTCTAGGAAGGGTGGTGGAGGTTACAGTGGAATAAAAAGACAATATCAATGCCCGGTGGAAGAGACGTGGAGGTCAAAGTAGCTTAACAAGATGGTTTTTATGCCTCTTGGAAGGGTGGTGGAGGTTACAGTGGAATAAAAAGACAATATCAATGCCCCGTGGAAGAGACGTGGAGGTCAAAGTAGCTTAACAAGATGGTTTTAATGCCCCTTGGAAGAGTGGTGGAGGTCGCAGTGGAATAAAAAGACAATATCAATGCCCCTTGAAAGAGTTGTGGAGGTCACAGTAGCTTAACAAGATGGTTTTAATGCCCCTTGGAAGAGTGGTGGAGGTCGCAGTAGAATAAAAAGACAATATCAATGCCCCTTGGAAGAGTGGTGGAGTTCGCAGAAGCTTAACAAGACGGTTTTAATGCCCCTTGGAAGAGACGTGGAGGTGACAGTAGCTTAACAAAACGGTTTCATTGCCCCTTGGAAGAATCGCGAGGTCACAGTAGCTTAACCATACAGTTTTAATACCCCTTGGAAGAGACGTGGTGGTCACAGCAGCTTAACAAGATGGTTTTAATGCCTCTTAGAAGAGACATGGAGGTCTCAGTAGCTTAACAAGACGGTTTTAATGCCCCTTGGAAAAGTGGTTCAGGTTACAGTGGAATAAAAAGACAATATCAATGCCCCTTGGAAGAGTGGTGGAGGTCGCAGTAGCTTAACAAGACAGTTTAATGCCCCTTGGAAGAGTGGTGGAGGTTACAGTGGAATAAAAAGACAATATCAATACCCCTTGGAAGAGTGGTGGAGGTCGCAGTAGCTTAACAAGACGGTTTTAATGCCTCTTGGAAGAGTGGTGGAGTTTACCGTGGAATAAAAAGACAATATCAATGCCCCTTGGAAGAGTGGTGGAGGTCGCATTAACTTAACAAGATGGTTTTAAAGCCCCTTGGAAGAGTGGTGGAGGTCGCAGTGGAATAAAAAGACAATATCAATGCCCCTTGGAAGAGTGGTGGAGATCGCAGTGGAATAAAAAGACAATATTAATGCCCCGTTTAATAGATGTGGAGGTCACAGTAGCCTAACAAGACAGTTTTAATGCTCCTCGGAAGAGACGTGGAGGTCACAGTAGCTTAACAAAATGGTTTTAATGCCCCTTGGAAGAAACGTGGAGGTCACAGTAGCTTAACAAGATGGTTTTAATGCCCCTTGGAAGAGTGGTGGAGGTTACAGTGGAATAAAAAGACAATATCAATGCCCCTTGGAAGAGTGGTGGAGGTCGCAGTATCTTAACAAGATGGTTTTAATGCCTCTTGGAAGAGTGGTGGGGGTCACAGTGGAATAAAAAGACAATATCAATGCCCCTTGGAAGAGTGTAGGAGGTCGCAGTGGAATAAAAAGACAATATCAATGCCTTGTGGAATAGACGTGGAGGTCACAGTAGCTTATTAAGACGGTTTTAATGCCCCTCGGTAAAGTGGTGGAGGTCGCAGTAGCTTAACAAGATGGTTTTAATGCCCCTTAGAAGAGACATGGAGGTCACAGTAGCTTAACAAGATGGTTTTAATGCCCCTCGGTAAAGTGGTGGAGGTCGCAGTAGCTTAACAAGATGGTTTTAATGCCCCTTGGAAGGTACGTAGAGGTCACAGTAGCTTAACAAGCCGATTTTAATGCCCCTTGGAAAAGTGGTTCAGGTTACAGTGGAATAAAAAGACAATATCAATGCCCCTTGGAAGAGACATGGTGGTCACAGTAGCTTAACAAGACGGTTTTAATGCCCCTTGGAAGAGTGGTGGAGGTTACAGTGGAATAAAAAGACAATATCAATGACCCCGTGGAAGAGACGTGGAGGTTATAGTAGCTTAACCATACGGTTTGAATGCCTCTTGGAAGAGTGGTGGAGGTTACAGTGGAATAAAAAGACAATATCAATGCCCCTTGGAAGAGTGGTGGAGGTCGCAGTAGCTTAAAAAGACGGTTTTAATGCCCTTTGGAAGAGTGTGGAGATTATAGTGGAAGAAAGAGACAATATCAATGCCCCTTGGAAGAGTGGTGGAGGTCGCAGTAGCTTAACAAGATGGTTTTATTGCCCCTTGGAAGAGTGGTGGAGGTCGCAGTGGAATAAAAAGACAATATCAATGCCCCTTGGAAGAGTGGTGGAGGTCGCAGTAACTTAACAAGATGGTTTTAAAGCCCCTTGGAAGAGTGGTGGAGGTCGCAGTGGAATAAAAAGACAATATCAATGCCCCTTGGAAGAGTGGTGGAGATCGCAGTGGAATAAAAAGACAATATCAATGCCCCGTTTAATAGATGTGGAGGTCACAGTAGCTTAACAAGACAGTTTTAATGCCCCTCGGAAGAGACGTGGAGGTCACAGTAGCTTAACAAAATGGTTTTAATGCCCCTTGGAAGAAACGTGGAGGTCACAGTAGCTTAACAAGATGGTTTTAATGCCCCTTGGAAGAGTGGTGGAGGTTACAGTGGAATAAAAAGACAATATCAAAACCCCTTGGAAGAGGGGTGGAGGTTGCAGTAGCTTAACAAGATGGTTTTAATGCCCCTTTGAAGAGTGTTGGAGGTTACCGTGGAATAAAAAGACAATATCAATGCCCCTTGGTAGAGTGGTGGAGGTCGCAGTAGAATAAAAAGACAATATCAATGCCCCTTGGAAGAGTGGTGGAGTTCGCAGAAGCTTAACAAGACGGTTTTAATGCCCCTTGGAAGAGACGTGGAGGTCACAGTAGCTTAACAAAACGGTTTTAATGCCCCTTGGAAGAGACGGGGAGGTCACAGTAGCATAACCATACAGTTTTAATGCCCCTTGGAAGAGACGTGGAGGTCACAGCAGCGTAACAAGATGGTTTTAATGCCCCTTAGAAGAGACATGGAGGTTACAGTAGCTTAACAAGACGGTTTTAATGCCCCTTGGAAGAGTGGTGGGGGTCGCAGTGGAATAACAAGATGGTTTTAATGCCCCTTGGAAGGTACGTGGAGGTCTCAGTAGCTTAACAAGACGGTTTTTATGCCCCTTGGAAAAGTGGTTCAGGTTACAGTGGAATAAAAAGACAATATCAATGCCCCTTGGAAGAGTGGTGAAGGTCGCAGTAGCTTAACAAGACAGTTTTAATGCCCATTGGAAGAGTGGTGGAGGTTACAGTGGAATAAAAAGACAATATCAATACCCCTTGGAAGAGTGGTGGAGGTCGCAGTAGCTTAACAAGACGGTTTTAATGCCCCTTGGAAGAGTGGTGGAGGTTACCGTGGAATAAAAAGACAAAATCAATGACCCTTGGAAGAGTGGTGGAGGTCGCAGTAACTTAACAAGATGGTTTTAATGCCCCTTGGAAGAGTGGTGGGGGTCGCAGTAGAATAAAAAGACAATATCAATGCCCCTTGGAAGAGTGGTGGAGATCACAGTGGAATAAAAAGAGAATATCAATGCCCCGTTTAATAGATGTGGAGGTCACAGTAGCTTAACAAGACGGTTTTAATGCCCCTCGGAAGAGACGTGAAGGTCACAGTAGCTTAACAAAATGGTTTTAATGCCCGTTGGAAGAGACGTGGAGGTCACAGTAGCTTAACAAGATGGTTTTAATGCCCCTTGGATGAGTGGTGGAGGTTACAGTGGAATAAAAAGACTATATCAATGCCCCTTCGTAAGAGTGTTGGAGGTCGCAGTAACTTAACAAGATGGTTTTAATGCCTCATGGAAGAGTGGTGGGGGTCGCAGTGGAATAAAAAGTCACTATCAATACCCCTTGGAAGAGTGTTGGAGGTCGCAGTGGAATAAAAAGACAATATCAATGCCCTGTGGAATAGACGTGGAGGTCACAGTAGCTTAACAAGATGGTTTTAATGCCTCTTGGAAGGGTGGTGGAGGTTACAGTGGAATAAAAAGACAATATCAATGCCCCGTGGAAGAGACGTGGAGGTCAAAGTAGCTTAACAAGACGGTTTTAATGCCCCTTGGGAGAGTGGTGGAGATCGCAGTGGAATAAAAAGACAATATCAATGCCCCTTGAAAGAGTTGTGGAGGTCACAGTAGCTTAACAAAATGGTTTTAATGCCCCTTGGAAGAGTGGTGGAGGTCGCAGTGGAATAAAAAGACAATATCAATGCCCCTTGGAAGAGTGGTGGAGTTCGCAGAAGCTTAACAAGAAGGTTTTAATGCCCCTTGGAAGAGACGTGGAGGTCACAGTAGCTTAAAAAAACGGTTTTAATGCCCCTTGGAAGAGACGGGGAGGTCGCAGTAGCTTAACCATACAGTTTTAATGACCCTTGGAAGAGACATGGAGGTCACAGTAGCTTAGCAAGACGGTTTTAATGCCCCTCGGTAAAGTGGTGGAGGTCGCAGTAGCTTAACAAGATGGTTTTAATGCCCCTTGGAAGGTACGTGGAGGTCACAGTAGCTTAACAAGACAGTTTTAATGCCCCTTGGAAAAGTGGTTCAGGTTACAGTGGAATAAAAAGACAATATCAATACCCCTTGGAAGAGTGGTGGAGGTCGCAGTAGCTTAACAAGACGGTTTTAATGCCCCTTGGAAGAGTGTTGGAGATTACCGTGGAATAAAAAGACAATATCAATGCTCCTTGGTAGAGTGGTGGAGGCTGCAGTATCTTAACAAGATGGTTTTAATGCCCCTTGGAAGAGTGGTGGGGGTCGCAGTGGAATAAAAAGACAATATCAATGCCCCGTTTAATAGACGTGGAGGTCACAGTAGCTTAACAAGACGGTTTTAATGCCCCTCGGAAGAGACGTGGAGGTCACAGTAGCTTAAAAAAATGGTTTTAATGCCCCTTGGAAGAGACGTGGAGGTCACAGTAGCTTAACAAGACGGTTTTAATGCCCCTCGGAAGAGACGTGGAGGTCACAGTAGCTTAACAAAATGGTTTTCATGCCCCTTGGAAGAGACGTGGAGGTCACAGTAGCTTAACAATATGGTTTTAATGACCCTTGGAAGAGTGGTGGAGGTTACAGTGGAATAAAAAGACAATATTAATGCCCATTGGAAGAGTGGTGGAGGTCGCAGTAACTTAACAAGATGGTTTTAATGCCCCTTGGAAGAGTGGTGGGGGTCGCAGTGGAATAAAAAGACAATATCAATGCCCCTTGGAAGAGTGTTGGAGGTCGCAGAGGAATAAAAAGACAATATCAATGCCCCATGGAATAGATGTGGAGGTCACAGTAGCTTAACAAGACTGTTTTAATGCCCCTCGGAAGAGACGTGGAGGTCACAGTAGCTTAACAAAATGGTTTTAATGCCCCTTGGAAAAGACGTGGAGGTCACAGTAGCTTAACAAGATGGTTTTAATGCCCCTTGGAAGAGTGGTGGAGGTTACAGTGGAATAAAAAGACAATATCAATGCCCCTTGGAAGAGTGATGGAGGTCGCAGTAGCTTAACAAGATGGTTTTAATGCCCTTTGGAAGAGTGGTGGAATTTATACTGGAAGAAAGAGACAATATCAATGCCCCTTGGAAGAGTGGTGCAGGTCGCAGTAGCTTAAAAAGACGGTTTTAATTCCCCTTGGAAGAGTGGTGGAGGTTGCAGTGGAATAAAAAGACAATATCAATGCCCCTTGGAAGAGTGGTGGAGGTCGCAGTAGCTTAACAAGATGGTTTTAATGCCCCTTGGAAGAGACGTGGAGGTCACAGTAGCTTAACAAGACGGATTTAATGCCCCTTGGAAGAGACGTGGAGGTCACAGTAGCTTAACTATATGGTTTTAGTACCCCTTGGAAGAGACGTGGAAGTTACAGTGGAATAAAAAGACAATATCAATGCCTTGGAAGAGTGGTGGAGGTCGCAGTAGCTTAACAAGACGGTTTAATTCCCCTTGGAAGAGTGGTGGAGGTCGCAGTGGAATAAAAAGACAATATAAATACCCCTTGAAAGAGAGGTGGAGGTCGCAGTAGCTTAACAAGACGGTTTTAATGCCCCTTGGAAGAGACTTGGAGGTCACAGTAGCATAACAAGATGGTTTTATTGCCCCTTGGAAGAAACGTGGAGGTCACAGTAGCTTAACAAGACGGTTTTAATGCCCCTTGGAAGAGACATGGAGGTCACAGTAGCTTAACAAGACAGTTTTAATGCCCCTCAGAAGAGACGTGGAGGTCAGAGTGGTATAACAAGACGGTTTTAATGCCCCTTGGAAGAGACGTGGAGGTCAGAGTTGTATAATAACAAGGTTTTAATGCCGCTCAGAAGAGACGTGGAGGTCACAGTAGCTTAACAAGACGGTTTTAATGCCCCTTACAAGAGCCATGCAGTACAGCATATTAAAAACATTATTTCCATTATTGAGGAGTGGGTCTCCCATAATGTTTGCCTATGCCTTCCAAGCAAAAGCTGCCAAAAATTAGGACGGAGGAACTTTCAATGCTGGCAACACAGACCATGATCATCCTGGTGGTATAGTGGTGGTGGAGGCTGAGGATAAGGAGAAGAGCAAAAAACAGCTGAAATGAGAAAGCGTATACCCATGCGTGGGTGTGAAGCGGTGCATGGGAATACACCCCTGGAAGCAACACAGTGGATTTGACTTTATATTACTCTGCTGTTATTTGGTGGTGATGAGAAGTCTGGCCCAATCCAGCCCTTGTTCATTTTGATAAGGGTCTTCTTGTCAGCATTGTCAGTTGACAGGCAAGTGTGCTTATCAGTTAAAAATTCCCCCAGCAGCACTAAAAACACGCTCTGATAACACGCTAGTGGCAGGGCAGGCCAGGACCTCCAAGGTGTACAGAGTGAGTTCATTCCAAGTGTCCAGCTTGGATCCCCAATAATTAAAAGGCACAGAGGAATCACGGAGGATGCTGGTACGGTCGGCAAGGTACTCCCTCACCATCTTTTGAAACTTTCCACTCCTTGTGAGAGTACCCCGCGCCTTAGGGCCTGTAAGCTGGGCGGGTCACAGAAAACGGTCCCAGAACGTTGACAGTGCTCCCCTGCCTCTACTGGATTGGAGTTGCGTCTCTCTCGCCTGTACGTCTTGGTTGGTCAACGAACTGTGACCTACGCCGCTAGCGTGTTCAGATGGGAATTTTTTAAACAGTTCTGCAGCAAGGGCCTTCTGGTACTGCCCCATTTTTGTAGACCTCTCCACCTCAGGAATAAGAGAGTGAAAGTTCTCCTTGTAGCCGGGATCTAAAAGTGTCACCAACCAGTAAAGACTGTCACCCAACAATTTGACAACGCGAGGGTCACGGTTAAGTCAGCATAACATAAAGTCAGCCATGCGTGCCAGACTGGTAACGGGCAAGACTTCCGTGTCCTCACCAAGATGACGACTGAACATGCTCTCCTCCTCCTCTCCTTCCCCCTGTCCTCAGGCCACCCACGCTGAACCGATGGTATGGCAATTGTACAGGTACTACCGTCTACCGCGCATGATACCAGCTCCTGTTCTTCCTCATCCTCCTTCTCCTCTCCTTCATTGTCCAGCAATGCACGTTGGGATGAGATGAGGCTGGGCTGTGTGTAATCGCCCGCTATGGCTTCTTGATCCATCTCATCATACTCTGGCTGCAATGCCTCCTCTTTAATTCTCTGCAGAGAGCATTGCAAAAGACAGACAAGTGGTATGCGGACGCTAATGATGGCGTCACTCACCATCTTGGTGGACTCCTCAAAGTTTGTCATGATGGTACATATGTCAGACATCCAGGTCCACTCCTGAGGTCTTATGTGTGGAGTCTGACCTGAATATCGACGGCCTTGTTGCAGCTGGTACGCCACAACTGCTCTCTTCTGCTCACAAATCCTTTGCAACATGTGGAGGGTAGAGATCCAACGTGTGGGGACATCACACACCAGTCGGTGTACCGGAAGCTGCAAACGCTGCTGCAACACAGCAAGGGCGGCGGAAGCTGTAGCCGACTTTCAAAAATGAGCTGACAGGCGGCGCACTTTGACAAGCAGATCTGGCAACTCGGGGTACGATTTAAGAAACCGCTGAACCACGAGGTTAAGCACATGAGCCAGGCATGGTACGTGTGTGATCTCGCCTCGCCTCAGAGCCACCACCAGGTTACGGCGATTGTCACACACTACCATGCCTGGATGTAGGTTCAGTGGTCTCAGCCACAGATCTGCCTGCTCTTTCACAGCTGTCCACAACTCACAAGCAGTGTGAGGTTTATCACCTAAGCTTATGAGTTTCAGCACAGCCTGTTGCTGCTTAGCTGAGGCAGTACTGCAGTGCTTCCAGCTTGTAACTGATGTAGTGATATCTGAGATGGAGGCTGAACATGAGGAGGAGGATGATGCGCAGGAGCTGTACATTGTGGGGGCAACTCTGACTAACATAGGGCCCGCAATCCTCGGTGTGGGGAAGATGTGTTCCGTCTTAAGGTCCGACGGGGTCCCAGCTTCCACTATGTTTACCCAGTGTGTCGTCATGGAGATGTACCATCCCTGGCCACAAGCACTTGTCCACATGTCCGTTGTCAGGTGGACTCTCTCAGTAACTGCGTTGTTGAGGGCACGGCAGATGTTTTGGGACACGTGCTTGTGTAGTGCGGGGATGGCACACTGGGCAAAATAGTGTCGGCTGGGGACTGAGTACGGAGGGACGGCCACCACCATAAAGTTGCGGAAGGATTCCGTCTCCACCAGCCTAAAAGGCAGCATTTCCAACGCAAGCAGTCGTGAAATGTGCGAATTTAGGACTGTGGCCTGTGGGGCGTTGGCTGCGAATTTGCGCTTTCGTTCAAAGCTCTGGGATATGGACAATTGAACGCTGCAGTGGGACGTGGACGTGGACGTTGATGCTGTTTATTGAGAAACTGCCATAACAAGTGAAGACTGAGAGGAGGGGGCATCTTTGCATGCAGTATGGACAGGGGATAGCCTTGCACGCACAACAGGGGGTTCTCTTACACGCACAACAGCGGAAGAAGCATTTGTGACACCCGCTGTCATTGGTTGTGGACCCTGGGATTTGCCCCACAAGGTCTGATACTTTGCTGCCATGTGCCTGATCATGCTGGTGGTGGTCAGGCTGGTAGTTTTGTCACCCCTGCTGATGCTGGCTTGGCAGGTGGTACAAATGGCCTTTTTGGGGTTATCAGCAGAGTATTTAAAAAAATTCCAGACTCTAGAATACCTACCGGTTGTACTGGCAACGTCCCTCGTGTTGGTGTTACGGGGAACTGTTGTCCGCCTTCTGTCTGTGGCCACCACACTGCTTCTTCCTGCCTGGTGGTGTACTCTGCCTCCCTCCCCCTGTGTGCTGCTGGCCTCACTCTGTGTGCCCTCCTGCCACGTTGGGTCAGTTACTAGATCATCCACTGCCTCCTCCTTTTCCACTTCCTCACCACGGTCCTCCTCCTCACTTCGTGGCAATTGTGTCTCGTCATCGTCCACCTCTCGTGACAAATTGCCAGCGTCGCCTTCCTGTGGCCGTGGCTGTTCAAATATTTGGCAATCGCTACATGGGTTCTCCTCCTCCACCACTTCAAGCGGAGCAGGCGAGGGGCACAAATATGGAAATGGACCAGTGAACAGCTCTTCAGAGTGTCCAAGTGTGGGATCAGTTGCTGTCTGACGACACTCGGCATGGTGGGAGGAAGGAGCATCAGGGTGAAGAGGAGTATGAAGTCGAGATTCACGGCTAAGACTTGACTGTGTGGAAGACAGACCGGAGGTGGTGGTGCCCAGGTGACTGGAAGTATTATCTGCTATCCAATTAATAACCGGTTCACACTGATCAGTTCGCAATAGTGGTGCTGTTGTGTGCTTGCCTAGTAATTCGGTCAAGAACTGGGAGCGAGAAGGTGTGGCTGTTGGTTGTGGCACATTTTCACCTTGGCCACGGCCCCATCTTCTGCACGCACCATCACCAGAATTTCCAGTTTCACGTCCCTTGCCACGCGCCTTGCCCATTGTAAATGAAGTAAAATAGCTTATACTCGCACTATCAATGGCAAAAGGGTAATAAAAAGGAGATTTGAACCGTGGAAGAGGAAAACCACAGTTCTAGTTATCTGGCCTACACCAGACTCTTTAAAACAGATATATTTGTGTCTGAACAGTCAGCGAGACACTCAAAATGTTTTTTTTTTATGCAAAAAAGTGGATAATACAGAGATTTGAACCGTAGAACTGCAAAACCACAGTTATAATTTCCTGGTGTATACCAGACTTGTTAATATAGATATATTTGTGTCTGAACAGTCAGCGACACACTCAAACTGTTTTTTTTTATGGAAAAAAGGCAAGCAGATTCATAACACCCAGATTTGAACCGTGGAAGAGGAAAAACACAATTCTAGTTCTCTGGCCTACACCAGACTCTTTTGAACAGATATATTGGTGTCTGAACAGTCAGCGAGACACTGAAAATTTTTTTTTATGCAAAAAAGACAAAAAAGTGGATAATACAGAGATTTGAACCGTGGAACTGAAAAACCACAGTTATAATTTCCTGGTGTATACCAGACTTGTTAAAATAGATATATTTGTGTCTGAACAGTCAGCGACACACTCAAACTGTTTTTTTTATGGAAAAAAGGCAAGCAGGTTGATAACACCCAGATTTGAACCGTGGAAGAGGAAAAACACAGTTCTAGTTCTCTGGCCTACACCAGACTCTTTTAAACAGATATATTGTTGTCTGAACAGTCAGCGAGACACTGAAAATGTTTTTTTTTATGCAAAAAGACAAAAAAGTGGATAATACAGAGATTTGAACCGTGTAACTGCAAAACCACAGTTATAATTTCTTGGTCTATACTAGACTTGTTAAAATAGATATATTTGTGTCTGAACAGTCAGCGACACACTCAAACTGTTTTTTTTTAATGGAAAAAAGGCAAGCAGATTGATAACACCCAGATTTGAACCGTGGAAGAGGAAAAACACAGTTCTAGTTCTCTGGACTACATCAGACTCTTTTAAACAGATATATTGGTGTCTGAACAGTCAGCAATTTTTTTTTGGGGGGGGGAATACCAAAAGGTTAATAAGACGGGTATTTGTACTGTCTGACTGAGGGAAAAAAAAAAAAAAAAACAGGATTTAGAATGAAAAAAAAAAGGATTTTTCCTGGCCCCTGAGACCTGGGGATAAGTCTAGCAATTTGACCAGCAGGAGCAGCACACAGGACTGTAATGCAGTGTTTGTTGGTATAACCACTGCGTCTTCTATACAGCCTGCCTGCCTGCCTGATATCTGGGATGGATATTAGTCCTGAGAAGGACTGTTTGTTTGATTTGGCAGGCTTTAGAGACCCTACACTAACAATTTCGCAGTATATACAGTGCCTACAAGTAGTATTCAACCCCCTGCAGATTTAGCTGGTTGACACATGCGGAATTAACTTGGCATTGTGACATTTGTACTGTAGATCAGCCTGGAAGTGGGAAATGCACTGCAGCAAATTTTGTTTTTGTTTTTTTTTTTTTGTTTTTTTAAAAACGTTAAAAGTTAATTCAGAGTGTCATTTATTATTCAACCCCTCAAACCACAAGAATTCTGTTTGGTCCCCCTAAAGTATTAAGAAGTAGTTCAGGCACCAAGAATAATGAGCTTCACATGTGTGGATTAAAGATCTCTTTTGCCAGCCTTTTCTGACTATTTAAGACCCTCACCAAACTTGTGAACAGCACTCAGACATGGTCAACATGGGAAAGACAAAGGAGCATTCCAAGGCCATCAGAGACAAGATCGTGGAGGGTCACAAGGCTGGCAAGGGGTACAAAACCCTTTCCAAGGAGTTGGGCCTACCTGTCTCCACTGTTGGGAGCATCATCCGTAAGTGGAAGGCTTATGGAACTACTGTTAGCCTTCCACGGCCTGGACAGCCTTTGAAAGTGTCCTCCCGTGCTGATGCCAGGCTTGTTCGAAGAGTCAAGGCTAACCCAAGGACAACAAGGAAGGAGCTCCGGGAAGATCTCATGGCAGTGGGGACATTGGTTTCAGTCAATACCATAAGTAACGTACTCCACCGCAATGGTCTCCGTTCCAGACGAGCCTGTATGGTACCTTTACTTTCAAAGCGTCATGTCAAGGCTCGTCTACAGTTTGCTCATGATCACTTGGAGTACTCTGAGACAGACTGGCTCAAGGTTCTATGGTCAGATGAGACCAAGATCGAGATCTTTGGTGCCAACCACACACGTGACGTTTGGAGACTGGATGGCACTGCATACGACCCCAAGAATACCATCCCTACAGTCAAGCATGGTGGTGGCAGCATCATGCTGTGGGGCTGTTTCTCAGCCAAGGGGCCTGGCCATCTGGTCCGCATCCATGGGAAGATGGATAGCACGGCCTACCTGGAGATTTTGGCCAAGAACCTCCGCTCCTCCATCAAGGATCTTAAGATGGGTCGTAATTTCATCTTCCAACAAGACAACGACCCAAAGCACACAGCCAAGAAATCCAAGGCCTGGTTCAAGAGGGAAAAAGTCAAGGTGTTGGAGTGGCCTAGTCAGTCTCCTGACCTTAACCCAATTGAAAACTTGTGGAAGGAGCTGAAGAATAAAGTCCACATGAGACACCCAAAGAACCTAAATAACTTGGAGAAGATCTGCATGGAGGAGTGGGCCAAGATAACTCCACAGACCTGTGCCGGCCTGATCAGGTCTTATAAAAGACGATTATTAGCTGTAATTGCAAACAAGGGTTATTCCACAAAATATTAAACATAGGGGTTGTATAATAATTGACCCACACTTTTATGTTTAAAATTTAATAAAATTCAACTGAGCAACATAACTTTTTGGTTTGTAAGATTTATGCTTCTGTTCATAAAACCTACTCTCGTTTGCAGTTTGAAGGCTATAACTTATTTGCATCTTATCAAACCAGCTAAATCTGCAGGGGGTTGAATACTACTTGTAGGCACTGTATCTCTCCCTAGCTCTGCAGCACTGACCCTACACTGTCTGTTCCAGAGCGACTGTGTCCAAGATGGCGGCGCCCAGTTTTAAATACTCGAGGTGACGCTGTGCGGCCAGCCAATCACTGTAATGCCCATAAACAACATGGCTGCGGCATTACAGTGACTGGCTGGCAATCCCTGCATGTTCATTGGCTTTGCAAAGAGCGCCAAACGTGCAGGGCAGAGACCCGAGCTCCCGTCTGAGTAACGCGGAAATGCTCGGTGCTCGCCGAACATCCCGAGTAGTCAGATGCTCGGGCGAGTACCGAGCAGTGTTGAGCATGCTTACTCAACACTATCCTTAACATATTTCCCAGGAAAATCCATTTAGGTTTCTTTTTTGTATGTTTTCTTATGAGTCCGTAAAAGTGGCGTAATACCTCTGACAACGTTGTTGACAGCAGTGACCTGGGAGTCAGAAATGTTTCCAGGGGTCTTCCCCATGCTGTTCCCATGTCATTTGAGCACTGTTCCCATCGATTTGGGCAATTTTTAGAACCTCTGCAGACAGCCGGGGGGGAGTCGCCGGAAAAATGCTCGAGTTTCCCATAGACTTACATTGGGCTCATTACTCAATAGGACCGAGCACTCGATCATTCCAATTTACTCAACTGGAATAATGAGTACTTGAGCATTTTAGTGCTCGCTCATCACTATTCATCATGACTTCTCCCTCATATGCTGCATGTGTATAAACATTGCTACGTTCAGCATTTTACCCCAATTAATGATTATTTTGGTATGTTTTTAAGTTTTGAAAAGTCCAACAGTAGTGTGTTATTAAACAGGCTCCTGATTACCAAGAATTACTAACCTATAGACATAAATGATGAGGTCACTTTGAAATTGCTAGCGCTGTCGCTGCATTAAAGTCCTAGGAGACCTCAGATTGTCATACTTACATTTGCAGGGTAATTGGAGTCTTTGGAGTACTTTCAAAACTTAACAAAGTAATTCGTTTTGAAGAAAATTTTCTGGGCAAATACAGCGAAGCTGGCAAATTTGAATTTCAGAAGATTCGCTCATCACCAGTTGTAAAGAATTTTTTTCAATTAATCAAACTATTTAAAATATGTCAAAGGTAAGGCTTTACAATGCCATAATCAGCAATATAACTCTCATGCCACCTTGTGGATTATGACTTAAAACAATATTTTAAAACATCTGCAAGAACTAAGTGGCACTATATTAGCCTTGCTGTAAAATAGCATAAAATGCTTGGTATGTTAATTAAAGCAATTATATCCATAGCTATACCTGCAGCACTTATTAAAACTGAAATAATTTTAGATTAAAAAAATGCAAAAATCAAGGAAAAATATAAATAATGAATTCAGCTTCATCTGTACATTGTAATGGAATCAGCTGTCATCTCCAGGGATTTTCAGATACTTTGTAGGCAGTAATAAAAATAGACAATACATGCAGCTTTTGAATATATTATTTTAGTATTTTTTTTCTTATTACCCAACTTGAGAAATAAAGAATGACATGTATAGGGACTTTAAACTGGAATGTCAGGTTCTGTGAGAGCGTATATGCCATGTATATCAATCAATTATGAAATATTTCTTAACAGTGGAGAGTTAAAGGAGCCTTGTCAGTAAATACCTTCTGCCCTCACAAGTAGCATCAATAAGAGCTTGGCTGTGTAACTGGAGTCAAGTATAGTTTACTGTAAAACACCATAGCTTTTCAGGGAAAAGACAGCTGGGCACCAAAGGAAGAGACATGACTTGCCTGGCGTGGCCCTTGGGCAGCTTTTCAACGTCCCACTCCAGTTGATTAACATATCTCTCCCAAGTGGGTACATATAGAGAAACTTGTCAACCACCTGAAATGTGGTCGGGAGAAACTGGCCAAGGGCTGTTGAACGAATCATGTCTCTCTCTTTTCAAACTAGGTCTTTTCTGAAAAGCTGAAGAGTTTCTGAGTAAAACATACCTGGCTTCATTAGAGCAGCCAGGCTCTGATTCATGCTGCTCATGGTTCAAACAGTATTAATGTTTAGCTGCATGAAATACAGTTCTGTGCAATAGTTTTAGGCAGGTGTGGTTAAAACGCTGCTAAGTAAGAATGTTTTAAAAATAGAAGTGTTCATTTACATTTATTAATTAACAAAATACATAATGCCTAAGCAAAAGAGTAATTTTGATCAATATTTGATGTAACTACCCTATGCCTTTGTTTTTGAAAGAACTTGAAGGAAGGTTGTTCCAATTACCTAGGAGAACTAACCATAGATCTTCTATGGATGCAGGCTCATAAAAATCCTTCTGTCTCTTAATGTAATCTCAGATAGAGTTGATAATGTTGAGAGGGCTCTTTAAGGGCCATATCATTATCTTTAGGATTCCTTGTTTTTTATGCTGAAGATGGTTCATGATGACATTGGCTGTATGTTTAGAGTTATTGTCCTTCTGAAAAATAAATTTGGAGCCAATCAGATGTCTCCCTGAGGGTATTGCATGATGGATAAGTATTTGCCTGTATTTCTGAGCAATGGAGACACTATCAATCCTGACTAAATACCCAACTTGCAAAGATACTCCACCATGCTTCACTGTTGCCTACAGACACTTATTATTGTAATTCAGACTTTGACTTATCAATCCATAGCACCTGTTACCATTGTTCGACACTCCTATGTTTTCATGCATTGATTCACCTAGCCATGTTTTCAAGAGTTTTGGGCTGCAATTCTTCAATGAAGACCATTCCTGGTCAGATGTCCCTTAACAGTAGATTGGTGTAGCTGGGTTCCACTGGTTGCTGACAGCTTCAAGATGATGTTACTGCTGGACATCTTCCGATGATTTTGAGGAAAAGTAAGCATGATGTGCATTTCATCTGCAGCACTAAGTCTCCTTAGCCAACCCGTGCATCTATGATGCTCAACTTTGGCCATTTCTTGGTGTCCTAAATGCATAGAAATACAGGCAAAAAATTATCGATCATTCATTACCATGAGGGAGGAGTGTTATTGGCTCAAAAATTAATTCTGCAGCAGGACAACCCTGTAAATACAGTCAAAATCAATCAAACTTGTCTTCAAGTCTGTGTGGGATTATATTAAAAGTTAAGAGGATTTGTTCAAACGTACATCCCTAGTAGATCTATTGTTACATCTCCAAGATGTTTGTACCAAATCTCTCTGACAAGTTCCATCAAAAACTGTGTGCAAGTGTACCCAGAGGAATTAATGCTGTTTGGTATGCAAAGTGTGGTCACACCAAATATTGATTTGAATTAGATTTATATTTTGTTTATTTATTTTGCATTTTGTTAAGTGACAAAAATAAACTATTAATATTTGTACTTTTGAAATTATTCATACTATGCAAAATTTTTTCACATCTGCCTAAAATTTTTGCACAGCACCATACATACAGTGCTGGCCAAAAGTATTGGCACCCCTGCAATTCTGTCAGATAATACTCAGTGTTCTTCCTGAAAATGATTGCAATCACAAATTCTTTGGTATTATTATCTTCATTTAATTTGTCTTTAATGAAAAAAACACAAAAAGAATTGTCCTAAAGCCAAATTGGATATAATTCCACACCAAACCTAAAAAAGGGCATGGACAAAAGTATTGGCACCCTTTGAAAAATCATGTGATGCTTCTCTAATTCGTGTAATTAACAGCACCTGTAACTTACCTGTGGCACCTAACAGGTGTTGGCAATAACTAAATCACACTTGCAGCCAGTTAACATGGATTAAAGTTGACTCAACCTCTGTCCTGTGTCCTTGTGTGTACCACATTGAGCATGGAGAGAAGAAAGAAGACCAAAGAACTGTCTGAGGACTTGAGAAACCAAATTGTGAGGAAGCATGAGCAATCTCAAGGCTACAAGTCCATCTCCAAAGACCGGAATGTTCCTGTGTCTTCCGTGCACAGTGTCATCAAGAAGTTTAAAGCCCATGGCACTGTGGCTAACCTCCCTAGATGTGGACGGAAAAGAAAAATTGATGAGAGATTTCAACGCAAGATTGTGCGGATGGTGATCAATGATTTGATTTTTGCTTCATTCTCTTTTGTGTTTTTTCCTTGCAAGCAAATTAAATGAAGAGAATAATACCAAAGAATTTGTGATTGCAATCATTTTCAGGAAGAAACTGAGTATTATCTGACAGAATTGCAGGGGTGCCAATACTTTTGGCCAGCACTGTATTTTGCTAATTATGTTTGATTTTCATCTAAAATTTGTAATGTAAAATTATATAGTGTTTTAGACTGTTAATGTGATAGCAGTGAACATTTGTTAATTTTTGAATATCCAAAGTAAAATTTTGAACTATGTTTTAAACCCAGATTATGCAATTAGTAGAGGTTGCAAGTAATTAAAAAGTTGTATCTTTCATTCTGTTAGGGAAACCTGCCATGTAATAAATATCCCTCCCTGTTCATGCAATTAAAGATGTGGACAAAAAATAACAGTAGCTTTGAAGAAATCTTATTCATATTGGATATCAGCCCAGGAGACCCCATTACATGAGTGCAAGACTTTCATTTGTTACACTATTCATTCCCAAGTCACGCAGTTCTTTAACACCTATTACTCAATGACTGCATGTTATCTCTATTTAGACACGAGCAAGAACAATTTATTATTAGGTGGCATTTTCAGAAATTTATTTGGAAAAGTTAGCTTGCTAAAGGTCTCCGACTCTACATGTTTTACTGATCTATGTTGTCTCCAGGCGATTTTCAGTAGCCAGATACTTTGTGTGAAGAGAAACAAGGAAACACATTCATTATGAAAAATGCATCTAGTTCTCCAGTCGTAGTTGGTATTTTACTTTTAAACAGTAGTTTGTCTTTGTCTGTAAATAATGAACTTGACATAATTTCTCATCTTCTACATACAAAATCTAACAATAACATTATTCTATTTATTTAGCACCTTGGTGTCTTTCAAAGATAAAATAATAATGGATACAATAAAATCTGGTATCACCTGTTTTTCATAATATAATTATTGTGCAAAATATGAAACATATTTGTTGACGTTATGAAACTGTTAAAAGTCTTGTCCATTTTCCCTGCTAAGGCATACTGTATATAACTCATAGGGGAGTCCCATGCTCTCTAACCCCCTTAGGAACCACTCTAAATGGCTGCATTGTAGTAATGCATCATGGGTCACTGCATTTGAAATGACTAGCTTATTTTCCTTAATATAATCCCTTAAAATTGAAAATGAATGAAATGAAATGGTTTTCGCCATGACATAACTGTTCACAGATTCTTTTGGTTAGAATTTGTTTCTTAAAAACTAATGAGTATGACTTTAAAATACTGTATTTCCAAGAGATTAAAGGTAATCTGTCAGTAGGATCAACCCTGCTCAGCCATCTACATGGGCACGCAGGTCCTAGGAAGCTTAAAGGGTATCTGTCACCCCCTGGGATGTAACTAATCTATTAATATGGGCATACAGGTGATAGAAATGTAAATCTATTCATACCTGTATACCGCATATTATTAGTTTTGATGTTTTGAAATCTTATATTATGACTTTATGGTAATGATTGCGCCAGGCCCCAGACCCTTAAGGTATCCCCGCCTTCTCTCTTCATTATCATAGTACCCCTCTCCCCTGCATATAACGGTATCCTGCTGCGGCTCTGTAATCTCGTGCCTGCGCTTTGACATCCACGATCCTCCCTCTCTCCCTCCCATGAGACTCACAAGCACCTGCGCAGGAAATCAAAGAATATACTAGTGCATTTCGTGCTCTTTTTCGCAGGTGCATCACTGCCGGCGCCTGTGCAGATGATCACAGAATACACTAGATTCCCTTTAATAACATGGTGCCTTAATGTCTGTAATCCGATGTCTTACTCCAGAGAAATCCACATTTTTCTAATATGGGTATGAGCTGTTCAGGACTGTGAGCCAGACACTGATCTGCATGAGAATCTGCATTCAGAAATGTTTTAAATAAAAGGAGGCTTTACAAGTGTTAGACATATAATTACTGACATTCTGCTCTCCAGATCTCACTGAAGTGCTATGTGTGATTATAACTGACACATCTGCAGGTTCCTCTCAGAGCTTCAGCTTCTATCTCACAGGCAGCCAGTGTTGCAATACACCAGAGCTGTGAGAGCTGCAGCTGCTAACGTGTTTGTTATGAGACAGAGTTCAGTTAAACTTTTTTATGTTAGTTACATGTCTCTCACTGGTAACGTCCTATTTAATTTAAAATTAGCTCTGGAGGCAGATTCTCATGCTGATGAGGGCAAAGTACTATCCTCCACTTATGAAACTGATAAAGGTATGGTGGGAAGAGAATTACATCTTTATTATCCACAACTAGTGTTGAGCATTCCGATACTGAAATATCAGGTATCGGCCGATATTCGCGGTATCGGAATTGCGATACTTAATTCCGATACTTTTGCAATATCGTATACCGGAATCGGAAGTTCCCATTATGCAATGAGCCATTTTCATTTTATTCAGCCAATGAGGATCCTAAGAAGTGTAGGCACATCCTGTTAGGCATGTAGGCATCTTAACTAATGGCAAGGCTGTGATTGGCTGCTGAAATGATGTCATGATGCACTATAAAAGCCGCCGCCGCCATTTTGAGCTCACTCTGCTGTGAATTCAGTTAGGGATAGGACGCTGTTGTTCTGAGGGACAGTTTTAGCTACCTATTTGGTCTATCCTGCTTTACCCAAGCTACTTTATAAATCGCTGTGCCTTGCAGTGCTAGTGCACAGTTCTTTGTGCTGTTCACCGCTTTCTGCAAGGTCTGTGTTTGTGAGTGCAGCTCACCCCGTAGTGTGTGCTTCAACCACGTCTGGTTGTAGTGCACTCAGTGTGTGTCACTGCCTCATACATTGTCCTTTTTTGCCAATTCATAATTTTTCCTGATATCTCCTATTAGTGTGGTGGTTCCATCCGTATTCAGCTAAATTGGTTCCAAACACACTATATAGGAGTAGATAGAGAAATTTTTTTGGTCTTGCAGCGCTAGTGTACAGTGCTCTGCATCTGCACTGTTCACCGCTGTCTGCAAGGTCTGTGTGTGTGAGTGCAGCTCACCCTGTAGTGTGTACTTCAGCCACGTCTTGTTGTAGTGCACTCAGTGTGTGTCACTGCCTCATACATTGTCCTTTTTTGCCAATTCATAATTTTTCCTGATATCTCCTATTAGTGTGGTGGTTCCATCCGTATTCAGCTAAATTGGTTCCAAACACACTATATAGGAGTAGATAGAGAAATTTTTTTGGTCTTGCAGCGCTAGTGCACAGTGCTCTGCATCTGCACTGTTCACCGCTGTCTGCAAGGTCTGTGTGTGTGAGTGCAGCTCACCCTGTAGTGTGTGCTTCAGCCACGTCTGGTTGTAGTGCACTCAGTGTGTGTCACTGCCTCATACATTGTCCTTTTTTGCCAATTCATAATTTTTCCTGATTTCTCCTATTAGTGTGGTGGTTCCATCCGTATTCAGCTAAATTGGTTCCAAACACACTATATAGGAGTAGTTAGAGGAGCCTTTCTGCAGCATTGGGCCCTGCAGCCCCAGCCAGATTAGTATTAGCCTATTTTTTGTAGCCTCATCTATTGCATTGTAGGTTACCTTCCTACATTGTAATAGCTACAAAAAGTTTGTGATACTATCGGTATTACATCTTTAGGCACATCCAGTGTCTTTTTGTGACAAAAAAAACCTAAATAAAGTTCACCAAACACTCCACTTTACAGTTGTGTAGGCCACATTAGCTCATATTAAAGTCTAGTCCACACTTTATAAAATTAGTGTTTCCTATACCTGTTAGCAGCTGTTCAGGAATAAGCACACTAAGCCCTTAGTACTTTTCTGCCTATCTTTATCAGTCTACCAAGATGAAGAAGGCAGGGAGTAAGGCATGTGGTCGTGGGCGTGGGCGTGGAGTTTCTGCAGGGAGAGGACGTGAGGATTCTGTGCCTGCAGGGAGAGGACGTGGGGATTCTGTGCCTGCTGCGGGCACCAGTGACTCAGCATCCCCCAGTTTTACCAGGGAACAGTCCTTTATGCGCAGCTTTGTAGGAGCTAGCCATACCCCACTGCTGCGGGAGGACCAAATTGAAGCCGTTGTCGGATGGATGGCAGCTAACGCATCGACTTCAATTAGTTACAGATCCTCTCAGGTCCTGAGCACTGAAGAGCACCCATCTGTCTCTTCACCACCTGTCAAATTGCCCAGGCAGTCAGAGAGCCCTGGACAGGAGCCATCTCTACTTCTGTTCTCTGAATCTCTTGGCTTGGAAAGAGGGGGCCAGCCAAGCAGAATTTGAGAATTTGAAGAAGAGGTAGTATGCAGTGATGCGCAACCGTTTTGTCTCTCGGAATCTGAAGAGGCGGGTGGGCCAGTGCCTATGGTCAGCAGCACACCTCAGTACGCATCTGATGATGAGACTCAGGTGCCACTTTCTGGTGCGTACTGTACTGTCGAGACTACCCAGGAGAAGCAGTTGTTTGAAGAGGGTGGTGTAGATGATGAGGTCCTTGACCCATCATGGCGTGAGGGACAGGAAGGTGGTGGGAGCAGCACTGAGGAAGAGATTCCCCGAACAGCCCAAAAAGGAGGGAGAGGGAGGGGGCAGACTTGGTTGCCTGTAGCCTCCACTTCGGCACCCATTAGGAGCATGGCTCTTCCAAAATCCAAACCGGGCGCTCCCAAGACTTGCAGTGCCTGGTCCTTTTTTGACACAGTTGCAGATGACATTTGCTTTGTCAAATGAAAGCTGTGTAATCAGAAGGTGAAAAGAGGGAAAAGTGTCAGCAACCTCAATACCACAAATATGTGGAAACATGTGCGGACCAAGCACGTGGTGGAGTTACAAAAACACACTGAAGACCTAGGCCAACCTACAGCGCCACCTACCACCTCTTCAGCTCATGTTGTAGCCTCTTCCTCCAGCTCACACACAGCTGGTTCGGCTTCCTCACAGGATCGCCATGGAAGAATCTCTGGCACTGTTGTACAGAGACACAGTGTAATTCCACCCACAGCACCACTTTCCCTGTCATCCTCACACTCCCAGGCCAGTCTACAGCCATCGTTAGCACAGGCATGGGAGAAAAGGCTCCCAAACTCGGCAAACCACCCCCGAGCACAGGCTCTTAATGCTGGCATTGCTAAACTACTGGCCCTTGAAATGCTATCATTCAGGCTGGTGGAGACTGACACATTCCGTAACTTTATGGCATTGGCAGTCCCACAATACAACGTGCCCAGCCGCTTTTATTTCATCAGGCAAGCCGTCCCTGCCCTGCAACATCATCTGGAGGGAAAAATTAAACATGCGGTACAAAACGCTGTCAGTAGCAAGGTCCACCTGACCACCGATGCGTGGACCAGTAAGCATGGACAGGGACGATACCTTTCCCTCACTGCCCATTGGGTAAATTTTGTGGAGCCGGGTACAGATCTTGAGAGTGGCGCTGTACGTGTTCTGCCAACTCCAAGGATTGCAGGAATCCAGTCTGTACACATTGACTCCTCCTCATACTCCAGTTCCTCTGAATCAGCGCTGCAGGAGCTGTCACGGTCTACCTCCACATCGACCCGTGAACGGTTACCTGTTATGATGACCGATATGAGCACAGCCGTGGCCAAACGTCAACAGGCCGTATTAAAATTAATTTCTTTGGGGAATCGAAGCCACACAGCGCAGGAGCTCTGGAATGCCATCAAGCAGCAGAGCGACGTGTGGTTTGTGCCAGTGAATCTCCAGCCAGGCATGGTAGTGTGTGACAATGGCCTAAATCTGGTGGCAGCTCTGGGCCTAGGCAACCTCACTCACATCCCATGTCTGGCACATGTGCTCAACTTGGTCGTGCAGAGTTTTTTGAGGGACTATCCGGATCTTGATGCACTGCTTCACAAGGTCCGCATAGAGTGCGCTCACTTGCGGCGTTCCAGCAACGCAAGATCACGCATTGCAGCTCTGCAGCGCCGATTACGTCTTCCGGAACATCGCATCATATGTGACCTACCCACCAGGTGGAATTTAACGTTACATATGTTGGAGAGGTTGTGTGAGCAGCAGTGCTTTACAAAGCAGCTCAGTGCATCGAGGCAGTGGAGGAAGCTCTGCACAAAGAGGGAGCAGAAGCAGCGCCTCAGCACAAGGCAAGACCAGTATGGCCGAAATGTGGCAAAGTTTTGTGTCCCCACCGCCACAAATGTCTACACCATCACAGACGGCTCCAGTCAGCAGGAGGCAACGTTTCCGTCAGATGGTGACAGACTACATGTCTTGCCCTCTTAGTGTACTCCCAGACGGCTCTTCTCCCTTCAAGTTTTGGGTCTGTAAGCTGGATACATGGCCAGAGCTTAGTCAGTATGCATTGGAGGTGCTAGCATGCCCTGCTGCTAGTGTATTATCGGAACGCGTCTTTAGTGCTGCAGGTGGTGTACTAACAGACCGTCGCATGCGACTATCCTCCGATAACGTTGACCGGCTTACTTTTCTCAAAATGAACAAGGCCTGGATCTCTCATGAATTTGCCAGTCCTCTTCCAGAATGAATAATTGGTTGGCAACTGTATCCAGGTCTCCTGTTGTGTTCATGTTTCTACCACCTGAACTGTAATCCCTGAGCTCCAACACCGCCAGTTGGCGCTCGGAAGTGCCGTCTGCACAGTCAACACTTGCTGCCGTGTTATTGGGGTTCAGTAACGTCAGCTGTTCCCCTGCTGTGCGGACGGCAATTTCTCCTGCTCTGTCCACATTCTCACTACTACAGATTTTAAAGTTGCTCCAATTACACCTCTGGCTCCTCTGTTTTCAGTATTATCCCTGAGCTCCAACACCGCCAGTTGGCGCTCGGAAGTGCCGTCTGCACAGTCAACACTTGCTGCCGTGTTATTGGGGTTCAGTAACGTCAGCTGTTCTCCTGCTGTGCGGACGGCAATTTCTCCTGCTCTGTCCACATTCTCACTACTACAGATTTTAAAGTTGCTCCAATTACACCTCTGGCTCCTCTGTTTTCAGTATTATCCTGAGCTCCAACACCGCCAGTTGGCGCTCGGAAGTGCTGTCTGCACAGTCAACACTTGCTGCCGTGTTATTGGGGTTCAGTAACATCAGCTGTTCCCCTGCTGTGCGGACGGCAATTTCTCCTGCTCTGTCCACATTCTCACTACTACAGATTTTAAAGTTGCTCCAATTACACCTCTGGCTCCTCTGTTTTCAGTATTATCCCTATTAGTTATAGGGATAATAGCTAATACTAGAGAAGAGAGAGAGAGAGGATTCAAAAAGACCTAAATAAACTGGAGCAGTGGGCAGCAACCAACAGAATGGTTTTTAACAGGGAAAAATGCAAAGTACTACATCTGGGCAATAAAAATGAAAAAAGCATATACAGAATGGGAGGAATAGAGCTAAGCAACAGTACATGTGAAAAAGACTTAGGTATACTAATAGATCATAGACTGAACATGAGTCAACAGTGTGATGCAGCAGCAAAAAAGGCAAATACAATTCTGGGATGTATTAACAGAAGCATACAGTCTAGATCACGTGAAGTCATTATCGGTCTTTACTCCTCTTTGGTCAGACCTCATCTGGAATACTGTGTACAGTTTTGGGCACCACATTTTAAAAAAGACATAGACAAACTGGAGCAAGTTCAGAGAAGAGCGACCAGAATGGTGACTGGTCTGCAAACCATGTCCTATGAGGAACGGTTGCAGGATTTGGGAATGTTTAGCTTGCAAAAAAGAAGACTGAGAGGAGACTTAATAGCTGTCTACAAATATGTCAAGGGCTGTCACATTGTAGAAGGATCATCTTTATTCTCATTTGCACAAGGAAAGACTAGAAGCAATGGGATGAAACTAAATGGGAGGAGACACAGATTAGATATTAGAAAAAACTTTTTGACAGTTAGGGTGATTAATGAGTGGAACAGGCTGCCACGAGAGGTGGTGAGTTCCCCTTCAATGGACGTCTTCAAACAGAGGCTGGACAGACATCGGTCTGAGATGATTTAGTGAATCCTGCTTTGAGCAGGGGGTTGGACCAGATGACCCAGGAGGTCCCTTCCAACTCTACCATTCTATGATTCTATGATTCTATCCCTGAGCTCCAACACCGTCAGTTGGCGCTCGGAAGTGCCGTCTGCACAGTCAACACTTGCTGCCGTGTTATTGGGGTTCAGTAACGTCAGCTGTTCCCCTGCTGTGCGGACGGCAATTTCTCCTGCTCTGTCCACATTCTCACTACTACAGATTTTAAAGTTGCTCCAATTACACCTCTGGCTCCTCTGTTTTCAGTATTATCCCTGAGCTCCAACACCGCCAGTTGGCGCTCGGAAGTGCCGTCTGCACAGTCAACACTTGCTGCCGTGTTATTGGGGTTCAGTAACATCAGCTGTTCCCCTGCTGAGCGGTCGGCAATTTCTCCTGCTCTGTCCACATTCTCACTTCTACAGATTTTAAAGTTGCTCCAATTACACCTCTGGCTCCTCTGTTTTCAGTATTATACCTGAGCTCCAACACCGCCAGTTGGCCCCCGAAGTGCCGTCTGCACAGTCAACACTTGCTGCCGTGATATTGGGGTTCAGTAACGTCAGCTGTTCCCCTGCTGTGCGGACGGCAATTTCTCCTGCTCTGTCCACATCTCACTACTACAGATTTTAAAGTTGCTCCAATTACACCTCTGGCTCCTCTGTTTTCAATATTATCCCTGAGCTCCAACACCGCCAGTTGGCGCTCGGAAGTGCCGTCTGCACAGTCAACACTTGCTGCCGTGTTATTGGGGTACAGTAACGTCAGCTGATCCCCAGCTGTGTGTCTGGCAAATTCTCCTGCTCTGTCCACATCCACTGTGCTACAGATTTAAAACTTGCTCCAATTACACCTCTGGCTCCTCTTCTTTTAGTATTTACCCTGGGCTCCAACACCGCTAGTTGCTGCTCAGAAGTGCCGTCGGCACAGTCAATGCTTGCTCCAGTGTTATTGGGGTTCAGTAACTTCAGCTGATCCCCAGCTGTGTGTCCTGCAAGTTCTCCGGCTCTGTCCACATCCACTGTACTACAGATTTAAAACTTGCTCCAATTACACCTCTGGCTCCTCTGCTTTTAGCATTTACCCTGGGCTCCAACACCGCTAGTTGCTGCTCAGAAGTGCCGTCTGCACAGTCAACGCTTGCTCCAGTGTTATTGGGGTTCAGAAACGTCAGCTGATCCCCAGCTGTGTGTCCGGCAAATTCTCCTGCTTTGTCCACATCCACTGTACTACTGATTTAAAACCTCCTCCAAATACACCTCTGGCTCCTCTGTTTTTAGTATTTACCCTGGGCTCCAATACCGCTAGTTGCTGCTCAGAAGTGCCGTCTGCACAGTCAACGCTTGCTCCAGTGTTATTGGGGTTCAGTAACGTCAGCTGATCCCCAGCTGTGTGTCTGGCAAATTCTCCTTCTCTGTCCTCATCCACTGTACTACAGATTTAAAACTTGCTCCAATTACACCTCTGGCTCCTCTTCTTTTTGTATTTACCCTGGGCTCCAACACTGCTAGTTGCTGCTCAGAAGTGCCGTCTGCACAGTCAATGCTTGCTCCAGTGTTATTGGGGTTCAGTAACGTCAGCTGATCCCCAGCTGTGTGTCCGGCAAATTCTCCTGCTCTGTCCACATCCACTGTACTACAGATTTAAAACTTGCTCCAATTACACCTTTGGCTCCTCTGCTTTTAGCATTTACCCTGGGCTCCAACAGCGCTAGTTGCTGCTCAGAAGTGCCGTCTGCACAGTCAATGCTTGCTCCAGTGTTATTGGGGTTCAGTAACGTCAGCTGATCCCCAGCTGTGTGTCCGGCAAATTCTCCTGCTTTGTACACATCCACTGTACTACTGATTTAAAACCTCCTCCAAATACAACTCTGGCTTCTCTGTTTTTAGTATTTACCCTGGGCTCCAATACTGCTAGTTGCTGCTCAGAAGTGCCGTCTGCACAGTCAACGCTTGCTCCAGTGTTATTGGGGTACAGTAACGTCAGCTGATCCCCCGCTGTGTGTCTGGCAAATTCTCCTGCTCTGTCCACATTCACTGTACTACAGATTTAAAACTTGCTCCAATTACACCTCTGGCTCCTCTTCTTTTAGTATTTACCCTGGGCTCCAACACCGCTAGTTGCTGCTCAGAAGTGCCGTCGGCACAGTCAATGCTTGCTCCAGTGTTATTGGGGTTCAGTAACTTCAGCTGATCCCCAGCTGTGTGTCCTGCAAGTTCTCCGGCTCTGTCCACATCCACTGTACTACAGATTTAAAACTTGCTCCAATTACACCTCTGGCTCCTCTGCTTTTAGCATTTACCCTGGGCTCCAACACCGCTAGTTGCTGCTCAGAAGTGCCGTCTGCACAGTCAACGCTTGCTCCAGTGTTATTGGGGTTCAGAAACGTCAGCTGATCCCCAGCTGTGTGTCCGGCAAATTCTCCTGCTTTGTCCACATCCACTGTACTACTGATTTAAAACCTCCTCCAAATACACCTCTGGCTCCTCTGTTTTTAGTATTTACCCTGGGCTCCAATACCGCTAGTTGCTGCTCAGAAGTGCCGTCTGCACAGTCAACGCTTGCTCCAGTGTTTTTGGGGTTCAGTAACGTCAGCTGATCCCCAGCTGTGTGTCTGGCAAATTCTCCTTCTCTGTCCTCATCCACTGTACTACAGATTTAAAACTTGCTCCAATTACACCTCTGGCTCCTCTTCTTTTTGTATTTACCCTGGGCTCCAACACTGCTAGTTGCTGCTCAGAAGTGCCGTCTGCATAGTCAATGCTTGCTCCAGTGTTATTGGGGTTCAGTAACGTCAGCTGATCCCCAGCTGTGTGTCCGGCAAATTCTCCTGCTCTGTCCACATCCACTGTACTACAGATTTAAAACTTGCTCCAATTACACCTTTGGCTCCTCTGCTTTTAGCATTTACCCTGGGCTCCAACAGCGCTAGTTGCTGCTCAGAAGTGCCGTCTGCACAGTCAATGCTTGCTCCAGTGTTATTGGGGTTCAGTAACGTCAGCTGATCCCCAGCTGTGTGTCCGGCAAATTCTCCTGCTTTGTACACATCCACTGTACTACTGATTTAAAACCTCCTCCAAATACAACTCTGGCTTCTCTGTTTTTAGTATTTACCCTGGGCTCCAATACTGCTAGTTGCTGCTCAGAAGTGCCGTCTGCACAGTCAACGCTTGCTCCAGTGTTATTGGGGTACAGTAACGTCAGCTGATCCCCCGCTGTGTGTCTGGCAAATTCTCCTGCTCTGTCCACATTCACTGTACTACAGATTTAAAACTTGCTCCAATTACACCTCTGGCTCCTCTTCTTTTAGTATTTACCCTGGGCTCCAATACCACTAGTTGCTGCTCAGAAGTGCCGTCTGCACAGTCAACACTTGCTCCAGTATTATTGGGGTTCAGTAACGTCAGCTGTTCCCCTGCTGTGTGTCCGGCAAATTCTCCTGCTCTGTCCACATTCACACTACTACAGATTTTAAAGTTGCTCCAGTTACGCCTCTGGCTCCACTCTGTTTTTAGTATTTACCCTGGGTTCCAGCACCGCCAGCTGTTTCCCCGCAGTGTCTTTGGCACGGTTACTCCCTCCTGCCCAGCCTGGTTCCAGCACGCCAGCTGTTTCCGGGTAGTGTCAACATCACTTTGCCTCCAATGCGTTGTCCTGTCGTGTTGCGGTCGGGTTAGCCGACTCTATGGTGCCTGCAGTTTAGGTGACTCCTATGTGGGCTGCGGGATCTGGCAATGAAGGCTGGTTCCCTAGTGCCAATAGGACAAGCACCCCCTGTAGGACTGTGGGTTTTGGTAACTGCGGCCGGCTCGCGGCCTTGAAACTTTTTTTTACATGGGTACCTTCTGCTACCCATCCGGGTTCCAGTACCGTCAGCTGGTTCTCGGCAGTGCCTTTGGATTAGGTGCCTCCTTCTCGGTATCCAAGTTCCACCAACGTCTGCTGGTCCTTGGTAGTGCTTTCTGGCACAGGTACCTCCTGCTTAGTAACCGAGTTCCAGTACTGTCAGCTGGTCTTCGGCAGTTCCATTGGCTCTTGTACCTTCTGCTACCCATCTGGGTTCCAGTACCGTCAGCTGGTCCTCGGTAGTTCCATTTGCTCTTGTACCTTCTACTACCCATCCGGGTTCCAGTACCGTCAGCTGGTTCTCGGCAGTTTCTTTGGCACGGGTACTCCCTCCTGCCCAGCCTGGTTCCAGCACGCCAGCTGTTTCCGGGTAGTGTCAACGTCACTTTGCCTACAATGCGTTGTCCTGTCGTGTTGCGGTCGGGTTAGCCGACTCTATGGTGCCTGCAGTTTAGGTGACTCCTATGTGGGCTGCGGGATCTGGCAATGAAGGCTGGTTCCATAGTGCCAATAGGACAAGCACCCCCTGTAGGACTGTGGGTTTTGGTAACTGCGGCCGGCTCGCGGCCTTGAAACTTTTTTTTACATGGGTACCTTCTGCTACCCATCCGGGTTCCAGTACCATCAGCTGGTTCTCGGCAGTGCCTGTGGATTAAGTGCCTCCTTCTCGGTATCCAAGTTCCACCAACGTCTGCTGGTCCTTGGTAGTGCTTTCTGGCACAGGTACCTCCTGCTTAGTAACCGAGTTCCAGTACCATCAGCTGATCCTCGGTAGTTCCATTGGCTCTTGTACCTTCTGCTACCCATCCGGGTTCCAGTACCGTCAGCTGGTCCTCGGTAGTTCCTCAGCCTTCTTGTACCTTCTGCTACATTTCCAAGTGCAAGCTTTTTGAAATGGTTCTTGGTAGTCACTCTGGATCTCCCTGACGAGGACCCTGAAGACGAGGACCCTGAAGACCAACCCGAAGAAGACGAGGACCCCGAAGACGACGAACCTGAAGACGAGGACCCTGAAGACCACCCCGAAGAAGACGAGGACCCTGAAGACCACCCCGAAGAAGACGAGGACTCCGAAGACGAGGACCCCCGAAGACGACGACCCTGAAGACCACCCCGAAGAAGACCAAGAAGATGACCCTGAAGAAGTTGACCAAGAGGACAAAGAAGAGAAGACAAGCACCAAGATACAGAAGAACAAGAGACAGAAAACCAAGAAGCAGAAATACAAGAAGCTGCAGAACAAAAAGCGGAAGAACATTAAGCATAAGACTAAAAATCAGAGCAAAAGATAATATCTAAATTATAAGCAGAAGATGACTAAGCAGTGTATGGGGGTGAGTCCGTTCCTCCTTGTGGTGCCCCTGGAAAAGACCTGCTGCTGCAGGCCAAACTGAACGCGGACAAATCCTGTTGTAAATCTTTTGTGACGGGCAGAACGAAAGGTGTAATGTCCAACCTTTTATAGATAACAACTACAGGAATGCCTGTCACAAATAAGAATATGATGAAGAAGAAGAATATGAAGAAGATGAAGAAGTAGAATATGAAGAATGTAAAAAAAAAGAATAATACGAAGAAGGTGAAGAAGAAGAAGATGAAGAAGGTGAAGAAGAAGTGGATGAAAAAGATGCTGAGGATGATGAAGGAGAAAGTGTGGGAGAAGTAAAAAAGAAGGTGAAGAGTATGGAAGTAGTGAAACATAAATATCTGACAAAATATAAAAATACTTAACATAGTCAATATTTCCATAACTCAAAACGTCTTAAAAAAAATATTAATTCCTGCTATTCCATTTGATTGGGCTAAACCTCTATGCATTTATTGTCTCCCCCACCTCCCCCAATACATTCTACATTATTCTTAGTTGTTTTCCTTCATTTAGAATTAACCTACAAGGAAAGAAAGGGTTTATTTTCATTCCGATATTTCTGTCTCATTGACTTGCATTGGTTTCCGGTATCGGAATCGGCGATATCCGATACTTTTTCGGTATCGGTCCGATCCAATCCGATCCGATATTTCCCGATATCGGAAGGTATCGCTCAACACTATCCACAACCCATTCAGTCAACACATACGCTCATATGGCAGATGCAAAAATAGCCTAATAATAATTTGTCAGTCTGTGTGTTCCCATCATATGGCTGTTTGTTAGTTATGTAAATGTTAAAATATAAAACTTGTGTTTTCTTTCATTATAAACATCCTTTACAAATTCCATTCTTGGAAGTTGATTATGTAGAGTTGATGCAAATCGATTTTCAAGATCTAGTTTGTAATCTATGGTTGCTAGATGGAAGCCCTAAGAACAACTTGCTACTTGATGGCATCTATGTCTTTTCTTTTAACTAGCTGACCTGGTGCAACATCAAAGTGCATCATGCCACAACAAAAGATATTACACCAGACCGATTAATCAAAAGAATATCCATGGATGACATTAGGTGAGAAAGAGTTCTCAAGGCTCCCATCCAGCAGACACAGATTGTGTCTTGTGAATAAAGTCTCATCAACTCTATGAATATGGTTTTGGAGAAAATAAATTCCTTTTTAAATGAAGTAATCCACCTTTTAAAATTAAAATAACAAATCCTAACCTGCCATATACACTGCTCAAAAAAATAAAGGGAACACTCAAATAACACATCCTAGATCTGAATGAATGAAATATTCTCATTGAATACTTTGTTCTGTACAAAGTTGAATGTGCTGACAACAAAATCACACAAAAATCATCAATGGAAATAAAATTTATTAACCAATGGAGGCCTGGATTTGGAGTCACCCCCAAAATTAAAGTGGAAAAACACACAACATGCTGATCCAACTTTAATGTAATATTCTTAAAACAAGTCAAAATAAGGCTCAGTATTGTGTGTGGCCTCCACGTGCCTGTGTGACCTCCCTACAATGCCTGGGCATGCTCCTGATGAGGCTGCGGATGGTCTCCTGTGGGATCTCCTCCCAGACCTGGACTAAAGCATCCGCCAACTCCTGGACAGACTGTGGTGCAATGTGACGTTGGTGGATGGAGCGAGACATGATGTCCCAGATGTGCTCAATCAAATTCAGGTCTGGGGAACGGGCGGGCCGGTCCATAGCTTCAATGCCTTCATCTTGCAGGAACTGTTGACACACTCGAGCCACATAAGGTCTGGCATTGTCCTGCATTAGGAGGAACCCAGGGCCAACCGCACCAGCATATGGTCTCACAAGGGGTCTGAGGATCTCATCTCGGTATCTAATGGCAGTCAGGCTACCTCTGACGAGCACATGGAGGGCTTCCAAAGAAATGCCACCCCACACCATTACTGACCTACTGCCAAACCGGTCAGGTTGAAGGATGTTGCAGGCAGCAGATCACTCTCCTCGGCGTCTCCAGACTCTGTCACGTCTGTCACATGTGCTCAGTGTGAACCTGCTTTCATCTGTGAAGAGCACAGGGCGCCAGTGGCGACTTTGCCAATCCTGGTGTTCTGTGGCAAATACCAAGCATCCTGCATGGTGCTGGGCTGTGAGCACAACCCCCATCTGTGGACGTCGGGCCCTCATACCACCCTCATGGAGTCGGTTTCTAACCGTTTGTGCAGACACATGCACATTTGTGGCCTGCTGAAGGTCATTTTGCATGGCTCTGGCAGTTCTCCTCCTTTTCCTCCTTGCATAGAGGCGGAGGTAGCGGTCCTGCTGCTAGGTTGTTGCCCTCCTATAGCCCCTACGTCTCCTGGTGTATTGGCCTGTCTCCTGGTAGCGCCTCCGGCCTCTGGACACTACGCTGACAGACACAGCAAACCTTCTTGCCACAGCTCGCATTGATGTGCCATCCTGGATGAGCTGTACTACCTGAGCAACTTCTGTGGGTTGTAGAGTCTGTCTCATGCTACCACGAGTGTGAAAGCACAACCAACATTCAAAAGTGACCAAAACATCAGCCAGAAAGCATGGGTACGGAGATGTGGTCTGTGGTCCCCACCTGCAGAACCACTCCTTTATTGAGTGTGTCTTGATAATTGCCAATAATTTCCATCTATTGTCTATTCCATTTGCACAACAGCATGTGAAATTTATTGTCAATCAGTGTTGCTTCCTAAGTGGACAGTTTGATTTCACAGAAGTTTGATTTACTTGGAGTTATATTCTGTTGTTTAAGTGTACACTTAATTTTTTTTGAGCAGTGTAAAACCATGCAAATGCAAACCCAGCGCTCCCATTACTGGAACAGCGCCGGGTCTGCCAAAGTTCATGTTGCATTGCTATGCCAAGTGAGCTCTGCAGCCAATCAGCAAGTGCTATTGGGATGCTGTACTCTTACTTCTTCCATTTATGCTACATTCGTCCACGAGAGGCCACTGATTTTCTGCAGGGCTCACATAGCATAACAATGACACGCAAACCCCAGCAGACCCAGCGCTAACATTGCTGGAACAGCGCCAGTGCAGAAGGTGAGTATCTGTTTTTTTTTATTGCACAAGGGGAACTGTTTTATTTTAAAAATGGTGTTTCCCTATAGTGGCCAACCCTTTTAAATTTTAAAAAAGGAGATCATCATGCATCTCTATGAGTAATAACTTTTTTCTGACATTTTTTTTGATTGCTTGTTCATTACTAAAATGTTTATATATAGCACTTAGCATGTTTTTTAGAAAGCTGTATCATTATGTATTTTTCATTATGGCAGCAGCATGGCTAAATAATTGTGTTACCCTCTTGCTGCATTAATTAGTTATCTGTGTTATAAAGATCATTTACTGGGGAAATAGTTTATGCTATGATTAAATTGGTTCTCTGTTTTCAGCATACCCCTGTCCCCAAGCGCAGAATCTTTTAAAGACAAATAAACTGTGTTTTACTCACCATCCCTTGTTATAGCATATAATTGTCTGTAGCACTAACATCATATTGGCGCTGCAGCCAATCAGTGCACTCAGTGGCTCTGGTTGGCTGGTGCCATCTTCTTGGGCTGAGCTCACTGATTTCTACAGTGCTAACATTATATACACCACATTCCAAAATATTATGGATTTAAGTGTCATTAAGATGTATTTTTTTGTTTTTCATTGTTTTTCAAAGAAACTCATGGATGGTAGTGTCTCTTTGGAACACTGAAATCAGTTGTTTATTTGTTTGTCAGGTGAACCTAATTAAAGCAGGACTAATTAAGGCTACATTCCCGCAATGAGCTTTTGGTGAGTTTTTGATGGTGCAAATTTTATGCACTATTTCTGCACCCATTAAGTAAAATAGGTTACTTGCATTTTTTCTAAAATATGCAACCCAAAATCTCACCAAAAACTCATTGTGGGAACGTAGCCAAAGAAGGATGCTCCACATTATTAAGGAGACCATAGACTTTAAGCAATATGAAAAAGAAAGAAAAAGGATCTCTCTGCTGCCGAAAAGCATCAAACAGTTCAATGCCTTGGGCTAGGTATGAAAACATTAAATATTTAATGAAAACTTAAGCATGATAATCGTATTGTGAAGAGATTTGTGGCTACTACAGAGCACAGATAAGCTTGTGCAGATAAAGGCAAAATGAGAAAGGTTTCTTCCAGAGAAATTCATTAGATTAAGAGAGCAGCTGCTAAAATACCATTACAAAGAAGCAAACAGGTATTTGAAGCTGTGAGCATGACCTTGGCAAAGCATTTATAGTTTTAACTGACCTCTTTCTTTGATGGCACAAAAAGAAGAACCGTAACATCAGTAGCAAAATCATCATCATGCATGACAATGCACCATCTCATGCTGCAAGGAATACCACTGAGCCATTGACTGCAATGGGCATAAAAGGAGAAAAACTCATTGCCACACTGGTGGATGTGGACCCACTGTGCCACGGGCTGGGTTTTCCCTGGACGGGCATAACTAAACAACTACCCAGTTCTTCACTAGAGCCTCTGATGGTGAGGTTAGGCTTGTGCTGTTGGTATCCGCCAGGTACCAGTCCCCGGTACTGTAGCAGCTGACCGAAGAGGTCAGGGAGGCAAGTATGGAGTGTCAGGCAGGAGTGTCTTCCCTGGAGGAATCTGAGACAAATTTACCATAGCCATAGTATCCATCTTGGAAGACCTGATGATAAGTTGGGGTATCTCCTCTTGGTCAGTGGATAAGAAGGACCTTGAAAGCACATCCGCCTTGACTTTCCTCTTGGCCTGCCGAAAATGTAGGACAAAGTCAAAGTGGAAAGTGGACAAAGAGCAGCAACCACCTAGCTTGGCGCGGATTCAGCCTTTGTGTGGACTGCAGGTAGGCCAAGTTCTTATGGTCAGTGTATATGACGACCGAATGAACTGGCCTTTTGAGTAGGTAATGACACTCGTCTAAAGCCATCTCAATTGCCAACAATTCACGATCGCCAATCGAGTAGCTATGTTCAGGGGCAGAGAAGGCCTTAGAGAAGAAACTGCAGGTGACCATTCAACCAGAGGAATATTTCTGCATGAGAACTGCCCCAGAGGATGAAGCATCCACTTCCAGGAAGAATTGTTTGCTGATCTCAGTCCTATGTAGCACAGGAGCAGAGAAGATGGCCTGTTTTAGGGAGAGAAATGCGTTCTTAACCTCCAGAGTCCAAACTTTTGGATTGGCGCCCTTATGGATCATCGCTGAGATAAAGACGGTCCAAGGCGAAAAGTAAGGAATAAACTGGCGGTAATAGCAAATCCCCAAAATCGCTGAATTGCCTTAATGCCAACAGACAGGGCCATTTGAGAATTGCATACATCTTCTAAGGATGCATCTTCAAACCCATGTCCGAGATGATATATCCTAGGTGTTAAGGGGATGGTTGCAAACAACTTTATTATAATGGAATGCAACCGAACCTGGGGTCCGCGGTGCAACCTGGTGGACTGCGGCCGAACACCTTCCGGGAGAGAAGGAAACAACCAACTTAAATAGCAATCCCCTCCGTGTTAAAGCACACCGGAACGGGAATAGGGATTCGCACTATCTCCGTTAACTGCACGGGAGATGTGCGATAAATAATATATCAGTAGTCCTGTTGCGGTACAGGGACTACACTGCTGGTGCTAGGATGCGTGTGTGACTCACGCCGGCAAATACGTGCCCTCAGCCGGCACGCTACTGGACTGAGAAGTATCACTCCACTTGGCTTACAGGAGGTACCGTGAATAGGGTGTCTGCAGACTGCTCGGGGTGTAAGGCGACCCCTTTGTCAGAGCCAGGCAGTCAGATGAAGCTACCTGCCTATTTCATCTAGCCTGCCTATTTCCACTAAACCTGCCTGCAGAAACTAAAGCACACGTGGAGCCCAAGAGACCAAGCGTCCACACAACACCATCACTGCTCAATGATCAGAGCGTGCCGCCATGCTTGTGGGCGGGCTTTTTAAAGATTAAGCCCTGCCCACCGTCGCACCATTGGTGACGTCAACCGCGACCAATCAGGCGGTGCCAGGTGACCGGATCAGCTGACTCCCAAACCACCAATCACGGTCCGCCATGTCACGGGCATGCTCAGTACAGAGAATCCTGGACTTAGGCTTCAGTAGCCCTGTCTCCCTCCACAACCTATGCTTCATGTTGCTAGGCACAAATACCAAAGAGACAACCTGTACATCTCGTGGACCAGCTAGGCGTTGGGACTGACAACAATGCAGAGCAGCATCAGCCCCAGCTGGACCAGAATGGGAGATAACAGAAGGTTCTGGACCCATTTAAAATCCAGCAAACACCTAACACTAGGAAAGGCAGAGAGGACTGTTAAAAGATGCATTTCTCAAATTTAGCATACAGGCTATTCTCCCTAAGTCTTTGCCATAGGTGGCGAACTTCCCTCCTAAGACAAGTCAGATCTGGAGAGAAGACCAGGATATCATCCAGATAAACCACCATGCAAGAGTAAAATAAATCTCTGAAGATGTCATTCATAAACTTTTGGAAGACAGCTGGGGCATTAATGAGTCCAAACGGCATAACACGTATCTCATAGTGACCGCCCCAGGTGTTGAAATCAGTCTTCCACTCATCTCCTTGGCATATGCGAATTAGGTTGTAGGCTCCTCTCAGATCAAGCTTATTGAAGATCCTGGCACCTCCAAGATAATCTAACAATTCCAGGATTAATAGCAACGGATATTTGTTTTTAATTGTGATCTGGATCAGACCTCTATAATCTATACAAGACAGGAGAGTTCAATCCTTCTTTTTAACAAAGAAGAAAACAGCTCCTGCCGATGAGGAAGACATCCGGATCAATCCCCTTTCCAGATTCTCCTTAATGTAATTGGACATGGTTTATCCTAATCCTCTCCCATTTCTTTACCCCTCCTACTGTTCCCTTGATTTTCACTCTGTTGATTTGTGAGTGTATTTGTATGATTCTAGTTTTCTTTTATCCCTGTCTGTTTACCCTGTCTGTCTAGTAGTGTTTTCCAATGCACTTCAGCCTGGGAGGGGGAAGGAATGGATAAGGGTTTAGATAGGAGCATAGCAAGGTACAAAACCCCAGAGTCTCCACCATCTGGGGTTATCCGGGTCACAGGGATAGCTCGGATGCCCTTAGTTTGAGAGATCGGGTAGGTGCCCACAGTCTCTTGTCACTACATGAGTGAGGATCCCGGGAGCAGGTCAATGGGATAATCATACAGTCTGTGTGGAGGCAACATCTCTACTTTGTTCTTATCAAAGACATCAGTGTATGGCCATGGTGTCAACGGCGACTGAACTGGATGTATAGAGACAAGGCACCTTTCATGGCAAAACTATCCCCAATGAAGCACCTCACCGGACCCCCAGTCTAGGACAGGTTTGTGAATATATAGGCATGGCAAGTCCAGGAGAAGTGGATGAGACAGGAAAGGCAGCACAAAGAAGGCGATCTTCTTCGTATGCAGAATTCGTACCCGGAGCTCCACCTGCTAAGTAACAAAATGAATGACTTCAGATACGGCCCTTCCATCGACAGATGACACCATCAAAAGACTCTGGAGGTGTCAGATGGGAATCTGGTACCGTTCTACCATGGCTTGCTGCATGAAATTTCCAGCCAAACTAGAATCTAGGTAGTCTGTCTCAATGAACCGGGTAACTCCACATGACACGGATATGGTCAGAGTCAATGGTAGAGAGGAATTACTCTCGCCCAGGGTAGCCTTTCCCACAGACCATAAGCTTGTGAGTTTCCCAACTTCTCGAGACAAGAGCAGATAAGATGTTCTGTACTATCACAGTAGAAGCATAATCCCTTGACATGACGGTGTTCCTGCTGTTCCTCAGCCAGCTTAACATGGTCAACCTGCATAGGTTCAGGAGAGATCAATCCAGATAGCCATGGAATTTAAATCATCACGAGTAACGGGGATGTCTCGACCTGCCAGGTCATTCTTAATCCCTCCGGACAAACCCTCCCTGAAGGCGGCTACCAGTGCCTCATTGTTCCAGGCCAAGTTTGAAGAAAAGATGTGGAACTGGAAGGCACAGGAGTCTCCTATGCTACCATCCACTTAGATTTTTACTTGGGAAAACTACAATCTCTAACATCATTAAAAATACTTGTAACGAAATATGGAAAATTTTCAGTTCAAAGTACTGCCAGAGCCAACCCCTGAAGACAGGGAGCGCATTTCAAGGGGGATGTTTAATACCTGTCAGTTTCCAAATTGTTTGGGCGCTTCGTATGGCAAACACTTCGGTGTGAAGAAGCCATCGAGCTCAGGGTCCTGTTGGCGTTGGTTGACAGCAGCTACCAGTTTGTAATTATAGATATTGGAGCCTATGGAAGAACTGGAGATTTGCAAATCATCAATTTTTCCTTAATGAGTCGGCGGCTTATGAACAATGAAATGGATGTCTTCTCTCTCTCCCCTGTTTTTACCTGCTTGCTGCATGTTTTCCGAGATTGTCCACATATGATGGAATAAAGGACTTTTAAGCCAAGAAAGATCTGGTGAGTGCTGCTTTCTACATTTCTTCATATTGATGCCAGTTTTGAACTATAGCTTATACACCAGCATAAAAGATCGTAACTGTTGATATTGAGAATATCACTTGAGCTTGTGGGATTGGTGCTAGTGTACTTCTTAAGTCTCCCATTTGAAATTAAATGGCTGTGCCTCCCCAGGAAACCTCCCTGGGTCATCTGGCGTACCACTACCATATGTAACCATGGCCGATGAGACCTTTCAGCTCACCTGCCATTTGATGAGGCCTTATCCTTGCCGGGGTCTTGACCATTATATTTTCAATTACAGGCTTACTAGGGCATAGTGTCTGGTCGAATGCGCCTTTGGCATTTTGACTGCTAAATGGAGGATATTGCTTACTTCCCTCCAATTAAGTGATCAAAATGTCAATGGTGTCATTAAGGCCTGTGCAATCATACACAATTTTACCCATATCCACAGTCTGTAGATTCTGAGGGAAGATTGGAAAACAATCCTGGATCAGTTGCACAGATTTTGGCCAGACGCCAGGATCCTTCTGTCCTCAGAATCCCAAAAGTTCTCGCGGATTATTTTCTGATGTCTGAAGGGTCCACACCATGGCAAGATCATTTAGTGTTGTGATCTTTGCTCCTTTTATTTTTTTTAATTATCTGCGTTAACTCACAAAATGTGTGAATAAGTGTGTATATTCGATTTTGTTAACATATTTGCTACATTAAAACAAAAAAACTTGTTTCATGATGACCTGAAATTATTTTTATTTACAAAATTACAAAATAAAAAAAAGCCTTACGTCAAGCAAAATGTTAACAAATGTATCATTAAATAAGCAAATAATTGTTTAATAACAATGGAATTTACAAGATTTTTACAGATTATAAAATGAGGAGGGTAATGTGGAGGGCAAGGGAGCTCTGGCAGATGGGTTAGGTTGGGTAGAATGTTGAGGGCTCCATAAATTTAGCAAAATGAATGGGCGTGGGTTTTAAGGGGGGTGGTATGGGTATTGTTGTGGGTGCCCATAGCTTACATTACCAGGTCCAAAGCCAGGATCCTGTTGTGTTTCCCAAGATCGTCTTTGTCTTCAATGTTCCATATTGTAGGGATGGGTAGTGGGGGGCATGATGCCATCCTTCCATTGATGCAGAAAAATGGTGCCAATCTGAGTGTGCAGCATGGTAGCCATGCAGGCCATAAGCTGGTGTGGCTGGTGGTGGTGGTATTGATGCTGCTAGTGGTGCTGATGCTGCTGGTGATGCAGATGGTGGTGCCGATGCTGATGGTGGTGGTGGGGTCTATGTGGTAATATTGGTGCCTGGGTGTTGACTGTGTTGATGTCTGTGCTGCCTTGTTTCGAAGAAAGTCAAAGACATCCTGGGGGACAATGGGTGGGATAGCAGCATCAATGATGTGCAGAATAGCTGTTTTGGTTTTGAGCCAGATCTCGGTTGGAACTTGACGCAAGATGTTATGCGAGACTCCAACAAAAGGCCTCTTCACCATCATCATTAATGATGTGAGATAGTCAATTACTCGACTATCTATGTCGCGAGTGTGGGGTTGGTGTGGGCCTCCCTCCTTAGCCTGAGTCTACGCGGTATTGGTAATGCTTGGGGGATGTGTCAAGGGGCAAGTTGGTTCTACTGCTCCAGTCCTGTTCCTCTTGCTTGGTGGCTTCTTGAGCTTCTGCTAATGAAACGGGAGCCTCCTCTGGTGGTGCCACCACCTCTGACTCTGATACAGATTCCCAATACTGTAAGTTGCTTTCATTTCTTTAAAATTAAAAAAATAAAGTTAAATTTAAAAAAAAGGAGAAATAAAACACAAAATGTAAAATAAAGGACACAGCTTTGAAAGCATGGTCTTCAATCCATGACAGGTGCTAAGAACCTCAAGCGCTCCATGTAGAGATAGGATCTTTTCTTGGGGGCCCCAGATCCACTTTTCCCTCCCTGCTGCCTCTACCTTCTGGATTGTTCTTGGCAGCTGCGCCATCTTTTTGTGACATCACTCACTGCAATGAGAGAAATTGTTAATTAAATTTTACAACATTCATGAAGGGAAAAAAAAAGTGAAAAATAAGTTTCAATTCCACAAATAAAACATGAGGTTGCATGTGTCAATTTAAACACAAAAATAATGCATAAAAAGTAAATAATATACTTACTAATACCCATTTGAACATCACTTGGATTATCCTCATATTGGGGATAGAGTTGGTGACAAATGTAGTTCAAGGCTGCATCCTTTTTAAGTTTGTTTGAATATACGGAGTCCCTGGGGTCCCATATCTCCGTACGCTCCTGGACCAGCACCAGAAGCATTTCCACTTTCATCGCCCTTGCCATTTGGAAATATGTGTCAAACTCTGTGGATTTCACAATGGAGCTTGTCAGCAACTTAGGGAAGCCTGCCAACACTTCCCTATATGTCACTTCCTGTCATGGGATGATTGAATATCCTTTTATATATATACTAGCTATTGAACCCGTTCTACCCCCGGGTTGTGAGCATTTTTATTGGTATATGGTCTCCCATCCTGGTATGTGCTGTCCCCATCCTGTCCCCACCATCCTATCCTGGTATGCATGGCACCCCTCATGCCTATCCTGGTATGCATGGCACCCCTCACCCCCAATCCTGGTATGCATGGCACCCCTCACCCCCAATCCTGGTATGCATGGCACCCCTCACCCCCAATCCTGGTATGCATGGTACCTCTCACCCCCAATCCTGGCATGCATGGCACCCCTCACCCCCAATCCTGGTATGCATGGCACCCCTCAACCCCAATCCTGGAAGGCATGGCACCCCTCATCCCCAATCCTGGTATGCCTGGGCCCCTCACCCACATCCTGGTATGCATGGCAAACCTCATCTGAATCCTGGTACGCATGGCCCCTCATCTGAATCCTGGTATGCATGGCACCCCTCATCCCCAATCCCGGAATGCATGGCACCCCTCATCCCCAATCCCAGTATGCATGGCACCCCTCATCCCCAATCCCAGTATGCATGGCACCCCTCATCCCCAATCTTGGTGTGCATGGCACCCCTCATCCCCAATCCTAGTATGCACGGCTCCTTCATCCCCAATCCTGGTATGCACGGCTCCCTCATCCCCAATCCAGGTATACACGGCTCCCTCATCCCCAATCCTGGTATGCATGACTCCATCTTCCCCCATCCTGGTATGCATGACTCCCTCATCCCCAATCCTGGTATGCATGACACCCCTCATCCCCAATCCTCGTATGCATGGCACCCCTCATCCCCAATCCTGGTATGCATGGCACCCCTCATCCCCAATCATGGTATGCATGGCTCCCTCATCCCCAATCATGGTATGCATGGCTCCCTCATCCCTGATCCTGATATGCATGGCATCTCTCATTCCCAATCCTTGTATGCATCGCTCCGTCATCCCCAATCCTGGTATGCATGGCACTCCTCATCCCTATCCTGGTATTCATGGGCCCCACATCCCCAATCCTTTTATACATGGTACCCCTCATCCCTATTCTGGTATGTATGGTACCCCTCATCCCTATTCTGGTATGTATGGTACCCCTCATTCTGGTATGCATGGCACCCCTCATCCCAATTCTGGTATGCATGGCCTCCTCTTCCCAGAAACCTGGTATGCATGGCACCCCTCATCCTTGTCCTGGTATGCATGGTACCCCTCATCCTTATTCTGGTATGCTTGGTACTCCTCATCCTGGTATGCATGGCACCCCATCCCTCATCCTGGTATGCATGGTACCCCCCATTCCTATCCTGGTATGTATGGTACCCCTCATCCCTATTCTGGCATGCATGGTCCCCTCACCCCACAATCCTGGTATGTGTGGCCCCCTCATCCCCCAAATCATGGTATGTGTGGCCCCCTCAACCCCCAATCCTGGTATGTGTGGCCCCTTCACCCCCAATCCTGGTATGTGTGGCCCCCTCACCCCCAATCCTGGTATGTGTGGCCCCCTCATCCCTTTCACGCTGTACACACATACAAAAAAAATAAACACTTATACTCACCTTACTTCTCTGTGCTCCAGCGCTGCTGCATCCTGTTCTGCCGGAGGACGGGGGAGGAGTGTGGCGCCGGAGTACGCGCGTGCCCATACCGCGCCGTCTGGCGCCATTTTGCTGAAGACACAGTGCATATGTGTATGCACTGATCCGGCGCCTCACTCCTGTCCCGGTCTCCGGCGAAGAGAGGCGCTGCGGCAACACTCCTCTCAGCAGGTAACTATGTAAGTATGGTGCCGGAGATCACGGTATGCGTTCAGTGTGTACGCATACTGTGATCTGCGGTGCCATACACTCCTCTTACCTGTAACGGCTGGATGCGGTCTTCTGTCTGGAGCCAGACTGCGAGCCGCGCATGCGCAGTCTATAAAGGCTTCAGACAGAGAAACGAATCCCCGGTTATGTTATAGATTTTTGAAATCTATCCGGATAAAATTGGACGGCATATGGATGGTCCATGTGCTGTCTGTTTATATTTTCTCACCCATTGACTTGCATTGGCGAGTCAAGTCCGACATATGCAGCCACTCGCAGCATGCTGCAATTTTTTTCTCAGTCCGATGGGAGCTGAGAAAAAAATCGCAGACAAACACTGAATCAGTGAATAACATTAGTCAGAGTGCAATCTGATTTTTATGCTTTTATATGAATTGTTGCATTTTTTATATATTGCTAGAATTTGTAGCAGTTTTATAAACCATGTTTTAAACAATCATCCCCTATGCAGAGCATTACTTGATTCATATCTAGTATGTATTATATAATTTATTTTACATATATTGAAACAGTTATGCTCACCTAATTAATATATATTTCCTTTTCTGATATTGTATGTTTTTTTTATCATTTTTAATTATGTAAGAATAATAAAGATTACTTCAGTTACTGATTTCTGCACTTCTTTTCATATAGAATATTTTAGATAAAAAATAGTTAATCTATCTTAGATATTCGCAAATAACTGTTGCTTGTTTCTATTATGTATGGTAGGTGGAGATTTTGCGAGCTTTTTTTGCAATATATAATACTGTACTACTTATTTCTAGTTGGTGCTATGTAACCGCAAAAATGGCACTTTAAGAAATGGCTTACTTTAAGGAGAAGAAAAGCAATATCTTGAAGACTAATGTTTGGGAATAACAACAACTCTGACATATGATTATATTACATGTAAATATTAAAGGTTTTATGAGTATACTAAACACAATCTTTTTGATGTAGTGTAGATGCAGTTTGTAACTATTTAAGAATGTATACTCATGTATTTTTTATATAAGAAAAAGTACCATCTGGAAGTCAGTTTTGGTGATTTTTGGTTAGTAAATGAATTCCCATTCATGTCAACAGGAGTGAGACATCCATTTGAAACAATCCTTTATTTATGTGATTTACAGCTAGAAAAGATCTTATGTTGTCCTTATGGTGCATTTTGTCAGGGTTTATGTAGATTGATGTGCTATTCTTTCCTGTAGAGAAAAGAAACCTTCAAAGTAAATAAAATCCTTCAAAATTCTTTAGAATTGATTATTATAGATCTGTCACTGGAGGACAAAAACATTGCATCTCCTCCTTAGCAGAATAATCTGATAAATAATAACCAGTTAAAGAAGTTGTTCCCTTCCAATTCATTTTCTCTCCTGGCTGCAGTTTGTAATAAAACTACACTGTATTTACCTTCCCCAGGTACACAGGTGAGTTTCCGCCATTGCTCCCGATGTCTGCAGCACTGATGCCACGTCTTTTCAGGGGTGTATATAATCCCCACCTGCATTCCTTTCTAGCAGAATCTCTGGCTGAACACTATTACATGTGTGCTGTTTCTTGATTCTCCAAGCTCGATGAAACAGTTCTAATCCAGCCTTTCACATCAAGTTCAGTGGGCCCCTTGTGCCCACAAAAACAAAAGGGAACAATCTCTTGAACTTCTTCAAAGTATGTGAGGTACTATTAGTTCATGAATAAAGGGAAAGTTTCAGCTCACCCCTGAGATGTAATCCCAGTCTGGCATGGAGCACGGCGTCCTTGCTGCTGCACAGCGCCTGGGTCAATGAGGAAGTGAAGATGGATCCAGCTCAACAAACCAGGCAATTGATTAAAATTCAACAATATTTATTGGCAAATCCTTTAAAAAATTTGTAGAAAAAGCAAAAAATGGACATCTCTGACGACAAAGCATATATTATGGGGTGGTGTGTATAAAAAATGCCATACGCGTTTCGAGTAAAAAAAACTCTTGAACACTGGCTATGAAAAAGAATATTCTAAATTGGACTTAAGTATAATAACAAATAATCATGGATACAAAAAACACATGAAAACAATCAAGAAAATACCAATCACAGAGAAGACTAGACTGAATATATGAAAAGAAAAAGAAAAAGCTGGAAATAAAACAAAAATGTACCCTGGAAAAACTGAATGATAAATATGTAATGTAATACATGTGAACAACTATGTGTGTGTGGCGCCCCTGAGGATTCGACCGCCACAGGGATGCTGCACTTCTCTAATGGAGTGTGGTGTTCTTCCTCTGAGGTAAGAACAGCGTGATGGTCAGGACCCAACCTTTACATCCAACACCACATTTCTCCACCAGAGGGGGCTAGAATGCACTAGGTACTGCCCTCCTGGTTACAGGGAGACAGGGGAACCAAGAGTTAGGGGAACCAGTTAGTGGGTGAGGGTGGAGGACTCACAATTTAGTGACACTGTAAATTTCATATTTAATAAAAAGCCATCTTTGTTCTTGGTTCTTAGCCTAGTTCTTCTGACTGACTGGGTACTGTGATCTCCCACCCTGAAAGTGGATCCTGTGTGGACCTGCAGCGAATGGGGACACAGCCCTCGTACCCCGGCCTTGGGACGAGGGGCAGGTTGCAGACGAGGAATGTCTCAACCCGGTCAAGGACCACGACCAAGAAGGCCCGGAGCTTAAGAGTGTAGTTCCACAGCAAATAGATCCCGGGGAGGATGCAGACGGAGCGGCGTACGCCACCTGTCCTCACCACCTGATATATTCAGAGGGAGTCCAGATGCAAGAGGGGTACCGGCCCCCGACACTCGACCTTGCTACTCCATGTCCTGGTCGGGAAAGCTGGTAGGCCCTGAGGATCCCACCGGGTATCAGAAGGAGCGGAGCTGCCACCCGTACCCTTGCTCTGAGAGTAGCTCAGAGGGAGACCCGGCCTATCTACACACACGGACAGGAAAGGATTCGGTCTGTAGTTCAGGAACACTCTGGTGCAGGGTCCCGATTGAACGCTGGACTTACTCGGAGTTTGTCGGACCCCCATTCCTGGTGATCGCAGGACTCCGTGTGGAGCAGGGAGTCGCCTTCCTTTTGCCATCTCTAAAGTGAGTAAAGCCTTGGAAGTTCACCCCTATGGCCTCCGGACTGTTCATTCTGCGCTACACCGCACGACGCGGCGCCCGTTCTCCTCTAATACTACCCCCCCTCCATCCTGTTCCTCTGCCCTGAGGCCTTGCTCCACCTGTGGGGAGTAGTAATAACTTTGGCCACCATAACACCATGCCTCAGTGGACTGCGGCGGCGCTGGTGGCCTTCACCAGGTGCCCCAGGTGGCGTAGTCGTAAATCAGCCACTCAACCCGGATAAGCCCACACCATCCTTTTTAATGTGAGGGCCCTGGCCACGGCTGCATCCCATCTCTCCATCATAGGACCCGACTCCGAGTCCCCCATCTCCCAGGGTAAAGACAAGGGCTTCAGAGAAGAGGCGTCACATGTGTATACATATATACATATGAGAAAGTCCTGAGAAAACCTGTACAAGTAAGAGTAGAAAATATCCCAAAAGAAAAAGGGAGGAGAAAAAAAAAAAGGCCACACAACCTGCAGACGATAAATATGTGCATGAATACATTTTCAATAACCATTAACTGCAGAAAACTCAATATATATATATATATATATATATATATATATAAAAAATTATTATTAATTTTTTTGTTTGTTTGTTTTCTCCTCTCTCTGTCTTTTTCTTTTTGGACTCAATATTACATTTTTGATAGTATAACATAATTTCTAATCTGTGATTAAGCCCTGGTGGAGCATATATGTTAAGAGAAAAATGAATAAACAAAAAAAAAATTATCCTTTTCTCCTTTCTCTCCTTCCTTTTGGACTCAATATTAAGTTTTTCATAATATAACAAAATTTCTCATCTGAAATTAAGCTCTAATGGAGCGAATGGATTAAAAAAAAAAAAAATTTTGAAAAAATAAAATAAAATTGTCCTTTTTTTCCTTTCTCTCTTTCCTTTCAGGGCTCAATATTATGCTTTTAATAATGTAACATAATTTCTCATCTGAGATTAAGCCCTGATGGAGCATATGTGTTCAGAGAAAATATCCAGAAAGCTTCTTTGTTGCGGACCGCATCAGTATGCCTACCACCTCTAACATGTTTCGGTATTTGTTCTATCACGTATACACGCAGACCAATTTTACTGCGATTATGACATTCCACAAAATGTTTTGAGATATTAGAGATGTTCCTATCTGTGGGCTCTTCAATGTCATAAAGATGCTCCCTGATTCTAAATTTGAGCTTACGGATAGTTGAACCAACATATTTGAGGTTACAGATTGTGCATTCCGCAACATAAACGACGTGATCACTATTGCAGTTTAAGAAGCTTTTTACACTGAATTTTTCACTCTGATCGTAATTGTAAAAATGATTGGTTTTGAACTACACTGTGCAGGTTTTGCACGGAGTTTGTCCACACTTAAAATAACCCTTTAATGACAACCATGTTTGAGATGTGGGTTTTTTGTGATGGTTAACATTCAAACTAGGTGATAATACATTTCCTAGCATTTTTGCTTTCCTTGGCACTATTCTCACTCCATCTTTTAAGATGTTTATAATGACGGGATCATCTTGCAAAATGTGTAGATTGCGTCGCACTATCTGGGAAATGGACCTAAAATACGGACTATGATTAAGAACCAAAACTCTCAAGCTGTTTTTTTTTATTTGATTTCATCCTAGTTTTATTAATTAAGTCCGTCCTATTCCTAGTGTTTGCAGTCTGTTGTGCTCTGTTTAGGCTCCAATTGGGATAGTGTCGATCAAAAAGGCGCTGTCTGATAGTCCTGGATTCTATGTCAAAGCTGGCACTGGAGCTGCAATTCCGCTTAGCTCTAATAAATTCACCCACAGGAACAGCTTTGGTAACATGAAAAGGGTGGAATGAACGAGCATCCAAAATTGTATTACCTGCTGAAGGTTTTCTGTAGGTTTTAGCTACAATTGTGCAATTATTAACACCAATAAGTTCCAAATCCAGGAATTCCATTTTTTCACCATGATGACCATGTGTGAAATGCAAGTTAAACTTGTTGTCATTAAGGTAAGAGATGAAATTTGGAATCTCTGATACTGCCCCCTCCCAAAGAATGATCATATCATCTATATACTGTAATGCAGCGGCTTGCGGCATTACTGTAATGGTCCAGGGTGTGTTTTGGCTGACCATGTACCTCCGCCCCAGGTGACTGGTCACATGACTGTGACATCTCACAAGTTCTGTGCACACAGAAGGTCTGATCACATGACTGTGACATCAGCACAGGTCCTGTGTGTGCACTGGAGGATATATAAACCCTGGTAGATTTGAGACGGGGTGAAAGGCGTGAGGCCTGTTCTCGTGTGTGGGACACCGTTAGCCTGGAGAGGCTTAGTGAGGCCTAGAGAGGCCTGGTGAAGCATGGTGAAGCCTGGAGGGCCAGAGGCTGGATCCTTGTGTGTGAGAGATGCCAGTAGCCTTGGAGGGCAAAAGAGCTGGAGACCACGTTTGGTAAGCCTCTTGAAGCTCATCAAGAGAATGCCAAGAGTGTGTAAAGCAGTCATCAAAGCAAAAGGTGGCTACTTTGAAGAACCTAGAATATAAGACATATTTTCAGTTGTTTCACACTTTTTTGTTAAGTATATAATTCCACATGTGTTAATTCATAGTTTTGATGCCTTTAGTGTGAATGTACAATTTTCAAAGTCATGAAAATACAGAAAAATCTTTAAATGAGAAGGTGTGTCCAAACTTTTGGTCTGTACTGTAGTTGTTCACATGTATTACATCACATATTTCTCATTCAGTTTTTCCAGGGTACATTTTTGTTTTGTTTCCTCCTTTTTCTTTTCATATATTCAGTCTAGTCTTCTCTGTGATTGGTATTTTCTTGATTTTTTCATGTGTTTTTTGTATCCATGATTATTTGTTAGTATACTTAAGTCCAGTTCAGAATATTCTTTTTCATAGCCAGTGTTCAAGAGTTTTTTTTACTCGAAACGCGTATGGCATTTTTTATACACACCACCCCATAATATATGCTTTGTCGTCAGAGATGTCCATTTTTTGTTTTTTCTACAAATTTTTAAAAGGATTTGCCAATAAAGATTGTTGAATTTTAATCAATTGCCTGGTGTGTTGAGCTGGATCCATCTTCACTTCCTCACTATTAGTTCATGCAGTTTATCAGGGACTTCAGAGCAGGCTGAGAAGCAGAGCCAGCTCCACACTGGGCAGATGCCAGCTGTATTATATTGGTGACATCTGCCTCTAACAGCTGCGATCAGCATGCCTGCTGATTGTTGCTATTGACGTCATAAATGCAGCTGGCAATCACTGACAGCGGCATTTAAGTATGGCGATGCACTCCAGAAGCTAATACGAGCGCCCCTCTGCCTCCCTGCGACGTGATCGCAGGAAGCCGATGGGTTGCTATGACAACTGGTTGCCAGCGGAATGTGTCTGTGCCTGTCATGTGACCTCTTTTGTGACATCTGTCAAAATGTTAAATTACTGAAGCCAATAAGTAAATGTCATAATGATAAAAGAGATCAAAATACAACAATTGGAATATTGTGGCGGTTTGATTCTTGCACAATGCAATAAGAAGCGATCAAACAATAGTATATACCTCCAAATCACCAGCTTGCCATGCAAAAAAAAAATTGCCCTCACACAGCAACATTGATGGTAATATAAAAAAGTTACAGGTCTCGGAAAATGGCCACACAAACCAAATTTGTTTTTTTACAAAACTCAGATATTTTTTTAAGCCAGTAAAATAATGAAAAAAACTATACATATTTGTACAGGTAATTTTTACTGCATAGTGAGTGCCGTAAAAATAAGACCATAAAAACAATAGCAGAATTGCATTTTTTTCTTTTCATATCATTGCGCTAATATTTTTTTGACATTTTCTCTTACTCTATATGGTAATATGAATGGTGTCATTCAAAATGATATCTTGTCCCAAAAAACAAGCCTTCATAGTCTATCTAAGTGCAAAACTGAATTACCGACAATGTAAAAACGCAGAGGAAAGGAGTTAAAGATCTTGTCCTGTAATTTGTGATAAAAAAAAAATAAAACAATACCAGCTACCCAGAAAGAAACAGAGAATGATGGGCTGGCATGATATACGTCCTAGAACAGCCTTGATTGCATTGTCTGACTTTTGAAAAAAGTATATGGGACAACCCCTTTAATAATTGTACAGATAATGTATATGAGTTGATAAAGTTTTTTGTATTGATTTTTCTTTACTTTCTAGAAAGAACATCTACATTTTCCAGCACTGGCAGGCAGCATACTCTTAGAAAACATTAGCTAGAATGGTCTGGATTGCACAAGGCTGGCTGTGCATTACAATCTCCAAGGGCCTGTATCATTTCATAAATGAAATCAAATAAGTACAAGATGTTGTGCTTTTCATTCATATAAAACAGACGTCAACATCTTGGAAGACAAGTCATTAAGCATCCCATTCTAAACCTCTAACTTTATTGCTATTGATTTATGAGTCAAACTGTCATTTTATTGTGATGTCTTGCTGTCAGCTGTTAATAAAACATTAGACTGATAAATGTTTTGTCAATGTAATTTATTCTAAGCCTTTTTAGACATGGAAAGAAAGGTGGGGATTATCTTTCTGCAGTATGAGCATTTGGATTTGCTCATTAATCTCCTGTGCTTTTCCTGTTTGAGCAACGCATTCAATTTAAGGAGAAGACATTCATAAAGTTAATGTCAAAACAATGTGTTACTGGCACAGACTATAATTACTCTGCACAGGTACAGACACTAAATCCAACTGACATTAAAAATTCAGCACACTGTGTAGCAGAAAATCATGCATGTAGATTTTATAAACCTACACAGTAAAATATTACATAGCATAGCCATTCATCTTCCAAGGTAGGTCTAGGCAAGACTTTTATACTGCCTTACAATCATGAAACAGTACATTTGTGTTTCACTAAACTCCAAAAAAAGCAATATGAAAAGAAAACACAATCTTTCCTACTGAAAGGAAACCTATCACATAGAACATCATGTTCAATCTACCAGCAGCATTTTATGGAACAGAAGGAACAGAGATAATTGATATTCTTCTGGAAAAAAGACTCGGTGCGACTTGCAAATTTTTAATCAATATTTCTGCTTATGCTCTGTCTAGCAGTCCAGTGGGGGGTCCTATTGAGTGACAAGCAGCAATCACTGTTAGTGTGTGCATACATTAATAACTTATTTATTGAATAGGACCGCCCACTGGACTCATGAGCTCAGAAGCAAAGATTTAGCTCAATAAACTCTAAATTATACTGAATATTTTCGCAGAAATTTTTTTTATCCATTTTCTCAGCTTCTCCGGCTACTTAAGTTGCTGGTGGTGGATCGGTCTACTTATATGATGTGACAGGTTTCCTGAAAGCTCTTTTTAAACAGGCTAATTATATGAAATTTAGCTCTACATTCATAGATAAGTATCTAAAAAAATATATTTAATAATAATATATTTATCATAGCAATCAAAAAATTATCCAACGTATTTTATGTAGCCTATAGCTGTAGAGAAAGAGATTAAAATAAGTAAATAAAATTTAAAAAAAAAACAGGACCAAGTCAGAATAACCAAAAGATTAGAAGGAAAAGTGTGCGTTGTTTGAAATATTTTTTGAGCCCTCTTCATTGCTTCAGTAGTCTAATATTAGATGCATACTGTATACACACCACTTGAATACAGCAGCTGAATGTGATGAAAATGTGATGTTTCTTCCTACATTTTCTAATCCCATCCTATGCATGTAGCATTTTTTTCTTCACCTTTAATATAAAGATCTCCGGTTATTTTTGGAATACCTATTTTAATTGTCTACTCTAGATACTGTACAACACACGACTATGCTGCCATTGTTGCAATACAATACTATAAAAGGTTAAGATTTTGCAACTACCAAAACAGGATGAAAACACATTTAAAAATTTGCTGCACTGCTGGAAAGAAGTCTCTTGCTGCGATATTCTTAGAAGGTTCTTTTTTGTCTTCTACGCATTTCAATGCCATACTGGCATTTTTATCAAGTGTAAAAAAAACAAGATACCAGTACAGCATTGAAAAGCGTAGTGTGGTGACGGCGGACCCCTATGGATTTCCTTTTTTTTTAATAAATGTTTAAAAGAGGGTAATTGTCAGGGAGTGCTTTTTACAATGAAAGGACTTTTCTGTGTGTGTGCGTTTGTTTATTTTCACTACGGGGTTAGTAATGGGGGTGTCTGACTGATACTTCTCCATTACTAACCTCTGGGCTTGATGTCAGCAGACATTATACAGCTGACATCAACCCTAAAACCATTACCTCGATTGCCACTGCTCCAGGGCAATCGGAAAGAGCCGAGCCTAAGTGCCAGAATTGGCACATCTAATGGATATGCCATTTCTGGGGTGGCAGATGGATGGTCTTATTAGCCTAGGAAGGGGTCAATATTCATGGCCCTTCCCAGTCTATTAATATCAAGGGTCTCCCTTTTTTAATAACCAGTAAAGGCTAATCAGACAGCTTTGAGCTGATATTAATAGACTGGGAAGCTCCATTGATATTGGCCCCTTCCCAGACTAATAGAACCAGCTCACAGTGGTCTGCTTCCCCTCAGCTAGTTATTAAAAATAAGGGGGACCCCCATGCCATTTTTTTTCATTTATTTATTTTTGTGCTAAATATAAGTAAAGAAAACTACACACACAAATCACTGATTATATATCTCACTAACATATTTCTATCTATCTATCTGTCTACATATCTATCTTTCTATATCTTTGTACATTTAACACGTAAACATCTGGTCATTTGTATTCTTCATTCTATTCCATTACTAGTCACACTGAAGGTGCACATGGATGGCACACGGATTATGAACATATACAAACGTACATATGTATACATATGGTGTCATACTGACGCATGGATCAGACACGGACACGGAAATCTGACATTGGCAGTGAATGAAGGATGTGTGTTGCCTACTGAAGCCCTTTAAAGAGACAACAAAATTTTTCAACAAATACACTTGTAGAATCAGCTATGTAATCACACTAATATTTATCCTTGAAAAAACACTGCATGCAAGAGAAGGAAGGATACAAATTTGCACCTGGTCAGCACCACCTGGTCAGTACCTTTACGGTCCATGTCACATGCTGCAAGATTTGGAAAAAGGAAGAGTCGGAGGATAATGGGGAGGAAAAGGAGCAGGTGTAAGTGGAGGACAAAGACTTGAAGCAGGCAGGGGACGGCAGACAGTAAGAGCGAAAATGATAATGATTACAATGCTGGACACGACATACAACGATCACATTGGGGGTTACAACAATGAAACCATGGGGCTCTCATTCATGCTGAAGAGCATGGTAAGCTGTCTGCTGCAATGCTTTTGGGAGGATAGGCAAAATTTAAACATGAATCAAAGTGATGACTATTGGACAACCATGCTTTTAGACCCTTGCAATAAAAGCAAAATGGGGAATTTTTTTCAGCTTCTGAATGGAAGTCCAAATTGGCTTACTTCCAGAATAAGCTCTGTTACTTTCTCAAGGAAATTTTCACTGAGCAAACGACTGCCGCACACATGGCTGACCAGCAAACTGCTTTGTAATCCACGCAGACACAATGTTTTCCCGCATGTGCCAGCCTTTGGTCCATAACTGTCATGGGTGTGTCAGGTTTGACAGACAGTCATACAGGGTCTGGCTGTAGAAGCTCATTGTGTTTGGCCTTGCAAACATCTTCCTGATCCTTTCATGATCCCTCTCTCTCTAGAACCCAGCAGTTATGCTCACCTTGCTTGGGGATTATACCTTTAGGACCCAGCAGTGATCCTCACCTTCTGCTGCTAATTACCACACCCTTGTTGTATCCTTAAATGCCCTCAGTGGAGAGTTGCTGGTGATAGAATGTTCTTCTTCTATTCAGGCCTGGAATTCTAGTAGTCGGTTAGAATTTCCTTGAAGTTCCTTTGTGGATTATTGTCGTGTTCTCTCCGGAGTCATCTTAAAGCTAAGTGTATTCCTTTGTTTGTTTCCCTTGTGTGTACTTTAGTTTGCAGTGGGGCTGACTAGTGCTCACCCCTCCCCCTCCCTACCTAGGGCCTAGCTTTAGGGTCAGCTAGGGCCAGGTTTCCTGCTTGGCGATTAGTGAAGAACCGATATAGGGTCCATAGGGGAGTCAGGGTTTGTTGTTTGAGCTACCCCTTTACCTACTTGTAGAGCACCGTTCCTTTTTCCTGTCGTTATACGCTGGGTTTTCCCCATACCTAGCGTGACAATAACGAGTAACTAAGACAGCTGCAACACGTGCGGTATTTTTTGCATAATTGACCAGATGTTGTTTTTACTATTGTGACAACCTGTCACACTTCCAACATAGACACACTGAACAGTCACATTTGGTTGTACCTAAACTGTGTCCCTTTTCAGGCATATACCCTTAGCCCCGATCCCATGGATTTCTGGCCACATTAGACCAGGGGCAAGAACTGGCCCAGTTTGCTGTGGAAATTCTGTCTTGTCCAGCCTCTAGTGTTATGTTTGAGAGGGTGGATTTGTCAAATCAAAGTAGATCAGGTTATCTGCCACAAGCATGGAAAACCTAACATTTATTGAAATGAATCAAGTATGGATCAGTGCAGACTTTCATGTGACTGATAGCTGATACCAATGATTAAATTGGTCATACTGTATATCTGCCTGCTTAACTGTCCATTGACTGCTGTCTATACCATTCTACTGCCTCCAGTGCTGATGGACCACATTCTGCCAGCTGTCTACTCCCTGTTCATCATGTCATCAAAACTGTAGAACTACTGCCTCCAAGGCTGTCATTGCTGGCCCTCACCTGCCAAGCATCTCTTTGCCTGCCCCATCTTAACATTCTACCATGCTTCTCCTGGAGCATCTACTGCAAGGCCACACACCTCCTTGCTTCCCACTGTATTTATTAGTGCTAGATAGTACTACTAATACTAGGAAATGTACTTTCATGTTTTTGCGTCCTCAAGAGACAGTACATACCATGAAAAACCTTAAAAACTCAATTTTATTAGACATTCATTAAAAGAAAAAGACAATGCAAACAAAAAAGTATTTTCTTGATACAGTGCTGGCCAAAAGTATTTGATTGCAATCACAAATTCTTTGGTCTTATTATCTTCATTTAATTTGCTTGCAAGGAAAAAACACAAAAGAGAATGAAGCAAAAATCAAATCATTGATCATTTCACACAAAACTTCAAAAAAGGGCCGGACAAAAGTATTGGCACCCTCAGCCTAATACTTGGTTGCACAACCTTTAGCCAAAATAACTGCGAACAACCGCTTCCGGTATCCATCAATGAGTTTCTTACAATGCTCTGCTGGAATTGTAGACCATTCTTCTTTGGCAAACTGCTCCAGGTCCCTGATATTTGAAGGGTGCCTTCTCCAAACTGCCATTTTGAGATCTCTCCACAGGTGTTCTATGGGATTCAGGTCTGGACTCATTGCTGGCCACCTTAGAAGTCTCCAGTGCTTTCTCTCAAACCATTTTATAGTGCTTTTGGAAGTGTTTTTGGGTCATTTTCCTGCTGGAAGACCCATGACTTCTGAGGGAGACCCAGCTTTCTCACACTGGGCCCTACATTATGCTGCAAAATTTGTTGGTAGTCTTCAGACTTCATAATGCCATGCACACGGTCAAGCAGTCCAGTGCCAGAGGCAGCAAAGCAACCCCAAAACATCAGGGAACCTCCGCCATGTTTGACTGTAGGGACCGTGTTCTTTTCTTTGAATGCCTCTTTTTTTTTCCTGTACACTCTATGTTGATGCTTTTTCCCAAAAAGCTCTACTTTTGTCTCATCTGACCAGAGAACATTCTTCCAAAACGTTTTAGGCTTTCTCAGGAAAGTTTTGGCAAACTACAGCCTGGCTTTTTTATGTCTCGGGGTAAGAAGTGGGGTCTTCCTGGGTATCCTACCATACAGTCCCTTTTCATTCAGACGCCGACGGATAGTACAGGTTGACACTGTTGTACCCTCGGACTGCAGGGCAGCTTGAACTTGTTTGGATGTTAGTCGAGGTTCTTTATCCACCATCCGCACAATCTTGCGTTGAAATCTCTTGTCAATTTTTCTTTTCCGTCCACATCTAGGGAGGTTAGCCACAGTGCCATGGGCTTTAAACTTCTTGATGACACTGGGCACGGAAGACACAGGAACATTCAGGTCTTTGGAGATGGACTTGTAGCCTTGAGATTGCTCATGCTTCCTCACAATTTGGTTTCTCAAGTCCTCAGACAGTTCTTTGGTCGTCTTTCTTTTCTCCATGCTCAATGTGGTACACACAAGGACACAGGACAGAGGTTGAGTCAACTTTAATCCATGCTAACTGGCTGCAAGTGTGATTTAGTTATTGCCAACACCTGTTAGGTGCCACAGGTAAGTTACAGGTGCTGTTAATTACACGAATAAGAGAAGCATCACATGATTTTTCAAAGGGTGCCAATACTTTTGTCCACCCCCTTTTTTAGGTTTGGTGTGGAATTATATCCAATTTGGCTTTAGGACAATTCTTTTTGGGTTTTTTTCATTGAAGACAAATTAAATGAAGAGAATAATACCAAAGAATTTGTGATTGCAATCATTTTCAGGAAGAAACTGAGTATCATCTGACAGAATTGCAGGGGTGCCAATACTTTAGGCCAGCACTGTAATCAGGCAACCCTGATGTCTACCTAACCATGGAGGCTGGTACACTAAACGATACAACAAATGGCATCTCCGCTCCTCGAATGCTATCCCTGTGTATCCTTATATGACCTTATTTATAAATCTCTAGGGAATATACAGTACAGACCAAAAGTTTGGACACACCTTCTCATTTAAAGATTTTTCTGTATTTTCATAACTATGAAAATTGTACATTCACACTGAAGGCATCAAAACTATGAATTAACACATGTGGAATTATATACTTAACAAAAATGTGTGAAACAACTGAAAATATGTCTTGTATTCTAGGTTCTTCAAAGTAGCCACCTTTTGCTTTGATGACTGGTTTGCACACTCTTGGCATTCTCTTGATGAGCTTCAAGAGGTAGTCACCGGAAATGGTTTTCACTTCACAGGTGTGCCCTGTCAGGTTTAATAAGTGGGATTTCTTGCCTTATAAATGGGGTTGGGACCATCAGTTGTGTTGTGCAGTAGTCAAGTGGATACACAGATGATAGTCCTACTGAATAGACTGTTAGATGTTTTTTTCTTGCCATAATACAAATTCTAAGTAAAGAAAAACAAGTGGCCATCATTACTTTAAGAAATGAAGGTCAGTCAGTCCGTATAATTGGGAAAACTTTGAAAGTGTCCCCAAGTGCAGTTGCAAAAACCATCAAGCGCTACAAAGAAACTGGCTCACATGAGGACTGCCCCAGGAAAGGAAGACCAAGAGTCACCTCTGATTCTGAGGATAAGTTTATCTGAGTCACCAGCCTCAGAAATCACAAGTTAACAGCAGCTCAGATTAGAGACCAGGTCAATGCCCCACAGAGTTCTAGCAGCAGACACATCTCTTCAACAACTGTTAAGAGGAGACTTTGTGCAGCAGGCCTTCATGGTAAAATAGCTGCTATTAAACCACTGCTAAGGACAGGCAACAAGCAGAAGAGACTTGTTTGGGATAAAGAACACAAGGAATGGACATTAGACCAGTGGAAATCTGTGCTTTGGTCTGATGAGTCCAAATTTGAGATCTTTGGTTCCAACCACCGTTTCTTTGTGCTACGCAGAAAACGTGAACGGATGGACTCTACATGCCTGGTTCCCACAGTGAAGCATGGAGGAGGAGGTGTGATGGTGTGGGGATGCTTTGCTAGTGACACTGTTGGGGATTTATTCAAAATTGAAGGCATACTGGACCAGCATGGCTACCACAGCATCTTGCAGCGGCATGCTATTCCATCCGGTTTGCGTTTAGTTGGACCATCATTTATTTTGCAACAGGACAATGACCCCAAACACACCTCCAGGCTGTGTAAGGGCTATTTGGCCAAGAAGGAGAGTGATGGGGTGCTACGCCAGATGACCTGGCCTCCACAGTCACCAGACCTGAACCCAATCAAGATGGTTTGGGTTGAGCTGGACCACAGAGTGAAGGCAAAAGGGCCAACAAGTGCTAAGCATCTCTGGGAACTCCTTCAAGATTGTTGGAAGACCATTTCCGGTGACTACCTCTTGAAGCTCATCAAGAGAATGCCAAGAGTGTACAAAGCAGTCATCAAAGCAAATGATGGCTACTTTGAAGAACCTAGAATATAAGACATATTTTCAGTTGTTTCACACTTTTTTGTTAAGTATATAATTCCACATGTGTTAATTCATAGTTTTGATGCCTTCAGTGTGAATGTACAATTTTCATAGTCATGAAAATACAGAAAAATCTTTAAATGAGAAGGTGTGTCCAAACTTTTGGTCTGTACTGTAGATCACAGTGATACTAAACAAAATCAATATAAATGGATATACCATGATAGGAAAAAATGGGGTGTACTTATTACACTCATCAAAAAAATATATATATCAAGGCACCAGCACATATGTCAAGTGGGAAACACCTTTACCTACCCACTACATTAACCCTTGATTGGTACAAGGTCAATCATATGTGTAGAAAGTAATGTTATAATAGATATAGTCAAAAAATAGGTGGGGCATTATGTGATAGATTTTGATAATAAAAAAACACTGATGTATAAAAATTATTTTAGAATAAGAGATACACAAACTCAGGGCCCCCATCATGTTTTTACTGAGATAATTTTGGGGTAGATACAATGTTTTGATTGCCTCTTATTGCGGTGGCCAAAAAAAATAATTCTTACATTTTAATTATTTTTCTCATTGCGCAATTTATCGATCGGATTATGTAACTTTAAATTCTCGTAGATTGGACTATTACAAATGCAATGATACCAAATAGATGGGGTATTCTTTTTAATTGATTTATTTTTAATGGGGCAAAAGGGTGGTGATTAGAGACAAGCGGTGTTCGACTAGAACTATTCGCCAATCTCAAATTCGAGGTGTTTTGGGTGGTGTTCGAGTCGTTAGACGAACGCGAACGATTTGCAAAAAATTCGGCTATTCGTGGTTATGTTCGATAACTGTTCGTGCACCAAAAGCGTAACTGGATTTTTCACATCATGCAGGGATTGTCTGCCACTCACTGTAATGTCACAGCCATGGTGGTTGTGGCGTTACAGTGATTGCCCAAATCTATGGGAACAGTGCTCACAGTGAAACATGAAAAGACGGCAATTCAGCAGCGGCATACACCGGTACCCGACAATTTAGAACAGAAAGAATAGAGCATCACACATTGATTAGATAGATAGAAACATGTCAGTCACATATATAATAAGTACAGTGATAGTGTTGATTGCTGTACTTGTCATTTAGTGTTAAAATAAAAAGGATTTATTAAAAAAAAATTGGCGTGGGGTTCCCCGTCATTTTAGTCTCTAGCGGAGGTTAAGCAGACAGCTGGGGCAGATGTTTGAAGCCTGGGAAGGGGGTAATACCCATGGAGCTTCCCAGGCTACTAATATCAGCCCCCAACTGAATACCTAGCCTTTACTAGCTATTAAAATGGGGGAACCCCAAAAAAATGATGTGGGATCCCCCCTATTTTAATAGCTAGCAAAGGCTAGGCAGACAGCTGGGGGCTGATATTAATAGCCCAGGAAGGGTGCCATGAATATTGGCCCCCTCCCAGGCTAGAAACACCAGCCGTCAGCTGCCCCAGAAATGGCGCATCCATTTGATGCGCCAATTCTGGCACTTAGCCTCGCTCTTCCCACTGCCCTGTAGCGGTGGCAGTGGGGTAATAGGGCTGGGGTTGATGTCAGCTTATAATTCCAGCTGACATCAAACCCAGGTTAGTAATGGAGAGGCGTCTATAAGACTCCCCCATTACTAACCCCACAGTCAAAGTTAAAAAAAAACACAAATACCCAGAATAAAGTCCTTTAATTGAAATAAACACACAATTCTTTATTGCTCTAAATTAAACCATACTTACAATCACGCCCATTCCAGCTGAAGCCAATGTCTTCTGCAATAAAAGTAAAATAATAAACCAATCTCATCCTTACCTTTCCATGGTTCCCAGGATGGCTCCAGCTCTGCTATATTCACATGACAGGCTGGATCGCAGCCGAAAGCTGCCATCCAGCTTGCAATGACGCAGACACTGAGAAGCGCAGGCATGCTTGCGCTCCTCAGTGTCTGGCAGTGATGGCATCCAGATGAGCCGAGTTCATGTCCAATGAACTCAGCTCATCTCATGCACGTCACTGAAAGCGTGGGAGAATTCTCCTGCACATGCGGTGAGCGTGAGAGAATTCTCCTGCGCTCACGGCAAGCGCAAGCGCAGGAGAATTTTCCCACGCTGTCAGTGACGTGCATGAAGTGAGTTGAGTTCATTGGACATGACCTTGGCTCATCTGGATGCCATCACAGCCAGACACTGAGGAGCGCAAGCATGCCTGCGCTTCTCAGTGTCTGGGTCATGGCAAGCTGGATGGCAGCTTTCGGCTGCGATCCAGCCTTTCATGTGAATGTAGCAGAGCTGGAGCTGTCCTGGGAACCATGGAAAGGTAAGGATGAGGTTGGTTTATTATTTTACTTTTATTGCAGAAGAGATTGGCTTCAGCTGGAATGGGCGTGATGGTAAGTATGGTTTAATTTAGAACATTAAAAAATTGTGTGTTTATTTCAATTAAAGGACTTTATTCTGGGTGGTGTGTTTTTTTTAAATACTTTACTAGAAATTCATGGCGGTCATGTCTAATATTGGCGTGACCCCATGAATTTCGGGCTTAGGGCCAGCTGATAATACCAAGCTGGCCCTAACCCCTTTATTACCCAGTGAGCCACCGCACCAGGGCCCTGGATGAGTTGGGTACAGCGCCAGAAGATGGCGCTTCTATGAACGCGCCATTTTCTGGGGTGGCTGCGGACTGCAATTTGCAGCGGGGGGGGGGGGCCCAGAAAGCTTGGGCCTCCCTGCACTGAGGATTCCAGCCCCCAGCTGCCTAGTTGTACCTGGCTGGACACAAAAATAGGGCGAAGCCCCACGTATTTTTTTTAAAAATTATTTTATGAAATTCATGAAATAATTAAAAAAAAAATGGCTTCCCTATATTGTTGTGTCCGGCCAGGTACAAATAGGCAGCTGGTGGTTGGGGGCAGCCCGTTCCTGCCTGCTGTACCTGGCTGGACACAACAATATAGGGAAGCCCTTTTTTTTTAAATTATTTCATGAATTTCATGAAATAATAAAAAGAAAAAATACGTGGGGCTTCGCCCTATTTTTGTGTCCAGCCAGGTACAACCAGGCAGCTGGGGGCTGGAATCCGCAGTGCAGGGAGACCCAAGCTTTCTGGGCCCCCCCCCGCTGCAAATTGCAGTCTGCAGCCACCCCAGAAAATGGCGCGTTCATAGAAGCGCCATCTTCTGGCGCTGTACCCAACTCATCCAGGGCCCTGGTGCGGTGGCTCACTGGGTAATAAAGGGGTTAGGGCCAGCTTGGTATTATCAGCTGGCCCTAAGCCCGAAATTCATGAGGTGACGCCAATATTAGACATGACCGCCATGAATTTCTAGTAAAGTATTTAAAAAAAACACAACACCCAGAATAAAGTCCTTTAATTGAAATAAACACACAATTTTTAATGTTCTAAATTAAACCATTCTTACCATCACGCCCATTCCAGCTGAAGCCAATCTCTTCTGCAATAAAAGTAAAATAATAAACCAACATCATCCTTACCTTTCCATGGTTCCCAGGACAGCTTCAGCTCTGCTACATTCACATGACAGGCTGGATCGCAGCTGAAAGCTGCCATCCAGCTTGCCATGCTGCAGACATTGGGATGCGCAGGCATGCTTGCACTCCTCGGTATCGGGCTGTGATGGCATCCAGATGAGCGAATTCATGTCCAATGAACTCAGCTCACCTCATGTACGTCACTGACAGCGTGGAAAATATTCATGGCACCCTTCCTGGGCTATTAATATCAGCCCCCAGCTGTCTGCCTAGCCTTTGCTAGCTATTAAAATAGGGGAGACCCCACGTCATTTTTTTGGGTTGTCCCCCCTTTTAATAGCTAGTAAAGGCTAGGTATTCAGCTGGGGGCTGATATTAGAAGCCTTGGAAGCTCCGTGGATATTACCCCCTTCCCAGGCTTCAAACATCTGCCCCAGCCATCTGCTTAACCTCCGCTAGAGACTAAAATGACGGGGAACCCCAAGCCAATTTTTTTTTAATAAATCCTTTATTTTAACACTAAATGACAAGTACAGTAATGAACACTATCACTGTACTTATTATATATGTGACTGACATGTTTCTATCTATCTAATCTTTGTGTGATGCTCTATTCTTTCTGTTCTAAATTGTCGGGTACTGATGCTTAATTGCCAGCCGGCTTTTTTAAAGAGAGTGTCTTCTGAGCAGTTTGTCAGCTTTAGGACACCTTTGAAGGTGTTTTCTATGTGTTTTTATTTGCCTGCCATTGGTTTTAACGGTGTTCGACGGTGTTCGACAGTGTTCTAAGGTGTTCGACGAACAGTTCCGCGAACATCCCGGTGTTCGACGAACCGAACCAAACCCGAACACTACGGGGGTGGCTCAACACTAGTGGTGATTTGAATTTTTGTGATTTTTTTATTTTTTTCATATTTTTAAAAACTCTTTATAAACTTTTTACTGTATTTAATAGTCCCCACGATCATGTCACATGCACTGATGGGCATGTGTAATGACACCACCCCTCCCTGCCGACGCGTTTTAGATGCTGCTGTCAGAGATTGACAGCGGCAATTAACAGGTTAACAGTTGACAGCTCCGCCCGAGGCTGTTACAGGTACATGATAGCTGATTAAATCAGTCATCACCTGCTGGAAAAGATGTCAGGGACAAAAAATATGACGTACATATACATAATATGCTGTAAAGGAGTTAATGGGCTGCTGAAAAATATAATCAAACCTACCGTATTTCTGGACTCAAACTATCCCATGGAACCAGCTTTACTAGTGAAAAATAGTTTACAAAATTCAAAGTGATAGATAGCCTTAATACTATTTTAGCTTAAAAAATTCTGAAAAAAAATCTGAAAAATGTGTAGGAGACCAACAGTGTACTCACTGAGGTCATTGTTATTTTACTTACTGTTTTTCCAAAACCAAGGAACTATTAATTATAAAATCCAAATTGCCAAGCACTGATTTTTTTCCTGCAGCAAAGAATTTTCAATTTTCTTTTCTTAAAATTGTACTTGAACCTGGTGTTTGCCAGAATATAAATAAACTAATATTGACTCAGTGATCGCATACAGGAGAGAGAAATAGTCTCTTTTTAATTTTACATAATAGAAATCTGCTCATCTACTTCTCTAATACTGAACAAAATAATTATATTCTTTACTATTCAAAAGATTAGCAGACTTGTTCCTTGCTATAGGAAAAAAGGTGTAAAAAATAAAATAAACATAAAACTTTGTAAATGTTGCAAAGTTTTTCTATTTATTTAAGCTCTGGCTAACTATTATTGAAAAGTAAAATTGAAATGGAATCTGTCAGCAGGATTTTAACCCCCAAAATATTCATATGTGCATGCAGCTCTTTCAAATACAAGTCCAGCAATACATTTACATGGCCAGTCCATACCTCCGAAAAATCAGAGTTTGAATTGATACGCAAATGAGGCTGTAGATCTATTCTGCTCCTGCTTGATTAACAGCCTATATATTGTGTGACTTCAGGCAACAAAGATGTCAGTCAAGCAGGAGGAGGCTGCACTCGGCATGGAATAGAGCTGGAGTGACAGAAGCTTCAGATCTACTGATTTTTCAGAAATGGAGATATAGACTGACCATGTAAAGGCACTGCTGAACTTGTCTTTGAAAGACCTTCATGCACATATAAATTAAAGAATTAATCTGCCAAGTTTTAATGTGACAAATTCAGCATCATTTTCTCACTGTCCATAATTTCTATATAGAATAGGGTTTAGGGGGTAACACTTCTCCTTGTGGAGAGTGAAATGCCTGACATGCCAGGGTAAAGAGACATATAGGCCATACCATGCTCCTCTGGGAAATTAAATATGCAAATTATTGCAGGAAAATTACTTTTAACTTTAGAGTCACCTATTGGAAGTAGCAATTTTAAAAGTGAATATCAACTCTTTAACGAGCCTTGCCACATGACTTAGGACAAAAGCCTAACCAGAATTTCAATTTGCAGACTCGTGTTTTGGGATATTGCCCCTTCTCAGTGCAAAGCATGAGATCTGATTTGGCTGTTTGTGAGGCCTCTGACTGGAGTCTAAGGAATAATAGGTGGCACTAGAGTTAAGTTATTTTCCTCCTTGAAGAAGCAATTTTCATATATAGAATAGGAAAATTGATATTTAATAATTTGTGGTCACTAGATTGTGACAGAGCTGCACCGAAAAAAAGGTGAATCTGCTGAAGGGTGAGTATAACAGTAGGTGCAGGGACATTAGGTTTAAAGCATCACTCCAGTGCTGAAAAAAAATGCTGGAGTGGTGCTTGAACATTTGTTAATCTCTAATAGACCCTATGTGTACAAGCAAACACTAGAAACCTCACGTTTACTATATTCTTGACTACTTAGCAATCACATACTAAAGATCATAGGCGGATTATAATGAGGACGATCTGGGCTACCGCCCGGGGCCCCGAACCTCCAGGGGGCCAGGGGCTCCGGGGTGTCTATGGCCAGATGGTCCTCATTATATGTGCGGCACTGCGGCACATATCGGCAGACAGTGGCGGGGGGGCCAGGACCGCTCCCCCAGCAGTGGCGCACGGCCACTGCTTCTTCTTCGGCCAGGCCAGCACTGCAGCAGTTAACTTCCCTGTGCTGGCCCGGCCGCGTCACTGCTAGGAGACACCGCCCTGTGCGCGGCCGTGTCTCCTAGCTCTGACGTCACGCAGTGCGCACCCGGCCTGCAGTGCTACTTACCACCGGAGAGGAGCAGGAGCCAGGAGGACTGGAGCTGAGCCGGGGGATGTTGAGTCTGTGTGTGTATGTGTGTGTATGTATGTATGTGTGTGTGTGTGTGTGCAGGCAGATATCATTCTGTGATGTCTGTTTATATGTATTTTTGTGTTTCAAATGTGTTTATGCGTGTATGTATATGTCTGTATATGTTTGTGCGCATGCGTGACTGCGTGCGGCCTCCTGCTGAGTACAGATGGTGCTGTGCGGCCTCCTGCTGTCTCGGGGGGGGGGTGCCGTGCGGCCTCCCGCTGTGTATAGTTGGCGCCGTGCAGCCTCCCGCTGTGTATAGATGGCGCCGTGCGGCCTCCCGCTGTGTATAGATGGCGCCGTGCGGCCTCCCGCTGTGTATAGATGGCGCCATACGGCCTCCCTCTGTGTATAGATGGCGCCGTGCGGCCTCCCGCTGTGTATAGATGGCATCGTGCGGCCCCTGCTGTGTATAGATGGCATCGTGCGGCCTCCCGCTGTGTATAGATGGCGCCGTGCGGCCTCCTGCTGTCTCGGGGGGGCGCTGTGCAGCCTCCTGCTGTGTATAGATGGCATCGTGTGGCCTCCTGCTGTGTATAGATAACGCCGTTCAGCCTCCCGCTGTGTATAGGTGGCGCCGTGCAGCCTCCCGCTGTGTATAGATGGTGCCGTGCGGCCTCCTGCTGTGTATAGATGGCGCCGTGCGGCCTCCCGCTGTGTATAGATGGCATTGTGTGGCCCCCTTCTGTGTATAGATGGCATCGTGTGGCCTCCCGCTGTGTATAGATGGCGCCGTGCGGCCTCCTGCTGTCTCGGGGGGGGCGCCGTGCAGCCTCCTGCTGTGTATAGCTGGCGCCGTGCGGCTTCCTGCTGTGTATAGATGGCGCCGTGCGGCCTCCCGCTGTGTATAGGTGGCGCCGTGCAGCCTCCCGCTGTGTATAGATGGCGTCGTGCGGCCTCCCGCTGTGTATAGGTGGCGCCATGCAGCCTCCCCCTGTGTATATAAGGCGCCGTGCGGCCTCCTGCTGTGTATAGATGGCGCCGTGCGGCCTCCCACTGTGCGTAGGTGGCGCCGTGTGGCCTCCCGCTGTGTATATATGGCGCCGTGGGGCCTCTTGCTGTGTATAGATGTGTATGTGTGTGTGTATGTGTGTGTGTATGTATGTATGTGTGTGTGTGTGTGTGTGTGTGTGTAGGCAGATATCATTGTGTGATGTCTGTTTATATGTATTTTTGTGTTTCAATTGTGTTTATTCGTGTATGTATATGTCTGTATATGTTTGTGTGCGTGCGTGACTGCGTGCGGCCTCCTGCTGAGTATAGATGGTGCCGTGCAGCCTCCCGCTGTGTAAAGATGGCGCCATGCGGCCTTCCGCTGTGTATAGATGGCGCCGTGCAGCCTCCCGCTGTGTATAGATGGCTCCGTGCGACCTCCCGCTGTGTATAGATGGTGCCGTGCAGCCTCCCGCTGTGTATAGATGGCACCGTGCGGCCTCCCACTGTGTATAGATGGCATCGTGCGGCCCCCTGCTGTGTATAGATGGCATCGTGCGGCCTCCCGCTGTGTCGGGGGGGCGCCGTGCGGCCTCCCACTGTGTATAGATGGCGCCGTGCAGCCTCCCGCTGTGTATAGATGGCTCCGTGCGACCTCCCGCTGTGTATAGATGGTGCCGTGCAGCCTCCCGCTGTGTATAGATGGCACCGTGCGGCCTCCCACTGTGTATAGATGGCATCGTACGGCCCCCTGCTGTGTATAGATGGCATCGTGCGGCCTCCCGCTGTGTATAGATGGCGCCGTGCGGCCTCCTGCTGTCTCTGGGGGGGGCACCGTGCAGCCTCCCGCTGTGTATAGATGGCATCGTGCGGCCTCCTGCTGTCTCTGGGCGCCGTGCAGCCTCCTGCTGTGTATAGATGGCGCCGTGCGGCCTCCTGCTGTGTATAGATGGTGCCGTGCGGCCTCCCGCTGTGTATAGGTGGTGCCGTGCAGCCTCCCGCTGTGTATAGATGGCGCCGTGCGGCCTCCTGCTGTGTATATATGACGCTGTGTGGCCTCCCGCTGTGTAGAGGTGGCGCCATGCAGCCTCCCTCTGTGTATAGATGGTGCCGTGCGGCCTCCCGCTGTGTATAGGTGGCACTGTGCGGCATCCCGCAGTGTATAGATGGCTACATGTGGCCTCCTGCTGTGTATAGATGGCTACATGCAGCCTCCCGCTGTGTATAGATGGCACCATATGGCCTCCCGCCGTGTATAGATGGGTACGTGTGCTCAATATTGAGTCATACAATTAATGTAAGGCTATGTGCCCACGATGCAGAAATGCTTCAGATTTTTTTTGAGCGTTTCTGCATGCGGATTGTGCATGCGTTTTTCCTGCCAGGGAATGTGAATCGTTCTTCACTTGCAATTCCGCATGCGGGTTGACAAGCGCTTTCCAAGCGATTTTAGCATCACTTGGAAAGTGCTTGACAACTTGGTCACACTATATAAATCCATGCAACCGGCATGGATTTATATAGTGTGACTGTAAAAGAATGGTAAAAAATAAATATATAATTACCTTCTGATGGCCTGCCGACGTCAGCGGTCGCGTGACCCATCACATGACTAAATGACGTCACGGCAGGTCCTTTTCAGACCATCGCGAGCTGCCGGCAAGCCAGGACGCATCGGATAAAGACATATTCTTTTTTTACAGGTTCTATGGTACCCGGGTCCGGAGGAGAGTCTCCTCTTCTCCAAACCCGGGTACCATCCGCACATTGAAACGCATGGATTCTGCATGTACAGATGCAGTGATGTGGATTCCATGTGGTCCAATGCAAGTCAATGGCGGCGAAAGCGCCGCACTTCCGCAAAATAATTGGTAGTGCTGCGGATTTTTCCGCAATGATAATCCGCAGCGGAAATTTCCGCAGCATGTGCACAGCACATGCGGATTATCATTGGGGAACACGGCAGACCTTCTAGCAAGCGTTTCTGCAGTGGAATTGTCGCTGCGGAAATGCTTAAAAAACGCATAGTGGGCACACAGCCTAAAAAAAATTATTATAATTAATATTGTGCCAAATTAATTTCACGTGAACTATCACATGATCTATCACAGGGGATCATGTGACATGTCACGTGATACATCAGGTGTGTGTGTGGGTGGGGGGGCCCGTGCCTTCTTAACTGCCCGGGGCCCTTGCTACTCTTAATCCACCCCTGCTAAAGATGCACCTAATTTCAGACAGAAACATATTCATGAGCACATCAGTAAGATGCCCATCAATAGTTTAACTAGACTGCATAGAAGTTACAAGTTCTTTCCTTTATTTACATAGGTTTCCACTGGGTTCTCCACTTTTGTCTCACTCTCCAAGAATATTCTGAGAGATAAACTGACCCTAGTGGGTATTGGGGATAAGTACCAGCTACTGACAGTCTTGATTCACAACTATCAACATAACAAAGAATTATAAACTACAATTTAACTCTCTTGCATGAAAAAATAGCATTACAATATTTAAAGGAGTTGTCCGGCCTTAGAGTACCAGTGTACAGTCACTCTATGTGACTACAGACTTGTGAATCCTCACATTGCACGCACTGCTGGCGCCAGGAGCGGGCAGTCATGTGACCCCAAGTATGCGAATTGCATACTTCCTGCCACATTCTGATTAGAGGTGTCCAGCCTCGGTCAATACACTTGCATTGAGTGAGGCTGCGCACATCTAGTCGGCACGTGCCCAGAGTAAGCATGAGTGACTGCAGACTTGTACCCTAGGGCTGGACATCCCCTTATAGTTATTAGTTAAAGTCTGAGGGAAGTTTGAGGGAAGTCTGTCATAACCAGCGAGTTCTGTTAGTTCACTGGTAGCAAGCTGAACATGGATGCTAAAAATATTCATGTGTTTAACGGGAAGTACAGTGCATACCTATTGATTTCTGGCCTTTAGAAAAACACATACAGTATCTTTTGGCAGGTACTCTCTAAGTACTATTTAATATATTTAACTATGCACTTTAAAAATGAAAGCCACAAGTTGACCATGCCTCGTTGTTTTTGTGTTATACAGGGGCACTGAGGATCCAAAACCTTCTCTAGTATCATGTATCATATTATTTAGATATGAATATAGTTTTCCACAATGAGATATTTTATTCAAAATGGCATCATGAATCACCTTTAAATCCCATAGGACAGCCTAGCATCTTTCTAGATAACATAATTGCATTATTTAAATAGGCTTATATTTAGTAACTCAATGTGCACTGAATAAATACATGGATACGTTGGTAAAGTTGCTCCAGATTTGTCATAATGACAAATTTATCTTAGTGGTGAGTAGTCACAGGATTATAAGTGCTCTCAATCTGCAATTCCTTGCTATGAAGTAAAGTGAATATATATAGGGTAACCTCCTGTCTCTGACACTGCTGCTTTTATCTCAGAGAGATATTTACAAATAGACCAGCGAGCGGCTTGTGCTCAATTCAGCACCGTCATGGGATTTATTTATGTGTAAAGCCAGCATTTTCATCGCCAGACAACCTCACAGTGGATAAACTTCTCTGACAGATTTATGTGGTCTAGAAGTCTGCCTCTTCCTTACAGCTGATGCTTCTCTCATATCTTAGAAAAATTACAGGAAATGTGTATTGCAGGAACAGAAAACCGGGAAGAATAATACATGTCCTACATTGCTTCTTAATGTGCTTTCGAATGTAGAACATGAACTATATAAAATAGGTAAGGAAGAGTAACACTGGAAATACTTCAGATAAATGATCAAATTAATTTACTGCTTCGTCAAATTTAAACTTTTTAACCCTTTTAATATTTATTAATGTGATGTTTTGCTAGAGAGAAGTCTTAAGTGGGATGTTACAGGAGGCTGGGGCTGCACTCACTTCTCTGTAGTGTCAATCACATCTCCTGAAACAGGACTTCATTAGGGGGAGGTGATGAGGTCACTTATTACAACTATTGTCACCACCATACCCGGATGACATCCTGGTTCAGAAGAGGTGATCGAGAAGTGACCACATCTTCAGTTGCGGTCGCCACCGTCACAGTCACTGCTTCTAACACCAGTCTTTCTTCCTGAAATGAATCATCATCAGGGAGCAGTGATATAAGCAGTTTGAGAAACAACAGCACTGCCCCCTGATGATAATTTGTTTGAAGGCGGTGATAAAAGAAGTATAAGTAACAACAGTGCTGCACCACAGCTTTTATCACCGCCTTCAAACTAATCATAATCAGGTGGCGATGGTGGTGTCACTCTCACTGCTTCTATTACTTCTATCACTGCCCCCTCATGACAATTCGTTTCACCGAAAGAGACTGCAGTGTAAGAAGCAGTGACTGTAATGGCTGTGGAAACTGAAGATGTCTTCACTCCTCGATCACCTCTACTGAATCAGAATGTCATCAGGGTTTGGCGGTGACTGTAACTATGGTAACTGCAGTGCCAACCCCTTATAAAGTCTCATTTCAGAAGGGATGATAGATGCTGCAGAGAAGTAAGTGCAGCCTCTGCCTCCTGTGGCATCCCGTTTGAGACTCCTCTCAAATGAAACATCACAGGAAGTAAAGTGAAAAAACACATATAGGAAATAGCAGGATAGGGAAAAGTGTAGGAAATGTAATAATAAAGCTAATTTAAAAATTGATTAGGGCTGAAAAAATATATATTCATAAAGAGCCTTATAGGTATTGAATATCTGCTTTAACCCAAAAAGTAGATGTCATAAGGAGAAAAAAAATCAAACCTCACTAGAAAAAATGCAAAAAAAACCTTATGAAAAAGTTGAATGCACCCCAAATTGGTATCAATAAAACCAAACCATTTTACCATCTTGTCTTGGTCACCTGAGATGGCCATTGGGATTAAAACAGTTTAATTAAATTAGTGATGCGTAGAAATTTAAACATTGGCTGAGCTACCTGTGAGATTGAACAATACCTGTGGCCCAGGGAGGTGTGAAATTGAACAATGCCTGTGCAACTCAATGGCAGACCATAGTGTGAAAGTAAATAGTGTCATACAAACTCAATGAACTGCCAGTATCTTAGGTAAATTATTCCTGAACAATTTACTTCTCCCCACTGTTATATTTGAAATTCTGGTTAATATGGTTTCACATATGTCTTGCATTGGTGACCTGTGTTCATCCTTCTGTGGTGGAAGCAAAGCTGAACTTTGGGATCCTGATAAATGCTCCAAAAACGCAACAAAACCTGTGTTTTTGATGCAGCTTCTTTCCTGCCAAGAGATCAGGTTTTGCTACAGAAAAAAAAATGCTGAAAAAACGCAACGTGTGAACATAGCCTTAAAGTTATCCACAATCATCTTTTAAATTATTTAAGACAAGGTAATGGAAACATAATTATTTATACCTATTACTAAAGAAATATAACTTGATGTATGATATATATAAACAAAAAATCATTGCAAGAAGTAAAAACAATTGCAGAGTCACATAGGATAAAAGCCAGTAGAATCACAGAGGTACATTTAACCAATCATCCAATAAATCATTTTGATAATGAGAGAATATATACAGTCGAAACCAGAAGTTTACATACACTATATAAAAAGACACATATACATGTTTTCAGCAAAAGAGAAGCATACTGGCACCACACCATCTGCGTTAATCACTAGTACTTGTTTCAGTCCGTGTGCTCAAATATTGCTCCGGGGGTGCAGAAAGCCAAATAAATATACGGCATGAAGACAGGAAAACGTGAAGGCAGCACTCACCAAATCTTCTTAGAAAATGTCCTTTATTGATACATATGGGACATATCAGCGTTCAGTGTGTGGCAGGAACCCCAAGGGGTGTGCGGGGGAGGGAAGAGCAAAGGACTACGGCCGTTTCGCAGCCTTCCGGCCCTTCAACAGGTCCAAGGTAGTTTGACCATCTGATCACTTCCTTTTAAAATATTCCATACACATATGTGAATAATTAAGCCTATTCCAGAAATAATCGGGTGACCAGGAGGTTCACATAAGGACTTATGTACCTTGGGCAGGCATTACCAATGAGGTTTTTGGGGGAAACATGGCAGTAGTTCATCCGCCATTTTTTTGGACAAGATACTGCTCTCCACAGAGGTTCTTAAGAGTTTGCGTAATTGATTTTTAGGATTAGGATTTTATGATAATTTTTTATAAGTATTTCAATCCGAAAGCTGTCTCGATGCTTCAGCTTAATATTGTGACTTTTTTAGAAGTACAATATTTCCCCCTTTGTCCGCTTTGCGGATTATGACATCATCCCATGTTTTGATTTCACTGAGTGCGGCTTTTTCACCAGAACTCAAATTGTCAAGGGGTTTATTACATATTAAGGCTTGAACATCTGAGATTACTTTCTCCTGAAAAAGATCGATCAAATTTCATGGATTCACAGGTGGCATAAAAACTGATCTAACGCCACGTTTAAAAGGCACACAAGGAGTAGAATTGAGTTTATATTCCTCAGTGGAGAGCGGTTCTCCCAAACTGAGTAGGACATTCACATCTGATGGTTGCACTCTATCTTGGGCCAACGCACTAAATCCCAAATGGTCTATGAAACTTGGGATCTCTCCTACTGCTGGAGTCGTGGTTTGATGCTCTTTATTGATAAACATTTTATGCAAATGCATTTTGCGTGTAGCTTTATATAGATCTATCTTGAAGTCTGTATGATCGAAGGGCTCGGGAATGCAAAAGTTCAAGCCTCTTTTTAATAAACTCAAATGGTTTAGTGAAAGAGTCTGATCAGTCAAATTTATTATTTCATTGTTCACAATGCTAGGCCTAGTTACTTCCTCCACTACACCTGTTTGCGTTTCGTGCCGCCTATCATCACGTTCCTGTTTCCTTTTCCAATGCTTTCCTCCTCACCTGGACCGTCTAGCAGCAGATTGGAGTTTTTTGGAGCGGATTCTGTTGATCTAATATCCATATTCTCTGTTCCATTCGGTTCATCTGCAATAGTAGAGTCAGAGTCCGTGGTCCATCCATCTTGATCCACTCTTTTTTCTTTCTGTAACTATGTTGAAAATTACTTTGTGTTGTGAATTTAAAGTTTCTCTTTTTCATATTTTTATTCCACATAAATACATTATTGGTTTCATAGTCCCTTTTGTCTTTAAGAAATTTCTCCTTTTTTCTTTTGTTTCATGTCTGCCAGTAACGGAACCAATTTTTTGTCAAGTTTATTCAGGAAAGTTTTCATCTGGTTCTCCATTAATCTTGTTGTGAGCTCCATTTTTGCTTTTTCCAATTGTGTATTAATATCAATTAATTATTTTTCGTTCCGAGCTAGAACCAGTTTTAATAATTGTGAGGAACAATCCAGGTGTGCTCTTTCCCATTCCACCTGGAAAGTTTTGTCCTCTTTAAACTGGGAAATTTCCTTGAAGACCCGAAGGCCACGAGGAACCGGGTCAGAATCCACATAAGATTTGAGGAATTTGACAGTCCAAAACAAGCCTGATCTCTTTTTCTGCCAGAGAAGTGATCATATTCTCTAAAGTCTTAATGCCAATAACTTCTAGTTCGTCCTTGCTATTGCAGTCTGCAAAAAACTCCCCCGCATTTTCGCGTCCTGCCAAAAGACCGCTTTGTGTAATATGAGTTGCTGAGTCCATAGTGACAACACTGTAGGATTATACCTTTCAGTGGATAGGGTGTGCCTGCTTCTAAGAACAAGGTAAGTCAATTCAGCAAAAGAGAAGCATACCGGCACCACACCATCTGCATCAATCACTAGTACTTGTCTCAGTCTGTGTGCTCAAAGATTTCTCCGGCGGTGCAGAAAGCCAAATAAATATACGGCATGAAGACAGGAAAACGTAAAGGCAGCAAATCTTCTTAGAAAATGTCCTTTATTGATACATATGGGACATATCAGCATTCGACGTGTGACAGGAACCCCAAGGGTTGTGCGGGGCAGGGAGGAGCAAAGGACTACTGCTGTTTCGCAGCCTTCCAGTGCTTCAACGGGTTCAAAGTAAGTTGACCATCTGATCACTTCCTTTTAAAGTGTTCCATACACATATGTGAATAATTAAAACATATAATCAAAGCCAGATGGATACTGAATTCTGATGCTCAGGGTCCGGTGGGACTCAATGAGAAGATATATCTGTCAATATTTTTGTAAATCATTATTAATTTATTGTGATATCTTGTTATGCTTAAACTGGAAATGTTTGGAGTTGTTTTTAATCTTGATTAATAAATGCCTTAAAACATTCTCTTTCTCTCATTATTCTGGCATTTGGAAAATATTAAAAATTATGGTAATCCTAATTGACCTAAAACCGGAAAGGTTTTTTCTGATTACGTGTCAGATATTGAGATATTGAGAAAAACATGCATATGTATCTTTTTATATAGTGTATGTAAACTTCTGGTTTCAACTGTATATATACATAATGTAGGCGTAGGCTGCTATAAAGTTCCAAAGCACGTAATATTGGCTATACCAAAATGCAACAAACCTCAGAGCAACCCCCAGTCTCCAGCAAGAACTTGTTACCCATTTAATATAAAGGCCACACAGATGTCACCAACCCAAAAGTGCATTGCACTGCCAAATGCACGCAAATCTTGTGTTAAGATAAAACATTGCAATGGTTTAATAAGTGCAAAGTTTACACAGTGTACCGACTTCATTTCCTTCTTGTTGTTTATAGTGGGATAAGTCTCCATTAGACCATTTGCTCCTACTGCGATCTTCCTCCACGGTCATGTACACCCATTCCCCCACAGCATAAAAAGTGGTTATTTCTTGTTGCCTTAAAATGGTTTTCCCACCAATAAAGTTAATTTTAATCAACATTTTAATCAATAGATCTTACAATAATGATAAGTTTCACAATTGAATGTGTTTTAAAAAAAAAATCTTGTGCTGAGATAATCTTATATATGTGCCCCTACTATGTACTGTGTAATGGCTGTGTCTGACCTTATTGGGACATCGTCTGAACATACCATATGTCCTGGGCAGGAGAGGATGCGAAAGAGTATACAGACTGCATGGGATCATAGTTGATTCTTTCTGAGGTAAAATGTTACTTAAACACAGACAAAGAAATGTTTTACCTCACAGAAAGCAGCTGTGATCCCATGCTGTAATTTCTGTATCTTCTCTTTTGCTTCCTCTCCTGCCCATGAGCTGTGCTATGATCAAACCTTGTCCTTGCACAGTGAGACACAGCCATTACATAAAATACAGCAGGGTCACATTTATAAGATTATCTCAGCACAGGAATATTCTTTTTAAACATCCAATTGTGGAACTTATTTTTATTCCAAGATCTATTACCGTATATACTCAAGTATAAGCCGACCCGAGTATAAGCCGAGGTATCTAATTTTACCAAAAAAACTGGGAAAACTTATTGACTCAAGTATAAGCCTGGGGTGGGAATGCAGAAGCTACTGGTAAATTTCCCCATCCTGGTACGCATTGCTTCCTCATCCCCAATCCTGGCATGCATGGCCCCCTCATCCCCAATCCTAGTATATATGGCCCCCCCTCAACCCAATCCTGGTATCCATGGTGCGCTCATCACCAATCCTGGTATGTAGGCACCCTCATCCTCAATTGTGGTATGTATGGCACCCTCATCTCCAATCCTGGTATGTATGGCCACCTCATCCCCAATCCTGGTATGCATGGCCTCCTTTTCCCCAATCCCGGTGTGCATGGCCTCCTCATCCCCAATCCTGGTATGCATGGCCTCCTCATCCCCCAATCCTGGTATGTAACCCACCCCTCATCTCCCAATCCTGGTATGTATGGCCCCATCACTGCCCACATAAAAAATAAACACTTATACTCACCTTCCTTCCTCACCTCTGCGCCAGCGCTGTGCCCTCTTCTGCTGCAGCAGCTCATGTCAGCATCTGAGCAGTGCATGAATTCACTGCTCTCAGACACTGATGTGAGCTGCTGGCATATTCACTCCTGTGGTGGGCCACTGGGGACGTGCCAGATGTTTAAGAAGGGCCAACTGGGGTATGTAGTCTCACTGGCAGCAGATAATTATGTCACAGTAGCTGAAGTGGGTCGCTGGACCCCTCAACACTTCTCTCTTGTCCACAACAATTTTAAAGGCGGGAGGTGGCACTTGTGGATGGTATGGGACCCCCCAGGGGCACTCCTGTAGCAGTGGTGCCTGGGTGCAGGTTTTGGATTGTCCGTGATGCTTGTGTAATCTTAAGCAGCCAGACACGCTGGTGAACTTGTAAACATAACAATTTTACTGAAGGAGGTAATCGGGTGCAGTCTCTCTTAAAGGCAAAGTTCACAGTATATTGTGCATATGAAAGTAATGGTTCTCTCCTCATGAGACAAGCGAGGTTATGGCCTCTCAGAGTGGCTGGAGCAGAGTTCTCTTCGCTTGCTAGTAGAGGAAATGCTATGCGCAGTCCAAGAAATATTATACTGATGGAGGGACCTTCACAGATTGGCTCTCTTTGGAAACACACTAAAGTGTGGAAGTACTCACAGTTTTTAGCCCACCATTCCCTCTCGCAGGGGGTAGGTTTAAAAAAGTTGGTGGCGTGGCAGCCACTTTGATCTGGTCCTGGCTAGAAGCAAAACAGGATAATCAGCGTGCAGGAGAGCCCATGTGCAGCGTTATCTCTCCTGACTGGAAGAGGCTTCACTCTTGTTGTGAAGGAGATTATGTGAGGATAAATGTTCCCCCAGAGTGGACTGGCATTGGAAAAACTCCTCTCTGAGGGAATTGTGTCTCTCCTGTCTCTTCCTTAGGCATCTTGAACTGTCCCCAACTGGTTTGTACCAGTGATCAGTCAGCGTGTACCCTGAGCTGGGAGGCTTCTGCCAGCCGTTTCTATGGCAGCTTGTTGTGAGGAGAATAATCACTTAGCTTTCATACACACACATTGGCCAATAGATGGCAGGAAAGTACAATTTACAATGCAATGTATTATATCCCCTAACTCAGTACCCAAAATGGAACAAATATACAGCCACATGACAACTGTCTCATTTAGCAGCATTAGAACGGGTACTGCAATGCCACAAACTCCCCCTCTTAAGAAAAGCTGTCCTCAGCGTACAGTTGGAGGGTGAAGCCTTGTACAAATGACAAAGTTAGGGATACAGAGGAAAAAGTGCTTTACACAAGTGCATGGCAAAATGGAATAATTACTAGTAAAACCAACGTAGGATGTGAACATGAGAAATATTTGGAAACATCGTTGGGATAGAGTCTCTAGGCATTTGATGTAAATGTCCATACCTACAAGAAATGCAATAATAGATAAATATGAGCATAAACAACATTCTTAGTAATAACTAAAATACTGTTACATGTAAATGGGGTTAATGAAGTTTAAGATTTCTTGGCTTTGTGAGCCAGGCACAGTCCTTGACCAGTTATAGTGACTAGAAAAAGAACACATATTAATCTGGTAAATCTGAGTATGTAAATACCAAGAGGACCTATCATTCAAGAAGGATATATGGTGAAGTAACTAGTCCCTGTACCGAGCAGGTATGATACCTTTAGTACTCCCCTCAGAGCATATGAAAGGTACTGTTCATTGGCTGGAGATTAGTTCAGGTTCTGTGGTCACTTCAGGCTGAAGAAAAGTATTCTCTGTTGAGGTAGGAATGAACTGACGTAGCCAGGAAATGCAAATTGTGGAGCAAAGATAAGTTCAGCGAGGCTCTGCAGTCTTTCTGATGAATCTGGAGGATTCTGTGTTCCAATCAAAGTTGACTTGGGTAGTAGTGACTCTCTCAGGAGTTATTTCTTGAGAAACAGTTTTAAGTGGTTTCTGTGTACCGTCTGGGGTTTCCAACCAATTTTGGAAATCTCGTACACATCAGACGATGGAAAGGGTATAGCAGTTATTGTGTACGGTTCAACTTCCCAAAGTGGATCCAATTTTTCAGTCCGATGGTTGTTTTGTAATTAGTCAGACATAAAAGACCAAAAGGACTCTTTATGGAAAAACTGCGGGGTATAGCACATTTGACTTAATATCTGCAATGTTTATTAGCATTTAATCTATTAGGTGCCTATGTACGCATTTGCGTACTAGGATACCTGTGGAATATCATTACTTTCCATACTTTTGAATATAATATGCTATTTTTCTTTTGCTGTCCTTTGATAAAATTTGAGTGACTTGCACTGAGGATCCTATGTGTTTTCATGGGTTTCCATTGTACACTTAGTTTATAAATTTTAGCAACTTGTTCTGTCTCACTCTATATGGTTCTTTTTCACTTATATGAGAATGTATTCTTAATAAAATTTATTATACGTATGACTAAAACTGACCCCGCAGTTTTTCCATAAAGAGTCCTTTTGGTCTTTTATGTCTGACTCTAATAATTACAAGAACCCTTAGATATCTTCATTTTATTATTTTGGGTTGATTGAATGGACTACACATCTCAGATCAGAGGATTCTTTTTGCTTTGGTTTAGTGCATGAAATCGGGACAGACCCCACCTTGTGTGGCATCTTCATAGGTTTTCTAAGTCGTCAATTAGTAGGGGCTTGGCATGGGAATGTTGATTATAGTCTTCTGTTGTCTTCTTTGTGCTTCTTCCATGTGAGAATCAACAATTTCCTTAGCTTCCGCCATGCGTCTGCGGTGTTCAATCACCCAGTCTGTTTGTGGAAAAGGATTAATAGTGTCAGGTACTTGTACACCTAGAGCCAAGTCTGAAGGCAACTGGCCTTGTTGGCAGAACATCAGATAAAATGGAGTATGACCAGTTGAGCAATGGGTGGTGTTATTGTAGACGTGGACAAGATCTTTCAGAATCTTAGGCCACTCAATTCCCTTGGTGGCAAAAGCAGTGCGCAACATTTCGATGATGACTTGGTTATCTTTCACATAGTCCATTATCTTGTGGATGGTAAGCAGTGGTACGCAGTTTCTTGCAATCTTTGTACTTGCAATGCTCGTGGAAAAGTTGAGATTCAAAGGCAGGTCCGCAATCAGTGAGGATGTGGTCTGGACATCCATAGTGTTGCATGAACTCAGTATAAAAGACTTCAGCTGCAGTTTTGGATGTAAGATCTTTGACAGGAGTAATAGCGGCAAGCTTTGCGTAATGGTCCACCATCGTGAGGGCATATATATAGCCAGAGCGAGTTGGGCCCAATTTCACATGATCAAGAGCAACAATTTCTCCTGGATTTGTGACTTGATAGGGTGTAGGGGAGCTTTTTGATCTCTGCATCCATCTTTTGTGATATTACATGCGGGACATTTTCGGCACCAACTTCCAATATCTCCTCTCATACCGACCCAGTAGAACCTTCGGCAGATGGTAGCTTCAGTTTTATGGACACTGAAATGGCCAGAGCGATCATGATAGGCTTCAAGGATGACCCATGCATCTCTCCGGGGAATGAGTATTTGGTGAAGTCTGTCGCCTGAGAAAGGGTCCAAAGTGTTTCTCATTATGAGCCCTTTCTGGACAAATAGGCATTTTCTCTGTCTCCAGAGCCGGTAAGTTCCACATCAGGATGAACTTGTCGTAGCCGGGTTGGAACTCTTCCAGTAGTAAGGAAGTCATGGAGTTCTCCCAGGACTCTGCTCTCTTCTTGTAATTTATTCCACAGGGAAGGTTCTTGAACAGGTTCAGCAGGTGGCTTGGAATGAGACTCTCCCTTTTCAGCAGAGGCAGTGATGGCACTCTGCTGAGAAAACCTTGAGTAGAAAGGAGGCATTTCTACCTCTTCCCAGATGTCATCTCAGGGTGGTTCTTCTCCAACAGGCAGCTGGGACAATGCATCGGCATTGACATTTGATTTTCCACTGCGGTATTTGACTGTGAATTTGTAGTTTGCTAAGCATGAAGCCCACCGTTGTTCCATGGCTCCTAACCGGGCAGTATCCAGGTGCACTAGCAGATTATTGTCTGTGTAGACAGGAAAGGGCGTCACAGCCAGGTTATCCTTGAATTTTTCTGTAACAGACCAGACAAGTGCAAGCAGTTCAAGCTTGAACGAACTGTAGTTGCTGTCATTCTCAGCTCCTCTGAGGCTGCGGCTGGCGTAAGCAATCACATGTCCCTTATTGTCCTGGACCTGTGACAAAACAGCACCTAGCCCTTGGTGGCTAGCATCTGTATACAAAAGTAATGGCTGAGTGTAATCAGGATAGGCCAGGAAAGGTGGCTGGGTAAGAAGGTCTTTCAGTGTTTGGAATGCTTGTTCTTGATGATTTATCCAGTCTACTGGAAGCCTTCGGTGGTAGTTTTCCTTGCGACATCCCCGTAGCAACTCAGTAAGTGGTTCAGACACTTGAGCAAAGTGAGGAATAAAGACGCGATAGTAGCCTGCAAATCCCAAAAAGATTTGCACTTCTTTGACTGTAGTGGGCTTTTGAACTGCAGCAATTTTGTCGGGGTCAGGTTGTAGCTCTTCCGCGCTTACCACATGTCCAAGGTAGTTGACTCATGGCTTTAGCAAGTGGCATTTGGAGGGTTTGATTTAGAGGCCATGTTGGCTTAGTGTTACTGGTCCGGGTGGTGCAACCTCTGTGCCTTGATGCAAGGAGGGACCAGAGGGGAGTAACTTAGTGCCTACTCGGACCGACCCAGGTCACACGGCTGCTTAACGGCGGCTTAGTCGACTCCGTGAACCAAGGAGGGACCGGGCAGGTGAACCAGGTGCCACTCTGGGACCGACCTTGTGTGAGAGCAGGTGACTCCCACGGGTCATATGACAGGAGCTGACTGGTACAGCGGATGGGCACGGCAGGTGGCCTGGAGGGTGATCTGGGTAGACAAGCAGGCGGGTACAGGGAATAGCCAGACAGGTACTAACGGGTAAACGAGCAGGCAGGTACGGCAGGAATCCTGGCAGGATTCTCCAGGTTGGCAGGATGGCAAGCACGGCAGGTAACTGGCAGGAGCTCCGGGTAGGCAGGCTGGCGGGCACAGCTGATAGACAGAATGGCGGGCAGGACTGTTAGACATACTGGTGGGCAGGACTGTTAGACAGACTAGAGGGCAAGGAACCTGAGGGCTGAGGGGAGTGTTAGCACACAAACAACAACCTTGCACAAGCACCTCCATTTTGGAGGAGGTGCTTAATATAGGGGCAGTCCTCCGGCCATTGGCCGGGGACTCTTTAGGACGGCGCGCGCTGCCCCTTTAAGAGGGAGGGAGCGCACGCCCTAAGCACGGTGCCCGGGAAGCTGCGTGCAGTGCATGCCATGGCAGCAGGGGAACAGGAAGACGCCGGACCGGGTCCGTGGCGGTGAGGGGAACGGCGTCTCTCCCCGGCAGGAGGCAGAGACGCCGATTCTACACTTAGCACCTTAAAGACTTCAGACAGATGATGAATGTGGTCTTCATATGTCTGGGAATAGACAATGACATCATCAAGGTAAAGGAGGGCACTCCGAAAATTTTCTTGGCCAAGACGTCTCTCCATTAGCCGTTGGAACGTAGCAGGGGCAAAGCAAAGCCCGAAAGGCATAAAGTTAAATTCAAAAAGCCTCATTGATGTGGTAAAGGCAGTCTTCTCTCTGTCTTCTTGTGCCATGTGAACTTGCCAGTATCCGCAGATTAATTCAAAAGTAGAGAAGTAGGAGGCAGATCCAAGAGCAGTCAGGGATTCTTCAATTCGTGGCATGGGATAGGCATGCTTGTGTGTGATGTTGTTCAATTTGTGGTAATCCACGCAGAAACGGATGGAGCTATCATTCATTTTTACCAGGACCAGCGATGCAGCCCAAGGGCTTTGACTTTCACGTATGACATCAGCCTCTTTCATGTGTTGAAGCATTTTCTTCACAGGCTGGTACTTCGCAGGTGGTATGGGACGATGTCGCTCCTTGATAGGAGGATGATCACCTGTGAGGATTCGATGCTGAATCAGAGTAGTCTTACTGAAATCCAATGGGTGCTTACTGAATGCTTGTTGATAATGTTTGGCAATGTTCAGAACTGCATTGATTCTTTCTACTGGAGTAGTGGCATCTCCCACATTCAGCTCAGTCCATGCGAGGTCTGAAGTAACCTTCTTACTGTCTTGGACAGCCTGGGTAGAATGTTGATTAGCTATTACTTCCGTTGAGATGATGTCTTCTGGTGAGAGTTGAGACAGCTGTGCTTCTGGATGAAATTTGTGAAGGGTAAGAGGTGCATCACTTAAGCTAATCATTCAAACTGGCACTCTTCAGTTGGAGACAATTACAATGCTGTGATCAGCTTTCACTAATGGTTGTCCATCTAGCAGGATTGGTTCGAGGAGAGCCTGATCATCTTGATTTTCAATACCTGGTCAGGCACGGCACCATACCATTGTTTCAGAACTAGGCTGTAGAATCACCGGTCGGTTGTCTCGGACGAGGACACAACAAATTTCAGCCTTGCTATTTGCAAACTTCTGCTGGGTGACAAGCACACGGATGGCATGCTGAATGGTCTGCTGATCAGAAGATGTAGCTGTAGGGAGAGAGGCATGCAAGCCAGACAACACTTCCGGAAAACAATTTCTAAGAACATTCATGCCTGGAATCATTACAGCAAAACCCTCATCGTCTACCTCAGTTTCAATGACATCCTGTCTTTGGAGCTTAATGTCCCCAATCCGAATAGTGGGCTCCCAGTAACCCTGGTGAGGTATGGGTTACCATCACTAGCTATAATGTTCATCCAGACATCTGAAGGGTTATTTAAGTCACTAAAGTCCCAATGTTCAAGATATGCCCGCTTCTGCAAAGTAGTTACCTATGAGCCGGTATCAACAAGAGCTTCCAGAGGGACACCGTTTACCAGCACAGTTATGTGTGGGCAGGGCGAGATGAAGCTAGGCACCCACAGGAATGCTCCCTCTGGACCTTTTCTTCTTCCTCCTGAGGGGCGGTCCTCAGCCTCGGTGGTGGCCTATTTAATAGTGATGAGCGAGCACTAAAATGCTCGGGTACTCGTTGTTCGAGTCGAGCAAATTGGAATGTTCGAGTGCTCGGACCGAGTAACAAGCCCAATGTAAGTCTATGGGAAACTCGAGCATTTTTCCAACGGATCCCCCGGGGGTCTGCAGTGGGCCTAAAAATTGCCCAAATCGATGGGAACAGTGCTCAAACGACATGGGACAGCATTGAGAAGACTACTGGAAGAATTTATGACTCCAAGGTCACTGCTGTCAACAATGTTGTCAGAGGTATTACGCCATTTTTATGGACTCACAATAAAATATACAAAAACAAAACCAAAATGGATTTTCCTGGGAAATATGTTAAGGAACATCCTTTCCAGGGTAATGACTTGTATATTAGGCAAAATAAATATACAAAACAAAAATGTTTCTACACACCTTGGGCTATGTTCACACATAGCGCTTATGATGCGTTTTTGCACATTTGCATTGCTTTCAACGAAGACAAATACATTCACAAGGAAATGTAATTTTAACATTTTACAACCTTATCTGGCCATGTGGTATGTGACACATCATCAGACACATCCTGTTTCATTTATGATGGAGGGACTCTGAAAGCCACAAAGCCTATTTTCGCAGGGCCATCAGGCAGCCATTACGATTCTTAAAGGGCCAGCAGTCTGCCCTCGCTATTGTTAGAGAGCCATCAGCCGGCTATGCTTTTTTGTTCCCATTATTAATGAGTGGGTCTCCTATACTGTTATTGCGTATGCAGTGACTGCAATGGCTACAAAAAATTTGGAGGAAATCCAATGCCACTTGTAAGAAATGTAGAGGTCAGAGGGCCTCCTGCAAAAAATGCTCCCATTATTAGGAAGTGTGTCTCCCATACTGTTTGCCTATGCAGTGAAGCAACAGCTGCCAAAAATTTGGAGGAATGCCAATGCCATTGCACGAGACGTACAGGTCGGAGGGCCTCCTGCAAAAAATGATCCCATTATTAGGAAGTGTGTCTACCATACTGGTTGCCTATGCAGTGAAGCAACGGCTGACAAAAATTTGGAGCAACTCCAATGCCCCTTGCAACAGACGTACAGGTCAGAGGGTCTCCTGAAAACAATGTTCCCTCTAGTGATGGGCGAGCACTAAAATGCTTTGGTGCTCGATGCTCGGGTCGAGCACATTGCAATACTCGGGTGCTCGACCCGAGCAACGAGGCCAATGTAAGAGTCTATGGGAAACTCGAGCATTTTTCAGATGGCTCCCCCAACGGTCTGCAGAGGGCCTACAAATTGCCCAAATCGATGGGAATAGTGCTCAAATGACATGGGGACAGCATGGGAAAGACCCCTGGAAGCATTTCTGACTCCCAGGTCACTTCTGTCAACAACGTTGTCAGAGGTATTATGCCACTTTTACGGACTCACAATAAAACATACAAAAACGAAACCAAAATGGATTTTCCTGGGAAATATGTTAAGGAACATCCTTTCCAGGGTAATGACTTGTATATAAAGCAAAATAAATAACCAAAACAAAAAATGCTCTTCCACACCTAGGGCTATATTCACACGTAGCGTTTTTGATGCGTTTTTTCAATTTTGCATTGATTTAAACCGTGACAAATGCATTCATCAGGAAATGTCATTTTAACATTTTACAACCATTTCTGGCCATGTAGTGTGTGAGATATCAACAGACACATCGTGTTTCATTTATGAAGTAGGGACTCTGAAAGTCACAAAGCCTATTTTTATAGGGCCATCAGGCGACCTTTACTATTCTTAAAGGGCCAGCAGTCGGCCTTCACTATTCTTAGAGCGCCATCAGCCGGCTATGTTTTATTGTTCCCATTACTAAAGAGTGGGTCTCCTATACTGTTATTACATATGCAGTGAGTGGCAGGGCTGCCCAAAATTTGGACGCACCTCAATACCACTTTGAAAATTTGGACTCTTTGAAGAGACTTAGAGGAGGGCCACCTTAAAACATTGTTCCCATTATTAGGAAGTGGGTCTCCCATTCTGTTTGCCTATGCAATGAATGCAAGGGTTGCCAAAAATTTGGAGGAACTCCAATGCCCCTTGGAAGAGACGTGTAGGTCAGAGGGCCTCCTGAAAACAATGATCTCATTATTAGGGAGTGGGTCTCCCATTGTGTATGCCTATGCAGTGAATGCAAGGGCTGCCAAATATTGGGAGGCACTCCAATGCCCCTTGAAAGAGACGTGGAGGAGGGCCTCATAAAAAAATGTTCCCATTAGAAAGGAGTGGGTCTCCTATACTTGTAATGGCCATGTACTAAGTGTATGGGCTGACAAACATTTACCCCTGGGGGGTATACATGAACATACTGCATAAAAATTTTTTTTACGGGTATCATAAACACCCTTTAAAAAAATTATGTGGGTGTTGCATCACGGACCATGGTCACCCTGGTGATATGGTGGTGGAGGATGAGGAGAAGACGGAGGACAAGAGCAAATAGCCAAAATCAGGAAGCCTATACCCATGTCTGTGTGTGAAGTTGTGCATGGGAATACACCTCCCAAAAAAGACACTGGATTTGAGTTTATGTTAAGCTGCTTTCAGAGAAGTCTGGCCCAATCCAGCCATTGTTCATTTTTATAAGAGTCAGCCTGTCAGCATTTTCAGTTGACAGGCGGATGCGCTTATCAGTTATAATTCCACCAGCGGCACGAAAAACCCACTCTGATAAAACGCTGGCGGCAGGGCAGGCCAGGACCTGCAAGGCATAGAGAGCCAGTTCATTCCTCGTATCCAGCTTGGATACCCAATAATTATAAGGCACAGAGGAATCACGGAGGACGTTGGTACGGTCAGCAAGGTACTACCTCAGCATCTTCCCAAACTTTGCACTCCTTGTGAGAGTACCCCGTGCCTCAGGGCTTGTGCGATGGGAGGGGCTGAGAAAATTCTCCCAGAACTTTGACAGTGTTCCCCTGCCTCTGCTCAATTGAAGTTGTGTCTCTCTCGCCTGTACTCCTTGGTTGTCCAATGAACTGTGACCTCTGCCTCCAGCGTTTTCAGATGGGAATTTTTTTTAATAGGTCCGCAACAGGGGCCTTCTGGTACAGCCCCATGTTTGTAGACCTGTCCGCCTCCGGAATAAGAGATATATAGTTCTCCTTGTAGCGTGGGTCTAGAAGTGTCACCAACCAGTAATGAATGTCACCCAAAATTTTGAGAACGCGAGGGTCATGGGAAAGGCAGCGTAACATAAACACAGCCTTGTATGCCAGACTGCTAAAAGGCAAGACTACCATGTCCTCATCAAGAGGATGACTGACCATGTTCTCCTCCTCCTCCTCCTCTCTGTCCTTTGACCATCCACGCTGAACAGACATTATGACAGCTGTGCAGGTAGTACCGTCTATAGCGCATGAAACTAGCTCCTGTTCTTCCTCCTCCTCCTCTTCCTAATTGTCACCCAATCCACGTTGGGATGAGATGAGGCTGGGCTGTGTGTAATCACCCTGTATGGTTCCTTGTTCAATCTCATCAAACTCCGCTTGCAATGCATCCTTTTTGATTGTGAGCAGAGAGCATTTCAGAAGACAGAGAAACAGGATGGTGACGCTAATTATAGCGTCATCGCCGCTCACCATCTTGATGGAGTCCTCAAAGTTTTGGAGGATGGTACATATGTCTGACATCCATGTCCACTCCTGAGGTCTTGTGTGGAGTCTGAACTGAATACTGACAGCCTTCATGGTGCTGGTACTCAACCACTGCCCTCTTCTGCTTATAAATCCTTCCCAACATGTAAAATGGGCACACAGGCGGCGTACTTTAACAAGCAGATCTGGCACCTCCGGGTAGGGTTTGAGAAACCGTTGAACCATGAGGTTAAACACATGGGCCAGGCATGGTACGTGTGTGAGCTCGCCTTGCCTCAGAGCCGCCACCAGTTTCCAGCTATTATCACACACGACCATGGCTGGCTGTAGATTCAGTGGTTTGAGCCACAGATCTGCCTGCTCTTCCAGAGCTGTCCACAACTCTTCAGCATTGTGCGATTTGTCACATAAGCATATTAGCTTTAGCATAGCCTGTTGCCGCTTGGCCGAGGCAGTGCTGCAGTGCTTCCAGCTTGTGACTGATGTGGTCATTTCGGAGATAGAGGCTGAAGAGGAGGAGGAGGCTGAGGAGGATGAGGTGCAGGAGCTGTAGTCTGTGGAGGCAACCCTGATTGACCTAGGACCCGCAATCCTTGGTGTCGGGAGGACGAGTTCCGTCCCGATGTCCGACTGGTCCCGGCTTCCACCATATTAACCCGGTGTGCCATCAGTGAGATGTACCGTCCCTGCCCTCAAGCACTTGTCCACGTGTCCGTGGTTAGGTGGACTTTCCAGGTAACAGCGTTGTTCAGTGCACTGCTAATATTTTGGGACATGTGCTTGTGTAATGCGGGGACGGCACACCGGGAGAAATAGTGGCGGCTGGGGACCGAGTACCGAGGGACGGCCGCTACTATCAGGTTGTGGAATACTTCTGTCTCCATGAGCCTAAAAGGCAACATTTCGAGCACAAGGAGTCGTGAAATGTGGGAATTTAGTAGTGTGGCCTGTGAGGCGTTGGCTGCGTATTTACGCTTGCGTTCCAAGGACTGGGGTATGGACAACTGAACGCTGCACTGGGACTAGGACGTGGACGTGCTTCCTGATTCTGCTACTTGAGAGTGTGCAACGACAGGTGCAAGGCAGGAGGCACCTTCGCATGCACCATGGACAGGGGATTGGCTTGCATGCACAACAGTGAAGGAAACAATGGTGCCACCCGCAGACATTGTTCCTGGACCCTGTGGTTCGGCTAACAAAGTCAGGTGCTTTGCTGCCATGTGCCTGATCATGCTGGTGGTGATCAGGCTGCTTGTTTTGCCACCCCTGCTGAAGCTGGCCTGGCAGGTGGTGCAAATGGCCTTTTTGGGGTTATCGGCAGTCTTTAAAAGCAACCAGACTCAGGAAGACCTAACAGTTGTACTGGCAACTTCCGTCGTGTTGGCGTTATGAAGAATGCTTTCCCGCATTGTGTCTGCAGCCACCACATTGCTTCTTCCTGCCTGTTGTGGTGCTATGCCTCCCTCCCCCTGTGTGCTGCTGTCTTCGCTCTGCATGTCCTCCTGCCAGGTTGGGTCAGTTACTATATCATCCACCACCTCGTCTTCCACTTCCGCACCTTGGTCCTACTACTGATTTTCTGGCAATTATGTCTCATCATCATCCACCTCTTGTGACACTTTCCCACCGTTGCCTTCGTGTCCGTGGCTGCTCAAATATTTGGGCATCGCTACATGCGATCTCCTCTTTCCCCGCTTCAAGTGGAGAGGGCGAGAGGCCCAAATCTATAAATGGAAAAGTGAACAGCTCTTCAGAGTGTCCAAGTGTGGGATCAGTTGTCTCCGGGCACTCAGCATGGTGGGAGGAAGGAGGATCAGGGTGAGGAATATGCGGTCCAGACTTGACCGTGTGGAAGACAGGGTGGTGATGGTGGATAAGTGACTGGAAGCATTATCCGCTTTCCAACCAACAACCGTTTGACACTGCTCTGGGTTCAATAATGGTGTGCTGCGGTTCCCTAGGAATTGGGACAGGAAGGTCGGGCGAGAAGATGTGGGTGTTTGCTGTGGCACAATTTCTGCTTGCGCACGGCCTCGGCTTCTGCATGCACCATCACCATCACGTCCAGTTCCCCATCCCTTGTCACGCGCCTTGCCCATTTTAAATGGAGGACAATATCTTCCACGCTCACTACACATGGCTGAATTTTGAGCGAAGTTATATGTAATCCGTGTGATGGAGAAACCACAGTTTTAAATACCTGGCCTGTAGGTAACTATTTTGCACAGCAAACAGGTGCCAAAAACTTTGCTGACACACTGAAATTTTTTTTAATGGAGGCCTAAAATGGCAGTATTTTCAGCGCAATTATATGTGAATGTGATCCGTGTGACGGAGAAACCATAGTTTTAAATACCTGGCCTGTAGGTAACTATTTTGAACAGCAATCCGATGCCAAAAACTTTGCTGAAACGCTGAAAAAAAATTAGAATGGAGGTCAGAAATGGCAGAATTTTCAGAAAATGCTTATGTGATCCGTGTGAAGGACAAACCACATTTTTTAAATACCTGGCCTGTAGGTAACTATTTTGAACAGCAAACCGGTGGCAAAAACTTTGCTGACACACTGAAAAAATATTTGAATGGAGGCCAAAAGTGGCAGTATTTTCAGCACAATTATATGTGATCCGTGTGACGGACAATCCACAGTTTTAAATAGCTGGATTTTTAGCGCTGTAATATGGAAAGGACCTGGCTGTATTTTGCAGTGCCAACAAGCAAATGGCACAGAAAAACGGTGTTCTCTGGATTGCTTTTTAAGCAAATAATGAGGATTAAGATCCAAAAAAAATTATTCCTGGCCCCTGAGACCTGGACCTTTTTATAGAAATATCTAACAGCAGCAGCAGGCAAAATTGGAACGGAGCCTCTTGTGCTATATGCACTGCAGTCTGCTATATACACTGCCTGCCTGCCTACATACACTGCCTGACTGATATCTCTGCAGATGGACTCTCAGAAAGACTGTTTGTTGAGATGGATGTGTGTAATGTACTTGTTTTCTCCCTACACTATCTAATACACAACCAAATCTCTCCCTAGCTCAGCAGCACCTCTCCCTACACTGCCTGATTGTGGAGTAGACTGATGAGCACAGCGGCACCAGGTCTGATATAGACCTGATGACGCTGTGCGGCCAGCCAATCACTGTAATGCTCAACCAACATGGCTGCGGCATTACAATGAGTGGCAGGGAGGGGACCTGAGCATCCACCCGAGCATCTCGCAAGTACTCGGCAAGCTCCGAGCATCTTGAGTATTGAGATGCTCAGGTGAGTACCGAGTACTTGCGAGTATGCTCGCTCATCACTAGTTCCCACTATTTGGAAGTTGGTCTCCCATACTGTTTGCTTATGCAGTGAAGCAACGGCTTCCAAAAATTTTGAGGAACTCCAATGCCCCTTGCAAGAGAGATGTAGAGGTCAGAGGGCCTCCTCAAAATAATGCTCCCATTATTAGGAAGTGGGTGTCTCCAATGTCCCTTGCAAGAGACATAGATATATTGATATGGTACATATGGTGGTGATATGGTGATGGAGGATGAGGAGAAATAGGAGGACAAGAGCAAATAGACAAAATCAGGAAGCGTATACCCATGTCTGGGTGTGAAGTCAGAGGTTCATCGGAATAGAGTTAGACCTCAGAAAAAAAAGACACTGTATTTGAGTTTATGTTACACTGCTATCATTCGGTGGTGTTGAGAAGTCTAGCCCAATCCAGCCCCTGTTCACTTTTTATAAGAGTCAGCCTGTCTGCATTTTCAGTTGACAGGCGGATGTGCCTATCGGTTATAATTCCAACGGCGGCACTAAAAACCTGCTCTGACAAAACGCTAGCGGCAGGGCATGCCAGGACCTCCAAGGCATAGAAAGCCAGTTCATGCCATGTGTACAGCTTGGATACCCAATAATTATAATTCATAGAGGAATCTTTGGTAAGGTCAGCAAGGTGCTCCCTCACCATCTTCCGAAACTTTTCCTTCCTTTAGAGAGTACCCCGCGCATCTGGGCTTGTGCAATGGTAGGGTGTGAGAAAACTGTCCCAGAACTTTGAGAGTGTTTCCCTGCCTCTGCTGGATTGCATTTGTGTCTCTCTCGCCTGTACTACTTGGTTGCTCAACAAACTTTGAACTCTGCCGCCTGCGTTTTCAGATGGAAATTTTTTTAATAATTCCACAACAAGGGCCTTCTTGTACTGCACCATTTTATTAGGCCTGTTCTGCAAGCGAATAAGAAACAGAAAGTTCTTTTTGTAGCATGGGTCTAAAAGTGTCACCAACCAATGACTGTCACCCAAAATTTGGACAACGTGAGGGTCACGGGAAAGGCAGCGTAACATAAGCTCAGCCATGTGTGCCAGACTTCAAAGAGGCAAGACTTCCTTGTCCTCACCAAGAGGACAACTGACCATGCTCTCCTTCTCTTTCTCCTCCTCTTCTTCCTCCCTGTCTTCAGGCCACACTGAACAGACTGTATAACAGTTGTGCAGGTAGTAGCGTCTATAGCGCAGGAAACTAGCTTCTGTTCTTCCTCCTCCTCTTCCTCATTGTCACCCAATACACGTTGGGATGAGATGAGGCTGGGCTGTGTGGAATCACCCTGTATGGTTCCTTGTTCCATCTCATCGTGCTCCGCCTGCAATGCATCCTCTTTAATTGTGAGCAAAGAGCGTTTCAGAAGAAAGAGAAGCGGAATTGTGATGCTAATTATGGTGTCATCTCCGCTCACTATCTTGATGGAGTCCTCAAAGTTTTGGAGGATGGCCCATATGACTGACATCGATGTCCACTCCTGAGGTCTTATGTATGGAGTCTGACCTGAATACTGACGGCCTTGTTGATGCTCGTAGTCAACAACTGCCCTCTTCTGCTCACAAATCCTTCCAAACATCTGCAATGTAGAGTTCCAACGCATGGGGACATCGCAGATGAGCTCAGAGAGCTGGAAGCTGCAAACGCTGCTGAAGCATGGCAAGGGCAGTGGAAGTTGTAGCTGACTTAAAATGGGCACACAGGCGGCGTACTTTGACAAGCAGATCTAACAGATCAGGGTTATTTTTTGAGAAACCGCTGAACCACAAGGTTAAGCACATGGGCCAAGCATGGTATGTGTGTGAGCTCGCCTCGCCTCAGAGCCGCCACCAGGTTCCAACCATTGTCACACACGACCATGCCTGGCTGTAGGTTCAACGTTATCAGTCACAGATCTGCCTGCTTTTTCAGAGCTGACGACAACTCTTCACCGTTGTGCGGTTTGTCTCCTAAGCATATTAGCTTTAGCACAGCCTGTTGCCACTTGGCCAAGACAGTGCTGCAGTGCTTCCAGCTTGCGACTGATATGGACATTTGGGAGATAGAGGCTGAAGAGGAGGAAGAGGAGGTGCAGGAGCTGTAGAATGTGGGAGCAACCCTGATTGACCTAGGGCCCGCAATCCTCGGCGTCGGGAGGACATGTTCCGTTCCAAGGTCCGGCTGGGTCCCGTCTTCCACTATAATAACCCAGTATGCCGTCAGCGAGATGTACCGTCCCTGCCCACAAACACTTGTCCACGTGTCCATGGTTAGGTGGACTTTCCCCGTAACTGCATTGCTGAGGGCACATCTAATGTTGTGGGAGACGTGCTTGTGTTATGCGGGGAAGGCGCACAGGGAGAAATACTGGTGACTGGGGACCGAGGACCGACTACCGAGGGACGGCCGCCGCCATCAGGTTGCGCAAGGCTTCCGTCTCCACGAGCCTAAAAGTTAACATTTTGAGTGTAAGCATTTCCGAAATGTGTGAATTTAGTAGTGTAGCCTGTAGGGCGTTGTCTGCGTACTTGCGTTCCAAGGAATGGGGTAGGGATGTGGACGTGCTTGCTGATGGTGCTAGTTGAGAGTGTGCAATGAAAGGTGCAGGGCAGTAGGCATCTTGGCATGTGCCATGGACAGAGGATTAGCATGCACGCACAACAGCAGAACAAGCAGTGGTGTCACCCGCAGACATTGTTGCTGGACCCTGGGGTTCGGCCACTTAGTCACGTGCTTTGCAGCCATGTGCCTGATCATGCTGGTGGTGGTCAGGCTGCTAGTTTTGCTACCCCTGCGGATGCTGGCCTGGTAGGTGGTGCAAATGGCCTTTTTGGGGTTATCTGCAGAGTCTTTAAAAAATAACCAGACTCAGAAAGACCTAACAGTTGTACTGGCAACTAGAGATGAGCGGTGTTCGACTAGAACTGTTCGCCAATCTCAAATTCGAGCTGTTTTGGGCGGTGTTCGAGTTGTTCGACGAACCCGAACGATTGGCAAAAAATTCGGCTGTTCGAGGTTATGTTCGATAACTGTTCGTGCACCAAAAGCGTGTCCTGCATGTCTGGCGCTATTTAGAGCACCAATCATGCAGGGATTGTCTGCCACTCACTGTAATGCCACAGCCATGGTGGTTGTGGCATTACAGTGATTGCCCAAATCGATGGGAACAGTGCCAACAGTGAAACATGAAAAGCCGGCAATTCAGCAGCGGCATACACCGGTACCCGACAATTTAGAACCGAAAGAATAGAGCTTCACACATAGATTAGATAGATAGAAACATGTCAGTCACACATATAAGAAGCACAGTGACAGTGTTGCTTACTGTACTTGTCATTTAGTGTAAAGGATTTATCAAAAAAAATAATAGTGTTTTCATGCACCGTCTCTTTAAAAAAGCCGGCCGGCAATTCAGCAGCGGTACCCGACAATTTATAACAGACAGAATAGAGCTTCACACATAGATTAGATAGATAGAAACATGTCAGTCACATATATATGAAGTACAGTGACAGTGTTGATTACTGTACTTGTCATTTAGTGTAAAGGATTTATTAAAAAAAATAATAGTGTTTTCATGCACCGTCTCTTTAAAAAAGCCGGCCGGCAATTCAGCATCTGTACCCAACAATTTAGAATAGAAGGAATAGAGAATCACACATAGATTAGGTAGATAGAAACATGTCAGTCACATATATATGAAGTACAGTGACAGTGTTGCTTACTGTACTTGTCATTTAGTATAAAGGATTTATTAAAAAAAATAATAGTATTTTCATGCACCGTCTCTTTAAAAAAGCCGGCCGGCAATTCAGCATCCGTACCCGACAATTTAGAATAGAAGGAATAGAGAATCACACATAGATTAGATAGGTAGAAACATGTCAGTCACATATATATGAAGTACAGTGACAGTGTTGATTACTGTACTTGTCATTTAGTGTTAAAATAAATGATTTATTTAAAAAAAAATTGGCGTGGGGTTCCCCATAATTTTAGTCTCTAACGGAGGTTAACCAGACGGCTGGGGCAGATGTTTGAAGCCTGGGAAGGGGGTAATACCCACGGAGCTTCCCAGGCTACTAATATCAGCCCCCAGCGGAATACCTAGCCTTTACTAGCTATTAAAATGGGGGACCCCCCAAAAAAATGACGTGGGGTCCCCACTATTTTAATAGCTAGCAAAGGCTAGGCAGACAGCTGGGGGCTGATATTAATAGCCCAGGAAGGGTTCCATGAATATTGGCCCCCTCCCAGGCTAGAAACACCAGCCGTCAGCTGCCCCAGAAATGGCGCATCCTTAGGATGCGCCAATTCTGGCACTTAGCCTCGCTCTTCCCACTGCCCTGTAGCGGTGGCAGTGGGGTAATAGGGTTGGGGTTGATGTCAGCTTATAATGCCAGCTGACATCAAGCCCAGGTTAGTAATGGAGAGGCGTCTATAAGACACCCCCATTACTAACCCCATAGTCAAAGTTAAAAGAAAACATAAACACCCAGAATAAAGTCCTTTAATTGAAATAAAGACACAATTCTTTATTGTTCTAAATTAAACCATACTTACCATCACGCCCATTCCAGCTGAAGCCAACGATCTCCTGCAATAAAAGAAAAATAATAAAGCAACCTCATCCTTACCTTTCCATGGTTCCCACGACAGCTTCAGCTCTGCTACATCGAGATAACAGGCTGGACCGCAGCAGAACGCTGCCATCCAGCCTGTCATCCCGCAGACACTGAGAAGCGCAGGCATGCTTGCGCTCCTCAGTGTCTGGCTGTGACGGCATAAAGATGAGACGAGTTCATGTCCAATGAACTCAGCTCACCTCATGCACGTCACTGACAGCGTGGGAGAATTCTCACGCTGAAGTGCTGAGTGCAGGAGAATTCTCCCACGCTGTCAGTGACGTGCATGAGGTGAGCCGAGTTCATTGGACATGAACTTGTCTCATCTTTATGCCGTCGCAGCGAGACACTGAGGAGCGCAAGCATGCCTGCGCTTCTCAGTGTCCGCGAGATGACAGGCTGGATGGCAGCTTTCTGCTGCGGTCCAGCCTGTCATCTCGATGTAGCAGAGCTGAAGCTGTCGTGGGAACCATGGAAAGGTAAGGATGAGGTTGCTTAATTATTTTACTTTTATTGCAGAAGACATTGGCTTCAGCTGGAATGGGCGTGACGGTAAGTATGGTTTAATTTAGAACAATAAAGAATTGTGTGTTTATTTCAATTAAAGGACTTTATTCTGGGTGTTGTGTTTTTTTAAATACTTTACTAGAAATTCATGGTGGTCATGTCTAATATTGGCGTGACCCCATGAATTTCGGGCTTAGGGCCAGCTGATAATTCCAAGCTGGCCTTAACCCCTTTATTACCCAGTGAGCCACCGCACCAGGGCCCTGGATGAGTTGGGTACAGCGCCAGAAGATGGCGCTTCTATGAACGCGCCATTTTCTGGGGCGGCTGCGGACTGCAATTTGCAGCGGGTGGGGCCCAGAAAGCTTGGGCCTCCCTGCGCTGCGGATTCCAGTTCCCAGCTGCCTAGTTGTACCTGGCTGGGCACAAAAATAGGGCGAAGCCCCACGCATTTGTTTTTTTAAATTATTTCATGAAATTCATGGAATAATTAAGAAAAAAAGGGCTTCCCTATATTGTTGTGTCCAACCAGGTACAAATAGGCAGCTGGTGGTTGGGGGCAGCCCGTCCCTGCCTGCTGTACCTGGCTGGACACAAATATAGTGCGAAGCCCCACGTCAATTTTTTTTTAATTATTTCATGAAATAATTTTTTTAAAAACGGGCTTCCCTATATTGTTGTGTCTGGCCAGGTACAAATAGGCAGCTGGTGGTTGGGGGCAGCCCATTCCTGCCTGCTGTACCTGACTGGACACAAATATAGGGCGAAGCCCCACGTCAATTTTTTTTAAATTATTTCAGGAAATTCATGAAATAATGAAAAAAAAATTGATGTGGGGCTTCGCCCTATATTTGTGTCCAGTCAGGTACACCAGGCAGGAACGGGCTGCTCCCAACCACCAGCTGCCTATTTGTACCTAGCCGGACACAACAATATAGGGAAGACCTTTTTTTCTTAATTATTCCATGAATTTCATGAATTTAAAAAAAAAATACGTGGAGCTTCGCCCTATTTTTGTGTCCAGCCAGGTACAACTAGGCAGCTGGGGGCTGGAATCTGCAGCGCAGGGAGACCCAAGCTTTCTGGGCCCCACCCGCTGCAAATTGCAGTCCGCATCCGCCCCGGAAAATGGCGCGTTCATAGAAGCGCCATCTTCTGGCGCTGTACCCAACTCATCCAGGGCCCTGGTGCGGTGGCTCACTGGGTAATAAAGGGGTTAAGGCCAGCTTGGCATTATCAGCTGGCCCTAAGCCCGAAATTCATGGGGTCACGCCAATATTAGACATGACCACCATGAATTTCTAGTAAAGTATTTAAAAAAAACACAAACACCCAGAATAAAGTCCTTTAATTGAAATAAACACACAATTCTTTATTGTTCTAAATTAAACCATACTTACCGCCACGCCCATTCCAGCTGAAGCCAATGATCTCCTGCAATAAAAGTAAAATAATAAAGCAACATCATCCTTACCTTTCCATGGCTCCCACGACAGCTTCAGCTCTGCTACATCCAGATGAGCCGAGGTCATGTCCAATGAACTCGGCTCACCTCATGCACGTCACTGACAGCGTGGGAAAATTCTCACGCTGAAGCGCTGAGTGCAGGAGAATTTTCCCACGCTGTCAGTGACGTACATGAGGTGAGCCGAGTTCATTGTCGGCTCATCTGGATGCCGTCACAGTCAGACACTGAGGAGCGCAAGCATGCCTGCGCTTCTCAGTGTCTGCGGGATGACAGACTGGATGGCAGCGTTCTGCTGCGGTCCAGCCTGTCATCTCGATGTAGCAGAGCTGAAGCTGTCCTGGGAACCATGGAAAGGTAAGGATGAGGTTGCTTTATTATTTTTCTTTTATTGCAGGAGATCGTTGGCTTCAACTGGAATGGTCGTGATGGTAAGTAGAGTTTAATTGTGTCTTTATTTCAATTAAAGGACTTTATTCTGGGTGTTTGTGTTTTTTTTTTAACTTTGACTATGGGGTTAGTAATGGGGGTGTCTTATAGACGCCTCTCCATTACTAACCTGGGCTTGATGTCAGCTGGCATTATAAGCTGACATCAACCCCAGCCCTATTACCCCACTGCCACTGCACCAGGGCAGCGTGGAAGAGCGAGGCTAAGTGCCAGAATTGGCGCATCCTATGGATGCGCCATTTCTGGGGCGGCTGACGGCTGGTGTTTCTAGCCTGGGAGGGGGCCAATATTCATGGCTCCCTTCCTGGGCTATTAATATCAGCCCCCAGCTGTCTGCCTAGCCTTTGCTAGCTATTAAATTAGGGGGGACCCCACGTCATTTTTTTTGGGGGGGTCCTCCATTTTAATAGCTAGTAAAGGCTAGGTATTCAGCTGGGGGCTGATATTAGTAGCCTGGGAAGCTCCGTGGGTATTACCCCCTTCCCAGGCTTCAAACATCTGCCCCAGCTGTCCGCTTAACCTCCGCTAGAGACTAAAATTAAGGGGAACCCCACGCCAATTTTTTTTAATAATAAATCCTTTATTTTAATACTAAATGACAAGTACAGTAACCAACACTATCACTGTACTTATTATATATGTGACTGACATGTTTCTATCTATCTAATCTATGTGTGAAGCTCTATTCTGTCTGTTATAAATTGTCGGGTACCGCTGCTGAATTGCCGGCCGGCTTTTTTAAAGAGACGGTGCATGAAAACACTATTATTTTTTTTGATAAATCCTTTACACTAAATGACAATTACAGTAAGCAACACTGTCACTGTGCTTCTTATATGTGTGACTGACATGTTTCTATCTATCTAATCTATGTGTGAAGCTCTATTCTGTCTGTTATAAATTGTCGGGTACAGATGCTGAATTGCCGGCCAGCTTTTTTAAAGAGACGGTGCATGAAAACACTATTATTTTTTTTGATAAATCCTTTACACTAAATGACAATTACAGTAAGCAACACTGTCACTGTACTTCGTATATATGTGGCTGACATGTTTCTATCTATCTAATCTATGTGTGATTCTCTATGCCTTCTATTCTAAATTGTCGGGTACAGATGCTGAATTGCCGACGGCTTTTTTAAAGAGACGGTGCATGAAAACACTATTATTTTTTTTGATAAATCCTTTACACTAAATGACAATTACAGTAAGCAACACTGTCACTGTACTTCTTATATGTGTGACTGACATGTTTCTATCTATCTAATCTATGTGTGAAGCTCTATTCTGTCTGTTATAAATTGTTGGGTACAGATGCTGAATTGCCGGCCGGCTTTTTTAAAGAGACGGTGCATGAAAACACTATTATTTTTTTTGATAAATCCTTTACACTAAATGACAATTACAGTAAGCAACACTGTCACTGTACTTCGTATATATGTGGCTGACATGTTTCTATCTATCTAATCTATGTGTGATTCTCTATTCCTTCTATTCTAAATTGTTGGGTACAGATGCTGAATTGCCGACCGGCTTTTTTAAAGAGACGGTGCATGAAAACACTATTATTTTATTTAATAAATCCTTTGCAGTAAATGACAAGTACAGTAAGCAACACTGTCACTGTACTTCATATATATGTGACTGACATGTTTCTATCTATCTAATCTATGTGTGAAGCTCTATTCTGTCTGTTATAAATTGTCGGGTACCGCTGCTGAATTGCCGGCCGGCTTTTTTAAAGAGACGGTGCACGAAAACAGTATTATATTTTTTAATATATCCTTTACACTAAATGACAAGTACAGTAAGCAACACTGTCACTGTACTTCATATATATGTGACTGACATGTTTCTATCTATCTAATCTATGTGTGATGCTCTATTCCTTCATGTCTAAACTGTCGGGTACTGGTGTATGCCGCTGCTGAATTGCCGGCCGGCTTTTTTAAAGAGAGTGTCTTCTGAGCAGTTTGTCAGCTTTTGGCCACCTTTGAAGGTGTTTTCTATGTGTTCCTATGTGTTTTTGTTTGCCTGCCATTGGTTTTAACGGTGTTCGACGGTGTTCTAAGGTGTTCGACGAACAGTTCGACGAACAGTTCCTCGAACATCCCGGTGTCCGACGAACCGAACCCGAACACTACGGGGGTGGCTCAACACTACTGGCAACTTCTGTCGTGTTGGCGTTATGAGGAACGCTTTCCCACCTTGTGTCTGCGGCCACCATGCTGCTTCTTCCTGCCTGTTGTGATGCTACACCTCCTTCCCCCTGTATGCTGCTCTCCTTGCTCTGTATTTCCCCCTGCCAGGTTGGGTCAGTTACTATATCATCCACCACTTTGTCTTCCACTTCCGCACCATGGTCCTCCTTCTGATTTTCTGGCAATTGTGTCTCATCATCATCATCATCATCCACCTCTTGCGACAGTAATTGCACTTTACCACCGTCGCCTTCGTGTGACCGTGGCTGCTCCAATATTTGGGCATTGCTACACGCGTTTTCCTCTTGACTCGCTTGAAGCTGGCCAGGCGAGAGGCCGGAATCTACAAATGGAAAAGTGAACAGCTCTTCTGACGGTCCAAGTGTGGGATCAGTTGTCTCCGGGCACTCGGCATGGTGGGAGGAAGGAGGATCAGGGTTAGGAATATGCAGTACAGACTCACGGCTACTGAGACTTGACCATATGGAAGACAGGGTGGTGGTGGTGGTGGCTAAGTGACTAAGTAAATGGAGCAGAAAAATTGTGTACTCTGGATTGCTTTTTAAGCAAATAACCAGGATTAAGATAAAAAAAAAATGCCATTCTATGTCTAGAAATATCTGTAATTATTACAGCAGTAGCAGACAGGACATTCAATGGACCCTCTTGTGCTGTATGATGCACTGCAGTCTGCCACATACACTGCCTACTTGCCTAACTCCTGCTATCACCACTTTATATATGCAGCTGGATTAGTCCTCAGAAGGACTGTTAGTTCAGATGGATATAGATACAGTGCTGGCCAAAAGTATTGGCACCCCTGCATTTCTGTCAGATGATACTCAGTTTCTTCCTGAAAATGATTGCAATCACAAATTCTTTGGTATTATTCTCTTCATTTAATTTGTCTTCAATGAAAAAAACACAAAAAGAATTGTCCTAAAGCCAAATTGGATATAATTCCACACCAAACCTAAAAAAGGGGGTGGACAAAAGTATTGGCACCCTTTGAAAAATCATGTGATGCTTCTCTTATTCGTGTAATTAACAGCACCTGTAACTTACCTGTGGCACCTAACAGGTGTTGGCAATAACTAAATCACACTTGCAGCCAGTTAACATGGATTAAAGTTGACTCAACCTCTGTCCTGTGTCCTTGTGTGTACCACATTGAGCATGGAGAAAAGAAAGAAGACCAAAGAACTGTCTGAGGACTTGAGAAACCAAATTGTGAGGAAGCATGAGCAATCTCAAGGCTACAAGTCCATCTCCAAAGACCGGAATGTTCCTGTGTCTTCCGTGCGCAGTGTCAACAAGAAGTTTAAAGCCCATGGCACTGTGGCTAACCTCCCTAGATATGGACGGAAAAGAAAAATTGACGAGAGATTTCAACGCAAGATTGTGCGGATGGTGGATAAAGAACCTCGACTAACATCCAAACAAGTTCAAGCTGCCCTGCAGTCCGAGGGTACAACAGTGTCAACCTGTACTATCCATCGGCGTCTGAATGAAAAGGGACTGTATGGTAGGATACCCAGGAAGACCCCACTTCTTACCCCGAGACATAAAAAAGCCAGGCTGTTGTTTGCCAAAACTTACCTGAGAAAGCCTAAAACGTTTTGGAAGAATGTTCTCTGGTCAGATGAGACTAAAGTAGAGCTTTTTGGGAAAAAGCATCAACATAGAGTGTACAGGAAAAAAAAAGAGGCATTCAAAGAAAAGAACACGGTCCCTACAGTCAAACATGGCGGAGGTGCCCTGATGTTTTGGGGTTGCTTTGCTGCCTCTGGCACTGGACTGCTTGACCGTGTGCATGGCATTATGAAGTCAGAAGACTACCAACAAATTTTGCAGCATAATGTAGGGCCCAGTGTGAGAAAGCTGGGTCTCCCTCAGAAGTCATGGGTCTTCCAGCAGGAAAATGACCCAAAACACACTTCCAAAAGCACTATAAAATGGTTTGAGAGAAAGCACTGGAGACTTCTAAGGTGGCGAGCAATGAGTCCAGACCTGAATCCCATAAAACACCTGTGGAGAGATCTCAAAATGGCAGTTTGGAGAAGGCACCCTTCAAGTATCAGGGACCTGGAGCAGTTTGCCAAAGAAGAATGGTCTACAATTCCAGCAGAGCATTGTAAGAAACTCATTGATGGAAACTGGAAGCGGTTGTTCGCAGTTATTTTGGCTAAAGGTTGTGCAACCAAGTATTAGGCTGAGGGTGCCAATACTTTTGTCCGGCCCTTTTTTGGAGTTTTGTGTGAAATGATCAATGATTTGATTTTTGCTTCATTCTCTTTTGTGTTTTTTCCTTGCAAGCAAATTAAATGAAGATAATAAGACCAAAGAATTTGTGATTGCAATCATTTTCAGGAAGAAACTGAGTATTATCTGACAGAATTGCAGGGGTGCCAATACTTTTGGCCAGCACTGTATATGTTGTAGAATACCTATACTAACTATAACAAGCAAATCTCTCCCTGACGTATCAGCAGCTCTCCCTACTTTGCCTGATTCCGGGGTAGACTGTGACGAACATGGCGGCAGTCTTATATACACCTGATTATGCTGTGCGGCCAGCCAATCACTGTAATGCCCACAACCAACATGCCTACGGCATTACAGTGCATGGCAGGCAATCCCTGCATGTTTATTGACTCTCTAAAGAGCGCTAAACATGCAGGGAGGGGACCCGAGTTCCCGCCCGAGCATCCCGGAAATACTCGCAGAGCGCCGAGCTCATCAAGCACACTGATGCTCGGGCGAGTACCGAGCAGTGGCGAGCACGTTCGCTCATCACTACTGTTTAACTGATAGCACTGGGCCTCAGTGTGTCCATATCTTTGGCAATGCTGACAGAAAGGTTTCTTACGGCGAGCAGCTTTGCCTGGAGGTAGACTTCAAGGTGGAGGCTCAGGAGAGAGAGTTCTGTCCTGGACTAGCTCCTTGGAACGCAAAGGTGAAATAATCAGATTTTTGATCTGCTGAGAGACTTGTTCGAGTCCTCTGGCAATATCATCTACACGGGCCTCAAGGGATGCCTTGGAGTCCACAGCAGGAGTCTGCACAGCTTGTGTAGCTTGCACGGTACCTGGCGATGTCATCTGGAAAGATGGAGGGGCAGCAGGAATAGACCCAGCTAGAGGAGCAAAGGGGATATAGTTTCCCTGTGCTTATTCATTGCCGAGGACACGGATGGCTAGGGTTTTGAAGTCTGCAAAGATGAAGCTGGGAAGTTGTGCAGCAAGCATGCGGAGTTGGCTCTGCGACTTTCCAGAGCCCGTCCCCTCTATGAAGTACACACTTCCATGGGGGTCAAACAGTAGAACAGTGGAGAAAGCCTCTCGGAGGGATAGAGCATAGTCCTGTAGGGTCTCACATGGCTGTTGTCGTCTTGCAAAGAATCTCATCTTGACCTCTGAGATGGATGTAACCTCAAAGGCATCCTTCAGTTTCGCAAGAATTTGCTCAGGTGTTTTTTTCTCTGTTGGGGACCAGGATCAAACTTCCCTGGAAGCAGCACCCTCAAGCTGACCCAGCAGGATCTGTACTTGCTGTTCTGAACAGAGGGTAAAACATAAAGAGAGCCAGCAACTTGTCACGGAAGTCTCTGAAGGTGTGCGACTCCCCCTTGTAGCGTGGCAACCAGGGTGCCCCAGGACAAAATGGGACAGAATTACATGCGATGGGCACAGCAGGGTTGCTAGCACCAGCTTGGCTGTTGTGGCTGGGTTCATTCATGAGGTAGATGCTGAGATGACTGCTCACAATCGGACAAAGTCTCTGATACAGGCCCACAGATGAATCCTGTTTGTGAAGCTACAAATTGTGTAGAGACACTGAGGAGGCGCCAGATGTTGCAGAAGGGCCAGCTGGGGTATGTACTCTCACTGGCAGCAGATAATTATGTCACAGTAGCTGAAGTGGGTCGCTGGACCCCTCAACACTTCCCTCGTGTCCACAACAATTTCAAAGGCGGGAGGTGGCACTTGTGGATGGTATGGGACCCCCCGGGGGCACTGCTGTAGCGGTGGTGTCTGGGTGCAGGTTTGGGAGTACCCGTGATGTTTGTGCAATCTCAAGCAGCCAGACATGCAGGTGAACTTGTAAACATAACAATTTTACTGAAGGCGTTAACAGGGTACAGTGCCTCTTACAGGCAAAGTTCACAGTATATTGTACATATGAAAGTAATGGTTCTCTCCCCATGAGACAAGCAAGTTTACGGCCTCTCAGAGTGGCTGGAGCAGAGTTCTCTTCGCTTGCTAGTAGAGGAAATGCTATGCGCAGTCAAAGAAATATTACACTGATGCAGGGACCTTCACAGATTGTCTCTCTTTGGAAACACACTAAAGTGTGGATGTACTCACAGTTTTTAGCCCGCCATTCCTTCTCATAGGAAGTAGGTTTAAACAAAGTTGGTGGCATGACAGCCACATGGATCTTGTCCTGGCTAGAAGCAAAACAGGATGACCAGTGGGCAGGAGAGCACAAGTGCAGCGTTATCTCTCCTGACTGGGAGAGGCTTCACTCTTTTTGTGAAGGAGATTATGTGAGGAAAAATGTCCCCCCAGAGTCGACTGGCATTGGAAAAACTCCTCTCTGAGGGAATCGTGTCTCTTCTGTCTCTTCCTTAGGCATCTTGAACTGTCCCCAACTGGTTTGTACCAGTGCTCAGTCAATGTGTGCCCTGAGCTGTGAGGCTCCTCCCAGCCATTTCTGTGGCAGCTTGTTGTGAGGAGAATAATCACTTAGCTTTCATATATTCACATTGGCCAATAGATGGCAGGAAAGTACAATTTACAATGCATTGTATTATATCCCCTAACAAATCTACTGCTACTTGACAACTGTCTCATTTAGCAGCAGTAGAACGCGTGCCGAAATGCCACACTCCTCTCCACACTGTGACTATGGGCGTGGTGAAGAGTGAATATGCATTCTCTATAGTATCGGGCACTTTCAGAAGGAGCTGTGGCTCACCGCTTCTCTGTGCCCTCTACTAAAGAGTATGAATATTCATTATTTTCTATGCCCATGAAAGTGGAGAAGAGTGAATATTCATATCTCTTTTGCAGCGGGCACATGTGGTAGCTGCAGTAGCCGGCTACTGCGTATGCCCCACTCTTCCGCCACTACAACCCCCCCACCACTATCCACAACCGGAATTTCTATGTACTCAAGTATATACCCGAGTATAAGCCAAGGGGGGCTTTTTCAGCACAAAAAATGTGCTGAAAAACTCGGCTTATACTGGAGTATATACGATATTTAAAATGGATTTTGTTTGTTGGGTGTAAATATCTGATATTGTGGGTTTCAATAATCACCTAGGCAGGTTAACGATGCAACACTATTTTATTCCTTACATCCAAGGTAATACAGCAATTCCAGGTAAATGTCCCCAGGGCGGTAGTTCCAGTGCCAAGTGATACTCACTGTCCCCCAACTTTTTGGTGGCCCACAGATTTTGTATCTCCAGCCAGTATAGTCTACAGTCACACACAGTCCACGATCCTCCATATGACAGATAAAATGATAAAAGCAAAGGTATGCAGTAGCAACAGTCCTTTATCAAATGCAGACGATAGATCTCACAACTGTAGCACGTTTATCCCGCCCAGTTGGCAGTCGATCTCTACTCCATAAGACATTGACCCATCCATGGACTAGGTCCTCAGACTAGATATTATCATTTTGACATCATTCAACCAACTCCCACTAAACATGTGGCTTTTTTTCTCCTTCACAGGGATCAGACCCCTTAATGGGCAGAATGTCTCTCACCCCCCCCCCCAAAGCTAAGTGTGCATTAGTGAAGGTATTTTTCTCATGTCAATCTCATCACTTGGGTCTGCATGTGAGACTCCCTGTGGTGACCGCTCAGCCGGGTTTACTTTCCACACTCACACAATGGGCCTAGTCCATGTTTGAACAATGTTTAGAAGCTCCCGAGAATCTAATAAGATTACTGGAATTCTGGACACTTTACAAGTAAAATTAGTGCACATACTGACAAGCAAGCAGAACAATAAAACACAGCAAGAAATCACTAATAAAACACAACAATAAGATTGACAAAAATTGGTGCTCCGTGCTGGAAAAGTCTTCAGTAAATGGGCAGCTCCTCACAGTCCTCTCCCACTTTTTCAGCATGGATACAAATGTAAGAGGTCTCACCTTTATAAGAACAAAACTTTGTATCATCCAGTTTCCTCAAATCATATTCCAGGCCGCCCTTGCGAATAAACTTCACAGTCCCCATTCCACCCTGGTGTACATCAGTATAATAGATATCTCCAGCTTCTCTCCCCCAATGGGGGAAGCCCTCAGATGAGGACTTTGTATTTATTTTGCTGGGACAGGGATCTGTTCCTCCAGCGGGGTCCTCCATATCCTCCCCATTATCCCCGGTTTCTCCTGGGAAGCTCCACATGTACCCGATGAGAACCAAACTTGCATCAATTGCGACCAACACCAGAGTGCTGACTCCCAGCTAGGGGAATGGTGACTGGGCGGCCTAGTAAATGGTGTTCTGGGGGGACAATTTCTGGGCTGACCAAGGTGATGGTAGAACCAGTGTCCCTTAGTACCTAGGGCTCCTCCATTATGTAATTTACCTCCCCCAGGTCACAATCCTTCGTGGTAACAGTCATTGCATTTTGTGTATTATTCACTGTTGATGGGGGGTTAGTCATCGGTATGTTGAGATTGCTCCTTCCCCTTTCGGCTTACGCAGTGTGAACCAGTTTTTGGCTTTGGGTTACGACATTAGGCTAGTGGCACACCAATCCTGCTCCCAGATTGTTTCCCATCTACTGGTACATGCCGCATTAATCCTACATCCACCATTCCATGACTGTGTCTACAGTCTAAATGTAGTCTGACCCTTCGAATGTTCAAAGATTCTCCTCCGGCTATGTTGACTAACAATACATTGGTCTGATACTAAATGTTCTTTCATCAATGTGACTGAAGCTCTAGAGTCAAGGAGCCCCACAGCATCCACGCCCTCTACCCAGAATGACTGCAGATGCTGGTTAATGGAGGTGTCCCATCTAGTTCGGCACGTTTGTCCTTGTACCACATATGTCGGGGTAGTGGGATTCTCTCCCCCTCAGTATTCCAGCCCCATTGCAGCACAGTGCTCACATGTTGGGGATGCGGATGATGTGGGCTAGAATGTTCCCGACATTTCCAAGAAAAGTGTCCTATGCGTCCACAGTTATGGCAGCTTAGCCCTCCTCGCCCCAATATGGGCCGTACTTGGGGCTTGGTAAATCTTCCCCTCTTTGGGAAGTCCGAAATCCATGTAGTTCCTTCCACTGGCTGGTCCATGGGTCTTGCTGGTCTCCCTGTAAACTCCTGTTCCCAACTCGCTGGGGCCGTACTTCCACATAGCCCTGGTCGATTAGCAGACCAATCATCAGCCAATCCTGCAGCCTCATCCAGGCTGAGTGGTTTTCTATCCATCACCCATTCTTTTAAGTCACCTGGGATCTTGGACATAAATTGTTTCAGCATGAATATATCCAAGACATGTTCTGCTTCCCGAGCCCTCGGTCCTTCCATCCACCAAGTCTATGCCGCACATAGTGTGTTGGCAAACTCCTGATACGTGTGTGCAGCAGGCTTGTCAGTCTCCCGAAACTTCCTCCTGTAGGTTTCAGGCGTGATGGCATACCTCTCTAGTAATGCATTGCGAATGATATAGTAACATCTCTGATCCCCAGAAGACAAGTTATTGTAAGCTTCTCTTGCTTTTCCGGTCAGGCCAACTGATGATACCTCATGTAGCAGGCAGAGATTCTCAAATAACCAGAGATGTTCATCAATATCCGAGGTGTCCTCATTGAACGGTGGTATATCCCGGTACCTTAAAGATACAGGCCCCTCTCTTCTTTTATCCACTATCCTCTGCGCTGGGTAGGGTGGGGGTACCGCTACATGCACACCCAGATATTTCCTTAACACTGCAGCCCATTCTATCTTCGTGGCCAGCTCTCTTAGTGCGTCCAGCATCCGCCTCAACTCAGTAGGTTGATCCTCCATCATATGGATGACAGCCCTGGATGGTTGTCCCTCATCCACGTCTGAACTGACCTCCACATGTGGTTGTTCACGGTCCCAATTGTCCAAGCGTTGCATTAGGGTCGCCTGATTGTCCTCCGTCTACCTCTCTAGTTCTCTCTCAGAGTAAAGAGCTCTCAGCTCGTCCTTCTTGAGCCTCTTGTAGATGGAGTCTGCCATCTCTTCTGTCAAGTCACCTCTCATTAACTTTCCCTGTAATGCTGTCCAAAGATACTGTAGGTGATCCCACCTGCTTCCACCACTTGTGAAGATCTGAGGTTGTGGGTTTAAATAATCACTTAGGCAGGTTAACAATGTAACACTATTTTATTGCTTACATCCAGGGTAATACAGCAATTCCAGGAAAATGTCCAATATACAATTGTCTCAGTCCACAAGATCCCTTCCCGGGGCGATATTTCCACTGCCTTTGTGCCAAGCGATACTCACTGTCCCCCAACTTTTGGCTGGCCCACAGATTTCCTATCTATACTAAGGAGATTACTGGAATGCTGGACACTTTGCAGGAGAAATTAGTGCACATACTGACGAGCAAAAAAAACAATAAAACACAGCAAGTAATCACTAATAAAACACAACAATAAGATCGACGAAAATCGGTGCTCCGTGCTGGAAAAGTCTTTACTAAATGGGCAGCTCCTCACATTGGGAAAACCCCTTTAACTACCTTTCCAGACCAATATAGAGCCTTCTATTTGCCCTCCAAAGAAGCGGTGATGTAATTTACTACTTTATTGTCTTTGCTTTGTTGCTAGAGCATCCACCATCCATTATTATTTTACCTTTATCATTCCATTTAGCAGGTTTTATATATCCTGTGTTTTAGTGATATTCTTATTATATGGTATGTTACACTGAGAATTGTTTCAGTACAATTGGAGTAGAATTCTTTTACTTCTGTTTTTATTGCATATTATCTTCTTTTGTAATAAAATAAAGTGTCTTGAATCTTCTATTTATGTTTGACTTTTGAATTTCCCTTGTGTTGCTGCATTGGCATTGTCCACACCAGACTGTGCATAACTATGTCTAGAAGTGGCAGTGACATGTTGAATTTAGACGAGTGAGGGAGCCATTCCCCAGTTCCGTCAGTACTATAGATTTTTCTCCCTCAATCTACTTGGTACACGTCATTAACTGACTAGTAGATCAATGACATTGCCAGCCATTACTTATAGAGTAGACACATACACTAGGTGACACTAGCCACTAGGTGTTTTACTTAATTTTGGGAGAGAGACAATTTGCATTTCTTCTATTATTTTGTAAGTTGAGATCTGGTCTCTTTAACCTCTAACTCTAGAATGCTTCAGTATATCCCAGTGATTCTGAGATTGTTTTTTCATGACACATTGTACTTCATGATAGTGGTAAATTTAGGTCGATATGATTTGCGATATTTTATGAAAATATATAAATTTTGACACAAATTTTGAAAAATGTGCAATTTTTGAACTTTTAATTTTAAAGCCCTCAAAACAAATAAGACATGCCACACAAAATAATTAATAAATAACTTTTATGTTTGGGAACACGGGATTGCTCAGAAAGGAAGTAGCGCTATTTGACTTTTCGAGCGCAGATTTGGCCAGAATAGACTGTGGACAACATGTGCAATTTCTGCTAAGTACGCTGATGACACATATGTAGGGTAAAACTACAGTAGAGATGTAAAAGAAAGGAGTGCCACTTTGGAAAGTAAACTACGATTTTATGGTTTCCGTGCACCATACCGCATTTGTAGAGCCCTTGTACTACCAGAAGAGCAGTAACCCCACACATATGACCCCATTTTGGAAACTAGACCCCTCAATGTATTCTTCTAGTGGTGTAGTGACTATTTTAATAGCACTGGTATTTTCCAAAAATTAGTGTGCAATGGATGTCACACAGTGACAATTGCAGGTATGCCATTTTAGTGCCTAATACATAGTGATCAGCTTGTGCTTTTGGATATGACACGCCCCCTGGGCCGTGTGTGAGGGAATACCCGGAGCCAGGTCTCTGTGTAATGCTGGGGGTCGTAGTCTCCGTGGCGGCGGCCCGGTCCCGTGGCTCAGGGTGGTCAAACCAGTGGCGGATCTGTTTCTTTGGTTTTGTAATGTTTAAATGTCCGACTACGCCACCCGTGGATTGCGGTTACTGAGAACCGCCGCTGCGGGGCAGACCGCTGAGGCTGATGTTGTATGTGCAGCAGAGGGTAGTATAACTCCCCACGGGAGGAGTATAGCCTCAGGGCAGTGAGTGCAGATGGTGGGGGTGATGGTGCGCGGGAGCAACAGTAATGACTCAGAGTCCAGTGATGCAGTCCAGGGTCTTTACTCACAGTTTTACACTCCAAGCCACTTCTGCAGGTAATGGCTGCCCACGTCATGCTGTGCTCACCAGGTGAGGGGCTCGGCCAACTCCCAGGTACCTTTGGAATGCTTTTCACGACCCCCTTCTTGTGTCCTTTCTCTGGCCTGTCGTACCCCACAATTGACCACGTTTCTGTCCAGCTGCCTCAGGCCTTGGCGGACAAACATATGTTCCATTTCCCTGGGTCCTATATGGTGCCTTCCTAACAGGTGTAGTGAGGGGCCATGCACGTACAATGCCACGGCCTCCGGTTACTAGTTGAGGGTAGTTGCTCTCCTCCACTAGATGAGGGATCCGGTTATCTTTCTTGGCCTGACCCCCCTACTCTGGTAGCGGTGGGCGTGCAGTGGCGGCAGGCCGGTCCACACCCCTGGGGTCCCTTCACTCCACTCCTGGAGCCTCCTCCATTCCTCTCCTCTCCTTTCTTCTCCTCCAGGCTCAGGCCTTGCGACTTGGCCTGCCCGCGGAGCAGAGCTCATACAGAGCCCCTGCTCCCAGTCTCCTTCTCTCTCTTTTTACTCTTTTCTCAGTCCTGGCAGGGACTCACAGGCTAGGCCCGCCTCTGGAGCAGAGCTCCACAGAGGCCCTGCTCTGTCACTTCTTCCCTCTGACTGAACTGAACTCTGATCTAAGATGGCTCCCACTTTTATACTCCTACTTTTCAGTGCACCCAGAATCTACTCTCCCCACCCACACACTACCGGGTTCCCCCTTTCTAGGTGTTCCCTCCCCCCACTCCAGCCAGGGACAGGGACTGTTGTGCTCACACCCGGGAGCATTGTCGCCCTGTCCCCCGGAAATGTGGTGTAGTGCATGTGGGTGTTAGGGTCCTGAGCCACACTCCATCCTTACCTGGAAGTGAGATATCACACCTCTGGGTGAGATGCAATACCTCTGCAGCGATCGAACCCTCGGGGCTCTACAGATACATGTGCCGCATAGATTGTTAAAAGTGTTCTCTAAGACTTAACAATTTGCAACTCCTTTCAATATAAGATTGGTGGGAGTCTGACACTCTCATGATTAGAGATGAGCGTTGTTCGACTCGAACTGTTCGCCAATCTCAAATTCGAGCTGTTTTGGGAGGTGTTCGAGCCATTCGGCGAACACGAACGATTTGAGAAAAATTCGGCTGTTCGAGGTTATGTTCGATAACTGTTCGTGCACCAAAATCATAACTGGATTTTTTCTCAGTAATGATGAAAATTAATGTTAATACGCAGTTTGAGTGTACAGCGGGGTGGGGGGAGGGGCAGGGGATGGATCTCTGCAGGAATAATGAAGATCTCCATTTTTTTTTCTCTTTCCCGCATTTACAGTGGGGAGGTGCAATCTGTCAGCCTATCAGCAGCGCACACACGGAGCGAAGTGCTTTTTTTCACACAAGCAAGGGCATGTGTCATTGGCAGTGTATGTCACATGTCCTTGCCCTATAAGACCAAGCCATTTTCCCTGTCGCCACCATTTTCTCACTGCTGCAGCTGCGTGTTAGACAGCACCGCTGTTGCTGTGTGCGCTATACCTTGTTAATTTCAAGCCAATTTTCGCACAAAGCTACAGATAGCTTGGGAGTAAGGAATAGTTGTGATTGCACTCCTTTTAAGGACTAGGTTACAGCATTTCCTACGACTTTTATCAGGCAGGTCTGTGCTCTTAAATAGATAGATTGTGGGAGTAAAGACTAATTGTAATTGCAGTCCTTTTCAGGACTAGGTTGCATCAGCTCCTATCAGTTTTTGCCAGTCAGGTCTGTGCCAGTGCTGTGCAAGTTTTTTTCACAGCGTTTGGCTGAATCTAGCAAAGCTAATCCTTTTTGGCCTATTGCAGAGTGTGTTAGTCAGTGGAGTAGCCTATCTGTGCTGCAAGATATACCACCTGTGTATAGAATACCAATTTTTTTACTGCACCTAGTGAAGTAAAATCTTTTGGGCATAGCATCATTCTATTAGTCCATCTATACTGACCTCCATCAGGTTGAAAATTGAATATAATTTTTTTCTGCATCTAGCTCTGAGAAAATATTTGGCCTTCTAGCAGTGTGTGGGACTTGTTCTATTAGTCCATCTATACTGACCTCCATCACGCTGCAAATTCAAAATAATTTTTTGTCTGCATCTAGCTCTGAAAAAATATTTGGCCTTCTAGCAGTGTGTGGGACTTTCTCTATTAGTCCATCTATACTGACCTCCATCAGGTTGCAAATTAAAAATAATTTTTCTCTGCATCTACCTCTGAAAAAATATTTGGGCTTCTAGCTGTGTGTGGGACTTGTTCTATTAGTCCATCTATACTGACCTCCATCAGGTTGCAAACTGAATATAATTTTTTTCTGCATCTAGCTCTGAAAAAATATTTGGCCTTCTAGCAGTGTGTGGGACTTTCTCTATTAGTCCATCTATACTGACCTCCATCAGGTTGCAAATTAAAAATAATTTTTATCTGCATCTAGCTCTGAAAAAATATTTGGCCTTCTAACAGTGTGTGGGACTTTCTCTATTAGTCCATCTATACTGACCTCCATCAGGTTGCAAATTAAAAATATTTTTTTGTCTGCATCTAGCTCTGAAAAAATATTTGGCCTTCTAGCAGTGTGTGGGACTTTCTCTATTAGTCCATCTATACTGACCTCCATCAGGTTGCAAATTCAAAATAATTTTTTGTCTGCATCTAGCTCTGAAAAAATATTTGGCCTTCTAGCAGTGTGTGGGACTTTCTCTATTAGTCCATCTATACTGACCTCCATCAGGCTGCAAATTAAAAATAATTTTTATCTGCATCTACCTCTGAAAAAATATTTGGCCTTCTAGCTGTGTGTGGGACTTGTTCTATTAGTTCATCTATACTGACCTCCATCAGGTTGCAAACTGAATATAATTTTTTCTGCATCTAGCTCTGAAAAAATATTTGCCCTTCTAGCAGTGTGTGGGAATTTCTCTATAAGTCCACCTATACTGACCTCCATCAGGTTGCAAATTAAAAATAATTTATATCTGCATCTAGCTCTGAAAAAATATTTGGCCTTCTAGCAGTGTGTGGGACTTTCTCTATTAGTCAATCTATACTGACCTCCATCAGGTTGCAAATTAAAAATAATTTTTTGTCTGCATCTAGCTCTGAAAAAATATTTGGCCTTCTAGCAGTGTGTGGGACTTTCTCGATTAGTCCATCTATACTGACCTCCATCAGGTTGCAAACTGAATATATTTTTTTTCTGCATCTACCTCTGAAAAAATATTTGGGCTTCTAGCTGTGTGTGGGACTTGTTCTATTAGTCCATCTATACTGACCTCCATCAGGTTGCAAACTGAATATAATTTTTTTCTGCATCTAGCTCTGAAAAAATATTTGGCCTTCTAGCAGTGTGTGGGACTTTCTCTATTAGTCCATCTATACTGACCTCCATCAGGTTGCAAATTAAAAGTAATTTATATCTGCATCTAGCTCTGAAAAAATATTTGGCCTTCTAGCAGTGTGTGGGACTTTCTCTATTAGTTCATCTATACTGACCTCCATCAGGTTGCAAACTGAATATATATTTTTTCTGCATCTACCTCTGAAAAAATATTGGGCTTCTAGCAGTGTGTGGGACTTTCTCTATTAGTCCATCTATACTGACCTCCATCACGCTGCAAATTCAAAATAATTTTTTGTCTGCATCTAGCTCTGAAAAAATATTTGGCCTTCTAGCAGTGTGTGGGACTTTCTCTATTAGTCCATCTATACTGACCTCCATCAGGTTGCAAATTAAAAATAATTTTTATCTGCATCTACCTATGAAAAAATATTTGGCCTTCTAGCTGTGTGTGGGACTTGTTCTATTAGTCCATCTATACTGACCTCCATCAGGTTGCAAACTGAATATAATTTTTTTCTGCATCTAGCTCTGAAAAAATATTTGGCCTTCTAGCAGTGTGTGGGACTTTCTCTATTAGTCCATCTATACTGACCTCCATCAGGTTGCAAATTAAAAATAATTTTTATCTGCATCTAGCGCTGAAAAAATATTTGGCCTTCTAGCAGTGTGTGGGACTTTCTCTATTAGTCCATCTATACTGACCTCCATCAGGTTGCAAATTAAAAATAATTTTTTGTCTGCATCTAGCTCTGAAAAAATATTTGGCCTTCTAGCAGTGTGTAGGACTTTCTCTATTAGTCCATCTATACTGACCTCCATCAGGTTGCAAATTCAAAATAATTTTTTGTCTGCATCTAGCTCTGAAAAAATATTTGGCCTTCTAGCAGTGTGTGGGTCTTTCTCTATTAGTCCATCTATACTGACCTCCATCAGGCTGCAAATTAAAAATAATTTTTATCTGCATCTACCTCTGAAAAAATATTTGGCTTTCTAGCTGTGTGTGTGACTTGTTCTATTAGTCCATCTATACTGACCTCCATCAGGTTGCAAACTGAATATAATTTTTTTCTGCATCTAGCTCTAAAAAATATTTGGCCTTCTAGCAGTGTGTGGGACTTTCTCTATTAGTCCATCTATACTGACCTCCATCAGGTTGCAAATTCAAAATAATTTTTTGTCTGCATCTAGCTCTGAAAAAATATTTGGCCTTCTAGCAGTGTGTGGGACTTTCTCTATTAGTCCATCTATACTGACCTCCATCAGGCTGCAAATTAAAAATAATTTTTATCTGCATCTACCTCTGAAAAAATATTTGGCCTTCTAGCTGTGTGTGGGACTTGTTCTATTAGTTCATCTATACTGACCTCCATCAGGTTGCAAACTGAATATAATTTTTTCTGCATCTAGCTCTGAAAAAATATTTGCCCTTCTAGCAGTGTGTGGGAATTTCTCTATAAGTCCACCTATACTGACCTCCATCAGGTTGCAAATTAAAAATAATTTATATCTGCATCTAGCTCTGAAAAAATATTTGGCCTTCTAGCAGTGTGTGGGACTTTCTCTATTAGTCAATCTATACTGACCTCCATCAGGTTGCAAATTAAAAATAATTTTTTGTCTGCATCTAGCTCTGAAAAAATATTTGGCCTTCTAGCAGTGTGTGGGACTTTCTCGATTAGTCCATCTATACTGACCTCCATCAGGTTGCAAACTGAATATATTTTTTTTCTGCATCTACCTCTGAAAAAATATTTGGGCTTCTAGCTGTGTGTGGGACTTGTTCTATTAGTCCATCTATACTGACCTCCATCAGGTTGCAAACTGAATATAATTTTTTTCTGCATCTAGCTCTGAAAAAATATTTGGCCTTCTAGCAGTGTGTGGGACTTTCTCTATTAGTCCATCTACACTGACCTCCATCAGGTTGCAAATTAAAAGTAATTTATATCTGCATCTAGCTCTGAAAAAATATTTGGCCTTCTAGCAGTGTGTGGGACTTTCTCTATTAGTTCATCTATACTGACCTCCATCAGGTTGCAAACTGAATATATATTTTTTCTGCATCTACCTCTGAAAAAATATTGGGCTTCTAGCAGTGTGTGGGACTTTCTCTATTAGTCCATCTATACTGACCTCCATCACGCTGCAAATTCAAAATAATTTTTTGTCTGCATCTAGCTCTGAAAAAATATTTGGCCTTCTAGCAGTGTGTGGGACTTTCTCTATTAGTCCATCTATACTGACCTCCATCAGATTGCAAATTAAAAATAATTTTTATCTGCATCTACCTATGAAAAAATATTTGGGCTTCTAGCTGTGTGTGGGACTTGTTCTATTAGTCCATCTATACTGACCTCCATCAGGTTGCAAACTGAATATAATTTTTTTCTGCATCTAGCTCTGAAAAAATATTTGGCCTTCTAGCAGTGTGTGGGACTTTCTCTATTAGTCCATCTATACTGACCTCCATCAGGTTGCAAATTAAAAATAATTTTTATCTGCATCTAGCGCTGAAAAAATATTTGGCCTTCTAGCAGTGTGTGGGACTTTCTCTATTAGTCCATCTATACTGACCTCCATCAGGTTGCAAATTAAAAATAATTTTTTGTCTGCATCTAGCTCTGAAAAAATATTTGGCCTTCTAGCAGTGTGTAGGACTTTCTCTATTAGTCCATCTATACTGACCTCCATCAGGTTGCAAATTCAAAATAATTTTTTGTCTGCATCTAGCTCTGAAAAAATATTTGGCCTTCTAGCAGTGTGTGGGTCTTTCTCTATTAGTCCATCTATACTGACCTCCATCAGGCTGCAAATTAAAAATAATTTTTATCTGCATCTACCTCTGAAAAAATATTTGGCTTTCTAGCTGTGTGTGTGACTTGTTCTATTAGTCCATCTATACTGACCTCCATCAGGTTGCAAACTGAATATAATTTTTTTCTGCATCTAGCTCTGAAAAAATATTTGGCCTTCTAGCAGTGTGTGGGACTTTCTCTATTAGTCCATCTATACTGACCTCCATCAGGTTGCAAATTAAAAAATAATTTATATCTGCATCTAGCTCTGAAAAAATATTTGGCCTTCTAGCAGTGTGTGGGACTTTCTCTATTAGTCCATCTATACTGACCTCCATCAGGTTGCAAATTAAAAATAATTTTTTGTCTGCATCTAGCTCTGAAAAAATATTTGGCCTTCTATCAGTGTGTGGGACTTTCTCTATTAGTCCATCTATACTGACCTCCATCAGGCTGCAAATTAAAAATAATTTTTTTCTGCATCTACCTCTGAAAAAATATTTGGCTTTCTAGCTGTGTGTGTGACTTGTTCTATTAGTCCATCTATACTGACCTCCATCAGGTTGCAAACTGAATATAATTTTTTTCTACATCTAGCTCTGAAAAAATATTTGGCCTTCTAGCAGTGTGTGGTACTTTCTCTATTAGTCCATCTATACTGACCTCCATCAGGTTGCAAATTAAAAATAATTTATATCTGCATCTAGCTCTGAAAAAATATTTGGCCTTCTAGCAGTGTGTGGGACTTTCTCTATTAGTCCATCTATACTGACCTCCATCAGGTTGCAAATTAAAAATAATTTTTTGTCTGCATCTAGCTCTGAAAAAATATTTGGCTTTCTAGCAGTGTGTGGGACTTTCTCTATTAGTCCATCTATACTGACCTCCATCAGGTTGCAAACTGAATATATTTTTTTTCTGCATCTACCTCTGAAAAAATATTGGGCTTCTAGCTGTTTGTGGGACTTATTCTATTAATCCATCTATACAGACCTCCATCAGGTTGCAAACTGAATATAATTTTTTTCTGCATCTACCTCTGAAAAAATATTTGGGCTTCTAGCTGTGTGTGGGACTTGTTCTATTAGTCCATCTATACTGACCTCCATCAGGTTGCAAACTGAATATATTTTTTTTCTGCATCTACCTCTGAAAAAATATTGGGCTTCTAGCTGTGTGTGGGACTTGTTCTATTAATCCATATATACAGACCTCCATCAGGTTGCAAACTGAATATAATTTGTTTCTGCATCTAGCTCTGAAAAATTATTTGGCCTTCTAGCAGTGTGTGGGACTTTCTCTATTAGTCCATCTATACTGACCTCCATCAAGTTGCAAATTAAAAATAATTTTAATCTGCATCTAGCTCTGAAAAAATATTTGGCCTTCTAGCAGTGTGTGGGACTTTCTCTATTAGTCCATCTATACTGACCTCCATCAGGTTGCAAATTAAAAATAATTTTTTGTCTGCATCTAGCTCTGAAAAAATATTTGGCCTTCTAGCAGTGTGTGGGACTTTCTCTATTAGTCCATCTATACTGACCTCCATCAGGTTGCAAATTCAAAATAATTTTTTGTCTGCATCTAGCTCTGAAAAAATATTTGGCCTTCTAGCAGTGTGTGGGACTTTCTCTATTAGTCCATCTATACGGACCTCCATCAGGCAGCAAATTAAAAATAATTTTTATCTGCATCTACCTCTGAAAAAATATTTGGCCTTCTAGCTGTGTGTGGGACTTGTTATATTAGTCCATCTATACTGACCTCCATCAGGTTGCAAACTGAATATAATTTTTTCTGCATCTAGCTCTGAAAAAATATTTGGCCTTCTAGCAGTGTGTGGGACTTTCTCTATTAGTCCATATATACTGACCTCCATCAGGTTGCAAATTAAAAATAATTTATATCTGCATCTAGCTCTGAAAAAATATTTGGCCTTCTAGCAGTGTGTGGGACTTTCTCTATTAGTCCATCTATACTGACCTCCATCAGGTTGCAAATTAAAAATAATTTTTTGTCTGCATCTAGCTCTGAAAAAATATTTGGCCTTCTAGCAGTGTGTGGGACTTTCTCTATTAGTCCATCTATACTGACCTCCATCAGGTTGCAAACTGAATATATTTTTTTTCTGCATCTACCTCTGAAAAAATATTTGGGCTTCTAGCTGTGTGTAAGACTTGTTCTATTAGTCCATCTATACAGACCTCCATCAGGTTAAAAACTGAATACAATTTTTTTCTGCATCTACCTCTGAAAAAATATTTGGGCTTCTAGCTGTGTGTGGGACTTGTTCTATTAGTCCATCTATACTGACCTCCATCAGGTTGCAAATTGAATATAATTTTTTTCTGCATCTAACCCAGCCAATAGTTTTGGCCTAATACCACAGTTTGGCCTCTCAGCTCTGCTCGGTTCCCATCCATTCTTTTTTTGTGCAAACAACTCCAGAGTTGTGAATTAGTTAACCACCAAAATGAGTGGAAAAAGTCCTGCTGCTGGTGGAAAGGGGAATAGGCGTGTTGGGAAGGGGAAAAAAGGTTGTGTCCGTGGGGTAGGTGTTAAAGCAACAGTAACATCTGCAGAAGAAAGACCATCTTCCAGCCAAACTAAAATGTCTACTTCTTTTAGCGGACAATGTGATAAGATCCCTTTCTTACGGCCACACCAATCGCTACAAATTCCAGATGAGGCACAAAAACAGCAGGTGCTTCAACGGATATCAAGTGCTCCTTTAAGTGGGCTCTCCACCACATCAACTTCAACATCACAAATACTCCAGTCCTCAAAGGTGTCACCCCAATCTCACTTGCTTCCTCACAGCTCCCAAATCTCCAGCTGCCCGTCTGAGTATGAGGTAGAACAGATGGTTGAGTCTGCAGAGCTGTTTACTCATACTATAGCCTGGGAATCAGAGGTCGACTCCAGCGCTTCTGTGAATCCAGACGAGGAAATGATCTGCACTGATGCCCAGAATCTTTTTGAGTCGGATCCAGGACCAGACGCAGAAGGTTCTGACCATAATGTAGACCCTCATTCCCAAACTGTAACTCCTGTTGGTGGAGACAATGAGGAAGACGATGATGAGACTCAAATACCTGATTGGAGCGACAACTTTAGTTTTTTGTCAGGGCAGGAACAGGTTGGCTCTGAGGACGACGGGTGTGAAACGCACAGGGTGATGATGATGAGGTTGGAGATCCCACTTACTGTCAACCCACAGTCAGCCAAGAGATGAGGTCAGCAGAGGCGGTGGAGGAAGATGCTAGTGACGACAAGGTCAGGTTGCGCCTTCCTGGACAGAGACGTAGTACTGGAAGCACGTCAACAACTGCATCCTCAAACACAACTCTGCCTCTCACCACAAGTCGTGGTGGCTCTTCAGGTCGCATGGGTGCTAAGCCTTGCATAGCCTGGGCATTTTTTCAGATCGATAAAGATGACCCAACTCGTGTTATCTGTAACATTTGTCAGCAAAAGCTAAGTAGAGGCCAAAAAATACATAGTTTGAGTACTTCATGCATGAACCGGCACATGGACATGAAGCATAAGTTGCAGTGGGAAGCTCAGTGTGCTACAATGCGGCCTAGCCGGCCGGGCCAACCACCATCTGCCATATCTTGTGCATCCGCGGCCTCTTCATCCTCTGTGACTGGGGGGACAGCAGTCACACCTGTTTTGGGGCGCAGACCTGCCACCTCTTTACCCGCAACAGCCAGCGTGATTGGCAGGTCATCATTTTCTTTGGAGGTGGTAACACCAGCTGGTGTTGAGCGCTGTCCGACATCGATAGCACCACCTTTGGATCAAGGCAACCTAACATGTCCGCCTGCATCTTCCTCACAGACCGGCAGTTTGCCGGGGACACCCTTATCAACCCCGTCTAAGCACAATAGCCAGCCCTCGGTCCCTCAGATGTGGACAAGTAAAAGACCATTTCCTCCTAGCCATGAGAAAGCTAAGAGGTTGAATTTCACCATCTGCAAGCTCTTGGCTACAGAAATGCTGCCTTTCCGCCTGGTGGACACAGAGGATTTTCGAGACCTTATGTCCGTCGCAGTGCCCCAGTACCAGATGCCCAGTCGGCACTACTTCTCAAAGAAAGGTGTGCCTGCGCTCCACCAGCATGTCGCACACAACATCACCGCTTCTTTGAGAAACTCTGTGTGTGACAGGGTGCATTTCACCACAGACACTTGGACGAGTAGGCATGGACAGGGGCGTTACATGTCGCTGACTGGGCACTGGGTAACTATGGTGACAGCAGGACAAGGGGCTGCTGTCCAAGTCTTGCCGTCCCCACGAGTTTTGCGTCAATCCTCTTTATGTCAAAGTTCCTCCACTGCTTCTGCCTCCTCAACCTCCTCTCGGTCTTCCACCTGCACTCAAAGCCTGTCTGTTCATGCCACAAGCTTTCTAACTGCGCAGAAGGGATCCTGCACACCTCCTTACTATGCTGGCAGTAGGGCTCAATGTCATCAGGCGGTTTTTACTTTGAAATGTCTGGGAAATGTGAGTCACACAGCTGAGGAGTTGTGGTCAGCTCTGGAGAACCAATTTCATGAATGGTTGTCTCCACTGGACCTGAAACCAGGGAAGGCCGTGTGCGACAATGCTGCAAACCTGGATGCGGCCCTTCGCCGGGGCAATGTCACACACGTGCCTTGTATGGCTCACGTGTTGAACCTGGTTGTCCAGCAATTTTTAGCCCACTATCCCAGACTAGATGGCCTTCTGCAGAGGGCACGGTCGCTGTGTGCTCACTTCCGCCGTTCGCATCCCGCAGCTCAGCGACTTACATCTCTACAGAAGTCGTTGGGCCTGCCACTTCACCGGCTAAAATGCGATGTGCCTACCCGGTGGAATTCAACTCTGCACATGTTGCAGCGACTGTGGCAGCACCGACAAGCCCTGGTGCAATACGTTCTGACGTATAGCCTGGGCCAACGAGATCCAGAGGTGGGGCAAATCACGCTGGAGGAGTGGTCTCAGATCAGGGACCTATGCACCCTTCTGCACAGTTTTGAAATGGCGACGAAGATGTTTAGTGCTGACGATGCCATTATCAGCATGACTATTCCGGTGATTTACATGCTGGAGCACATGTTAAACAGAATTCGGAGTCAGGTGGTGGCACAAGAGGAGGTGGAGGAAGTAGAGGAGAAGGAGTTGTATGCGGAAGGGCTAACATCTGCAAGGTCCAGACGGTCGGCAGCACCAAGGCGGCAGGCATGTGAGGGTGGGGGAGATGGTTTTACCAGGGCACATGGTAGCAGCCAAACTAGTGAGGAAGGTGCAGGAGCCCAGGAAGAAGTGGAGGACGAACTGATGGAAGACTCATCAGATGAGGGAGACCTTGATCACATTTCTGTTGTGCGAGGTTGGGGGGAGAGGACAGAGGAAGGAAGCATGATTGTTACCTCGCCACCAACACAACAGGGACTTGGTGCTCCTGGATGCGCAACACACATGAGTGCCTTCTTGCTGCACTACCTGCAACATGACACTCGAAATGTGAGAATTAGAAATAATCCTGACTACTGGGTTGCCACACTGTTAGATCCCCGGTACAAAAGTAAATTTGCAGAAATTATTCCTGCCATAGAAAGGGATGCACGCATGCAGGAGTATCAGCAGAGACTGTTGCAGAATCTTACATGTGCTTTTCCACAAAACACCACTGGTGCACGTAGTGAATCTCACAGTTCCAACTTGCCAACCGTGGGACCGTCAAGTGTTCAGCACTCAAACCGTAACAGAACCACAGTATCTGCTGGTAACATCAATTTTGCGGAATCATTTCACCACTTTTTTAGCCCATCCTTTGCAAGGCCACAGGAGACAAGAAGTCTGACACATAGTCAACGCCTAGAGACGATGGTACAGAAGTATCTCCAAGTAAACATTGAAGCCATGACTGTGTCACCGGACCCTTGCTCTTTTTGGGCTTCCAATCTGGATAAATGGCCGGAGCTAGCCACTTACGCCTTGGAGATCTTGTCATGCCCCGCAGCCAGCGTTCTGTCTGAACGTGTGTTCAGCGCTGCTGGTGGTGTGCTGACAGATATGCGCACGCGGCTCTCCACTGATAATGTAGACAGACTCACGTTCATAAAGATGAACAAATCATGGATCCGAAACGACTTTTCTACCCCTGTGTCATCCTGGGGAGAGTAAAAGCTTGATGATTGGTTAAAATCACCCTACCAACCATTTTAAGCTTTAAAATTACTAATCATGTTTATCTGTATCTTGGCTGGAAAATAATTTGGGCTTTGTAGCAGTGTGCAGCACTGATTATATTAGGCCATCTATAATAAGCTCCACCAGATTTAAAATTACTAATCATGTTTATCTGTATCTTGACTGGAAAATAATTTGGGCTTTGTAGCAGTGTGCAGCACTGATCCTATTAGGCCATCTATACTAAGCTCCACCAGATTTAAAATTAATAATAATTTTTAGCTGCATCTAGCCCAGAAAATAATTTTGGGGCTCCGAGATGCGCAAGACACATAAGTGCCTTCTTGCTGCAATACCTGCAACATGACCCTCATATTGTCAGAATTCGAAGTAATCATGACTACTGGGTTGCCACACTCTTAGATCCCCCAAACTTTTCGATCAACCTTTTCATTTTAATAAAGACCAAAAAATGGTCATTTTTGAAATTATAAGCATTAGCAGGTTATTAGAAACTGAAATCAAACAGTTTTCAACTCAAAACTTTATTCTAGGTGATGTTACATTTTCACATAGGACTCCTTGTTCGAAAGGAGCTTCTGAACTCTCTCGTCCATTGAATTTGTCAGGTTTTGGATGGTTTCTGCTTCAATTGTTTTGCATGAGGACAGAATACCTTCCCAGAGCTGTTGCTTAGATGTGAACTGCCTCCCGCCATCATAGACACATCTTTTGATGATGCTCCAGAGGTTCTGAATGGGGTAGAGGTCAGGGGAGCATGGGGGTCACACCATAAGTTTGTCCCCTTTTATGCCCATATCAGCCAGAGATGCAGATGTTTTATGTGCAGCATGAGATGGTGCATTATCATGCAAAAAAATGATCTTGCTGTGAAATACACGGTTCTTCTTCTTGAACCTTGGCAGGAAGTGCTGTTTGAGAAAATCCACATACATTATGGAGTTCATCTTTAGCGCCTTCAGGGATCCTAAAGGGGCCGACAATCTCTCTCCCCATGATTCCAGCCCAAAACATTACTCCACCTCCTCCTTGTTGGCGCTGTAGCCGTGTTTGCGTGGGGTGTCCATCAACCAGCCATCCTAAACTCCATCCATCTGGACCATCGAGCGCTGCACGGCACTCATCCGTGAACAAAACAGTTTTGAAATCAGTCTTCATGTAATGTTTGGCCCACTGGAGCCGTTTCTGCTTGTGTGAAGTGGATAGAGGAGGTCGACAGGATGGCGTATGCACAGCTGCAAACCTCTGAAGGACCCTGCATCTTGTTGTTCGGGGGACGTTGGAGGCACAAGCAGCTTCAAAAACTTGTCTGCTGCTATGACAAGACTTTTTTGCCGCTGCTCTTTTAACCTGACGTAATTGCCTGTAGGAAAGAGTCCTCAATTTGCCCTTATCAGCACGCACACGTGTGTACTGTGAATCAGCTACATACTTCTTGATTGCCAAGACACTTCATCCTGATCATCGCACAATGTTGATTGTAGTCATGCCTTCACCTAAACACTCCACAATTTGTTGCTTCTCAGCAGCCGACACATCCTTTTTCTTTCCCATTTTGGCAGAAAATGTAGGCTGCTTAATAATGTGAGAAAGCCTTCTTAAGTAGTCTTGCCTTTCATTGGACACACCTGCCAAACTAATTAGCACAGGTGTCTGCAATTGCTTACAGTGATATAAAGAGCCCTGACACACATCACCATCAATGAGTTTAACTGACAAACAAACAAATTCTTCCCTTATCACTCCTAAACACTTTTTGCATAATAATTTGGAACACAGTGTACATGTGCTTTTCCACAAAACACCAGTGGTTCACGTAGTGAATCTTACAGTTCTAACTTGCCAACCGTGGTCTGTATGGAATTGTTCAATAAAGGGCCCAAAATTAAGATAACATAGATGGGAGAGGTCTCTATGAATAGGAATTCCTAAGTATTTGATACCCTGTGAGGGCCAGGCAAAGGGAAAGTTGGACTGGATGGAATCCTATATGGATTTGGGGAGGGAGACATCGAGGGCCTCAGACTTCGCTGCATTGATTTTAAAATTTGACCATGTAACAAAGTGATCTATTTCAGCCATAACAGCATGGATGGATATATGTGATTGAGTGATATATACTAGGACATCATCAGCAAATAGAGAGCACTTGTACTCGGTGCCTCCCACCTCAATCCACCTAATATTGGGGTTATGGTGAATTGATGAGAGCAGGTGCTCCGTCACTAGGATGTATAAGAGAGGGGACAGAGGACATCCCTGCCTTGTCCCATTGGTGATTGTGAAAGGTGATGAAAATGTTCTGATGCACCCCCTGGGCCTTGGGACACCCGGAGCCGGACCCTTTTTGGTGGATGCTAGTGGTTGTAGTCTTCGTGGCGGCGACCCGGTTCCGTGGCTCAGGGTGGTCAAACCAGTGGTGGAACTATTTATGTGGTTTTGATGTTTAAATGTCCGACTACGCCACCCGTGGATTGCGGTCAGAGTGAACCGCCGCTGCATTGCAGACCGCTGAGGCTGGTATTGTGGGTGCAGCAGAGCATAGCATAACTCCCCACGGGAGGAGTATAGCCTCAGGGCAGTGTATGCGGAGGATGGGGGTGATGGTGCAGGGCAGCAGCAGTAATGACACGGAGTCCAGGGCCTTTACTCACAGTTCTTATTATCCAGACCACGTCTGCAGGTAACGGCTGCCCACGTCGTACTGTGCTCACCAGGTGAGGGGCTCAGACAACTCCCAGATAACTTTGGAGTGCTTCACAGGACCCCCTTTGTGTGTACTTTGTCTGGCCTTTCTTACCAATCCTTCTGTCCGGCTGCCTCGGGCCTCCTCTTGGTAAACTTGGCGCCAGTTTCCCTAACCCTATGTGGTGCCTTCCTAGCGGGTGTAGCGAGGGGCTGCGCCACATAAAATGTCACAGCCTCCGGTTTCTAGCTGAGGGTCGTTTCCTGCCTCCACTAGTTTCGGGGACCGGTCTTCCCCTTTGGCCTGACCCCTCCACGCAGGTGGATTCGGGCGTGCGGTGGTGACTCGCCCGTCCGCACCCCTGGGATCCCTTCATTCCTCGTTCCTGGAGCCTTCTCCCCTCCTCTTCCTTCCTTCTCCCTCTTCCAGGCCTGGGCCTCTGTTACTAGGCCCGCCTCCGGAGCAGAGCTCATGCAGTGCCCCTGCTCCCTGCCACTTCTGCTCAGACTTCTCTGCACTGAACTAAGATGGTGCCCACCTTTTATACTCCCTTCTCAATGCACCCAGGAACTGCTTCCTCCCTGCTCCTGCACCACAGGGTTCCCCTTCCTCAGTGTTCCCTCCCCCCACTCCAGCCAGGGACAGGGACTGTCGTGCCCATCTCAGAGGCATATTGGTCGCCCTGCCCCACGGCAATGTGGTGTAATGCATGCAGGTGTCGGGTCCTGATCCACATTCCATCCTTACCTGAGAGTGAGATATCACACCTCTGGGTGAGGTGCAATACCTCTGTAGCAACCGAGCCCTCAGGGTGCTACAGTTCCATTTATCTTCAGCCTAGGTGACGTATTGTGATACAGGGCCGTGATTTTGGCTATAAAAGGGTCCCCTAGACCCCTACCCCAAGCTTTTTAACAGAATCATATATGGCGTGCCAGGAGACTCTATGGAATGCTTTCTCAGCATCCAACGAGAGTATCTAATTACAATTTTTTAACTGCATCTAGCCCAGGAAATACTTTGTGCCTAGTTGCAGTGTCTGCTAGTCAGCGGATTATCCTGGCTGTTAAGCAAGCTACACCACCTGTAGTTTGGACACTTAATTTTTTCAAAGAAAATGCTTCGGTACCACGGGATACTCAGTGAAGAGCATCAGGAGGCACCCCAAGGCATATGGGCTGGGACTGGCAGTAGGATGCCTTGCGTTGGACAGCCGAGCTCGATCCTTATAAAAGCTTTTTAACTGCAGCAGCTTTAGTGGACGCTACTGGAGCTGGAATTACGCGGCTGCTGGCATGAGACTTGCCCTCCAATAGATCCTTGTAAATGGATTTAAAGTGTATTCATTCAAATTAGAGAGACAATTTAAATTAAAAAGCTTAGAGCTGCCTCCACCACAGGGGGGCTCGCTCGACCCACCAGCGGACAGGCACCAGTATTGAGAGAGGGGGGCTGGCCGTCAGGGTTCACCGCGGCTCTGGCACAAACCCGGCGACACGGAGGTGGCACGGGCAGGAGCGGACTGAACGTGTCGGCTTCTCACTTTTTGGATTTTAGAAGGGCATGACATGCCTATATCTGTGTCTCCCCCTCCTTTTACTCCTCCACCTCTTTTCTTTTCGCATGACTATATGTACTTGTCACTTTTCCATGTGTTAGTTGTGTCTTCTGAGCAGTTTGTCAGCTTTTGGACACCTTTGAAGGTGTTTTCTATGTGTTTCTATGTGTTTTTGTTTGCCTGCCATTGGTTTTAACGGTGTTCGAAGGTGTTCGACGAACAGTTCGACGAACAGTTCGGCGAACACACGGGTGTTCGACGAACCGAACCGAACTCGAACACTACGGGGGTGGCTCAACACTACTCATGATCAGCTGAAACTGCCCTGGCAACTGCCTGAACTAAGCTTAAGTCCACAATGCGCTTGTGTACACTGCTGCATACACTCGATTTATACACGCCCATCGGTATGCACTGTGAGGATGGATTCCCAAGCATCCATCCACCATAGAAACTTCCTGTCAAGAGACATAGGGGGAATGGCATGGTATATATCTCTTTGCAGTCTCTTCCTATATTTGAAAGTGCAATATGCTGTGCTTTTCTATACAGTTACATAAGTGCATGTAGGCCAGACAGAGTACACTTCTAGCCTGCTTCTGGTGAATTATCGGCCATAGTGACATTACAGTATACATCTGGAAAAGTTTTCCAGATGTATACTGCAGACTGGGGGCATGGACACAGTGCAGCTAGCCTAAGCGATGTATGAGCTATACATAGCAACCCCATACATTGCTTTGTGGCCACTGCCTGAATACTGCAGTACATTCACTTCAATGAGAGATAAACCTCAATACTTGTCAACTAAGAAATGCAGGGCTGATGTGTTCTGCCAATACATTGCTTAACTCTAGCTTTTTTTAAATTTTCTCTTCATGTTACACACCGTGCGGTAAAAGTGATCAGGCAACTTTATTTTCCGGCTCAGTACGATCGCTGTGATACAAAATTGATATAGTTTTTTCATGTTTTGCTTCTTTTGCATACTAAAATCAATTTTTTACAAACAATAATGTGTTTTTCCATCATTATATTCTGATCGCTGTAACTTTTTTTTGTTAATAGTGCTACATAGGGGCTTGTTTTTTAGCACTTTTTATTCTATGTTTCGTGTGTCAGTCTGAGGAAAAGCTACATTTTTGATGTTTTTTATTTATTTTTTTTCACAGTGTTCACTAAATGGTTTAAATAATACGGCAGTTTTATACAATACTTCATTCTGGATAACATATATGTGTAATTTTTTAATTGCAAAACATTTTCCTATTTTTTGCACTTTCCCTTTTATTTGTTTGCATTTTTACAAAAAAAATTTGACTTTTTTTTATTTTTTTACCTAGTCTCAATATGGGACATCAACTTTTTCTGCTCTGATCGCAGGTCTAATACTCTGCAATGCTTTTGCATTTTAGGGTATTAGATCTGTCAATCTGACACAGAGGCCAGAGGCATGTCAGGTCCTGCTCAAGGCAGGACTTTACAGACCACTGTACCTGGGTGACTCCACCACCATTATTTGGTCTGCATTAACCATAGAAGCCATCAGCATGAATCAAACGCAATTGCATTGTGCTGATTGGAACAAAGAAATAGACCCCTCACTCTATTAACAGAACAGTTCAATGCCACTGTCGCTATTAACAGCAGCATCAGAGAGATTAAATAGCCATGATTGGTCCACTGATCCCAGGCATTAATGCCGGGCGTCAGCTATGATGTATAGCTGAAACCCACTGATGATTTCGCTGGCTCTGCTAGTGAGCCTGTGCAATAGTTGCACCATAGATGTACGGCAGTTTGTGGGAATACATCTTCCGCTACACAGAACATGTGTAGCGGATGTCATGAAGGGTTTAAAGTGTGCTAAATTTTACCATTATGACAGTGCTGTCATTCTTTTTCATTCACCATGAAAAAATTGGAAATGGACAGATCTGAGATTTGCAGGAAATGAGAGTAACTCAGATTTTGAACAATTAATAATTAGTGTTGAACCACCCCCGTAGTGTTCGGGTTCGGTTCGGTTCGTCGAACTGTTCCTCGAACTCCGTCAAACACCATTAAAACCAATGGCAGGCAAACAAAAACACATAGAAACACATAGAAAACACATAGAAAACACCTTCAAAGGTGTCCAAAAGCTGACAAACTGCTCAGAAGACACAACTAACACATGGAATAGTGACAAGTACATATAGTCATGCGAAAAGAAAAGAGGTGTAGGAGTAAAAGGAGGAGACACAGATATAGGCATGTCATGCCCTTCTAAAATCAAAAAAGGCTGGAGTAAAAATCCAAAATCAGCCTACCAACACCCAGACGTCATGACAAGAAAATTAAAAAAAGAAATATCTTTAGGTAGAATGGCCTGTGCCTCCGAATAGTGTCCGCCTATTGGGCTGCTTCTGGGAAGGAGCATACTATATAGATCCCTGTTTGCCCATTGGGTGCTACATATCCTGCTCACTATTTCAGGCGTTTAGTTGCTTCCTCGAATGGGTCGTCATGGACTTTTCTAAGGGGGCACATATTATCCATTACCTCGACGACTTCTTATGCCTGGGCCCAAAAGATTCGCCACAGTGTGAATACATGCAGTAGTCCACCTGTGAGAAGGAGAGAGCTGGAGGGAGAGGGAACACCACAGAGCCGAGGGGCTAGATGGAGAACGGAAGAAGGAAAGAGGGCGAGGGAGGTGAGGGAGTACGGTGGAAGGCTGACCTGAGCTCTCCCACGTTCCTGCTGGGCGGGGAACAGCCCTGGGAAGAAAAGCCGCTTGCGCATCCCTTTGAGGTTACGGGCGCGAGCGGGCAGAGGGACTACGCTGGAGTGCGAAGCCATCACGGCCAGGCCGTTCCTGCCCATGCGACCTCCGTGTCGCCGGGTTTGTGCCAGAGCCACGATGGACCCTGACGGCCAGCCCCCCTCTCCCAATACTGGTGCCTGTCCGCTGGTGGGTCGAGACCCCCGGCGGTGGAGGCAGGTCTAAGCTCTGTAATTTAAATTGGCTCTGTAATTTGAATGAGTGCACTTTAAATCCTTTTACAAGGATCTATTGGATGGCAAGTCTGGTGCCAGCAGCCACGGTAATTCCAGCTCCAGTAGCGTCCACTAAAGCTGCTGCAGTTAAAAAGCTTTTATAAAGATCGAGCTTGGCGGTCCGCCACAAGGCGTGCTACCGCCAGTCCCAGCCCCTTTGCCTTGGGGCGCCTCCCCGATGCTCTTGACTGAGTGTCCCGGGGCCCCAAAGCGTTTCCTTTGAAAAAATTAAGTGTCCAAAGCACAGGTGGTGTAGCTTGCTTAACAGCTGGGCTACTCCGCTGACTAGCAGACACTGCTACTAGGCCGAAAGTATTGCCTGGGCTACATGCAGTTAAAAATTTGTAATTAGATCTACAGGCGGTGTAGCTTGCTTAACAGCTGGGCTACTCCGCTGACTAGCAGACACTGCTACTAGGCCCAAATTATTGCCTGGGCTAGATGCAGTTAAAAATTTGTAATTAGATCTACAGGCAATGTAGCTTGCTTAACAGCTGGGCTACTCTGCTGACTAGCAGACACTGCTACTAGGCCCAAAGTATTGCCTGGGCTAGATGCAGTTAGGAATGTGTAATTGGATCTACAGGCGGTGTAGCTTGCTTAACAGCTGGGCTACTCCGCTGACTAGCAGACACTGCTACTTGGCCCAAAGTATTGCCTGGGCTACATGCAGTTAAAAGTTTGTAATTAGATCTACAGGCGGTATAGCTTGCTTAACAGCTGGACTACTCCGCTGACTAGCAGACACTGCTACTAGACCCAAAGTATTGCCTGGGCTAGATGCAGTTAAAAAATTGTAATTAGATCTACAGGCGGTGTAGCTTGCTTAACAGCTGGGCTACTCCGCTGACTAGCAGACACTGCTACTAGGCCCAAAGTATTGCCTGGGCTAGATGCAGTTAAAAATTTGTAATTAGATCTACAGGCGGTGTAGCTTGCTTAACAGCTGGGCTACTCCGCTGACTAGCAGACACTGCTACTAGGCCCAAAGTATTGCCTGGGCTAGATGCAGTTAAAAATTTGTAATTAGATCTACAGGCGATGTAGCTTGCTTAACAACTGGGCTACTCCGCTGACTAGCAGACACTGCTACTAGGCCCAAAGTATTGCCTGGGCTAGATGCAGTTAGGAATGTGCAATTGGATCTACAGGCGGTGTAGCTTGCTTAACAGCTGGGCTACTCTGCTGACTAGCAGACACTGCTACTTGGCCCAAAGTATTGCCTGGGCTACATGCAGTTAAAAATTTGTAATTAGATCTACAGGAGGTGTAGCTTGCTTAACAGCTGGACTACTCCGCTGACTAGCAGACACTGCTACTAGGCCCAAAGTATTGCCTGGGCTAGATGCAGTTAAAAATTTGTAATTAGATCTACAGGCGGTGTAGCTTGCTTAACAGCTGGGCTACTCCGCTGACTAGCAGACACTGCTACTAGGCCCAAAGTATTGCCTGGGCTAGATGCAGTTAAAAATTTGTAATTAGATCTACAGGCGGTGTAGCTTGCTTAACAGCTGGGCAACTCCGCTGACTAGCAGACACTGCAACTAGGCCCAAAGTATTGCCTGGGCTAGAAGCAGTTAAAAATGTGTAATTAGATCTACAGGCGGTGTAGCTTGATTAACAGCTGGGCTACTCCGCTGACTAGCAGACACTGCTACTAGGCCCAAAGTATTGCCTGGGCTAGATGCAGTTAAAATTGTTATTAGATACAAAGGCAGTGTAGCTTGCTTCAGATGGGTTACCCCGCTGACTACTAGACACTGCTACTTGGCCCAAAAGGGTTTCCTGGGTTAGATGCAGTAAAAAATTGTTATTAGATACACAGGTGGTGTAGCTTGCTCCAGATGGGCTACTCCACTGACTACGAGACACTGCTACTAGGCCCAAAATTATTGGCTGGGTTAGATTCAGTAAAAAATTGGTATTAGATACACAGGCGGTGTAGCTTCCTTCACAGGTGGGCTACTCCGCTGACTACCAGACATTGCTACTAGGCCCAAAAAGATTTCCTTGGTTAGATGCAGTAAAAAATTAGAATTAGATACACAGGCGGTGTAGCTTCCTTCACAGGTGGGCTACTCTGCTGACTACCAGACACTGCTACTAGGCCCAAAAAGATTTCCTGGGTTAGAATCCAGTAAAAAATTAGAATTAGATACACAGGCGGTGTAGCTTCCTTCACAGGTGGGCTACTCCGCTAACTACCAGACACTGCTACTAGGCCCCAAAAGATTTCCTGTATTAGATGCAGTAAAAAATTAGAATTAGATACACAGGCAGTGTAGCTTCCTTCACAGGTGGGCTACTCTGCTGACTACGAGACACTGCTACTATGCCCAAAAGTATTTCCTGGGTTAGATGCAGTAAAAAATTGTTATTAGATACACAGGTGGTGTAGCTTGCTTCAGATGGGCTACTCCACTGACTACCAGAAACTGCTACTAGGCCCAAAATGATTTCCTGGGTTTGATGTAGTAAAAAATTAGAATTAGATACACAGGCGGTGTAGCTTCCTTCACAGGTGGGCTACTCCGCTGACTACGAGACACTGCTACTAGGCCCAGAAAGATTTCCTTGGTTAGATGCTGTAAAAAATTAGAATTAGACACACAGGCGGTGTAGCTTCCTTCACAGATGGGCTACTCCGCTGACTACCAGACACTGCTACTATGCCCAAAAAGATTTCCTGGCTTAGATGCAGTAAAAAATTAGAATTAGATACACAGGCAGTGTAGCTTCCTTTACAGGTGGGCTACTCCGCTGACTACGAGACACTGCTACTATGCCCAAAAGGATTTACTGGGTTAGATGCAGTAAAAAATTGTTATTAGATACACAGGTGGTGTAGCTTGCTTCAGATGGGCTACTCCACTGACTACCAGACACTGCTACAGGCCCAAAAGGATTGGCTGGCTTAGATGCAGTAAAAAATTGGTATTAGATATACAGGTGGTGTAGCTTGCAACACAGATAGGCTACTCCAATGACTAACAGACACTGCTACAGATCCAAAAGGATTGGCTGAGCTACATTTCCCCAAATGCTGTGAAAAGCACTTGCACAGCACTGGCACAGACCTGCCTAGCAAAAGGTGCTATGAACTTCTGTAACCTAGCCCTCAAAAGGGCTGCAATTAGAACTAGTCCCTACTCCCTAAACCTATCTCTCTATGTAACTGGAAATACGCTCGCAATTCACACAGTTATACTGTATAGCACCCACAGCAGCAGTGGTGCCGTCTAACACTCAGCTGCAGCAGTGACAAAATGGTGGCGACGGGGAAAATGGCTGGGTCTTATATGGCAAGGACATGTGACATACACAGCCAATGACACATGCCCTTGCTTGTGTAAAAAAAGCACTTCGCTGCGTGTGTCCGCTGCTGATAGGCTGACAGACTGCACCACCCCACTGTAAATGCGGGAAAGAAAAAAAAAATGGAGATCGGCATTATTTCTGCAGAGATCCATCCCATGCCCCTCCCCCCGCCCACTCTACACTGAAACTGTCAAGTAACATTGATTAACAGTATTACTGTGAAAAAATCCAGTTACGCTTTTGGTGCACGAACAGTTATCGAACATAACCACGAACAGCCGAATTTTTTGCAAATCGTTCGAATTCGTCGAACGGCTCGAATACCGCCCAAAGCAGCTCGAATTTGAGATTGGCGAACAGTTCGAGTCGAACACCGCTCATCTCTATTAATAATGATCAGAATTCTTTTAGGCATGTACTGCTTATCATCAGTCATGATAGAGTTAATTCACAACATGAAAGGCTCACAGCAAGTTAGAGAAATCCATATTTTGGAGAATCAATTGGAAAAGGCATTTTTTTTTAATTATTCACTAATAAACCTCAAACGACACTCCCAAAACTGAATTGGAGGACACTGAACATACAACAACCATTTCCTAACTGCTTCAATAATCAGTTTTGTGGAACACTTACAAAGAGAAAGTTAAAAACTTTCTAAACAACATGTGAGAAACTCTGAAACAAAAAAAATGTTTGTATGGACACTGTCACGACCATGTTTCAAAGTAGGCAACACACATTTACAAAAATGAACTTAGTAAAATGCATGGTACCTGCAATGAAACATGGTGGCATGTGGGGCTGCATGAGTGTTGCCGGTTAAAGGAGCTACGTTTCATTGATGCCATCATGAATTCACATACATACTGCTCTATATTGAAAGAGAAGATGCTACCATCACTCCGTGCTCTTGGTAAACGTGCATATTTCCATTATGACAATGATCCAAAACACACATCTGTTGTATTTCTGAAGAACAGGGTGAAAGTAATTCAGTGTCCAAATATTTCTACTGATCTGAACCCAACCAAAACACCTATGAGGAATTCTAAAGAGATTAGTTGAGCATCACTCTCCACACAGCTTCCAAGCTCTAAAAGTGGTCGTTCTTGAAGAATGGACTAAAAGTGGTCATTCTTGAAGAATGGAAAAAGATAGATGATGCAATTAGGGATGAGAGGACCCATGGATGTTCAGGTTCATCGGGTTCGGTCAAACTGTAGTCCAAAGTTTGGTTCGGGTACCAGAACTTGACCCTGAACCCCGAACCCAACAAAGCCAATGGGAACCCAAACTTTTGTGCTGTAAAATGGTGGTAGTAAGGAGTAGGGGGCTGCAAAATGAAGCAAAATGGGGGTAAGAGCAGGACAATTGCCATGCAAACAAATGTGGGCAGGGAAATGACTTAAAATAACATAGAATTAAAAAAAAATAAAAAATAACAATTTTGAACCAGAACGTCTAAGTGGAGGAGGAGTTGCAGGTGGATGTGGCGGTGTAGGTGGAAGAAGCTGAGGAGGAGGTAGCCAACACTATTTTTGTGTTTTTTGCAATTTTTTTTGTTGCTTTATTTGGGGGGGATGATTTAAAATAACATAGAATGAAAAAAAAAATAACAATCTTGAACCAGGATGCAGAGGTCCAAGTGGAGGAGAAGGTAGAGTTGGATTTGGCGACGCAGATGGAATAGGCATAGGAGTGGACAGCTGTGTACCTTGCCACTATTGGTAGAGGAACCCACCCTCCCAGCCATATGTGAATGACTGGCCTGATAAGGATGTGAATCATCCCTGTTTCTCCTCCTCTTCCATCTGTGCCACTACCTCATCCATAATCACCTTAAGCAGGCATAGAAGTGAAATAATAACACTGATGATAGGAATCATTAATGCTGGCAATATTAGTGGAGTACTCGAAGCAGCGCAACATGGCACACATGTTCCGTATGAAGACCTACTTGTTGATGATGAAGTGGTGTTGTTCCGCAGAGCGACTCACCTTTGCGTGCTGCAGCTGAAACTCCACTATTTCCTGCTGCTGCTCCTCACACAGTCTCTCCAGCATATGCAAGGCAGAGTTCCACCTTGTGGGTATGACACATCTGAGGCATGAGCGAGAAGGCAAAAGTAACGCTGCAGCATAAACAGCTGAGCAGCAGCAGGGTGAGAACACCAAAAGCGCGTACAGACAGCCCACACTTTCAACAGCAGCTCTGACATATCAAGATAATTTTTAAGGAAGCTCTGCACCATCAAAGTCAGTACATGCTTCAGGCAAAAGCTTTGTATCAAACCAGGCCCAGAGCTGATATGAGATTTTGCCCATTATTGCACACCACCAGGCCGGGCTTGAGGTTCTGCTCATGCACGGTGTGAAATTTTTCCCCCAAACAGATGAGTTTTATAACAGCCTGCTGTCATTTCACCCTGGTTGTGCTGAAGTTGGTGGTGCAGGTGTTACGCTGACCAGATGAGGAGGCGATGAAGAAAGCGGAGTAGTAGGAGGCAACATGGACAGAGAAATGTCCAGCAATCCTTGGTGGTGGAAGTCAATGTATTCGACCCCAAGGCTGTAGGTCTGGTGGGGGGAGAAACAAAAAACAGGTGCAGATCTAAGTGTAGATGTATATATATATATAGAAACAGAAGAAAAATGAACTGCTCACCTTTAGCAGATCTTGTACCAAGGCTTATCGACCAATTCTGGTCTAATGTGGGTAGCTGGTCCACTGGTATGCAGCTTCTATCTGGATTAAACGGATCTCCCAGCTGGAGTCCGTAAGAATAAGGTTCAGAGTATGTATCCAGCCAATTGAGCGCTGGATAATCATTCCTTGAGACCCTGGGAGCGCTCAATTGTCTGGATACATACTCTGAACCTTGGTGGTGGAAGGACATGCACCAGAACACCTTCCGCCTCAGGCCCAGCTGCCACCACATTTACCCAGTGCACAGTTAACGTCCCTGCCTGTGCTTACTGGTCCATGTATTGGTGGTTATATTGATCTTGCCACTGATGGAGTTGTGCAGTGTAGGGATGGCTTGCCTCAAAAAGTTGTGGCGGCTGGGAAGCACGTACTGTGGGACAGCCACCGCCATCAGTTTTTCAAAACTGTTCGTCTCCACCAGCCAGAATGGCAGCATTTCAAAGGCCAGGACTTTTGAAATGCTGTCATTCAGGACCAGGGCTCATGGGTGGGTAGGGGGATTCTTTCTCTTTCTCTCCAGTGTTTGGGGGATGGACAGTTGACAGCTTCCATTGGATGGTGTGGAGATGCTCGGTGACACTGCTGGTGGTGGTGGTGATGTCACATTCTCTCTTTGCGGTGAGCAAGATGGCCCTGGTGATTGGGAGCAGAAGGAAGAGGCTGATACTGCAGCAGAAGAGGGAGAAGCAGGAGCCTCAGATCTTTCCTGGTATTTCAGGTGTGTACTCCACTGATGGAACAGCATGCAAACCATCCATCTCTTGTCATCAGCATATTGCCTGAAGAAATTCCATGCCAGGTAGCTCCTTTTAGCTGGCTTTGGTGTGCTGAGTTTGTAGTCACGGTGGGTAGTTGCAGCCAAAGTACTGGCTAGGGACAGGAGCTGTGCTTTTGCATCCCGCTCCCTCTGCTGCTGTGCAGCAGGGGCAATGTGCCCACCTCCTTTTACTCCAAACTGTGCACGCCACATGGATATCCTTCACTACATGTGGGGTCTAGGACCTATTCATCCCTGCATCATCTTCCAACCACTCCTCACCCTTGCTCTCCTTGCCGGTCTGCACACTGCGGAAAGACACAGCAGTTGGCACCTGTGTTTTGTCATCATTATCGGAGAATAAGAGATGTGCTGTGGAAGTCCATTGACCATGTTCACTAGCCCTCCCATGTACTCATCCTCAAACCTAACAAGTGGTTGGGCATCAGTGCACACAATCTCTTCCACTTGTGGGGCAGGGCCAGGTGGACAGCCCACGGAACCACAGCCAGTGGAGTCATCAAAAAGTAGAAGTGACTGCTTCATGACTTGGGACTCAGGCTGCTTGGCAGATTTACAAGGGGGTGAGGTGAAAGATAGAAGCCCATGGTCCGCAAGTGCCTAATCTAAAACCGCCTCAATATGTTCTGGCCACAGTATTCTTCCAGCGGTACTCAAGCCTATGAAATTACACAGAACATCCTGTCGCCTGCATGCACTAGAGTAAGGTGTTTCTTTGGGGCACGTAGCAGGCACAGAAAAACCACGTCCTCTCACTGCAACAGCTGCATCACCAGCAGCACCACGGCCACGTCCCCTATTTGTTGCTCTCCCAAAAACTGCACAGTAGATAATAGAAAGTGCCCAGCAGATTATTACACTCTTAGGGCACTCTACATCAGGTGGTGAGGGCAATGTGCACCAGGCTGTTAGGGCAATGTGTACCAGACTGTTAGGGCACTCTGCACTAGGTTGTTAAGGCAATGTAAATGTTTGTAACATCTGTATTGGCTCTTTATATACAGGTGCTTTATATAATTATTCTAATTTACTGAGATAATGACTTTTGTGTTTTCATTGGCTGTAAGCCATAATCATCAGCATTAACAGAAATAAACACTTGAAATAGATCATTCTGTTTGTAATGACTCTATATAATATATGAGTTTTACTTTTTGCATTGAACTGAAATAAATTAACTTTTTGATGATAATCTAATTTTGTGAGAAGCACCTGCATGTGTTCACTTCACCATATGTAATGCTTGAGAAAGGTTCTGCCATTTTGAGCTGAAATGTCACATGGGCTGATTAAAATCTCATCACCTGACACTGACCTTGGATTTGGAGTGCAGCCCCCATATTTAAAGGAGTTGTCCGGTCAAAAGTGACTCTAAAAGTCACTCTATGTCACTGCTGACTTATGAATCCCTCCAGTGCACGCACTGTGCGCTGCGGGGATTCGCCGATTTCAGACCTGGGACCGGAGGGTATGTATGTGTTATTCATACTCCCGGCCAGTGGGTGTGGCCTCGCTCTCCATACACTTGTATTGAGCGAGGCCGCGCCTTCTAGCCATCAGTGTCACTAGACATGGCGTGGGCTCGCTCCATACAAGTGTATGGAGCGAGGCGGCGCCGACTGGCCAGGTGTATGCATAACTTATACATAACCTCCGGTCCCGGGTCTGAAACCGTTGAATCCCTGCAGCCCACAGTGCGTGTACTGGGGGGATTCATAAGTCTGCAGACAGCGTGACTACAGACTTACCACATTTGACCAAACAATTCCTTTAAATATGGGGGCTGCACTCCAAATCCAAGGTCAATGTCAGGTGGCGGGTAAGCGGATTTTAATCAGCCCATGCGACATTTAATCTCAAAATGGCAGAACCAGAGGCATAGTTAGGGGTTCAGCTCAGGGGGAATATCTGAGTGGGCCCCTAACCAGGTAACCGTGTGTACAACTACGATGGTGAATCCTGAGTAGAGTAACCTCAGCAGATGACTGCATTGTTGCTGAAAATAAACCTCTACACTAAGACCAACACGGATATTACCATCATATGGTGACATATAGTGGTAGATACTGTGGCACCCTGCTGTTTACAGGTACCACAGGACCCAAAAGGGTGCATGGATGGACTTCTCAACAAGAGGCCCTCATTACAAACAAACACCTCCACCCTTCCACCTCATACCACCAGAGGGAGCCCGTTAGGGATATATATATATATATATATATATAGAGGGTGGAGCCAGGTAGTCAGTCAGAGTCTGAAGAGAGCGTGCTGACTCTGAGAGCAGTGAAGACGCAGCACGTCTGCTGCTGTGTATTGAGGTCCCCGAGTGTGGCCGAAGGCAAAGAGGAGAGAAGAGAGGAGTTGAGGGGGCAGATGAGCATCTTAGGCTCACCCCAAGACACAAACCGGACACCGGGTCTGCGCCTACAGGGTCCTTTATACCCAGTAGGGATCACCGGCATACCAGGAGGACTACAAGTCCCTGGCCAACCTGAAGCTAAACCCATTACAGGACCAGGAACCACGAAGGCCCCGGCGCCCAGGGATAGTGGTTGCCAGCGAAAGGTCCTACTGCCTACTATAGAAAGCTGAAAGTGGTTATCAATGGAGTAAGCTCAGGGTGTGTCAGGGTTACTAGCGGGGTGCCTCAAGGGTCTGTCTTGGGCCCTATATTATTTAATATATTTATTAATGATCTAGTGGAAGGGTTGCATAGTAAAATAGCAATATTTGCAGATGATACTAAACTTTGTAAAGTAGTTAATACAGATGAGGATAGGGCACAGCTACAGGAGGATTTAGATAAATTAGGGAGTTGGGCCAAAAAATGGCAAATGGGGTTCAATGCCGATAAATGTAAGGTCATGCACATGGGAAAGGAAAACAGCAGTTACCCATACATATTAAATGGGAAACCGTTGGGGAAATCTGACATGGAGAAGGACCTGGGCGTTTTGGTTAACAGCAAATTAAATTGGAGTGCCCAGTGTCAGGCAGCAGCTGCGAAGGCAAATAGAGTCATGGCATGCATCAGAAGAGGAATAGGGGCATATGATGAGAACATTGTTCTTCCTCTGTATAAAGCGCTGGTAAGGCCGCACTTAGAATATTGTGCACAGTTCTGGGCTCCGGTGCTCAGGAAAGACATATTGGAGCTAGAGAGGGTAAAAAGGAGGGCAACAAAGGTAATAAAGGGAATGGAGGGACTGGAATACCCAGAGAGGTTGTCAAAATTAGGCCTATTTACGTGGGAAAAGAGAAGGCTTAGGGGAGACCTCATAAACATGTATAAATACATCAGGGGGCAATACAGAGATCTCTCCCATGACCTGTTTATACCAAGGATGGTGACAAAGACGATGGGGCACACTATGCGTCTGGAGGAAAGGAGGTTCCTGCACCAGCATAGAAGGGGATTCTTTACGGTCAGAGCCATGAGACTCTGGAACTCTCTGGGAGAGGAAGTGGTGATGTCCAACTCACTTAATGAGTTCAAGAGAGGCCTGGACGCCTTTCTTGAGAACAATAAAATTACATCTTATGCTTAGTGATAGTTAATTAATCCAGGGATTTAATCTGACTGCCAGATTGGAGTCGGGAAGTGAATTTTTCCTCAATGATGTAAATTGGCCTATACCGCATGTTTTTTTTTTGCCTTCCCCTGAATCAACGCTGCAGAATAGCTGCAGTGCACAAGAAATAGGCTGAATTGGATGGACGCTTGTCTTTTTTCGGCCTTATAAACTATGTAACTATGTAACTATGTACCAAGTGACAGGTGAAGAGAGCAACACGACACAGAAGCTAGGCCCAGTTGCAGGCTGGCCAGGAGCTTAGAGAGAGGGAGACACGGACCAGGAGGCCCTATACCCGCTCACTGGGGAGAAGTCCTGAAATGCACCCTTCCTACCGAGTACCCTGGACCATACCTGACATCCGCACCAGTAAAGATATTGAAGCGAATCCCCTGTCTCTGTCAGTTACTCCTGCTGCGCCATCCCGACTGCACTACAAGCCCCAGCATCACCACCCACCATCAAACTCTACACTGCCCTGAGGGCCGCTCCACCTGTGGGGAGCTGTTCCATCCTAGCTGCCCTATCAACTGCCTCAGAGGTCTGCAGCAGCGCTGGTACAAATTACCAGAAACCACAGGTGGCATCACGATCAACCTACAAATCCCATATAAACTATCCCCTTTTTGTTGACTGCCCTGGGCCACGGACCGGGCCAGCCACTGTGACATATTCCCCCCCAGCATCCATAGGCCCGGACACCGAGTACCCCACTGCCCTGGGGGCGCGTCATATCTGGTGTCACGAACAGGATTTTGCGCCCGTTGCCACCGGGTACTGTGTGCCGTATTGAACTGTGTTTTAACTGTGCTGAACATCGCCGCCATTACCGCGTCGCCGTGCGGGAAGAAGAGGGGTGTAACCGCAGGAATCGGAGAGGCATGACTGCTAGAAGCGCTCGAAGCTCAAGCCCCGCCTCGCGCTCTGACGCAGCATCTGGAAGCGTGAGGTCCTGGAAGGAGACCGTCGTCTGCGGAGCTGCGGCCTACCCGACAAAGTAAAGGAGGTAGGCTACGGTTCACTATGGGGGCGCAACCATGGCCGATGACCAGCAAGACGCCGGAGCACCAGATAACGCTCTCGATGCTCAACGTGCGCCCGGCGCTGCATAGGCCGGAGCGGCCGACCCACCAGCAGGGATCGTGACTCCGTTGATACCCATGGCCCTGCCGTATATCCCTAGTGCAAAATGGCTTCCCCATTATGATGGCAAACCAGACACCCTGTCTGCATTCAAAAGGAAAATATGCAGTGTACTGGATATGTACTCAATGACTGATAAACAGAAAGCCGCTGTTGTGCTGGGACAATTGACTGGTGCCGCAGAGCGGGAAGTTGAAACCTGGCTAGCCACAGACCAGGAATCAGTATCCATTATCTTTAAGAGACTGCAAACTGTCTTTGAAAACCGCACTGAGACAGATCTCCGGATGAGGTTCTGCCACTGTACCCAGATACCTGAGGACAGTATCCGGAACTATGCCTGGCGCTTACAGGAAGCCTTGCGGGCCCTGAAACAGGTTAGTCCAGCCAGCATACAAGATGAGAATAAAATGCTGACAGAACAATTCATCCGGGGGTTGAGGTCCCAGGAGGAGAGTAGAACCGTACTGTGGTGGGCCTTAGATCATCCAAATGCCACCTTTGACACCCTGAAGGACATGGCTATTAAGGGCCTTCAGCCCCTGGAAACATCAGGGACTGCTATCCAGCATTACCAGGGTGGGGCCACCCCAGTTCCCGCAGCACCCACAGCTCCTTCATTAACGGCTAAAACAAAGAAGCAAACAGTGCCCCCTAGCGAGCTGGACAGCCTGCTCTCTGAAGTGCGTCAGCTAAGTAAAACCCTGGCCACTGTCCTGAGCACCCTGCAGCTACAGACGGAGCCTGAGCCAGAAGTAAGGATCCTACTCGCTGACAGTCCTGAGGATGTCCCCTGGATGAGGAGAAAAAGGAGGACAACGCCACCCCGTAGAAGGACACCGCCACCCCATGGTAGGACCCACAACCAACTTCGCCCTCCAGGAGATTTCATCTGCTACTGTTGCCACAAGGCAGGCCACACCGTGCGGAACTGTCCTTTAAACTGGCAAACCCTGGGGCCGAGGGCCGACACCCAGGAGTAACTCAACCAGGCCCATCAAGCTGGTACCACCGGTTTGTAGGAGGAAGGCCTTTCCTGCCCATCGTGCTGGACGGTATAGCAACACCTGCACTACTGGACACTGGGTCGCAGGTAACCATCATACCTGACATCCTCTACAAAAGGTAATGGTCCCTAGATGAACTCCATCAGCCAGCCCCAAATCTCTCTGTGTATGCATCCAATGGCCATTCTCTTAACCTAGTAGGGGTTAAGGACGTGACAGTGAAGGTGGGGAGAGCGGAACTAAAGGACCAAGGGCTGAATGTAGTGGAGTCTAACCCTGGTGATACCGACTTGTATATGATACTTGGTACAAATGTAGTTGGTAACTGTTTGGGAGAAGTGTTGTTCTTACTCCAACAGATGGCTGACACTGCCAAACCGGGGCAGAGGAAGGTGCTCCAGAAGGAAATTCGCACCCTCCTGTACCAGCAACAGGTAAAGCTAACAGGTGGTGAGATTGGCAATGTACGGGTGACAGACCCGATACCCATTGTGATTCCCCCAATGAGTGAGATGCTAATTTGGTGTAGGGCAGCAATAGGTCTCAAGGGACAGAACTACCAGGCGGTAGTGGAGCCCATTAGCTTAGAGCACAGACTTACACTCTTAACTGCTAGAGGGGTAGTTGATGTACGCAATGGGATGGTACCCATACGTCTCCTAAACTGTGGGGAGGAGGAAGTTAAATTGCCAAGATACGCCACTGTTTCCAGATTGTATACTGTGGATAATGATGCCATACACACAGTGGAATCCTTGACCCCACCAGATACAGTGGAGGACAATAACTCCGAAGCTCAGCTGGAGGAATGGGGTCAACAGCTCCATGTTGGAACTGACGCCACTCCTGTCCATCAAAAACACAGTGTTTACAGAGTGGTTCAGGAATATGAGCAGGTGTTTAGTAAACACCCACTTGATTTTGGAAAGGTTAAAGGGGTACAACATCACATACCCACTGGTAACCATCCACCCATTAAGGAGCGTTACAGACCCGTACAACCAGCACATTACCAAAAAGCCAAGGAAATGTTGCATGACATGAAAAAGGCAGGGGTAATAAGGGATAGCTGTAGCCCCTGGGCAGCTCCCCTGGTCCTGGTCAGGAAAAAGGATGGTAGCATGAGGATGTGTGTAGATTATAGACAAATTAATCGAATAACACATAAAGATGCATACCCTTTGCCCCGTATAGAGGAATCCCTGGCTGCACTAAAATCTGCCAATTACTTCTCCACATTGGATCTCATTAGCGGGTACTGGCAAGTCTCTGTTGCTGAGGAAGACCGGGAGAAGACAGCCTTCACCACCCCGATGGGACTATGCGAGTTCAACAGTATGCCGTTTGGGCTCTGCAACGCCCCCGGGACGTTCCAGAGGCTGATGGAGTGTTGCTTAGGACACCGGAACTTTGAGAAAGTGCTGCTGTACCTGGATGACGTTATCGTGTACTCGAGGACGTATGAAGACCATCTGAAGCACCTGGCGGAGGTATTTGAAGCATTGTCCCGGTATGGGATGAAACTAAAACCTTCTAAATGCCACTTGTTCAAGCAGAAGGTTCAGTACCTGGGACACGCAGTCAGCTCAGAGGGAGTAGCGCCAGACCCGGAGAAGGTCACTGCCATCCAGAAGTGGCCTGAACCGAGAAGCATCAAAGAAGTACGGCAATTCCTGGGACTGGTCGGGTACTACAGGAGGTTCATAAAGGACTATACCAAAAAGGCAGCACCTCTACAAGATCTCCTGGTAGGACAGTCCAAAAGAGGAAAAAGTCCCCCGTTCCAGTGGGGCAAACAGCAGACTGAGTCCTTTGCATCAATGAAGGAAGTCCTAACCGGTGAAGAAATCCTGGCTCACCCTGACTACAGCCAGCCTTTCCTATTGTACACCGACGCCAGCAACGAGGGACTGGGAGCTGTGTTGTCCCAGAAGCAAAATGGCAGAGAAAAGGTAATTGCATATGCCAGTAGGAAGCTTCGCTCTACTGAGAGGAACCCGGAGAATGGAACAGCGTTGGGTAGCCAGACTGTCGAATTATCAGTTCACCATCATGTATCGGGCAGGTCACAAGAACACCAATGCTGATGCCCTGTCAAGGATGCCTCACCAGTCAGACACCGAGGATGAAGTGGATAATTTAGAGGAAGTTGAATTACCTGCTTTCCACCAAAGCGGAGTGGTCTACGAGCAACACGCCACCAGGAGACATCATGGAAGGACGCTGAATCCTCTACCCCACCACAGTTGGAAGGAGACTCAAGACAGTGACCCGGTTGTCAGCCTCATCAAAAAGCTGATCACCCAGGAAGGTTCTCACCTGGAGAAGGATGCTCCCCCACAAGCCAAACACCTGTGGAATGAAAGAAGCCGGCTGTTCATCTACAGAGAGAAGCTGTGCAAAAGATATGTCAACCCCAAGACCCATGAAATGGTGTGGCAGATTGTTGTACCCAGGACAGATATCCAGATGGTGTTAGAGGCCTACCACGATCGAGCAAGTAACTTTGGCTGCAAGAAGCTGGAAATCCTGCTGAAGGACCGGTTCTAATGGGTTGGAATGCGGAGTTCCATAGAGAGGTGGTGCCGGAATTGTGGGCCCTGTAGCCTCAGAAGGAAAGACTACGGCAACCATAAAGCACCCTAGCAGTCCATCAAAATAACCCAGCCCCTGGAGATTGTCGCTCTGGATCACGTCAAGCTGTCACCCAGCAGGTCAGGCTATTCCTATGCACTGACCATGGTGGATCATTATTCCCGGTTCCTGGTGGTAGCCCCTGTCAAGGATCTGACAGCAGAAACTGCAGCAAGAATGTTCCAAGCATACTTCTTCAGGCCCCATAGTTACCCGGACAAAGTGCTGATGGATCAAGGCCCTGCCTTTGAAGCCGAGCTGTTTAAAGAATTCTGTCATCTGTATGGGTGCAAGAAGATCCAGACTATGCCTTATCACCCTCAGACCAATGGTTTGTGTGAGAAAATGAACAACATCATCATAGACCTGCTGAAAACCTTACCCTTGGAAGAAAGGAACCACTGGCCAGACAAACTACCTGACCTGGTAGATCTGTACAATCACATACCTGTGAGTTCTAATAATTGTACCCCAGCGTACCTCATGAGAGCAAGACCCAGAAAGTTGCCCATGGACCTGGAACTCGGAGTGGTAGAACCTGAAGCAGATATGTCCACTGAAGACTGGGATACAAATCGGCAAGAGCAGTACAGGAGAGTACAGGCCTGTGTCGAAGACAGTCTAAACAAGGTGAGGGAAAGGCAAGAAGAACAGTACAATAAGCAAGCACCAGCAGCACCCTTGGCACCTGGAGAGATAGTGCTAAAAAGGAAGAGGAGAGGTCACAAACTTGATGACCAGTGGGGAAGAGAGCCCTACACAGTGTTGAACTCCAAATTTGACAACAGTAAAACCTGCCTGATTAGCAAAGATGGAGGTAAAACAACCGCAACAGTCTCAAGAGACCACTTGAAAGTGTGCCCAGGTCTACTGAAGACAACGGAGGAAGAAGTACCTCCTATAGCATCGGAAGAACCCAAGGAAGATGTGCTTCACACAGTTCTAGGAGATTTCCCTGCGGACTGGCCTCAACTTGATGGAGCAGTTATTATACCCATAATACACTTCTATCAGCCACAAGAAGAACCTGTGAGCGCTATGGAAGAACCTGATCAGGAAAAGGAAGAGTCCCCAGTAAGAGGAGGATCAACCGTTGAAGCAGAGCCTGAAGGTCCAGTAATCAGTGCACTTGCCAGTCCCATAGAGAGATTAAGGCAGTTTTATGATCTACCAGCACGTACACCTTCTACATTAACAGAAAGTGCATGCACAGACGCTTGTAACACCCCAGTGCTACGAAGGTCCACACGCAGCACACAAAGACAAATCCCTGCCAGGTTTAGGGAATAAGCATGAAATGCCTAAAGTATAAATAGTTACTCAGTTGGGTATTGCCTATTGTTTATTGTGTAAACTGAAATTAATGTGTGCCTGTAGTTACCAGTCAGGGTACAGAGACTTGTAGGCTGAGGACTGTGAGCAGCCAAAAACTATCCTTGTAAATAGTTGCACTCATCAAAAATGCCCCCCTTATTCGACCATTGAACAAAAACCCGTTTGGCGTGGCCGAAGACGTGGTCCAGCACCTGAATCACTTATGCCCTGTAGCCACGCCCAGAGCCTACGTTAAGGGTTTTCAGGCGGGTCCCTCATGTTACTCAGGTTATACCATCTTCGGTGAAATGGACACCTGGTTACGGGGCATACTGTAACTTTATTATTGTTATTGTTATTATAAATATTGTTATTGTTGTAACCTGTTACAAAATGCTTCTGTCCAGGAGTACTGAATTGTACTAGAGGGGAATGTGGCACCCTACTGTTCACAGGTACCACAGGACCCAAAAGGGTGCATGGATGGACTTTTCCACAAGAGGCCCTCATTACAAACAAACACCTCCTCCCTTCCACCTCATACCATCAGAGGGAGCCCGTTAGGGATATATATATATACAGGGTGGAGCCAGGTAGTCAGTCAGAGTCTGAAGAGAGCATGCTGACGCTGAGAGCAGTGAAGACCCAGCACGTCTGCTGCTGTGTATTGGGGGCCCCGAGTGTGGCCGGAGGCAAAGAGGAGAGAGGAGTTGAGGGGGCAGAGGAGTATCATAGGCTCACCCCAGACACAAACCGGACACCGGGTCTGCACCTACAGGGTCCTTTATACCCAGTTGGGATCACTGGCATACCAGGAGGACTACAAGTCCCTGGCCGACCTGAAGCTAAACCCATTACAGGACAAGGAACCACGAAGGCCCCGGCGCCCAGGGATAGTGGTTGCCAGCGGAAGGTCCTACTACCAAGTGACAGGTGAAGAGAGCAACACGACACAGAAGCTAGGCCCAGTTGCAGGCTGGCCAGGAGCTTAGAGAGAGGGAGACACGGACCAGGAGGCCCTATACCTGCTCACTGGGGAGAAGTCCTGAAGTGCACCCTTCCTACCGAGTACCCTGGACCATACCTGACATCCGCACCAGTAAAGGTATTGAAGCGAATCCCCTGTCTCTGTCAGTTACTCCTGCTGCGCCATCCCGACTGCACTGCAAGCCCCAGCATCATCACCCACCATCAAACTCTACACTGCCCTGATGGCCGCTCCACCTGTGGGGAGCTGTTCCATCCTAGCTGCCCTATCAACTGCCTCAGAAGTCTGCAGCAGCGCTGGTACAAATTACCAGAAACCACATGTGGAGTCACGATCAAACACAAATCCCATATAAACTATCCCCTTTTTGTTGACCGCCCTGGGCCACGGACCGGGCCAGCCACTGTGACATATTCCCCCCAGCATCCATAGGCCCAGACACCGAGTACCCCACTGCCCTGGGGGCGTGTCAATACCAGACCTGCAGACCATACAAGTAATTACAGTAAAGGTATATATAGTAACTTACAGTTGACGTTCTTTCTAGTGGAGTAGTTAATTTTCCCATCTTTTCCATCTGGCCCAGACTGACATGACAACTTCTTCCAGTCACGACTTGTCTGCAAAGATTGCAACTAAAACACATTTGACTTCTGACATTTCCAGGCCCGTCTTCATCTATTCCCAACCTGCACAATCTGCTCATTCTGCTGATTCCATGGTACTGAGTAGCTGCTGCTGTTTGTGACCCAATTACTGCACCTACTGTGTGGTACAATCACAGCTCCTCTTACTCCCCCAAATAATAATGCCACCACTGTGCCCCGTACATATTAATAATGCCTTCTTTGTGCCCTCTAGATGGTAAAATTGCTCCCTTGAAAAGATTAATGAACTGTGCAAATGCCCTAGAAAAGTGTCTACATTTTCCCCTTTGATGGTTGCAATATTCTGAGTGCCCCATAGCAATAATGCTTCTTAAGTAGAGATGAGCGGTGTTCGACTAGAACTGTTCGCCAATCTCAAATTCGAGCTGTTTTGGGCGGTGTTCGAGTTGTTCGACGAGCGCGAACGATTTGCCAAAAAATTCAGCTGTTCGAGGTTATGTTCGATAACTGTTCGTGCACCAAAAGCGTAACTTGATTTTTTCACATCATGCAGGGATTGTCTGCCACTCACTGTAATGTCACAGCCATGGTGGTTGTGGCATTACAGTGGTTGCCCAAATCGATGGGAACAGTGCTCACAGTGAAACGTGAAAAGCCGGCAATTCAGCAGCGGCATACACCGGTACCCGAAAATTTAGAACAGAAAGAATAGCGCATCACACATAAATTAGATAGATAGAAACATGTCAGTCACATATATAAGAAGTACAGTGACGGTGTTGGTTACTGTACTTGTCATTTAGTGTTAAAGGATTTATTTAAAAAAATAATAGTGTTTTCATGCACCGTCTCTTTAAAAAAGCCGGCCGGCAATTCAGCATCGGTACCCGACAATTTAGAACAGAAAGAACAGAGCATCACACATAGATTAGATAGATAGAAACATGTCAGTCACTTATATAATAAGTACAGTGATAGTGTTGATTAATGTACTTGTCATTTAGTGTTAAAATAAAGGATTTCTTAAAAAAAAAATTGGCGTGGGGTTCCCCATAATTTTAGTCTCTAGCGGAGGTTAAGCAGACAGCTGGGGCAGATGTTTGAAGCCTGGGAAGGGGGTAATACCCACGGAGCTTCCCAGGCTACTAATATCAGCCCCCAGCTGAATACCTAGCCTTTACTAGCTATTAAAATGGGGGACCCCCCAAAAAAATGACGTGGGGTCCCCCTAATTTTAATAGCTAGCAAAGGCTAGGCAGACAGCTTGGGGCTGATATTAATAGCCCAGGAAGGGTGCCATGAATATTGGCCCCCTTCTTGGCTAGAAACACCAGCCGTCAGCCGCCCCAGAAATGGCGCATCCATGGCATGAGCCAATTCAGGCACTTAGCCTCGCTCTTCCCACTGCCCTGTAGCGATGGCAGTGGGGAAATAGGGCTGGGGTTGATGTCAGCTTATAATTAGAGTTGAGCCAACCCCGTAGTGTTCGAGTTCGGTTCGGTTCGTCGAACACCCGTATGTTCGCCGAACTGTTCATCGAACTCTTCGTCGAACACTGTTAAAACCAATGGCAGGCAAACAAAAACACTTAGAAACACATAGAAAACACATTCAAAGGTGTCCAAAACCAGACAAACTGCTCAGAAGACACAACTAACACATGGAAAAGTGACAAGTACATATAGTCATGCGAAAAGAAAAGAGGTGGAGGAGTAAAAGGAGGGGGCGACACAGATATAGGCATGTCATGCCCTTCTAAAACCAAAAAAGTGCGAAGCTGACACGGCCAGTCCGTACCTGCCCGTGCGACCTTCGTGTCGCCGGGTTTGTGCCAGAGCTGCGGTGGACCCTGATGGCCAGCCCCCCTCTCCCAATACTGGTGCCTGTCCGCTGGTGGGTCGAGCGAGCCCCCCTGTGGTGGAGGCAGGTCTAAGCTTTTTAATTTAAATTGTCTCTGTAATTTGAATGAGTACACTTTAAATCCTTTTACAAGGATCTATTGGAGGGCAAGTCTGATGCCAGCAGTCGTGGGAATTCCAGCTCCAGTAGCGTCCACTAAAGCTGCTGAAGCTAAAAAGCTTTAATAAGGATCGAGCTTGGCGGTCCACCACAAGGCGTCCTACTGCTAGTCCCAGCCCCTGTGCCTTGGGGTGCCTCCCCGATGCTCTTCACTGAGTGTCCCGGGGGCCCGAAGCATTTCCTTTGAAAAAATTAAGTGTCCAAACTACAGGTGATGTAGCTTGCTTAACAGGTGGGATAATCCGCTGACTAGCAGACACTGCTACTAGGTCCAAAGTATTTCCTGGGCTAGATGCAGTTAAAAATTTTTAATTAGATCTACAGGTGGTGGCTACTCCGCTGACTAGCAGACACTGCTACTAGGCCCAAAGTATTGCCTGGGCTAGATGCAGTTAAAAATTTGTAATTAGATACTCTCGTTGGATGCTGAGAAAGCATTCCATAGAGTCTCCTGGCACGCCATATATTATTCTCTTAAAAAGCTTGGGGTAGGGGTCTAGGGGACCCTTTTATAGCCAAACTCATGGCCCTGTATCGGAATCCGTCAGCTAAATGGAACATTTTCATCACCTTTCATAATCACCAATGGGACAAGGCAAGGATGTCCTCTGTCACCTCTCTTATACATCCTAGTGATGGAGCACCTGCTCTCATCAATTCACGATAACCCCAATATTAGGTGGATTGAGGTGGGAGGCACCGAGTACAAGTGCTCTGCATTTGCTGATGATGTCCTAGTATATATCACTCAATCATATATATCCATCAATGCTGTTATGGCTGAAATAGATCACTTTGTTACACGGTCAAATTTTAAAATCAATGCAGCGAAGTCTGAGGCCCTCGATGTCTCCCTCCCCAAATCCATACAGGATTCCTTCCAGTTCAACATTCCCTTAGCCTGGCCCTCACAGGGTATCAAATACTTAGGAATTCGTATTCATAGAGACCTCTCCCGTCTATTTTATCTTAATTTTGGGCCCTTTATTGAACAACTCCATAAAGATCTTACTTCTTGGACGGTGAAGGATTTTTCCTGGTTCGGCAGAATAAGTATACTAAAAATGAACGTCCTACCTAAACTCTTATACCTCTTCCAAACCATTCCAGTGGTAATTCCCTCAAAATTTTGGAAAAGACTACGCAGTAGCTTTTAGTCTCCCCAGGATGACACAGGTGGGCCAGATGGTGGTTGTCCCGGCCTGCTAGGCCGCATTGTAGCACAGTGAGCTTCGCACTGCAACTTATGCTTCATATCCATGTGACGGTTCATGCATGAAGTACTCAAACTATGGATTTTTTGGCCTCTACTTAGCTTTTGGTGACAAATGTTACAGATAACATGAGTTGGGTCATCCTTAGCGATCTGAAAAAATGCACAGGCTATGCAAGGTTTAGAGCCCATGCGACTCTGCTACTAGCAATACTATCAAATGATTGGCTGGGTTAGATGCAGAGCGTCTGGGTTTGGTTGGGGGTCACCACAGTCTGCCTAGGCTAGATGCAGTTAAAAATTCTCATTAGATACACAGGCGGTGCTGCTTGCTTCGCAGCTGGGCTAATACGCCCAAAGTATTGGTAGACTCTATACTAAATAAGGAAGGATTCACTGACTGTGGTGGCCCCTCCGTGGGCCGTGGCGATTGGTGGAGATTTGGTGGATGATTATAGGAGAAAGCTCCTTAATAGAGAAAGTTGGTGGATTTATACTATAAATACACGTGTACCAGCGGGTTTAAACATCAGACATGATTTGATGTATCATTATGAGTGATCATTTATGGATTATTATTATATATATGTTCCTTTTGTCTTCTTTTTTTTTTCTTTTTGATTATTTACATTTATATGCATTGTTTCTATGCTATACGATTTTAACATGGTATGTGTGTTTAAATTTCTGATTAACTCAGCCTTGAAAAGGTGCATAGCAGGACAGGACATATAAATACCACTTCCTTGCTGTTTTTTTGCTATGCAATGATTAAGAACTCGGATATATATTGTGCAGAAAGACGGGGTGAAAGTCCGCCCAGGCGGGAGGAAATTGGAGTTTCATAACACATATTTGAACTGGAGAGGTATTAGAGGCCTGCAATGGCCACAGGTACTAATGGAGGTAATCAAGGTAGGGAGAGAGGCAAGAGGAACGGTCTAGTGTTGAGCAAGCACTAAAATGCTCAGGTGCTCGAAGCTCGGGCCGAGCTCGCCGTGATACTCGGGTGCTCAACCCGAGCAACGAGCCCAATGTTAGTCTATGGGAGACTCGAGCAATTTTGCGGTGGCACCCCCGGCAGTCTTTTAAAAGCCTAACAAGTGCCCAAAACGATAGTGACAGTGCTCAAATGACATGGGGACAGCATGGGGATCGCCCAAGGAAGCATTTCTGACCCCCAGGTCACTGCCGTCAACAACGTGGTCAGAGGTATTAAGCCACTTTTACAGGCTCACAATAAAACGTTCAAAAACTAAAGTGAAACTTTTTTCCTGTGAAATATGTTAAGGAACATCCTTTCCAGGGTAAAGACTTGTGTATAAGTTAAAATAAATGACCAAAAACAAAAATACTCCTTCACACCTTCGGCTATGTTAACAAGTAGCATTTTTTATGCGTTTTTTCACTTTTGTATTGCTTTCAACTATGACAAATGCATTCACCGTGAAATGTCATTTTAACATTTTACAACCTTATCTGGCCATGTGCTGTGTGACACATGCATAAAGTGCTGAAAAGACAAGGGAACAGCATGGGGAAGACCCCTGGAAGCATCTCTGACTCCCAGGTCACTGTCTAAAAGTGTGCCCATCCTAAGTGATCCTTACCGCATCAGAAGATGCAGACTTGCAACTATCCCCATGCAAGTTCTAGTCCCAGGGCAGTGTTCAATTGTACCTCCCCCATTCCTTGCAATACAAGCTCAAGTATGCAGCCTGCCACCCACCCACCCCCAGTCTGCAATACCATACTGCTTGCTTGCTTGAACTTGAAATTGGGCCTTTTAGGCATGTGGAGGCGGAATCTGGCCACCACATCATGGCTGTGTTGGCGGCCTGGAATCCATACTCAGTCCCCAGCCGCCCGGCGGCCGGGTGTCCATACTCGGTCCCCAGCCGCCCCGCGGCCGGGTGTCCACACACGGTCCCCAGCCGCCTGGGGGCAGCCGGGTGTCCATAAACGGTCCCCAGCCGCCCCTATTTCTCCTTGGAACATCCCCCCACACACTTTTCTTAGCCCGGCCTGCTTTAGGCAGCACTGGACGAGCCCACCAGAGAACCGGACTCCTCCGGTGGGCCCTGACTTCTCCATCGGTGGAGTTGAGAGTGCCAAGGTGAGGAGCATGATGATGATGACAGAAGTTAGCATCTGCTATGTTTTCTTTTAATCCAAGTGTAAATGTGCAGCCTGCCACCCACCCACCCCCAGACTGCAATTCCATACTGCTAGCTTGCACTTGAAATGGGGCCTTTTAGTTTGGAGGAGGCCGAAGCTGGCCACTACCTCATGGTTGCTTCGGCAGCGAGGTATCCATACTCAGTCCCCAGCCGCCCATATTTGTCCTGGTGTGCCTTATACATAAGATTAAGCGCGTATACCAAAACATTACCTGTGCCCTCCCCAGTGCATTTAGTGGGAAGGAGAGCCTATTCCGCTGTAGTGTGTGCATGCCAAACCCCTGTTCATGGTACATGCGAAGATGCCTCCCACCTAGCACCTGTCATTGCAGACTTGCAACTATCCCCATTCAAGTCCTTTTCCCAGGGCAGTGTTCAATTGTACCTCTCCCATTCCTTGCAATGCAAGCGTAAGTATGCAGCCTGCCACCCACCCACCCCCAGGCTGCAATACCATATTGCTTGCTTGCTTGCACTTTAAATTGGGCCTTTTAGGCATGTGGAGGCGGAATCTGGCCACCACGCCATGGCTGTGTCGGCGGCCTGGTATCCATACTCAGTCCCCAGCCGGCTGGTGGCCGGGTGTCCCCGCTTCTTCCCCAGCCTCCAGGGGGTGGCCGGGTGTCCATACTCGGTTCCCAGCCACCCCTATATGTCCCAGTAACCTTTCCCACACTTTTCTTAGCCTGGCCTGCTTTAGGGCATGCATTGGCCGAGCCCACCGGACTATCAGACTCCTCCGGTGGGCCCTGGCTTCTCCATCAGGGGAGTTGAGAGTGCCAAGGTGAGGAGCATGATGAGGATGATAGAAGTTAGCATCTGTTTTGTTTTGCTGTAATGCAAGCGCATGTATGTAGTAGCGGCTAGGCCTGAGGTGGTCAGCGTTTTGGCGCATATCCTACCTCCTCCGAGGATTGCTGGATGTTTTCCTGCTACTATCCATGTTCTATGACTCCCATTAAAACAAAGCTTCAGGTGATAAATGATGGATGAGGTAGTGGCAAAGGAGAAAGAGCAGGAGGAACAGGGACCATTCACATCAATATCAGGCCAGTCAACCAGATATGTCTTGTAGGATATGTTTCTGTAACAAAAGGAGCAGTTCGGCTACACAGTTATAGGGTATACAGTGAGTGCAATGCCTACCAAAAATTTCGAGGCACTCCAATGCCCCTTGGAAATGACATGGAGGTCAGAGGGCGTTAACTAAACCTTTTTTTCCATTTATAGCAACTGGGTCTCCCGTGCACTGTTGGCCTAAGCAGTGAATGCAAGGCTTTCCAAAAATTATGAGGAACTGCAATGCCCCTTACAAGAGCCATGTGTGGCACCCCAGGGGTCTGGTCACCACAGTAATAGAGATATTACGTCGGAGAGCAAGTGGGAGGTTTCCTGGTCCGGATCCCTTAAACATGCAACATCCTCCTGCCCCAATCCTGGGAGGGGAGAATTCTGCCCTTATAAACTGGATCTGGGGTGGGGTTGAGTGAGTCAGAGAACAGTCAGAGTCAGAGTGAGAGCAAGGGAAAGTAACAGCAAGGAGCTCTGTAGGAGCTAGGAGCTAAAGACCAGGGGCTGGAACTGAGCAGAGCTCGCCCTGGCAGAAGACAATAGGAACCGGACACAGGAGTCCGAAGCTGTGAGGACTTATATATCCAGCAGCAGAAACCAGCCGGCAGGGGATTTCAGGTCCTCTGGCCATAGAAGCCCGGAGGCTCAGTCACAAGCTATTTGCTTATGCTTTCCAACAAAATCTGCCAAAAATTAGGACGGAGCAACTTGCAATGCCCCTTACAAGAGCCATGCAGTACAGCATATTACAAACATAAGTCCCATTATTGGGGAGTGGGTGTCCCATAGTATTTGCTTATGCTTTCCCAGCAAAAGCTGCCAAAAATTAGTACGGAGCAACTTGCAATGCCCCTTACAAGAGCCATGCAGTACAGCATATTACAAACATAAGTCCCATTATTGGGGAGTGGGTGTCCCATAGTATTTGCTTATGCTTTCCCAGCAAAAGCTGCCAAAAATTAGGACGGAGCAACTTGCAATGCCGCTTACAAGAGCCATGCAGTACAGCATATTACAAACATAAGTCCCATTATTGGGGAGTGGGTGTCCCATAGTATTTGCTTATGCTTTCCCAGCAAAAGCTGCCAAAAATTAGGACGGAGCAACTTGCAATGCCCCTTACAAGAGCCATGCAGTACAGCATATTACAAACATTAGTCCCATTATTGGGGAGTGGGTGTCCCATAGTATTTGCTTATGCCTTGCATGCAAAAGCTGCCAAAAATTAGGACGGAGCAACTTGCAATGCCCCTTACAAGAGCCATGCAGTACAGCATATTACAAACATTAGTCCCATTATTGGGGAGTGGGTGTCCCATAGTATTTGCTTATGCCTTGCATGCAAAAGCTGCCAAAAATTAGGACAGAGGAACTTGCAATGCTGGCACCCTGGTGGTATAGTGGTGGTGGAGGCTGAGGATAAGGAGAAGAAGATAAAACAGCCGAAACAAGGAAGCGTATACCCATGTGTGGGTGTGAAGCGGTGCATGTGAATACACCTCCCGAAATAACACAGTGGATTTGACTTTATGTTACTCTGCTGTCGTTTGGTGGTGATGAGAAGTCTGGCCCAATCCAGCCCTTGTTCATTTTGTTAAGGGTCAGCTTGTCAGCATTGTCAGTTGACAGGTGAGTGCGCTTATCAGTTATAATTCCCACAGCGGCACTAAAAACACGCTCCGATAACACGCTAGCGGCAGGGCAGGCCTGGACCTCCAAGGCATACAGAGCGAGTTCATTCCAAGTGTCCAGCTTGGATACCCAATAATTAAAAGGCACAGAGGAATCACGGAGGACGCTGGTACGATCGGCAAGGTACTCCCTCACCATCTTTTGAAACTTTCCACTCCTTGTGAGAGTACCCCGCGCCTCAGGGCCTGTAAGCTGGGCGGGTGTCAGAAAACTGTCCCAGAACGTTGACAGTGTTCCCCTGCCTCTGCTGGATTGGAGTTGCATCTCTCTCACCTGTACGCCTTGGTTGGGCAACGAACTGTGACCTCTGCCGCTAGCGTGTTCAGATGGGAATTTTTTTAAGAGTTCTGCAGCAAGGGCCTTTTGGTTTTGCCCCATTTTTGTAGACCTCTCCACCTCAGGAATAAGAGAGTAAAAGTTCTCCTTGTAGCGGGGGTCTACAAGTGTCACCAACCAGTAATGACTGTCACCCAACATTTTGACAACGCGAGGGTCACGGTTAAGGCAGCGTAACATAAAGTCAGCCATGCGTGCCAGACTGGTAACAGGCAAGATTTCCGTGTCTTCACCAAGATGACGACTGACCATTCTCTCCTCCTCCTCCTCCTCCTCTTCCTCCTTCCCCCTGTCCTCAGGCCACCCACGCTGAACCTACGGTATGACACTTGTAGAGGTACTACCGTCTACAACGCATGATAGCAGCTCCTGTTCTTCCTCCTCCTCCTCCTCCTCCTCTCCCTCATTGTCCCCCAATGCACGTTGGGATGAGATGAGGCTGGGCTGTGTGTAATCGCCCGCTACGGCTTCTTGATCCATCTCATCATACTCTGGCTGCAATGCCTTCTCTTTAATTCTCTGCAGAGAGTGTTGCAAAAGACAGACAAGTGGGATGCTGACACTAATGATGGCGTCATCGCCACTCACCATCTTGGTGGCCTCCTCAAAGTTTGTCAGGATGGTACATATGTCAGACATCCAGGTCCACTCCTGAGGTCTTATGTGTGGAGTCTGACCTGAATATCAACGGCCTTGTTGCAGCTGGTACTCCACAACTGCTCTCTTCTGCTCACAAATCCTTTGCAACATGTGGAGGGTAGTGGACATCACACACCAGTCGGTGTGCCAGAAGCTGCAAACGCTGCTGCAACACAGCAAGGGCGGCGGAAGCTGTAGCCGACTTGCGAAAATGAGCTGACAGGCGGCGTACTTTCACGAGCAGATCTGGCAACTCGGGGTACGATTTAAGAAACCGCTGAACCACGAGGTTAAGCACATGATCCAGGCATGGTACGTGTGTGATCTCACCTCGCCTCAGAGCCACCACCAGGTTACGGCCATTGTCACACACGACCATGCCGGGATGTAGGTTCAGCGGTCTCAGCCACAGATCTGCCTGCTCTTTCACAGCTGTCCACAACTCACAAGCAGTGTGAGGTTTATCACCTAAGCTTATGAGTTTCAGCACAGCCTGTTGCCGCTTGGCTGAGGCAGTACTGCAATGCTTCCAGCTTGTAACTGATGTGGTGATGTCTGAGATGGAGGCTGAACATGAGGAGGAGGAGGAGGATGTGCAGAAGCTGTACACTGTGGGGGCAACTCTGACTGACATAGGGCCCGCAATCCTCGGTGTGGCGAGGATGTGTTCCGTCCCAAGGTCCGACTGGGTCCCGGCTTCCTCTATGTTTACCCAATGTGCCGTCAGAGAGATGTACCGTCCCTGGCCACAAGCACTTGTCCACGTGTCCGTTGTCAGGTGGACTCTCCCAGTAACTGCGTTGGTGAGGGCACGGCAGATGCTTTGGGACACGTGCTTGTGTAGTGCGGGGATGGCACACCGGGCAAAATAGTGTCGGCTGGGGACCGAGTACCAAGGGACGGCCACCGCCATAAGATTGCGGAAGGATTCCGTCTCCACCAGCCTAAAAGGCAGCATTTCCAATGCAAGCAGTCGTGAAAAGTGCGAATTTAGGACTGTGGCCTGTGGAGCGTTAGCTGCGAATTTCGACTTTCATTCAAAGGTCTGGGATATGGACAATTGAACGCTGCGGTGGGAAGTGGACGTGGACGTTGATGCTGTTTCTTGATAAACTGCCATAACAAGTGAAAACTGAGAGGAGGGAGCATCTTTACATGCAGTATGGACAGGGGATAGCCTTGCTCACACAACAGGGGGTTCTATTGCATGCACAACAGTGGAAGAAGCAGTGATGACACCCGCTGACACTGGTCGTGGACCCTGGGTTTCGCCCCACAAAGTCGGGTGCTTTGCTGCCATGTGCCTGATCATGCTGGTGGTGGTCAGGCTGGTAGTGTCACCCCTGCTGATGCTGGCATGGCAGGTGGAACATATGGCCTTTTTGGGGTTATCAGCAGAGTCTTTAAAAAAATTCCAGACTCTGGAAGACCTACCGCTTGTACTGGCAACGTCCCTCGTGTTGGTGTTACGGGGAACGGTTGCCTGCCTTCTGTCTGCAGCCACCACACTGCTTCTTCCTGCCTGTTGGGGTACTCTGCCTCGCTCCCCCTGTGTGCTGCTGGCCTCAGTCTGCATGTCCTCCTTCCACGTTGGGTCAGTTACTTGATCATCCACCACCTCCTCCTCTTCCACTTGCACACCACGATCCTCCTCCTCACTTCCTGGCAATTGTGTCTCGTCATCGTCCACCTCTTGTGACATATTGCCAACGTCGACTTCCTGTGGCCGTGGCTGTTCAAATATTTGGGCATCGCAACATGGGGTCTCCTCTTCCACCACTTCAAGTGTATCAGGCGAGGGGCCCAAATATGGAAATGGACCAGTGAACAGCTCTTCAGAGTGTCCAAGTGTGGGATCACTTGCTGTCTGACGACACTCGGCATGGTGGGAGGAAGGAGCATCAGGGTGAGGAGGAGTATGCGGTCGAGACTCACGGCTACTAAGAGTTGACCATGTGGAAGACTGACTAGAGGTGGTGTTGCCCAGGTAACTGGAAGTATTATCTGCTATCCAATTAATAACCTGTTCACACTGATCAGTTCTCAATACTGGTGTTGTTCTGTGCTTCCCTAGTAATTCGGTCAAGAAGTGGGAGCGAGAAGATGTGGCTGTTGGTTGTGGCACATTTTCACCTTGGCCACGGCCCCGTCCTCTGCACGAACCATCACCAGAACGTCGACTTCCACGTCCCTTGCCACGCGCCTTGCCCATTGTAAATGAAGTAAAATAGCTTACACTTGCACTATCAATGGAAAAAGGGTAATAAAGAGTAGATTAGAACCGTGGAAGAGGAAAACCACAGTTATTGTTTACTGGGGTATACCACAATTTTTTAAATAGAGATATTTGCGCCTGAACAGTGAGCGACACACTCAAACTGCTTTTTTTTTAGATACCAAAGGCCCAAAACTGGATAGTACAGCGATTTGACCCGTGGAACTTCGAAACCACACTGGGATGTCGGGCCTACACAAGACTATTTTCAACAGATATATTTTTGTGTCACAACAGTCAGGAGACACTACTGTTTTTCTTTACGGAAAAAACGACCAAAACCTGAATAATAGAGATTTTTTACCGTGGGATGGCAAAACCACAGTTATTGTTTACTGGGGTATACCACACTTTTTAAATAGAGATATTTGTGGCTGAACAGTGAGCGACACACTCAAACTGCTTTTTTTTTAGATACCAAAGGCCCAAAACTGGACAGTACAGCGATTTGACCCGTGGAACTGCGAAACCACACTGGGATGTCGGGCCTACACAAGACTATTTTCCACAGATATATTTTTGCGTCACAACAGTCAGGAGACACTACTGTTTTTCTTTACGGAAAAAACTACCAAAAGCTGAATAATAGAGATTTTTTACCGTGGGATGGCAAAACCACAGTTATTGTTTACTGGGGTATACCACACTTTTTTAAATAGAGATATTTGTGGCTGAACAGTGAGCGACACACTCAAACTGCTTTTTTTTTAGATACCAAAGGCCCAAAACTGGATAGTACAGCGATTTGACCCGTGGAACTGCGAAACCACACTGGGATGTTGGGCCTACACAAGACTATTTTCAACAGATATATTTTTGTGTCACAACAGTCAGGAGACACTACTGTTTTTCTTTACGGAAAAAACTACCAAAAGCTGAATAATAGAGATTTTTTACCGTGGGATGGCAAAACCACAGTTATTGTTTACTGGGGTATACCACACTTTTTTAAATAGAGATATTTGCGGCTGAACAGTGAGCGACACACTCAAACTGCTTTTTTTTTAGATTCCAAAGGCCCAAAACTGGATAGTACAGCGATTTGACTAGAGATGAGCGTTGTTCTACTCGAACTGTTCGCCAATCTCAAATTCGAGCTGTTTTGGGCGGTGTTCGAGCCGTTCGGCGAACACGAACAATTTGAGAAAAATTCGGCTGTTCGAGGTTATGTTCGATAACTGTTCGTGCACCAAAATCATAACTGGATTTTTTCTCAGTAATGATGAAAATTAATGTTAATACGCAGTTTGAGTGTACAGCGGGGTGGGGGGAGGGGCAGGGGATGCATCTCTGCAGGAACAATGAAGATCTCCATTTTTTTTCCTCTTTCACGCATTTACAGTGGGGAGGTGTAATCTGTCAGCCTATCAGCAGCGCACACACGGAGCGAAGTGCTTTTTTTCACACAAGCAAGGGCATGTGTCATTGGCAGTGTATGTCACATGTCCTTGCCCTATAAGACCAAGCCATTTTCCCCGTCGCCACCATTTTCTCACTGCTGCAGCTGCGTGTTAGACGGCACCGCTGTTGCTGTGTGCGCTATACCTTGTTAATTTCAAGCCAATTTTCGCACAAATCTACAGATAGCTTGGGAGTAGGGAATAGTTGTGATTGCAGTCCTTTTAAGGACTAGGTTACAGCATTTCCTACGAATTTTATCAGGCAGGTCTGTGCTCTTAAATAGATAGATTGTGGGAGTAAAGACTAATTGTAATTGGACTCCTTTTCAGGACTAGGTTACATCAGTTCCTATCAGTTTTTGCCAGGCAGGTCTGTGCCAGTGCTGTGCAAGTTTTTTTCACAGCATTTGGCTGAATCTAGCAAAGCTAATCCTTTTTGGCCGATTGCAGAGTGTGTTAGTCAGTGGAGTAGCCTATCTGTGTTGCAAGATATACCACCTGGGTATAGAATACCAATTTTTTTACTGCACCTAGTGAAGTAAAATCTTTTGGGCATAGCATCATTCTATTAGTCCATCTATACTGACCTCCATCAGGTTGCAAATTGAATATAATTTTTTTCTGCATCTAGCTCTGAAAAAATATTGGGCTTCTAGCTGTGTGTGGGACTTGTTCTATTAATCCATCTATACAGACCTCCATCAGGTTGCAAACTGAATATATTTTTTTCTGCATCTACCTCTGAAAAAATATTGGGCTTCTAGCTGTGTGTGGGACTTGTTCTATTAATCCATCTATACAGACCTCCATCAGGTTGCAAACTGAATATATTTTTTTCTGCATCTACCTCTGAAAAAATATTGGGCTTCTAGCTGTGTGTGGGACTTGTTCTATTAATCCATCTATACAGACCTCCATCAGGTTGCAAACTGAATATATTTTTTTCTGCATCTACCTCTGAAAAAATATTGGGCTTCTAGCTGTGTGTGGGACTTGTTGTATTAGTCCATCTATACTGACCTCCATCAGGTTGCAAACTGAATATATTTTTTTCTGCATCTACCTCTGAAAAAATATTGGGCTTGTAGCTGTGTGTGGGACTTGTTGTATTAGTCCATCTATACTGACCTCCATCAGGTTGCAAACTGAATATATTTTTTTCTGCATCTACCTCTGAAAAAATATTGGGCTTCTAGCTGTGTGTGGGACTTGTTCTATTAATCCATCTATACAGACCTCCATCAGGTTGCAAACTGAATATATTTTTTTCTGCATCTACCTCTGAAAAAATATTGGGCTTCTAGCTGTGTGTGGGACTTGTTGTATTAGTCCATCTATACTGACCTCCATCAGGTTGCAAACTGAATATATTTTTTTCTGCATCTACCTCTGAAAAAATATTGGGCTTCCAGCTGTGTGTGGGACTTGTTCTATTAATCCATCTATACAGACCTCCATCAGGTTGCAAACTGAATATATTTTTTTCTGCATCTAGCTCTGAAAAAATATTTGGCCTTCTAGCAGTGTGTGGGACTTTCTCTATTAGTCCATCTATACTGACCTCCATCAGGTTGCAAATTGAATATAATTTTTTTCTGCATCTAACCCAGCCAATAGTTTTGGCCTAATACCACAGTTTGGCCACTCAGCTCTGCTCGGTTCCCATCCATTGTTTTTTTGTGCAAACAACTCCAGAGTTGTTAATTAGTTAACCACCAAAATGAGTGGAAAAAGGCCTGCTGCTGGTGGAAAAGGGAATAGGCGTGTTGGGAAGGGGAAAAAAGGTTGTGTCCGTGGGGTAGGTGTTAAAGCAACAGTAACATCTGCAGAAGAAAGACCATCTTCCAGCCAAACTAAAATGTCTACTTCTTTTAGCGGACAATGTGATAAGATCCCTTTCTTACGGCCACGCCAATCGCTACAAATTCCAGATGAGGCACAAAAACAGCAGGTGCTTCAACGGATATCAAGTGCTCCTTTAAGTGGGCTCTCCTCCACATCAACTTCAACATCACAAATACTCCAGTCCTCAAAGGTGTCACCCCAATCGCACTTGCTTCCTCACAGCTCCCAAATCTCCAGCTGCCCGTCTGAGTATGAGGTAGAACAGATGGTTGAGTCTGCAGAGCTGTTTACTCATACTATAGCCTGGGAATCAGAGGTCGACTCCAGCGCTTCTGTGAATCCAGACGAGGAAATGATCTGCACTGATGCCCAGAATCTTTATGAGTCAGATCCAGAACCAGACGCAGAAGGTTCTGACCATAATGTAGACCCTCATTCCCAAACTGTAACTCCTGTTGGTGGAGACAATGAGGAAGACGATGATAAGACTCAAATACCTGATTGGAGCGACAACTTTAGTTTTTTGTCAGGGCAGGAACAGGTTGGCTCTGAGGACGACGGGTGTGATAACGCACAGGGTGATGATGATGAGGTTGGAGATCCCACTTACTGTCAACCCACAGTCAGCCAAGAGATGAGGTCAGCAGAGGAGGTGGAGGAAGATGCTAGTGACGACGAGGTCAGGTTGCGCCTTCCTGGACAGAGACGTAGTACTGGAAGCACGTCAACAACTGCATCCTCAAACACAACTCTGCCTCTCACCACAAGTCGTGGTGGCTCTTCAGGTCGCATGGGTGCTAAGCCTTGCATAGCCTGGGCATTTTTTCAGATCGATAAAGATGACCCAACTCGTGTTATCTGTAACATTTGTCAGCAAAAGCTAACTAGAGGCCAAAAAATACATAGTTTGAGTACTTCATGCATGAACCGGCACATGGACATGAAGCATAAGTTGCAGTGGGAAGCTCAGTGTGCTACAATGCGGCCTAGCCGGCCGGGCCAACCACCGTCTGCCATATCTTGTGCATCCGCGGCCTCTTCATCCTCTGTGACTGGGGGGACAGCAGTCACACCTGTTTTGGGGCGCAGACCTGCCACCTCTTTACCCGCAACAGCCAGCATGATTGGCAGGTCATCATTTTCTTTGGAGGTGGTAACACCAGCTGGTGTTGAGCGCTGTCCGACATCGATAGCACCACCTTTGGATCAAGGCAACCTAACATGTCCGCCTGCATCTTCCTCACAGACCGGCAGTTTGCCGGGGACACCCTTATCAACCCCGTCTAAGCACAATAGCCAGCCCTCGGTCCCTCAGATGTGGACAAGTAAAAGACCATTTCCTCCTAGCCATGAGAAAGCTAAGAGGTTGAATTTCACCATCTGCAAGTTCTTGGCTACAGAAATGCTGCCTTTCCGCCTGGTGGACACAGAGGATTTTCGAGACCTTATGTCCGTCACAGTGCCCCAGTACCAGATGCCCAGTCGGCACTACCTCTCAAAGAAAGGTGTGCCTGCGCTCCACCAGCATGTCGCACACAACATCACCGCTTCTTTGAGAAACTCTGTGTGTGACAGGGTGCATTTCACCACAGACACTTGGACGAGTAGGCATGGACAGGGGCGTTACATGTCGCTGACTGGGCACTGGGTAACTATGGTGAAAGCAGGACAAGGGGCTGCTGTCCAAGTCTTGCCGTCCCCACGAGTTGTGCGTCAATCCTCTTTATGTCAAAGTTCCTCCACTGCTTCTGCCTCCTCAACCTCCTCTCAGTCTTCCACCTGCACCCAAAGCCTGTCTGGTCATGCCACAAGCTTTCTAACTGCGCAGAAGGGATCCTGCACACCTCCTTACTATGCTGGCAGTAGGGCTCAACGTCATCAGGCGGTTTTTACATTGAAATGTCTGGGAAATGTGAGTCACACAGCTGAGGAGTTGTGGTCAGCTCTGGAGAACCAATTTCATGAATGGTTGTCTCCACTGGACCTGAAACCAGGGAAGGCCGTGTGCGACAATGCTGCAAACCTGGGTGCGGCCCTTCGCCGGGGCAATGTCACACACGTGCCTTGTATGGCTCACTTGTTGATCCTGGTTGTCCAGCAATTTTTAGCCCACTATCCCAGACTAGATGGCCTTCTGCAGAGGGCACGGTCGCTGTGTGCTCACTTTCGCTGTTCGCATCCCGCAGCTCAGCGACTTACATCTCTACAGAAGTCGTTGGGCCTGCCACTTCACCGGCTAAAATGCGATGTGCCTACCCGGTGGAATTCAACTCTGCACATGTTGCAGCGACTGTGGCAGCACCGACAAGCCCTGGTGCAATACGTTCTGACGTATAGCCTGGGCCAGCGAGATCCAGAGGTGGGGCAAATCACGCTGGAGGAGTGGTCTCAGATCAGGGACCTATGCACCCTTCTGCACAGTTTTGAAATGGCGACAAAGATGTTTAGTGCTGACGATGCCATTATCAGCATGACTATTCCGGTGATTTACATGCTGGAGCACATGTTAAACAGAATTCGGAGTCAGGTGGTGGCACAAGAGGAGGTGGAGGAAGTAGAGGAGGAGGAGTTGTATGCGGAAGGGCTAACATCTGCAAGGTCCAGACGGTCGGCAGCACCAAGGCGGCAGGCATGTGAGGGTGGGGGAGATGGTTTTACCAGGGCGCATGGTAGCAGCCAAACTAGTGAGGAAGGTGCAGGAGCCCAGGAAGAAGTGGAGGACGAACTGATGGAAGACTCATCAGATGAGGGAGACCTTGATCACATTTCTGTTGTGCGAGGTTGGGGGGAGAGGACAGAGGAAGGAAGCATGATTGTTACCTCGCCACCAACACAACAGGGACTTGGTGCTCCTGGATGCGCAACACACATGAATGCCTTCTTGCTGCACTACCTGCAACATGACCCTCGAATTGTGAGAATTAGAAATAATCCTGACTACTGGGTTGCCACACTGTTAGATCCCCGGTACAAAAGTAAATTTGCAGAAATTATTCCTGCCATAGAAAGGGATGCACGCATGCAGGAGTATCAGCAGAGACTGTTGCAGAATCTTACATGTGCTTTTCCACAAAATACCAGTGGTGCACGTAGTGAATCTCACAGTTCCAACTTGCCAACCGTGGGACCGTCAAGTGTTCAGCACTCAAACCGTAACAGAACCACAGTATCTGCTGGTAACATCAATTTTGCGGAATCATTTCACCACTTTTTTAGCCCATCCTTTGCAAGGCCACAGGAGACAAGAAGTCTGACACATAGTCAACGCCTAGAGACGATGGTACAGGAGTATCTCCAAGTAAACATTGAAGCCATGACTGTGTCACTTGACCCTTGCTCTTTTTGGGCTTCCAATCTGGATAAATGGCCGGAGCTAGCCACTTATGCCTTGGAGATCTTGTCATGCCCCGCAGCCAGCGTTCTGTCTGAACGTGTGTTCAGCGCTGCTGGTGGTGTGCTGACAGATAAGCACACGCGGCTCTCCACTGATAATGTAGACAGACTCACGTTCATAAAGATGAACAAATCATGGATCCGAAACGACTTTTCTACCCCTGTGTCATCCTGGGGAGAGTAAAAGCTTGATGATTGGTTAAAATCACCCTACCAACCGTTTTAAGCTTTCAAATTACTAATCATGTTTATCTGTATCTTGGCTGGAAAATAATTTGGGCTTTGTAGCAGTGTGCAGCACTGATTCTATTAGGCCATCTATAATAAGCTCCACCAGATTTAAAATTACTAATCATGTTTATCTGTATCTTGACTGGAAAATAATTTGGGCTTTGTAGCAGTGTGCAGCACTGATCCTATTAGGCCATCTATACTAAAGCTTCACCAGATTTAAAATTAATAATAATTTTTAGCTGCATCTAGCCCGGAAAATAATTTTGGGGCTCCGAGATGCGCAAGACACATAAGTGCCTTCTTGCTGCACTACCTGCAGCATGACCCTCATATTGTCAGAATTCGAAGTAATCATGACTACTGGGTTGCCACACTCTTAGATCCCCCAAACTTTTCGATCAACCTTTTCATTTTAATAAAGACCAAAAAAATGGTCATTTTTGAAATTATAAGAATTAGCAGGTTGTTAGAAACTGAAATCAAACAGTTTTCAACTCAAAACTTTATTCAAGGTGATGTTACATTTTCACATAGGACCCCTTGTTCGAAAGGAGCTTCTGAACTCTCTCGTCCATTGAATTTGTCAGGTTTTGGATGGTTTCTGCTTCAATTGTTTTGCATGAGGACAGAATACCCTCCCAGAGCTGTTGCTTAGATGTGAACTGCCTCCCGCCATCATAGACACTCCTTTTAATGATGCTCCAAAGGTTCTGAATGGGGTACAGGTCAGGGGAGCATGGGGGTCACACCATAAGTTTGTCCCCTTTTATGCCCATATCAGCCAGAGATGCAGATGTTTTATGTGCAGCATGAGATGGTGCATTATCATGCAGAAAAATGATCTTGCTGTGAAATACACGGTTCTTCTTCTTGAACCATGGCAGGAAGTGCTGTTTGAGAAAATCCACATACATTATGGAGTTCATCTTTAGCGCCTTCAGGGATCCTAAAGGGGCCGACAATCTCTCTCCCCATGATTCCAGCCCAAAACATTACTCCACCTCCTCCTTGTTGGCGCTGTAGCCGTGTTTGCGTGGGGTGTCCATCAACCAGCCATCCTCCACTCCATCCATCTGGACCATCGAGCGCTGCACGGCACTCATCCGTGAACAAAACAGTTTTGAAATCAGTCTTCATGTAATGTTTGGCCCACTGGAGCCGTTTCTGCTTTTGTGAAGTGGATAGAGGAGGTCGACAGGATGGCGTATGCACAGCTGCAAACCTCTGAAGGACCCTGCATCTTGTTGTTCGGGGGACGTTGGAGGCACAAGCAGCTTCAAAAACTTGTCTGCTGCTATGACAAGGCTTTTTTGCCGCTGCTCTTTCAACCTGACGTAATTGCCTGTAGGAAAGAGTCCTCAATTTGCCCTTATCAGCACGCACACGTGTGTACTGTGAATCAGCTACATACTTCTTGATTGCCAAGACACTTCATCCTGATCATCACACAATGTTGATTGTAGTCATGCCTTGACCTAAACACTCCACAATTTGTTGCTTCTCAGCAGCCGACACTTCCTTTTTCTTTCCCATTTTGGCAGAAAATGTAGGCTGCTTAATAATGTGAGACAGCCTTCTTAAGTAGTCTTGCCTTTCATTGGACACACCTGCCAAACTAATTAGCACAGGTGTCTGCAATTGCTTACAGTGATATAAAGAGCCCTGACACACATCACCATCAATGAGTTTAACTGACAAACAAATTCTTCCCTTATCACTCCTAAACACTTTTTGCATAATAATTTGGAACACAGTGTACATGTGCTTTTCCACAAAACACCAGTGGTTCACGTAGTGAATCTTTACAGTTCTAACTTGCCAACCGTGGTCTGTATGGAGTTGTTCAATAAAGGGCCCAAAATTAAGATAACATAGATGGGAGAGGTCTCTATGAATAGGAATTCCTAAGTATTTGATACCCTGTGAGGGCCAGGCAAAGGGAAAGTTGGACTGGATGGAATCCGATATGGATTTGGGGAGGGAGACATCGAGGGCCTCAGACTTCGCTGCATTGATTTTAAAATTTGACCATGTAACAAAGTGATCTATTTCAGCCATAACAGCATGGATGGATATATGTGATTGAGTGATATATACTAGGACATCATCAGCAAATAGAGAGCACTTGTACTCGGTGCCTCCCACCTCAATCCACCTAATATTGGGGTTATGGCGAATTGATGAGAGCAGGTGCTCCGTCACTAGGATGTATAAGAGAGGGGACAGAGAACATCCCTGCCTTGTCCCATTGATGATTGTGAAAGGTGATGAAAATGTTCTGACGCACCCCCTGGGCCTTGGGACACCCGGAGCCGGACCCTTTTTGGTGGATGCTGGTGGTTGTAGTCTCCGTGGCGGCGACCCGGTTCCGTGGCTCAGGGCGGTCAAACCAGTGGCGGAACTATTTATGTGGTTTTGATGTTTAAATGTCCGACTATGCCACCCGTGGATTGCGGTCAGAGTGAACCGCCGCTCCAGGGCAGACCGCTGAGGCTGGTGTTGTGGGTGCAGCAGAGCGTAGCATAACTCCCCACGGGAGGAGTATAGCCTCAGGGCAGTGTATGCGGAGGATGGAGGTGATGGTGCAGGGCAGCAGCAGTAATGACACGGAGTCAGTGATGCAGTCCAGGGCCTTTACTCACAGTTCTTATTATCCAGACCACGTCTGCAGGTAACGGCTGCCCACGTCGTACTGTGCTCACCAGGTGAGGGGCTCAGACAACTCCCAGATAACTTTGGCGTGCTTCACAGGACCCCCTTTGTGTGTCCTTTGTCTGGCCTTTCTTACCAACCCTTCTGTCCGGCTGCCTCGGGCCTCCTCTTGGTAAACTTGGCGCCAGTTTCCCTGACCCTATGTGGTGCCTTCCTAGCGGGTGTAGCGAGGGGCTGCGCCACATAAAATGTCACAGCCTCCTGTTTCTAGCTGAGGGTCGTTTCCTGCCTCCACTAGTTTCGGGGACCGGTCTCCCCCTTTGGCCTAACCCCTCCACGCAGGTGGATTCGGGCGTGCGGTGGCGACTCGCCCGTCCGCACCCCTGAGATCCCTTCGTTCCTCGTTCCTGTAGCCTTCTCCGCTCCTCTTCCTTCCTTCTCCCTCTTCCAGGCCTGGGCCTCTGTTACTAGGCCCGCCTCCGGAGCAGAGCTCATGCAGAGCCCTGCTCCCTGCCACTTCTGCTCAGACTTCTCTGCACTGAACTAAGATGGTGCCCACCTTTTATACTCCCTTCTCAATGCACCCAGGAACTGCTTCCTCCCTGCTCCTGCACTACAGGGTTCCCCTTCCTCAGTGTTCCCCCCCCCCCACTCCAGCCAGGGACAGGGACTGTCGTGCCCATCTCAGGGGCATATTGGTCGCCCTGCCCCACGGCAATGTGGTGTAATGCATGCAGGTGTCGGGTCCTGATCCACACTACATCCTTACCTGAGAGTGAGATATCACACCTCTGGGTGAGGTGCAATACCTCTGTAGCAACCGAGCCCTCAGGGTGCTACAGTTCCATTTATCTTCAGCCTAGGTGACGTATTGCGATACAGGGCCGTGATTTTGGCTATAAAAGGGTCCCCTAGACCCCTACCCCAAGCTTTTTAAGAGAATCATATATGGCGTGCCAGGAGACTCTATGGAATGCTTTCTCAGCATCCAACGAGAGTATCTAATTACAAATTTTTAACTGCATCTAGCCCAGGAAATACTTTGTGCCTAGTAGCAGCGGATTATCCCGGCTGTTAAGCAAGCTACACCACCTGTAGTTTGGACACTTCATTTTTTCAAAGGAAATGCTTCGGGACCACGGGATACTCAGTGAAGAGCATCAGGAGGCACCCCAAGGCATAGGGGCTCGGACTGGCAGTAGGATGCCTTGCGGTGGACAGCCGAGCTCGATCCTTAAAAAAGCTTTTTAACTGCAGCAGCTTTAGTGGACGCTACTGGAGCTGGAATTACGCGGCTGCTGGCATGAGACTTGCCCTCCAATAGATCCTTGTAAATGGATTTAAAGTGTATTTATTCAAATTAGAGAGACAATTTAAATTAAAAAGCTTAGAGCTGCCTCCACCACAGGGGGGCTCGCTCGACCCACCAGCGGACAGGCACCAGTATTGGGAGAGGGGGGCTGGCCGTCAGGGTTCACCGCGGCTCTGGCACAAACCCGGCGACAAGGAGGTGGCACGGGCAGGAGCGGACTGAACGTGTCGGCTTCTCACTTTTTGGATTTTAGAAGGGCATGACATGCCTATATCTGTGTCTCCCCCTCCTTTTACTCCTCCACCTCTTTTCTTTTCGCATGACTATATGTACTTGTCACTTTTCCATGTGTTAGTTGTGTCTTCTGAGCAGTTGTCAGCTTTTGGACACCTTTGAAGGTGTTTTCTATGTGTTTCTATGTGTTTTTGTTTGCCTGCCATTGGTTTTAACGGTGTTCGAAGGTGTTCGACGAACAGTTCGACGAACAGTTCGGCGAACACACGGGTGTTCGACGAACCGAACCGAACTCGAACACTACGGGGGTGGCTCAACACTAGATTTGACCTGTGGAACTGCGAAACCACACTGGGATGTCGGGCCTACACAAGACTATTTTCCACAGATATATTTTTGCGTCACAACAGTCAGGAGACACTACTGTTTTTCTTTACGGAAAAAACTACCAAAAGCTGAATAATAGAGATTTTTTACCGTGGGATGGCAAAACCACAGTTATTGTTTACTGGGGTATACCACACTTTTTTAAATAGAGATATTTGCGGCTGAACAGTGAGCGACACACTCAAACTGTTTTTTTTTAGATACCAAAGGCCCAAAACTGGATAGTACAGCGATTTGACCCGTGGAACTGCGAAACCACACTGGGATGTTGGGCCTACACAAGACTATTTTCAACAGATATATTTTTGTGTCACAACAGTCAGGAGACACTGCTGTTTTTCTTTACGGAAAAAACTACCAAAAGCTGAATAATAGAGATTTTTTACCGTGGGATGGCAAAACCACAGTTATTGTTTACTGGGGTATACCACACTTTTTTAAATAGAGATATTTGCGGCTGAACAGTGAGCGACACACTCAAACTGCTTTTTTTTTAGATACCAAAGGCCCAAAACTGGATAGTACAGCGATTTGACCTGTGGAACTGCGAAATCACACTGGGATGTCGGGCCTACACAAGACTATTTTCAACAGATATATTTTTGTGTCACAACAGTCAGGAGACAGTACTGTTTTTCTTTACGGAAAAAAACGACCAAAACCTGAATAATAGAGATTTTTTACCGTGGGATGGCAAAACCACAGTTATTGTTTACTGGGGTATACCACTCTTTTTTAAATAGAGATATTTGTGGCTGAACAGTGAGCGACACACTCAAACTGCTTTTTTTTTAGATACCAAAGGCCCAAAACTGGATAGTACAGCGATTTGACCCGTGGAACTGCGAAACCACACTGGGATGTCGGGCCTACACAAGACTATTTTCAACAGATATATTTTTGCGTCACAACAGTCAGGAGACACTACTGTTTTTCTTCACGGAAAAAACTACCAAAAGCTGAATAATAGAGATTTTTTACTGTGGGATGGCAAAACCACAGTTATTGTTTACTGGGGTATACCACACTTTTTTAAATAGAGATATTTGCGGCTGAACAGTGAGCGACACATTCAAACTGCTTTTTTTTTTAGATACCAAAGGCCCAAAACTGGATAGTACAGCGATTTGACCCGTGGAACTGCGAAACCACACTGGGATGTCGGGCCTACACAAGACTATTTTCAACAGATATATTTTTGTGTCACAACAGTCAGGAGACACTGCTGTCTTTCTTTACGGAAAAAACTACCAAAACCTGAATAATAGAGATTTTTTACCGTGGGATGGCAAAACCACAGTTATTGTTTACTGGGGTATACCACACTTTTTTAAATAGAGATATTTGCGGCTGAACAGTGAGCGACACACTCAAACTGTTTTTTTTTTTAGAAACAAATGGCCCAAAATGGATAATACAGAGGTTTGAACCATGGAAGTGCAAAACAACACTTCTGTTTCTCTAGCCTACACCAGACTATTTTCAACAGTTATATTTGTGTCTGAAAAATCAGAGACACACTTTTTTAGGGGGGTAGGGGACACACCAAAAGGTTAATATGATGGGTATTTGTACAGTGTGAAGGAGGAAAAAAAAGGAGGATTTAGATGAAAAAAAAAGGATTTTTCCTGGCCCCCGACACCTGGTGCTAAGTCCAGCAATTTCAGCAACAGGAGCACACAGGACTGTAATGCAGCGTTTGCTGGTATAACCACTGTGTCTCCTATACAGCCTGCCTGCCTGGTATCTGGGATGGATATTAGTCCTGAAAAGGACTGTTTGTTTGTTCTGGCAGCCTTTACAGACCCTACACTAACTATTTCGCAGTTTATATCTCTCCCTAAATCAGCAGCGCTGTCCCTACACTGTCTAATCTGGAGCGACTGTGTCCAAGATGGCGGAGCCCCGTTTTAAATACTCGAGGTGTCGCTGTGCGGCCAGCCAATCACTGTAATGCCCACAACCAACATGGCTGCAGCATTACAGTGACTGGCTGGCAATCCCTGCATGTTCATTGGCTCTGTAAAGAGCGCCAAACATGCAGGGTGGAGACCCGAGCTCCCCCCCGAGTAACCCGGAAATGCTCGGTGCTCGCCAAACATCCCGAGTAGCATGATGCTCGGGCGAGTACCGTGCAGTGTCGAGCATGTTCGCTCAACACTAGTTGTGATACCTCTGATCCACTATCAGCCTGCAATATCTATGATGACAGTACTCATTTGGACTCACCAGTTCCAATTACTTCAACAACTTTACCAAGCAATGATCTGTATGGACCCTAGAGTTTTATGGGTGGAAGAATTGTAGGAGTGATCCGTAAAGAAATAAAGAAGAGTATAATATGTAAATAATTTCTATCAAAAAACATATGTAAGAATACTTAAATATGAAATATTATATTCTTGTATATGTATCCATATGTGTGTAAATCTGGAAATGTTGTTATACATTGCTATGGATTGATGTGATCTTAATGAGGATTTTTTGCTATTGAATGGTGGGTCCAGAATAATGCTATATTTATTTGTGGTATCTCTATGTGGTATTTTCTTCGTCCTGAGGTGATGGTGGTTATAGAGTACCCCCTTTTTTTCTTATGTCAGATCATGTGATGAGAGATGGTTCATAATTGGTACTAATGTGTTATAGGTGGGTACACCTCCTCAGTGTACTCTATATACATAGCTATAAATTTATTGTACTGCCATTTTCTTAGTTGTGTAATATTGCAGACTTTGGTTTCCGAATATATGATCTCTGGGACCACCCCTGACACATACCGCTGCTGCCTCGCCAGTACACGGTCGCTCCATTGCTCCGATGCGCTCATCGGCTTTTGACATCCTGGTGATGCCGACGCCGCTATGCGCCTCGGTTGCGGCAGTATGGCCGCGTCACTCCATGGCGAGGCATGTAGTGGGGATGGCGTCCCTGACGACGGGGGCGGTACTTCCGATCACGTGACTGTGGATCATGTAACGCCTCTCCATGGTGACTGGGATGCGTCTGTAGGAAGTCGGGTGATTGGCCTGTGCGCGCCGCTGGATACTTCCGGTATGGCGGTATAGCGTGCGCGCACTTCACTAATTGTCACTGGGTATATTAGGGTGGGTGATCAGTATGCATGAATACCCCTTGAAAAAGGTTCTTACCGAAACGTGCGTCAGAAAAAGGGGTGATGCCAACAGCGGTTCGTTTGGTGGCCTAGTGACTATACAGGTATATGTTTGAGCAATGCCATTCATTTGAATATGGGGTATGGTTTTTAATAACCATAATTTATAAGTATTCTGGATGTCATAACTAGATTTAAACAAATTGGGAGGATGAAATACTCTATATTTTATTGACAAATTTACATGCAACATTTATATATTGGAGATAGAATGTATATATTTTTTCATTACCTCCCCTTAATCATCTACTATACATAGGCTCACCAATTGTGGCCACTGTGTCACATGGTTTTTATGGTGTAACTTTTTAATCCAATATTTTTGGACTCCAGCATTGTGTCCCCACGATGTGGTCCGTTTGTGCATAGATACGAATTGTTTTGATGTGGTATTTATATTTTCAATAAAGATATACTTTTATGAATTTATACTAACTCTAGTGGCCATCTTTTTTTCTCTGCTCATCAGGGACCTCCTAGTATATTTATATGATGGTCCGTTCTGACTTAAAGTCCTGCATGCAATAACATGGGTCCATATGGATTTTATGTACTTCAACCCTGTTTATTGATTTGGTTCTTTAGCCTTTCATTAATAGTTAACAATGGAAATGTTTCATTGATATAGTGCAATGTTACACCATATTTTATTTAAAATGAAGCTAAAATTAATGCAAATGGTGCATCTATTGTGATGAGCAAGTCTGCATGGAAAGGGTAGGGAGTTTGCTATTGTTGCATTCATACAAGGGTAGGAATAACTGAAAATTGAGAGATTTCGATAATAACTTTATCTCAGGGAATTGTTTCTAAGCCAAGTTATACAAGAATTGCATATATGTATGAGTATTATGGATAAAATTCTATTAAAAATGTATACCATCCATGGAATATGTTGAAGGTTGTAGGACTATAAAATAGGTATTAAGGGCTATAACATGATGCAAGTTGAATGGTATTGGCAAAGTCTTGAAAGGGAGGGATTCAGAGCTGAAATTCATCATTTTTCCCTTTCTGCCAATTTGTGGAGGTCTATGAATGCAAACAGGATTGTGTAATGAAATACAACAATAAAATATATGCACTGCATTAAACATATTCATAGAGAAGCAGCTTCTTAACAATCAAGACAGTCATTCTTGTCAAACGTATTTTAAAAGCTATTTTGCCATCCTGCTACAGCATTTTAAATGACATTATTAGGCTTCATTAAAGACACTTACAATTCAAGACCTGACAGCAGAGATAATGAATTATAGGTACCAGAAGATGCCATGAACATACTTTTCTATTGAAATATCAAGAAAAACAGTTCACATGGTAATGTTGCAGGGTTTTAAGAGACAAATGTTCTCATTCTTTGAACAGAAAAATGCATTTCAATACATTGAAGATTTTCAAGGTAAAATATTTTCCTGCTTGTATAGAAGTAAAACTCACTCTATCAGAATTACTTAAAGAGGCAATGTAAAAGTACACATAATCTTAAATCTTGTTACCAAAATCCTATTCTATGTTCTTAAAATAGAAGATATATCTATCAGCATAACATTAAAAGGAATCTGACAGTAGGCTCAATCTTCCCAAGCTGTCTATATAGGCATGCAGGTCATAGAAAGTTGAATTCAATTATAACTTGATATCTGCAATCCCATGTATTATTGCAGAAAAATCCATGTTTTTCTTAATATGTACATGAGCTGATAAGATCTATGGGCCGGACACACATCTTCCTGTGAATCTGTCTCTAGAGCCTATTTTAAATTAAATGGGGTGTTACCAGTGTGAGACAGGTAATGACTGACAGTCTGCTCTCCTGATTTCACTGTAGAACTTTGTGTAATTAAAGCAAATACAGTACAGCACAGCTGAACTTTGTCTCATTACAAACATGTTTGAAGCTGGAGCTCTCTTCTCACAGTTATGGCAGATTTATTGTACTGCTACCCCACATACTGGCTGTCTGTGAGATGGAAGTTGAATCATTGGATAGCCACACTTTTAGACCCTGGCTAAAAAAGCAAACTGGGGGAAATTTTTAAATTCCCTTCCGAAAGGGAGTCTAAATGAGCTTATGACCAAGATGGGCAATTACCAGCTTTATAAAACTTTTGCAAAGTGAATGCCTGCCACCTGCATGACTGACCTAGAGATGATGGCAATGATTACTTCGGGCAAGTATAATCAGTTTATTGTCCTGGGCAAATTTCTGTTGGTAAAGCTTGGGTTCTGGTATTTATGTGGATTTTATTTTGACAAGTACCACCAGCCTAAACATTGTTGGAGACCAAGTAAAGCCCTTCATGGCAACAGTATTCCAAAATGGCCGTGGCTTCTTTCCAGAGAATAATGTGTCTTGCCACACTGCAAACATTGAAGAAAAGCTTGCTGCTGTTGAATGTCTTCAAGTGAAATTAAAATAAACACTTTACTGGTGACAATCCCAGTTAGATGAAAGAAGATATTCTTGCTAGTCTGAAGATATCATAAAATGTATGTTTTTTATTAGTTCTCATACATAATCAGCCTCAGTGTTTAAATATGGAAAAGTAGCATGTGGTGATGAGCGAACACTAAAATGCTTGGGTACTCGTTGTTCGAGATGAGCAAATTGGAATGCTCAAGTGCTCAGACCGAGTAACGAGCCCAATGTAAGTCTATGGGAAACTCGAGCATTTTTCGAGCAGCTCACTCCGGCAGTCTGCAGAGGGCCTACAAATTGCCCAAATCGATGGGAACAGTGCTGAATGAGGAAGACCCCAGGAAGCATTTCTAATTCCCTGGCCACTGCTGTCAACAACGTTGTCAGAGGTATTGTGCCACTTTTATGGACTCACAATAAAACATACAAAAATGAAACCAAAATGGATATTCGAAATATGTTACGAAACATCATTTCCAGGGTAATGACTTGTATATAATGCAAAATAAATAACCAAAAACAAAAAAGCTCCTCCACACCTTGGGCTATGTTCACACGTAGCATTTTTCATGCGTTTTTGCACTTTTGCATTGCTTTCAACCAAGACAAATGCATTCACCAGGAAATGTCATTTTAACATTTTACAACCTTATCTGGCCATGTGGTGTGTGACACATCATCAGACACATCCTGTTTCATTTATGATGGAGGGACTCTGAAAGTCACAAAGCCTATATTTATAGGGCCATCAGGCGGACCTTACTATTTTTAAAGGGCCAGTAGTCGGCCCATGCTATTGTTAGAGAGCCATCAGCCGGCTATGATTTATTGTTCCCATTAATAACCAGTGGTCTCCTATACTGTTATTGCATATGCAGTGACTGCAACGGCTGTCAAAAATTTGGAGGAACTCCAATGCCCCTTGCAAGAGATGTAGAGGTTGGAGGGCCTCCTGAAAACAATGTTCCCATTATTAGGAAGTGTGTCTCCCATGACCGTGTATGGCCAGTATGGCTTTCTTACCGTATTTTCCTCGTTCCACCTTCTCCAACATTACACCTTACCCTCCACGATTAAAAAATACTTCAACACTGTATTCTTTGGATAAATTTGGCCACAGTGGACATTTTATTAACAAACAAACATGAACATATTAACAATAATAATACCAGATAAATTAAGAGGGGAGGGTTCTTGGAGCTAATAAGTCTGGCTTTTATAACACGAAAGAAATCCAACCGCCATCTTACCCTCAGCCGTGCACCACCAGCTCGAGGGCACCATACCTCCACAATACATGAAAGATTAATCACCTAAGAGCTCCCAGGGTAAAAACCCCGTCCAGAGCCCTGACCAAAAGTTGCCAGACCACCCCCGATGTAACTTCAAATTACCCGGAATTCTGGCAAATTCCTTGTACCAACAAATCCATACCAACTCCAAGAACCCCACCCCCCACCAACCCAGTCACTGTGACAGTCACTAAGCATCACCGCCCATCTAAAACCTCCTTATACCAACTAGCCCCATTCCCTGCATTACAGAACATATAAATAACGCAGTAAAGAAGAGTGTGGGTGGGTCTTCTCTATACCGAGTCCTACAGGAGAATGACCCTTCCCACACTATTCCCCATAAACCACCCCTCAACTCAACCAGACATATAATCATACTCACGTAGCTGCGCAGGTGCTGTGTCTCCGCCAGTCGACAATCCTGAGTCCTGCCGATCCCGTGAGTTGTCGGTTCCTTGTTCCAAATCCGATACTTCCAATTGGCAGCCATGCTCCAGGCCCGCGCCCCCGGCCTCCTCGTCACCGGGGGGGGAACCGAGCGCCTGCTAGAGCTGCTGATGCTCCCACGCCTGGAGTTCGCCTCCCGCTTGTCCTCACTCTGCTCCGCTTAGTAGGCCTGTGACCCCGATCGCCCCCAGACCCGGACCGGCCGGCCCATGCTGGATGGGATGTGACTGCCAGGCAGCTCCACTCTGCCGCCCACTGCAGACTGAAGTGCTGGGCCTGCCAGTGCTGCTTCTACCTGCTGCTGCCTGCCCTCCGATTGCCGCCATATGGTGAGTCTCCCGCTCCGTCTGGCAGGTACCCCGACAGGAGCATCACCAGGGATACCTGCCATTCCAGATGTCCATCCCGCTTGCTACACCGCTGCGCACCTCCGATCTCCAATTTTTTGCCGTGTGCAGGCAGATCTGCCTGATGCAGAGATGCCCCTGCAAGGTGCTGCCCTGACTTCCGGTCCGGGCTGCACTGCAGACTCCGGCCGCACTTCCTGTGCAGCCTGCACCTCAGCGCCGATCCCCGATCTACGCCATCCAGGGCCCGCAGGCCGGCTGTGCGGATTCCTGCTGGTGCGAGCACGGCAACGTGACACCGCACTGTGCTGCTCGCTACCCGCAGGGTCCAGTGCCTGCAGATGCTTCATGCGACAGCCGCTCCGGAGGCCGCGATCTCCGAGGTGTCCCGCTGGGTCCCTGTGCGTGGTCCGCCGCACGTGCTGCCCCCAGCAAGGCTGACAGCTGGGATGCCAGCCTCCATCCATATAACAGGCTGTGTCCCAATTATTATGGGCCACCAATGAATCCACTGACTCCATAGATGTAGGGATTTGTGCTATGGGTCTTCCATGTACCGAGTCCTACAGGAGAATGGCCCTTCCCACACTATTCCCCATAAGCCTCCCCTCAACTCTTATAATGCCCGCCCCCATACTTCCTCACCCAATCCTAAACCCCCGTATCTTCCAAACTCAAAATCCTCCCGGCCAATCCCGGTCATGGGGGGCTTCCCTCTTGCTACTCCAGCCCCCTCCTTACTGTTTGCCTGTGCAGTGAAGCAACAGCTGCCAAAAATTTGGAGAAACTCCAATGCCCCTTGCAAGAGATGTAGAGGTCGGAGGGCCTCCTGCAAAAAATGCTCCCATTATTAGGAAGTGTGTCACCCATACTGTTTGCCTATGCAGTGAAGCAACGGCTGCCAAAAATTTGGAGGAACTCCAATGCCCCTTGCAAGAGACATAGAGGTCGGAGAGCCTCCTGCAAAAAGTGCTCCCATTATTAGGAAGTGTGTCTCCCATACTTTTTGCCTATGCAGTGAAGCAACGGCTGCCAAAAATTTGGAAGAACTCCAATGCCCCTTGCAAGAAACGTAGAGGTCAGAGGGCCTTCCGAAAAAAATGCTCCCAATTATTAGTAAGTGTGTCTCCCACACTGTTTGCTTATGCAGTGAAGCAATGGCTGCCAAAAATTTGGAGGAACTCCAATGTCCATTACAAGAGACGTAGATATGTTGATATGGTACATATGGTGATGATATGGTGGTGGAGGATGAGGGTTCAGAGAAGGAGGAGGACAAGAGCAAATAGACAAAATCAAAAAGCGTATACCCATGTCTGGGCGTGAAAATAGAGGTGCATGGGAATAGAGTTAGACCTCCCAAAAAAAGACACTGTATTTGAATTTGTTCTTACGCTGCTATCATTCGGTGTTGTTGAGAAGTCTGGCCCAATCCAGCCCTTGTTCATTTTTATAAGAGTCAGCCTGTCAGTATTTTCAGTTGAGAGGCGGATGCGCCTATCGGTTATAATTCCACCGGTGGCACTAAAAACCCGCTGTGACAACACACTAGCGGCAGTGCAGGCCAGGACCTCCAAGGCGTAGAGAGCCAGTTCATGCCACGTGTCCAGCTTGGATACCCAATAATTATAAGGTGCAGAGGAATCACGGAGGACGTTGGTACAATCGGCAAGGTACTCTCTCACCATATTCCGAAATTTTTGATTTCTTGGGAGAGTACCCCGTGCATCAGGGCTTGTGCGATGGGAGAGTCTGAGAAAACTGTCCCAGAACTTTGACAGTGTTCCTCGGCCTCTGCTCGATTGCATTTGTGTCTCTCTCACCTTTACTCCTTGGTTGTCCAACGAACTGTGACCTCTGCCGCCAGCGTTTTCAGATGGGAATTTTTTTAATTCCGCAACAAGGTGCCTTCTCGTACTGCACCATTTTATTAGGCCTGTCCTGCAAAGGAATAAGAGACAGAAAGTTATCCTTGTAGCGTGGATCTAGTAGTGTCATCAACCAATAATGACTGTCACCCAAAATTTGGACAACGAGGGGGGCACGGGAAAGGCAGCGTAACATAAACTCTGCCATGTATGCCAGTCTGCAAAGAGGCAAGACTTCCGTGTCCTCACCAAGAGGATGACTGACCATGCTCTCCTCCTTATCCTCCTCCTCTTCCTCCTCCTCCTTGTCCTCAGGCCATTCACGCTGTACAGACGGTATGAGAGTTGTGCAGGTAGTACCGTCAATAGCGCTGGAAACAAGCCACTGTTCTTCCTCCTCCTCCCCTTCCTCATTGTCACCCAATCCACGTTGGGATGAGATGAGGCTGGGCTGTGTGGAATCACCCTGTATGGTTCCTTGCTCCATCTCATCGTGCTCCGCCTGCAATGCATCCTCTTTAATTGTGAGCAGAAAGTGTTTCAGAAGACAGAGAAATGGGATGATGATGCTAATTATGGCGTCATCGCTGCTCACCATCTTGGTGGAGTCCTCAAAGTTTTGGAGGATGGTACGTATGTCTGACATCCATGTCCACTCCTGATGTCTTATGTATGGAGTCTGGCCTGAATCCCCCGACAGTCTTTTTGATACTTGTAGTCAACAACTGACTGCTTCTGCTCACAAATCCTTCCAAACATCTGCAATGTAGAGTTTCAACGTGTGGGGACATCGCAGATCAGTCGGTGAGCTGGAAGCTGCAAACGCTGCTGAAGCACGGCAAGGACGGCAAAAGCTGTAGCTGATTTTCTAAAATGGGCACACAGGCGGCGTATTTTAACAAGCAGATCTGGCAGCTCCGGGTAGGATTTGAGAAACCGCTGAACCACGAGGTTAAGCACATGGGCCAGGTATGGTATATGTGTGAGCTCGCCTTAGAGCCGCCACCAGGTTCCGGCCATTGTCACACACGACCATGCCTGGCTTTAAGTTCAGCGGTGTGAGCCACAGATCTGCCTGCTCTTTCAGAGCTCTCCACAACTCTTCAGCATTGTGCGGTTTGTCACCTAAGCATATTAGCTTCAGCACAGCCTGTTGCCGCTTGGCTGAGGCAGTGCTGCAGTGCTTCCAGCTTGTGACTGATGTGGTCATTTTGGACATGGAGGCTGAAGAGGAGGAGAAGGCTGAGGAGGATGAGGTGCAGGAGCTGTAGACCGTGGGGGCAACCCTGATTGACCTAGGGCCCGCAATCCTTGGCGTCGGGAGGACGTGTTCCGTCCCAAAGTCTGACTGGGTCACGGCTTCCACTATGTTAACCCAGTGTGCCGTCAGCGAGATGTACCGTCCCTGCCCACAAGCACTTGTCCATTTGTCCATGGTTAGGTGGACTTTCCCGGCAAATGCATTGTTGAGGGCACGGCTAATGTTTTGGGACACGTGCTTGTGTAATGCGGGGACGGCACACCGGGAGAAATAGTGGCAGCTGTGGACTGAGTACCGAGGGACGGCCGCCACCATCAGTTTGCGGAATTCTTCCATCTCCACGAGCCTAAAAGGCAACATTTTGAGCACAAGAAGTTGTGAAATGTGAGAATTTAGTAGTGTGGCCAGTGGGGCGTTAGCTGCATATTTGCGCTTGCGTTCCAAGGACTGGGGTATGGACAACTGAACGCTGCGCTGGGACAAGGACATGGACGTGCTTCCTGATGCTGCTACTTGATACTGCGCAACGACAGGTGCAGGGCAGGAAGCATCTTCGCATGCACCATGGACAGGGGATTGGCTTGCATGCACAACAGCGGAAGAAGCAATGGTGCCACTTGCAGACACTGTTGCTGGACCCAGGAGTTCGGCTCACAAAGTCGGGTGCTTTGCTGCCATGTGCCTAATCATGCTGGTGGTGGTCAGGCTGGTCGTTTTGCCCCCCCTACTGATGCTGGCTTGGCAGGTGGTGCAAGTGGCCTTTTTGGGATTATCAACAGAGTCTTTAAAAATCAACCAGACTCGGGAACACTTAACAGTTGTACTGGCAACTTCCTTCGTGTTGGTGTTGCGGGGAACGGTTGCCTGCCTTCTGTCTGCAGCCACCACACTGCTTCTTCCTGCCTGTTGGGTTGCTCAGCCTCCGTCCCCCTGTGTGCTGCTGTCCTCGCTCTGCATGTCCTCCTGCCAGGTTGGGTCAATTACTATATCATCCACCACTTTGTCTTCCACTTCCGCACCCTGGTCCTCCTCCTGATTTTCTGGCAATTGTGTCTCATCATCATCATCATCATCCACCCTCCTAGTCACGGCCGACGTCGAGAGCCTTTATACCTGTATTAGCCACGATTTTGGTCTGTCTGTGGCCCGCCTCTTCCTGGGGGGCTCCAACCAGAACGGCCCTTCCAGAGAATTCATCCTTGAGCTCCTCCAGTTTGTCCTCTGCCGTAATTATTTCTAATTTAAAGATAGAATATACCTCCAAATCCATGGCATGGCGATGGGGGTGGCCTGTGCCCCCTCATACGCCAATCTCTTCCTGGGTTCTTGGGAGAGGGAGATTTTTGGTGATGAGGGGACGCAGGGCGCGGACCATGTCATGTCATGGATGAGGTATATTGATGACATTTTATTTTTCTGGCGAGGGACGGTGGAGGAGCTTGACGACTTCATGGCACGTTTAAATTCTAACAATCGTGCTGTGAAGCTGACGTACAGTGCCTACAAGTAGTATTCAACCCCCTGCAGATTTAGCTGGTTTGATAAGATGCAAATAAGTTAGAGCCTTCAAACTGCAAACGAGAGTAGGTTTTATGAACAGAAGCATAAATCTTACAAACCAAAAAGTTATGTTGCTCAGTTGAATTTTATTAAATTTTAAACATAAAAGTGTGGGTCAATTATTATACAACCCCTATGTTTAATATTTTGTGGAATAACCCTTGTTTGCAATTACAGCTAATAATCGTCTTTTATAAGACCTGATCAGGCCGGCACAGGTCTGTGGAGTTATCTTGGCCCACTCCTCCATGCAGATCTTCTCCAAGTTATCTAGGTTCTTTGGGTGTCTCATGTGGACTTTATTCTTGAGCTCCTTCCACAAGTTTTCAATTGGGTTAAGGTCAGGAGACTGACTAGGCCACTCCAACACCTTGACTTTTTCCCTCTTGAACCAGGCCTTGGTTTTCTTGGCTGTGTGCTTTGGGTCGTTGTCTTGTTGGAAGATGAAATTACGACCCATCTTAAGATCCTTGATGGAGGAGCGGAGGTTCTTGGCCAAAATCTCCAGGTAGGCCGTGCTATCCATCTTCCCATGGATGCGGACCAGATGGCCAGGCCCCTTGGCAGAGAAACAGCCCCACAGCATGATGCTGCCACCACCATGCTTGACTGTAGGGATGGTATTCTTGGGGTCGTATGCAGTGCCATCCAGTCTCCAAACGTCACGTGTGTGGTTGGCACCAAAGATCTCGATCTTGGTCTCATAAGTCCATAGAACCTTGAACCAGTCTGTCTCAGAGTCCTCCAAGTGATCATGAGCAAACTGTAGACGAGCCTTGACATGACGCTTTGAAAGTAAAGGTACCTTACGGGCTCGTCTGGAACGGAGACCATTGCGGTGGAGTACGTTACTTATGGTATTGACTGAAACCAATGTCCCCACTGCCATGAGATCTTCCCGGAGCTCCTTCCTTGTTGTCCTTGGGTTAGCCTTGACTCTTCGGACAAGCCTGGCCTCAGCACGGGAGGACATTTTCAAAGGCTGTCCTGGCCGTGGAACGCTAACAGTAGTTCCATAAGCCTTCCACTTACGGATGATGCTCCCAACAGTGGAGACAGGTAGGCCCAACTCCTTGGAAAGGGTTTTGTACCCCTTGCCAGCCTTGTGACCCTCCACGATCTTGTCTCTGATGGCCTTGGAATGCTCCTTTGTCTTTCCCATGTTGACCATGTCTGAGTGCTGTTCACAAGTTTGGGGAGGGTCTTAAATAGTCAGAAAAGGCTGGCAAAAGAGATCTTTAATCCACACATGTGAAGCTCATTATTCTTGGTGCCTGAACTACTTCTTAATACTTTTGGGGGACCAAACAGAATTCTTGTGGTTTGAGGGGTTGAATAATAAATGACACTCTGAATTAACTTTTAACGTTTAAAAAAAAAAAAAAAAAAAATTTGCTGCAGTGCATTTCCCACTTCCAGGCTGATCTACAGTACAAATGTCACAATGCCAAGTTAATTCCGCATGTGTCAACCAGCTAAATCTGCAGGGGGTTGAATACTACTTGTAGGCACTGTATACTTACCATCCTAAGCGGATCGAGTTTCTGGATATCACACTTGAAGTGGATTCAGAATATCGGATCCAGACTGACTTATTCAGAAAGCCTACCTCAGTAAATTCTCTGATACATGCTACATCTGCACATGATTTGTCAACTATTCGGGCCGTCCCGGTTGGACAGTTCCTCAGGATGAGGCAGATCTGCTCCACAAATTCTAACTTCGAGAAACGAGACTCTGATTTGGCTGAACGTTTCCGACAACGTTGCTATAGCAATCGATGTATTGGCCGTGGCTATGTGAGGGCTCGCAATACCCCCCATGACCATCTCATTCATCCCCCCTCCCAGACACACACATGGGGTAACGGAGAGGATCCACTACATCTCTGCATTCAATCATGAGTGGGGGGCTATGCGGCGGATACTCTCTCGACATTGGAACATTTTGAATGCGGAGCCTTCCCTTCGGGAATACATTGGAGAATTTCCGTGTATGGCACCACGACGGTCGAGCACTCTAAGGGATTTATTGGTCACCAGCCACTACATTCCCCCTACACCTAATCCTTTCGGATCCCGTGGCCCTAGGATGGGTACCTTCCCATGTGGACACTGTGTGGCCTGCACCAATGTCCTACATAGTACGTCGTTCACGAGCTCTGATGGCTCCCGCCACTTTGATATACGCCACTATGTTTCCTGTAGCACCACACATGTGGTGTATTATGCCACATGTGGGTGCGGGTTAATATATGTTGGTCTAACATCTAGGGAGTTACGAATCAGGGTTCGTGAGCACGTCAGGGACATTGGCGCGGCCCGGTCGGCCACTGATGCCCGGGAGCTCAAGACACTGCCTCGACATTTCAGGGCTGTTCACAACTGTGATCCGTGGTCACTGATAATACGGGGCATTGATGTGGTTGACCTGGGCTCTCGGGGTGGGAATGCCAAACGCCTCCTGGCACAAAAGGAGGCGAGGTGGATCATTACCCTGGATACTATGGCACCACGGGGTCTGAATGAGAGCCTGGGGTTTGCGCAATTTCTCTGATTTGACTCATCCTAGTTCTGCAATTTATTCAATATTTCATCCTTTAGTTTATTCCATGTCCTATATTGGATAATGGGATACCTGATGTATCTGATTGATGTGCTCTCCTGCGACCCCTGCTGTATATTCTAATATACGGGGGCTAATTTGGTTTTCTGTCTTTTTAATCTCTTTTTTATTGATCTAATTTATGCTTACTTCTTTGTTTGTGATTTTCTTTCAAGGACCTCACCTGATCTTTGTCTTGATGTCCAGACATCTGGGATATCGGAGTTCCCTTCACAGCAATTTTTTTGGATGAATGACCCACAATGATAAAGTTGTTTGTTCATCAGTTTTCTGTTTTCTTTGAAAATTGCTTTACTGATATGTATTATTCTGTATATGTATATCCCCTCTTTTCCCCTTTTCCCCCTTCCTTCTTTATAGTTTTTACCATATATTTTATCCACTACAGTGACTGTTGTATGGTGCTATTCCCTATGTCATTTATTGTATGGTAGTTGATGCACGGAGCTGGGGCCCTTGCATTGTATATGGGGAAGGGCTATGGAATGTTGCTGTGCGCATGCGCATGCGCTGGGTGGCTCGCGCCCCTCGTCCTCGCATCATCTGTCTTTATGGCGTGGCGCGCCTCCCGGATGTGGTCCTAGTGACGCTTCCAGGTTGCGCCCACGTCATGATGGCCGAGGGGGGCAGTGATCATCCCGGCGCATGCGCCGTTTACACCATCCCATTGTCGGCAATCTTCATTCATCACATGACCACACATGTGATGCTTCTGAGGGGGCGGAGATATGTATTTAAAAAGGTCCTTGTGCTTCTCTGACTTACGCCTCTCGAAAAAGCACCCGCGAAACGCTCGTCGAGGCTGTCCTCCACGACAGACACCTGCCCTCATGTGGTCCCCTTTCTACATGTGACAATATCTGGGGTGAGTCACCATTGTCCTGCATATGATTTATACTATGGCAGCTGACTAATGGTACATGACTATGGTATACGTGATCCCCATATACTTAGTGGTATATTGAATTGTCCATGTATACCACCTCTTTTTGCCCCGGTCTATTTCTCTTTTTTTTCCCCTACTGCTTTTTCATTTTTATTTTATATTTCTTACATTTCCTCCTTTTTAGGAGGATATGTGTGCATTATTTGTATGTTTCATGGTATTTATGTAACTTTTTGAATATATCCATATTACCCTTCTTTTGGGCTATAGATTAAGTGGGGTTTTTTGATCTGCATGTCTGCACTTTACATTACATATTTTGCCATTAATAAATGGATTTTTATATGAATTACTAATAAAGCTTTTTTATGCCAATACGCTCGTTTCTCCTCCTGTCTATATATATTTTGTTCGAGCTGGCAACACGGATATGGGGTGTGAGTGGTATTTCCTCCACACCGCCTTTGTGTGAATCTCAATATGTGGGCTAGTGTGTTTCTCAGCATCCACCACCTCGTCTTCCACTTCCATACCCTGGTCCTCCTCCTGACTTTCTGGCAATTGTGTATCATCATCGTTCACCTCTTGTGAAACTTTCCCACCGTCGCCTTCGTGTGACCGTGGCTGCTCAAATATTTGGGCATCGCTACACACGATCTCCTCTTGCCCCACTTCAAGTGGAATGGGCCAGAGGCCCGAATCTATAAATGGAAAAGTGAACATCTCTTCACAGTGTCCAAGTGTGGGATCAGTTCCCCCTGGGCACTCGGCATGGTGGGAGGAAGGAGGATCAGGGTGAGGAATATGCGGTCCAGACTCACGGCTACTGAGACTTGACCATGTGGAAGACAGGGTGGTGGTGGTGATTAAGTGACTGAAAGCATTATCCGCTATCCAAGCAACAACCTTTTGACACTGATCTGGGTTCAATAGTGGTGTGCTGCGGTCCCCTAGAAATTGAGACAGGAAGGTCGGGCGAGAAGGTGTGGGTGTTTGTTGTGGCACAATTTCAGCTTGCCCACGGCATTGTCCTCTGCCTCTGCATGCACCATTACCATCACGTCCAGTTCCCCATCCCTTGCCCCTTGCCTTGCCCATTTTAAATGGAGGACAGTTTCTTCCACGCTCACTACAAATGACTGAGTTTGGAGCGAACTTATATGTGATCCGTGTGACGGAGAAAACAGAGTTGTAAATACCTGGCATGTAGGTAAGTAGTTTGAACAGCAAACTGGTGTGAATTGCTTTAGTGACACACTAAACAAATTTTTTAATGGAGACCAGAAATGACAGTATTTTCTGACAACGTATATGTGATCCGTGTGATGGAGAAAACAGAGTTTTAAATATCTGGCCTGTAGGTAAGTAGTTTGAACAGGAAACTGCTGTGAATCGCTTCACTGACACACTGAAAGAAACTTTTAATGGAGGCCAGAAATGGCAGTATTTTCTGACAACGTATATGTGATCCATGTGACGGAGAAAACAGTGTTTTCAATACCTGGCCTGTAGGTAAGTAGTTTGAACAGCAAACTGGTGTGAATTGCTTCAGTGACACACTAATTGAAATTTTTAATGGAGACCAGAAATGGCAGTATTTTCTGACAACGTATATGTGATCCGTGTGACGGACAAAACAGAGTTTTAAATATCTGGACTGTAGGTAAGTAGTTTGAACAGCAAACTGCTGTGACTTGATTCACTGACACACTGAAAGAAATTTTTAATGGATGCCAGATATGGTAGTATTTTCTGACAACGTATATGTGATCCGTATGACAGAGAAAACAGAGTTTTAAATACCTGGCCTGTAGGTAAGTAGTTTGAACAGCAAACTAGTGTGAATTGCTTCACTGACACACTAAACAAAATTTTTAATGGAGGCCAGAAATGGCAGTATTTTCTGACAACGTATATGTGATCCGTGTGACGGAGAAAACAGAGTTTTAAATACCTGGCCTGTAGGTAAGTAGTTTGAACAGCAAACTGGGGTGAATTGCTTCACTGACACACTAAAGGAAATTTTTTAATGGAGGCCAGAAATGGCAGTATTTTCTGGCAACGTATATGTGATCCCTATGACGGAAAAAACAGAGTTTTAAATACCTGGCCTGTAGGTAAGCAGTTTGAACAGCAAACTGCTGTGAATTTCTTCACTGACACACTAAAGGAAATTTTTTAATGGAGGCCAGAAATGGCAGTATTTTCTGGCAACGTATATGTGATCCGTGTGACGGAGAAAACAGAGTTTTCAATACCTGGCATGTAGGTAAGTAGTTTGAACAGCAAAGTGGTGAGAATTGTTTCACTGACACACTAAAGGAAATTTTTAATGGAGGCCAGAAATGGCAGTATTTTCTGACAACGTATATGTGATCCGTGTGACGGAGAAAACAGAGTTTTAAATACCTGGCCGGTAGGTAAGTAGTTTGATCAGCAAACTGGTGTGAATTGCTTCACTGACACACTAAAGGAAATTTTTAATGGAGACCAGAAATGGCAGTATTTTCTGACAACGTATATATGATCCATTTGACGGAGAAAACACAGTTATAAATAGCTGGATTTCTAGCGCTGTAATATGGAAATGACCTGGCTGTATTCTGCAGTGCCAATAAGCAAATGGAGCAGAAAAACGGTGTCCTCTGGATTGCTTTTTAAGCAAATAATGAGGATTAAGATCCAAAGAAAAGCATTCCTGGCCCCTGAGACCTGGGCCTTTGTGTAGATATATTTAACAGCAGCAGAAGGCAGAATTGGAATGGAGCCTCTTGTGCTATATGCACTGCAGTCTGCTATATACCCTGCCTGCCTGCCTATATACACTGCCTGCCTGATATCTCTGCAGATGGATTAGTTAGTCCTGTTTGTTAAGATGGATATGTGTAATGTATGGTTTTTCTCCCTACACTACCTAATACACATGCAAATCTTTCCCTGACCCAGCAGCACCTCTCCTCTAATTCCGGAGTGACTGTGACGAATATGGCGGCGCCATGTCTGATATAGACCTGATGACGCTATGCGGCCAGCCAATCACTGTAATGCCACAACCAACATGGCTACGGCATTACAGTGAGAGGCAGGCAATCCCTGCATGTTGATTGGTGCTCTAAAGAGCGGCAAACATGCAGGGAGGGGACCCAAGCTCCCGCCGAGCAACCCCTGAAATCACCCGAGCATCTCACTACTCGAGATGCTCGGGTGAGCACCGAGCAGTAGCAAGCATGCTTGCTGATCACTAGTGGTATCCCAGTCTTATGTTGGGGCTTCTTAAATCAGTGCACGCTGCACTTTGGACTCCTGGCACACCAGTTCCCCTCCGACCAGGCTAATGTGGCGTTCATCATGTCACACCTCACCAGGGAGTCATTGGCCTGGCTAAATCCTCTGTGGGAAAGAGGGGATCCCCTGATGTCCAATCTTCTGGCTTTTCTCGCTGCTTTCCGGAAGGTCTTCAATGAGCCTGGACGAAAATCTTCTACTGCCTCCTCACTTCTCCGTCTCCGCCAAGGGAGTCTCACCATGGGCCAGTATGCCATAGGTTTCCGAACCCTCGCATCTGAGCTTGCCTGGAATGATGAGGCCCTGGTGTCCACCTTCTGGGAGGGTCTTTCCGGACCAATCAAGGATGAGCTAGCCGGTCGTGACATCCCTTCCACTCTGGACGACCTGGTGTCATTAGCTACCCGAGTTGACATCCGTTTTTTGGAATGTGCTAAGGAGACTACCCGGGAGAGAAGATTTCCGCATCTCGCTCCTGTATTCCAAAGGCCAGCCACGCAACCAGCAATTCCCCCGGCATGTTCGCCTGACCCTATGCAAATTGACCAAACCAAGATGGTCAAGTCTCACCTGGAGACGCGCCGAGCCGAGGGTAGTTGCTTCTACTGTGTCAGTAAAGAGCATCTGATCTGTTCCTGCTCGGTGAGGTCTGGAAACTCCAGTGTCTAGGACCGCTCGGAGAAGTCATCCTAGGCAAGAGTAAATCCTCTCCTTCCTTGACTCTGTCTGTTTCTATTTCCAGTGGTGAGACCCACTTCTTCGAGACTGTCCATCTGGATTCCAGAGCTGCTGGGAATCTCATTCAACAGGCTGTTGCAGCTGTATCAGATTCCTACCGTACACCTGGCTGAACCGTTGGAGGTTGCCTCCGTGGATGGGAGGCTTCTTCCGGAGACCAACTTGCTTGTCACAGAGCCTGTAACCCTTCAGGTGGGAATGCTGTACTCGGAGAAGATCTCCTTTCATGTGCTGTCGGGTCTCTCTCACCCCCTTTTGCTTGGTCTACCCTGGTTACAAAGACATGAGCCCGTCCTGAATTGGAAATCTGGTGAAGTGCTCCATTGGGGTCAGGAATGATATGAGTCCTGTCTGGTTCCGGTTTGTCCTGCTCGACCCCCGTCTACTCTGGCTAATCTATCTGGTCTGCCGGCACCCTACTTGTCCTATGCGGCAAAAAGGAAGCAGAGACACTACCACCTCATAGGCCGTATGATTGCCCCATCGACCTGGTACCTGGTGCTTCTCATCCCCTTGGGCGAATCTACCCCTTGTCGCTGGCTGAGACCAGGGCCATGTCTGAGTACATAGAAGAGAATCATGCTAGGGGATTTATCCTGAAATCCACCTATCTGGCTGGAGCGGGATTCTTCTTCGTCAAGAAGAAAGATGGCTCTCTATGTCCCTGTATCGATTACAGGGGCCTTAACCAGATTACCATCAAAAATAAGTACCCCCTGCCTCTCATCTCGGAGCTATTCGACCGCCTTAAAGGTGCAAAGATCTTCACCAAGCTTGATCTTCGTGGGGCCTACAATTTGATCCGGATCCGCCAGGGAGACGAGTGGAAGACGGCATTCAACACCTGGGACGGTCACTACGAATACCGCTTGATGCCCTTTGGTCTCTGTAATGCTCCAGCCATCTTCCAGGAGCTGTTTAATGACATCTTCCGTGATCTCCTGTATTCTTGCATGGTGGTGTACCTGGACGACATCTTGATCTTCTCTCCGGATCTGCCCTCACACCGGAGGGATGTTCGTCAGGTTCTGCTAAGGCTCCGGCAGAATCGCCTATACGCTAAATTCGAGAAATGCCTCTTTGAGCAGACCTCCCTACCGTTCCTGGGCTATATTATCTCCGAGACTGGTCTGCGGATGGATCCCGAGAAGGTCTCTGCCGTCTTAAAGTTGCCCCGACCGGAGGGGTTGAAGGCGATTCAGTGATTCCTGGGCTTCGCAAACTATTACCACCTCTTCATTCCTCATTTCTCCTCCCGGACTGCTCCCAGCTCCACGCTCACCTGTAAAGGAGCAAATCCCAGGGAATGGACTCACGAAGCGGAGGAGGCCTTCGCCTCCCTTAAACAAGCCTTCTCCTCCGCTCCTGTGCTACACCGTCTGGACTGCAACAAGCAGTTCTTCCTGGAGGTTGATGCATCCTCCTCCGGAGCTAGAGCGGTGCTCACCCAGAAATCCTCATCCGGGAGAAAGGTAACCTGCGGCTTCTTTTCCAAGCTCTTCTCCTTGTCTGAGCGTAACTACTCCATAGGAGATCGTGAGCTGCTGGCCATCAAATTAGCGCTGGAGGAGTGGCGCTACTTGCTGGAGGGGGCTCTGCACCCGGTGGTCATCAACACTGACCACAAAAACCTCGCTTATTTACAGAACGACTAAATCCGTGTCAGGCCAGGTGGTCTCTATTCTTTGCCCGATTCTGCTTTACTCTGTATTACCGCCCGACGGACAAGAACATTGAGGCTGACGTGCTATCCCGCTCATTCCTGTCTTCCGACCAGGAGGAGGAGCCTCTACATATCATTGACCCCTCCAAAGTAATGACTGTGGCTCCGTTTGACCTGTTTCATCTTCCACCTGGTAAGACCTTTGTAGCGGTTCCGGATCGAAAGAAGATTCTACTCTGGGGCCATTCATCCAAACTAGCCGGTCATGCTGGCCAGAGGAAGACCTTTCTGCTCATCGTCCGACATTACTGGTGGCCCTCCCTGCGCAAGGAAGTTGCGGATTTTGTCGCGGCTTGTTCCTTTTCTGCCCGTAACAAGGTTCCCCAGCACCTTCCATCCGGCCGTCTCCTTTCTCTTCCCGTGCCATACGCTCAGTGGCAACACATTGCAATGGGCTTCATCACAGATCTCCCTGTTTCTGCCGGTTGTACTGTCATTTGGGTGGTTGCTGAACGCTTTTCTAAAATGGCCCACTTCACCCCTCTGCCTGGTCTTCCATCCTCATCTGTGCTGGCTAAGGGCTTTATCCATAACATCTTTCATCTTCACAGCCTACCCCTCCACATTGTGTCTGATCGTGGGGTTCAGTTCACTTCACGCTTCTGGAGAGCTACGTGCAAGCTGCTGGATGTCTAATTGGATTTTCCTCGGCTTATCATCCTCAATCTAATGGTCAAGTGGAAAGTATCAACCAGATCCTTACCAGCTTTCTTCGGCACTTTGTCAATGCTCACCATAACGATTGGGTTGAGCTCCTGCCCTGGGCCGAGTTCTCCTATAATAACCATGAGAGCGAGTCTTCTTCTGAATCCCCGTTCTTTGTGGTCTACGGTCAACACCCCTGGATTCCGTTTCCCGTCTCCTCTTCAGTGGACAATCCTGCCGCGGAGTCTCTTGTCAGCGAATTTTCAGCTATTTGGGAAGACATTAGATCTGCACTTCTTCAGTCCTCCGAGCTGATAAAGAGACATGCAGATAAGAAACGTCTGGATCTGACTCTATTCTGTCCAGGAGACAAGGTCTGGCTTTCCTCCAAATATGTTCATCTCTAGATACCTTCCATTAAGTTGGGTCCGCAGTTCATCGGTCCGTTCGAGGTTTTGAACCAAATCAATCCCGTGGCTTACAAGCTGAAACTCCCGGTGACCTTACGGATTCCCAACTCCTTTCACGTATCTCTGATGATCCAGGTACCGCTCCAACTCCAGTCTCCGCTGAGAACGTCTTTGAGGTAGAAAACATTTTGGCCACCAAGAGGGTAAGAGGAAAGACCTTCTTTCTTGGGGATTGCAAGGGGTTTGGCCCTCATGAGAGGTCTTGGGAACCCATAGAGAACATTCATGCCCCTTATCTTCTTAAAAAATTTCTCTCGGGCCTAAAGAAGAAGGGGCGTAAAGGGGGGGGGGTACTGTAGCATTGATGTCTCTACCTCCTGCCAGGCAGAGACGCCGTTCCCCTCACCACCGCGGTCCAGGTCTGGTGTCTTCCTGCTCCCCTGCTGCTATGGCGCGCACCGCGTGCAGCTTCCCGGGCACTGTGCTTAGGGCTCGCGCTCTCTCCCTCTTAAAGGGGCCACGCGCACCGTCCTATAGAATCCTCGACTTTTGCACCCCGATTGCAGACTGTACACAATAAGTTATGTGGTCGTTTTGAGTATGCTGCATTGATCTCTTGAAATTGCAGTCTGGTATGGCTTCTGTGCCGTCAAAGCTGAAGAAATGGAACAGATAATGCACTCACCAACAGTGTTGCTTGATAATAGTCCTGTTTATTCGGGATTACACATGCAGAGTGGTGGTGCAGGTTCTGGGGTGCGGGGGTAAGAGGACAATGGCCGTTTCGCGCTGGTCCTGCGCTTTAACAGGTCCACTACAGGTGAGCAGCCGAAGCCTTCTGGTTAAATACCTGAAAATGAGGCAATACGGCCAACCCACCTGCACAGGTGTTATTTAAGTGAAACAACACACAAATACCTGTAGTGGAACCGTTGAAGGGCAGGACCAGCGCGAAACGTCCATTGTCCCCTCACCCCTGCACCCCAGAACCTGCACCACCACTTTCCATGTGTAATCCCAAATAAACAGGACTATTATCGAGCAACACTGTTGGTGAGTGCATTATCTGTTCCATTTCTACAGCTTAGACGGCTCAGGTTTTATTATATATGGAATTTGCACCACCTGGCTCGCATGCACACGGCTAGTTCCCTGTCTACGTGGTTTTCAGGCTAACACTCTTTCATATGTAGAGTGCAGCGACTAGTGCTCGACATTTGAAAGCTGCACATTGTGACTGCTGCCTCACTATTTCTCTTTATATGCTGATATGGCTTCTGTGCCTGCTCTTGCTGCTGCAGGTTTTAGGCCCTAATTTTGGGAAATGTGGAGAATTCTGATTGTGTCTCCATCCATTGGGTTGGCTGTAGTGGTACAGGTTTGGGTCTGCATTAAACTACTTGTAGTCTGATGACACTGATGCCACTTCGGTGGTGTTAGGCCCTCATTTAGGGCAATGTGAACTCTCCTGGTTAGATCTCTATTTCGTGGGATGGCTGAACTGGAAGAGGTGTGGGTCTTATTTACACTATTTCTACTATAGTGAAATGGATTAGACATTGCTAGTGTCTGCCACAAATTTTTTGAAATGTGAAAAATCATGATTGGGTCTCCATCTATTGGGTTGGCTGTAGTGGAACTGGTTTAGGCCTCCTTTACAATACTTATACTCTAGTGAAATTGATGCCACTTCAGTGGTGTTTGTTAGGCCCTCATTTAGGGCAATGTGAACACTCCTGGTTAAGTCTCCATCTCTTTGGTTATCTGTACTGGAAGAGATGTGGGTCTCATTTACACTATTTCTACTGTAGTGAAATTGATTACACTTTGCTGGCGTCTGCCACTAATTTTTGGAAATGTGGGGAATCCTGAATAGGTCTCCATCCATTGGGTTGACTGTAGTGGAAGAGGTTTTGGTCTCCATGCATTTCTATAGTTAGTCTGTAGTGAAATTGAGCATTTGGTGCAGATGTTGTTCTCCCCCAACGGGTATGCAAACGTAATATACTCTAAATTAATTTTCAGTAAACAACCATCAGTCGTCCCATCAAACACCTCTGCTGCTTTTTCCTCTTCCTTTGTTACCGTGCCAAGTTGTGTCACGCAGTTGTCCGACCGAACCAGCTGTATACCTGCTGCAGTTAGGCTGAGTGACAGCCCATCAGATGTAAGTGAAGCGGACATGAGCACACCACACGTTTCTCAAACCACCATAACATCTCCACCTGCACCTCACTCACGGTCTATCGGTTTGTCCGTTTCACCGTACTCTGCCCTCTCTCAGCACTGCAGCCAGCCCTCAATCCCCATGTTGTAGTCACGTAAAAGATTGTTTCATCCTACACATGACAAAACTAAGAGGTTGAACTCCACCATCTCCAATCTGTTGGCCATGGAAATGGTGGTCTTAGGCCCTATTTTTTTAAATGTAAACACTTCCGATTGAGTCTGCAACTCCTGGGTTGGCTGTAGTGGGACAGGTATGGGTCTGCGTTAAGCTACTTGTAGTCTGATGACATTGATACCACTTCGGTGGTTTTAGGCCTTCATTTAGGGCAATGTGAACACTCCTGGTTAGATCTCCATCTCCTGGGTTGGCTGTACTGGAAGAGGTGTGGGTCTTATTTACACTATTTCTACAGTAGTGAAATTGATGCCACTTTGCTGGCATCTGCCACTAATTTTTTTAAATGTGGGGAATCCTGATTGGGTCTCCATCTATTAGGTTGGCTGTAGTGGAACCTTCCTGTTGCGCAGTTTAAATTGTGCAAGGTTGCGTACCAGTCCTAACTGCACTCCTGATACAGACTCTGCCTGCTCCACTCCTGATACAGATTCCGCCTGCTGCACTCTGATACAGACTCTGCCTGCTGCACTCCTGATACAGACTCTGTCTGCTGCACTCCTGATACAGACTCTGCCTGCTCCACTCCTGATACAGACTCTGCCTCCCTGCACTCCTGATACAGACTCTGCCTGCTGCACTCCTGATACAGACTCTGCCTGCCGCACTCTGATACAGACTCTCCCTGCTGGACTCCTGATTAGTGTTGAGCCACCCCCGTAGTGTTCGGGTTCGGTTCGGTTCGTCGAACACCGGGATGTTCGAGGAACTGTTCGTCGAACTGTTCGTCGAACACCTTAGAACACCGTCGAACACCGTTAAAACCAATGGCAGGCAAACAAAAACACATAGGAACACATAGAAAACACCTTCAAAGGTGTCCAAAAGCTGACAAACTGCTCAGAAGACGCTTTCTTTAAAAAAGCCGGCCGGCAATTCAGCAGCGGCATACACCGGTACCCGACAATTTAGACATGAAGGAATAGAGCATCACACATAGATTAGATAGATAGAAACATGTCAGTCACATATATATGAAGTACAGTGACAGTGTTGCTTACTGTACTTGTCATTTAGTGTAAAGGATTTATTAAAAAATATAATAGTGTTTTCGTGCACCGTCTCTTTAAAAAAGCCGGCCGGCAATTCAGCAGCGGTACCCGACAATTTATAACAGACAGAATAGAGCTTCACACATAGATTAGATAGATAGAAACATGTCAGTCACATATATATGAAGTACAGTGACAGTGTTGCTTACTGTACTTGTCATTTACTGCAAAGGATTTATTAAAAAAAATAATAGTGTTTTCATGCACCGTCTCTTTAAAAAAGCCGGCCGGCAATTCAGCATCTGTACCCGACAATTTAGAATAGAAGGAATAGAGCTTCACACATAGATTAGATAGATAGAAACATGTCAGTCACATATATATGAAGTACAGTGACAGTGTTGCTTACTGTAATTGTCATTTAGTGTAAAGGATTTATCAAAAAAAATAATAGTGTTTTCATGCACCGTCTCTTTAAGAAAGCCGGCCGGCAATTCAGCATCTGTACCCGACAATTTATAACAGACAGAATAGAGCTTCACACATAGATTAGATAGATAGAAACATGTCAGTCACATATATATGAAGTACAGTGATAGTGTTGGTTACTGTACTTGTCATTTAGTATTAAAATAAAGGATTTATTATTAAAAAAAATTGGCGTGGGATTCCCCGTAATTTTAGTCTCTAGCGGAGGTTAAGCAGACGGCTGGGGCAGATGTTTGAATCCTGGGAAGGGGGTAATACCCACGGAGCTTCCCAGGCTACTAATATCAGCCCCCAGCTGAATACCTAGCCTTTACTAGCTATTAAAATGGAGGACCCCCCCAAAAAAATGACGTGGGGTCCCCCCTAATTTAATAGCTAGCAAAGGCTAGGCAGACAGCTGGGGGCTGATATTAATAGCCCAGGAAGGGAGCCATGAATATTGGCCCCCTCCCAGGCTAGAAACACCAGCCGTCAGCCGCCCCAGAAATGGCGCATCCATAGGATGCGCCAATTCTGGCACTTAGCCTCGCTCTTCCACGCTGCCCTGGTGCGGTGGCAGGGGGTAATAGGGTTGGGGTTGATGTCAGCTTATAATGCCAGCTGACATCAAGCCCAGGTTAGTAATGGAGAGGCGTCTATAAGACACCCCCATTACTAACCCCATAGTCAAAGTTAAAAAAAAAACACAAACACCCAGAATAAAGTCCTTTAATTGAAATAAAGACACAATTCTTTATTGTTCTAAATTAAACCATACTTACCATCACGCCCATTCCAGCTGAAGCCAACGATCTCCTGCAATAAAAGAAAAATAATAAAGCAACCTCATCCTTACCTTTCCATCGTTCCCAGGACAGCTCCAGCTCTGCTACATCGAGATGACAGGCTGGACCGCAGCAGAACGCTGCCATCCAGCCTGTCATCCCGCGGACACTGAGAAGCGCAGGCATGCTTGCGCTCCTCAGTGTCTGACTGTGACGGCATCCAGATGAGCCGACAATGAACTCGGCTCACCTCATGTACGTCACTGACAGCGTGGGAAAATTCTCCTGCACTCAGCGCTTCAGCGTGAGAATTTTCCCACGCTGTCAGTGACGTGCATGAGGTGCGCCGAGTTCATTGGACATGACCTCGGCTCATCTGGATGCCGTCACAGCCAGACACTGAGTAGCGCAAGCAAGCCTGCGCTTCTCAGTGTCTGCGGGATGACAGGCTGGATGGCAGCGTTCTGCTGCGGTCCAGCCTGTCATCTCGATGTAGCAGAGCTGAAGCTGTCGTGGGAGCCATGGAAAGGTAAGGATGATGTTGCTTTATTATTTTTCTTTTATTGCAGGAGATCGTTGGCTTCAGCTGGAATGGGCGTGATGGTAAGTATGGTTTAATTTAGAACAATAAAGAATTGTGTGTTTATTTCAATTAAAGGACTTTTTTCTGGGTGTTGTGTTTTTTTTAAATACTTTACTAGAAATTCATGGTGGTCATGTCTAATATTGGCGTGACCCCATGAATTTCGGGCTTAGGGCCAGCTGATAATGCCAAGCTGGCCTTAACCCCTTTATTACCCAGTGAGCCACCGCACCAGGGCCCTGGATGAGTTGGGTACAGCGCCAGAAGATGGCGCTTCTATGAACGCGCCATTTTCCGGGGCGGCGGCGGACTGCAATTTGCAGCGGGTGGGGCCCAGAAAGCTTGGGCCTCCCTGCGCTGCAGATTCCAGCCCCCAGCTGCCTAGTTGTACCTGGCTGGACACAAAAATAGGGCGTAGCTCCACGCATTTTTTTTTTAGATTCATGAAATTCATGGAATAATTAAGAAAAAAAGGGCTTCCCTATATTGTTGTGTCCGGCTAGGTACAAATAGGCAGCTGGTGGTTGGGAGCAGCCCGTTCCTGCCTGCTGTACCTGACTGGACACAAATATAGGGCGAAGCCCCACATCAATTTTTTTTCCATTATTTCATGAATTTCCTGAAATAATTTAAAAAAAATTGACGTGGGGCTTCGCCCTATATTTGTGTCCAGTCAGGTACAGCAGGCAGGAACGGGCTGCCCCCAACCGCCAGCTGCCTATTTGTACCTGGCCAGACACAACAATATAGGGAAGCCCTTTTTTAAAAAAATTATTTCATGAAATAATTAAAAAAAAATTGACGTGGGGCTTCGCACTATATTTGTGTCCAGCCAGGTACAGCAGGCAGGGACGGGCTGCCCCCAACCACCAGCTGCCTATTTGTACCTGGTTGGACACAACAATATAGGGAAGCCCTTTTTTTCTTAATTATTCCATGAATTTCATGAAATAATTTAAAAAAAAAATGCGTGGGGCTTCGCCCTATTTTTGTGCCCAGCCAGGTACAACTAGGCAGCTGGGAGCTGGAATCCGCAGCGCAGGGAGGCCCAAGCTTTCTGGGCCCCACCCGCTGCAAATTGCAGTCCGCAGCCGCCCCAGAAAATGGCGCATTCATAGAAGCACCATCTTCTGGCGCTGTACCCAACTCATCCAGGGCCCTGGTGCGGTGGCTCACTGGGTAATAAAGGGGTTAAGGCCAGCTTGGCATTATCAGCTGGCCCTAAGCCCGAAATTGATGGGGTCACGCCAATATTAGACATGACCACCATGAATTTCTAGTAAAGTATTTAAAAAAACACAAACACCCAGAATAAAGTCCTTTAATTGAAATAAACACACAATTCTTTATTGTTCTAAATTAAACCATACTTACCATCACGCCCATTCCAGCTGAAGCCAATGTCTTCTGCAATAAAAGTAAAATAATAAACCAACATCATCCTTACCTTTCCATGGTTCCCAGGACAGCTTCAGCTCTGCTACATCGAGATGACAGGCTGGACCGCAGCAGAAAGCTGCCATCCAGCCTGTCATCCCGCGGACACTGAGAAGCGCAGGCTTGCTTGCGCTCTGCAGTGTCTGGCTGTGACGGCATAAAGATGAGACAAGTTCATGTCCAATGAACTCGGCTCACCTCATGCACGTCACTGACAGCGTGGGAGAATTCTCCTGCACTCAGCACTTCAGCGTGAGAATTCTCCCACGCTGTCAGTGACGTACATGAGGTCAGCTGAGTTCATTGGACATGAATGAGCTCACCTCATGCACGTCACTGACAGCGTGGGAAAATTCTCATGCTGAAGCGCTGAGTGCAGGAGAATTTTCCCACGCTGTCAGTGACGTGCATGAGGTGAGCTCATTCATGTCCAATGATCTCAGCTCACCTCATGCACGTCACTGACAGCGTGGGAAAATTCTCCTGCACTCAGCGCTACAGCGTGAGAATTCTCCCACGCTGTCAGTGACGTGCATGAGGTGAGCTCATTCATGTCCAATGAACTCAGCTGACCTCATGTACGTCACTGACAGCGTGGGAGAATTCTCACGCTGAAGTGCTGAGTGCAGGAGAATTCTCCCACGCTGTCAGTGACGTGCATGAGGTGCGCCGAGTTCATTGGACATGACCTCGGCTCATCTGGATGCCGTCACAGCCAGACACTGCAGAGCGCAAGCATGCCTGCGCTTCTCAGTGTCTGCGGGATGACAGGCTGGATGGCGGCGTTCTGCTGCGGTCCAGCCTGTTATCTCGATGTAGCAGAGCTGAAGCTGTCGTGGGAACCATGGAAAGGTAAGGATGAGGTTGCTTTATTATTTTTCTTTTATTGCAGGAGATCGTTGGCTTCAGCTGGAATGGGCGTGACGGTAAGTATGGTTTAATTTAGAACAATAAAGGAATGTGTCTTTATTTCAATTAAAGGACTTTATTCTGGGTGTTTGTGTTTTCTTTTAACTTTGACTATGGGGTTAGTAATGGGGGTGTCTTATAGACGCCTCTCCATTACTAACCTGGGCTTGATGTCAGCTGGCATTATAAGCTGACATCAACCCCAACCCTATTACCCCACTGCCACCGCTACAGGGCAGTGGGAAGAGCGAGGCTAAGTGCCAGAATTGGCGCATTCTAAGGATGCGCCATTTCTGGGGCGGCTGACGGCTGGTGTTTCTAGCCTGGGAGGGGGCCAATATTCATGGCACCCTTCCTGGGCTATTAATATCAGCCCCCAGCTGTCTGCCTAGCCTTTGCTAGCTATTAAAATAGGGGGGACCCCACGTCATTTTTTTGGGGGGTCCCCCATTTTAATAGCTAGTAAAGGCTAGGTATTCCGCTGGGGGCTGATATTAGTAGCCTGGGAAGCTCCGTGGGTATTACCCCCTTCCCAGGCTTCAAACATCTGCCCCAGCAGTCTGCTTAACCTCCGCTAGAGACTAAAATTAAGGGGAACCCCACGCCAATTTTTTTTTAAATAAATCCTTTATTTTAACACTAAATGACAAGTACAGTAATCAACACTGTAACTGTACTTCATATATATGTGACTGACCTGTTTCTATCTATCTAATCTATGTGTGATTCTCTATTCCTTCTATTCTAAATTGTCGGGTACAGATGCTGAATTGCCGGCCGGCTTTTTTAAAGAGACAGTGCATGAAAACACTATTATTTTTTTTATTAAATCCTTTATACTAAATGACAAGTACAGTAATCAACACTGTCACTGTACTTCATATATATGTGACTGACATGTTTCTATCTACCTAATCTATGTGTGATTCTCTATTTCTTCTATTCTAAATTGTTGGGTACAGATGCTGAATTGCCGGCCGGCTTTTTTAAAGAGACGGTGCATGAAAACACTATTATTTTTTTTAATAAATCCTTTACACTAAATGACAAGTACAGTAATCAACACTGTCACTGTACTTCATATATATGTGACTGACATGTTTCTATCTATCTAATCTATGTGTGAAGCTCTATTCTGTCTGTTATAAATTGTCGGGTACCGCTGCTGAATTGCCGGCCGGCTTTTTTAAAGAGACGGTGCATGAAAACACTATTATTTTTTTTGATAAATCCTTTACACTAAATGACAAGTACAGTAAGCAACACTGTCACTGTACTTCATATATATGTGACTGACATGTTTCTATCTATCTAATCTATGTGTGAAGCTCTATTCTTTCTGTTCTAAATTGTCGGGTACCGGTGTATGCCGCTGATGAATTGCCGGCTTTTCATGTTTCACTGTGAGCACTGTTCCCATCGATTTGGGCAATCACTGTAATGCCACAAACACCATGGCTGTGGCATTACAGTGAGTGGCAGACAATCCCTGCATGATTGGTGCTTTAAATAGCGGCAGACATGCAGGACACTCTTTTGGTGCACGAACAGTTATCGAACATAACCTCGAACAGCCGAATTTTTTGCAAATCGTTCGGGTTCGTCGAACAACTCGAACACCGCCCAAAACAGCTCAAATTTGAGATTGGCGAACAGTTCTAGTCGAACACCGCTCATCTCTACTCCTGATGCAGACTCTGCTTGCTGCACTCCTGATACAGACTCTGCCTGCTGCACTCCTGATACAGACTCTGCCTGCTTCACTCTGATAAAGACTCCGCCTGCTGCACTCCTGATACAGACTCTGCCTGCTGCACTCCTGATACAGACTCTGCCTGCTGCACTCCTGATGCAGACTCTGCCTACTGCACTCTGATACAGACTCTCCCTGCTGGACTCCTGATGCAGACTCTGCTTGCTGCACTCCTGATACAGACTCTGCCTGCTGCACTCTGATACAGATTCCGCCTGCTGCACTCCTGATACAGACTCTTCCTGCTGCACTCCTGATACAGACTCTGCCTGCTGCACTCCTGATACAGACTCTGCCTGCTGCAGTCCTGATTCAGACTCTGCCTGCTGCACTCTGATACAAACTCTCCCTGTTGGACACCTTATACAGACTCTGCTTGCTGCACTTCTGATACAGACTCTGCCTGCTGCACTCCTGATACAGACTCTGCCAGCTACACTCCTGATGCAGACTCTGCCAGCTACACTCCTGATGCAGACTCTGCCTGCTGCACTCCTGATACAGACTCTGCCTGCTGCATTCCTGACACAGACTCTGCCTGCTGCACTCTTATACTAACTCTGCCTGCTGCACTCTGATACAGACTCTACCTGCTGTACTCCTGGTACAGACTCTGCTTGCTGCACTCCTGATACAGACTCTGCCTGCTGCACACCTGATACAGACTCTGCCTGCTGCATTCCTGACACAGACTCTGCCTGCTGCACTCTTATACTAACTCTGCCTGCTACACTCTGATACAGACTCTACCTGCTGTACTCCTGGTACAGACTCTGCCTGCTGCACTCCTGATACAGACTCTGCCTACAGCACTCTGATACAGACTCTGCTTGCTGCACTCGGATACAGATTCTGCCTGCTGCACTCCTGATACAGACTCTGCCTGCTGCACTCCTGATACAGACTTTGCCTGCTGCACTCTGATACAGACTCTGCCTGCTGGACTTCTGATACAGACTCTGCCTGCTGCACTCCTGATACAGGCTCTGCATGCTGTACTCTCATACAGATTTTGCCTACTGCGCTCTGATACAGACTCTGCCTGCTGCACTCTGATACAAACTCTCCCTGTTGGACACCTTATACAGACTCTGCTTGCTGCACTCCTGATACAGACTCTGCCTGCTGCACTCCTGATACAGACTCTGCCAGCTACACTCCTGATGCAGACTCTGTCTGCTGCACTCCTGATGCAGACTCTGCCTGCTGCACTCCTGATACAGACTCTGCCTGCTGCATTCCTGACACAGACTCTGCCTGCTGCACTCTTATACTAACTCTGCCTGCTGCACTCTGATACAGACTCTACCTGCTGTACTCCTGGTACAGACTCTGCTTGCTGCACTCCTGATACAGACTCTGCCTGCTGCACACCTGATACAGACTCTGCCTGCTGCACTCTTATGCTAACTCTGCCTGCTACACTCTGATACAGACTCTACCTGCTGTACTCCTGGTACAGACTCTGCCTGCTGCACTCCTGATACAGACTCTGCCTGCAGCACTCTGATACAGACTCTGCTTGCTGCACTCGGATACAGATTCTGCCTGCTGCACTCCTGATACAGACTCTGCCTGCTGCACTCCTGATACAGACTTTGCCTGCTGCACTCTGATACAGACTCTACCTGCTGTACTCCTGGTACAGACTCTGCCTGCTGCACTCCTGATACAGACTCTGCCTGCAGCACTCTGATACAGACTCTGCTTGCTGCACTCGGATACAGATTCTGCCTGCTGCACTCCTGATACAGACTCTGCCTGCTGTACTCCTGGTACAGACTCTGCCTGCTGCACACCTGATACAGACTCCGCCTGCTGCACTCCTGATACAGACTGTGCCTGCTACACTCCTGATACAGATTCTGCCTGCTGTACTCTGATACAGATTCTGCCTACTGCACTCTGATACAGACTCTACCTGCTGCATTCCTGATACAGACTCTGCCTGCTGCACTCTGATACAGACTCTGCTTGCTGCACTCCTAATACAGACTCTGCCTGCTGCAGTCGTCATACAGACTCTGCCTGCTGCACTCCTGATACAGACTCTGCCTGCTGCACTCCTGATACAGACTCTGCCTGCTGCACTATGATACAGACTCTGCCTGTTACACTCTGATACAGACTCTGCCTGCTGCACTCTGATACAGACTCTGTCTGCTGCACTCCTATACAGACTTTGCCTGCTGCATTTTGATACAGACTCTGTCTGCTGCACTCTGATACAGACTCTGCCTGCTGCACTCTGATACAGACTCTGCCTGCTGTACTCTGATACAGACTCTGCCTGCTGCGCCATCAAGTCTTTCCTACTGGGTCCAGCTGCTGCGCATCTGTTGGTCTGTCCTGGAGTGGCACCTGGCGTTTATCGAGAGCCAAGTCTATCCTCACCGTCAGAGGCTCTAGTGAACACTCCGGTGCTCGCTTAGTCACGCCCCTCCAATCTCTCCGGGGTCTGTGACACAGTGGTTCCACAAACTACATCCGTGACAGTGCGCCCTCGCAGGCAGGGTCCTCTCTCCTGTTGTGCCAGTCGGTGACCCCTTTTGACATGTAAAGCGCAACAGAATAAATGTCTCTGTCACAGTAATAATAATTATAGAATATGTACTCTGGGTCAATTGATGGCACTTCCCTTTTGTCTACACCCAATTTGATGTTTTTTGGCAGCTTTTGGTCCCATTTCTAGATGTTCTCTATGCATTTTTTTGGTCCCCCCATTGACTCCTATGAGGTTTGGAAATGTTCGATGAATATTGAACGAATAAATTTGGCGGATATCAATTTGTTCAGAGAACTTTTCCGAACCGAACATTGAAATGTTCGCTTATGCCTAATGGCTACGGCATTACAGTGCATGGCAGGCAATCCCTGCATATTCATTGGCTCTCTAAAGACCACCAAACATGCAGGGAGGGTAACCAAGTTCTCGCCCAAGCAACCCGGAAATACTCGCCGAGCTCGTCGAGCACAGTGATGCGCATTCGCTCATCACTAGTAGCATGTCATTCTATTACAGTATTTTTCAGACCATAAGACGCACTTTTTCCCCCTCAAATTTGGGTGGAAAATGGGGGGGGTGCGTCTTATGGTCTGAATGTAGATAGTTGCGGTACCCAATCCCGATCTCGCTTCACCATCACCGCAACTTTCTGTTGCTGGTGCACCGGCTTCCTGAAGGACCCTGCCTCCTGTGACCCTCGCTCCGCCGGCCCCCAGGTAAGATACCGTACCTATTCAGATTATAAGAAGGACTGCTTCACTCTGATACAGACTCCGCCTGCTGCACTCCTGATACAGACTCTGCCTGCTGCACTCCTGATACAGACTCTGCCTGCTGCACTCCTGATGCAGACTCTGCCTGCTGCACTCTGATACAGACTCTCCCTGCTGGACTCCTGATACAGACTCTGCTTGCTGCACTCCTGATACAGACTCTGCCTGCTGCACTCCTGATACAGACTCTGCCTGGTGCACTCTGATACAGATTCCGCCTGCTGCACCCCTGATACAGACTCTGCCTGCTGCACTCCTGATACAGACTCTGCCTGCTGCAGTCCTGATTCAGACTCTGCCTGCTGCACTCTGATACAAACTCTCCCTGTTGGACACCTTATACAGACTCTGCTTGCTGCACTCCTGATACAGACTCTGCCTGCTGCACTCCTGATACAGACTCTGCCAGCTGCACTCCTGATGCAGACTCTGTCTGCTGCACTCCTGATGCAGACTCTGCCTGCTGCACTCCTGATACAGACTCTGCCTGCTGCATTCCTGACACAGACTCTGCCTGCTGCACTCTTATACTAACTCTGCCTGCTGCACTCTGATACAGACTCTACCTGCTGTACTCCTGGTACAGACTCTGCTTGCTGCACTCCTGATACAGACTCTGCCTGCTGCACACCTGATACAGACTCTGCCTGCTGCATTCCTGACACAGACTCTGCCTGCTGCACTCTTATACTAACTCTGCCTGCTGCACTCTGATACAGACTCTACCTGCTGTACTCCTGGTACAGACTCTGCCTGCTGCACTCCTGATACAGACTCTGCCTGCAGCACTCTGATACAGACTCTGCTTGCTGCACTCGGATACAGATTCTGCCTGCTGCACTCCTGATTAGTGTTGAGCCACCCCCGTAGTGTTCGAGTTCGGTTCGGTTCGTCGAACACCCGTGTGTTCGCCGAACTGTTCGTCGAACTGTTCGTCGAACACCTTCGAACACCGTTAAAACCAATGGCAGGCAAACAAAAACACATAGAAACACATAGAAAACACCTTCAAAGGTGTCCAAAAGCTGACAAACTGCTCAGAAGACATAACTAACACATGGAAAAGTGACAAGTACATATAGTCATGCGAAAATAAAAGAGGTGGAGGAGTAAAAGGAGGGGGAGACACAGATATAGGCATGTCATGCCCTTCTAAAATCCAAAAAGTGAGAAGCCGACACGGACAGTCCGCTCCTGCCCGTGCCACCTCCGTGTCGCCGGGTTTGTGCCAGAGCCGCGGTGAACCCTGATGGCCAGCCCCCCTCTCCCAATACTGGTGCCTGTCCGCTGGTGGGTCGAGCGAGCCCCCCTGTGGTGGAGGCAGCTCTAAGCTTTTTAATTTAAATTGTCTCTCTAATTTGAATGAATACACTTTAAATCCATTTACAAGGATCTATTGGAGGGCAAGTCTCATGCCAGCAGCCGCGTAATTCCAGCTCCAGTAGCGTCCACTAAAGCTGCTGCAGTTAAAAAGCGTTTATAATGATCGAGCTCGGCTGTCCACCGCAAGGCATCCTACTGCCAGTCCCAGCCCCTATGCCTTGGGGTGCCTCCTGATGCTCTTCACTGAGTATCCCGTGGTCCCGAAGCATTTCCTTTGAAAAAATGAAGTGTCCAAACTACAGGTGGTGTAGCTTGCTTAACAGCCGGGATAATCCGCTGACTAGCAGACCCTGCTACTAGGCACAAAGTATTTCCTGGGCTAGATGCAGTTAAAAATTTGTAATTAGATACTCTCGTTGGATGCTGAGAAAGCATTCCATAGAGTCTCCTGGCACGCCATATATGATTCTCTTAAAAAGCTTGGGGTAGGGGTCTAGGGGACCCTTTTATAGCCAAAATCACGGCCCTGTATCGCAATACGTCACCTAGGCTGAAGATAAATGGAACTGTAGCACCCTGAGGGCTCGGTTGCTACAGAGGTATTGCACCTCACCCAGAGGTGTGATATCTCACTCTCAGGTAAGGATGTAGTGTGGATCAGGACCCGACACCTGCATGCATTACACCACATTGCCGTTGGGCAGGGCGACCAATATGCCCCTGAGATGGGCACGACAGTCCCTGTCCCTGGCTGGAGTGGGGGGAGGGAACACTGAGGAAGGGGAACCCTGTAGTGCAGGAGCAGGGAGGAAGCAGTTCCTGGGTGCATTGAGAAGGGAGTATAAAAGGTGGGCACCATCTTAGTTCAGTGCAGAGAAGTCTGAGCAGAAGTGGCAGGGAGCAGGGGCTCTGCATGAGCTCTGCTCCGGAGGCGGGCCTAGTAACAGAGGCCCAGGCCTGGAAGAGGGAGAAGGAAGGAAGAGGAGCGGAGAAGGCTCCAGGAACGAGCAACGAAGGGATCTCAGGGGTGCGGACGGGTGAGTCGCCACCGCATGCCAGAATCCACCTGCGTGGAGGGGTCAGGCCAAAGGGGGAGACTGGTCCCCGAAACTAGTGGAGGCAGGAAACGACCCTCAGCTAGAAACAGGAGGCTGTGACATTTTATGTGGCGCAGCCCCTCGCTACACCTGCTAGGAAGGCACCACATAGGGTCAGGGAAACTGGCGCCAAGTTTACCAAGAGGAGGCCCGAGGCAGCCGGACAGAAGGGTTGGTAAGAAAGGCCAGACAAAAGACACACAAAGGGGGTCCTGTGAAGCACTCCAAAGTTATCTGGGAGTTGTCTGAGCCCCTCACCTGGTGAGCACAGTACGACGTGGGCAGCCGTTACCTGCAGACGTGGTCTGGAAAATATGAACTGTGAGTAAAGGCCCTGGACTGCATCACTGACTCCGTGTCATTACTGCTGCTGCCCTGCACCATCACCCCCATCCTCCGCATACACTGCCCTGAGGCTATACTCCTCCCGTGGGAAGTTATGCTACGCTCTGCTGCACCCACAACACCAGCCTCAGCGGTCTGCCCTGGAGCGGCGGTTCACTCTGACCGCAATCCACGGGTGGCGTAGTCGGACATTTAAACATCAAAACCACATAAATAGTTCCGCCACTGGTTTGACCGCCCTGAGCCACGGAACCGGGTTGCCGCCACGGAGACTACAACCACCAGCATCCACCAAAAAGGGTCCGGCTCCGGGTGTCCCAAGGCCCAGGGGGCGCGTCAGAACATTTTCATCACCTTTCACAATCACCAATGGGACAAGGCAGGGATGTTCTCTGTCCCCTCTCTTATACATCCTAGTGACGGAGCACCTGCTCTCATCAATTCGCCATAACCCCAATATTAGGTGGATTGAGGTGGGAGGCACCGAGTACAAGTGCTCTCTATTTGCTGATGATGTCCTAGTATATATCACTCAATCACATATATCCATCCATGCTGTTATGGCTGAAATAGATCACTTTGTTACATGGTCAAATTTTAAAATCAATGCAGCGAAGTCTGAGGCCCTCAATGTCTCCCTCCCCAAATCCATATAGGATTCCATCCAGTCCAATTTTCCCTTTGCCTGGCCCTCACAGGGTATCAAATACTTAGGAATTCCTATTCATAGAGACCTCTCCCATCTATGTTATCTTAATTTTGGGCCCTTTATTGAACAACTCCATACAGACCACGGTTGGCAAGTTAGAACTGTAAGATTCACTACGTGAACCACTAGTGTTTTGTGGAAAAGCACATGTACACTGTGTTCCAAATTATTATGCAAAAAGTGTTTAGGAGTGATAAGGGAAGAATTTGTTTGTTTGTCAGTTAAACTCATTGATGGTGATGTGTGTCAGGGCTCTTTATATCACTGTAAGCAATTGCAGACACCAGTGCTAATTAGTTTGGCAGGTGTGTCCAATGAAAGGCAAGACTACTTAAGAAGGCTCTCTCACATTATTCAGCAGCCTACATTTTCTGCCAAAATGGGAAAGAAAAAGGATGTGTCGGCTGCTGAGAAGCAACAAATTGTGGAGTGTTTAGGTCAAGGCATGACTACAATCAACATTGTGCGATGATCAGGATGAAGTGTCTTGGCAATCAAGAAGTATGTAGCTGATTCACAGTACACACGTGTGCGTGCTGATAAGGGCAAATTGAGGACTCTTTCCTACAGGCAATTACGTCAGGTTGAAAGAGCAGCGGCAAAAAAGCCTTGTCATAGCAGCAGACAAGTTTTTGAAGCTGCTTGTGCCTCCAACGTCCCCCGAACAACAAGATGCAGGGTCCTTCAGAGGTTTGCAGCTGTGCATACGCCATCCTGTCGACCTCCTCTATCCACTTCACACAAGCAGAAACGGCTCCAGTGGGCCAAACATTACATGAAGACTGATTTCAAAACTGTTTTGTTCACGGATGAGTGCCGTGCAGCGCTCGATGGTCCAGATGGATGGAGTGGAGGATGGCTGGTTGATGGACACCCCACGCAAACACGGCTACAGCGCCAACAAGGAGGAGGTGGAGTAATGTTTTGGGCTGGAATCATGGGGAGAGAGATTGTCGGCCCCTTTAGGATCCCTGAAGGCGCTAAAGATGAACTCCATAATGTATGTGGATTTTCTTAAACAGCACTTCCTGCCATGGTTCAAGAAGAAGAACCGTGTATTTCACAGCAAGATCATTTTTCTGCATGATAATGCACCATCTCATGCTGCACATAAAACATCTGCATCTCTGGCTGATATGGGCATAAAAGGGGACAAACTTATGGTGTGACCCCCATGCTCCCCTGACCTCTACCCCATTCAGAACCTTTGGAGCATCATTAAAAGGAGTGTCTATGATGGCGGGAGGCAGTTGACATATAAGCAACAGCTCTGGGAGGGTATTCTGTCCTCATGCAAAACAATTGAAGCAGAAACCATCCAAAACCTGACAAATTCAAAGGACGAGAGAGTTCAGAAGCTCCTTTCGAACAAGGGTTCCTATGTGAAAATGTAACATCACCTAGAATAAAGTTTTGAGTTGAAAACTGTTTGATTTCAGTTTCTAACAACCTGCTAATGCTTATAATTTCAAAAATGACCATTTTTTTGGTCTTTATTAAAATGAAAAGGTTGATCGAAAAGTTTGGGTGATCTAAGAGTGTGGCAACCCAGTAGTCATGATTACTTCGAATTCTGACAATATGAGGGTCATGCTGCAGGTAGTGCAGCAAGAAGGCACTTATGTGTCTTGCGCATCTCGGAGCCCCAAAATTATTTTCCGGGCTAGATGCAGCTAAAAATTATTTTTAATTTTAAATCTGGTGGAGCTTATTATAGATGGCCTAATAGGATCAGTGCTGCACACTGCTACAAAGCCCAAATTATTTTCCAGTCAAGATACAGATAAACATGATTAGTAATTTGAAAGCTTAAAACGGTTGGTAGGGTGATTTTAAACAATCATCAAGCTTTTACTCTCCCCAGGATGACACAGGGGTAGAAAAGTCGTTTCGGATCCATGATTTGTTCATCTTTATGAACGTGAGTCTGTCTACATTATCAGTGGAGAGCCGCGTGCGCTTATCTGTCAGCACACCACCAGCAGCGCTGAACACACGTTCAGACAGAACGCTGGCTGAGGGGCATGACAAGATCTCCAAGGCGTAAGTGGCTAGCTCCGGCCATTTATCCAGATTGGAAGCCCAAAAAGAGCAAGGGTCCAGTGACACAGTCGTGGCTTCAATGTTTACTTGGAGATACTCCTGTACCATCGTCTCTAGGCGTTGACTATGTGTCAGACTTCTTGTCTCCTGTGGCCTTGCAAAGGATGGGCTAAAAAAGTGGTGAAATGATTCCGCAAAATTGATGTTACCACCAGATACTGTGGTTCTGTTACGGTTTGAGTGCTGAACACTTGACGGTCCCACGGTTGGCAAGTTGGAACTGTGAGATTCACTACGTGCACCACTGGTATTTTGTGGAAAAGCACATGTAAGATTCTGCAACAGTCTCTGCTGATACTCCTGCATGCGTGCATCCCTTTCTATGGCAGGAATAATTTCTGCAAATTTACTTTTGTACCGGGGATCTAACAGTGTGGCAACCCAGTAGTCAGGATTATTTCTAATTCTCACAATTCGAGGGTCATGTTGCAGGTAGTGCAGCAAGAAGGCACTCATGTGTGTTGCGCATCCAGGAGCACCAAGTCCCTGTTGTGTTGGTGGCGAGGTAACAATCATGCTTCCTTCCTCTGTCCTCTCCCCCCAACCTCGCACAACAGAAATGTGATCAAGGTCTCCCTCATCTGATGAGTCTTCCATCAGTTCGTCCTCCACTTCTTCCTGGGCTCCTGCACCTTCCTCACTAGTTTGGCTGCTACCATGCGCCCTGGTAAAACCATCTCCCCCACCCTCACATGCCTGCCGCCTTGGTGCTGCCGACCGTCTGGACCTTGCAGATGTTAGCCCTTCCGCATACAACTCCTCCTCCTCTACTTCCTCCACCTCCTCTTGTGCCACCACCTGACTCCGAATTCTGTTTAACATGTGCTCCAGCATGTAAATCACCGGAATAGTCATGCTGATAATGGCATCGTCAGCACTAAACATCTTCGTCGCCATTTCAAAACTGTGCAGAAGGGTGCATAGGTCCCTGATCTGAGACCACTCCTCCAGCGTGATTTGCCCCACCTCTTAATCTCGTTGGCCCAGGCTATACGTCAGAACGTATTGCACCAGGGCTTGTCGGTGCTGCCACAGTCGCTGCAACATGTGCAGAGTTGAATTCCACCGGGTAGGCACATCGCATTTTAGCCGGTGAAGTGGCAGGCTCAACGACTTCTGTAGAGATGTAAGTCGCTGAGCTGCGGGATGCGAACGGCGGAAGTGAGCACACAGCGACCGTGCCCTCTGCAGAAGGCCATCTAGTCTGGGATAGTGGGCTAAAAATTGCTGGACAACCAGGTTCAACACGTGAGCCATACAAGGCACATGTGTGACATTGCCCCGGCGAAGGGCCGCACCCAGGTTTGCAGCATTGTCGCACACGGCCTTCCCTGGTTTCAGGTCCAGTGGAGACAACCATTCATGAAATTGGTTCTCCAGAGCTGACCACAACTCCTCAGCTGTGTGACTCACATTTCCCAGACATTTCAATGTAAAAACCGCCTGATGACGTTGAGCCCTACTGCCAGCATAGTAAGGAGGTGTGCAGGATCCCTTCTGCGCAGTTAGAAAGCTTGTGGCATGACCAGACAGGCTTTGGGTGCAGGTGGAAGACCGAGAGGAGGTTGAGGAGGCAGAATCAGTGGAGGAACTTTGGCATAAAGAGGATTGACGCACAACTCGTGGGGACGGCAAGACTTGGACAGCAGCCCCTTGTCCTGCTGTCACCATAGTTACCCAGTGCCCAGTCAGCGACATGTAACGCCCCTGTCCATGCCTACTCGTCCAAGTGTCTCTGGTGAAATGCACCCTGTCACACACAGAGTTTCTCAAAGAAGCGGTGATTTTGTGTGCGACATGCTGGTGGAGCGCAGGCACACCTTTCTTTGAGAAGTAGTGCTGACTGGGCATCTGGTACTGGGGCACTGCGACGGACATAAGGTCTCGAAAATCCTCTGTGTCCACCAGGTGGAAAGGCAGCATTTCTGTAGCCAAGAGCTTGCAGATGGTGAAATTCAACCTCTTAGCTTTCTCATGGCTAGGAGGAAATGATCTTTTACTTGTCCACATCTGAGGGACCGAGGGCTGGCTATTGTGCTTAGACGGGGTTGATAAGGGTGTCCCCGGCAAACTGCCGGTCTGTGAGGAAGATGCAGGCGGACATGTTAGGTTGCCTTGATCCAAAGGTGGTGCTATCGATGTCGGACAGCGCTCAACACCAGCTGCTGTTACCACCTCCAAAGAAAATGATGACCTGCCAATCACGCTGGCTGTTGCGGGTAAAGAGGTGGCAGGTCTGCGCCCCAAAACAGGTGTGACTGCTGTCCCCCCAGTCACAGAGGATGAAGAGGCCGCGGATGCACAAGATATGGCAGATGGTGGTTGGCCCGGCCGGCTAGGCCGCATTGTAGCACACTGAGCTTCCCACTGCAACTTATGCTTCATGTCCATGTGCCGGTTCATGCATGAAGTACTCAAACTATGTATTTTTTGGCCTCTACTTAGCTTTTGCTGACAAATGTTACAGATAACACGAGTTGGGTCATCTTTATCGATCTGAAAAAATGCCCAGGCTATGCAAGGCTTAGCACCCATGCGACCTGAAGAGCCACCACGACTTGTGGTGAGAGGCAGAGTTGTGTTTGAGGATGCAGTTGTTGACGTGCTTCCAGTACTACGTCTCTGTCCAGGAAGGCGCAACCTGACCTCGTCGTCACTAGCATCTTCCTCCACCTCCTCTGCTGACCTCATCTCTTGGCTGACTGTGGGTTGACAGTAAGTGGGATCTCCAACCTCATCATCATCACCCTGTGTGTTATCACACCCGTCGTCCTCAGAGCCAACCTGTTCCTGCCCTGACAATAAACTAAAGTTGTCGCTCCAATCAGGTATTTGAGTCTTATCATCGTCTTCCTCATTGTCTCCACCAACAGGAGTTACAGTTTGGGAATGAGGGTCTACATTATGGTCAGAACCTTCTGCGTCTGGTCCTGGATCCGACTCATAAAGATTCTGGGCATCAGTGCAGATCATTTCCTCGTCTGGATTCACAGAAGCGCTGGAGTCGACCTCTGATTCCCAGGCTATAGTATGAGTAAACAGCTCTGCAGACTCAACCATCTGTTCTACCTCATACTCAGACGGGCAGCTGGAGATTTGGGAGCTGTGAGGAAGCAAGTGCGATTTGGGTGACACCTTTGAGGACTGGAGTATTTGTGATGTTGAAGTTGATGTGGAGGAGAGCCCACTTAAAGGAGCACTTGATATCCGTTGAAGCACCTGCTGTTTTTGTGCCTCATCTGGAATTTGTAGCGATTGGCGTGGCCGTAAGAATGGGATCTTATCACATTGTCCGCTAAAAGAAGTAGACATTTTAGTTTGGCTGGAAGATGGTCTTTCTTCTGCAGATGTTACTGTTGCTTTAACACCTACCCCACGGACACAACCTTTTTTCCCCTTCCCAACACGCCTATTCCCCTTTCCACCAGCAGCAGGCCTTTTTCCACTCATTTTGGTGGTTAACTAATTCACAACTCTGGAGTTGTTTGCACAAAAAAACAATGGATGGTAACCGAGCAGAGCTGAGTGGCCAAACTGTGGTATTAGGCCAAAACTATTGGCTGGGTTAGATGCAGAAAAAAATATATTCAGTTTGCAACCTGATGGAGGTCAGTATAGATGGACTAATACAACAAGTCCCACACACAGCTAGAAACCCAATATTTTTTCAGAGGTAGATGCAGAAAAAAATATATTCAGTTTGCAACCTGATGGAGGTCAGTATAGATGGACTAATACAACAAGTCCCACACACAGCTAGAAGCCCAATATTTTTTCAGAGGTAGATACAGAAAAAAATATATTCAGTTTGCAACCTGATGGAGGTCAGTATAGATGGACTAATACAACAAGTCCCACACACAGCTAGAAGCCCAAATATTTTTTCAGAGGTACTGTAGATGCAGATAAAAATTATTTTTAATTTGCAACCTGATGGAGGTCAGTATAGATGGACTAATACAACAAGTCCCACACACAGCTAGAAGCCCAAATATTTTTTCAGAGGTACTGTAGATGCAGATAAAAATTAGTTTTAATTTGCAACCTGATGGAGGTCAGTATAGATGGACTAATAGAGAAAGTCCGACACACTGCTAGAAGGCCAAATATTTTTTCAGAGCTAGATGCAGAAAAAAATTATATTCAGTTTGCAACCTGATGGAAGTCAGTATAGATGGATTAATAGAACAAGACCCACACACAGCTAGAAGCCCAATATTTTTTCAGAGGTAGATGCAGAAAAAAATATATTCAGTTTGCAACCTGATGGAGGTCAGTATAGATGGACTAATACAACAAGTCCCACACACAGCTAGAAGCCCAATATTTTTTCAGAGGTAGATGCAGAAAAAAATATATTCAGTTTGCAACCTGATGGAGGTCAGTATAGATGGACTAATACAACAAGTCCCACACACAGCTAGAAGCCCAAATATTTTTTCAGAGGTAGATGCAGAAAAAAATATATTCAGTTTGCAACCTGATGGAGGTCAGTATAGATGGACTAATGCAACAAGTCCCACACACAGCTAGAAGCCCAAATATTTTTTCAGAGGTACTGTAGATGCAGATAAAAATTATTTTTAATTTGCAACCTGATGGAGGTCAGTATAGATGGACTAATACAACAAGTCCCACACACAGCTAGAAGCCCAAATATTTTTTCAGAGGTACTGTAGATGCAGATAAAAATTAGTTTTAATTTGCAACCTGATGGAGGTCAGTATAGATGGACTAATAGAGAAAGTCCGACACACTGCTAGAAGGCCAAATATTTTTTCAAAACTAGATGCAGAAAAAAATTATATTCAGTTTGCAACCTGATGGAGGTCAGTATAGATGGACTAATACAACAAGTCCCACACACAGCTAGAAGCCCAATATTTTTTCAGAGGTAGAAGCAGAAAAAAATATATTCAGTTTGCAACCTGATGGAGGTCAGTATAGATGGACTAATACAACAAGTCCCACACACAGCTAGAAGCCCAAATATTTTTTCAGAGGTAGATGCAGAAAAAAATATATTCAGTTTGCAACCTGATGGAGGTCAGTATAGATGGACTAATACAACAAGTCCCACACACAGCTAGAAGCCCAAATATTTTTTCAGAGGTACTGTAGATGCAGATAAAAATTATTTTTAATTTGCAACCTGATGGAGGTCAGTATAGACGGACTAATACAACAAGTACCACACACAGCTAGAAGCCCAAATATTTTTTCAGAGGTACTGTAGATGCAGATAAAAATTAGGTTTAATTTGCAACCTGATGGAGGTCAGTATAGATGGACTAATAGAATGATGCTATGCCCAAAAGATTTTACTTCACTAGGTGCAGTAAAAAAATTGGTATTCTCTACACAGGTGGTATATCTTGCAACACAGATAGGCTACTCCACTGACTAACACACTCTGCAATAGGCCAAAAAGGATTAGCTTTGCTAGATTCAGCCAAATGCTGTGAAAAAAACTTGCACAGCACTGGCACAGACCTGCCTGGCAAAAACTGATAGGAACTGATGTAACCTAGTCCTGAAAAGGACTCCAATTACAATTAGTCTTTACTCCCACAACCTATCTATTTAAGAGCACAGACCTCCCTGATAAAAGTCGTAGGAAATGCTGTAACCTAGTCCTTAAAAGGACTGCAATCACAACTATTCCCTACTCCCAAGCTATCTGTATATTTGTGCGAAAATTGGCTTGAAATTAACAAGGTATAGCGCACACAGCAACAGCGGTGCCATCTAACACGCAGCTGCAGCAGTGAGAAAATGGTGGCGACGGGGAAAACGGCTTGGTCTTATAGGGCAAGGACATGTGACATACCCTGCCAATGACACATGCCCTTGCTTGTGTGAAAAAAAGCACTTCGCTCCGTGTTTGCGCTGCTGATAGGCTGACAGATTGCACCTCCCCACTGCAAATGCGGGAAAGAGAAAAAAAAATGGAGATCTTCATTGTTCCTGCAGAGATCCATCCCCTGCCCCTCCCCCCACCCCGCTGTACACTCAAACTGCGTATTAACATTAATTTTCATCATTACTGAGAAAAAATCCAGTTATGATTTTGGTGCACGAACAGTTATCGAACATAACCTCGAACAGCCGAATTTTTATCAAATTGTTCGTGTTCGCCGAACGGCTCGAACACCGCCCAAAACAGCTCGAATTTGAGATTGGCGAACAGTTCGAGTAGAACAACGCTCATCTCTACTCCTGATACAGACTCTGCCTGCTGCACTCCTGATACAGACTTTGCCTGCTGCACTCTGATACAGACTCTGCCTGCTGGACTCCTGATACAGACTCTGCCTGCTGCACTCCTGATACAGACTCTGCCTGCTGTACTCTCATACAGATTCTGCCTACTGCACTCTGATACAGACTCTGCCTGCTGCACTCTGATACAGACTCTACCTGCTGCATTCCTGATACAGACTCTGCTTGCTGCACTCCTAATACAGACTCTGCCTTCTGCACTCCTGATACAGACCCTGCCTGCTGTACTCCTGATACAGACTCTGCCTGCTGCACTCCTGATATAGACTCTGCCTGCTGCACTGTGATACAGACTCTGCCAGTTACACTCTGATACAGACTCTGCCTGCTGCACTCTGATACAGACTCTGCCTGCTGTACTCCTGGTACAGACTCTGCCTGCTGCACACCTGATACAGACTCCGCCTGCTGCACTCCTGATACAGACTGTGCCTGCTACACTCCTGATACAGACTCTGCCTGCTGTACTCTGATACAGATTCTGCCTACTGCACTCTGATACAGACTCTACCTGCTGCATTCCTGATACAGACTCTGCCTGCTGCACTCTGATACAGACTCTGCTTGCTGCACTCCTAATACAGACTCTGCCTGCTGCAGTCGTCATACAGACTCTGCCAACTGCACTCCTGATACAGACTCTGCCTGCTGCACTCCTGATACAGACTCTGCCTGCTGCACTATGATACAGACTCTGCCTGTTACACTCTGATACAGACTCTGCCTGCTGCACTCTGATACAGACTCTGTCTGCTGCACTCCTATACAGACTTTGCCTGCTGCATTTTGATACAGACTCTGTCTGCTGCACTCTGATACAGACTCTGCCTGCTGCACTCTGATACAGACTCTGCCTGCTGTACTCTGATACAGACTCTGCCTGCTGCGCCATCAAGTCTTTCCTACTGGGTCCAGCTGCTGCGCATCTGTTGGTCTGTCCTGGAGTGGCACCAGGCGTTTATCGAGAGCCAAGTCTATCCTAACCGTCAGAGGCTCTAGTGAACACTCCGGTGCTCGCTTAGTCACGCCCCTCCAATCTCTCCGGGGTCTGTGACACAGTGGTTCCACAAACTACATCCGTGACAGTGCGCCCTCGCAGGCAGGGTCCTCTCTCCTGTTGTACCAGTCGGTGACCCCTTTTGACATGTAAAGCGCAACAGAATAAATGTCTCTGTCACAGTAATAATAATTATAGAATTTGTACTCTGGGTCAATTGATGGCACTTCCCTTTTGTCTACACCCAATTTGATGTTTTTTGGCAGCTTTTGGTCCCATTTCTAGATGTTCTCTATGCATTTTTTGGTACCCCCATTGACTCCTATGAGGTTTGGAAATGTTCGATGAATATTGAACGAATAAATTTGGCGGATATCAATTTGTTCAGAGAACTTTTCCGAACCGAACATTGAAATGTTCGCTTATGCCTAATGGCTACGGCATTAGAGTGCATGGCAGGCAATCCCTGCATATTCATTGGCTCTCTAAAGAGCACCAAACATGCAGGGAGGGTAACCAAGTTCTCGCCCAAGCAACCCGGAAATACTCGCCGAGCTCGTCGAGCACAGTGATGCGCCTTCGCTCATCACTAGTAGCATGTCATTCTATTACCGTATTTTTCAGACCATAAGATGCACTTTTTCCCCCTCAAATTTGGGTGGAAAATGGGGGGGGTGCGTCTTATGGTCTGAATGTAGATAGTTGCGGTACCCAATCCCGATCTCGCTTCACCATCACCGCAACTTTCTGTTGCTGGTGCACCGGCTTCCTGAAGGACCCTGCCTCCTGTGACCCTCGCTCCGCCGGCCCCCAGGTAAGATACCGTACCTATTCAGACTATAAGAAGGACCCCCATCTTATAAAAATATTTTTTCTTATATTCCACCCCAAAATTTGGGGTGCGTCTTATGGTCTGGTGCGACTTATAGTCCGAAAAATACGGTAGCTTAGCTCCCCAGTATGCGAAAAGGCAGTGATGACATACATTTAGTGCATACAAAATAACAAAGCAATTAAATACAATAAATAAATAAATGCTGTGTATAATAAATTTGATATGCTGTATAAAAGTCCCCCAACCTAAAAGCAGTTGATAAGTTGAGTAAATAAACACTAAAATTCAATATAATAAATACATAAAAGTATACATATTGTGGTAAAGCGACTTGCTCAGCTCTCCAGAGGCAGACATAGGACACACGGTTCCTGCTGGTTTATTGTATGGCATAAACTCCAGCAGCGTCCCATAAAAATAAACAGGCCCTCTCGGGGTCAATGGGAAGAGAAAAGATAAAGTACAACAGAGTCTATTAACAAGCAAGCCTCTGCCTGCTCTGTGTAACACTGTGAAGTCTCAGCAAACACCAGTCCTCCGGTGTTGCTCTCTGGCTTCAGCCCCAACAGAGCCAGGAGACTTTACTCTCCAGACCACACACTCCAGAAAAAAAATACTGACTGAGCATTTAACCCTGTTCAGCTACACCCTGAGGGGAGGTAGGAGAATGTCCTTCCACCCTCTTTGCTATTCCCATAAAACCCCACCCTTTAAGAGAGTTAACTCCCAGCATATAACATGCTGGCAGATATTTAGTAGGTTTCAGTTCACACAGGAGGGCAACCTGAGTGACACATACAGTACAGACCAAAAGTTTGGACACACCTTCTCATTTAAAGAGTTTTCTGTATTTTCATGACTATGAAGATTGTACATTCACACTATGAATTAACACATGTCGAATTATATACTTAACAAACAAGTGTGAAACAACTGAAAATATGACTTATATTCTAGGTTCTTAAAAGTAGCCACCTTATCCTTTGATGACTGCTTTGCACACTCTTGGCATTCTCTTGATGAGCTTCAAGAGGTAGTCACCGGAAATGGTTTTCACTTCACTGGTGTGCCCTGTCAGGTTTAATAAGTGGGATTTCTTGCCTTATAAATGGGGTTGGGACCATCAGTTGTGTTGTGCAGGAGTCTGATGGATACACAGCTGATAGTCCTACTGAATAGGCTGTTACAATTTGTATTATGGCAAGAAAAAAGCAGCTAAGTAAAGAAAAACGAGTGGCCATCATTACTTTAAGAAATGAAGGTCAGTCAGTCTGAAAAATTGGGAAAACTTTGAAAGTGTCCTCAAGTGCAGTTACAAAAACCATTAAGCGCAACAAAGAAACTGGCTCACATGAGGACCGCCCCAGAAAAGGAAGACCAAGAGTCATCTCTGCTTCTGAGGATAAGTTTATCCGAGTCACCAGCCTCAGAAATCGCAGGTTAACAGCAGCTCAGATTAGAGACCAGGTCAATACACCACAGAGTTCTAGCAGCAGACACATCCCTTCAACAACTGTTAAGAGGAGACTTTGTGCAGCAGGCCTTCATGGTAAAATAGCTGCTAGGAAACCACTGCTAAGGACAGGCAACAAGCAGAAGAGACTTGTTTGGGCTAAAGAACACAAGGAATGGACATTAGACCAGTGGAAATCTGTGCTTTGGTCTGATGAGTCCAAATTTGAGATCTTTGGTTCCAACCACCGTGTCTTTGTGCGACGCAGAAAAGGTGAACGGATGGACTCTACATGCCTGGTTCCCACCTTGTAGCATGCAGGAGGAGGTGTGAAGGTGTGGGAGTGCTGCTGGTGACACTGTTGGGGATTTATTCAAAATTGAAGGCATACTGAACCAGCATGGCTACCACAGCATCTTGCAGTGGCATGCTATTCCATCCTGTTTGCGTTTAGTTGGACCATCATTTATTTTTCAACAGGACAATGACTCCAAACACACCTCCAGGCTGTGTAAGGGCTATTTGACCAAGGAGAGTGATGGGGTGCTACGCCAGATGACCTGGCCTCCACAGTCACCAGACCTGAACCCAATTGAGATAGTTTGGGGTGAGCTGGACTGCAGAGTGAAGGCAAAAGGGCCAACAAGTGCTAAGCATCTCTTTGAACTCCTTCAAGATTGTTGAAGGACCATTTCCGGTGACTACCTCTTGAAGCTCATCAAGAGAATGCCAAGAGTGTGCAAAGCAGTCATCAAAGGAAAAGGTGGCTACTTTGAAGAACCTAGAATATAAGACATATTTTCAGTTGTTTCACACTTTTTTGTTAAGTATATAATTCCACATGTGTTAATTCATAGTTTTGATGCCTTCTGTGTGAATGTACAATTTTCCTAGTCATGAAAATACAGAAAAATCTTTAAATGAGAATTTGTGTCCAAACTTTTGGTCTGTACTGTACCTCCCCTCGTATATCACACCAGTGACTCTGTTACTATATTTTGCAAATTATATTAATAAAAATACTCAGCCAAGATCCCAACAATAATGAAAGTTATCAGGAAGAGTATTCATAAAGACCTTGGAGTCAGTTAGTGGCATTGTGTAAAGCCATGTGAGAATAACTTAGTAGTGTTACCTACCAAAGGTAGATGGATAATGCAAGGAGAATAGGACCAGGGGCGTAGGATCACTACAATACTTTAGTCATCTGGAGAAGTCTGGAATTGGGAAACAGGAATGCTAAAGGGGGTTTCTCATTCAGCATAATCACAGCATGTTTGCAATAAGCACTGAGTTTAAAGAGAAGATAAATGAAGTTGTCAAATTGGAATAATGTTATAAGAAAAGGTATTATACACCAAGTAGAATATCATAAAAGTTTAACAATTAGAGTCTCAAGCTTGGAGGGGTGATTAGTACAGTAATTAAAGTTCAATAGTATCATAAGTGGCTAAATGTCCTAAAGAGTCAGTGTTGTGTGGTCTTAATTAATATCCAACAGAAACAGTACATGATCACATAAAGCCCTGCAGCTATGACATCTTACAGATTATCAAACCTCGTATGGGGAAGGGGGGTGGGGCAGTACCTGAGCCCTCTGATATCACTGATTCCCAATGAAGCACAGTTTGTGTGGCAGAGTTGTTTTCCATCTCCAGAGACAAAGGGTAAGTCTCTTTCTCTTATAGAGTGTAAACTTTTCTGGTCAACAGGGTCATCTCTTTCTTTGCCCTGTAGAGTATAAGCTCTCATGGTTAACAGCATCCTCTTTTTCTTTCTCCCATAGTGTTGAAGCTCTTATAGTTAGCACAGTACTCACTTCCTCAATCCTGTAGAGTGTAAGCTAGTGATGGGTGAACCCATGGATGTTCGGGTCCGGCGAGTTCAGCCGAACATCTGATAAAAGTACAGTTCAGGTACCAGAACGGTACCTGAACTCGAACCCGCAACCCAGACCTCATTCATAAGAATGGGAGACCCGAACATCCGTGGTCTCCCACGCCGTCATCTGCATTACAGTACGAGAAACATAGGCTCTGTTCGGCGGTAAGATCGCTACCGTCAGTCAGAGCGCTGCAGGCTCACGCTTCAGATGACAGCGTGAACCCGCAGCTGTGACTGTGACTGGCGATAAAAAGCCTACTGCTGGTCACAGGAGTCGGCTGATGAGAGAGTACTACTCCCATCAGCCTACGTCTGCTGTCAGCGAGAGCAGGTGCTGCTGATGGGAGTTTTCATCAGCCAGCGCCTGTGGTCCAAGTAAAAAAAATTAAAATTTAAGCAAATAAATAAATATTGAAATAAAAATAAAAAGATAATGAAGATAATCCATGTGACTGTTCTCCTCGGCAGCCGGCTCACACTGACAGGAGCGTAATCGCTCCTGCAGTGTGTAGTGCTGCACTACAGTGAGAGAGTTCACTGGAGTTCATCAGTTGATTGACCCCGGTGATATCACTTATGGTGCCGCTCACTGCGTGAGAAATATGAGGAATATGGTTGTTTTTTATTTTTGTTTTTTCACAGGGGACAATGGCTTTGGAGATTAGGTGTTAGGTGAATATAAATTTGCTTTTTTAATTTTAAATAGATGTGTAAAACGGTGTGAACTTTTGTTTAAAATAAAGGTTTTTTTCAGGCTGTGTCTCTATTTACAAAAAAGTTCTATAGGGTTAGTAATGGGGGTGTCTTATAGATGTCTCTCCATTACTAATCCCTGGGCTTCATGTCAGCTTCCAATACAAGGCTGACATGAACCCCGACCCTATTACCTCACTTGCCACCACACCAGAGCAATTAAGTGCATCTTATTGATGCACCATTTCTGGGGCCTCTGAAGGCTGATATTATTAGCCTCGGAGTGGGCTAGCATCCATGGCCCCTTCCCTGGCTATTAATGTCAGCCCACAGCTGTCTGTTTATCCTTTGCTGGTTAGAATTTATAGGGGTGCCTATAAATTCTAACCAGCAAAGGATAAACAGACAGCTGGGGTTTTTTCTGGGGTCCCCCTGTAAACTAGCCAGTAAATGCTAATCAAACAGCTGTGAACTGTTATTAATAGCCAGGGAACATTTGGGCCTAATGACCCTTTCCTAGGCTATTAACATCAGCCCGCAGTTGTCTGTTTAGCCTTTGCTAGTTAGTGAATATAGGGGGGACCCCACATCAATTTTTTGGGGCCTCTCCTACAACAACTAGTAAAAGGTAAGCAAACAGCTATGAGCTGATATTAATAGACTGGGAACATTTAGGGCTATTGGCCCGTTCCCAGAATATAAATGATCTTACCGCCTATCAGAGCCCGTGTTTTCCGCTCTGTCATACCTTACAGATGACAGTGTGGGAAACAGCCGATGTTCGGGCTGCCAAACTCTGAGGAAGTCCGTGTTCGGGGTCCGTGCCCAAACACTAGGTGTTCGGTATGGACCCTTAACTTCACTGTTAGGATATGCCCATCTCTAGTGTAAGCTCTTAAGGTCAGCAGGGTCCTCTGTCTTCTGTAAAGTTTAAGCTCTTGTCGTAACTGGGTTTTCTCTCTCTTTGCTCCCCTAAGTGCATTTTCGGAGCAATTACAAGCTTTCCAGTATTGAATTTATTCACCGCAAATTAATTCTTTTGGTAAAATTTGTCAAAGACTGCAAATTTGAATTTCAAAAGATTAATTTATCTTTTATTGTGGCCTTTCACGCAATTGTTCAGACCTCTCCTGGTCTTAAAAGCCAGAAGTCTCAACCTACCATGAGAGAGATGGTGATTTCAGTGCTAGTGATGGCGATGAGAAGATGAAGCATTGTTGGATGAAGTGAGTATAAGGTTTTTCAAAAATGTATTACATCTTATGTTTATTATGCTCTTTGGTTTGCAGAGAGCATAATTAGGAATATTCAATTCGTGAGGAATAACTACTCTCCGAATTAAATTTCCTGGGAAAATCCATGCAAATAGGAAATTTGAATTTTGCTTTCTCTGCTGATCTCAAATAAATACACTAGATAAAGTGAAGTGGTATCAATAATAACTTAACATCATGGAGGGGAAATAAGTAACATTATATAATATATGTAGGAAATTGTAACATACGTTACCCATTTATGTCAAGATCTAAAAATAAATTTAAATTACGGGCCTAAAAATGATCAATGATGGTAAGACGTCCCTTCCCAGGTACAGCAAAACAGACCCAAACTATGATGCTGTCACCAACTTGTTTCATAGATGATATAAGATTTTAATATAACACTTCTCATTTAATCCCTTAAGGATCGAGCGTTTTTTCATTCTTGCGCTTTCATTTTCCCTTCCTCTTTTCCAAGCGCTGTAACTTTATCATTTTCCCTTTTTTTGTGGGACTAGTTATACTTTTAAACTAAACCATTCATTTTATCATACTATTTGCTGATAAATGGGAAAAAATGCCAAGAAGCAAAATTGTGAAAAAAAACACAATTTCACAATTGTTTTTTGGGTTTTGTATAAAATGACCTGGGAATATGACTGTCCAAGATAATATGATTACAATGATACCAAACTGGTTTAATTTTTTTTTTATTTAAGTGGTGAAAAAAAATCAAAAATTCTAATTTTGGGTAGATACTACGCTTTGATCGGTTCTTTATGCACTTTATGTGGCGATGTGGCAGCCAAAAAGCCACAATTCTGGCATTTCAATTTTTTTCTCTTTACAATTTTTACAAATCGGGATAACTAGTTTTACGTTTTCATAGATCAGGCTTTTCTGAACACGTTGATACAAAATATGTGTATTTGTTTTACTTTTTTACATTTTTTTATTGTTAATGGGAGAAAGGGGTGGTGATTTGAATTTGTATATCTTTTTTACTTTTTAAAAAGCCTTTAGTTGCTTAGAAGGTAACTTGAGTTCATTTGTCACTGTACATTCTATTGTACACCTTACTCTAAAAGTAATTTTAATCTTTGTTGATCGACCACTCCTGAGGAAGGTAGCAGTCTAAAATTTTCCCTGTACAACTGGATTGGTGAAATCCAATGTCATTAGAAATGGTATTGTTACCTTCTCCATCATTTTCATCAACAACTATTTTTCTGAGGTCCTCAGAAATTTCCTTTGTTCATACCATGATTCACTTCCACAAACATTTGTTGTGAAGATCATATTTAATTTATCAATGTTTTTTAACCCTTTCACGCCATGGCCAATTTCTATTATTTTCCTTTCCATTTTTTTCTCCCCTTCTTCCAAGAGCCATAACTTTTTTTATTTTTCGTCCCACATAGCAATATGATTGCTTGTTTTTTGCAGAACGAATTGTAATTTTGATTGACACCATTCACTTTGTCATGTGATGCACTGGTGGTTTGAAATTGCAAAAAAAAAAGTGAAATTCCACAATTGTTTTTTTTATTTATCGTAATCACTATACGGTAAAACTGACCTTGCTATATGATTCTCCAGGTCAGTACGATTATGCAGATACAAAACATGAATTTTCATGTTTTTTTTTGTTTGTTTTTTATTGAAACGGTAAAAAAAATTTGGAAATTTAGCTTATATCGCCATTTTCTGAGAACCATAACGTTTAAAATTTTTGGGCTGATATTTTTACTTATAACATTTTGGAGTCAATATGACATTTTTATTGTCTCTTATTGCATTTTATTGCAACGTTGCAGACACCAAAAAAGATTATTTTGCCATTTTGATTTATCTTACTGCTCCGTTTACCGATCGGATTAATTTATTTTATCCAAATATGTGTATTTTTTTAATTACTTTAAATCTATCAGCATGTTTTTGCAATTTCATCTGAGAGCAGCATAATGTAGGCAAAGAGATCCTGAATCCAACAATGTATCACTTAGTTTACTGGGGGCAGCAGTTCTGACACAATTAGAGTTTTTAAATTTATCAATGCTGCAGAGCTGAGAAAGCTAACCCCTCCCCCACACTAGACTCTGTATTTACATTTTCTGTTGAAAGTGAGCTTCTTATCACAAGAGGGGGCGGAGTCAGTCTAGCATGTGTGTGCCAGTTAGTTACACAATGATAATCTCCTAGAGATAAAACCTAGAGTGTAAGTAAACAACAGTACACAGCTTGATAAGTAACACATCTTTAAAATCTGTGTTTTAACCCCTACCTCATGCTGTCCTCATATTACTTAGCAAAACATGCTGACAGATTCCCTCTAATGGGGCAAAATGAACTTTTATATACAGTACAGACCAAAAGTTTGGACACACCTTCTCATTTAAAGATTTTTCTGTATTTTCATGACTATGAAAATTGTACATTCACACTGAAGGCATCAAAACTATGAATTAACACATGTGGAATTATATACTTAACAAAAAAGTGTTAAACAACTGAAAATATGTCTTATATTCTAGGTTCTTCAAAGTAGCTACCTTTTGCTTTGATGACTGCTTTGCACACTCTTGGCATTCTCGTACGCGTGACTCCCCCGACGGGAGGGGTGAAGTCAGTGAAACAGCAGCTGAGGCCGGCCGGACTCGTACTGTGCACAAATCAAGGATCTTTTGTCAGTTGAAAGGCAGCAGTGCAGTGATTAATCAATGTTTCCGTGGAGCAGAAAGAAACTGTCTCCCCTGCAGGAGGGAGAGGATGTGATGACTATCATGGTCGGACGAGAGGGGAAAAGGTCATTTAAGAATGCACCAAAAGTGTTTAAGGTGTTAAACTTTCCCGTGGAAGGGAGACTTCAGCCTACATTGTGGGATGAAGGCATCCGGCAGAAAAGGGGTAGATTAGTTGACTGTGGATTGTTGGAAGACTCTGAAAAGTTTAGGAAAGTTGCACATGAGATTTGTGATGACGGATATGTTGAAATAGAGGAGGAGATGAAGCCTGGTTATTTCAATTATCTTTAAGTAAAGAAGGGAAAATTATCTAGCACTGTAACGAAGACTGACTGTTTTGTGCTACATACTGAAGCTGATGCGGGCAAGATAGAGGAGAAAGTAGGTTCCCCTTCCCGATTTATGTGTCCACAAACCGAATCTGAAGCCCCTAAAGAAGCATCCCCTACCCCCACAAATGTAGCCGTACCCCAGCCCCTCAATCCGGAAACTGAGCAATTTTTACCTAAGGAGATTAAATACCCTGCACTTCCCACTGGTGGCCAGCCACCATCATATAACCCAGATGGCTGGCTTTGTAATGTGTGTTGGGCCACTAATCCAGGATGGCATGAGATGTGCTATTATTGTGGAGGATGCATACCCAGTGCTGCAGCACCAACCTTCCCATTACTGAACGCTGACGGTGGGTATTATAAACCATTGCCCCCACCTGCCCCCGCCATGGTCCACACTCCATTCGGGGAGACCCAGGGTCCTCTGAATTCTACCCTATTCACCCTCTCCCAAACTGGGGAAATAGACCATGGACACGAGTACCAGGAGTTGGCATCTGTTTTACTGAATGGTCCTTCGGAATTTGAGAATAGGCATAGGGAGTATACCACAACAGCAAGTTGGGATCATTGTAAATGCAGCAAATGCAAGACTACAGCATGGGTGGGGGCTAGCTGCAGAAATATGTCGTCTTGGGGGACCTGCAATACAAACTGCATCCAACGATTACATCCGTGACAATGGTCCGTTAAGAGAAGGAGAGGTGATGGCTACAAGAGCCGGACAGCTATCATGTCAGTATGTTATACATGCGGTGGGACCAAGATATGATCCCCTGGATGTACCCAGGTCACAACACCTGCTTACAGAAACAATTCAGAACACCATAGCATATGCATCACAGCTTCATGCAGTCCCAACCCTATCCCTGCCATTTATTTCCACCGGTATCTTTGGATATCCAAAACAGGATGCGGCCAAAATATTAGTCGGGACTATAAAGCAATACATTGCCAAGCATCCAACTAAATTGAGAGAGATAAGACTCTTGGCCATCGACAGGGATCTAGTCGATTATGCCGCTCAACTAATCAAACCCACGATCAGATCCGATATCTGGTTTCCCCCAGCATTTCCCTACCTCCGAGATCTCCCATCAATCAGTAGTACTCATGCTGATCTCCCCCCTCCCCCTGATTTCCCTCCACCTCCACCTCCTCTCACAAAGTTGGAGGAAATGGAGGAAGCGGACCAGAATACCAGCCCACCTAAATATACCCCGTTTACCTCAGCACAGACGGATACTCTGTGTAATCGTCTCCCGGATCCCGAACATTCCCCCATGGCTTTTTACAGGGGCATGGCCGCAAATAGAGAGATATATTCAACAACATGGCAAGATCTTTTACACCTGCTTCGTGTAAAAGCCGTTGAAGGATATTATCCCATGATAGAGACTGCTATCCCATATAGCAGAGCATTAGACTCCAATACGTATGAGAGTGGGGTTGACTTCTGTCAAGCCCTTAAAATATGGGTTCAGGATAAGTTGGCTGATCAATCCAGAAATAGGACGCCCGGCCCACGAGACTCACGAGCAAATGTCCATCAGGACCAGTGTTAGCCTCCTGAAGCATATAGCAAAACTGTATTGTCGAGTCTCAGCCTCGAAACTTCAGTTTTGCCTCGGTCAAGTGGTTTTCTTAGGCCACTGCCTTACTCAGGGTGCCAGACATCTCACAGAAGAAAGAAAGACGGCCATCTACCTGCTACCATTCCCAAAAGATCCCATAGAGCTGCAACGGTTCCTTGGACTATGCACATACTGCAGACAATGGATCCCAGACGCCTCACGTCTGATGCAACCCCTATATGATGCACTAAAAGAAGACACTCTGGCTGATGTAAACAACAAGGACCACCAAGAACAGCTGCAACAAGCCTTTGAGCAACTAAAATCAAGGATAATGACAGCCCTTGCCCTTGGAAATCCGGATTATGCTCAACCTTTCCATTTGTATGTCTCTGAGACGGGAGGACATGCAGCCGGGGTACTCACGCAGAGGCACTGTACAAAGCAGCACCCAGTCGGTTATTACTCAGCGCATCTGGACCTGGTAGCCAGGGCCTCCCCCAGCTGTCTACGAGCAGTTCACGCCACACAGCAGTTACTTGAAAAGACGGCGGACATCATCCTTGGACATGAGACTCACATTTATGCTCCACACGATATTGCGGCTGTTTTGGCTTTACAGCAACCTAAACATCTGTCCACACAGAGACACCTGCGTCTGAAGTGTTCGTTGATTTTGCCAGAAAATGTGAAATTACATCGGTGCACCACCATCAACCCGGCCACCCTGCTACCAGCACCTGAAGGAGAGGGGAAAGAGGCTCGACCGCATGATTGTCTGGAACAAATTATTGCGGAGTCAACTCCATTTGTTTTAGTGGGGGAATTACCCTTGGATGATTCAGAACTTATGTTATATACGGATGGATCCAGATATGTTGACACCTCTGGCAGGTTTCATACTGAATATGCTGTCACAACTGAAGATACATTGGTAGAGGCTGCAACCTTACCACAGAAGCTGGTCTCTGAAGTTGTTTGCCAGTATGGAGTCCCAGAAGTTATCGAAAATGATCAAGGACCAGCCTTTTCCTCATGCGTATATCAAGAAATACTTACCATGATCGGATCAACAGTGGCGTTACATACTCCTTACCATCCACAGTCAAGTGGCAAGGTGGAGAGATTGAATGGCACACTGAAAAGGCAATTGACCAAAATGATGCAGGAGACTACGGCCCAGTGGCCTGAGCTCCTGCCCATTGCACTATATCACATACGCATCACCCCCATAGGGAAACACAAACTGTCACCATATGAGATACTATTTGGGTCACAACCAGCCATAGCTAGATTTACCCCACAACAATTATCGGAAGAAACGGATTATGTTGTACGTTATGTGATTCAGCTTGCCAAAGCCTTAACTAACACCTATGCGTTAGTATCTTCTATCTCCAGATCCAGCTGATGCAGAAGGTTGTCATACCCCCAAGCCTGGAGATTATGTGTATGTGAAGAGTCATGTTCGGAAACACGGACTAGAACCACTGTATGACGGACCATACCAAGTGCTCCTGACGACCCCAACAGCAGTAAAACATGAATTTTCTGAATATAAGCCTAGTGATCCAACATGTGGCAATCCGGAAGTTGGATATTGTAGCCCCCTGGGACAAATGTCTTCATGGTGTATGTTATCAAATAACACTGTTTTTATCGATTTGCTACATAAATTAGTATTACAGCACTCTGCTTTATGGGATCTGCCATCAGCCACATATTGGGTCTGTGGGAATAATGTGTACAAATGGCTCCCAGTCGGAGTAGGGGGGACTTGTACGTTGGCCCGGCTAACTCCAGTCACTTATCTTATTCCCCATAGTAAAGTAGATATGAGAGCCATCCCTCTTCATACCATCTATAAACGTGCTAAGGACAACACCCCACGCCCATCAGGAAGACCTCATTTAGTACAAATGAGTATACCCAATAAGATAGCCAGTACTGTCTTCCTCTACCCTATGGTTACACAAATATGGGACAAATTAGAGGAAGTCACTGATTACTTAGATGACCAGATTTGGAGTGTATTGAAAGTAATTAATACTACTGTTGCCGTGCAGAATCAGCTTATTATAGTAGCTAATCAACATACTTTAGTGCTGGACTATTAGACAGCAGCTCAAGGAGGGATGTGTCAGGTTATAGGCCCAGCCTGTTGTCACTATATTGACCCCGACTCTACCATACGGTTAAAGACTTAAATGGAAGACATTAGGAAACTTAGGGAAGAATATAACAAACATAATGAATTGACCAAAGACAGTTGGTGGTCTGATATGTTTTCCTTTTTAAATCCTGCTGATTGGTTTAAAGGGATTGGTGGATGGATTGCTGGAATATGACAAGGAGTGTTGCATATTGCTGATTGCATCTTGTTAATATATGTTTTACTAAAACTAGCCTTTCATTGTATCACAATTTGCATGAGGAAAACCTACCAATCTTCAGCTAGCAAGGAGGACGCTGTCAATCAACATCCAGTGCTACTATACACAGACCTCCCAGGTGTAACCAGCATTGAGGACTTGGACGACAAGGGAATGATGACCTTTACCCGCTTGCCCCGACCAACCTCACATCTGAATATCAGAGCTTTATGATTATATCAACGGACAAGGGGGGATGGACATGCCGAGACAATCTAAATAGGTAACAAGGGCACTAATTGAGTGAAGACCAATGTCCCTCAGGCTCAAACCATGACCCTGGGAAAGCACCTCTATTGTTGATAATAACATAATTTTTAGGGGGGAAATGTAAAGGACATATTGATATTCATGCTATGGCAACTCCATTTTGTCTGCTTGCTTCAAAATCATGTTATTATACTCTTTGCATAAAATACATTCTTTCCTTCTTTCCTCTTGATTCACATGTAACTTTCGCACACTAACCTTTTCTCTCAGGAACATTCTATGAGACACCCTGCTCCTGTTATCTAGCTAGTCTGAGCCAGGATGTACGACCTTGTAACTTTCCACCATGCACCGAACTAACGATAATATGACCATATGTGTTTTTCCATATTAATTGTACTAACATTGGTTCAAGCCTGTAGTATGGCTGTTGGTGATTGGACATTAATGAACTCAAAACAATATAAAATGCTAAGTAGAAATAAACGGGGTTAGAGATTCTTGAATCCCCCCATACAGAGCTTTGCCGCCGTCTGGTTTTCTATTGGATTGCAATCAACCTTGTAACATAATAATTTGACACTCACTTGGTCAACCGTGAAGGGTCATTACTGCCCTCCCTCAACACTTGCTCATCACTGTAGATCAGTAAATGGCATAACGAAAAAAAAGAAAAAAAACAGAATTACGTTTTTTTGGCAGCCGCAACATTGCAATAAAATGCTATAAGAGGCGATCAAACATCATATCTACGTCCCAAATGTTATCAGTACAAATGTCAGCCCAGGGTGCAAAATATAAGCTCACTCCTTAAAAAAAATAAGCTCCTCACTTAAATGAAAAAAATATATATATGTTTGGTATGTCTGCATACTCATACTGACCTGGAGAATCATATTGCCAGATCACTTTTACCATATAGTGAACATGGTAAATAAAATAAAAACAAAACAATTGTGAAACTGCACTTTTGTTTTGCAATTTCAACACAATTGGAATTTTTCCCCCCATTCTCCAGTACAGTATGTAGTAGAATGAATGTTGTCATTCGAAAATATAAATCGTCCCGCAAAAAATCAAGCCTTCATACAAGCTATTTTGACCGAACAATAAAAAAATGTATAGCTTTTTGAAGAAGGGAAGGAAAAAAAGAAATCTGAGAAACGGAAAATGGCCATGGTGTAAAGGGGTTAAGGACAAGTTTTAAAATAAATTGAATTAATGACTAAGACCTCATTCAGAGGTTATCCGTGTGCTGGCTGATATTTTCTCAGACTCAGACTTGCATGGGTAATTTTGTTCCGTGACTCAGATCAAACTTAGATACTGTATGAAAATAGCCGATAGACCAGGCCTGCACAACATACCGCCTGTGGGTCACATGTGGTCAGCCAGAATAATCCTGTATGGCCAGGGAAGCTGCCTGGGAGATGCTGCTCCCTTCTTCTTTTATTCAAATATTTATGTGTTTTTCAGACTCAAATACATTTGAACACTGTGGGGTCAGGATTTGGGCAGAGGAACGCCTGTCAGCTCAGCCCCGACATGCTGCAGCGTGATGAAGTCTGCAGGCTGTGACCTCATCAGACTGTTGCTGGCACCTCAGCACCGAAGCTCCTCAGAGGAGTGGAGAAGGCGCGAGTAACAGTAAGTGCTCCATTAAGGAGCTTAGGATTAAATGGAAATCTCCATGGATGAGGGAGGGAAGGGGTTAATGTTGCTGTGAGGGCGCATAATGGGGGACAATTGTCAAATGGGGCCCAGTTTTGCAAAAAGCAGTGTGCAGGGAATATTTTGGAGAGGGGCAGTGTGCAGGGGATATTTTGGAGAGAGGCAGATTGGAGGCGATATTTTGGAGAAGGGTAGTATAGGGGGGGCATTTTGGAGAAGGGTATTGTTAGGGGGATATTTTGTGCAAAAAGCAAAGTGAGGGTCAATTATTTATTTAGGGGCACAGCATAGGAAATATTTTTAATTATGGGGCAGAATAATGATGCTTTTATTTTTAAGGGCATTGTATTGGGAAGTGCTGCTGAAGATGGAGCAGAAGGGAGTCTGCAGGGATGAGCTCTGGGCAAGAAATCTCATCATGATGTCTGTTCTGTGCTACATCGAAAGAATAAGGGATGGGAACTATGTCAATCAAAGAAGATGTCAAATATAAGGTACCTGGATGTAAATGTATATTTGTGATACTAACTACATATCATCAGTGCTGTGGTTCCTGCATGGTCCACAGCCTGATGATTCCTGTTAGCAACAACTCCCGGTATCTCCTTACCATTGTTAAAGACTTACTGGGTGTTGTAGACTCATGCGATAAAATTGTACATGGGGCTGACTTGACATTGCAATTGATTGCTGTACTAAGCTTGGTAATTTATTCATGTACTGATGGTGTTTCTGGTGCTGCATTCATGTACTGACAGTGGTCTGGTTGCTGTATTCATGTAATGTTGGTGGTTATTTGCTGTATTCATGCACTGATGGTGGTTCTGGTACTGCATTCATCTACTGACAGTGGTTTTGGCACAGCATTCATGTGCTGACGATGGTTCTGATGCTGAATTCATTTACTGATTATGGTTCTGATAGTGATGGTTCTGATAAACATCCCTTAACCTGGATTATACCCAAGGTTAGTGGTAAGCAGAACACTATCTGTGTGAAAGGATGATAGCTATATCATACATCATGAATATTTTTCTGAACAATTGACAAGTAATTGTTCTTCAATTTCTGTGTGCCAAAGATAGCATATTATCTACATAATCCTTCACATTTTACATAGTCCTACCCTCTTTTACTAAGGGTATGTAATCTGATGACATCTAATGATAAACAGGATGATTCTCTTGAGACAGTCTGTAGTGAGTGTCTTATTTGAAAGTGCCGATACAAGAGGTCTCTTTATAGAGTCTATTTTCTGCATGAGAGAAGCCAGATCCCCTCTCATCTTCAACAATTCATATACTGATGGGGTTGCGGAATGGTATTCATGTGCTGACGGTGATTCTGGTGCTGCATTCTTGTACTGACGGTGGTTCTGGAACTGCAATCATGTGCTGATGGTAGTTGTGATCTTGTACACATTTAGCAATCTAAAACGTGCTTCAGGGCTATTTTACAACTTAAAAATCATCAAAACTGAAATTTTGTGATTATGAAGAGGATTTGGTGAAATTCTGCTAAGTTTCTGAAAAAAAAAACTCAGTGTAAGTCAGTTTGTGCTCACACTTATGTTTTGAAGCATAAACTGAGCAGAATCTTTCTAAATCTACCTCAAATACTCAAAAGTTCTGATGATGTATTAATGTACTGATGGTGCTTCTGGTGATGTATTCATGTAAGTACCCCTTTGCATTTTTTGCGGCCCTTGGAATTGGTTCAATATGGCATTGCGGCACTTGGAGTAAAAAATGTTGTGCACCTCTACCATAGACTATAATGCTTACATGTTCTATCCAGGCCTGTTTTCAGATTGGGATCTGGATTGATCCTTTTTGTATACAATTATCAGTGTCAAAAGGATGCAACAGGTGAGTCACACTGTCATATCATGTTATAAAAGATACTGTAACAACACAGCTTTTCTTCTTAATAATGTCGGATGTAAATTCAGTAGGCCAAGAGCCATATGCTTTTATCTTTATGTTGACTTTTGAATTTGTGTGCTTTCTTTGGCTGGTCAACATAGACTATTGTTTGAATAAGCCTGAATGTTGACACTTGACTTGATATTTACTGCAGCATATTGTCTGCAAGTTTTGCAATACAGGGACTCAGGGTCTTTAAACAATGGATGCTTGCTAGATATGTTAAATACCATTGTAGAGTGTTTGCCAGTCAATATTGGGGGGATGAGCTGTGTATACTCAAGCAGTTCTAGTTAATATCATCATCACTTAAACTTGACCTGTGAATGTGTGCTTGAAAGGACAAATGTGAACTATAAAAGGGGGTCTCTGAGTCTGTTCTGAGAGAGTCTACAGGATGTCAGATTCAGGGACCATGGCCCTGGCAGAAAAAATACAGATCTGCTCCCTAGACCATTGCTGAACTCTCAGAAACGATTTAAAGAATCCAGATTGAGATAATCAGGTCACCTGGCCACATACCTCACTGCTCTAATCTCAGCGGGCCAGCGGAAGGGTGAGACTGATTTCTGGTTGCTCAATAAATTATTACCACACTGTTTTACCCTCACTGTCATGCAAGCTGAGGGAAGGAACAAGTGTACAATGATGGGAAAATGGGGGAAGGCAGCCCAACAACTAGGGAAAGGAGGAGTGGAAACCCCTAGGCAGATCTAATATCACCCTGACTACCCTATTGTCCCTATATAGATTCCGCTCTTATTGCGAAGCAGGAAACCTAATCCCTGAATGTCCCTATAGCTAGGCCCTAGGTAGGAAGGGGCCGGGTGAACAATAGTCAAGAACCACTGCAACTAAAGACAACAAAATCAACAAATAAAGGGGATACACTTAGCTTGAGAAAACCCTTAGAAAAAGCCGGTATTCCGGCAAAATGCGCGTCAGGGACACATGTTAGATGAAAGTCAAAGTATAATTTAATAATATAGGAGTCATTCTGAGACCGTGCAACACATCAAATCAGTTTAGTTGCGGAATGATGTGACAGGCATGCCAACTCCCGCCACATTGAGATCTAGGTGGCGGGTATTTCTCAGCATGTTGTGATATATGCTGGGCGAGTGTGGCATACCCTACCCCCACCTTGATAGCTGGCTTGATACCTTTGTGAGGGACCGCACAAGTGACGGCTGTGCGGACCGCGTTTTTACATGCGGCTTGCGCAATAAATCCTGCTCCGGTATATCTTAACCCTCATTTGTGATCCTGAAAACACAGAATGGTGCAGCAGTGGCAATTGCCTCTGTGGCTTGTGGGGCACATCTGATAGGGGCATCCATAGGGTTTATATGTGCCGCAAATCTATTTAATAAGCAATTTATACTATACATATAACCTAGTGAGTGGTAGTGATGAGTGAGCGCTAAAATGTTCGGGTACTCGTTGCTCGGGTCAAGCAAATTGGAATACTCGGGTGCTCGACCCGAACAACGAGCCCAATATAAGTCTATGGGAAACGCGAGTATTTTTCAGGCGGCTCCCCCCGGCGGTCTGCAGAGGGCCTAAAAATTGCTCAAATCGACAGGAATAGTGCTCAAATGACATGGGAACAGCATGGGGAAGACCTCTGGAAGCATTTCTGACTCCCAGGTCACTGCTGTCAACAATCTTGTCAAAGTATTACTCCACTTTTACGGACTCACAATAAAACATACAAAACAAAACCAAAATGGATTTTCCTAGGAAATATGTTAAGGAACACCCTTACGAAGGTAATGACTTGTATATAAGGCAAAATAAATAACCAAATACTGCTGCACACCATGGGCTATGTTTACACGTAGCATTTTTAATGCATTTTTGCACTTTTGCATTGCTTTCAACCAAGACAAATGCATTCACTGGGAAATGTTATTTTAACATTTTACAACCTTATCTGGCCATGTGGTGTGTGACACATCATCAGACACATGCATACAGTGCTGAAAAGACATGGGAACAGCATGGGGAAGAACTGTGGAAGCATTTCTGACTCCCAGGTCACTGCCTAAAAGTGTGCCCCTCATAAGTGATCCTTGGCACATGCGAAGATGCCTCCCGCCATGCACCTGTCATTGCAGACTTGCAACAATCATCGTCCATGTCTTTGTCCAGTGCAGCATTCAGTTGTCCCTACCCCATTCCTTGGAATGCAAACGCAAGTATGCAGCCAGGCACCCACCCTCCCACATGCTGCAATACTAAACTGCCAATTTTTTGACAGCTGCCTGCACTTGAAATGTGGCCTTTTATGCTCGTGGAGGCGGAAGCTGTCCACAATCTTATGGCTGCGGCGACCGGTTATCCAGCCGCCACTATTTTTCCTGGTATCGTCTCCACCTTCCACAAGCATGGGTCCCAGAACATTACCCGTGCCCTCTCCAGTGCACTTACTGGGAAGGACCGCCTAACCACAAACCAGGGATGGTACGGAGCCAGTCTACAGCTTTTTTTGCTGAGTTGTATTTAGCTCGGTGAAAGGACTGGCATAGAGGGAAACTGTATCTACTCTGGGTGTCATTTCTCCCAGGAAGTCCTCTAATGCAGCTTGTTGCAGAAGCAATGGCAGCCCATCCAACATCAACTCGCACTTTTCGGTGGTGCTTTGACACACATACATCTTTCTTTGCGCATTTAATTTCATGACTACAGAGTTGGGCAATGGCCTGATCTGCAATGCGGTTTGAGAAATAACATGCATAGGCACTTCTGATCCACATTAAAAAAGCAGCCATAGAGTGTCCGGGAACCTTCCCACACACTTTTCTTAGCCAGGGCTGCTTCTCGCCAGGGCTGGACACTCCCACCAGAGAATGCTCTTGTGTGCCCTGGCTTCTACCTCAGGAGAGTTCACGATAGCGCTAACTTTGCAGCTGCTATGGGGCTCTTGAAGGGGGAGAAAGGTATCCTCTGGTGGGCACAATGTTTTTCAATCTGAAACAGCTTCTCAGTGGGAGTTGTATTTCACCACAGCCATATTCTTTAGCTCAGTGAAAGGACTGGCATAGAGGGAAACCGTATCTACCCCGGCTGTCATTTCTCCGGCACCAGGTTCCGCCCATTGTCTCACACAACCAAGCCTGGCTGTATGTTCAGCAGTGAGAGCCACAGATCAGGCTGCTGTTTTACAGCTTTCAACAACTCTGCAGCCCTGGGTGGTTGTCATCTAATCATTAAGCATGTTATCTTCAGCACAGCCTGTTGCCGCTTGGCCAAGGCAGTGCTGCAGTAATGTCAGCTTGTGACTGATGTGGTCATTTCGGAGATGGAGGATGAGGTGCAGGAGCTGGACAATGTGATTACATTGAGGTTAAATTTGTGATGCTGTTTTTTATACTAAAGAAAGATCCGATTGTTTTGCTTTTTTTAAGTTATTTTTTAAGACAAATGCATTCACCAGGAAATGTCACTTTAACATTTTACAACCTTATCTGGCAATGTGGTGTGTGACACATCATCAGACACATCCTGTTTTATTTATGATGGAGGGACTCTGAAAGTCATAAAGCCTATTTTTATAGGGCCATCAGATGGCACTTACTATTCTTAAAAGTCCAGCAGCTGGCCCTCGCTATTGTTAGAGAGCCAAAGCTATGCTTTGTTGTTCCCATTATTAAAAAGTGGGTCTCCTATACTGTTATTATGTATGCAGGGACTGCAAGGACTGCCAAAAATTTGGATGCAACCAATACCCCTTTGAAGAGACATAGAGGAGGGTCTCAGTAAAAAAAATGTTTCCATTATAAAGGAGCAGGTCTCCTATAGTGGTAATGCCCATGCTGTGACTGCAAGGGTTGCCAAAATTTAGGAAAAAACACACTAAGAATTTAAAGACACATAGAGCAGGGCCACAGTAATGACAAATTCCCATTAGAAAGGAGAGAGTCTGTTATATAGTTATAGGGTATGCAGTGAGTCCAACGGCTGACCAATTTTAGGAAAAACCCTACTAAGAATTTAAAGATACATAGAGCAGGGCCACATTAATGACAAATTCCCATTAGAAAGGATAGAGTCTGCTATACAGTTATAGGGTATGCAGTGAGTCCAACGGCTGACCAAATTTAGGAAAAACCCCACTAAGAATTTAAAGACACATAGAGCAGGGCCACAGTAACAAGTACGACATGTTCCCATTAGAAATGAGAGGGTCTGCTATACAGTTATAGGGTATGCAGTGAGTCCAACGGCTGACCAATTTTAGGAAAAACCCTACTAAGAATTTAAAGATACATAGAGCAGGGCCACATTAATGACAAATTCCCATTAGAAAGGATAGAGTCTGCTATAAAGTTATAGGGTATGCAGTGAGTCCAACGGCTGACCAAATTTAGGAAAAACCCCACTAAGAATTTAAAGACACATAGAGCAGGGCCACAGTAACAAGTACGACATGTTCCCATTAGAAATGAGAGGGTCTGCTATACAGTTATAGGGTATGCAGTGAGTCCAACGGCTGACCAATTTTAGGAAAAACCCCACTAAGAATTTAAGGACACACAGAGCAGGGCCACAGTAACAAGTACGACATGTTCTAATTAGAAAGGAGCGGATTTGCTATACAGTTCTAGGGTATGCAGTGAGTCCAATGGCTGACCAAATTTAGGAAAAACCCTACTAACAATTTAAAGACACATAGAGCAGGGCCACAGTAACAAGTACAACATGTTCCCATTAGAAATGAGAGGGTCTGCTATACAGTTATAGGGTATGCAGTGAGTCCAATGGCTGACCAATTTTAGGAAAAACCCCACTAAGAATTTAAAGACACATAGAGCAGGGCCACAGTAACAACAAATTCCCATTAGAAAGGAGAGGGTCTCCCATAGTGTTGGCCTATGCAGTGAATGCAAGGGCTGCCAAAAATTGGGAGCCACTCCAATGCCCCTTGGAAGAGACTTAGAGGACCTCATAAAAAAATGTTCCCATTAGAAAGGAGCGGGTCTCCTATACTTGTAATGCCCATGCACTAAGTGTATGGGCTGACAAACATTTACCCCTGGGGGGTATACATGAACATGCTGTATATATATATATATTTTTTTGCGGGCATCATAAACACTCTTTAAAAAAATGATGTGGGTGTTGCATCACAGGCCACAGTCACCCTGGTGATATGGTGGTGGAGGATGAGGATGAGGAGAAGGAGGTGGATAAGAGCAAATAGCCAAAATCAGGAGGCATATACCCATGTGTGGGTGTGAAGAAATGCATGGGAATACACCACACAAAAAAAGACACTGGATTTGAGTTTATGTTACGCTGCTATCATTCGGTGGTGTTGAGAAGTCAGGCTCAATCCAGCCCTTATTCATTTTTATAAGAGTCAGCCTGTCAGCATTTTCAGTTGACAGGCGAATGTGCTTATCAGTTATAATTCCACCAGCGGCACTAAAAACCCGCTCTGATAAAACGCTAGCGGCAGGGCAGCCCAGGACCTCCAAGGCGTAGAGAGCCAGTTCATTCCACGTATCCAGCTTGGATACCCAATAATTAAAAGGCACAGAGGAATCACGGAGGACATTGGTACGGTCAGCAAGGTACTCTCTCAGCATCTTCCCAAACTTTGCACTCCTTGTGAGAGTACCCCGCACCTCAGGGCCTGTGCGAGGGGAGGGTCTCAGAAAACTGTCCCAGAACTTTGACAGTGTTCCCCTGCCTCTGCTGGATTGCATTTGTGTCTCTCTCGCCTGTACTCCTTGGTTGTCCAATGAACTGTGACCTCTGCCACCAGCGTTTTCAGATGGGAATTTTTTTAATAGTTCCACAACAAGGGCCTTCTGGTACTGCCCCATTTTTGTAGACCTGTCCGCTTCAGGAATAAGAGATATAAAGTTCTCCTTCTAGCGTGGGTATAGAAGAGTCACCAACCATTAATGACTGTCACCCAAGATTTTGTGAACGCGAGGCTCATGGGAAAGGCAGCATAACATAAACTCAGCCATGCGTGCCAGACTGCTAACAGGCAAGACTTCCGGGTGCTCACCAAGAGGATGACTGATGATGCTCTCCTCCTCCTCCTCCTCTCTGTCCTCTGGCCATCCATGCTGAACAGACGGTATGACAGTTGTGCAGGTAGTACCGTCTATAGCGCATGAAACAAGCTCATTTCTTCCTCCTCCTCCTCTTCCTCATTGTCACCCAATCCACGTTGGGATGAGATGAGGCTGCGCTGTGTGTAATCACCCTGTATGGTTCCTTGCTCCATCTCATCGTGCTCCGCCTGCAATGCATCCTCTTTGATTGTGAGCAGAGAGCGTTTCAGAAGACAGAGAAGTGGGATGGTGACGCTAATTATGGCGTCATCGCCGCTCTCCATCTTGTTGGAGTCCTCAAAGTTTTGGAGGATTGTACATATGTCTGACATCCATGTCCACTCCTGAGGTCTTATGTGTGGAGTCTGAACTGAATACCGATGGCCTTGTTGATGCTGGTAGTCAACAACTGCCCTATTCTGCTCACAAATCCTTCCCAAATCTGCAGCGTAGAGTTCGAAATCGTGGGGACATCACATACCAGTCTGTGAGTCGGAAGCTGAAAACACTGCTGAAACACGGCAAGGGCAGCGGAAGCAGAAGATGACTTTCTAAAATGGGCACACAGGCGGCATACTTTAACAAGCAGATCCGGCAGCTCTGGGTAGGATTTGAGAAACCGCTGAACCATGAGGTTAAGCACATGGGCCAGGCATGGTACGTGTGTGAGCTCTCCTCGCCTCAGAGCCGCCACCAGTTTCTTGCCATTGTTACACACGACCATGCCTGGCTGTAGGTTCAGCGGTGTGAGCCACAGATCTGCCTGCTCTTTCAGAGCTGTCCACAACTCTTCAGCATTGTGAGGTTTGTCACCTTAGCATATTAGCTTCAGCACAGCCTGTTGCCGCTTGGCCGAGGCAGTACTGCAGTGCTTCTAGCTTGTGACTGATGTGATAATTTCAGAGATGGAGGCTGAAGAGGAGGAGGAGGCTGAGGAGGATGAGGTGCAGGAGCTGTAGACTGGGGGGGCAACCCTGATTGACCTAGGGCCCGCAATCCTTGGCGTCGGGAGGACATGTTCCGTCCCAAGGTCCGACTGGGTCTCAGCTTCCACTATGTTTACCCAGTGTGCTGACAGCGAGGTGTACCGTCCCTGCCCTCAAGCACTTGTCCACGTGTCCGTGGTTAGGTGGACTTTCCCGGTAACTGCATTGTTGAGGGCACGGCTAATGTTTTGAGACACGTGCTTATGTAATGTGGGGATGACACACCGGGAGAAATAGTGGCGGCTGGGGACCGAGTACCGTGGGATGGCCACCACCATCAGGTTGTGGAATGCTTCTGTCTCCATGAGCCTAAAAGGCAACATTTCGAGTGCAGGCAGTTGTGAAATGTGGGAATTTAGTAGTGTGGCATGTGGGGCTTTGGCTGCGTATTTGCGCTTGCGTTCCAAGGACTGGGGTATGGACCACTGAACGCTGCACTGGGACCAGTGCGTGGACTTGCTTCCTGATGCTGCTACTTGACAGTGTGCAACGGCAGGTGCAGGGCAGGAGGCATCTTCGCATGCACCATGGACAGGGGATTGGCTTGCATGCACAACAGTGGAAGAAGTAATGGTGCCACCAGCAGACACTGTTCCTGGACCCAGGAGTTCGGCCCCCCAAGTTGCTATGCTGCCATGTGCCTGATCACGCTGGTGGTGGTCAGGCTGGTCATTTTGCCACCCCTTCTGATGCTGGCCTGGCAGGTAGTGCAAATGGCCTTTTTGGGGTTATCGGCAGAGTCTTTAAAAAACAACCAGACTCGGAAACACCTAACAGTTGTACTGGCAACTTCCTTCGTGTTGGCCTGCCTTCTTTTTGCGGTCACCACACTGCTTCTTCCCGCCTGTTCGGGTGCTCTGCCTCCCTCCCCCTGTGTGCTGCTTTCCTCACTCTGCATGTCCTCCTGCCAGGTTGGGTCAGTTACTATATAATCCACCACCTCGTCTTCCACTTCTGCACTCTGGTCCTCCTCCTGACTTTCTAGCAATTGTGTCTCATCATCGTCCACCTCTTGTGACAGTTTCCCACAGTCACCTTCATGTGACCGTGGCTGCTCAAATATTTGGGCATTGCTACATGCGATCTCCTCTTGCCCCGCTTCAAGTGGACCGGGCGAGAAGCCCAAATCTATAAATGGGAAACTGAACAACTCTTCGGAGTGTCCAAATGTGGGATCAGTTGTCCCAGGGCACTCGGCATGGTGGGAGGAAGGAGGTTCAGGGTGAGGAATATGCGGTCCAGACTCACGGCTACTGAGACTTGACCGTGTGGAAGACAAGGTGGTGGTGGTGGTGGTGGCTAAGTGACTGGAATCATTATCTGCTATCCAACCAATTATCTTTTCACACTGCTCTGTGTTCAATATTGGTGTTCTGCGGTCCCCTATTAATTGGGACAGGAAGGTCGAGCGAGAATATGTGGGTGTTTGTTGTAGCACAATTTCAGCTTGCCAACGGGCTCCGCTTGCACCATCATCACCATCATGTCCAGTTCCCAGTCCTTTGCCACGTGCCTTGCCCATTTTAAATGGAGGACAATATCTTCCATGCTCACAACAAATGACTGAATTTGGAGCGAAGTTATATGTGATCCGTGTGACGGACAAGCCACAGTTTTAAATACCTGGCCTGTAGGTAACTATTTTGAACCGCAATTTGGTGTCAATTGCTTCACTGCCACATTGAAACAAATTTTTAATGGAGGCCAGAAATGGCAGTATTTTCTGAAAACTTATATGTGATCCTTGTGATGGAGAAAACAAAGTTTTAAATAGCTGGATTTTTAGCGCTGTAATATGGAAAGGACCTGACTGTATTCTGTAGTGCCAAAAAGAAAAACTGTGGCGCAGAAAAACTGTGTTCTCTGGATTGCTTTTTAAGCAAATAATGAGGATTAGCCAACGTGGCTATGGCATTACAGTGAGTGGCAGGCAATTCCTGCATGTTCATTGGCACTCTACAGAGCGCCAAACATGCAGGGAGGAGACCCAAGCTCCCACCTAGCAACCCCAGAAATACTCGACGAGCACCGAGCATGTCGAGCAGTAAGATGCTCGGGCGAGCACCGAGCAGTAGCGAACATGCTCGCTTAGCAGCAGTGAGTGGATAAGCCACTGTTATAACTGCATCAGGCAGAGCTACACAATTTAATCATTTGAATGTTAGAGCTGCCAGCACACTATTTTCGCAAATATAATGTGATAATATATCAGTCAGCAAAGCAACTGACTTTTAATTTTTTGGAAAGTCATATAAGAATGACCCCTTGGCGATTACTGTCATGCCTACTTTTTCTTTTGTATATGATATGAAAATTAAATACTTTACATGTAATTTAAAAGGGATAAAGGTCAGGGTTACTATTTGATTCATAATTTATACTAGACTTCATCTAAATTTTGGATCACAGGTGTGTTTGTATTACACATCAGTTTCAACAACTGTGATCTCATACACGTCCGCAAAGTACGTATGTGATTATGATATGTTTTTATAGTGGATTGTATTAATTTTCATAATTAAGGTTTATTTTATACACACTCTTTTCCCCTTCTTACCCCCTTCCCTTAAATTCTAACTGTTAATGGTGGTGTACACTAGTGAGTATAAACGTCTGATGAAATGTGTCATTATTGTTAGCTTGAGAAGACACCAGAGAGATAACACCAAATGCCCTCCAAGGGAAGTCCAGAGGAAGCTAGCCAACTGCTAGTACTCCAGGCATGGACAGAGGAACATAGAACTATCACCGACGACTCTTTGGAGACACAGAGTTTTTAACTACCAAGCAAGGGTATGTCAATTAGCAGCAGGATGTGGAGGTCACTGCTGGGTCACTACACTACAGAGATGAGAGGATCAAGAAGGTGTCTGCAATGCCAAGCACAGAGACGTTCTACAGCTGGATCCAGAACGACTGTCTGTCACACTTGATACACCCGTGACACTCACCCTGTGTTGTCTGAGTAGAATTACGCCCACTGGAGACCGCTTGAACTAATCTTGAAAAAAAAGTGTTTTTCAACAAATTGTTAAAAAATGTTGTGAACAGGGCCTTAA